>NW_027362762.1:745874609-747368776 GCF_046119375.1 Phyllobates terribilis
TTATTACCCAGTGAGCCACCGCACCAGGGCCCTGGATGAGTTGGGTACAGCGCCAGAAGATGGCGCTTCTATGAACGCGCCATTTTCCGGGGTGGCTGCGGACTGCAATTTGTAGCGGGGGGGGGGCCCAGAAAGCTTGGGCCTCCCTGCGCTGCAGATTCCAGCCCCCAGCTGCCTAGTTGTACCTGGCTGGACACAAAAATAGGGCGAAGCCCCACGTACTTTTTTTTTAATTATTTCATGAATTTCATGAAATAATTAAGAAAAAAAGGCCTTCCCTATATTGTTGTGTCCGGCCAGGTACAAATAGGCAGCTGGTGGTTGGGGGCAGCCCGTTCCTGCCTGCTGTACCTGGCTGGACACAAATATAGTGCGAAGCCCCACGTCAATTTTTTTTAAATTATTTCATGAATTTCCTGAAATAATTTAAAAAAATTGAAGTGGGGCTTCGCACTATATTTGTGTCCAGCCAGGTACAGCAGGCAGGAACGGGCTGCCCCCATCCACCAGCTGCCTATTTGTACCTGGCCGGACACAACAATATAGGGAAGCACCTTTTTTTCTTAATTATTTCATGAATTTCATGAAATAATTAAAAAAAATTGAAGTGGGGCTTCGCACTATATTTGTGTCCAGCCAGGTACAGCAGGCAGGAACGGGCTGCCCCCAACCACCAGCTGCCTATTTGTACCTGGCCGGACACAACAATATAGGGAAGGCCTTTTTTTCTTAATTATTTCATGAAATTCATGAAATAATTAAAAAAAATTGAAGTGGGGCTTCACCCTATTTTTGTGTCCAGCCAGGTACAACTAGGCAGCTGGGGGCTGGAATCTGCAGCGCAGGGAGGCCCAAGCTTTCTGGGCCCCCCCCCGCTACAAATTGCAGTCCGCAGCCACCCCGGAAAATGGCGCGTTCATAGAAGCGCCATCTTCTGGCGCTGTACCCAACTCATCCAGGGCCCTGGTGCGGTGGCTCACTGGGTAATAAAGGGGTTAGGGCCAGCTTGGTATTATCAGCTGGCCCCAAGCCCAAAATTCATGGGGTCACGCCAGTATTAGACATGACCGCCATGAATTTCTAGTAAAGTATTTAAAAAAAACACAACACCCAGAATAAAGTCCTTTAATTGAAATAAAGACACAATTCTTTATTGTTCTAAATTAAACCATACTTACCATCACACCCATTCCAGCTGAAGCCAACGATCTCCTGCAATAAAAGAAAAATAATAAACCAACCTCATCCTTACCTTTCCATGGTTCCCACGACAGCTTCAGCTCTGCTACATCGAGATGACTGGCTGGACCGCAGCAGAACGCTGCCATCCAGCCTGTCATGCCGCAGACACTGAGAAGCGCAGGCTTGCTTGCGCTCCTCACTGTCTCGCTGTGACGGCATCCAGATGAGCCGAGGTCATGTCCAATGAACTCGGCTCACCTCATGCACGTCACTGACAGCGTGGGAAAATTCTCACGCTGAAGTGCTGAGTGCAGGAGAATTCTCCCACGCTGTCAGTGATGTGCATGAGGTGAGCTCATGTCCAATGAACTCAGCTCACCTCCTGCACGTCACTGACAGCGTGGGAAAATTCTCCTGCAATCAGCGCTTCAGCGTGAGAATTTTCCCACGCTGTCAGTGACGTGCATGAGGTGAGCCGAGTTCATTGGACATGAACTCGGCTCATCTGGATGTCGTCACAGAGAGACGCTGAGCAGCGCAAGCAAGCCTGCGCTTCTCAGTGTCTGCGGGATGACAGGCTGGATGGCGGCGTTCTGCTGCGGTCCAGCCTGTCATCTCGATGTAGCAGAGCTGAAGCTGTCGTGGGAACCATGGAAAGGTAAGGATGAGGTTGCTTTATTATTTTTCTTTTATTGCAGGAGATCGTTGGCTTCAGCTGGAATGGGCGTGATGGTAGGTATGGTTTAATTTAGAACAATAAAGGATTGTGTCTTTATTTCAATTAAAGGACTTTATTCTGGGTGTTTGTGTTTTTTTTAACTTTGACTATGGGGTTAGTAATGGGGGTGTCTTATAGACGCCTCTCCATTACTAACCTGGGCTTGATGTCAGCTGGCATTATAAGCTGACATCAACCCCAACCCTATTACCCCCTGCCACCGCACCAGGGCAGCGTGGAAGAGCGAGGCTAAGTGCCAGAATTGGCGCATCCTATGAATGCGCCATTTCTGGGGCGGCTGACGGCTGGTGTTTCTAGCCTGGGAGGGGGCCAATATTCATGGCTCCCTTCCTGGGCTATTAATATCAGCCCCCAGCTGTCTGCCTAGCCTTTGCTAGCTATTAAATTAGGGGGGACCTCACGTCATTTTTTTTGGGGGGTCCCCCATTTTAATAGCTAGTAAAGGCTATGTATTCAGCTGGGGGCTGATATTAGTAGCCTGGGAAGCTCCGTGGGTATTACCCCCTTCCCAGGCTTCAAACATCTGCCCCAGCCGTCTGCTTAACCTCCGCTAGAGCCTAAAATTAAGGGGAACCCCACGCCAATTTTTTTAATAATAAATCCTTTATTTTAATACTAAATGACAAGTACAGTAACCAACACTATCACTGTACTTCATATATATGTGACTGACATGTTTCTATCTATCTAATCTATGTGTGATGCTCTATCTTTCTGTTCTAAATTGTCGGGTACCGCTGCTGAATTGCCGGCCGGCTTTTTTAAAGAGACAGTGCATGAAAACACTATTATTTTTTTAAATAAATCCTTTACACTAAATGACAAGTACAGTAAGCAACACTATCACTGTACTTATTATATATGTGACTGACATGTTTCTATCTATCTAATCTATGTGTGAAGCTCTATTCTTTCTGTTCTAAATTGTCGGGTACAGATGCTGAATTGCCGGCCGGCTTTTTTAAAGAGACGGTGCATGAAAACACTAATATTTTTTTTAATAAATCCTTTACACTAAATGACAAATGCAGTAACCAACACTGTCACTGTGCTTCTTATATGTGTGACTGACATGTTTCTATCTATCTAATCTATGTGTGATGCTCTATTCCTTCTTGTCTAAATTGTCGGGTACCGGTGTATGCCGCTGCTGAATTTGCCGGCCGGCTTTTTTAAACAGAGTGTCTTCTGAGCAGTTTGTCAGCTTTTGGACACCTTTGCAGGTGTTTTCTATGTGTTTCTATGTGTTTTTGTTTGCCTGCCATTGGTTTTAACGGTGTTCGACGGTGTTCTAAGGTGTTCGACGAACAGTTCGACGAACAGTTCCTCGAACATCCCGGTGTTCGACGAACCGAACCGAACCCGAACACTACGGGGGTGGCTCAACACTAGTTACTAGTGATGAGCGAGCATGCTCGCTACTGCTCGGTGCTCGCCTGAGCATCTCACTGCTCGAGATGCTCGGCGCTTGCCGAGTATTTCCAGGTTGCTCGGGCTGGAACTCGGGTCCCCTTCCTGCATGTTTGACGCTCTTTAGAGAGCCAATGAACATGCAGTTATTGCCTGCCATGCACTGTAATGCGATAGCCATATCGGTTGTGGGCATTACAGTGATTGGCTGGCCGCACAGCGTCATCAGGTCTATATCAGACCTGGCGCCGCCATGCTCGTCACAGTCACTCAGGATCAGACAGTGTAGGGAGAGCTGCTGCTGTGTCAGGGAGATATTTGATCGTGTATTAGTTAGTGTAGGGAGAAAAACCATACATTACACATATCCATCTTAACAAACAGTCCTTCTGAGGACTAATCCATCTGCAGAGATATCAGGCAGGCAGTGTGTATAGGCAGGTGGTGTATATAGCAGACTGCAGTGCATATAGCACAAGAGGATCCATTCCAATTCTGCCTTCTGCTGCTGTTAGATATTTCTATACAAAGGCCCAGGTCTCAGGGGCCAGGAATACTTTTCTTTGGATCTTAATCCTCATTATTTGCTTAAAAAGCAATCCAGAGAACACCGTTTTTCTGCGCCATTTTCTTGTTGGCACTGCAGAATCCAGCCAGGTCCTTTCCATATTAGAGCGCTAGAAATCCAGCTATTTAAAACTGTGTTTTCTCCGTCAAACGGATCACATATACTTTGTCAGAAAATACTGCCATTTCTGGCCTCCATTAAAAATTTCCTTTAGTGTGTCATTGAAGCAATTCACCGCAGTTTGCTGTTCAAACTACTTACTTACAGGCCAGGTATTTAAAACTGTGTTTTCTCCGTCAAAGGGATCACATATACGTAGTCAGAAAATACTGCCATTTCTGGCCTCCATTAAAAATTTCCTTTAGTGTATCATTGAAGCAATTCACTGCAGTTTGCTGTTCAAACTACTTACCTACAGGCCAAGTATTTAAAACTCTGCTTTCTCTATCACACGGATCACATATAAGTTTGCTCCAAACTCAGTCATTTGTAGGGAGTGTGGAAGATACTGTCCTCCATTTAAAATGGGCAAGGCACGTGGCAAGGGACGGGGAACTGGATGTGATGGTAATGGTGCATGCAGAGGCCGAGGACAAGGCCGTGGGCAAGCCGAAATTGTGCCACAACAAACACCCACATCTTCTCGCCTGACCTTCCTGTCCTTATTTCTAGGGGACCGCAGCACACCACTATTGAACCCAGAGCAGTGTCAAAAGGTTGTTGGTTGGATACCGAATAATGCTTCCAGTCACTTAGCCACCACCATCACCCTGTCTTCCACACGGTCAAGTCTCAGTAGCCGTGAGTCTGGACCTCATATTCATCATCCTGATCGTCCTTCCTCCCACCATGCCGAGTACCCAGAGACAACTGATCCCACACTTGGACACTCTAAAGAGCTGTTCACTTTTCCATTTATAGATTCGGGCCTCTCGCCCGGTCCACTTGAAGCGGGGAAAGAGGAGATCGTGTGTAGCGATGCCCAAATATTTGAGCAGCCATGGTCACACGAAGGCGACGGTGGGAAAGTGTCACAAGAAGTGGACGATGATGAGACACAATTGCCAGAAAGTCAGGAGGAGGACTAGGGTGCAGAAGTGGAAGACGAGGTGGTGGATGATATAGTAACTGACCCAACCTGGCAGGAGGACATGCAGAACGAGGACAGCAGCACACAGGAGGAGGGAGGCAGAACATCCCAACAGGCAGGAAGAAGCAGTGTGGTGGCCGCAGACAGAAGGCAGGCAACCGTTCCCCGTAACACCAACACAAAGGAAGTTGCCAGTACAACTGTTAGGTTTTCCCAAGTCTGGTTGTTTTTTAAAGACTCTGCCGATAACCCCAAAAAAGCCATTTGCATCACCTGCCAGGCCAGCATCAGCAGGGGTGGCAAAACGACCAGCCTGACCACCACCAGCATGATCAGGCACATGGCAGCAAAGCACCCGACCTTGTGGGCCGAACCCCAGGGTCCAGGAACAGTGTCTGCGGGTGGCACCATTGCTTCTTCCGCTGTTGTGCATGCAAGCCAATCCCCTGTCCATGGTGCATGCGAAGACGCCTCCTGCCCTGCACCTGTCACTGCACACTCTCAAGTAGTAGCATCAGGAAGCACGTCCATGTCTTTGTCTCAGCACAGCGCTCAGTTGTCTATACCCCAGTCCTTGGAACGCAAGCGCAAATATGCAGCCAACGCCCCACAGGCCACACTACTAAATTCTCACATTTCACGACTGTTTGCGCTCGAAATGTTGCCTTTTAGGCTCATGGAGACAGAAGATTTCCGCAACCTGATGGCGGTGGCCATTCCTCGGTACTTGGTCCCCAGTCGCCACTATTTCTCCCGGTGTGCCATCCCCGCATAACACAAGCACGTGTCCCAAATCATTAGCCGTGCTTTCAACAACGCAGTTACCGGTAAAGTCCACCTAACTACGGACACGTGGACAAGTGCTTGTGGGCAGGGACGGTACATCTCGCTGACGGCACACTGGGTTAACATAGTGGAAGCCGGGACTCAGTCGGACCTTGGGACGGAACACGTCCTCCCGACGCCAAGGATTGCGGGCCCTAGGTCAATCAGGGTTGCCCTCACGGTCTACAGCTCCTGCACCTCATCCTCCTCAGCCTCCTCCTCCTCTTCAGCCTCCATCTCCGAAATGACCACATCAGTCACAAGCTGGAAGCACTGCAGCACTGCCTCGGCCAAGCGGCAATAGGCTGTGCTGAAGCTAATATGCTTAGGTGAAAAACCGCACAATGTTGAAGAGTTGTGGACAGCTCTGAAAGAGAAGCAGATCTGTGGCTCACACCGCTGAACCTACAGCCAGGCATGGTTATGTGTGACAATGGCCGGAACCTGGTGGCGGCTTTGAGGCGAGGCGAGCTCACACACGTACCATGCCTGGCCCATGTGCTTAACCTCGTGGTTCAGCGGTTTCTCAAATCCTACCCGGAGCTGCTGGATCTGCTTGTTAAAGTACGCCGCCTGTGTGCCCATTTTAGAAAGTCAGCTACAGCTTCCGCCGCCCTTGCAGTGTTTCAGCAGCGTTTGCAGCTTCCGGCTCACAGACTGGTGTGTGATGTCCCCACTCGTTGGAACTCTACACTGCAGATGTTGGGAAGGATTTGTGAGCAGAAAAGGGCAATTGTTGAGTACCAGCATCAACAAGGCCATTGGTATTCAGTTCAAACTCCACACATAAGACCTCAGGAGTGGACATGGATGTCAGACATATGTACCATCCTCCATAACTTTGAGAACTCCACCAAGATGGTGAGCGGCGATGATGCCATAATTAGCGTCACCATCCCACTTCTCTGTCTTCTGAAACGCTCTCTGCTCACAATCAAATAGAATGCATTGCAGGCGGAGCATGATGAGTTTGAGCAAGGAACCATACAGGGTGATTTACACACAGCCAAGCCTCATCTCATCCCAACGTGGATTGGGTGACAATGAGGAAGAGGAGGAGGAGGAGGAAGGACAGGAGCTAGTTTCATGCGCTATAGACGGTACTACCTGCACAGCTGTCATACCGTCTGTTCAGTGTGGATGGCCAGAGGAAAGAGAGGAGGAGGAGAGCATGGTCAGTCATCCTCTTGGTGAGGACATGGAAGTCTTGCCTGTTAGTAGTCTGACACGCATGGCTGAGTTTATGCTACGCTGCCTTTCCCATGACCCTAGCGTTCTCAAAATTTTGCGTGACAGTCATTACTGGTTGGTGACACGTCTAGACCCACGCTACAAGGAGAACTTTATATCTCTTATTCCTGAGGCAGACAGGTCTACAAAAATGGGGCTGTACCAGAAGGCCCTTGTTGCGGAACTATTAAAAAAATTCCCATCTGAAAACGCTGGCAGTAGAGGGCACACATTTCGTTGGACAACCAAGGAGTACAGGCGAGAGAGACACAACTTCAATCCAGCAGAGGCAGGGGAACACTGTCAAAGTTCTGGGAGAGTTTTCTCAGCCCCTCCCATTGCACAGGCCCTGAGGCATGGGGTACTCTCACAAGGAGTGCAAAGTTTGGGAAGATGCTGCGGGAGTACCCTGATTCTTCTGTGCCTTATAATTATTGGGTATCCAAGCTGGATACGTGGAATGAACTGGCTCTCTATGCCTTGGAGGTCCTGACCTGCCCTGCCGTCAGCGATTTATCAGAGCGGGTTTTTAGTACCGCTGGTGGAATTATAACTGATAAGCGCATCCGACTGTCAACTGAAAATGCTGACAGGCTGACTCTTATAAAAATGAACAAGGGCTGGATTGGGCCAGACTTCTCAACACCACCGAATGATAGCAGCATAACATAAACTCAAATCCAGTGTCTTTTCTTGGGAGGTGTATTCCCATGCACCTTTTCACACCCACAAATGGGTATACGCTTCCTGATTTTGGCTATTTGCTCCTCCTTCTCCTCATCCTCCAACACCATATCACCAGGGTGACCGTGGTTCGTGATGCAACACCCACATAATTTATTAAAAGGGTGTTTATGATGCCCGTAAAAATTTTTTTTTTATACAGTATGTTCATATATACCCACCAGGGGTAAATGTTTGTCAGCCCATACACTTAGTGCATGGGCATTACAAGTATAGGAGGCCCGCTCCTTTCTAATGGGAACATTTTTTTATGAGGCCCTCCTCCACGTCTCTTCCAAGGGGCATTGAAGTGCCTCCAAATTTTTGTCAGCCCTTACATTCACTGCATAGGCCAACACTATGGGAGACTCTCTCCTTTCTAATGGGAATTTGTCATTACTGTGGCCCTGCTATGTGTGTCTTTAAATTCTTAGTGAGTTTTTTCCTAAAATTGGTCAGCCGTTGGACTCACTGCATACCCTATAACTGTATAGCAGACCCTCTCCTTTCTAATGGGAACATGTCATACTTGTTACTGTGGCCCTGCTCCATGTGTCTTTAAATTCTTAGTGGGGTTTTTCCTAAAATTGGTCAGCCGCTGGACTCACTGCATACCCTATAACTGTATAGCAGACTCTCTCCATTCTAATGGGAACATGTCGTACTTGTTACTGTGGCCCTGCTCTGTGTGTCTTTAAATTCTTAGTGGGGTTTTTCCTAAAATTGGTCAGCCATTGGACTCACTGCATACCTTATAACTATATAGCAGACCCTCTCCTTTATAATGGGAACATGTCGTACCTTGTTACTGTGGCCCTGCTCCGTGTGTCTTTAAATTCTTAGTGGGGTTTTTCCTAAAATTGGTCAGCTGTTGGACTCACTGCATACCCTATAACTGTATAGCAGACCCTCTCCTTTCTAATGGGAACATGTCGTACCTTGTTACTGTGGCCTTGCTCTATGTGTCTTTAAATTCTTAGTAGGGTTTTTCCCAAGTTTTGGCAGCTCTTGCAGTCACAGCATGTGCATTACCACTATAGGAGACCCGCTCCCTTATAATGGGAACATTTTTTTTTACTGATACCCTCCTATATGTCTCTTTAAAGGGGTATTGGATTGCGTCCACATTTTTGGCAGCCCTTGCAGTCACTGGATACGCAATAACAGTATAGGAGACCCACTTGTTAATAATGGGAACAACAAAGCATAGTAGGCTGATGGCTCTCTAACAATTGCTAGGGCCGACTGCTGGCCTTTTAAGAATAGTAAGGGCCGTCTGATGTCCCTATAAAAATAGGCTTTATGACTTTCAGAGTCCCTCCATCATAAATAAAAAAGGATGTGTCTGATGATGTGTCACACACCACATTGCCAGATAAGGTTGTAAAATGTTAAAATGACATTTCCCGCTGAATGCATTTGTCTTAAAAAATAACGTGAAAAAAACAAAACAATAGGATCTTTCCTTAGTATAAAAAACAGAGTCACCAATTTAACCTCAATGTAATCACATTTTTCCGCTTATGCACCTCCTCCTCCATCTCTGAAATTACCACATCAGTCACAAGCTGACAGCACAGAAACACTGCCTTGGCCAAGTGGCAACAGGCTCTGCAGAAGATAACATGCTTAATGCTTAATTGACAAACCGCCCAGCGCTGCAGAGTTGTTGAAAGCTGTAACACAGCAGCCTGATCTGTGGCTCTCACCGCTGAACATACAGCCAGGCATGGTTGTGTGTGACAATGGGCGGAACCTGGTGACGGAGAAATGACAGCCAGGGTAGATACGGTTTCCCTCTATACCAGTCCTTTCACCGAGCTAAAGAATATGGCTGTGGTGAAATACAACTCCCACTGAGAAGCTGTTTCAGATTGAAAAACATTGTGCCCACCAGAGGATTTGATTCTGAGGGCTAACCTTTCTCACCCACTCAAGAGCCCCATAGCAGCTGCAAAGTTAGCGCTATCATGAACTCTCATGAGGTAGAAGCCAAGGCACACCAGAGGATTCTCTGGTGGGACCGTCCAACCCTGCCGAGAAGCAGTCCTGGCTAAGAAAAGTGTAAGGGAAGGTTCCCGGATACTCTATGGCTGCTTTTTTACTGAGGAGGAAACACACCCAAACACGGGGAGAACTTGCAAAGTCCTTGCAGATGTTGTCCTTGCTGGGATTTGAACCCAGGATCCCAGTACTGCAAGGCTTCAGTGCTAACCACTGATCCAATGTGCTGCTGTTCACCCTCTAATATCTAACAGGCTGGAGAAACTTGCACCTACTGACACTCTATCTTCATCTCCTTTGTGAGAAAATGTATTTGGGCAGCCACTCAGTCTACCAAATAAAATTTCGGAGAAGGAAATTGGGGATGGCTTCGCTACTGGTACTGGGGGCAGTGCTAATACCATGGCGTCGTACCATAGTTTGCTGGAAATATTCCAGGCTGGTAGGAGGCAAGCATATTCCCACAGAAAAGTACCAGCAGTAAAGTTCAGGCCACATTTCAAGTTCAAGCTGCTTTAGAGGACTTCCTGAGAGAAATAACACGCAGGGTAGATACGGTTTCCCTCTATGCCAGTCCTTTCACCGAGCTAAATACAACTCTTAGGAAAAAAAGTTGTGGACTGGCTCCGTACCGTCCCTGGCCACATTCACCTGTCCACGTGTTTGTGGTTAGACGGTCCTTCCCAGTAAGTGCACTGGGGAGGGCACGGGTAATGTTGTGGAACCCATGCTTGTGGAAGGTGGAGGAGATACCGGAAATATAGTGGTGGCTGGGGCCCGAGTATAGACACCCGGCCGCCGTCGGCATGAGGTTGTGAAAAGCTTCCCCTTTACGAGTTTAAAAGGCCATATTTCAAGTGCAAAGAGCTGCCCAGAAATCTGGCAGTTTAGTGTTGCGGCATGTGGGTGGGTGGCTGGCTGCATACTTGCACTTGCATTCCAAGCAACAGAAAACTAAGCAGATGGTGGCCTCTATTATCATCATGGCCTCACCTCGGCACTATGAACTCTCCTGAAGGAGAAGCCAGGGCCGCCGGAGGAGTCTCCGGTTCTCTGGTGGGTCCGTCCAACCCTTCCGAAAAGCAGCCCTGGCTAAGAAAAGTGTGGGGGAAGGTTCCCGGACACTCTATGGCTGCTTTTTTAATGTGGATCGGCCATGCTTATGCATGTTATTTCTCAAAACGCATTACAGATCAGGCCATTGTCCAACTCTGTATTCAAGACATTAAATGCACAAAGAAAGATTTGTGGGTGTCAAAGCACCACCGACAAGTGCGAGTTGATGTTGGATGGGCTGCCATTGCTTCTGCAACAAGCTCAATTACAGGACTTCCTGGGAGAAATGACTTGCAGGTTACATACAGTTTCCCTCTATGCCAGTCCTTTCACCGAGCTAAATACAACTCTTATCAAAAAAAGTTGTGGACTGGCTCCGTACCGTCCCTGGCCACATTCACTTGTCCACGTGTTTGTGGTTAGGCGGTCCTTCCCAGTAAGTGCACTGGGGAGGGCACGGATAATGTTGTGGGACCCGTGCTTGTGGAAGGCGGAGGCGATACCGGGAAATATAGTGGTGGCTGGGGACCGAGTATGGACAGCCGGCCGCCGCCGGCATGAGGTTGTGAAAAGCTTCCGCCTCCATGAGCCTAAAAGGCCACTTTTCAAGTGCAAGCAGCTGTCAAAAATTTGGCAGTATAGTATTGCAGCCTGTGGGTGGATGGGTGTCTGCCTGCATACTTGCGCTTGCATTCCAAGGAATGGGGTAGGGACAACTGAATGCTGCAGTGGGACAAGAACGTGGACGGTGATTGTTGCACGACTGCAATGACAGGTGCAAGGCGGGAGGCATCTTCACATGTGCCAAGGATCACTTATGATGGGCACACTTTTAGGCAGTGACCTGGGAGTCAGAGATGCTTCCAGAGGTCTTCCCCAAGCTGTTCCCATGTCTTTTCAGCACTGTATGCATGTGTCTGATGATGTGTCACACACCACATGGCCAGATAAGGTTGTAAAATGTTAAAATTACATTTCCTGGTGAATGAATTTGTCTTGGTTGAAAACAATTCAAAAGTGTAAAAACGTATCAAAAATGCTACGTGTGAACATAGCCCAAGTTGTGGAGGAGTATTTTTGTTTTTGGTTATTTATTTTGCCTTATATACAAGTCATTACCCTGGAAAGGATGTTCCTTAACATATTTCCCAGGAAAATCCATTTTGGTTTCTTTTTTGTATGTTTTATTGTGAGTCCGTAAAAGTGGCGTAATACTCTGACCACCTTGCTGACAGCAGTGATCTGGGAGTCAGAGATGCTTCCAGGGGTCTTCCCCATGCTGTTCCCATGTCATTTGAGCACTGTTCCCATCGATTTGGGCAATTTTTAGGCCCTCTGCAGACCGCCGGGGGGAGCCGCCTGAAAAATGCTCTAGTTTCCCATAGACTTATGTGGCGCCCCTGCGGGTACATTTTCCACAGAGGTACTGCATCTCACCCAGAGGTGTGGTATCTCACTCTCAGGTAAGGATGGAGTACTGCCCGGGAACCAAACACCTGCATCCAACACTACACTACTCCAGACCAGCAGGAGGGGCAAGATGCGCTGCTCCTCTGCTGAGCCCTGTCCCTGGCTGGAGTAGGGGGAACCAAGAGAGGGGGAACCATGTACTTGTAGTAGGTGTGAATGGAGGAAGGAGTTTAGGGGAGCACTTCGGCAAGTGTATAAAAAGGGATGGAACCATCTAGAAGGGTTCCAGTCAGAGGAGGACAGTGAGTGGGCTCTGCAGGAGCTCTGCTCAGGCGGAGCGGGCCTAGTGAGAGGCCCAGGAGGTGAGACTGACTGAGGAGAGGAGAGGAACAGAAAGGAAGGCTCCAGGAGTGAAGAAGGGATCCCAGGGGTACGGGCAGTGCTGGAGGCTACCTATACGCCCGAATCTACCAGGCGGTGGAGGGATCGAGCCGCAGAGGGAACCGGCACCTAACTAGTGAGAATTACAAAGTTCAACTAGAAACCGGAGGCTTCTGTACTTTCAGGGTGCAATTGCCACATCTGCACTCAAGTCGCCAAAAAGGTAACCACATAGGATCCAGGGAACTCCACGTTGCCCAGAAAGATCTGAGGATACCGGCTTGGAACACTGTTTGCGAGGCGCAGGGCAAGAAGGGTGAGAGCCAGTGCAGGAAGACGGCAGAGAAGGGCATTTAGGACGGGGTCCTGTCAGGCACTCTTGAAATACCTGAGGGATTGCTGAACCCCTGCCCGGTGAACGCAGCATGACTTGGGAAGTTATGATCTGCAGTTGTAACCAGGATCAAAGTGAGAACTGTGAGTCAATCCGGAAGACTGCACCCCACAGTCTCTGTGAATTATTACTGCTGCGCCATCACCCCCTGCACTACACTGCACCACAACCGCACCTCAACATTTACAACATCTACACTGTCCTGGAGCTAAGCTCTACCTGTGGAGAGCTAAACCAACTCTGCTGCATTAACAACAGCTCCAGAGGACCTGCTCCACAGCGGCGGCTCCCTTTAGCCGCATATCACAGGTGGCGTCACGAACATTAAAAGAATTTTAAATCCCCTTTATTAAACTATTCCCCTTTTCATTGACTGCCCTGGGTCACGGAGCAGGTCACTGCCACTGTGACATCCCCAGCCCCAACGACCGGCCCGGCTACCGAGTACTCGAGGGCTCGTTGCTCGGCTTGAGCGCCCGAGTATTCCAATTTGCTCGACCCGAGCAACGAGTACCCGAGCATTTTAGTGCTCGCTCATCACTAGATGTTAATTTTAGTAGCCATTCAAACCCATTTGTGTCAAATTCTGAGCATGTTATTAGGCCAAAATCACCAGGGTATGTGAACTTTTGATCAGGGTCATTTGGATGTTTTTGGTTGTCAATAAGATTTAAAAAGAGAAACACAGTAGTTTGACAATAAATGGCATCACCCAACCAATAACCATGAGTGGAGAAAAAGTTTTTTTTGTTATCATTCATATTCTCTGAAACAAGGACAAGAAAGCAAAAATTCTGCCAGGGTATGTAAACTTTTGAGCACAACTGTAGCTGCATTATTTAGTACACCTATGTGCAGAAGCCCATACTTGTGTAATGTATACACAAGAAGAGAGTTTATAATTTTCCTAGAATGGTTAGAGGTTTGAGGCAAGTTAAACTTTTTCACCAGTGTCCATGAGTGTAAGATATGCATGTGGACTGCATTATTAAGCCTGAGTGTCCATCACCTTGGAAGAGCATTATTATTATTATTTATTATTATAGCACCATTTATTCCATGGCACTTTACATATGAAAAAGGGGGTATACATAGCAAAAACACTTACAATAATCTTGAACAAAATGAGTCAGTGACTGCTACAGGAGGATAGAGGACCCTGCCCACGAGGGCTCACAATCTACCAGGGATGGGTGAGGATACAGTAGATGAGGGTTCAGCTGGTCGTGCAGTGCTATGGTGGAGCGGTGGTTACTGCAGGTTGTATGTTGGTCTTCAGGTTCCTTTTGAAGGTTTCCACGGCAGGTGAGAGTCTGATATGTTGGGGTAGAGAGTTCAAGAGTAGGGGGGATGCACGGGAGAAATGTTGTATGCGATTGTGGGAAGAGAAGATAAGAGGGGAGGAGAGAAGGAGATCTTGTGAGGATCACAGGTTGCATGTAGGTAAGTACCGGGAGACTTGGTCACAGATGTATGGAGGAGACAGGTTGTAGTTGGCTTTGTATGCCAAGATTAGGGTCTTGAACTTGAGTCTCTGGGTAATGGGGAGCCAGTGAAGGGACTGACAGATTGTAGAGGCCGCGGAGTAGCGGGGGCACAGATGGATTAGTCGGGCAGCAGAGTTTAGGGTAGATTGCAGGGGTGCGAGAGTGGTAGAAGGGAGGCCACAGAGCAGGAGGTTGCAGTAGTCGAGGCGGGAGATGATGAGGGCATGCACTACTGTTTTTGCAGAGTCCTTGTTGAGGAATGTGTGGATCCGGGAGATATTTTTGAGTTGGAGTCTGCAGGAAGTGCAAAGGGTTTGGATATGTGGCTAGAATGAGAGATCAGTGTCCAGGGTTACCCCGAGGCAGTGAGCTTGTGGGACTGGGGAGAGGGGGCAGCCATTAACTTTGATGGATAGGTGAGATAGAGGGGTTGAGTGAGGTGGGGGAAAGATGATGAATTCAGTTTTATCCATTTTAGAAATCTAGCAGAGAAGAAGGATGAAATAGTGGACAGACATTGTGGAATTCTGATTAGTAAGGAGTTGATATCAGGTCCAGAGAGGTAGATCTGTGTGTCATCAGCATAGAGGTGATACTGAAAGCCGTGAGACTCTATGAGCTGTCCCCGGCCAAAGTTGTAGATGAAGAAGAGCGGGTGCCCTGGACTGATAGGGGGCGAGATGAGGAGGTGGTGTGTGAGTGGGAGACCCTGAATGTCCGGTCTGTTAGGTATGAAGAGATACCAGATAGGGCCAAGTCTGTGATGCCAAGAGATGAGAGAGTCTGTAGTAAGAGGGTATGGTCCACTGTGTCGAAGGTAGATGACAGGTTCAGGAGGAGGACAATAGAGTTGTGTCGCTTGGATTTGGCGGTTAGTAGGTCATTGGTGACTTTAGTCAGGGCAGTTTCAGTGGAGTGATGCGGTCAGAAGCCAGGTTGTAAAGGGTCGAAGATGGAGCAGGAGGAGAGGTGGGAGGACAGTTCAAGGTGGATGTGTTGTTCCAGTAGTTCTTAGGCATAGGGGAGAAGTGATATGGGGTGATAGCTAGTCAGAGAGGATGGGTCAAGGCAGGGCTTTTTGAGGATGGGTGTGATTGAGGCATATTTGAAATATGAGGGGAAGACGCCGGTTGTTAGTGACAGGTTGAATTGGTGGGTTAGGGGTTGGGATGAAGACTGTGGTAAGGTTAGGGATGAGGTGGGACGGGATTGAGTCAAGTTCACAGGTGGTGAGGTGTGATTTGGAGAGTAAAGAGGAAACTTGATCTTCTGTGATGGTGGAGAAGTAGGTTTTGGAGGAGGAAGTTTGACTGGATATGAGATGGGGCTGTGGGGACTTTAAGCAAAAGCTTTGTCTTATGGTGTCAATCTTCTGCTTGAAGAATGAGGCAAAATCTTCAGTTGAGATGAGAAGAGAGGGAGGAGGCGCTGGGAGATGGAGAAGAGAATTGAAAGTATTGAATAGCTGTTTAGAGTTGTGAGACAGGGAGGATATGAGAGATTAGAAGCCTGTTTGTTTTGCTGATGTGAGTGCGGACTTGAAAATAGTGAGGGATTGTTTGAATGCAATGAAGTGCTCATTTCAGTGGGACCTTTTCCATCTCCGGTCAGCAACCCTGGAGGCCCATTGCAGTTCTTTAGTCAGGTTGGTATGCCAGAGTTGCCTATTGATTGTGCGAGCTTTGGTATGTGTGAGAGGAGCGACCAAATTGAAAGCTGCAGCTTTTGTGGTGTTATATAAAGCAGCAGCAACATCTACATTGTGTAAGGAACTTATGTCTGTAAGAGGGAGGAGGGATTCAGAGAGTGAGTGTAGGTCAAGGTGTTTGAGATTTATTGCGAGGGTGTGCAAGTTTGTGAAGTGGGTATTGTGGTCCTGGAGAGGAGAGGGCAGAGAATGTAAGTAGGTTGTGGTCAGAAAGAGGGAGAGGTGAGTTGGAGAGGTTAGATAGGGAGCAAGGCCGAAGGAGGAAGTGAGGGATAGGAGCTTAGAGACAGATGAGTGGGAAGTGTCAATGGGGATGTTGAAGTCGCCCATGATGATAGTGGGGATGTCCGCAAAAAGGAAATGAAGTAGCCAGGTGGTGGAGTGGTTGAAGAAAGTGGTAGCTGGACCTGGGTGCGGTAAATGACACTCAGTTGGAGGTTGGAGGGGGAGTAGATGTGCACACAGTGCACCTCAAAAGAGGGGAGTGTAACGGAGGGCAGTACTGGGATTTGGGTGAAGGCCAAGGTATCTGACAGGAGAAAACCTACTCCTCCACCATGTTTGCCACTGGGGCGGGGAGTGTGGGAAAGGTGGAATCCGCCGTAAGAAAGAGCAGCTGGAGAGGCTGTGTCCGAGTGGGTGAGCCAGGTTTCGGCGATGGAGAGAAAGGAAAGTTTGTTAGTGATGAAAAGATCATGAATGTAGGAAAGTTTTTTGCAGACGGAGCGAGCTTTCTATAGAGCTCCTGTTAGGACGACTGGTGAAGTGGGGACTGGGTGAATGGGTATCAGGTTAGAAAGGTTGCAAGAGTTTGTGGTAGTTCATGGATAGGAGGTAGAAGTGACTGTGGCGATGTGGTGAGGAAGGCCAGAATTTGGAGAGATGTCGTCAGCAGTGAAGAGGAGCAGAGAAAGTGTTAGCCGGTGGGAGCAGGAGAGCGCATGACGTGGCTGTCTGTGTTTGGAGACACAGGATTGAATGTTGAGGAGTAGTTGTGAGGAGGAGGTGAGATGGATGGGAGGGAGAGATGACCAGTTCCTTACTAGGTCTAGGGATTAGGGGGGTTAGTAGAAAGTGGAGGACTATAGGGGAAATAGTGAAAACTAACAAAAACATAGTTATAGGAGAGTAAGCAGTCAAAGTGTGGGTTACCTGAATCCTGCCCTGACTAACTGCCTCTGAAGTAACTGCCACTTAGTGCCGATGGACACTTTGCACAAGAAGACGCATGCATGCACCCCATCCCACACGTGCATGAATCTCGACATCAAATACTGGGCATATAAAAAAAATTTCCACTGACCTATTAAACGTGAACTGTCACTCTGGCATCCTACTATCTTCAAGATTCTTTACCTGGCAGAAGGCCTCACGTGATCACTGCAGTCAATCAGCAGCTGCTGATCGGCTTCAGCCTTCACCTTCTATTCAAGCCAGGAGAGATGTTACTTTTCCATCTCGTATGGAGCATGTAGGCTGCAGCACTTCAATCTCCCCCTGTCTGTTTTAAACTTTTTTGTGCTTTTTAGGATATGATCACACTGAGTTTTTTGAGGAGTTTGTGGAGCAGAAAGTAAGAGAAAACTCTCTAAATCTTCCTTAAAAGCTCGAAACTACTTAAAAACCTGAAGTTTCCATTCCAAAAACTCAGCATAAATGTAATGCACATGCCCGGGCTGAGTGGCGTGTGCGTGTGATTGTAGTGATTCCACTGGACCGTGCCGGAGAGTGAATGCCTGGAGGGGCGTAACTAGGTATTCACCCGATCCGACCAGGGTCGCACAACGGCATACGACGCCAGTGCACCAAGGAGGAACCGAGCAGAGGGACCAGGTGCTACTCCAGGACAGACCCCGGACACGGCTGTTGACCCACACAGGGGAATACAGGAACAGACTGGTAGGCTGGCACACAGACTGGTGGGTATAGGCAGGCACGACTGGTATGCAGGCAGGCGGGTATGCAGGCAGGGGGGTACAGGCAAGCACAGCTAGAGTGCAGACAGGGAGGCACTAGCAGGTAGGAACACAGGCGGGATAGGACCCAGTACACACTGGGACTCAGGAACAATACAGGCAGAGGGGTACAGGCAAGCACAGCTAGAGTGCAGACAGGGAGGCACTAGCAGGTAGGGACACTGGCGGGATAGGACCCAGTACACACTGGGACTCAGGAACAGAATCACAGATGTGGCAGACAAACACTGCAGAGTGAGGCCGCCCAGAGAGGTGAGCGAGAACAGGGCAGGACAAGGCCGCCTGGAGCGGTGAGCAAGAGTAGAGCAGGACAAGGCCGCCAGGAGCGGTGAGCAAAGGGTCAGAGCTGAGCGAGACTGCCGGAGCAGTGAGCAAGAGTAAAGCAGGACGAGACCGCCTGGAGCGGTGAGCAAGAGTGGAGCAAGACTGCCGGAGCAGTGAGCAAAAGGATAAGAGCGGAGCGAGACTGCCGGAGCAGTGAGCAAAAGGGTCAGAGCGGAGCAAGGCTGCCGGAGCA
Source organism: Phyllobates terribilis (assembly GCF_046119375.1). Classification (NCBI taxonomy): domain Eukaryota; kingdom Metazoa; phylum Chordata; class Amphibia; order Anura; family Dendrobatidae; genus Phyllobates; species Phyllobates terribilis. The sequence continues at coordinate 745,893,310 of NW_027362762.1, forward strand.
GCGAGCAAAGGAGTCAGAGCAGGCTAGAACCGCCGGAGCGGTAAGCAAAGGAGTCAGAGCAGGCTAGAACCGCCGGAGCGGTGAGCAAAGGAGTCAGAGCAGGCAAGGCTGAGCAGGGGGGACAGGGCTCTGTTCACACGGAACAGACAGGAAGGGAAAGGCAGAGCCAGATACCCACAGGGTACTTGCAGTGAAGTAGCGAGTGGACCACAAACTCACAAACGGGAGTACAGAGACAACAAGCAGGAGTTAGGTACGAGTTCAGACTCTGCAGAAAAAGGAAGGCAACGGACATAGAGGCAAAACAGGTAAAGGATAGGAGAGAGTTCAGACTGGAACTGAGTGTACGGAGGAGACCGACACTGCAGCGGAATACAGGAGCGGGTCTGGGAATACGGCCCCCAGAGAGGCAGGATGAACAGGCAAGGAGCGTGTTCAGACAGGACAGACAAGATACAGGAGCGGGTCTAGGTAATCGGCCCCTAGAAGGCGGGAGGAACAGGCTAGGAGCGTGTTCAGACAGGACAGACAAGATACAGGAACGGATCTAGGTAATCGGCCCCTAGAAGGCGGAAGGAACAGGCTAGGAGCGTGTTCAGACAGGCCTGGAAATACAGCCTCCAGGATAGGCAGACAAGAGAACACAGACAGGACTCAGTTCAGACACGGGAACTGATACCGCAAGGCAGAAGACATAGACAGGACTCAGTTCAGACACGGGAACTGAAACCGCAAGGCAGGAGACATAGACAGGACTCAGTTCAGACACGGGAACTGATACCGCAAGGCAGGAGACATAGACAGGACTCAGGTCAGACACGGGAACTGATACCGCAAGGCAGGAGACAAAGAACGGGACCTGGCACCTTCAGAGTGCAAGCACACACTGAATGAAACACTATGCTCAGGCAGGGATAGATGGGAGCAGCTGAGCTATATACCAGGTGACAGACAGCAATAGGCTGAGGAAGCACAAGGGGTGTGACCCACAGCAGGTACAAAAAGCAGGAAGTGATCGGGCGCCGCCCTTAAGCAGCAGAAACAGACACAAACAGACAGCGTGGAGGGAAGCCAGAGAGACATTCTGGACTGGAGATCAAGTGCGCGCTCTTGCACAGTGGGAGATGGACCACCATGCAAGGACGCCGCCAGGTATGTTACAATACCCCCCCCCCTTACGCCCCCTCTTCTTCAGGCCTGCCAGAATCTTCCGCAGGGAATTCGAGGACCAGTCGTTCACTTCAAGGAGATCACTTCCACTGTCCACAGGAAAAACTGATCTCATCTCTTTAGCTAGGATGCTACCTCCTATCCAGCCATCCTCAGCAACAGACGAAATGGGTGGAGTACCAGGAACAGCACACAAGGAAGTCTCTCTCCACATATTTTCAGGTGGCACCCCAGAGGGTACAGGAGACAACTGGAAGTCCTTCACCGGGTTGGAGGGGGACAGAGACTTGGGGGTAATCTCTGCTTCGAGGTACATCTTGTCAAGCTCACAGGAAGAAATAGACGGGTTATCAGGTACATAATGAGGAAAAGTCACTGTCTCTTTGTTATCTGGTGGTACCCCGGAGGATTCAGGAAACAACTGGAGGTCCTCCGCCGGGTCAGAAGAGTGCAGAGGCTCGGAGAAAACATCTGCTTCAGAGTACACTAGGTCGGACTCACTGGACGAAGCAGGCGAGGTATCGGGTACCGAGTATAGGAAAGTCTCTGTCCATTCACCACCAGGTGGCACCCCGAAGGGTTCTGGAGACAACTGGCGGTCCTCCGCCTGGTCAGAGGGGTGTAGAGACTCACGGGTAACCTCTGCTTCAGAGTACACTAGGTCGGACTCACTGGACGAAGCAAGCGAGGTATCAGATCCAGGATATAGGAAAGTCTCTGTCCATTCACCACCAGGTGGCACCCAGAAGGGTTCTGGAGACAACTGGAGGTCCTCCGCCTGGTCGGAGGGGTGTAGAGACTCGGGAGTAACCACTGCTTCGGAGTACACTAGGTTGGACTCAGTGGACGAAGCGAGCGAGGTATCAGGTACAGAGTATAGGAGAGTCTCTGTCCTTTCGCTACCAGGTAGCACCCCGAAGGGTTCTGGAGACAACTGGAGGTCCTCCGCCTGGTCGGAGGGGTGTAGAGACTCGGGGGTAACTACCACTTTGGGGTACCCATTGTCAGGCTCACAGGACGAAGCGGACAAAGTATCGAGTACCGGGTGTAGAGAAGTCTCTCTCCATTTGTCATCGAGTGGTATCCCGGAGGATTCAGGAGGCAACAGGGGGTCCTCCACCAGGTAGTAGAGGTGCACAGACTCTGAGGTAACCACATCTTTGGAGCATCCTTGGACATGCACACCGGTTAAAGTGGGTGAAGCATCTGATGCCGGGTGCAGGAAGTTCTCCTGTGTGGAGTCTGGATGGGCAGAAGTCTCTTCGGGCAGGAGAACTGGTGCACTACCCACGCACATTACCCGTTGGGGCTTCTCCGGGATACAGGGAGATGAAGCTTCAGTAGGGACTTCAAGGTTGGGGTCAGGAGGTCTCAGGGAGGACAGACCCTGGCGTGACGGCTTGCCTCTACGTCTAGCACGTCTGGACTGCCTCTTGAGGTTGGAAGAAGTATTCCGGAAAGCGTAGTCACCCTGTGAGGATTCTGGGTGGGCAGTAGTCTCATTGGGCTGGAGGACTATTGCGCTACCCACACACATTACCCGTCGGGGCTGCTCCGGGATATTGGGAAGTGAAGCTTCAGCAGGGGCTTCAGGGTTAGGGTCCTCGAAGACCATACGAAAGGCCACCAGGAAGGCCTGCAGGTCAAGGACGACAGGATCCCATGCTTCCCATAGGGGGGTGACCCATTTCAAGGCATCACCCGCTAGGTAGTCAATCATAAAGGCCACTTTAGCCCAATCGGAAGGAAAATAGAGAGGGTAGGCCTTAAAGTGTAGCATGCATTGCTCCACAAATGCACGACACTGTCTTGGATCCCCATAGTAACGTGGCGGATCCGCAGGAACGAGAGCTGATAGATCCATCTGGACGGTGCGTAATTCGCCTGGAACTCAGCTAAGGAAAAAAAAATTTATTTATTAATTTTAATGCATGTATTCACTGGAAAACTTCTCAGAGAGCGAAGGCCGTGGGGCTCAACGGGAACCATGGCCTGAGCATGCTGTAATGCACACGCCCGGGCTGAGCGGCGTGTGCGTGTGATTGTAGTGATTCCACTGGACCGTGCCGGAGAGTGAATGCCTGGAGGGGCGTAACTAGGTATTCACCCGATCCGACCAGGGTCGCACGACGGCATACGACGCCAGTGCACCAAGGAGGAACCGAGCAGAGGGACCAGGTGCTACTCCAGGACAGACCCCGGACACGGCTGTTGACCCACACAGGGGAATACAGGAACAGACTGGTAGGCTGGCACACAGACTGGTGGGTATAGGCAGGCACGACTGGTATGCAGGCAGGCGGGTATGCAGGCAGGGGGGTACAGGCAAGCACAGCTAGAGTGCAGACAGGGAGGCACTAGCAGGTAGGAACACAGGCGGGATAGGACCCAGTACACACTGGGACTCAGGAACAATACAGGCAGAGGGGTACAGGCAAGCACAGCTAGAGTGCAGACAGGGAGGCACTAGCAGGTAGGGACACTGGCGGGATAGGACCCAGTACACACTGGGACTCAGGAACAGAACCACAGATGTGGCGGACAAACACAGCAGAGTGAGGCCGCCCAGAGAGGTGAGCGAGAACAGGGCAGGACAAGGCCGCCTGGAGCGGTGAGCAAGAGTAGATCAGGACAAGGCCGCCAGGAGCGGTGAGCAAAGGGTCAGAGCTGAGCGAGACTGCCGGAGCAGTGAGCAAGAGTAAAGCAGGACGAGACCGCCTGAAGCGGTGAGCAAGAGTGGAGCAAGACTGCCGGAGCAGTGAGCAAAAGGATAAGAGCGGAGCGAGACTGCCGGAGCAGTGAGCAAAAGGGTCAGAGTGGAGCAAGGCTGCCAGAGCAGCGAGCAAAGGAGTCAGAGCAGGCTAGAACCGCCGGAGCGGTAAGCAAAGGAGTCAGAGCAGGCTAGAACCGCCGGAGCGGTGAGCAAAGGAGTCAGAGCAGGCAAGGCTGAGCAGGGGGGACAGGGCTCTGTTCACACGGAACAGACAGGAAGGGAAAGACAGAGCCAGATACCCACAGGGTACTTGCAGTGAAGTAGTGAGTGGACCACAAACTCACAAACGGGAGTACAGAGACAACAAGCAGGAGTTAGGTACGAGTTCAGACTCTGCAGAAAAAGGAAGGGAATGGACATAGAGGCAAAACAGGTAAAGGATAGGAGAGAGTTCAGACTGGAACTGAGTGTACGGAGGAGACCGACACTGCAGCGGAATACAGGAGCGGGTCTGGGAATACGGCCCCCAGAGAGGCAGGATGAACAGGCAAGGAGCGTGTTCAGACAGGACAGACAAGATACAGGAGCGGGTCTAGGTAATCGGCCCCTAGAAGGCGGGAGGAACAGGCTAGGAGCGTGTTCAGACAGGACAGACAAGATACAGGAACGGATCTAGGTAATCGGCCCCTAGAAGGCGGAAGGAACAGGCTAGGAGCGTGTTCAGACAGGCCTGGAAATACAGCCTCCAGGATAGGCAGACAAGAGAACACAGACAGGACTCAGTTCAGACACGGGAACTGATACCGCAAGGCAGGAGACATAGACAGGACTCAGTTCAGACACGGGAACTGAAACCGCAAGGCAGGAGACATAGACAGGACTCAGTTCAGACACGGGAACTGATACCGCAAGGCAGGAGACATAGACAGGACTCAGCTCAGACACGGGAACTGATACAGCAAGGCAGGAGACATAGACAGGACTCAGTTCAGACACGGGAACTGATACCGCAAAGCAGGAGACAAAGAACGGGACCTGGCACCTTCAGAGTGCAAGCACACACTGAATGAAACACTATGCTCAGGCAGGGATAGATGGGAGCAGCTGAGCTATATACCAGGTGACAGACAGCAATAGGCTGAGGACGCACAAGGGGTGTGACCCACAGCAGGTACAAAAAGCAGGAAGTGATCGGGCGCCGCCCTTAAGCAGCAGAAACAGACACAAACAGACAGTGTGGAGGGAAGCCAGAGAGACATTCTGGACTGGAGATCAAGTGCGCGCTCTTGCACAGTGGGAGATGGACCACCATGCAAGGACGCCGCCAGGTATGTTACAATAAAGATACGCGCATACCATTAAGTCGTTTTAAACTATAGTCAGCCCCTTGGACTCTATTAGCACCAATAATAAAAGCTAGTGCAGACAGAAATGTCAGTGATGCCCATTGCAAACCAACAAATACATAAAAACTAAGCATATTTTCTGCTTTCCTCTTGCTTAGATAGTGTCTGTCTTATACTATAAATTATTGAAATATACTGCTCAAAAAAATAAAGGGAACACTCAAATAACACATCCTAGATCTGAATTAATGAAATATTCCATTCAATACTTTGTTCTGTACAAAGTTGAATGTGCTGACAAGAAAATCACACAAAAATCATCAATGGAAATCAAATTTATTAACCAATAGAGGCCTGGATTTGGAGTCACCCCCAAAATTAAAGTGGAAAAACACACTACAGACAGATTCAGCTTTGATGTAATGTCCTTAAAAGAAGTCAAAATGAGGCTCAGTATTGTGTGTGGCCTCCACGTGCCTGTATCACCTCCCTACAACGCCTGGGCATGCTCCTGATGAGGTTGCGGATGGTATTCTGTGGGATCTCCTCCCAGACCTGGACTAAAGCATCTGCCAACTCATGGACAGTCTGTGGTGCAACATGACGTTGGTGGATGGAGCGAGACATGATGTCCCAGATGTGCTCAATCTGATTCAGGTCTGGGGAACGGGCGAGCCAGTCTATAGCTTCAATGCCTTCATCTTGCAGGAACTGCTGACACACTCCAGACACACGAGATCTGGCATTGTCCTGCATTAGGAGGAACCCAGGGCCAACTGCACCAGCATATGGTCTCACAAGAGGTCTGAGGATCTCATCTCAGTACCGAATGGCAGTCAGGCTACCTCTGGTGAGCACATGGAGGGCTGTGCGGCCCTCCAAAGAAATGCCACCCCACACTATTACTGACCCACTTCCAAACCGGTCATGCTGAAGGATGTTGCAGGCAGCAGATTGCTCTCCACGGCGTCTCCAGACTCTGTCACGTCTGTCACATGTGCTCAATGTGAATCTGCTTTCATCTGTGAAGAGCACAGGGCGTCAGTGGCGACTTTGCTTATCCTGGTGTTCTGTGGCAAATGCCAAGCGTCCTGCACGGTGTTGGGCTGTGAGCACCACCCCCATCTGTGGACGTCGGGCCCTCATACCACCCTCATGGAGTCGGTTTCTCACAGTTTGTGCAGACACATGCACATTTGTGGCCTGCTGGAGGTAATTTTGCAGGGCTCTGACAGTGCTCCTCCTGTTCCTCCTTGCACAAAGGCGGAGATAGCAGTCCTGCTGCTGGGTTGTTGCCCTCCTACGGCCCCCTTCATGTCTCCTGGTGTACTGGCCTGTCTCCGGTTAGCGCTTCCAGCCTATGGACACTACGCTGACAGACACAGCAAACCTTCTTGCCTCAGCTCGCATTGATGTGCCATCCTGGATGAGCTGTAATACCTGAGCAACTTCTGTGGGTTGTAGAGTCCATCTCATGCTACCACGAGTGTGAAAGCACAACCAACATTCAAAAGTGACCTAAACATCAGCCAGAAAGCATTGGTACTGAGATGTGGTCTGTGGTCCCCACCTGCAGAACCACTCCTTTATTGAGGGTGTCTTGATAATTGCCAATAATTTCCATCTGTTGTCTAGTCTATTTGCACAACAGCATGTGAAATTGATTGTCAATCAGTGTTGCTTCTTAAGTGGACAGTTTGATGTCACAGAAGTTTGATTCACTTGGAGTTATATTCTGTTGTTTTAGTGTTTCCTTTATTTTTTTGAGCAGTGTATATTTATTGCAGTGTTCACTGACCAGCTGTTTAAACCTGAATCGGAGGGAGGGTTGATTTAAAGATGCAAAAATACACTATTAGCAAATGGATTTTAGCTGAACTGTATTTATAATTTATGTTTAGCAGATTAACAGTAATTTCTTTATAGCTTATCTTGAGAGGAGATATGATTAAAAAATACCACAATGCCCTCCATGTTTCTGCTGCAGCTATTTTGCAGATGAGGAAATCATCTTACAGAGGAATCTTACAAAGAAAGCAAGTGCCAGCAGAATAGAGGGCACCAGGAATTGTGACTATACAGTACATGGGAAATGTACAGTCTCAATTAGGATCAGTGAGGGTGGGAGTTGTTTTAAACAGGGGATTCTGCTTTGCTTTAAAAATTCAGGTTCATCCACGTTTGTTATCTGCGACACTGCAAAATTGTGTAGTGGCCCTTAGCAATAAAAAAATAACCTTAGCTCCCTCCATCACCACATTTTCCTTATTTCATTCCTTTGATGTTATCTTCCTGTATCCTGCTGATTGCAGTCAAGTCCTTGGTCAGAAGAGTGTATGAAAAATTGAAAGATTTTCATCTAGAAATCCCAGATGTTTCACATTCCTGCTTCCCTATTGTCATCCCTGTGCCCTCTGAGTGTTCATATTTTACGTCCGGCTGACATCCAGGTGACATCCGTGTGGCATCTGTATTTTATTTATACATCAACATTTTAAAATGTAAATAATCAAGTACAATATTCTAGGTTAATAATGGCAATGCATCTGTAAAAATCGAATGCAATACCCATAGACTTGTATAAGCAAGTCTCAGATACTCGAAAGAGAATAGTACATGCTGCAATTTTTTTAACATGTACACTTGGTCCACATGTAAAATCTGTCATCTGAACAGCCCTACTGAAATACATTGGGCAGTGTGCTGTATGATTTTTGACAGAAGCAGAGATTGACAGTGGCATTTAACAGATCAACAGCTGTGGGCGGCATATGATGGCTGATTTAATGAGCCATCATATGCCGGAAGAGATGCGGGCTTTGCGTGTTAGCCCTCATCAAAGTGAAGAACACGACATATGACGTAAATGTACATCATATGTCGTGAAGGGGTTAAAAGAATGAAAATATGTATTTGTATGTAAAATTGATTTGCTGTTCATATGTTTAGGCTTTTAGACATACGGAACCTGTCAGTACAATTTTGTAATGTAAAGTACAGACATGGCTGTAATGGGGCCATAATACTGATTAAATTGATACTTTTGGTGAAGAAATCTGCTTTGTGGTTCTTCTTTATTCACCATTTTAAGTTTTCTGCTAATTAGATTTCAGTGCACAGGGGCTGGACTGTGCACTGGGGTCTTCTCCTCCGTGTCTGTGATTCCCCGCCCTTCCGCCTGCCTCCTCTGTTTGAAAAGGAGATTTCAAACTGAGGAGGCAGTTCATTAAAAATGCAGTGACCTGTTATTCAAAGATCAGAGGCAGGTGGAGGGGTCGGTACATCACAGACAGGGAGGAGAAGACCCAGTGCGCAGTCCGGACCCTGTGCACCATAAACTAAGCAGAAAATTTCAAATGGCGACTAAATGGTTTCTATGCAGGAGCTCCATCACCTCATTTACGAAGTAAAGACCTTACATTTGAAAGAATAAGACATTGTCCTTTCTTCATATGATCTAAACCTGATTTAGAAGTTGTGGGCCCTCCTTAACTGGGATATTTTCTGGGAAGAAGAACAATCCACCTATCTGAACAGTGTCTGGGAGGCTGTGGTTGGTGATGCCCAAAAAGTTGATCGTCAACAGATTAAAAAACTCACAGACTCCATAGATGTCTATTATTGAAAAAAAGGGGGGCTATATTGGTCACTGATTTTTTTAATGTCAGAAATATATTTTTGGACATTTTGAGTTGTTTGGTTATTATTCTCAATGTAACAGATGAAAATAAACACTTGAAATTGGAAAACTTACATTTTTTTTATTTAGTTGTATAAAAAATTCTGCACACTAATAGTTGCCCAATAAATCTGCACACATAGATATTTTCATAACAAAGAAAAATTCACTTTTATGTTCTTAAATATTCAGGTTTCAGGTTTATTAACCTTTTGGATTGACCGACAGCACTGTGGTTGTTCAAAAATATAATTCATCATCAAATATGCAAATTGCCTACTAATTGCAAACATAGTGTACATATTTACACACTTTTTTTGTTGTTCTGTATGTTCAATTAATTTACAAAAAAAGTATATAATATTGCATAATAATTAGTGTTGAGCCACCCCCGTAGTGTTCGAGTTCGGTTCGGTTCGTCGAACACCCGTGTGTTCGCCGAACTGTTCGTCGAACTGTTCGTCGAACACCTTCGAACACCGTTAAAACCAATGGCAGGCAAACAAAAACACATAGAAACACATAGAAAACACCTTCAAAGGTGTCCAAAAGCTGACAAACTGCTCAGAAGACATAACTAACACATGGAAAAGTGACAAGTACATATAGTCATGCGAAAATAAAAGAGGTGGAGGAGTAAAAGGAGGGGGAGACACAGATATAGGCATGTCATGCCCTTCTAAAATCCAAAAAGTGAGAAGCCGACACGGCCAGTCCGCTCCTGCCCGTGCCACCTCCGTGTCGCCGGGTTTGTGCCAGAGCCGCGGTGAACCCTGACGGCCAGCCCCCCTCTCCCAATACTGGTGCCTGTCCGCTGGTGGGTCGAGCGAGCCCCCCTGTGGTGGAGGCAGCTCTAAGCTTTTTAATTTAAATTGTCTCTCTAATTTGAATGAATACACTTTAAATCCATTTACAAGGATCTATTGGAGGGCAAGTCTCATGCCAGCAGCCGCGGTAATTCCAGCTCCAGTAGCGTCCACTAAAGCTGCTGCAGTTAAAAAGCTTTTATAAGGATCGAGCTCGGCTGTCCACCGCAAGGCATCCTACTGCCAGTCCCAGCCCCTATGCCTTGGGGTGCCTCCTGATGCTCTTCACTAAGTATCCCATGGTCCCGAAGCATTTCCTTTGAAAAAATTAAGTGTCTAAACTACAGGTGGTGCAGCTTGCTTAACAGCCGGGATAATCCGTTCACTAGCAGACACTGCTACTAGGCACAAAGTATTTCCTGGGCTAGATGCAGTTAAAAATTTGTAATTAGATACTCTCGTTGGATGCTGAGAAAGCATTCCATAGAGTCTCCTGGCACGCCATATATGATTCTCTTAAAAAGCTTGGGGTAGGGGTCTAGGGGACCCTTTTATAGCCAAAATCACGGCCCTGTATCGCAATACGTCACCTAGGCTGAAGATAAATGGAACTGTAGCACCCTGAGGGCTCGGTTGCTACAGACGTATTGCACCTCACCCAGAGGTGTGATATCTCACTCTCAGGTAAGGATGGAGTGTGGATCAGGACCCGACACCCGCATGCATTACACCACATTGCCGTGGGGCAGGGCGACCAATATGCCCCTGAGATGGGCACGACAGTCCCTGTCCCTGGCTGGAGTGGGGGGAGGGAACACTGAGGAAGGGGAACCCTGTAGTGCAGGAGCAGGGAGGAAGCAGTTCCTGGGTGCATTGAGAAGGGAGTATAAAAGGTGGGCACCATCTTAGTTCAGTGCAGAGAAGTCTGAGCAGAAGTGGCAGGGAGCAGGGGCTCTGCATGAGCTCTGCTCCGGAGGCGGGCCTAGTAACAGAGGCCCAGGCCTGGAAGAGGGAGAAGGAAGGAAGAGGAGCGGAGAAGGCTCCAGGAACGAGGAATGAAGGGATCCCAGGGGTGCGGAAGGGCGAGTCGCCACCGCACGCCCGAATCCACCTGCGTGGAGGGGTCAGGCCAAAGGGGGAGACCGGTCCCCGAACTAGTGGAGGCAGGAAACGACCCTCAGCTAGAAACCGGAGGCTCTGACATTTTATGTGGCACAGCCCCTCGCTACACCCGCTAGGAAGGCACCACATAGGGTCAGGGAAACTGGCGCCAAGTTTACCAAGAGGAGGCCCGAGGCAGCCGGACAGAAGTGTTGGTAAGAAAGGCCAGACAAAGGACACACAAAGGGGGTCCTGTGAAGTGCTCCAAAGTTATCTGGGAGTTGTCTGAGCCCCTCACCTGGTGAGCACAGTACGACGTGGGCAGCCGTTACCTGCAGACGTGGTCTGGATAATAAGAACTGTGAGTAAAGGCCCTGAACTGCATCACTGACTCCGTGTCGTTACTGCTGCTGCCCTGCACCATCACCCCCATCCTCCGCATACACTGCCCTGAGGCTATACTCCTCCCGTGGGGAGTTATGCTACGCTCTGCTGCACCCACAACACCAGCCTCAGTCTGCCCTGTAGCAGCGGTTCACTCTGACCGCAATCCACGGGTGGCGTAGTCGGACATTTAAACATGAAAACCACATAAATAGTTCCGCCACTGGTTTGACCGCCCTGAGCCACGGAACTGGGTCGCCGCCACGAAGACTACAACCACCAGCATCCACCAAAAAGGGTCCGACTCCGGGTGTCCCAAGGCCCAGGGGGTGCGTCAGAACATTTTCATCACCTTTCACAATCACCAATGGGACAAGGCAGTAATGTCCTCTGTCCCCTCTCTTATACATCCTAGTGACGGAGCACCTGCTCTCATCAATTCGCCATAACCCCAATATTAGGTGGATTGAGGTGGGAGGCACCGAGTACAAGTGCTCTCTATTTGCTGATGATGTCCTAGTATATATCACTCAATCACATATATCCATCCATGCTGTTATGGCTGAAATAGATCACTTTGTTACATGGTAAAATTTTAAAATCAATGCAGCGAAGTCTGAGGCCCTCGATGTCTCCCTCCCCAAATCCATATAGGATTCCATCCAGTCCAACTTTCCCTTTGCCTGGCCCTCACAGGGTATCAAATACTTAGGAATTCCTATTCATAGAGACCTCTCCCATCTATGTTATCTTAATTTTGGGCCCTTTATTGAACAACTCCATACAGACTACGGTTGGCAAGTTAGAACTGTAAGATTCACTACGTGAACCACTGGTGTTTTGTGGAAAAGCACATGTACACTGCGTTCCAAATTATTATACAAAAAGTGTTTAGGAGTGATAAGGGAAGAATTTGTTTGTTTGTCAGTTAAACTCATTGATGGTGATGTGTGTCAGGGCTCTTTATATCACTGTAAGCAATTGCAGACACCTGTGCTAATTAGTTTGGCAGGTGTGTCCAATGAAAGGCAAGACTACTTAAGAAGGCTCTCTCACATTATTAAGCAGCCTACATTTTCTGCCAAAATGGGAAAGAAAAAGGATGTGTCGGCTGCTGAGAAGCAACAAATTGTGGAGTGTTTAGGTCAAGGCATGACTACAATCAACATTGTGCGATGATCAGGATGAAGTGTCTTGGCAATAGAGATGAGCGTTGTTCTACTCGAACTGTTCGCCAATCTCAAATTCGAGCTGTTTTGGGCGGTGTTCGAGCCGTTCGGCGAACACGAACAATTTGAGAAAAATTCGGCTGTTCGAGGTTATGTTCGATAACTGTTCGTGCACCAAAATCATAACTGGATTTTTTCTCAGTAATGATGAAAATTAATGTTAATACGCAGTTTGAGTGTACAGCGGGGTGGGGGGAGGGGCAGGGGATGGATCTCTGCAGGAACAATGAAGATCTCCATTTTTTTTTCTCTTTCCCGCATTTGCAGTGGGGAGGTGCAATCTGTCAGCCTATCAGCAGCGCACACACGGAGCGAAGTGCTTTTTTTCACACAAGCAAGGGCATGTGTCATTGGCAGTGTATGTCACATGTCCTTGCCCTATAAGACCAAGCCATTTTCCCCGTCGCCACCATTTTCTCACTGCTGCAGCTGCGTGTTAGACGGCACCGCTGTTGCTGTGTGCGCTATACCTTGTTAATTTCAAGCCAATTTTCGCACAAATATACAGATAGCTTGGGAGTAGGGAATAGTTGTGATTGCAGTCCTTTTAAGGACTAGGTTACAGCATTTCCTACGACTTTTATCAGGGAGGTCTGTGCTCTTAAATAGATAGGTTGTGGGAGTAAAGACTAATTGTAATTGGAGTCCTTTTCAGGACTAGGTTACATGAGTTCCTATCAGTTTTTGCCAGGCAGGTCTGTGCCAGTGCTGTGCAAGTTTTTTTCACAGCATTTGGCTGAATCTAGCAAAGCTAATCCTTTTTGGCCTATTGCAGAGTGTGTTAGTCAGTGGAGTAGCCTATCTGTGCTGCAAGATATACCACCTGTGTATAGAATACCAATTTTTTTACTGCACCTAGTGAAGTAAAATCTTTTGGGCATAGCATCATTCTATTAGTCCATCTATACTGACCTCCATCAGGTTGCAAACTGAATATAATTTTTTTCTGCATCTAGCTCTGAAAAAATATTTGGGCTTCTAGCAGTGTGTGGGACTTGGTCTATTAGTCCATCTATACTGACCTCCATCAGGTTGCAAATTAAAAATAATTTTTTTCTTCATTTAGCTCTGAAAAAATATTTGGGCTTCTAGCAGTGTGTGGGACTTGTTCTATTAGTCCTTCTATACTGACCTCCAGCAGGTTGCAAATTGAATATAATTTTTTTCTGCATCTAGCTCTGAAAAAATAGTTGGGCTTCTAGCGGTGTGTGGGACTTGGTCTATTAGTCCATCTATACTGACCTCCATCAGGTTGCAAATTAAAAATAATTTTTTTCTGCATCTAGCTCTGAAAAAATATTTGGGCTTCTAGCAGTGTGTGGGACTTGGTCTATTAGTCCATCTATACTGACCTCCATCAGGTTGCAAATTAAAAATAATTTTTTTCTGCATCTAGCTCTGAAAAAATATTTGGGCTTCTAGCAGTGTGTGGGACTTGGTCTATTAGTCCATCTATACTGATCTCCATCAGGTTGCAAATTAAAAATAATTTTTTTCTGCATCTAGCTCTGAAAAAATATTTGGGCTTCTAGCAGTGTGTGGGACTTGGTCTATTAGTCCATCTATACTGACCTCCATCAGGTTGCAAATTAAAAATAATTTTTTTCTTCATTTAGCTCTGAAAAAATATTTGGGCTTCTAGCAGTGTGTGGGACTTGTTCTATTAGTCCTTCTATACTGACCTCCAGCAGGTTGCAAATTGAATATAATTTTTTTCTGCATCTAGCTCTGAAAAAATAGTTGGGCTTCTAGCGGTGTGTGGGACTTGGTCTATTAGTCCATCTATACTGACCTCCATCAGGTTGCAAATTAAAAATAATTTTTTTCTGCATCTAGCTCTGAAAAAATATTTGGGCTTCTAGCGGTGTGTGGGACTTGGTCTATTAGTCCATCTATACTGACCTCCATCAGGTTGCAAATTAAAAATAATTTTTTTCTGCATCTAGCTCTGAAAAAATATTTGGGCTTCTAGCAGTGTGTGGGACTTGGTCTATTAGTCCATCTATACTGACCTCCATCAGGTTGCAAATTAAAAATAATTTTTTTCTGCATCTAGCTCTGAAAAAATATTTGGGCTTCTAGCGGTGTGTGGGACTTGGTCTATTAGTCCATCTATACTGACCTCCATCAGGTTGCAAATTAAAAATAATTTTTTTCTTCATTTAGCTCTGAAAAAATATTTGGGCTTCTAGCAGTGTGTGGGACTTGTTCTATTAGTCCTTCTATACTGACCTCCAGCAGGTTGCAAATTGAATATAATTTTTTTCTGCATCTAGCTCTGAAAAAATAGTTGGGCTTCTAGCGGTGTGTGGGACTTGGTCTATTAGTCCATCTATACTGACCTCCATCAGGTTGCAAATTAAAAATAATTTTTTTCTGCATCTAGCTCTGAAAAAATATTTGGGCTTCTAGCAGTGTGTGGGACTTGGTCTATTAGTCCATCTATACTGACCTCCATCAGGTTGCAAATTAAAAATAATTTTTATCTGCATCTACAGTACCTCTGAAAAAATATTTGGGCTTCTAGCTGTGTGTGGGACTATTTGTATTAGTCCATCTATACTGACCTCCATCAGGTTGCAAATTCAAAATAATTTTTTTCTGCATCTAACCCAGCCAATAGTTTTGGCCTAATACCACAGTTTGGCCACTCAGCTCTGCTCGGTTACCATCCATTGTTTTTTTGTGCAAACAACTCCAGAGTTGTGAATTAGTTAACCACCAAAATGAGTGGAAAAAGGCCTGCTGCTGGTGGAAAGGGGAATAGGCGTGTTGGGAAGGGGAAAAAGGTTGTGTCCGTGGGGTAGGTGTTAAAGCAACAGTAACATCTGCAGAAGAAAGACCATCTTCCAGCCAAACTAAAATGTCTACTTCTTTTAGCGGACAATGTGATAAGATCCCTTTCTTACGGCCACGCCAATCGCTACAAATTCCAGATGAGGCACAAAAACAGCAGGTGCTTCAACGGATATCAAGTGCTCCTTTAAGTGGGCTCTCCTCCACATCAACTTCAACATCACAAATACTCCAGTCCTCAAAGGTGTCACCCAAATCGCACTTGCTTCCTCACAGCTCCCAAATCTCCAGCTGCCCGTCTGAGTATGAGGTAGAACAGATGGTTGAGTCTGCAGAGCTGTTTACTCATACTATAGCCTGGGAATCAGAGGTCGACTCCAGCGCTTCTGTGAATCCAGACGAGGAAATGATCTGCACTGATGCCCAGAATCTTTATGAGTCGGATCCAGGACCAGACGCAGAAGGTTCTGACCATAATGTAGACCCTCATTCCCAAACTGTAACTCCTGTTGGTGGAGACAATGAGGAAGACGATGATAAGACTCAAATACCTGATTGGAGCGACAACTTTAGTTTTTTGTCAGGGCAGGAACAGGTTGGCTCTGAGGACGACGGGTGTGATAACGCACAGGGTGATGATGATGAGGTCGGAGATCCCACTTACTGTCAACCCACAGTCAGCCAAGAGATGAGGTCAGCAGAGGAGGTGGAGGAAGATGCTAGTGACGACGAGGTCAGGTTGCGCCTTCCTGGACAGAGATGTAGTACTGGAAGCACGTCAACAACTGCATCCTCAAACACAACTCTGCCTCTCACCACAAGTCGTGGTGGCTCTTCAGGTCGCATGGGTGCTAAGCCTTGCATAGCCTGGGCATTTTTTCAGATCGATAAAGATGACCCAACTCGTGTTATCTGTAACATTTGTCAGCAAAAGCTAAGTAGAGGCCAAAAAATACATAGTTTGAGTACTTCATGCATGAACCGGCACATGGACATGAAGCATAAGTTGCAGTGGGAAGCTCAGTGTGCTACAATGCGGCCTAGCCGGCCGGGCCAATCACCGTCTGCCATATCTTGTGCATCCGCGGCCTCTTCATCCTCTGTGACTGGGGGGACAGCAGTCACACCTGTTTTGGGGCGCAGACCTGCCACCTCTTTACCCGCAACAGCCAGTGTGATTGGCAGGTCATCATTTTCTTTGGAGGTGGTAACACCAGCTGGTGTTGAGCGCTGTCCGACATCGATAGCACCACCTTTGGATCAAGGCAACCTAACATGTCCGCCTGCATCTTCCTCACAGACCGGCAGTTTGCCGGGGACACCCTTATCAACCCCGTCTAAGCACAATAGCCAGCCCTCGGTCCCGCAGATGTGGACAAGTAAAAGACCATTTCCTCCTAGCCATGAGAAAGCTAAGAGGTTGAATTTCACCATCTGCAAGCTCTTGGCTACAGAAATGCTGCCTTTCCGCCTGGTGGACACAGAGGATTTTCGAGACCTTATGTCCGTCGCAGTGCCCCAGTACCAGATGCCCAGTCGGCACTACTTCTCAAAGAAAGGTGTGCCTGCGCTCCACCAGCATGTCGCACACAACATCACCGCTTCTTTGAGAAACTCTGTGTGTGACAGGGTGCATTTCACCACAGACACTTGGACGAGTAGGCATGGACAGGGGCGTTACATGTCGCTGACTGGGCACTGGGTAACTATGGTGACAGCAGGATAAGGGGCTGCTGTCCAAGTCTTGCCGTCCCCACGAGTTGTGCGTCAATCCTCTTTATGTCAAAGTTCCTCCACTGCTTCTGCCTCCTCAACCTCCTCTCGGTCTTCCACCTGCACCCAAAGCCTGTCTGGTCATGCCACAAGCTTTCTAACTGCGCAGAAGGGATCCTGCACACCTCCTTACTATGCTGGCAGTAGGGCTCAACGTCATCAGGCGGTTTTTACATTGAAATGTCTGGGAAATGTGAGTCACACAGCTGAGGAGTTGTGGTCAGCTCTGGAGAACCAATTTCATGAATGGTTGTCTCCACTGGACCTGAAACCAGGGAAGGCCGTGTGCGACAATGCTGCAAACCTGGGTGCGGCCCTTCGCCGGGGCAATGTCCCACACGTGCCTTGTATGGCTCACGTGTTGAACCTGGTTGTCCAGCAATTTTTAGCCCACTATCCCAGACTAGATGGCCTTCTGCAGAGGGCACGGTCGCTGTGTGCTCACTTCCGCCGTTCGCATCCCGCAGCTCAGCGACTTACATCTCTACAGAAGTCGTTGGGCCTGCCACTTCACCGGCTAAAATGCGATGTGCCTACCCGGTGGAATTCAACTCTGCACATGTTGCAGCGACTGTGGCAGCACCGACAAGCCCTGGTGCAATACGTTCTGACGTATAGCCTGGGCCAACGAGATTCAGAGATGGGGCAAATCACGCTGGAGGAGTGGTCTCAGATCAGGGACCTATGCACCCTTCTGCACAGTTTTGAAATGGCGACGAAGATGTTTAGTGCTGACGATGCCATTATCAGCATGACTATTCCGGTGATTTACATGCTGGAGCACATGTTAAACAGAATTCGGAGTCAGGTGGTGGCACAAGAGGAGGTGGAGGAAGTAGAGGAGGAGGAGTTGTATGCGGAAGGGCTAACATCTGCAAGGTCCAGACGGTCGGCAGCACCAAGGCGGCAGGCATGTGAGGGTGGGGGAGATGGTTTTACCAGGGCACATGGTAGCAGCCAAACTAGTGAGGAAGGTGCAGGAGCCCAGGAAGAAGTGGAGGACGAACTGATGGAAGACTCATCAGATGAGGGAGACCTTGATCACATTTCTGTTGTGCGAGGTTGGGGGGAGAGGACAGAGGAAGGAAGCATGATTGTTACCTCGCCACCAACACAACAGTGACTTGGTGCTCCTGGATGCGCAACACACATGAGTGCCTTCTTGCTGCACTACCTGCAACATGACCCTCGAATTGTGAGAATTAGAAATAATCCTGACTACTGGGTTGCCACACTGTTAGATCCCCGGTACAAAAGTAAATTTGCAGAAATTATTCCTGCCATAGAAAGGGATGCACGCATGCAGGAGTATCAGCAGAGACTGTTGCAGAATCTTACATGTGCTTTTCCACAAAATACCAGTGGTGCACGTAGTGAATCTCACAGTTCCAACTTGCCAACCGTGGGACCGTCAAGTGTTCAGCACTCAAACCGTAACAGAACCACAGTATCTGCTGGTAACATCAATTTTGCGGAATCATTTCACCACTTTTTTAGCCCATCCTTTGCAAGGCCACAGGAGACAAGAAGTCTGACACATAGTCAACGCCTAGAGACGATGGTACAGGAGTATCTCCAAGTAAACATTGAAGCCACGACTGTGTCACTGGACCCTTGCTCTTTTTGGGCTTCCAATCTGGATAAATGGCCGGAGCTAGCCACTTACGCCTTGGAGATCTTGTCATGCCCCGCAGCCAGCGTTCTGTCTGAACGTGTGTCCAGCGCTGCTGGTGGTGTGCTGACAGATAAGCGCACGCGGCTCTCCACTGATAATGTAGACAGACTCACGTTCATAAAGATGAACAAATCATGGATCCGAAACGACTTTTCTACCCCTGTGTCATCCTGGGGAGAGTAAAAGCTTGATGATTGGTTAAAATCACCCTACCAACCGTTTTAAGCTTTCAAATTACTAATCATGTTTATCTGTATCTTGACTGGAAAATAATTTGGGCTTTGTAGCAGTGTGCAGCACTGATCCTATTAGGCCATCTATACTAAAGCTTCACCAGATTTAAAATTAAAAATAATTTTTAGCTGCATCTAGCCCGGAAAATAATTTTGGGGCTCCGAGATGCGCAAGGCACATAAGTGCCTTCTTGCTGCACTACCTGCAGCATGACCCTCATATTGTCAGAATTCGAAGTAATCATGACTACTGGGTTGCCACACTCTTAGATCCCCCAAACTTTTCGATCAACCTTTTCATTTTAATAAAGACCAAAAAAATGGTCATTTTTGAAATTATAAGCATTAGCAGGTTGTTAGAAACTGAAATCAAACAGTTTTCAACTCAAAACTTTATTCTAGGTGATGTTACATTTTCACATAGGACCCCTTGTTCGAAAGGAGCTTCTGAACTCTCTCGTCCATTGAATTTGTCAGGTTTTGGATGGTTTCTGCTTCAATTGTTTTGCATGAGGACAGAATACCCTCCCAGAGCTGTTGCTTAGATGTGAACTGCCTCCCGCCATCATAGACACTCCTTTTAATGATGCTCCAAAGGTTCTGAATGGGGTAGAGGTCAGGGGAGCATGGGGGTCACACCATAAGTTTGTCCCCTTTTATGCCCATATCAGCCAGAGATGCAGATGTTTTATGTGCAGCATGAGATGGTGCATTATCATGCAGAAAAATGATCTTGCTGTGAAATACACGGTTCTTCTTCTTGAACCATGGCAGGAAGTGCTGTTTGAGAAAATCCACATACATTATGGAGTTCATCTTTAGCGCCTTCAGGGATCCTAAAGGGGCCGACAATCTCTCTCCCCATGATTCCAGCCCAAAACATTACTCCACCTCCTCCTTGTTGGCGCTGTAGCCGTGTTTGCGTGGGGTGTCCATCAACCAGCCATCCTCCACTCCATCCATCTGGACCATCGAGCGCTGCACGGCACTCATCCGTGAACAAAACAGTTTTGAAATCAGTCTTCATGTAATGTTTGGCCCACTGGAGCCGTTTCTGCTTGTGTGAAGTGGATAGAGGAGGTCGACAGGATGGCGCATGCACAGCTGCAAACCTCTGAAGGACCCTGCATCTTGTTGTTCGGGGGACGTTGGAGGCACAAGCAGCTTCAAAAACTTGTCTGCTGCTATGACAAGGCTTTTTTGCCGCTGCTCTTTCAACCTGACGTAATTGCCTGTAGGAAAGAGTCCTCAATTTGCCCTTATCAGCACGCACACGTGTGTACTGTGAATCAGCTACATACTTCTTGATTGCCAAGACACTTCATCCTGATCATCGCACAATGTTGATTGTAGTCATGCCTTGACCTAAACACTCCACAATTTGTTGCTTCTCAGCAGCCGACACATCCTTTTTCTTTCCCATTTTGGCAGAAAATGTAGGCTGCTTAATAATGTGAGAGAGCCTTCTTAAGTAGTCTTGCCTTTCATTGGACACACCTGCCAAACTAATTAGCACAGGTGTCTGCAATTGCTTACAGTGATATAAAGAGCCCTGACACACATCACCATCAATGAGTTTAACTGACAAACAAACAAATTCTTCCCTTATCACTCCTAAACACTTTTTGTATAATAATTTGGAACGCAGTGTACATGTGCTTTTCCACAAAACACCAGTGGTTCACGTAGTGAATCTTACAGTTCTAACTTGCCAACCGTGGTCTGTATGGAGTTGTTCAATAAAGGGCCCAAAATTAAGATAACATAGATGGGAGAGGTCTCTATGAATAGGAATTCCTAAGTATTTGATACCCTGTGAGGGCCAGGCAAAGGGAAAGTTGGACTGGATGGAATCCTATATGGATTTGGGGAGGGAGACATCGAGGGCCTCAGACTTCGCTGCATTGATTTTAAAATTTTAACATGTAACAAAGTGATCTATTTCAGCCTTAACAGCATGGATGGATATATGTGATTGAGTGATATATACTAGGACATCATCAGCAAATAGAGAGCACTTGTACTCGGTGCCTCCCACCTCAATCCACCTAATATTGGGGTTATGGCGAATTGATGAGAGCAGGTGCTCCGTCACTAGGATGTATAAGAGAGGGGACAGAGGACATCACTGCCTTGTCCCATTGGTGATTGTGAAAGGTGATGAAAATGTTCTGACGCACCCCCTGGGCCTTGGGACACCCGGAGCCGGACCCTTTTTGGTGGATGCTGGTGGTTGTAGTCTTCGTGGCGGCGACCCAGTTCCGTGGCTCAGGGCGGTCAAACCAGTGGCGGAACTATTTATGTGGTTTTCATGTTTAAATGTCCGACTACGCCACCCGTGGATTGCGGTCAGAGTGAACCGCCGCTACAGGGCAGACCACTGAGGCTGGTGTTGTGGGTGCAGCAGAGCGTAGCATAACTCCCCACGGGAGGAGTATAGCCTCAGGGCAGTGTATGCGGAGGATGGGGGTGATGGTGCAGGACAGCAGCAGTAACGACACGGAGTCAGTGATGCAGTTCAGGGCCTTTACTCACAGTTCTTATTATCCAGACCACGTCTGCAGGTAACGGCTGCCCACGTCGTACTGTGCTCACCAGGTGAGGGGCTCAGACAACTCCCAGATAACTTTGGAGCACTTCACAGGACCCCCTTTGTGTGTCCTTTGTCTGGCCTTTCTTACCAACACTTCTGTCCGGCTGCCTCGGGCCTCCTCTTGGTAAACTTGGCGCCAGTTTCCCTGACCCTATGTGGTGCCTTCCTAGCGGGTGTAGCGAGGGGCTGCGCCACATAAAATGTCAGAGCCTCCGGTTTCTAGCTGAGGGTCGTTTCCTGCCTCCACTAGTTCGGGGACCGGTCTCCCCCTTTGGCCTGACCCCTCCACGCAGGTGGATTCGGGCGTGCGGTGGCGACTCGCCCGTCCGCACCCCTGGTATCCCTTCATTCCTCGTTCCTGGAGCCTTCTCCGCTCCTCTTCCTTCCTTCTCCCTCTTCCAGGCCTGGGCCTCTGTTACTAGGCCCGCCTCCGGAGCAGAGCTCATGCAGAGCCCCTGCTCCCTGCCACTTCTGCTCAGACTTCTCTGCACTGAACTAAGATGGTGCCCACCTTTTATACTCCCTTCTCAATGCACCCAGGAACTGCTTCCTCCCTGCTCCTGCACTACAGGGTTCCCCTTCCTCAGTGTTCCCTCCCCCCACTCCAGCCAGGGACAGGGACTGTCGTGCCCATCTCAGGGGCATATTGGTCGCCCTGCCCCACGGCAATGTGGTGTAATGCATGCGGGTGTCGGGTCCTGATCCACACTCCATCCTTACCTGAGAGTGAGATATCACACCTCTGGGTGAGGTGCAATACGTCTGTAGCAACCGAGCCCTCAGGGTGCTACAGTTCCATTTATCTTCAGCCTAGGTGACGTATTGCGATACAGGGCCGTGATTTTGGCTATAAAAGGGTCCCCTAGACCCCTACCCCAAGCTTTTTAAGAGAATCATATATGGCGTGCCAGGAGACTCTATGGAATGCTTTCTCAGCATCCAACGAGAGTATCTAATTACAAATTTTTAACTGCATCTAGCCCAGGAAATACTTTGTGCCTAGTAGCAGTGTCTGCTAGTGAACGGATTATCCCGGCTGTTAAGCAAGCTGCACCACCTGTAGTTTAGACACTTAATTTTTTCAAAGGAAATGCTTCGGGACCATGGGATACTTAGTGAAGAGCATCAGGAGGCACCCCAAGGCATAGGGGCTGGGACTGGCAGTAGGATGCCTTGCGGTGGACAGCCGAGCTCGATCCTTATAAAAGCTTTTTAACTGCAGCAGCTTTAGTGGACGCTACTGGAGCTGGAATTACCGCGGCTGCTGGCATGAGACTTGCCCTCCAATAGATCCTTGTAAATGGATTTAAAGTGTATTCATTCAAATTAGAGAGACAATTTAAATTAAAAAGCTTAGAGCTGCCTCCACCACAGGGGGGCTCGCTCGACCCACCAGCGGACAGGCACCAGTATTGGGAGAGGGGGGCTAGCCGTCAGGGTTCACCGCGGCTCTGGCACAAACCCGGCGACACGGAGGTGGCACGGGCAGGAGCGGACTGGCCGTGTCGGCTTCTCACTTTTTGGATTTTAGAAGGGCATGACATGCCTATATCTGTGTCTCCCCCTCCTTTTACTCCTCCACCTCTTTTATTTTCGCATGACTATATGTACTTGTCACTTTTCCATGTGTTAGTTATGTCTTCTGAGCAGTTTGTCAGCTTTTGGACACCTTTGAAGGTGTTTTCTATGTGTTTCTATGTGTTTTTGTTTGTCTGCCATTGGTTTTAACGGTGTTCGAAGGTGTTCGACGAACAGTTCGACGAACAGTTCGGCGAACACACGGGTGTTCGACGAACCGAACCGAACTCGAACACTACGGGGGTGGATCAACACTACTTGGCAATCAAGAAGTATGTAGCTGATTCACAGTACACACGTGTGCGTGCTGATAAGGGCAAATTGAGGACTCTTTCCTACAGGCAATTACGTCAGGTTGAAAGAGCAGCGGCAAAAAAGCCTTGTCATAGCAGCAGACAAGTTTTTGAAGCTGCTTGTGCCTCCAACGTCCCCCGAACAACAAGATGCAGGGTCCTTCAGAGGTTTGCAGCTGTGCATGCGCCATCCTGTCGACCTCCTCTATCCACTTCACACAAGCAGAAACGGCTCCAGTGGGCCAAACATTACATGAAGACTGATTTCAAAACTGTTTTGTTCACGGATGAGTGCCGTGCAGCGCTCGATGGTCCAGATGGATGGAGTGGAGGATGGCTGGTTGATGGACACCCCACGCAAACACGGCTACAGCGCCAACAAGGAGGAGGTGGAGTAATGTTTTGGGCTGGAATCATGGGGAGAGAGATTGTCGGCCCCTTTAGGATCCCTGAAGGCGCTAAAGATGAACTCCATAATGTATGTGGATTTTCTCAAACAGCACTTCCTGCCATGGTTCAAGAAGAAGAACCGTGTATTTCACAGCAAGATCATTTTTCTGCATGATAATGCACCATCTCATGCTGCACATAAAACATCTGCATCTCTGGCTGATATGGGCATAAAAGGGGACAAACTTATGGTGTGACCCCCATGCTCCCCTGACCTCTACCCCATTCAGAACCTTTGGAGCATCATTAAAAGGAGTGTCTATGATGGCGGGAGGCAGTTCACATCTAAGCAACAGCTCTGGGAGGGTATTCTGTCCTCATGCAAAACAATT
Organism: Phyllobates terribilis; assembly: GCF_046119375.1. Classification (NCBI taxonomy): domain Eukaryota; kingdom Metazoa; phylum Chordata; class Amphibia; order Anura; family Dendrobatidae; genus Phyllobates; species Phyllobates terribilis. The sequence continues at coordinate 745,917,461 of NW_027362762.1, forward strand.
GAAGCAGAAACCATCCAAAACCTGACAAATTCAATGGACGAGAGAGTTCAGAAGCTCCTTTCGAACAAGGGGTCCTATGTGAAAATGTAACATCACCTAGAATAAAGTTTTGAGTTGAAAACTGTTTGATTTCAGTTTCTAACAACCTGCTAATGCTTATAATTTCAAAAATGACCATTTTTTTGGTCTTTATTAAAATGAAAAGGTTGATCGAAAAGTTTGGGGGATCTAAGAGTGTGGCAACCCAGTAGTCATGATTACTTCGAATTCTGACAATATGAGGGTCATGCTGCAGGTAGTGCAGCAAGAAGGCACTTATGTGCCTTGCGCATCTCGGAGCCCCAAAATTATTTTCCGGGCTAGATGCAGCTAAAAATTATTTTTAATTTTAAATCTGGTGAAGCTTTAGTATAGATGGCCTAATAGGATCAGTGCTGCACACTGCTACAAAGCCCAAATTATTTTCCAGTCAAGATACAGATAAACATGATTAGTAATTTGAAAGCTTAAAACGGTTGGTAGGGTGATTTTAACCAATCATCAAGCTTTTACTCTCCCCAGGATGACACAGGGGTAGAAAAGTCGTTTCGGATCCATGATTTGTTCATCTTTATGAACGTGAGTCTGTCTACATTATCAGTGGAGAGCCGCGTGCGCTTATCTGTCAGCACACCACCAGCAGCGCTGGACACACGTTCAGACAGAACGCTGGCTGCGGGGCATGACAAGATCTCCAAGGCGTAAGTGGCTAGCTCCGGCCATTTATCCAGATTGGAAGCCCAAAAAGAGCAAGGGTCCAGTGACACAGTCGTGGCTTCAATGTTTACTTGGAGATACTCCTGTACCATCGTCTCTAGGCGTTGACTATGTGTCAGACTTCTTGTCTCCTGTGGCCTTGCAAAGGATGGGCTAAAAAAGTGGTGAAATGATTCCACAAAATTGATGTTACCAGCAGATACTGTGGTTCTGTTACGGTTTGAGTGCTGAACACTTGACGGTCCCACGGTTGGCAAGTTGGAACTGTGAGATTCACTACGTGCACCACTGGTATTTTGTGGAAAAGCACATGTAAGATTCTGCAACAGTCTCTGCTGTTACTCCTGCATGCGTGCATCCCTTTCTATGGCAGGAATAATTTCTGCAAATTTACTTTTGTACCGGGGATCTAACAGTGTGGCAACCCAGTAGTCAGGATTATTTCTAATTCTCACAATTCGAGGGTCATGTTGCAGGTAGTGCAGCAAGAAGGCACTCATGTGTGTTGCGCATCCAGGAGCACCAAGTCCCTGTTGTGTTGGTGGCGAGGTAACAATCATGCTTCCTTCCTCTGTCCTCTCCCCCCAACCTCGCACAACAGAAATGTGATCAAGGTCTCCCTCATCTGATGAGTCTTCCATCAGTTCGTCCTCCACTTCTTCCTGGGCTCCTGCACCTTCCTCACTAGTTTGGCTGCTACCATGCGCCCTGGTAAAACCATCTCCCCCACCCTCACATGCCTGCCGCCTTGGTGCTGCCGACCGTCTGGACCTTGCAGATGTTAGCCCTTCCGCATACAACTCCTCCTCCTCTACTTCCTCCACCTCCTCTTGTGCCACCACCTGACTCCGAATTCTGTTTAACATGTGCTCCAGCATGTAAATCACCAGAATAGTCATGCTGATAATGGCATCGTCAGCACTAAACATCTTCGTCGCCATTTCAAAACTGTGCAGAAGGGTGCATAGGTCCCTGATCTGAGACCACTCCTCCAGCGTGATTTGCCCCACCTCTGAATCTCGTTGGCCCAGGCTATACGTCAGAACGTATTGCACCAGGGCTTGTCGGTGCTGCCACAGTCGCTGCAACATGTGCAGAGTTGAATTCCACCGGGTAGGCACATCGCATTTTAGCCGGTGAAGTGGCAGGCCCAACGACTTCTGTAGAGATGTAAGTCGCTGATCTGCGGGATGCGAACGGCGGAAGTGAGCACACAGCGACCGTGCCCTCTGCAGAAGGCCATCTAGTCTGGGATAGTGGGCTAAAAATTGCTGGACAACCAGGTTCAACACGTGAGCCATACAAGGCACGTGTGTGACATTGCCCCGGCGAAGGGCCGCACCCAGGTTTGCAGCATTGTCGCACACGGCCTTCCCTGGTTTCAGGTCCAGTGGAGAAAACCATTCATGAAATTGGTTCTCCAGAGCTGACCACAACTCCTCAGCTGTGTGACTCACATTTCCCAGACATTTCAATGTAAAAACCGCCTGATGACGTTGAGCCCTACTGCCAGCATAGTAAGGAGGTGTGCAGGATCCCTTCTGCGCAGTTAGAAAGCTTGTGGCATGACCAGACAGGCTTTGGGTGCAGGTGGAAGACCGAGCGGAGGTTGAGGAGGCAGAAGCAGTGGAGGAACTTTGACATAAAGAGGATTGACGCACAACTCGTGGGGACGGCAAGACTTGGACAGCAGCCCCTTGTCCTGCTGTCACCATAGTTACCCAGTGCCCAGTCAGCGACATGTAACGCCCCTGTCCATGCCTACTCGTCCAAGTGTCTGTGGTGAAATGCACCCTGTCACACACAGAGTTTCTCAAAGAAGCGGTGATGTTGTGTGCGACATGCTGGTGGAGCGCAGGCACACCTTTCTTTGAGAAGTAGTGCCGACTGGGCATCTGGTACTGGGGCACTGCGACGGACATAAGGTCTCGAAAATCCTCTGTGTCCACCAGGCGGAAAGGCAGCATTTCTGTAGCCAAGAGCTTGCAGATGGTGAAATTCAACCTCTTAGCTTTCTCATGGCTAGGAGGAAATGGTCTTTTACTTGTCCACATCTGAGGGACCGAGGGCTGGCTATTGTGCTTAGACGGGGTTGATAAGGGTGTCCCCGGCAAACTGCCGGTCTGTGAGGAAGATGCAGGCGGACATGTTAGGTTGCCTTGATCCAAAGGTGGTGCTATCGATGTCGGACAGCGCTGAACACCAGCTGGTGTTACCACCTCCAAAGAAAATGATGACCTGCCAATCACGCTGGCTGTTGCGGGTAAAGAGGTGGCAGGTCTGCGCCCCAAAACAGGTGTGACTGCTGTCCCCCCAGTCACAGAGGATGAAGAGGCCGCGGATGCACAAGATATGGCAGACGGTGATTGGCCCGTCCGGCTAGGCCGCATTGTAGCACACTGAGCTTCCCACTGCAACTTATGCTTCATGTCCATGTGCCGGTTCATGCATGAAGTACTCAAACTATGTATTTTTTGGCCTCTACTTAGCTTTTGCTGACAAATGTTACAGATAACACGAGTTGGGTCATCTTTATCGATCTGAAAAAATGCCCAGGCTATGCAAGGCTTAGCACCCATGCGACCTGAAGAGCCACCACGACTTGTGGTGAGAGGCAGAGTTGTGTTTGAGGATGCAGTTGTTGACGTGCTTCCAGTACTACGTCTCTGTCCAGGAAGGCGCAACCTGACCTCGTCGTCACTAGCATCTTCCTCCACCTCCTCTGCTGACCTCATCTCTTGGCTGACTGTGGGTTGACAGTAAGTGGGATCTCCGACCTCATCATCATCACCCTGTGCGTTATCACACCCGTCGTCCTCAGAGCCAACCTGTTCCTGCCCTGACAAAAAACTAGAGTTGTCGCTCCAATCAGGTATTTGAGTCTTATCATCGTCTTCCTCATTGTCTCCACCAACAGGAGTTACAGTTTGGGAATGAGGGTCTACATTATGGTCAGAACCTTCTGCGTCTGGTCCTGGATCCGACTCATAAAGATTCTGGGCATCAGTGCAGATCATTTCCTCGTCTGGATTCACAGAAGCGCTGGAGTCGACCTCTGATTCCCAGGCTATAGTATGAGTAAACAGCTCTGCAGACTCAACCATCTGTTCTACCTCATACTCAGACGGGCAGCTGGAGATTTGGGAGCTGTGAGGAAGCAAGTGCGATTTGGGTGACACCTTTGAGGACTGGATTATTTGTGATGTTGAAGTTGATGTGGAGGAGAGCCCACTTAAAGGAGCACTTGATATCCGTTGAAGCACCTGCTGTTTTTGTGCCTCATCTGGAATTTGTAGCGATTGGCGTGGCCGTAAGAAAGGGATCTTATCACATTGTCCGCTAAAAGAAGTAGACATTTTAGTTTGGCTGGAAGATGGTCTTTCTTCTGCAGATGTTACTGTTGCTTTAACACCTACCCCACGGACACAACCTTTTTTCCCCTTCCCAACACGCCTATTCCCCTTTCCACCAGCAGCAGGCCTTTTTCCACTCATTTTGGTGGTTAACTAATTCACAACTCTGGAGTTGTTTGCACAAAAAAACAATGGATGGTAACCGAGCAGAGCTGAGTGGCCAAACTGTGGTATTAGGCCAAAACTATTGGCTGGGTTAGATGCAGAAAAAAATTATTTTGAATTTGCAACCTGATGGAGGTCAGTATAGATGGACTAATACAAATAGTCCTACACACTGCTAGAAGCTCAAATATTTTTTCAGAGGTACTGTAGATGCAGATAAAAATTATTTTTAATTTGCAACCTGATGGAGGTCAGTATAGATGGACTAATAGACCAAGTCCCACACACTGCTAGAAGCCCAAATATTTTTTCAGAGCTAGATGCAGAAAAAAAATATTTTTAATTTGCAACCTGATGGAGGTCAGTATAGATGGACTAATAGACCAAGTCCCACACACCGCTAGAAGCCCAACTATTTTTTCAGAGCTAGATGCAGAAAAAAATTATATTCAATTTGCAACCTGCTGGAGGTCAGTATAGAAGGACTAATAGAACAAGTCCCACACACTGCTAGAAGCCCAAATATTTTTTCAGAGCTAAATGAAGAAAAAAATTATTTTTAATTTGCAACCTGATGGAGGTCAGTATAGATGGACTAATAGACCAAGTCCCACACACTGCTAGAAGCCCAAATATTTTTTCAGAGCTAGATGCAGAAAAAAATTATTTTTAATTTGCAACCTGATGGAGGTCAGTATAGATGGACTAATAGACCAAGTCCCACACACCGCTAGAAGCCCAAATATTTTTTCAGAGCTAGATGCAGAAAAAAATTATTTTTAATTTGCAACCTGATGGAGGTCAGTATAGATGGACTAATAGACCAAGTCCCACACACTGCTAGAAGCCCAAATATTTTTTCAGAGCTAGATGCAGAAAAAAATTATTTTTAATTTGCAACCTGATGGAGGTCAGTATAGATGGACTAATAGACCAAGTCCCACACACCGCTAGAAGCCCAAATATTTTTTCAGAGCTAGATGCAGAAAAAAATTATTTTTAATTTGCAACCTGATGGAGGTCAGTATAGATGGACTAATAGACCAAGTCCCACACACTGCTAGAAGCCCAAATATTTTTTCAGAGCTAAATGAAGAAAAAAATTATTTTTAATTTGCAACCTGATGGAGGTCAGTATAGATGGACTAATAGACCAAGTCCCACACACTGCTAGAAGCCCAACTATTTTTTCAGAGCTAGATGCAGAAAAAAATTATATTCAATTTGCAACCTGCTGGAGGTCAGTATAGAAGGACTAATAGAACAAGTCCCACACACTGCTAGAAGCCCAAATATTTTTTCAGAGCTAAATGAAGAAAAAAATTATTTTTAATTTGCAACCTGATGGAGGTCAGTATAGATGGACTAATAGACCAAGTCCCACACACTGCTAGAAGCCCAAATATTTTTTCAGAGCTAGATGCAGAAAAAAATTATATTCAGTTTGCAACCTGATGGAGGTCAGTATAGATGGACTAATAGAATGATGCTATGCCCAAAAGATTTTACTTCACTAGGTGCAGTAAAAAAATTGGTATTCTATACACAGGTGGTATATCTTGCAACACAGATAGGCTACTCCACTGACTAACACACTCTGCAATAGGCCAAAAAGGATTAGCTTTGCTAGATTCAGCCAAATGCTGTGAAAAAAACTTGCACAGCACTGGCACAGACCTGCCTGGCAAAAACTGATAGGAACTCATGTAACCTAGTCCTGAAAAGGACTCCAATTACAATTAGTCTTTACTCCCACAACCTATCTATTTAAGAGCACAGACCTCCCTGATAAAAGTCGTAGGAAATGCTGTAACCTAGTCCTTAAAAGGACTGCAATCACAACTATTCCCTACTCCCAAGCTATCTGTATATTTGTGCGAAAATTGGCTTGAAATTAACAAGGTATAGCGCACACAGCAACAGCGGTGCCGTCTAACACGCAGCTGCAGCAGTGAGAAAATGGTGGCGACGGGGAAAATGGCTTGGTCTTATAGGGCAAGGACATGTGACATACACTGCCAATGACACATGCCCTTGCTTGTGTGAAAAAAAGCACTTCGCTCCGTGTGTGCGCTGCTGATAGGCTGACAGATTGCACCTCCCCACTGCAAATGCGGGAAAGAGAAAAAAAAATGGAGATCTTCATTGTTCCTGCAGAGATCCATCCCCTGCCCCTCCCCCCACCCCGCTGTACACTCAAACTGCGTATTAACATTAATTTTCATCATTACTGAGAAAAAATCCAGTTATGATTTTGGTGCACGAACAGTTATCGAACATAACCTCGAACAGCCGAATTTTTCTCAAATTGTTCGTGTTCGCCGACCGGCTCGAACACCGCCCAAAACAGCTCGAATTTGAGATTGGCGAACAGTTCGAGTAGAACAACGCTCATCTCTAATAATAATAATAAAACTCTCAAATAGTTTTGTCAATTTTTCACTTTCCGCCCCCCAAGACCAGTGTTCTACAGTTTCTACATCCTATAAGTTCTAATACCATGTTATTCCTATTGATGTTGGACACAAAGAATATAAAAAAGGAATATAAAAAAGTTCATTGTTTTTAGATTTTACTCCCAAAGAGACATAATTAAATACTCCTTTGAGGCAAAACACAATATGAAAGATATTGAGAACACCCACAGTCTACAACCAATGATTTCATACTTGTCTCTATCATGTGTAAAGAAATAATTCAGTTACTGATGTAACAAAGAAATAATTCAATTACTGATGGAACAAAGAAATAATTCAAGAAACTAAAAATTGTTACCCAAAGAAGAAGGTGACCGTTAAATAATTAAATCCCAAGTTAAGGAATAAAAACTTTCAGCCCTGCAGAGCTTCATTTGAACTAGGATTTATAATGTAAACCAGAAGTTTATTTAATGAAATCTCTAATCTAGTTGAGATGCACAATAATTAGTTTTGTCATGAACATCCCACTCGCTTCCAGTAAAACATGAAACATTTCAGAAACAGAGCTCATATACATAACGTAATTTCATATCCTACAAAATCCCCTGTATAACATAGACTTACATTGCAGCATACTGCAACATATCAAAGGATTACATTTTGTAATGGTCGAATCCGAGCAATTATAATGTAATGTGGTTTATGGGTTTTCCTAGAATCCCCAGTGCAATTTAAAAAACAAATAATACTGAATGAAGGAAGTGACGAAAGATGTTACACTGATTATACCCAAACAATAAGGGACATCTAAACCTCCTGCAGGGAGTTTGAATTTGGAATAAAAGTTACAACTTTCCATAGTTTTGGGTCTAGTAGCTCTGCGTATATTTTCCTTTTAAGTGCTTATGTTTTGGAACTGATCAATAACCAATCTACATTACCATTTGGAGTATGCTTTCCGTGCCGAATTCTGTGATCTGGTAGCCACAAAGAATTTGCAAATCTAGCCATCTGGATTTATTCTGTATAGGACTGCACTAGAACTAACTTTATCAACTCAACTATGATACTACAGTATCTAATTTCAACATTAATGAAAACTTTTTGCCACAATAATTGTGGAACACATATGGAAATAAGGGGTATAGAAACAACCTAGAATATGTGTTAAAGCTTAAAATCCTCAAAGCACCCCTTTTTTGCTCTAACAGCTTTACACACTTTTGGCATTCTCTAAAGCAGTTTCATGATGTAGTCACCTGGAATGGCTTCCGGTGAACAGGTATGCCTCATTAAGCAGTTGTGTGTGGAATCAATGGCCTTTAAAGATGTTTGCAACCATCAGGTGTTTTTTTTGCAGAGACAGTGTTGGTACATAGTTCTATAGTTTTATACAGTGCTGAGCCCTATTCCACAACTGTTTTAACCAGAGAATGGCAAGAATCTCTCAACTAAGTAAAGAGAAATGACAGTTCATCTATTAATTTAAGACATAAAGGTCAGTCATTCTGGAAAATTGACAGAACCGTGAACATATCCTCAAGTGCAGTCATGAAAATGATCAATAGCTGTGAAAGCAAAGAACAAGAAGTACCTCTGCTGCAGAGGATATGTTCAAAGTTACCAACCTCATACACCCTGGTTTGTTTTCCACGTTTCTTTATTCCTTGTTTCCAATTGTGTTCCTCTGTGCATTGCATGACAGGTGTGTTCAGACTTTTAAACTTTTAGCTTGACCTATATATACAGTATATATACACTGCTCAAAAAAATAAAGGGACCACTTAAACAACAGAATATAACTCCAAGTGAATCAAACTTCTGTGAAATCAAACTGTCCACTTAGGAAGCAACACTGATTGACAATCAATTTCTCATGCTGTTGTGCAAATGGAATAGACAATAGATGGAAATTATTGGCAATTATCAAGACACACTCAATAAGGCTGCGTGCCCACGTTGCGGATTACAAGCGTTTTTGATGCGGAATTTTCGCAGCGGAAACGCTTGTAAAACGCTTGGTAATCCGCACCCCATGGTCCCCAATGGGATTCCGCAAGTTCTATGCACATGCTGCGGATTTTTCCGCAGCGTTTATGCTGCGTTCAAAAAACCACAGCATGTCAATTAATTTTGCGTTTCTGCAAGCGGAATTGCCTTTGTCCAATGCATAAAAAATGCAAGGCAATTCCGCATGTGGAAAACGCGCGATAAACGCGAGAAAAACGCGCGATAAATGCGTGCGGAATTCCGCATGCGTTTTTCCGGGAGAGGACTTGCAGAAATGAAGCAGAAATTTTCTGCTTCATTTCTGCAACGTGGGCACATAGCCTAAAGGAGTGGTTCTGCAGGTGGGGACCACAGACCACATCTCAGTACCAATGCTTTCTGGCTGATGTTTTGGTCAATTTTGAATGTTGGTTGTGCTTTCACACTCGTGGTAGCATGAGACGGACTTTACAACCCACAGAAGTTGCTCAGTTAGTGCAGCTCATCCAGGATGGCACATCAATGCGAGCTGTGGCAAGAAGGTTTGCTGTGTCTGTCAGCGTAGTGTCCAAAGGCTGGAAGCGCTACCAGGAGACAGGCCAGTACACCAGGAGACATGGAGGGGGCGGTAGGAGGGCAACAACCCAGCAGCAGGACCGCTACCTCCGCCTTTGTGCAAGGAGGAACAGGAGGAGCACTGCCAGAGCCCTGCAAAATGACCTCCAGCAGGCCACAAATGTGCATGTGTCTGCACAAATGGTTAGAAACCAACTCCATTAGGGTGGTATGAGGGCCCGACATCCACAGATGGGGTTTGAGCTCACAGCCCAACACCGTGCATTACGCTTGGCACTTGCCACAGAACACCAGGATTGGCAAAGCCCTGTGCGATTCACAGATGAAAGCAGGGTCACACTGAGCATATGTGACAGACGTGACAGAGACTGGGGACACTGTGGAGAGCGATTTGCTGCCTGCAACATCCTTCAGCATGACCGGTTTGGCAGTGGGTCCGTAATGGTATGGTCTGGCATTTCTTTGAAGGGCCGCACAGCCCTCCATGTGCTCGCCAGAGGTAGCCTGACTGCCATTATTTACCGAGATGAGATCCTCAGACTCCTTGAGAGACCATATGCTGGTGCGGTTGGCCCTGGGTTCCCCCTAATGCAGGACAATGCCAGACCTCATGTGGCTGGACTGTGTCAGCAGTTCCTGCAAGATGAAGGCATTGAAGCTATAGACTGGCCCGTCCATTCCTCAGACCTGAATCTGATAGAGCACATCTGGGACATCTTGTCTCGCTTCATCCACCAATGTCACGTTGCACCACAGACTGTCCAGGAGTTGGCGGATGCTTAAGTCCAGGTCTGGGAGGAGATCCCACAGGAGACCATCCGCAACCTCATCAGGAGCATGCCCAGGCATTGTAGGGAGGTCATACAGGCACATGGAGGCCACACACAATACTGAGCGTCATTTTGACTTGTTTTAAGGACATTACATCAAAGTTGGATCAGCCTGTAGTGTGTGTTTCCACTTTAATTTTGGGGGTGACTCCAAATCCAGGCCTCCATTGGTTAATAAATTTGATTTATATTGATGATTTTTGTGTGATTTTGTTGTCAGCACATTCAACTTTGTACAGAACAAAGTATCTAGAATGTGCTATTTGAGTGTTCCCTTTATTTTTTTGAGCAGTGTGTGTATATATATATATATATATATATATATATATATACATATATATATATATATATATATATATATATACAGTACAGACCAAAAGTTTGGACACACCTTCTCATTTAAAGATTTTTCTGTATTTTCATGAGTATGAAAATTGTACATTCACACTGAAGGCATCAAAACTATGAATTAACACATGTGGAATTATGTACTTAACAAAAAAAGTGTGAAACATCTGAAAATATGTCTTATATTCTAGGTTCTTCAAAGTAGCCACCTTTTGCTTTGATGACTGCTTTGCACCCTCTTGGCATCCTCTTGATGAGCTTCAAGTGGTAGTCACCAGAAATTGTTTTCACTTCACAGGTGTGCCAGTCAGGTTTAATAAGGGGGATTTCTTGCCTTATAAATGGGGTTGGGACCATCAGTTGTGTTGTGCAGAAGTCTGGTGGATACACAGCTGATAGTTGCTTTTTTCTTGCCATAATACACATTCTAACAGTCTATTCAGTAAGACTAAGTAAAGAAAAATGAGTGGCCATCATTACTTTAATAAATGAAGGTCAATCAGTGCGAAAAATTGGGAAAACTTTGAAAGTGTCCCCAAGCGCAGTTGCAAAAACCATCAAGCGCTACAAAGAAACTGGCTCACATGAGGACCGCCCCAGGAAAGGAAGACCAAGAGTCACCTCTGCTTCTGAGGATAAGTTAATCCGAGTCACCAGCCTCAGAAATCGCAGGTTAACAGCAGCTCAGATTAGAGACCAGGTCAATGCCACACAGAGTTCTAGCAGCAGACACATCTCTTCAACAACTGTTAAGAGGAGACTTTGTGCAGCAGGCCTTCATGGTAAAATAGCTGCTAGGAAACCACTGCTACGGACAGGCAACAAGCAGAAGAGACTTGTTTGGGCTAATGAACACAAGGAATGGACATTAGACCAGTGGAAATCTGTGCTTTGGTCTGATGAGTCCAAATTTGAGATCTTTGGTTCCAAGCACCGTGTCTTTGTGGGACGCAAAAAAGGTGAACGGATGGACACTACATGCCTGGTTCCCACCGTGAAGCATGGAGGAGGAGGTGTGATGGTGTGGGGGTGCTTTGCCGGTGACACTGTTGGGGATTTATTCAAAATGGAAGGCATACTGAACCAGCATGGCTACCACAGCATCTTGCAGCGGCATGCTATTACATCTGGTCTGCGTTTAGTTGGACCATCATTAATTTTTCAACAGGACAATGACCCCAAACACACCTCCAGGCTGTGAAAGGGCTATTTGACCAAGAAGGAGAGTGATGGGGTGCTACCCCAGATGACCTGGCCTCGACAGTCACCAGACCTGAACCCAATCGAGATGGTTTGGGGTGAGCTGGACCGCAGAGTGAAGGCAAAAGGGCCAACAAGTGCTAAGCATCACTGGGGACTCCTTCAAGATTGTTGGAAAACCATTTCCGGTGACTACCTCTTGAAGCTCATCAAGAGAATGCCAAGAGTGTGCAAAGCAGTCATCAAAGCAAAAGGTGGCTACTTTGAAGAACCTAGAATATAAGACATATTTTCAGTTGTTTCACACTTTTTGTTAAGTATATAATTCCACATGTGTTAATTCATAGTTTTGATGCCTTCAGTGTGAATGTACAATTTTCATAGTCATGAAAATACAGAAAAATCTCTAAATGAGAAGGTGTGTCCAAACTTTTGGTCTGTACTGTATATATATACACATATACACTACCGCTCAAAAGTTTGGGGTCACCCAGAGAATTTTGTGTTTTCCATACTCATACTTTTATTTATCAAATGAGTTGCAAAATGAATAGAAAATATAGTCCAGACATTGACAAGGTTAGAAATAATGATTTTTATTTGAAAAAATAATTTCCTCCTTCAAACTTTGCTTTCGTCAAATAATGCTCCCTTTGCAGCAATTACAGCATTGCAGACCTTTGGCATTCTAGCTGTTAATTTGCTGAGGTAATCTTGAGAAATTTCACCCCATGCTTCCTGAAGCCCCTCCCACAAGTTGGATTGGCTTGATGGGCACTTTTTGCGTACCATACGGTCAATCTGCTCCCACAACAGCTCAATGGGGTTGAGATCTGGTGACTGCGCTGGCCACTCCATTACAGATAGAATACCAGCTGCCTGCTTGTTCCCTAAATAGTTCATGCATAATTTGGAGGTGTGCTTTGGGTCATTGTCCTGTTGTAGGATGAAATTGGCTCCAATCAAGCGCTGTCCACAGGGTATGGCATGGCATTGCAAAATGGAGTGATAGCCTTCCTTATTCAAAATCCCATTTACCTTGTACAAATCTCCCACTTTACCAGCACCAAAGCAACCGCAGACCATCACATTATCTCCTCCATGCTTGACAGATGGCGTCAGGCACTCTTCCAGAATCTTTTCAATTGTTCTGCGTCTCACAAATGTTCTTCTGTGTGATCCAAACACCTCAAACTTTGATTCGTCTGTCCATAAAACTTTTTTCCAATCTTCCTCAGTCCAATGTCTGTGTTCATTTGCCCATATTAATCTTTTACTTTTATTAGCCAGTCTCAGATATGGCTTTTTCTTTGCCACTTTGCCCTGAAGGCCAGCATCTTGGAGTCGCCTCTTCACTGTAGACGTTGACACTGGCATTTTGCGTGTACTATTTAATGAAGCTGCCAGTTGAGTAGGTGTGAAGCTTCGATTTCTCAAACTAGAGACTGTAATGTACTTGTCTTCTTGCTCAGTTGTGCAGCGGGGCCTCCCACTTCTCTTTCTACTCTGGTTGGAGCCTGTTTGTGCTCTCCTCTGAAGGGAGTATTACACATCGTTGTAGGAAATTTTCAGTTTCTTGGCAATTTCTCGCATGGAATAGCCTTCATTTCTAAGAACAAGAACAGACTGACGAGTTTCACATGAAAGTTCTCTTTTCCTGGCCTTTTTGAGAGTTTCATAGAACAAGCAAATGTAATGCTCCAGATTATCAACTAGCTCAAAGGAAGGTCAATTTTATAGCTTCTCAAATCAGCCAAACCATTTTCAGCTTGGCTAACATACTTGTGAAAGGGCTTTCTAGGGTTTTCTAAACATCCATTAGCCTTCTTACACAGTTATCAAACACAATGTACCATTATAACACTGGAGTAGTGGTTGTTGGAAATGGGCCTCTATACACCTATGTTGATATTGCAATAAAAACAAGACGTTTGCAGCTAGAATAGTCATTTACCACATTAACAATGTATAGAGTGTATTTCTGATTTATTTAATGTTAACTTCATTGAAAAATAATGTGCTCTTCTTTCAAAAATAATGAAATTTCTAAATGACCCCAAACTTTTGTGTTTTTTATTTTAACTGGATTTTAGGTCCGAGATTTAAGAATGACCAAAAGAGCCTGGGAGTGAAAGGTCGTTCTCATACTTCATTCCCTTCCCAGTCTTACTGGCCTAATAAAATGCACCTGGTCTATCTCAGGTAGTAGTATGCGCTGAGGCTGGAGAAAGACAGAGCTGGTGGATAGTATGTACTGCAGCCTGAGATGTTCCTGTAATACCAAGTTGATGAGACCATTTGATTCACTTTGCCTTGCCCAGAGAGAGTACTCCTTGATTATTTATATGTGCTGAAAAATGCTATTTTAGGCTGTGTGCCCACGATGCGTTTTTTAAGCTTTCCACAGCGGCAAAAATGCTGCAGAAACACTTAAAAAACGCATGGTAGAAGGCCTGCCATGGTCCCCAATGATAATCCGCATGTGCTGTGCACATGCTGCGTAAATTTCCGCTGCGGGTTATTATTGCGGAAAAAAACGCAGCACTACCAATTATTTTGCGGAAGTGCTGCGTTTTCGCCGCCATTGACTTGCATTGAAACACATGGATTCAGCATCACTGCATCTGTAGATGCGCATTCCATGCGTTTCAATGTGCAGATGGTACTCGGGTCCGGATGAGAGGAGACTCTCCTCCGGACCCGGGTACCATAGAACCTTTTGTAAAAAAAAGAATAAAATAAAAAATAAATATTATATTTAACTTCAGATGGCCCCCGGTGTGTTGTCTTCACTTGCCGGCAGATCGCGAAGGACTGAATGACCCACGATGACGTCATAGTCATGTGACGGCAGGTCCTTCAGTGTAGTGTACCGCGATCTGCCAGCAGCCAGGATGGAGCGAAGCAAGACTGCGGGGGCCATCGGAAGGTAAGTATAGATTTAATTTTTTATTTTTTAACATTCTTTTGGTCACACTGTATAAACTCATGCCGTTTGCATGGATTTATATAGTGTGACCTAGTTAACAAGCACTTTCCAAGTGATGCTAAAATCGCTTGGAAAGTGCTTGACAACCCGCATGCAGAAATGCATGTGAAGAACGCTTCACATCCGCATGTCCCTGGCTGGAAAAACTTATGTACAATCCGCATGCGTTTTTTCTGCCAGGGAGATGCAGAAACGCTCAGGAAAAAATCCGGAGCATTTCTGCATCGTGGGCACATAGCCTTATAATGAAGCTGTTAAGTTTATGAAGGACAATAAACTTTATTCTGTTTTGACATAAAAACCTTGTGTCTGTGAGTATCCAAGCAACTACCAGAGAGCCAAAACCCCTATTGTTTGTGTATATATATATATATATATATATATATATATATATATATATATATATATATATATATATATATACAGTGGTGGCCAAAAGTATTGGCACTCCTGCAATTCTGTCAGATAATACTCAGTTTCTTCCTGAAAATGATTGCAATCACAAATTCTTTGGTATTATTATCTTCATTTAATTTGCTTGCAAGGAAAAAACACAAAAGAGAATGAAGCAAAAATCAAATCATTGATCATTTCACACAAAACTCCAAAAATAGGCCAGACAAAAGTATTGGCACCCTCAGCCTAATACTAGGTTGCACAACCTTTAGCCAAAATAACTGCGAACAACCGCTTCCGGTAACCATCAATGAGTTTCTTACAATGCTCTGCTGGAATTGTAGACCATTCTTCTTTGGCAAACTGCTCCAGGTCACTGATATTTGAAGGGTGCCTTCTCCAAACTGCCATTTTGAGATCTCTCCACAGGTGTTCTATGGGATTCAGGTCTGGACTCATTGCTGGCCACCTTAGAAGTCTCCAGTGCTTTCTCTCAAACCATTTTATAGTGCTTTTGGAAGTGTGTTTTGGGTCATTGTCCTGCTGGAAGACCCATGACCTCTGAGGGAGACCCAGCTTTCTCACACTGGGCCCTACATTATGCTGCAAAATTTGTTGGTAGTCTTCAGACTTCATAATGCCATGCACACGGTCAAGCAGTCCAGTGCCAGAGGCAGCAAAGCAACCCCAAAACATCAGGGAACCTCCGCCATGTTTGACTCTAGGGACCGTGTTCTTTTCTTTGAATGCCTCTTTTTTTTCCGGTACACTCTATGTTGATGCTTTTTCCCAAAAAGCTCTACTTTTGTTTCATCTGACCAGAGAACATTTTTCCAAAACGTTTTAGGCTTTCTCAGGTAAGTTTTGGCAAACTCCAGCCTGGCTTTTTTATGTCTCGGGGTAAGAAGTGGGGTCTTCCTGGGTATCCTACCATACAGTCCTTTTTCATTCAGACGCCGACGGATAGTACAGGTTGACACTGTTGTACCCACGGACTGCAGGGCAGCTTGAACTTGTTTGGATATTAGTCGAGGTTCTTTATCCACCATCCACACAATCTTGCGTTGAAATCTCTCGTCAATTTTTCTTTTCCGTCCACATCTAGGGAGGTTAGCCACAGTGCCATGGGCTTTAAACTTCTTGATGACATTGCGCACGGAAGACACAGGAACATTCAGGTCTTTGGAGATGGACTTGTAGCCTTGAGATTGCTCATGCTTCCTCACAATTTGGTTTCTCAAGTCCTCAGACAGTTCTTTGGTCTTCTTTCTTTTCTCCATGCTCAATGTGGTACACACAAGGACACAGGACTGAGGTTGAGTCAATTTTAATCCATGTTAACTGGCTGCAAGTGTGATTTAGTTATTGCCAACACCTGTTAGGTGCCACAGGTAAGTTACAGGTGCTGTTAATTACACGAATTAGAGAATCATCACATGATTTTTCAAACAGTGCCAATACTTTTGTCCACCCCCCATTTTTAGGTTTGGTGTGGAATTATATCCAATTTGGCTTTAGGACAATTCTTTCTGTGTTTTTTCATTGAAGACAAATTAAATGAAGATAATAATACCAAAGAATTTGTGATTGCAATCATTTTCAGGAAGAAACTGAGTATTATCTGACAGAATTGCAGGGGTGCCAATCCTTTTGGCCACCACTGTATATATACAGTACAGACCAAAAGTTTGGACACACCTTCTCATTTAAAGATTTTTCTGTATTTTCACGAGTATGAAAATTGTACATTCACACTGAAGGCATCAAAACTATGAATTAACATATGTGGAATTATATACTTAACAAAAGAGTGTGAAACAACTGAAAATATATCTTATATTCTAGGTTCTTCAAAGTAGCCACCTTTTGCTTTGATGACTGCTTTGCACACTCTTGGCATTCTCTTAATGAGCTTCAAAAGGTAGTCACCGGAAATGGTCTCCCAACAATCTTGAAGGAGTTCCCAGAGATGCTTAGCACTTGTTGGCCCTTTTGCCTTCACTCTGCGGTCCAGCTCACCCCAAACCATCTCGATTGGGTTCAGGTCTGGTGATTGTGGAGGCCAGGTCATCTGGCGTAGCACCCCATCACTCTCCTTCTTGGTCACAGAGCCCTTACACAGCCTGGAGGTGTGCTTGGGGTCATTGTCCTGTTGAAAAATAAATGATGGTCCAACTAAACGCAAACCGGATGGAATAGCATGCCGCTGCAAGATGCTGTGGTAGCAATGCTGGTTCAGTATGCCTTCAATTTTGAATAAATCCCCAACAGTGTCACTAGCAAAGCACCCCCACACCATCACACCTCCTCCTCCATGCTTCACAGTGGGAACCAGGCATGTAGAGTCCATCCGTTCACTTTTTCTGCTTCGCACAAAGACACGGTGGTTGGAACCAAAGATCTCAAATTTGGACTCATCAGACCACAGCACAGATTTCCACTGGTCTAATGTCCATTCCTTGTGTTCTTTAGCCCAAATATGTCTCTTCTACTTGTTGCATATCCTTAGCAGTGGTTTCCTAGCAGCTATTTTACCATGAAGGCCAGCTGCACAAAGTCTTCTATTAACAGTTGTTGTAGAGATGTGTCTGTTGCTAGAACTCTGTGTGGCATTGACCTGGTCTCTAATCTGAGCTGCTGTTAACCTGCGATTTCTGAGGCTGGTGACTCGGATAAACTTATCCTCAGAAGCAGAGGTGACTCTTGGTCTTCCTTTCCTGGGGCGGTCCTCATGTGAGCCAGTTTCTTTGTAGCGCTTGATGGTTTTTGCAACTGCACTTGGGGACACTTTCAAAGTTTTCACAATTTTTCGCACTGACTGACCTTCATTTCTTAACCCGTTTACAACCCAAGGTGGTTTGCACGTTAATGACCAGACCAATTTTTACAATTCTGACCACTGTCACTTTATGAGGTAATTACTCTGGAACGCTTTAACGGATCCCCCTGATTCTGAGATTGTTTTTTCGTGACATATTGTACTTCATGATTGTGGTAAAATTTATTCGATATCACTTGCGTTTATTTGGGAAAAAAATGGAAATTTGGTGAAAATTTAGAAAATTTTGCAATTTTCAAAATTTGAATTGTTATGCCCTTAAATCAGAGAAATATGTCACTCAAAATAATTAATAAATAACATTTCCCACATGTCTACTTTATATCAGCACAATTTTGGAACCAAATTTTTTTTTACTGGGGAACTATAAGGGTTAAAAATTGACCAGTGATTTCTCATTTTTCCAACAAAATTTACAAAACCATTTTTTTAGGGACCACATCATATTTAAAGTCACTTTGAGGGGTCTTTATGACAGAAAATACCCAAAAGTGACACCATTATAAAAACTGCACCCATCTAGGTACTCAAAACCACATTCAAGAACTTTATTAACCCTTCAGGTGCTTCACAGGAATTTTTTGAATGTGGAAGAAAAAAATTTACAATTAACTTTTTTCACAAAAATTTTACTTTAGACCCATTTTTTTTATTTTCGCAGGGGTAACAGAAAAAAATGGACCCCAAAATTTGTTGTGCAATTTCCCCTGGGCACGCCGATACCTCATATGTGGGGGAAAACCACTGTATGGGCGCTCGGCAGGGTTCGAAAAGGAAAGAGCTCCATTTGACTTTTTGAATGTAAAATTTGCTTGAATAATTAAGGGACGCCATGTTGCGTTTGGAGAGCCCCTGATGTGCCTAAACAGTGGAAACCCCCCACAAGTGATACCATTTTGGAAACTAGACCCCTCAGTGAACTTATTTAGATGTGTGGTGAGCACCTTGAACCCCAAGGTGCTTCATAGAAGTTTATAACATTGAGCCGTAAAAATACAATTTTCACATTTTTCCCACAAAAATGTTTTCAGCCCCCACTTTTGCATTTTCATAAGGGTAACAGAAGAAATTTCACTATGCTGTTTGTTGTGCAATTTCTCCTGAGTTAGCAGATACCCCATATGTGGAGGAAAACCACTTTTTGAGTGCTCGGCAGGGTTCGGAAGGGAAGGAGCGCCATTTGACTTTTTGAATGTAAAATTTGCTTGAATAATTAGCAGACGCCATGTTGCATTTGGGGAGCCCCTGATGTGCCTAAACAGTGGAAACCCCCCACAAGTGACACCATTTTGGAAACTAGACCCCTCAGGGAACTTATTTAGATGTGTGGTGAGCACCTTGAACCCCCAGGTGCTTCACAGAAGTTTATAACATTAAGCCGTAAAAATACAATTTTCACATTTTTTCCACAAAAATGTTTTTCAGCCCCAACTTTTGCATTTTCATAAGGGTAACAGGAGAAATTGCACTGTGCAGTTCGTTGTGCAATTTCTCCTGAGTTAGCAGATATCCGATATGTGGGGGAAAACTACTGTTTGGGCGCGCGGCAGGGTTCAGAAGGGAAGGAGTGCCATTTGACTTTTTACATGTAAAATTTCCTTGAATAATTAGCGGACGCCATGTTGCATTTGGGGAGCCCCTGATGTGCCTAAACAGTGGAAACCCCCCACAAGTGACACCATTTTGTAAACTAGACCCCTCAGGGAACTTATCTAGATGTGTGGTAAGCACCTTGAACCCCCAGGTGCTTCACAGAAGTTTATAACATTGAGTCGTAAAAATACAATTTTCACATTTTTCCCAAAAAAATGTTTTTCAGCCCCCACTTTTGAATTTTCATAAGGGTAACAGAATAAATTGCACTATGCTGTTTGTTGAGCAATTTCTCCTGAGTTTGCAGATACCCCATATGTGGGGGAAAACCACTGTTTGGGCGCGCGGCAGGGTTCGGAAGGGAAAGAGCGCCATTTGACTTTTTGATTGTAAAATTTGCTTGAATAATTAGCGGATGTGCCCCTGATGTACCTAAACAGTGGAAACCCCCCACAAGTGACATCATTTTTTAAACTAGACCCCTCAGGGAACTTATCTAGATGTGTGGTGAGCACCTTAAACCCCCAAGTTCTTTACAGAAGTTTATGACATGGAGCCGTGAAAATAAAAAAATCAAACTTTTTCCACAAAAATGATGATTTAGCCCCAAATTTTTTATTTTCACAAGGGTAAGAGGAGAAAATGGACCCCAAAAACTTTTGTGCAATTTCTCCTGAGTACGCTAATACCCCATATGTGGGGAAAATACAGTGTTTAGGTGCACGGCACAGTTCAGAAGGGAAGGAGCATTGTGTGACTTTTTGAACGCAAAATCGTCTGGAATCGAGAGCGGACGCCATGTCGCGTTTGGAGGGCCCCTGATGTGCCTAAATAGTGGAAACCCCCCACAAGTGACCCCATTTTGGAAACTACACCCCTCAAGGATTTTATCAAGGGGTATAGTTAACATTTTGAACACAGAGGTACGGCACAGAATTTGATAACATTAGGTCATCATATTGAATAAGTTGTCATTAGTCTTGAGCGCAAGTGCTCACTACTTGAGTTTGCATCGGGTACTCAGGTATGCACCTTGTATCACGGGTGCTCAAGTGAAATGCTCAAGTCCCCGCCCCCATGATTCACGGTTATTAGACACCCCAAAAAAAACATGGGGGGATCGCTCGTGCATGGCAGGCAATCCTCACGAGTTTTTTGTGGCCACGAAGCATATGGGGCAGAGACTCGAGCACCCGCGATACTCAATGCATACCCGAGCACCCGATGCAAACTCAAGTAGCAAGCACTTGCATTCAACACTAGTTGCCATATCGTCATCTTTTTTTTTTTTTTTTTTTTAACTTTTGAAAAAAACAACAACCCTAACCCTACCCTAGCCCAACCCTAACCCTAACATTAGCACAACCCTAACCCCAACCCCAGCCCTAGCGTTTATTTTTTACGCCGTTCCTAGTGCGGTATAAGTGATTAGACGACCTTATTCTTCGGGTCGGTGCGACTACAGAGATACCAGAATCATATCGGGTTTTTATGATTGACAGCTGTCACACACTAAAAGACACATATTTTGTAAAATCTAGTTTTTGCATCGCCATATTTTGAGAGCTATAATTTTTTCATATTTTGGCCGACAGAGTTATGCCCTTAAATCAGAGAGATATGTCACACAAAATAATTAATAAATAACATTTCCCACATGTCTACTTTACATCAGCACAATTTTGGAACCAAATTTTTTTTTTATTGGGGAGCTATAAGGGATAAAAATTGACCAGCGATTTCTCATTTTTCCAACAAAATTTACAAAACCATTTTTTTAGGGACCACATCATATATCTGCACAGTGAGAAGATAGTTTGGTCATGTACTGCGCATGGCCAAAAAATCTTCCTGCTGTATGGTGACCCGGATGTTGTCATGACGACATCGGGTCATCATGGCAACACCCGGGAAGCCGCGGCAGACAGCGCTGGAGGCCGGAAGAGGAGGCGAGTATTGCGATCACCTCCCCTTAACCACCGCAATGCTGTGATCGGGACCGCTCCCTGCACATAGTACTGGGTGTCAGCTGTGACAATCAGCTGACACCCGGCGGCGATCGCGCCCGCACAGCCTGTGTGTGCGCGCGATCGCCATGATGTACTAATACTGGTCAGGCTCTTTAGTATGTCATGGGCTTTAAAGGGGTTAAAGTAATGATGGCCACTCGTTTTTCTTTACTTAGCTGCTTTTTACTTGCCATAATACAAATTCTAACAGTCTATTCAGTAGGACTATCAGCTGTGTATCCACCTGACTTCTGCACAACACAACTGATGGTCCCAACCCAATTTATAAGGCAAGAAATCCCACTTATTAAACCTGACAGGGCACACCTGTGAAGTGAAAACCATTTCCGGTGACTCCCTCTTGAAGCTCATCAAGAGAATGCCAAGAGTGTGCAAAGCAGTCCTCAAAGCAAAAGGTGGCTACTTTGAAAAACCTAGAATATAAGACATATTTTCAGTTGTTTCACACTTTTTTGTTAAGTATATAATTCCACATGTGTTAATTCATAGTTTTGATGCCTTCAGTGTGAATGTACAATTTTCATACTAGTGAAAATACAGAAAAATCCTTAAATGAGAAGGTGTGTCCAAACTTTTGGTCTGTACTGTGTATATATATATATATATATATATAAATATATATATATATATACATAATACATGTCACAAAACAATCCTATACCTGCCCAACTGGCTTTTTATCTTTTTTGGTCCCAGTACATTCAAGTTACTGAAACATAATCATATTTTTATTTAAATCAGGGGACAACAAAGAGACGACAAAACAATGTCATAGACTTAAAGATTAAAACAATGTGAAAGCAAGGGGCGCACACCCAGGGAATATATTGACCAATGTCCAGAGGGGAGTGATTTGATCAGACAGAATGATTAAGTCTATGTGTATGGAGCTAATAGAAATTTGCACAATTTACACACCATAAACAAATCACGTGTATCTTATGTTGGCATATGGGACAGAATAATATGAGATGCTAGAGCAGGAATTATAGTCCCATAGTTAGTGATATATAAGATAAAAGTGTATAAAGTGCTAATGCATAATAGTTGTGATACATGTAGAATCTAGTGCAAGATTAAATTTTATCATACTATATGCTAATGGATTCATCAAATATACAATGTTATAAGGGTAAAAAATATATACATTGATGTATATATAAGACATAATACAATGTACCATAATTGTTAAACCACCATAGTCAATCTCCATGACTCACATAGCTCACAACTGTGTGGCATAAATTAGTACCTGCTTTTTATGATGTTCATCATCCAATATTTATATAGTACTGAGGAGAGTATGAGGACTTACAGTTTCAAGAGACTCCCTCTCCCGAGTGGCGTCCGCCCCAACGAGTGTTTCGGCAACTACCTTCATCAGGGGGTCAATAATAGTCTGGATTGAATGCATTGAAATTATGGTGTTCTAATAAGTTGCTAACTAGTATTTAGCGAGTATGTTCTGTTCCGAGTATGCTCGGGCGAGCTCCAAGTATTTACAGCTGCTCGGTGATAAGGTTAAATCACTCCCGTGTGCATGATTTGCGACTGTTTGACAGCTTTATTACATGTGAGGAATGTCTATTTCTTACACATTCCTCACATGTAATAAAGCTGTCAAATAGTTGCAAATCATGCACACGGGAGCGATTCAACTATGCCACCGAGCAGCTGTAAATATTCAGAGCTTGGCCCGAGCATACTCGGAACTGAACATACTCGCTCAACACCATTGCTAACATGAGACCCTTGACTACTATTAGTAAATCTCTATTAAACAATGCTTTATGTATAGACATTGTGTGAAATCAGTAAAATAATCAGTGAAAGCTTATTAGGGTGGCAAAAAAATAACATTCAAGTTTTGGCTCCATACAGCATTTAACCCCTTCACAACATATGACGTATATTTACGCTGAGCCCGCATCTTCCCCGCACATGATAACTGATTTATTCAGTCAACATGTGGCTTTAACAGCTGCGGGTGGAGCCACACTCTGCCTGCGTCTGTAAACCAGTTAAATTCACGAACAGTGGGATTTATTATGCGCCTGCCCGAAGCATGTCATTCATCCTGCCCATTCATTTTGCAATTTCATCACATTTGGAATTTCTTTTCCCGTTTTCCAGTACACCATATAATAAAATCAATGGTGTCTTTCAAAGTAAAATCCGTCCCGCAAAAGACAAGCCCTGATACAGCCATATTGATGAAAAAAAAAAAACTTATGGCAAATTTGTGGCAAGTCACTGTTGCTAGCCCAGCCAATGTAAAAAAATAAATAAAAATGTGACCGGTAAATAAAAATAATAGGGTAACACGATTTAAAATCTATTTTAGTGGACTTTTGTCTTCATAAAAAAATTCCTCCCAAAAAAGATGAAAAAGTTATTTAAATATCTAAACGAAAAAACACTTTAGAGCTATTGAAACCGTGTGTACCAAAAAGAAATGTGTCATGAATTGGGGAAAATGGTCCTGTTGTGAGATAGTTGGGCAGAACGGTGGCTCAGTGGTTAGCACTGCAGCCCTGCAGCACTGGGGTTCTGGGTTCAAATCCCACCAAGGACAACATCAGCAAGGAGTTTGTATGTTCTCCCCATGTTTGCGTGGGTTTCCTCCGGGTTCTCCAGTTTCCTCCCACACTCCAAAGACATACTGATAGGAAATGTATATTGTGAGCCCCAATGGGGACAGTGCCCATAATGTTATGAATTGTCTGACATATTGTGTCGCTGCAGAATATGTTGGCTCTATATAAATAAAATGATTATTATTAGTTGATAAAGTAATATGCAGCTTTGAGATTGATTCTTTTATTTGTTTTCTATATGCAAGAAAAATAGAATGTTTTAAAAGTTTTACTACTTGATTTTGTTTTTTTAAATGAATTCTATTACAATTTGAGCATTTTATTCACACCACTTGTTAAAATGTATTAGCACGAGAGAAAAATGGATTGTGGAGCACGTTTAGTTCCTTCATGACCTTGCGATTTTCCATTTTTGAGCTTTCATTTTTTCCTACACTTCTTTGAAGAGCCATAAATTTTTATTTTTTCATCAATATAGCCGTGTGAAGGCTTGTTTTTTGCAGAACGAGTTGTTCTTTTGAATGACACCATTGATTTTCCAAATGGTGTACTGAAAATGGGAAAACAATTCCAAATACGGTGAAATTGAAAAAGAAAGTGCAATTCCACAATTGTTTTTTGGATTTTTTATTTACAGTGTTCAATATATGGTAAAATTGATCTGGCAATATAATCCCCTGGTCATTAGAAGTGCGCAGGGGAAAAAAAATTAAGACATTTGTAAGAAAAAAAATTATACTTATGTCACCATTTTTGAGACCCTAAGCGTTTTCATTTTGGGAGATCTGGCGTTGGGTAAGGGGTTTATCTTTTGCGCCCTTAGCTCACATTTCTATTAATACCATTTTAGGGTAGATACAATATTTTAATCGCCTGTTATTGCATTTTATTGCAATGTTGCAGCTGCCAAAAAAATTTAATTCTGGCATTTTGATTTCTCTTCTCTTTGCACAGTTTACCGATCAGAATATTTTATTTAATATTTTGATAGATTGGACATTTCTGAATGTAGTGATACCAAATATGTGTATTTTTTTATTGTTTTATTTTCAATCTGGCAAAAGAAGGGTGATTTGAACATTTGTGTTTTTTTTATATGTTTCATATTTTTAAAACCTTTTTTTTCACACTTTTTACGGACGTTAATAGTCCCCTTAGGAGGCCTCAAGCTGCAATTATCCAATTGTTTGTGCCCTATGCAGGGCTTCAGCTTCAGCACTTCTATGAATAGCAAAAATCAGGATCTCTTGGAACTCCGGCCACGAGCCGGCGTTCACAGGAGATTCACAATGACAGGCACGGGGGTCTTCTGCAGACTCCCGTCTGTCATGACAACCCATCGGTGCCACGCGATCACGTGACATGGGCGTATTAAATCCTGCTCCACCCGCAGCTGTTAAAGGCACTTAATGGCTGATTAAATCAGCCATCAAGTGAAGGGAAAGATGCGGGCTCAGCGTCAGAGCCCTCAGCAAAGTCAGGTACACAACCTTTGACATAAATATACATCAAAGGTCATGAGGGGGTTAAGTTTTCATTGGTAGATGTAGTATGATTACTGTTCTATTTATCACACTTGAAGTTATGAAATTCAGGCAGTGAATATAGTTTAATTGCACTTTTTATCTACATTTCCCATTATTATTGGCAGTGAGATAAGGTGATTCTCTATTTTCCATTTGAGTATTTGTTTTTTATAGAACACTATTTCCTAAAACATTTTCCATTGAGAAGACTTATGTGTAAAAACAGAAATGACAAATTGATATGAAACATATATATGCCTATCTTATTCGATATAATAAGATTAATATCGAAGCTTATTAATGCAAATAGGGCTTCATAATAAAATCCATTCAGATAGCAATGTGCTTTGTAAACCGTATTTGAACAGGGGAATTGAAAATCCTCTCTAGACATCAGGTGGCTGGCTTCCCACTGGCTTCCCACTCTCTTTATTTTCTTCAAAATTGAGTTTGTCTCCTGTGCTTTTAGCTATGATTTTTTTCTACATTTTGTGTGCAAGACATTTTAATTTCACTCCATAAATTACAAAATATTTACAGACTTTTGGTAAACTGCACCCAGTATTTAAGATTTAGAAACATTGCAAATAAAAGTATGTAAATATATTTAGAATAAAAACCTAAAACGAAAACTAATGTACAGAATGTGAAGTTCTCTGAACATACGATCCCTAAATAAAACTGTGATGATTTGAATCCGAGATTCTAACTCTGAAAAAGCATCAGGAATAGTGCGACTGAGCCACTGCGTTCATTTATATTCTTGCATAATATTGTTTGGAGAATGGCTGTTACATTTTTGCTTCTAGTTTTGTATTTTTGGTAGGTTGCTGTCCTGTTTATCTGGTTCTTGTGAGTTAAACAAACACCCATGCAGTAATAGTTGCAGTGGGAGCAATATTGACTAGATGTTTTAAAAAATGGAGCACCGATCCCTCACCTCTCAGATTATTTCATGGTAACATTGTACATTTGTTTAAACTGTGAACATTAGATAAAGTCCAATGGATGTTGTATATAGGTTAGATGTCATCATATTCTCCGAGTTGGCATACCAAGAAGGCATAATATTGTATTTGAATAGAGAAGGCGATCAACAGCACATATATGACTGCATTTAAGGTGCACATTGCGGTAAGTTTAACAACCACAAGTCAGCAATATACTGTTTAGCAGCCTATTTACAAAAGCCAGTCTGGCTTTACATGCACTCTGAGTGATCTGTAATAGATCGTTCAGAGTGCATATCTACTATTGTTCTCGGCAGCGCGCATTCTGTTTAATAGGACAATGCGCTGCTGAGAACAATGATCTTTTGTGCAGCCCAAAAGATAATATCACAGGTAGATAGATTTGTATTTTTGTAAATATTCCTAGAAACACATGTTCATGATAATTGTGCAGTGTAAATGGACCCTAAGTTAGTGTGTTCATTTGATATTTCGTCTCAGCAGAGGCTAATGCACCTTCGTTAAGGCAACACATCACTTTTTTTTACTAATAAAACTTAATGGTGATACATATTTTTTATCTCTAATCCGCTTTTATTTTCTGGTTGTCAACATTTTTATTTTTTGCTTAAAAAAGCACCCCCATCAAAGTTGTTATCCTCGTAATATATTGCAGTCAACATATTATACATCACTGTGTACTTACAATTGCTCATTTTGCCTTTCTACCCAGTTAATTCTTCTTTTCTCTGCTCTATGTAGAAACAGCAAGTCTCTTATCCCTGCATTTATCATTACCCTCTTCAACTCCTGATCCACCTACTCCCTCCTCCCCCCTGCCAGGGGCTTTTGCAGTGACTTATGACTCATACAGGGAAAATTTACCTCCTGTTTCTACATAGAACTTAGAAGGATTCAGCTAGTCAGTTTTTAATCACGTGACATCATAGACCAAATGGAAAAGAGACGAATTAGCTGGGTAGAAGGGCACATTGAGAAATTGTAAGTACACAGTGCTATATAATATGATGACTGCAATATATTAAGAGCAGTGCTGAGCAAGCATGCTCGCTACTGCTCGGTGCTCGCCCGAGCATCTCACTGCTCGAGATGCTCGGTGCTCGCCGAGTATTTCCGGGTTGCTCGGGCGGGAACTCAGGTCCCCTCCCTGCATGTTTGGCGCTCTTTAGAGAGCCAATGAACATGCAGGGATTGCCTGCCATGCACTGTAATGCCATAGCCATGTTGGTTGTGGGCATTACAGTGATTGGCTGGCCACACAGCATCATCAGGTGTATATCAGACCTGGCGCTGCCATGCTCGTCACAATCACTCCGGATCAGACAGTGTAGGTAGAGCAGCTGCTGTGTCAGGGAGAGATTTGATCGTGTATTAGGTAGTGTAAGGCGAAAAACCGTACATTACACATATCCAGAGAACACCGTTTTTCTGCGCCATTTGCTTGTTTTGGGAGAGGTGCTGCTGCGTCAGTGACAGATTTGCTTGTGTATTAGGTAGTGTACGGAGAAAAACCGTACATTACACATATCGATCTTAACAAACAGTCCTTCTGAGGACTAATCCATCTGCAGAGATATCAGGCAGGCAGGGTGTATAGGCAGGCAGTGTATATAGCAGACTGCAGTGCATATAGCACAAGAGGCTCCATTCCAATTCTGCTGCTGTTAGATATTTCTATACAAAGGCCCAGGTCTCAGGGGCCAGGAATACTTTTCTTTGGATCTTAATCCTCATTATTTGCTTAAAAAGCAATCCAGAGAACACCATTTTTTCTGCGCCATTTGCTTGTTGGCACTGCAGAATACAGCCTGGTCCTTTCCATATTAGAGCACTAGAAATCCAGCTATTTAAAACTGTGTTTTCTGCGTCAAACGGATCACATATAAGTTCGCTACAAACTCAGTCATTTGTAGTGAGCGTGGAAGATACTGTCCTCCATTTAAAATGGGCAAGGCACATGGCAAGGGATGGGGAACTGGACGTGATGGTAATGGTGCATGGAGAGGCCGAGGACAAGGCCGTGGGCAAGCCGAAATTGTGCCACAACAAACACCCACATCTTCTCGCCTAACCTTCCAGTCCCAATTTCTAGGGGACCGCAGCACACCACTATTGAACCCAGAGTAGTGTCAAAAGGTTGTTGGTTGGATAGCGGATAATGCTTCCAGTCACTTAGGCACCACCACCACCCTGTCTTCCACACGGTCAAATCTCAGTAGCCGTGAGTCTGGACCGCATATTCCTCACCCTCATCCTCCTTCCTCCCACCATGCCGAGTACCCAGAGACAACTGATCCCACACTTGGAAACTCTGAAGAGCTGTTCACTTTTCCATTTGTAGATTCGGGCCTCTCGGCCAGTCCACTTGAAGCGGGGCAAGAGGAGATCGCGTGTAGCGATGCCCAAATATTTGAGCAGCCACCGTCACGCGAAGGCGACGGTGGGAAAGTATCTTAAGAGGTGGACGATGATGAGACACAATTGCCAGAAAGTCAGGAGGAGGACCTGGGTGCGGAAGTGGAAGACGAGGTGGTAGATGATATAGTAACTGACCCAACCTGGCAGGAGGACATGCAGAGCGAGGACAGCAGCACACAGGGGGAGGGAGGCTGATCACCCCAACAGGCAGGAAGAAGCAGTGTGGTGGCCGCAGATAGAAGGCAGGCAACCGTTCCCCGTAACACCAACACGAAGGAAGTTACCAGTACAACTGTTAGGTCTTCCCGAGTCTGGTTGCTTTTAAAGACTCTGCCGATAACCCAATAAGGCCATTTGAACCCCCTGCCAGGCCAGTATCAGCAGGGGTGGCAAAACGACCAGCCTGACCACCACCAGCATGATCAGGCACATGGCAGCAAAGCATCTGACTTTGTGGGCCAAACCCCAGGGTCCAGGAACAGTGTCTGCCGGTGGCACCATTGCTTCTACCTCTGTTGTGCATGCAAGCCAATCCCCTGTCCATGGTGCATGCGAAGACTCCTCCTGCCCTGCACTTGTCGTTGCACACTCTCAAGTAGCAGCATCAGGAAGCTCGTCCATGTCCTTGTCCCAGCGCAGCGATCAGTTGTCCATACCCCAATCCTTGGAATGCAAGCGCAAATGTGCAGCCAACGCCCCACAGACCACACTATTAAATTCTCACATTTCACGACTGCTTGCGCTTGAAATGTTGCCTTTTAGGCTCGTGGAGATGGAAGCTTTCCGCAACCTGATGGCGGCGGCCGTCCCTTGGTACTCAGTCCCCAGCCGCCACTATTTCTCCCGGTATGCCGTCCCCGCATTACACAAGCACGTGTCCCAAAACATTAGCCGTGCTCTCAATAACGCAGTTACCCGTAAAGTCCACCTAACCACGGACAAGTGGTTGCGGGCAGGGACAGTACATCTCGCTGATGGCACACTGGGTTAACATAGTGGAAGCCGGGACCCAGTCACACCTTGGGACGGAACAAGTCCTCCCGACGCCAAGGATTGTGGGCCCTAGGTCAATCAGGGTTGCCCTCATGGTCTACAGCTCCTGCACGTCATCCTCATCAGCCTCCTCCTCTTCAGCCTCCATCTCCGAAATGACCACATCAGTCACAAGCTGGAAGCACTGCAGCACTGCCTCGGCCAAGCGGCAACAGGCTGTGCTGAAGCTAATATGCTTAGGTGAAAAACTGCACAATGCTGAAGAGTTGTGGACAGCTCTGAAAGAGCAGGCAGATCTGTGGCTCACACCGCAGAACCTACAGCCAGGCATGGTCGTGTGTAACAATGGCCGGAACCTGGTTGCGGCTCTGAGGCGTGGCGAGCTCACACACGTACCATGCCTGGCCCATGTGCTTAACCTCATGGTTCAGCGGTTTCTCAAATCCTGCCCGGAGCTGCTGGATCTGCTTGTTAAAGTACGC
The DNA here is from genome assembly GCF_046119375.1 of Phyllobates terribilis. Taxonomy (NCBI): domain Eukaryota; kingdom Metazoa; phylum Chordata; class Amphibia; order Anura; family Dendrobatidae; genus Phyllobates; species Phyllobates terribilis. The sequence continues at coordinate 745,947,932 of NW_027362762.1, forward strand.
CGCTTGTGTGCCCATTTTAGAAAGTCAGCTACAGCTTCCACCGCCCTTGCAGTGTTTCCACAGCGTTTGCTGATTCCGGCTCACAGACTGGTGTGTGATGTTCCCACGCTTTGGAACTCTACACTGCAGATGTTGGGAAGGATTTGTGAGCAGAAGAGGGCAGTTGTTGAGTACCAGCATCAACAAGGCCGTTGGTATTCAGTTCAGACCCCACACATAAGACCTCAGGAGTGGACATGGATGTCAGACATATGTACCATCCTCCAAAACTTTGAGGACCAAGATGGTGAGCGGCAATGATGCCATAATTAGCGTCACCATCCCACTTCTCTATCTTCTGGAACACTCTCTGCTCACAATCAAAGAGGATGCATTGCAGGCGGAGCACGATGAGATGGAGCAAGGAACCATACAGGGTGATTACACACAGCCAAACTTCATCTCATCCCAACGTGGATTGGGTGACAATGAGGAAGAGAAGGAGGAGGAGGAAGGACAGCAGCTAGTTTCATGCACTATAGACGGTACTACCTGCACAGCTGTCATACCGTCTGTTCAGCGTGGATGGCCAGAGGAGAGAGAGGAGGAGGAGGAGAGCATGGTCAGTCATCCTCTTGGTGAGGACACGGAAGTCTTGCCTGTTAGTAGTCTGGCACGCATGGCTGAGTTTATGTTACGCTGCCTTTCCCATGACCCTCGCGTTCTCAAAATTTTGGGCGACAGTCATTACTGGTTGGTGACACTTCTAGACCCACGCTACAAGGAGAACTTTATATCTCTTATTCCTGAGGTGGACAGGTCTACAAAAATGGGGCTGTACCAGAAGGTCCTTGTTGCGGAACTATTAAAAAAATTCCCATCTGAAAACGCTGGTGGCAGAGGGCACACTTCGTTGGACAACCAAGGAGTACAGGCGAGAGAGACACAACTTCAATCCAGCAGAGGCAGGGGAACACTGTCAAAGTTCTGGGAGAGTTTTCTCAGACCCTCCGATCACACAGGCCCTGAGGCGTGGGGTACTCTCACAATGAGTGCAAAGTTTGGGAAGATGCTGAGGGAGTACCTTGCCGACCTTACCAACGTCCTCCGTGATTCCTCTGTGCCTTATAATTATTCGGTATCCAAGCTGGATATGTGGAATGAACTGGCTCTCTATGCCTTGGAGGTCCTGGCCTGCCTGCCGCCAGCGTTTTATCAGAATGGGTTTTTAGTGGCGCTGGTGGAATTATAACTGATAAGCGCATCCACCTGTCAACTGAAAATTTTGACAGGCTGACTCTTATAAAAATGAACAAGGGCTGGATTGGGCCAGAATTAGCAACACCACTGAATGATAGCAGCATAACATAAACTTAAATCCAGTGTCTTTTCTTGGGAGGTGTATTCCCATGCACCTTTTCAAACCCACACATGAGTATACGCTTCCTGATTTTGTCTATTTGCTGTTGTCCTCCTCCTTCTCCTCATCCTCCACCACCATACCACCAGGGTGACCGTGGTCCGTGATGCAACACCCACATAATTATTTTAAAGGGTGTTTATGATGCCGTTGAAAAATTTTTTTTATACAGTATGTTCATGTATACCCCCAAGAGGTAAACGTTCATCAGCCCATACACTTAGTGCATGGGCATTAGAAGTATAGGAGGCCCGCTCCTATCTAATGGTAACATTTTTTTATGAGGCCCCCCTCCACGTCTCTTCCAGGGGGCATTGGAGTGCCTCCCAATTTTTGTCAGCCCTTGCATTCACTGCATAGGCCAACACTATGGGAGACTCTCTCCTTTCTAATGGGAATTTGTCGTTACTGTGGCCCTGCTCTGTGTGTCTTTAAATTCTTAGTGGGGTTTTTCCAAAAATTGGTCAGCCATTGGACTCACTGCATACCCTATAACTGTATAGCAGACCCTCTCCTTTCTAATGGGAACATGTCATACCATGTTACTGTGGCCCTGCTCCATGTGTCTTTAAATTCTTAGTGCGGTTTTTCCTAAAATTGGTCAGCCGTTGGACTCACTGCATACCCTATAACTGTATAGCAGACCCTCTCCTTTCTAATGGGAACATGTCATACCTTGTTACTGTGGACCTGCTCTATGTGTCTTTAATTTCTTAGGGGGGGTTTTACTAAAATTGGTCAGCCGTTGGACTCACTACATACTCTATAACTGTATAGCAGACTCTCTCCTTTCTAATGGGAACATGTCGTACTTGTTACTGTGGTCCTGCTCTGTGTGTCTTTAAATTTTTTGTGGGGTTTTTCCTAAAATTGTTCAGCCGTTGGACTCACTGCATACCCTATAACTGTATAGCAGACCCTCTCCTTTCTAATGGGAACATGTCGTACCTGTTACTGTGGCCCTGCTCTATGTGTCTTTAAATTCTTAGTGGGGTTTTTCCTAAAATTGGTAAGCCGTTGGACTCACTGCATACCCTATATCTGTATAATTGTATAGCAGACCCTCTCCTTTCTAATGGGAACATGTTGTACCTTGTTATTGTGGCCGTGCTCCGTATGTCTTTAAATTCTTAGTGGGGTTTTTCCTAAAACTGTTCAGCCGTTGGACTCACTGCATACCCTATAACTGTACAGCAGACCCTCTCCTTTCTAATGGGAACATGTCGTACCTTGTTACTGTGTCCCTGCTCTATGTGTCTTTAAATTCTTAGTGGGGTTTTTCCTAAAATTGGTCAGCCGTTGGACTCACTGCATACCCTATAACTGTGTAGCAGACCCTCTCCTTTCTAATGGGAACATGTCGTAACTTGTTACTGTGGCCCTTTTCTATGTGTCTTTAAATTCTTAGTGGGGTTTTTCCTAAAATTGGTCAGGCGTTGGACTCACTGCATACCCTATAACTGTATAGCAGACCCTCTGCTTTCTAATGGGAACATGTCGTACTTGTTACTGTGGCCCTGCTCTATGTGTCTTTAAATTCATAGAGAGGTTTTTCCCAAATTTTGGCAGCCCTTGCAGTCACAGCATGGGCATTACCACTATAGGAGACTCTCTCCTTTATAATGGGAACATTTTTTTTTACTGAGACCCTCCTTTATGTCTCTTCAAAGGGGTATTGGGTTGCATCCAAATTTTTGGCAGCCCTTGCAGTCACTGGATACGCAATAACAGTATAGGAGACCCACTTGTTAATAATGAGAACAACAAAGCATAGCCGGCTGATGGCTCTCTAACAATAGCTAGGGCCGACTGCTGGCCTTTTAAGAATAGTAAGGGCCGTCTGATGTCCCTGTAAAAATAGGCTTTATGACTTTCAGAGTCCCTCCATCATAAATAAAAAGGATGTGTCTGATGATTTGTCACACACCACATTGCCAGATAAGGTTGTAAATTGTTAAAATGACATTTCCCGGTGAATGCATTTGTCTTAAAAAATAACGTAAAAAAACTAAAACAATAGGATCTTTCTTTAGTATAAAAAACAGCATCACCAATTTAACCTCAATGTAATCACATTGTTCAGCTCATGCACCTCCTCCTCCATCTCCGAAATGACCACATCAGTCACAAGCTGACAGCACTGCAGCACTGCCTTGGCCAAGCGGCAACAGGCTGTGCTGAAGATAACATTAATTAATGCATAATTGACAAACCGCCCAGCGCTGCAGAGTTGTTGAAAGCTGTAACACAGCAGCCTGATCTGTGGCTCTCACTGCTGAACATACAGCCAGGCATGGTCGTGTGTGACAATGGGCGGAACCTGGTGACAGAGAAATGACATCCGGGGTAGATACGGTTTCCCTCTATGCCAGTCCTTTCACCGAGCTTAAGAATATGACTGTGGTGAAATACAACTCCCACTGAGAAGCTGTTTCAGATTGAAAAACATTGTGCCCACCAGAGGATTTGATTCTGAGGGCTAACCTTTCTCACCCGCTCAAGAGCCCCATAGCAGCTGCAAAGTTAGCGCTATCATGAACTCTCCTGAGGTAGAAGCCAAGGCACACCGAAGGATTCTCTGGTGGAACCGTCCAACCCTGCCGAGAAGCAGTCCTGGCTAAGAAAAGTGTGTGGGAAGGTTCCCGGACACTCTATGGCTGCTTTTTTACTGAGGAGGAAACACACGCAAACAAGGGGAGAACATGCAAAGTCCTTACAGATGTTGTCCTTGCTGGGATTTGAACACAGGATCCCAGCGCTGCATGGCTTCAGTGCTAAGCACTGATCCAATGTGCTGCCGTTCACCCTCTAATAGCTAACAGGCTGGAGAAGCTTGCACCTATTGCCACTCTATCTTCAGCTCCTTTGTAAGAAAATGTATTTGGGCAGCCACTCAGTCTACCAAATATAATTCCTGAGAAGGAAATTGGGGAAGGCTTTGCTACTGGTACTGGGGGCAGTGCTAATACTATGGCGTACCACAGTTTGCTGGAAATATTCCAGGCTGGTAGGAGGCAAACAAATTCCCTAAGAAAAGTACCAGCAGTAATGTTCAGGCCACATTTCAAATGCAAGCAGCTTTAGAGGACTTCCTGGGAGAAATAACACGCAGGGTAGATACGGTTTCCCTCTATGCCAGTCCTTTCACCGAGCTAAATACAACTCTTAGCAAAAAAAGTTGTGTACTGGCTCCGTACCGTCCCTGGCCACATTCACCTGTTCACGTGTTTGTGGTTAGGCGGTCCTTCCCTGTAAGTGCACTGGGGAGGGCACGGGTAATGTAGTAGGACCCATGCTTGTGGAAGGCGGAGGCGATACCGGGAAATATAGTGGCGGCTGGGGACCGAGTATGAACACCCGGCACCCGCCGGCATGAGGTTGTGTAACTTTGCGTAAAATTCACACGAGTTTGCTGTTTAAAATACTTACCTACAGGCCAGGTATTTAAAACTCTGTTTTTTCCGTCACACGGATCACATATTGTTGTCAGAAAATACTGCCATTTCTGGCCTCCATTAAAAATTTCCTTTAGTGTGTCAGTGAAGCAATTCACACCAGTTTGCTGTTCAAACTGCTTACCTACAAGCCAGGTATTTAAAACTCTGTTTTGTCTGTCACACGGATCACATATACGTTGTCAGAAAATACTACCATTTCTGGCCTCCATTAAAAATCTCCTTTAGTGTGTCAGTGAAGCAATTCAAACTAGTTTGCTGTTCAAACTAGTTACCTACAGGCCAGGTATTTAAAACTCTGTTTTCTCCGTCACACGGATCACATATACGTTGTCAGAAAATACTGCCATTTCTGGCCTCCATTAAAAATTTCCTTTAGTGTGTCAGTGAAGCAATTCCCACCAGTTTGCTGTTTAAACTTCTTAACTACAGGCCAGGTATTTAAAACTGTGTTTTCTCCGTCACATGGATCACAACTACGTTGTCAGAAAACACTGCCATTTCTGGCCTCCATTAAAAATTTCTTTCAATGTGTCAGTAAAGCAATTCAAACCAGTTTGCTGTTCAAACTACTTACCTACAGGCCAGGTATTTAAAATTCTGTTTTCTCCATCACACGGATCACATATCGTTGTCAGAAAATACTGCCATTTCTGGCCTCCATTAAAAATTTCCTTTAGTGTGTCAGTGAAGCAATTCACACCAGTTTGCTGTTCAAACTACTTACCTACAGACCAGGTATTTAAAACTGTGTTTTCTCCGTTACATGGATCACATATACATTGTCAGAAAATACTGCCATTTCTGGCCTCCATTAAAAATTTCTTTCAGTGTGTCAGTGAAGCAATTCACACCAGTTTGCAGTTCAAACTACTTACCTACAGGCCAGGTACTTAAAAGTCTGTTTTCTCCGTCACATGGATCACATATACGTTGTCAGAAAATACTGCCATTTCTGGCCTCCATTAAAAATTTCCTTTACTGTGTCAGGGAAGCAATTCACACCAGTTTGCTGTTCAAACTACTTACCTACAGGCCAGGTACTTAAAACTCTGTTTTCTCCATTACATGGATCACGTATACGTTGTCAGAAAATACTGCCATTTCTGGCCTGTTTTTTCCTAAGTTTGGTCAGCCGTTTGACTCACTGCATACCCTATAACTCTATAGCAGACTCTCTCCTTTCTAATGTGAATTTGTTGTTATTGTGGCCCTGCTATATGTGTCTTTAGTTTCTTAGTGGGATTTTTCCTAAATTTGTTCAGCTGTTGGACTCACTATATACTTTATTACTGCACAGCAGACTCTCTCCTTTCTAATGTGAATCTGTCGTTACTGTGGCCCTGCTCTATGTGTCTTTAGTTTCTTAGTGGGGTTTTTCCTAAATTTGGTCAGCCGTTGGACTCATTGCATACCCTATAACTGTATAGCAGACTCTCTCCTTTCTAATGTGAATTTGTCATTACTGTGGCCCTGCTCTATGTGTCTTTAAATTCTTAGTGGGGTTTTTCCTAAATTTGGTCAGCCGTTAGACTCACTGCATACCCTATAACTGTATAGCAGACTCTTTCCTTTCTAATGGGAACATGTCGTACTTGTTACTGTGGCGCTGCTCTATGCGTCTTTCAGAGTCCCTCCATCATCAATGAAACAGGATGTGTCTGATGATGTGTCACACACCACATTGCCAGATAAGGTTGTAAAATGTTAAAATGACACATTTCCCGGTGAATGCATTTGCCTTAAAAAATAATGTAAAAAAAAAACAGAAGGATCTTTTTTTAGCATAAAAACAGAGTCTCCAATGTTACCTCAATGTAATCACATTTTTCAGCTCCTGCACCTCCTCCTCCATCTCCAAAATTACCACATCAGTCACAAGCTGAAAGCACTGCAGCACTGCCTTGACCAAGTGGCAACAGGCTGTGCTTAATGCTTAGGTGACAAACCGCCCAGCGCTGCAGAGTTGTTGAAAGCTGTAACACAGCAGCTTGATCTGTGGCTCTCATCGCTGAACATACAGCCAGGCATGATCTTGTGTGACAATGGGCGGAACCTGGTGACGGAGAAATGACAGCCGGAGTAGATACGGTTTCCCTTTATGCCAGTCCTTTCACCGAGATAAAGAATATGGCTGTGGTGAAATACAACTCCCACTGAGAAGCTGTTTCAGATTGAAAAACATTGGGCCCACCAGAGGATTTGATTCTGAGGGGTCACCTTTCTCCCCCGCTCAAGAGCCCCATAGCAGCTGCAAAGTTAGCGCTATCATGAACTCTCCTGATGTAGAAGCCAGGGCACACCAGAGGATTCTCTGGTGGGACCGTCCAACCCTGCTGAGAAGCAGTCCTGGCTAAGAAAAGTGTGTGGGAAGGTTCCCGGACACTCTATGGCTACCTTTTTATTGAGGTGGAAACCCACGCAAACACGTGGAGAATATACAAAATCCTTGCAGATGTTGTCCTTGCTGGGATTTGAACCCAGGATCCCAGCGCTACAAGGCTTCAGTGCTAACAACTGATCCAATGTGCTGCCGTTCACCCTTTGATATCTAACAGGCTGGAGAAACTTGCACCTACTGCCACTCTATCTTCAGCTCCTTTGTGAGAAACCTATGTATTTGGGCAGCCACTCAGGCTACCAAATATAATTCCCGAGAAGGAAATTGGGGAAGGCTTTGCTACTGGTACTTGGGGCAGTGCTAATACCATGGCGTCATACCACAGTTTACTAGAAATATTCCAAGCTGGTACGAGGCAAGCAGATTTCCACAGAAAAGTACCAGCAGTAATGTTCAGGGACCTGCGCTTGTAGAAGGTGGAGACAACACAGGGAGAAATAGTGGCTTCTGGGGACCGAGTATGGACACGAGGCATGAGGTTGTGAAAAGCTTCCACATCCACTAGCCTAAAAGGCCACATTTCAAGTGAAAGCAGCTTTAGAGGACTTCCTGGGAGAAACCACAGCTGGAGTAGATATGGTTTCCCAAGTCCTTTCACCAAGCTAAAGAATATGGCTATGCTGAATTACAACTCAGCAAAAAAAGCTGTGGACTGGCTCTGTACCGTCCCTGGCCACATTCACCTGTCCACGTGTTTGTGGTTAGGCGGTCCTTACCAGTAAGTGCACTGGGGAGGGCACGGGTAATGTTGTGGGACCCGTGCTTATGGAAGGCGGAGATGACACTGGGAGAAATAGTGGCAGCTGGGGACCGAGTATGGACACCCGGTCGCTGCCGGCATGAGGTTATGAAAAGCTTCTGCCTCCACGAGCCTAAAAGGCCAAATTTCAAGTGAAAACAGCTTTAGAGGACTTCCTGGGAGAAATGACAGCTGGGTAGATATGGTTTCCCAAGTCCTTTCACCAAGCTAAGGAATATGGCTATGGTGAAATGCAACTCACCAAAAAAAGTTGTGGACTGGCTCCGTACCATCCCTGGCCACATTCACCTGTCCACGTGTTTGTGGTTAGGCAGTCCTTCCCAGTAAGTGCACTGGGGAGGGCACGGGTAATGTTGTGGGACCCGTGCTTGAGGAAGGCGGAGGCGACACCGGGAGAAACAGTGGCGGCTGGGGACCGAGTATGGACACCCGGCCGCCGCCGGCATGAGGTTATGAAAAGCTTCCGCCTCCACAAGCCTAAAAGGCCACATTACAAGTGCAAGCAACTGTCAAAAATTTGGCAGTATAGTATTGCAGCCTGTGGGTGGGTGGGTGGGTGGCTGCCTGCATACTTGCGCTTGCATTCCAAGGAATGGGGTAGGGACAACTGAATGCTGCCCTGGGACAAGGATGTGGACGGTGATTGTTGCAAGTCTGCCACGACAGGTGCATGGTGGGAGGCATCTTCGCATGCGCCAAGGATCACTTATGATGGGCACACTTTTAGGCAGTGACCTGGGAGTCAGAGATGCTTCCAGAGGTCTTCCCCATGCTGTTTCGAAGTCTTTTCAGCACTGTATGCATGTGTCTGATGATGTATCACACACCACATGGCCAGATAAGGTTGTAAAATGTTAAAATGACATTTCCTGGTGAATGCATTTGTCTTGGTTGAAAGCAATTCAAAAGTGCAAAAACGCATCAAAAACGCTATGTGTGAACATAGCCTAAGTTGTGGAGGAGTATTTTTGTTTTTTGTTATTTATTTTGCTTTATATACAAGTCATTACCCTGGAAAGGATGTTCCTTAACATATTTCCCAGGAAAATTCATTTTGGTTTCGTTTTTTATGTTATTGTGAGTCCGTAAAAGTGGTGTAATACTCTGACCACATTGCTGACAGCAGTTATCTGGGAGTAAGAGATGCTTCCAGGGGTCTTCCCCATGCTGTTCCCATGTCATTTGAGCACTGTTCCCATCGATTTGGGCAATTTTTAGGCCCTCTGCAGACCGCTGGGGGGAGCCGTCTGAAAAATGCTCGAGTTTCCCATAGTCGAGCACTCGAGTATTCTAATGTGCTCGACCCGAGCAACGAGTACCCGAGCATTTTAGTGCTCGCTCATCACTATCACCTACCAACCAGCAAGAATTCTGGCACTCACAGACCTGTTAGTTTTTCTTTAAGAAGCTCTCCTACTCTGCACTCATTATTTGTATTAATTGCACCTGTTTGAACTCATTACTTGAATAAAAGACACCTGTCCACACACTCAATCAATCACACTCCAACCTCTCCACCATGTCTAAAACCAAAGAGCTGTCTAAAGACACCAGGGACAAAATTGTAGACCTGCACAAGGCTGGGATGGTCTTCAGGAGAATAAGCAAGCAGCTTGGTGAGAAGGCAACAACTGTTGGCACAATTGTTAGATAATGGAAGAAACACAAGGTGACTGTCAATCTTCCTCGGTCTGGAGCTCCGTGCAAGATCTTGCCTCGTGGGGTAAGAATGATTCTGAGAAAGGTCAGGAATGAGCCCAGAACTAAATGGGAGGACCTGGTCAATGACTTGAAAAGAGCTGGGAGCACAGTCTCAAACATTACCGTTAGTAACACACTATGTTGTCATGGATTAAAATCCTGCAGTTCACTCAAGGTCCCCTGCTCATGCCACCACATGTCCAGGCTCATTTTAAGTCCACCAATGATCATCTAGATGATCAAGAGGAGGCATGGGAGAAGATCATGTGTTTAGATGAGACCAAAATAGAACTTTTTGGTATCAACTCCACTTGCCGTGTTTGAGGAAGAAAGATGAATACAACCCCAAGAACACGTTTCCAACCATAAAGCATGGTGGGGGAAATATCATACTCTGCAAAGGGGACAGGACGACTGCACCATATTGAAGGGAGGATGGATGGGGTCATGTATGAGATTTTGGCCTACAACTTCCTTCCCTCAGTAAGAACATTGAAAATGGGTTGTGGTTGGGTCATACAGCATGATAATGACCTGCGCAGGACAGACAGACATGGATAAGTATACCCCATGCGTATCATCACTCATATATGACTGGCGATATGCATGGAGAGCATTTGTAATTACAGCCACAGATGCTACAATTCAAAAATAAAAGAGAGCATGGATTTGGTCAAACAATTTGACTAAATCAGATTTAAGAAACCTAACATGGGCTTTTATTTTTGGAGAGATCTGTAGGATGGTAGGTGGATGGATTTCTCCCTTCACTCTTGGTCTTGGGAGTGGCTGATGTCCATGATTCCCATTTAAACTTTAAGTTAATGTTTTGGTCTGTCATGTCAGTTTTGATTTGCAAGCATCAGAGCTGGAGGCTCTGTTTAGGACAGTTCTGTGTGCGACTGAACACAGGCCAGAGCAAGCAAAGCCATTGACACATCCACGAGTGATACGGCGGTGCAGTCGCCAATGGCAACGGATTTGATACAGACTGTTACAGACAATCCAGCTGCGAACCGGAGGATGAAGTTTGTGTTATTTTTGTAAGTTGCCAAAAATAAAGATGTTTAAGTTGGACTATCCTGGGTCACTGCCTCATTACCGCACTGTCCTGAAAGTCACTGCAATATCATATATATATAGATCTATCTATCTATCTATCTATATATATATATATATATATATATATATTTATATATATACAGCATATATATATATACACTGCTCAAAAAAATAAAGGGAACACTCAAATAACACATCCTAGATCTGAATGAATGAAATATTCTCATTGAATACTTTGTTCTGTACAAAGTTGAATGTGCTGACAACAAAATCACACAAAAATCATCAATGGAAATCAAATTTATTAACCAATGGAGACCTGGATTTGGAGTCACCCCCAAAATTAAAGTGGAAAAACACACTACAGGCTGATTCAACTTTGATGTAATGTCCTTAAAACAAGTCAAAATGAGGCTCAGTATTGTGTGTGGCCTCCATGTGCCTGTATGACCTCCCTACAATGCCTGGGCATGTTCCTGATGAGGTTGCGGATGGTCTCCTGTGGGATCTCCTCCCAGACCTGGACTAAAGCATCCGCCAACTTCTGGACAGTCTGTGGTGCAACGTGACGTTGGTGGATGGAGCGAGACTTAATGTCCCAGATGTGCTCAATCGGAATCAGGTCTGGGGAACGGGTGGGCCAGTCCAAAGCTTCAACGCCTTCATCTTACAGGAACTGCTGACACACTCCAGCCACATGAGGTCTGGCATTGTCCTGCATTAGGAGGAACCCAAGGCCAACTGCACCAGCATATGGTCTCTCAAGGAGTCTGAGGATCTCATCTCAGTACCTAATGGTAGTCAGGCTACCTCTGGCAAGCATATGGAGGGCTGTGCGGCCCTTCAAAGAAATGCCAACCTACACCATTACTGACCCACTGCCAAACCGGTCATGCTGAAGGATGTTGCAGGCAGCAGATCGCTCTCCACGGCGTCTCCAGACTCTGTCACGTCTGTCACATGTGCTCAGTGTGAACCTGCTTTCATCTGTGAAGAGCACAGGGCGCCAGTGGCGACTTTGCCAATCCTGGTGTTCTGTGGCAAATGCCAAGCGTCCTGCATGGTATTGGGCTGTGAGCACAACCCCCATCTGTGGATGTCGGGCCCTCATGCCACCCTCATGGAGTCGGTTTCTAGCGGTTTGGGCAGACACATGCACATTTGTGGCCTGCTGGAGGTCATTTTGCAGGGCTCTGGCAGTGCTCCTCATGTTCCTCCTTGCACAAAGGCAGAGGTAGCAGTCCTGCTGCTGGGTTGTTGCCCTCCTATGGCCCCCTCCACGTCTCCTGGTAGCGCCTGCAGCCTATGGACACTATGCTGACAGACACAGCAAACCTTCTTGCCACAGCTCGCATTGATGTGCCATCCTGGATGAGCAGCACTACCTGAGCAACTTCTGTGGGTTGTAGAGTCCGTCTCATGCTACCACGAGTGTGAAAGCACAACCAACATTCAAAAGTGACCAAAACATCAGCCAGAAAGCATTGGTACTGAGATGTGGTCTGTGGTCTGTGGTCCCCACCTGCAGAACCACTCCTTTATTGAGGGTGTCTTGATAATTGCCAATAATTTCCATCTATTGTCTATTCCATTTGCACGACAGCATGTGAAATTGTCAATTTGTGTTGCTTCCTAAGTGGACAGTTTGATTTCACAGAAGTTTGATTTACTTGGATTTATATTCTGTTGTTTAAGTGGTCCCTTTATTTTTTTGAGCAATGTATGTATGTATATATATATATATATATATATATATATATATATGCAGTGACTTGCGAAAATATTCACCCCCCCTTTGGTTTTTTAACAATCTTGTGTGTGACGCATCAGCACTAAATAGTCTAAGTTGGTTAAGTGAGAAAAATATAGGCATACATTAAATTTATGGGCTCAAATAACTAAAAATGCAATTACCTTCATAAGTCACATGCTTAGTGAAAGGAAGTCCACGTGTGTGCAATCTAAGTGTCACATGTCTGTCAGTACATACACACCTTTTCTGAAAGGCCACAGAGGCTGCAACGCCATTAAGCAAAAGGCAACACTAACCAAAAAACACCATGAAGACCAAGGAGATCTCGAAACAAGTCAGGGACAAAGTTGTTGAACAGTACTGACTTGTTGGGTTATAAACAAATATCCCATTCTCCCCCAGAGAACCATCAAATCCATGATGAAATGGAAAGAACATGGTGCCACAACAAACCTGCCAGGAGAGGGCCACCCACCAAAACCTCAGCCAGGGCAAGGAGAGCATTAATCAGCACAGAGATCAAATTTAACCCTGAAGAAGCTGCAGAGTTCTCAAGCAGAGACTGGAGTATATGTCCATTCGACCACAATAAGCTGTACACTGTATTGAACCCTCTTAATATTCTTATTGCAAATACGGTCTTATTCATGTCCAAGTGACCAAAACCTGTCTACCTAGGTGAAAACAGATGGCAACTGGTGTTAAATAACAAACTATTTAACAACACACTAAATTATTACATGTGTTAGGATGTTTAAATTGTAGAAACTGTCCATCCCTTTTTGTGGGCATTATGCCTATTTTGCTGGCGTTTGTACTTATGTAGTGCAAGCAAAAGTAGCTGTGAATTTTTCACAGTTGGTGCTGCAAAAATGATCCTTGTTTAAGAAGTTTCAAAAGCTTTTTTCTTTGCTAAATTAAGAAGTGAAAGCTTTAGCACAAGGTGTTCAAAAATGATCCATTTATTTAGGAAGCAAAACCAGATGTGCTAATAAATTTGGAAATTGGCAGAGAGAGTTTAGTAACACATGACAAAAGAACCCAACAAAACGCAAGGTATATTTAGAATGGGAAATCCATTCGCGTAACATATTGAGGTTGGGCACAGCTCAAAACATCTAATACATAACAAATAATCAGAGAATATACGTAGCCTATTAAAATGATTTTCATAAAATATAATTTAAAAAATGTAGAATCAATACAAGAGGTAGGACAGAGGCTGCTGTCCTCAGAGCAGGGACATTAAACACCTATGCACATGGTGGTAACACTTACATGTTCAAACAACAGTTCAATTATTTTGCCTAGCCATAATGCTCTAATGCCCTGGGACATACTTTTCCCTTGTTTTTCAAGCAGATAGGCAATGTAGTAAGTTTAATAATTATAGCTGACACTTACATGAGATGACCACCAGTGCATGTGTTGTCCCCGCCGCCCCAACGCATGTTTCGCTCTATCTTCGTCAAGAGGTATACTTGTTGTATGCAACTATGGAGATACATAGGTCTGCTATGGAGCTGTATGCTGAAAGAAGTTACATATTCTGAATAGCAGGAGATTCTTTGCTGCTCATCTTAAAGGGTTAGGCCAAAGGCCAAAGAAAATGTCCCTATCTATTTAGTGGCGTAATTAAAACTATTTTATAATATACTTGCATTAAACATTTCCAGCCATTCTTTGACTACACTATCTAACTGCTTTTCTATTTTTTCCCTACTTTCTGTTTGACACTTCACTAGGAGTCCCCAGTGCATGCTGAGATACTCAAACGAAGCGTCAATAGGGGGCAGAGGTTGCGGTCACTGCCGTAGACTCTGCTCCCTCCCTGAAACAAAGTGATGTGCACAATGATAGCACGTGCTCTGTGTTGCTGGCTCAGATCATCAATAACAAGACGGTAGCACAGAGGAGAGCGCACTGTCAGAGTGGTGTCAGAATACCCAGCGGCATGCAGAAAACAGCATCAATTGCGAGGGTGGCACTGATCTCTTCATTCCAGGTATACTGACGCCACGCTCTGACAGTGTGCTCTCCTCTGTTTTGCTGCTTCATTATTGCTGATCTGAGCTGGCAACACAAAGCGTGTGCTGTGATTGTGCACATCGCACAGGGACTAGCCCAGTCCCTAAAGAAAAAAAAAAAAAAGAGCATCACCAATGACACTTTGTTTCAGGTCGGTGTCAGGGGCTGCGGCAGTGACCGCAGCCTCTGTCCCTTGATGACTCTTTGTTTGAGTAACCCAGCATGCGCTGGGATTCTCAAAAGAACTGTCATCAAAGAGGAAGTAGGGGAAAAAAGAGAATAGTAGTTAGAGTAGTTAGGAACAGTTGGAAATTTTTACTGCAAGTGTATTAGAAGATAGTTTAGATTATGACACTAAATAGATAGGGATTTAGATGAAAATTTGTTTGGCCTTCAGACCACCCCTTTAAAATGAAATATATGTCTATAAACACTTATTTAAAGAGATTGAACTCTACCTTCCTTTAATTATACTTTTTCCTTTTACTTTGTAGATGGTATTGCTGGCCCGGTGTGAAGGACGCTGCAGTCAAACATCCCGCTCGGACCCTCTTGTTTCTTTCAGCACAGTTTTAAAACAACCTTTTCACTCCACATGCCATTGCTGCAGGCCACAAACCTCCAAGCTGAAAGCAATAAGGCTTCGCTGCTCCGGAGGTATCCGGCTCACCGCCACATACCGCTATATTCTTTCTTGTCATTGCGAAGAGTGCAATTCTTAGAGACACATTTTACAGGCAAGATATTTTGGAATTTAAAAAACCCTGAAGGACATTAAAATATGTGATCTATTTTTTAAAAAGTGTTATTTGTGAATTAAATATTAAGTGATTCAAATAATATTGACATACAGTGTGCAATAAAAATGAACCGGTCTCTTATTGTAAAGGTTTTCTGAGGATTCAATAATTTTCTGGTCCAGATTGTATATGTTCCAGTATATAGACCATGGGCTCACTATCATTATGTCATGTACAGAGTATTCCTATGTATTTTTTAATCATTTCATTCCCAGGTTTAATATTCTTAGAAAGTATGAATAAATTATGAAAACTGAATGGCAGGTCAAGTTAAACAGAAAAAGTTGGTGTACAACAATGGACTGAAAAGAACAATAAAGTGGTTATTTCAAGAATGGCATATGTACATTTTTTACATAAAAAACAAGTTCCAAGGCCTCAAGTAAAAAAATATTAGGATAGTGCACACACATTGTACCATATAAAATGTTATTGTGGCCTGTGAGTGACCTTAAGCACCAGGGCCTGTAGGCAATTGCTACTTCAATCCCTCCTCTAGGTTACCCAATTGTTAGCATAATTTCAGAAGCACTGATAAACTTTAATGCTAAAAGAGAATTCTTTTTGCTTATATTTGCCTAGCATATTCAGGAAAACTGTTATCAGAGTTATACTAAAAATGCATTTGGCTATGCTTTTTGATACAATTGTATGTTTTTTCTTAACTTGAAGGACTGCCAATTTTTTCTATAACTGCACCGTCAACCTGAGTGACATACTCTGCTCTTCTTTTATGTATAGTTATTTACTTCAATGAAGGTCAGCACCATTTTCTTCCTTTCAGGCTCAATCTTGATTCCTTGCTCTTATCCTGTACTTTATTCTTCTGTGCTCGGCTATAAATCCCAAGATGCATCAGCACAGCATCATATGACCCGCTAAAGCAAGTACACTGTGATTATCCCACCCCCAATAGTCCCCAGGCTAAACTGTCAGCATCTAAATTGTAAATATGGGACTGGAGCTGTCTAATTATCATCAATAGATGTGATAGTTTGTTTCTATTTAGAGATAGCATGTAGTATAATCTATGCAATTTTATTATACAGGAAATACTGGTAACGGAGATGTTGACCACTTTAGAGGATGAAAAAATGTAGCTCCCATAGAGTCACCATGAGATCACATGACTTTACTGAAAAGATTAATACCATGATTTTTCAGATAGATAGAAACAATTAAACAAAGTAAATTATGTGTAGTATATACTTTATGTTGGAGGACTTGTTAACGAATGAATTAACCAGAAAAAAACTGGATTGCTATTGTTCCATAATTCTAGGCCGCACATTTGTGGAACCATTTCAAACTTTGCAAATACAATGTAAATTAAACTTAAATCATTTAAATAAAATCAATTCAAAAGTGACATTTTTTCAAGAACAAAAAGGAGTGCAAACCTTCTAAATTATAAGAGCTGCAAAGGTAAGTCATCTCTTAGCCTCACCAGAAAATATAAAACCTTTTTAAAAATAAATGGACATTGTTTTGTTTGCCAACATGATTTGGATGTTGCTGAGGAACGTATTTTAGGAATTCTCCTCACAATGTATATGGTCAAGTTGTGCCCAGGACATAATGCCTTTTTATGTCTGTAATGTAAATGGCTGCTGCTGCTGCCAGCCTTTACAGGGAGCAAACTGAGTGGTCCATTGTATGTAATGAGATGATTACTGGGAAACTGAATGTTTGCATGTGACTGTGCTACCTGAATAATGGATTTAAGTCAATCCCAATATTAATACATTTAAATTGTTATTTTTTTGTAGTATGGCTACGAGTTTCAAATGTCTCATAATATGTAGTGATAACACTAGTGAATATATTTATATCTATAGATATTGGGATCGACATGAATCCATTTATTGAGCAACACAAAGTGAGCATTCAGTTTTCCAGAAATTGTCTTTCTTCCAGAAATGGTCAATTACAACACCTTCAAGACTTCTCCCAAGCATCCACATCCTCTGGAAATCCATGTCCCAACACATCCAATTATCTCCAACCTTCGGAACCTTCAGACAGAAGTTGAAAACCCATCTCTTCAAGAAAGATTACAGCTTGCTATGACTCCATTGTCACCACACCATCACCACCACCGGGGCAGCTGCAACTCCCCAACCTACTTTCTCTTCCGTATTACCCTGCACACTGTAAGTCTGTGAGGGCAGGGTCCTCTCCTCTGTACCATTCTGTCACTGTTATTTTGCTCAAAGTAATTTTATATTTTTATTTTGTATGTAAACTCTTTTCACATGTACAGCCCCATTGAATCAAAAAGTCTAGACCACGATATACAGTACCCACTTTTACAAACCACAAACAAATATGCGAAGTTTGAACAATCTTGGCCAAAGATCTCATGAACATTTTAATCCAGGGACATTTCTAGGACCCAAGCCCCATAAGATGTCTCTCCTTCCTTAACTTTAAATGTATAGAATTGTATTTTATCGTGCAACACTGTTGCGGCTATACCAGGAATAAATATTACATATTGCATAGTGTAAACCACTATACAAAACAATTATTACTAAAAGGGCTCGTTCACACAAACATATTTTTGATCGGAGTACTGTCAGTGAAAAATGGACAGCAATTGGACCAATGGTATGCAATGGGGCAGTGCATAGAAGCGATTTTTTTCAATGACCGAATCTGCGTGTGAAAAAGAAGAAGCATGCACTAGTTTATTCCGTATATGGGATGAAACTAGCTCATTGGGTAGGTTCACATGAGCGTATTAAAAATCGATCAATTTTATCCAGAAAACTTGGACTATTTTTTTCTCACTTGTGATGCATGTGCAGTCCGTTTTTTTTTTTACAGCAGCAGCAATTAATCTTTTACAAGACCATTTACAGTTTCCTATGTTACAGAATTGCAATGTATGTGTAAAAAACGGATGCTGTACTGTGGCTTGGTACAGCATCTGATTTTTTTTGTGCAAACATAGACATGGTGTCCCCTTTAGTAATAATATCCGCTCAGATTATCCCCTTTAACAATAATATCCCCCAGAGTGTCCCCCTTAACAATATCACTGAAGAGAGTTCCTTTTAATAAAACTGTCCTTCCAGTGTACCTACTCCAAAGTGCCCTCTTTAGTAATAATGACTCCCATAGTACCACTGTAATAGTGGGGAAGGATGTAGCCTTCCCTAGGCACTGAAGTAGTTAAGGAAAATGTTCCCTTAGTTAATCCTCTCTGAACTGTGGTAGGCCAAGCTAAGGGGTTAGCTTCAGTGGTCCAGTCAGTAGAGTAGAGGGGGAACTTAGTGCCCTGATCAAGCCTTGAGGGATATAGAGCTTGTTCCTGGTATAATTCCTTCTGGGCTGTAGTACCTGAAAACAGCCACAAGATGCCACTGTTCTGGGTGCAGATGTCAGGTTCAGTCTGCCAGCAGAGTAAAGCCCCCGTCTCACATAGCGATATCGCTAGCGATATCGCTGCCGAGTCACGGTTTTGGTGACTCACCAGCGATCTCACCAGCGATGTCGCTGTGTGTGACACTTTGCAACGATCAGGCCCCTGCTGTGAGGTCGCTGATCGTTGCAAAGTGTCCTGGACCATTTTTTGGTCGTTGGCCTCCCGCTGGCCAGCACACATCGCTGTGTGTGACCAGCGGGACCAACGATCTGGCTGGTAACTATGGTAAACATCGGGTTACTAGGGGCACGCGCGCACTTAGTAACCCGCTGTTTACCATGGATACCACTCTGCTACGGTGCGCGGAGGCTCCCGCGCACCGTAGCAGAGTGGTATCCATGGTAAACAGCGGGTTACTATGGGCACACGCGCACTTAGTAACCCGATGTTTACCATAGTTACCAGCCTGCTCCTGCTTGCAGCAGGCTGGTAACGGGAGCAGGACATCGTGGAACAATTCTTTCCACGATATCGCTGCTCCCCTGATCGCTGGTGAGCCTGCCTGTTTGACAGCTCACCAGCGATGTATTAGCGATGCAGCAACGATCCCTGACAGGTCGTATCGTTGTCGGGATCGCTGCTGCATCGCTTAGTGTGACGGGGCCCTTATAGACAGTGATGGGTTAAAGTTCTGTGATGACAGCTCACTGAGGGTGGGCATATTAGGAAAGTCTCTGTTTAGTTTCCAGAATCAGGAAGTGATTCTTCAGTACGAGTTGAGACTGCAAGTTGTTCAGACAGCCTGACTATAGTGGCTGCTAGGGTAGACGGGAGCTCCGAACCCTCAGACAGTGAGATTCCAGTGCGCAATTCTCCCCACACAAGAGCACGAGTCCTGTTCGCCCGCCGGAGAAACTCATCAAACAGAGTGAGGACATGGGGCACTTCTAGTCTGCAGGAAGCAGAGGAAGATAAATAGGACTCCAGGCTAAGACGTGGGGAAGAGATATCGGATCCAGGTAACTGTTAAGACAGAATGTAGCGTCAGCGTCCCTGCCCTCTGCTAGGCAGGGACGCTGTTCCCCTCACCTCTCTGCTCCGAGCACGGCGTCCTCCTCCCGCTCTGCTGGCAGCGCGCGCTCCTTCCCGGCCACTGTGCTTAGGGCGCGCGCGCGCGCGCTCCCTCCCTCTTAAAGGGGCCGCGCGCGCCGTCCTAAGGAGTCCCCGGCCAATGGCCGGAGGACTTCACCATATATAAGGCACCTCCTCCAAAATGGAGGTGCCCGAGCAATGTTGTTGCACTGTTCACTACTCTGCTTCAGCCCTCAGGTCCCGTTGCCAGTTACCTGCCTGATTCCTGCCAGAGTCCTGCCAGTTTGCTGTCTGTTTCCTGCCTGATATTCCTGCTACCTGCTTGCTAGCCTGAGGTCCGACGGTCTGCCTTCCTACTCCTGTCAGTCTGTCTATGGACCAGCTTGGCCGCTCACCTGGGAGCGCACATCTGCTACCTGCCTGCTAGCCTTCCTGGAGGCTCTGCCGTCACGTGCTGTGACCACCTGCTATTCCAGAGACTCCTGCCCGCTCACCTGGGAGCGCACATCTGCTACCTGCCTGCTAGCCTTCCTGGAGGCTCCGCCGTCACGTGCTGTGACCACCTGCTATTCCAGAGACTCCTGCCCGCTCACCTGGGAGCGCTCCTCCGCTACCTGCCTGCTTGCCTACCTGGAGGCTCCGCCGTCACGTGCTGTGACCACCTGCTATTCCAGAGACTCTTGCCCGCTCACCTGGGAGCGCTCATCTGCTACCTGTCTGTTGGACTTCCTGGAGGCTCCGCCGTCACATGCTGTGACCACCCGATTATCCAGAGACCCTCGACTGCTCACCTGGGAGCTCACGTCTATCATCTGCCGCCACAGGTCGTACCAATCCTTTACTCAGAGACTGCCCCGGTCACTTGCCGTGACCTCCTGCCCGTTCATCCAGAGACTGCCCCGGTCACTTGCCGTGACCTCCTGCCCGTTCATCCAGAGACTGCCCCGGTCACTTGCCGTGACCTCCTGCCCGTTCATCCAGAGACTGCCCCGGTCACTTGCCGTGACCTCCTGTCCGTTCATTCAGAGACTGTCCCGGTCACCTGCTGTGACTGCCTGCCCGTCTACCCTGGTCGCCACCCGCTCCCTTACAAGGACCGCCCCCTTGTATAGTAGCTCAGAGGTTCCGCCTCCCAGACCCGTTACAGTTTGCTCGGGCCATGGAACCCGGTGGCACCCAAGCTCCCTCGCTCTCGGACCTCTGTCATGAACTGTCCCGTCAGAGGTCCCAACAGGAGTCCATCCTGGGTCACCTGCGGAATGTCAATTCTCGCCTGGACACTCTGACTGCTCCACCAGCAACCACCGCCAGTGCCATGACTCGCAACCCGGCAGCTCCGCTGCCCACCAATACCATGGTATCCTACCCCAGACCCCGGCTTTCTGCACCTCCTCGCTTCGGAGGCGACTCCGCCCAGGCTCGGGGCTTCATAAATCAGTGCACCCTGCACTTTGAACTCCTGTCCCACCAGTTTAACTCCGACCGGGCCAAAATTGCCTTCATCATGTCCCATCTCACCGGGGAGGCCCTGGCCTGGCTAAATCCTCTATGGGAGAGAGGAGACCCCCTGGTGTCCGACTTGCCTGCCTTTCTCATGGCTTTCCGGAAAGTCTTCGACGAACCCGGACGGAAGACCTCATCCGCATCATCTCTGCTACGCCTCCGTCAGGGAAGTCTCACCGTGGGCCAATATGCCATACGGTTCCATACCCTTGCCTCGGAGCTGGCCTGGGATAACGACGCTCTGGTATCCGTCTTCTGGGAGGGTCTGATCGGCCGTATTAAAGATGAACTTGCCGGTCGGGACATTCCTACCACTCTCGATGACCTAATAACTCTTGCCACCCGGATTGACCTACGGTTCCAGGAGCGTGCCAAAGAGGTCACCCGTGAGAGGAGGTTTCCACGTCTAGCTCCTACTTTTCAGAAATCTGTCTCTCCCCAGGTACACTCTCCTGAGCCTATGCAGGTCGACCAGACCAAGATGGTCAAAACCCGTCAGGACTTACGCCGTGCCGAAGGGAGCTGCTTCTACTGTGGCAGTAAGGAGCACCGGATCCGTACCTACCCGGAGAGGTCGGGAAACGCCTGTGTCTAGGTTCGTTCAGAGAGGTCAACCTAGACAAGAATAAATCCTCTCCATCTCTGCTACTGTCAGTCTCTATTATCTGCGGGGAGAATCGTTATTTCGAACTAGCCCAACTTGACTCTGGAGCGGCCGGGAATCTTATCTCACAGTCCCTGGTAGAAAAATACTGCATTCCCACCAAACCTCTGGCTGTACCATTATCTGTCGCTGCTGTGGATGGGGGCCTCTTACCACGTCCCATCCAACTCATCACCGAATCCGTAACTCTGCAGGTGGGAATGCTGCATTCTGAGAGCATCTCTTTTCATGTTCTGCCTGGACTCTCTCACGCCCTCTTACTAGGTCTACCTTGGCTCCAGAGACATGCACCCGTGCTTGACTGGCAGACCGGAGAAGTCCTTCGCTGGGGACAGGACTGTCATAAGACTTGTTTGGTTCCTGTTCATCCCGTCCGTCCTTCTCTTACCCCAACTAATCTACCTGGACTTCCGATTCCCTATTGGTCATTTGCTGATGTCTTTAATAAAAAGGAGGCAGAGACATTACCCCCTCATAGACCATACGACTGTCCTATCGACCTGTTACCCGGTACTACTCCTCCCCGTGGGCGTATTTTCCCATTGTCCGCTGCTGAGACCCGGTCGATGTCCGAATATATTGAGGAGAATTTGGCCAGGGGATTCATCCGGAAATCTACCTCCCCGGCGGGAGCAGGCTTCTTCTTCGTAAAAAAGAAGGACGGCTCTCTCCGTCCCTGTATAGACTATAGAGGCCTTAACCAGATCACGGTGAAGAATAAGTACCCCCTTCCGCTCATTCCAGAATTATTTGATCGCCTGAGGGGGGCTAGAGTCTTCACCAAACTGGACCTCCGTGGGGCGTACAACCTGGTCCGTATCCGTCAAGGGGATGAATGGAAGACTGCATTCAACACCCAGGACGGCCACTATGAATATCTGGAAATGCCCTTTGGTCTCTGTAACGCTCCTGCCGTCTTTCAAGAGTTGGTCAATGACATCTTCCGGGACCTTCTCTACTCCTGCGTTGTGGTGTACCTGGACGACATCTTGGTCTTCTCTCCGGATCTCCAGACTCACCGGAGGGACGTTCGTCAGGTCCTGCTTAGGCTCAGGCAGAACCACCTCTTCGCTAAATATGAGAAGTGCCTCTTTGAGCAGACCTCGCTTCCGTTTTTGGGCTACATTATTTCTCAGACCGGCCTACGAATGGATCCAGAGAAACTGCCATCGAGAAATGGCCCCGACCGGAGGGGTTGAAGGCCATTCAGCGGTTCCTGGGCTTCGCCAACTACTACTGCCTCTTCATACTGCACTTCTCTTCCCGGACTGCCCCAATTTCCGCGCTCACCCGTAAGGGTACTAATCCCAAAGAGTGGCCGCCCGAAGCAGAGGAGGCCTTTCTTTCCTTAAAACAGGCCTTCTCTTCCGCCCCGGTGCTGCATCGTCCGGACGGCAACAAGCAGTTCTTTCTGGAGGTTGACGCCTGCTCCTCTGGAGCCGGAGCTGTACTTACTCAAAAATCTTCTTCCGGGAGGATGGTAACTTGCGGCTTCTTCTCCAAACTCTTCTCCTCTTCTGAGTGCAATTATTCCATAGGAGACCGAGAGTTATTGGCCATCAAGCTGGCATTGGAGGAGTGGCGTTACCTACTCGAGGGGGCTCTTCATCCGGTAATAATTTACACTGACCACAAGAACTTGGCTTATCTCCAGCATGCCCAGAGACTTAATCCGCGCCAAGCCCGGTGGTCCTTGTTTTTTGCTCGCTTTGATTTTGTTCTACATTTTCGCCCGGCTGACAAGAACATCAAAGCAGACGCCTTGTCCCGATCCTTTCTGGTATCTGATCTCGAGGAAGAACCTAAACATATCATCGATCCCGCCAGAGTAATGCAGGTGGCTCCCGTGAGTCTAAGTCGTCTCTCTCCCGGTAAGACGTTCGTATCGGTACCTGATCGGGAGAAGATTCTACACTGGGGTCATTCGTCTAAACTAGCTGGCCACGCCGGTCAGAAAAAGACCCTCCAGCTTATTTCCTGGCACTACTGGTGGCCTAACCTGCGCAAGGATGTAATAGACTTTGTTTCTGCCTGTGTGTCCTGTGCCCGCAACAAAGTTCCGAGACACCTGCCAGCCGGTCGCCTTCTTCCTCTGCCAGTACCTGCTGCCCCCTGGCAGCATATAGCGATGGACTTCATAACTGATCTTCCCGTCTCTGCCGGTTGTACGGTCATTTGGGTGGTCGCTGACCGCTTTTCCAAGATGGCTCACTTCATTCCCCTGCCAGGCCTCCCGTCTGCACCCGAGCTGGCTAAAGACTTTATCCGCCACATCTTCCGTCTTCATGGCCTGCCCCGTCACATCGTGTCGGATCGTGGGGTACAGTTCACTTCTCGTTTCTGGAGAGCCACTTGTAAATTGCTAGACGTCACCCTGGACTTCTCCTCCGCTTACCACCCACAGTCTAATGGTCAAGTGGAGCGGATCAATCAGATCCTGACCAGTTACCTCCGGCACTTTGTTAATGCCCACCATTCTGACTGGGTGGATCTCCTGCCATGGGCCGAATTCTCGTACAACAATCACGAGAGCGAATCTTCCTCCAAATCCCCGTTTTTTGTAGTCTTCGGTCAGCATCCTCGGATCCTGTTTCCCGTCTCCACCTCGGTGGACAATCCGGCTGCGGAATCTCTTGTTAACAAATTTTCCTCCACATGGGAGAGTACCCGGTCCGCACTCCTTCTGTCATCCGAGCGTATGAAAAGACATGCTGACAAAAAACGTCTGGATCCTCCTCAATTCCGTCCAGGGGATAAGGTCTGTCTCTCGTCCAAGTATGTCCGGCTCAAGATTCCTTCCTATAAGTTAGGGCCTCGGTTCATCGGTCCTCTGGAAATCATCAGTCAGATCAACCTGGTGGCCTATAAATTGAAACTCCCGGCCAACTTGCGGATCCCTAACTCCTTCCATGTATCTCTCCTCAAACCTGTGGTACTTAACTCTTTTTCCAAGTCTACAGGCACGCCTCCTGCTCCGGTTTCCGCTGAAAATGAATTTGAGGTAGAGAACATTCTGGCCACCAAAAGGGTAAGAGGGAAGACCTTTTTTCTAGTAGATTGGAAGGGGTTTGGTCCTGAAGAGAGAACGTGGGAGCCCCGGGAGAACATCCATGACCCTCTCATCCTTGCTAAATTTCTGTCTGGCCTAAAAAAGGGGGGGCCTAAAGGGGGGGGTACTGTAGCGTCGGCGTCCCTGCCCTCTGCTAGGCAGGGACGCTGTTCCCCTCACCTCTCTGCTCCGAGCCTGGCGTCCTCCTCCCGCTCTGCTGGCAGCGCGCGCTCCTTCCCGGCCACTGTGCTTAGGGCGCGCGTGCGCGCGCTCCCTCCCTCTTAAAGGGGCCGCGCGCGCCGTCCTAAGGAGTCCCCGGCCAATGGCCGGAGGACTTCACCATATATAAGGCACCTCCTCCAAAATGGAGGTGCCCGAGCAATGTTGTTGCACTGTTCACTACTCTGCTTCAGCCCTCAGGTCCCGTTGCCAGTTACCTGCCTGATTCCTGCCAGAGTCCTGCCAGTTTGCTGTCTGTTTCCTGCCTGATATTCCTGCTACCTGCTTGCTAGCCTGAGGTCCGACGGTCTGCCTTCCTACTCCTGTCAGTCTGTCTATGGACCAGCTTGGCCGCTCACCTGGGAGCGCACATCTGCTACCTGCCTGCTAGCCTTCCTGGAGGCTCTGCCGTCACGTGCTGTGACCACCTGCTATTCCAGAGACTCCTGCCCACTCACCTGGGAGCGCACATCTGCTACCTGCCTGCTAGCCTTCCTGGAGGCTCCGCCGTCACGTGCTGTGACCACCTGCTATTCCAGAGACTCCTGCCCGCTCACCTGGGAGCGCTCCTCCGCTACCTGCCTGCTTGCCTACCTGGAGGCTCCGCCGTCACGTGCTGTGACCACCTGCTATTCCAGAGACTCTTGCCCGCTCACCTGGGAGCGCTCATCTGCTACCTGTCTGTTGGACTTCCTGGAGGCTCCGCCGTCACATGCTGTGACCACCCGATTATCCAGAGACCCTCGCCTGCTCACCTGGGAGCTCACGTCTATCATCTGCCGCCACAGGTCGTACCAATCCTTTACTCAGAGACTGCCCCGGTCACTTGCCGTGACCTCCTGCCCGTTCATCCAGAGACTGCCCCGGTCACTTGCCGTGACCTCCTGCCCGTTCATCCAGAGACTGCCCCGGTCACTTGCCGTGACCTCCTGCCCGTTCATCCAGAGACTGCCCCGGTCACTTGCCGTGACCTCCTGCCCGTTCATCCAGAGACTGTCCTGGTCACCTGCTGTGACTGCCTGCCCGTCTACCCTGGTCGCCACCCGCTCCCTTACAAGGACCGCCCCCTTGTATAGTAGCTCAGAGGTTCCGCCTCCCAGACCCGTTACACAGAAGAGTCTCTTGGGCCAGAGATTAGGGTCACGGAGATGCTTCGCTTAAAGAGGGAGCCAGGGCTGAAGGAGTTACCAGCACCTGTGAGAAAGATGATAACCTGTCGGGCCTTATCCATTATATCTGCCTGTAAATATTGTACATATTCCTCTTCCCCAAGTAAAGTCCAAGTTCTGGTTAAGAACCTCGTGTCCTCTGAAATTATTGCTGCCCTGGTCCCAGAAGAAAAATGCCTGGAGACGGCCGCGATCGGATGGCTTGAAGTAAGTGAAGAGCACCACATACACAGCCACACTTCAGAGGGAGGACACGTATTGTCTGTAGGGTGCCATAGCGAGAGGGGGCTACAGCTCGCCCACGACTACCTCGCTGGGGCACCTTACATTTGGCGTAGTCGGCAGGATGCGAGTTCCTCGCATGAAGAAAGCAGGGAAGAGCCGACGCAGAACACTGAGGAGAAAGTGTTGGAAGGCATGTGGCCCAAGATGGCGGCCCGAAGCATGGATTCCAAGATGGTGACAACGGCGGTAAAGTTTGGGAGAAGAACCGCCTATCGTGGGAGTGGACGGCGCCGGAGAGCGCGAAAAGATGTCCAGCCCCTACGAGTTCTGGCCCAAAGAAGGATGGGCCCAGCAGTGAAGATGCGTCCCAGAATGGGACGTCCAGTGAGGAAGAGGACGCGGCGTAAAGTGAAGTCCGGCCCCGTGAGTATCAGCGCGCACAGAGAAGGGGCGCGGCTGAAGGCGGAGCGGCCAAGAGTGATGAGTGACGCTGCGGTCGCGTCAGAAGGCCGGCCTAGGAAGAGGCGGAGTTGGACGCGCAGGACGCGCGTCACCGGTAAGCGACCGTCACCATTTTCTGTCCGGCACGTGAGGAGAAAGAGGTGCTGCGGTGAACGCTCCGGGAGAATGGCAAACGGAGGATCGGACGACCGGTCCCGAGTGCGTAGTGAGGAAGAGATGTTGGAGCTGAGTACCCCGAGGGCTGCAGGCGAGAGTCGCTCGCTCGCGGATGCCGCCCGTGAGCTTCTTCCCCCAGTGGCTGTCCAGTGGTCCCCTAGGCCCGATCCGGAGCTGGGCCTGCTTATTCATGAGTTCCGCATGTGGTGCTGGAGCCGGATGCCGGAAGATCCGTCCCCCTCGGCCGAGGGTGGAGAACATTCTGGTGGGGCCGGAGCAACAGCTGCAGCGGAGCCTGACGGAGGTGAGCAGCCTATACCCCAGCGGCCGGTTTCGCCTGCGGCGCCTGCCGCGACAGCTTCCACGGCGACAGGGGCCCCTAGGCCTGAAGGGGATGGTGCGGAGGCGGAGGTGAGGCCTCCCAGAAAGAGGGCCCCGCAAGAGAGTTTTTGGCAGCTGGCAGTGGAGGCCCTCAACACCCCCTCGGCGAAGTGTTACGCCGAGCTCGGGAGTCTGAAGTGGACTACCCGCAACCCCCCGATGACGCCACGAGAGCAGCGGCGATTGACCGACGCCTTCCTCAGAGGCTGGCTGGAAGGGTCCAACGCGGCGCGGAGAGAGTCGGTGGAGGCGTCCCAGACTCGGGGACGAGTCCTTGAGTTCCACATCCGTGAGGGGTACGGATTCCTGGAGGAAGAGTGGACCGGGCACGAGGTGTTCGTTACTCGCGAGGTAATTAAGCGAGATTATCTGCCTGATCGCTTTCACAATCTGCGTGTGGGGGACATAGTGCACTTCGTTAAGTGCGAGTGTTCCGGAGGGTGGTACGCGGCTGCGCTCACCCGACCGTATGAATGGAAAGATGTCCTGGAAAAGGACGAAGAGGTCTTCAGGAGGAGGGCCAAGAGGGAGGCTAAGCAGCGCTGGGCTAGGGAAGCCCCTAAAGGCTTTCTGCCCCCACCTAAGGCCAGTGCTCCGCCAGCAGAGAAGCCTAGGAGGCGGCAGTGGGGGGAGATTGTGAGCAAGGAAGTGGAAGATCTCGCAAGTGGCAAGGAAGCTGATTTCCCTAGTGAGGTGCCAGAGGAGGAGTCGGTGCCACAATACCCAGGAGGGGCTGAGAGAGCTGTCGGGGAAATTCCAGCTGGCACCAGTAATGTCGTCCACAGCTTTACAGTGACCAGCTACGGCCCTACCCAGGTCGGCTGTGGCAGTGCTACATCCTCAGACGAGGACCCTGGGCCTACTAAGTACCCCGATCAGCCTTGGAGGTGGAAGAAGCCACCTTCCTCTGCAGCTTGGGCCGCCTTCATGAAGGAACGGAAGGAGGCCCGGAAGAAGTGAGCTGGCTTAAAAGTCCGTTGACCTTTCACCTTTTCTTCTACTAGGACCTACCAGCTGTGGTCCTGATTCTGGGACTGTTTCCCAATGGGGGCGGAGTGCCCCATGTTTTTGTTTTTACTTTTTATTTTTCGCTTGTTGCGCCTTTTTCTGCTGGAATTTAAAATGCTGAGGCACACCTTGAGGATGAATATCCTCCAAATCTAAGAGACTTGCGGCCTAGAGGGAAGAACCGGTGACCCCTGCTAGGGCCAAGAAGAAAGAGACTCACAGGGTGTTATCTGTGACTGTGTACTTTAGAATGCAGCCCTTGAAGGAGATTGGGGGCTATTGAGGTGTTGGCCTGTCTTAAAAATATGGACATGGACACTGTGTTTCCAGGGTCCTTACCAAGAAGGACCGGTACTCCAGGACAGTCCATTATCAACTTTTCAAAACTGTCTCAGAATTGCTGTTCCGGGGCCCTCAACCGAGAAGGGCCGGTCTCCCATCTAAGAAGACGACTTCAGGACCAGTCGTATACTAAAGTGTTTTAGTAACTATAGCAATGTGATATGATTTCATAGCTGCTGATTTTTGTTGATTGTTTAGTGTGGTCGGGGACGACCAACATTAAAGTGTTGGGGAATGTAATAGTGGGGAAGGATGTAGCCTTCCCTAGGCACTGAAGTAGTTAAGGAAAATGTTCCCTTAGTTAATCCTCGCTGAACTGTGGTAGGCCAAGCTAAGGGGTTAGCTTCAGTGGTCCAGTCAGTAGAGTAGAGGGGGAACTTAGTGCCCTGATCAAGCCTTGAGGGATATAGAGCTTGTTCCTGGTATAATTCCTTCTGGGCTGTAGTACCTGAAAACAGCCACAAGATGCCACTGTTCTGGGTGCAGATGTCAGGTTCAGTCTGCCAGCAGAGTTATAGACAGTGATGGGTTAAAGTTCTGTGATGACAGCTCACTGAGGGTGGGCATATTAGGAAAGTCTCTGTTTAGTTTCCAGAATCAGGAAGTGATTCTTCAGTACGAGTTGAGACTGCAAGTTGTTCAGACAGCCTGACTATAGTGGCTGCTAGGGTAGACGGAAGCTCCGAACCCTCAGACAGTGAGATCTCAGTGCGCAATTCTCCCCACACAAGAGCACGAGTCCTGTTCGCCCGCCGGAGAAACTCATCAAACAGAGTGAGGACATGGGGCACTTCTAGTCTGCAGGAAGCAGAGGAAGATAAATAGGACTCCAGGCTAAGACATGGGGGAGAGATATCGGATCCAGGTCACTGTTAAGACAAAAGAGTCTCTTGGGCCAGAGATTAGGGTCACGGAGATGCTTCGCTTAAAGAGGGAGCCAGGGCTGAAGGAGTTACCAGCACCTGTGAGAAAGATGATAACCTGTCGGGCCTTATCCATTATATCTGCCTGTAAATATTGTACATATTCCTCTTCCCCAAGTAAAGTCCAAGTTCTGGTTAAGAACCTCGTGTCCTCTGAAATTATTGCTGCCCTGGTCCCTGAAGAAAAATGCCTGGAGACGGCCGCGATCGGATGGCTTGAAGTAAGTGAAGAGCACCACATACACAGCCACACTTCAGAGGGAGGACACGTATTGTCTGTAGGGGGCTACAGCTCGCCCACGACTACCTCACTGGGGCACCTTACACCACCTTTAATAATAATGTCCCTCTAGAGCAGTGTTTCCCAGTCCTAACAGCCCCCAACATGTCATGTTTTCAGAATTTACCTAGTATGGCACATGTGATGGAATTATTATTAAGGTATCAGAAACGGCCACAGGTTCTCTCACCTGGGCAATGCTAAGGAAATCCTGAAAACATGATATGTTGGGGGGCCATGAGGATTGGTTTTGGAAAACACTGCTATAGAGAATCTCCTTTAGTAATGATATCCTCAGTGGGTCCTCTTAGTAATAATGTCCCTCCAGAGTGCCGTTTTTAGTCATAATAATCCCCAGAGTTCCATCTATAGTAATAATTTCCCTCTATAGTGTCCCCTTTAGTAATAATGTCCCTGCAGTATACACTTTAAAAATAATTTTCCCCCTGTGTCGCACTCTAAATAAATAAAGGTTGTACTCACCGAAACTGAAGTCCTCTTCTGCCCAGCAGACACAAGCAGGCCAGCACAGGCAGTGCAATGTAGTTGTGACGTTATGGCGCCACATGTGCCATGTCATCGACATCTCGTATATACAAGATAGAGAGTGGTAGATTCAGGAGCCTATTACTCCTTGTTCTACCATACAACTAAACTCTTGCGGAGTCAGGTTGATGACGATACAGTTCAAAGTAGCACTAGTTGGAGATCTGGGGCTCCAGACAAGAATCAGGGGATGTGCCCTGTTTGTTTCACGCTAACTGTCAAGAACTCCACAAGGACGACACCAAGGAAATCACGCAATATCTCGCCATTGCCGTCAAGCTGTCAGTATTTCGTCCGGAATCGCAGGCACATCATCCAGACTACTCACTCCTTAGATATCAGCAAGCGACCAGTGAGCGTATCGGTGTCACACCTCTGGATTCCAATGCATGGAATACGTGTTTATGCCCTCATACTGTAACTGTCAGCTTCACGATAGCCCGATTGTCAACATTATTCTCTGCCACCATCGTCCAGATATAAAATATAATGCAGGCCTGGGCGGATGCCTGCGTTTTGGTAGCGTATATGGTTTCAAGGGAGGGAACTGTTGTGATCTGCAACAAGTACTAAGGAAAGAAAGGGAAAAGCTATCACTACAGTAAGACTAAGCTGAAACCCTACGATGTAGCGGGCTGCCTGTTCCTTGCGAACAGACCCGCCTTAGTCCTCGGCTAGTTTGAACGAAGACCTAATGCATAAAGGGAAGGCATCCCTAAAAGAACTAAGGACTAGAACAAAAATGAGACACCTCCTGACCTGAGAAAATTGTTGCAGAACACAAAAAGATAAACTGACAAAAAGGTACTAGAGGTCCCAGAAGGACCAAGCGAACTGACAGATATAGGCACAGAAGCACCTGACTAGCAAAACAGTCAAACAACACTGAAGTCCAGCACAGCCAGAAGGGCTGAGCTGGAATATAAAGGCAGATGGTCACGTGACCGCAAAACAAGATGGAAAAAGCAAACAGGAGGGTTCTAACAGTACCCCCTCTTTTATGAGGATCCTCCAGATCCTCCAGGCCCATGCCTATCTGGAAACCTCTTGTGGAAAGCTCTAACAAGCCTAGGAGCAGAGACATCATCCGCCCTTACCCAGAAGTTATCTTCGGGACCGAAACTCTTCCAGGAAGCGAGATACTGTAATCCCCCTCTATGCCATCTATAATTCAAGATAAGAGAAATTTCATATTCGCCGTCTTCCACCACAGGAGGAACTGTGACAGTGGCATCCCTATCTGACACATCAGCTTTTTTCAACAAGGAAACGTGAAACACAGGATTAATATTCCAGGAAGTAGGGACATCCAACCTAACGGCAGACGAGTTAATAACCTGAAGCACTTTAAATGGACCCACAAACATAGGACCCAGTTTTTTAGAGGGAATCCTCAACCGCAAGTTCCTTGAGGAGAACCAAACCATGTCACCCACAGTAAACAAAACCTCCTTACGTTTCCTGTCAAAATACTTCTTGGACTTCTTGTTAGCCTCTTGAAGGTTGCAACGTACATTAGTCCAAACTCTCTCCAAATCACCGGAAAAATTCTCCTCCTCCTGCACCGCCGACCCCAATTTGGAGAATGAACCAAAAGACGGATGTCTCTCAGTACAACATAAAAAGGAGAACACCCAACTGAGGAGGATGTATGATTGTTAAGAGCAAATTCTGCGAGAGGCAGAAACTCAGACCACACCTCTTGATTGTCCGCCACAAAACAACACAAAAACTGTTCTACATCCTGGTTCTTTCTTTCAGTCTGTCCATTAGGCTCAGGATGATACCCAGACGAAAATGACAAATGGACTCCCAACCTGTCACAAAAAGCATGCCAAAAGCGAGCCACAAATTGAGGTCCTCTATCAGAAACAATATCCGTGGGAATGCCATGAAGCTTGACAATCTCCTTAACAAACGCCTTAGCGAGTGTCTTGCCGCAGGGCAACTTAATGAATGGAACCAAATGACACATCTTACTAAAACGGTCCACGACCACCCAGATGACAGTAAAACTCTCGGACACAGGAAGATCAGTAATAAAATCCATTGTGAGATGCGTCCATGGCGCACTAGGAATCTCCAGAGGGCAAAGCAACCCCACAGCAGGGGTATGTGGAGCCTTTGACCTAGCACACACAGTACATTGACGCACCCATTTGATGACTTCTTTCTGCCATCCAGGCCACCAAAAACTGCGACTGATAAGTCTCTTAGTCTCAGAAATTCCTGGATGACCTGCCAACCGAGACTCATGACACTCCACAAACAAATCTCTCATAAAGGTTCTAGGTACGAACAATCTCCCATGGGGAGTGTTAGATGGAGCATCATCTTGAGCTTTCAGAATCCCATTCTCCATAAAGGAGTCCAATGCCGCCACCACAACTCCTTTCTGTAAAATTCTTTCCTCCTCCTCGGCACTGACCGTAGGAGAGAAGCTGCGAGATAAAGCATCGGCTTTAACATTCTTAGTACCAGGGATATAGGTAACAGAAAAATGAAACCGAGAAAAAAAAAGTGCCCACCTAGCTTGACGGGCATTCAAGCGCTTTGCAGCATCCAGATAAATCAAATTCTTATGATCTCTTAACACCTGAATAGGAAATCTAGCGCCTTCCAAAAAATGACGCCAATGTTCAAACGCAAGTTTAATAGCCAGCAACTCCCGATTTCCAACATCATAATTCAGTTCGGTTTCTGAAATTTTTTTCGAAAAGAAGGCACAAGGATGTACTCCATCTCTGTTCTCCTGAGACAAAACTGGTCCAACCCCCACCAATGAAGCATCAACCTCGACCAAAAAAGGCTTTGTCTCATCAGGCTGCATAAGGATAGGTGCAGAACTGAACCTCTCTTTGAGATACTTAAACGCTTCAATGGCCTCAGTAGTCCACTGGACCATATTCGCACCTTTCCTGGTGAGATCGGTTAGAGGCTTAACAATTACAGAAAAATTCTTAATGAATTTCCTGTAATAATTGGCAAAACCCAAAAATCTCTGTATAGATTTCAAACCAATAGGCCTAAGCCATTCCTGCACAGCCTGAACCTTCACAGGGTCCATCTCAAAGCCCCCACAAGAGACAATGTAGCCCAAAAAACTAATTTTCTGCACAGAGAACTCACATTTCTCCAGCTTAGCAAAGAGTGAATTATCACACAATAACTGCAAAACTTCACGTACACTCTGCCAATGAGACTCTAGATCTGGTGAATAAATCAAAATGTCATCCAAATGCACAACCACATTCTTACCAATCAAATGTCGCAGGATGTCATTAATAAGGCTCTGAAAAAATGCAGGTGCATTGGTAAGACCAAAAGGCATTACCAGATTCTCAAAATGACCTACCGGAGTGTTAAAAGCAGTTTTCCATTCATCACCCTCCTGCACTCGTAACAAATTGTAAGCCCCCTGGAGATCAATCTTAGAGAACCACTTGGCCCCCATTAACTGGTTAAACAAGTCAGGAATTAATGGCAATGGGTAGGAATTGCGTATGGTAATCTTATTAATTTCATGAAAATCCAGACATGGACGTAAACCCCTGTCCTTTTTTTTAACAAAGAAAAATCCAACTGCCACAGGTGACTTAGAAGGTCTAATGTGACCAGCAGCTAGGCTAGTCTGTATGTACTCCTCCAAGGCCTTTCTTTCAGAAATAGTCAGATTAAACAAGGGACTCTTGGGGAGAGTAGCTCCCGGAACAAACTAAATGGCGCAATCATAATCCCTATGAGGAGGTAAAACTTGCGACTCCTCCTCCGAAAAAACCCTCCAAAAATCTTGAATAGGTACAGGTAATTCCCCTTTTTCCACAGCCGCAATGTGACCATTACAACATTTATCATAGCACTTCGGACTCCAAGACTTTATCATATTAGTAGACCAGTCCAGGAAAGGATTGTGCAGTTTTAACCAAGGCAATCCTAGAGCGACTGGAGAGGGAAAATTATTTAATACAACCAAGTCCAAAATTTCTTGGTGAAGTCCATTGATAATGAGGGGAAATGCAGCAACCTTGTGAGTAATACATTTCAAGGGAGTGTTATCAATTGCAATCACAGAAATAGGTGATGACAAAGGTTTGGATTTCAATTTAAGTTTTTCCAAAAACCCTTTATCAATCAAATTAAGTGTTGAACCACAATCCACAAATACCTGAAATTCAATCAAATTTTCCTTCAAAGTAGTACTCCCTGAAAGAAATACTCCTGCAGAACGTAAACAAGCTATACGGGCGTACCTGACCTTTTTTTTTCTTTACTTAAATGAAGCTCACAATACTTAATCAAATGGTCTGCTTTACCACAATAAAGACACAATCCCTCGGCGAACCTCCGGTTTCTTTCCTGAGAGTGGAGCGACATTGCCCCAACCTCCATCGGTTTTTCGCCATCTGAGTAGATTTTTTGGGGACTAGGACCTGGCATTACAGGAGTCTTTACCTCACTCTGCCTAGATCTCACCTATCCACATGAACAGCTAATTGCATGGCATCCTGCAGAGTCTTAGGTGCGGGGAATGCAATTAACAAATACTTAACCCTTTCACTCAGACCAGCAAGAAATGGACATTTCAGAGCAGGATCATTCCATTTGACTTCTGAAGCCCACCTTCTAAAATGTGTGCAATAATTTTCAACATTACCTGACCCCTGATTCAAACGCCTTAGTTCTGCCTCAGCAGATGAGATTTGATCAGGATTGTCATATAATAGACCCATAACAGAAAAAAATTCTTCTTCAGACCTTAAGCATGGATCATTAGGTTGGAGAGAAAAGGCCCACCCTTGTGGTTCATTGCGCAAAAGTGACATAATAAAACCAATGCGCTGTGATTCATTCACAGAGGACCTTGGTCTCAAACGAAAATATAACAAACAAGCATTTTTAAAGGAAAAAAAATCTTGCTGTTTACCATAAAAAACATCTGGCAGTCCTACCTTGGGTTCCACAAAATGCGCTCCAGAACATCTACTCACGTGTTGCTGGAGCTCGGCCACCTCCAGAGACAATCCCTGCAAGAATTGAGCCAAATCCTGGATGGAAGCCATACTGATCCCCGAATTTCTTTCCTTTTAGATTTTTTGGGCTGGACTTACTGTTATGATCTGCAACATGTACTAAGGAAAGAAAGGGAAAAGCTATCCCTACAGTAAGACCAAGCTTAATCCCTATGATGTAGCGGGCTGCCTGTTCCTTGCGAACAGACCCGCCTTAGTCCTCGGCTAGTCTGAACGAAGACCTAATGCATAAAGAGAAGGGGTTCCTAAAAGAACTAAGGACTGGAACAAAAATGGGACACCTCCTAAACAGAGAAAGTTGTTGCAGAACACAAAAAGATAAACTGACAAAATGGTACCAGATGTCCCAGAAGGACCAAGCGAACTGACAGAGATAGGCACAGAAGCACCTGGCTAGCAAAATAGTTAAACAACACTGAAGTCCAGCACAGCCAAAAGGGCTGGAATATAAAGGCAGATGGTCACGTGACTGCAAAACACAAGATGGAAAAAAAAATAGGAGGGTTCTAACAGGAACAATTACAGGACAAAAGAAACAGAGCTATTAAATGTTATATTTAATCCAAAAGGGAGGCAGTGTTTAGGAAAATATATATACAAGGATGTTACAAAGGAAATATTAAAATACATAAGCAGTTACATAAAATAAACAGGATGAAAGATGAAACTTACGCTATACAGTTCACAGGGACGAATCAGCATAGGTGGAGGAGGGGCTCCCCAGTTTGATTTGAGCGTTATCGAAAGTGACCCGTTGCTTATAGCCCTTATGCCTCCCTGGCAATTAGTGCTCCTCTATTCTACATGGGTTCTCTTATACCTAAGGGGAGATCTGCCCACACTCCCCTTGTGGTGACATCATCTGGGCAGGTCTCCAGGCTGTACATTTTTATTAAAAATGCTAACTTCTGCAATAACTCATTGCTCGTTGATCACAGAAGCTTGCAAACGACGCCCTTTTTTCGTTATGATTTTACCTTCAGTTAGAGACCACACATCGCATAGTTGCAGTATGCTATTCTGGTGTTTTTGCGCTACAGCTCTATATAGGGTTTTTCAGTGACAGAAAAATATCCCTATCATTTCCTAGCTGGTCCTACCCCTAAAAATATGGGTCCCGTTATTGTCGGACGTATGGAACTTCAGTTATTCCATATTTCATATCGGAGTCGGCGTGCCTGTAAACTTCTTTTTGAAGCTCGGGAAGCAAGCTCCAACAGTTATACGCAAATTATTGCAGCCTGCATATTAATCACCCCCTGCATCTTACAGGGGGAATCTGCTTGCATTTTAAGTAGCTTGGTGGCACCTCTTGGCCACCAGTGTTTGTTTAAGGTCTTACTCATGACTGTATTAATTGGGCTTTCTGTTGAGATTCTTATGGAGACAGTTCTAGTGCTAACAAGTGGTGAGGGGGGCTTCAGGGGGAGGGGGAGAAATGGTTAATATTTTACTGACATCAATATTTCCTCTTAGCCCTGCATGGAGCAATATAATTGCCTAGGAAATTCTCTCAGGAGTGCCATCAATGGCTATTGTAAGTGTAAATGTGGATGGTGCCATAAATGGTTATGATTATAAATGAATTATCAGTGAACAATAATTTTAGATTGTATATGTTAGATATTTCTCTATAGTTATTGTTCTTATAATATATGCTATTATCTTCAGATATACAATATGCAAATACCCTCTCCACACAGGAGGAAAACTTGAACTCTAATGCCACCTTTTAGAACTTATAATAAAGCCAAACCAAACACCCCTTTGCAGACAAGTCAGGACTAGGAGCGGTGAGCTCGAAACATGTAGACCCGGTGTCTATCTTTTCCCACTTTTTTTAATCATGATTTTACATTTTCCATGATTTTAAAGACATTAATAAACATGATGTTTTAATTTCACCTACCATTTTTTTGCGACTGCTGGAACCACATTCATTTTTCTGCTGTCTTTATTGCCCAGAAGCCAGTTTGGAGCCTAAATGCACCGAGCCCCAATCAAGGCATTTTCTCATACCTGGTGAGCTGATATTAGAGTTTTTTTCTCCACATGTTTCAAGTTGCTTGCTCCTTTTCAGTACAGAGAAGGAGCTCTGATTTGGTTAGGGGAGCAGCCTCTGACAGAGGGTTAAACTAGAAACTTTTCTTCTTGTGGAGAGTGCTAAGACATTATAAGGAGACTTAAAGGCCATGCAATTCTCCTCTGTGAATTTAAATATGCAAGCAGAATATTCAGAAAGGAAGAGGACTTGTACTCTACTGCTACCTATTGTATGGAACAATCTGAAAGATCAATATTGACCGTTTAACCAGCCTTAAGAGATAATATAGATTTTTAGGATTGCTACATCCTATAAGTGAAGAAAAACCAGAAAAATATTCACCAAACTAAATTGGTAATAGGGTATATATATTTACCAGAGAACCATAGACAGAAAAAATACCCAATAAAAATTAACTTTTAATAATTATCCTTAAAAGTGTACTCTATAGTACAAGTGAGAAAAAACTACACATATATCTCAAAAACAGGATACCATGTAAGGAGAATATAATATGAAATTAGCAATTAATTCAGACAAACTTACCCTGGATAGCACCTAATAAGATTGCTCTCCCTACCTAACAGCGGAGTGTTTTTCACCCTAAGGTTCAGATGGTGTCCCCGCTCCTCGGAGGCTGTCCCTCTCCTTTCCCTAGGTATCCCTACACAGTCAAAAGATGCCACACACATACATATAAATGGACCAATTGTAGACTATTCATGTCATAATTGACATGCTCAATATAAAAAATTACAACAATACCATATCAGTGGGGAGTGGGCAAAAATAGATATAGTTGCACAAATAGAAGGTTTTTGATTTACAGTAGCCCACTAATATAAATAGATAGACATGTGTACCAGTCAGAGCAAGTCCGAAAAAAATATCAAGAATATTTTCATCCCCAATCAAACTAGGATTCAAACAATGCCATAAATGATATCAATTAGTTGGCCTTTAGTACAATGACTAAATGTAGTCAATCCACAATACAAAATTTCCCAAAGCTATAATAGCAATATTCCAGACATCAATATTATAAGATTCCTCAGACTGGTGTAAAGTCATCCACAAATAAGGTTATAATTAATCCCTTTGTCCCAACCCACTGGAATAGGTAAAAATGTGTACTAGTCAGACCAAATAAGAAATAGTAATACACTTATCTTAATCTCTAGTCCATCTGAGATTCACACAGTTCTTTGAGTGGTGTCCATTAGATGTCCTTTTTTATATACATAACTGAATATAGTCAATCCACAATTCAGAACTCCCCAAAATAGTAACAGCACTCCAGGCATCAATTTTCAAGGTCCCTCAGACTGGTGTAAAATCATCAGCAGTAAAGTTATTCCTTAGGATTAGTCGCTTCGTCCCTACACGTTTCACCCCCTCCTCAATGTGGGGCTCATCAGGGGACAAGAAATATTAGAGGAGATGAGTAGTGTTGAGCCACCCCCGTAGTGTTCGAGTTCGGTTCGGTTCGTCGAACACCCGTGTGTTTGCCGAACTGTTCGTCGAACTGTTCGTCGAACACCTTCGAACACCGTTAAAACCAATGGCAGGCAAACAAAAACACATAGAAACACATAGAAAACACCTTCAAATGTGTCCAAAAGCTGACAAACTGCTCAGAAGACATAACTAACACATGGAAAAGTGACAAGTACATATAGTCATGCGAAAAGAAAAGAGGTGGAGGAGTAAAAGGAGGGGGAGACACAGATATAGGCATGTCATGCCCTTCTAAAATCCAAAAAGTGAGAAGCCGACACGGCCAGTTCATTCCTGCCCATGCCACCTCCGTGTCGCCGGGTTTGTGCCAGAGCCGCGGTGGACCCTGACGGCCAGCCCCCCTCTCCCAATACTGGTGCCTGTCCGCTGGTGGGTCGAGCCCCCCCGCAGTGGGGGGGGGGTAACATCTGCAGAAGAAAGACCATCTTCCAGCCAAGCTAAGATGTCGACTTCTTTTCGTGGACAATGTGATACGATCCCTTTCTTACGGACACGCCCATCGCTACAAATTCCAGATGAGGCACAAAAACAGCAGGTGCTTCAGCGGATATCAAGTGCTCCTTCAAGTGGGCTCTCCTCCACCTCAATTTCAACAAAACAAATATTCCAGTCCTCAGAGGTGTCACCCCAATCGCACTTGCTTCCTCACAGCTCCCAAGTCTCCAGCTGCCCGTCTGAGTATGGGGTAACACAGATGGTTGAGTCTGCAGAGCTGTTTACTCATACTATAGCCTGGGAAACCTAAGTCTGCTCCAGAGCTTCTGTTAATCCAGACGAGGAAATGATCTGCACTGATGCCCAGAATCTTTATAAGTCGGATCCAGGACCAGATGAAGAAGGTTCTGAGCATAATGTAGACCCTTGTTCCCAAACTGTCACTCCTGTTGGTGGAGACAATGATGAAGACGATGATGAGACTCAAATACCTGATTGGAGCGACAACTTGACTTTTCGGTCAGGGCAGGAAGAGGTTGGCTTTGAGGACGACGGGTGTGATAACACACAGGGTGATGATGACGAGGTTGGAGATCCCACTTACTGTCAACCCACAGTCAGCCAGTCGATGAGGTCAACGGAGGAGGTGGAGGAGGATGTGACTAGCCCAGGGGATGGGGATGACTCGGTACCCGGGCCTTTGCCTGGCCTTGGGGATGTCGCGGTGGTCGGCTCCCTGGCCCGTACCCTGGGGTCACTCTTTAAAAGAGTGGATAATTGTTAATTTTATAAGAGTTTGTGACGCCACCTGTGGTATCTGGTGAGAAGCACCAGCGCTGCAGCAGTCCACTGAGACCCGTGATAAGGCTGCTCGATGGTATAGCTCCCCACAGGTGGAGCTAGGTCTCAGGGCAGCGTATGCAAGGGGAATGCAGGACAGGCGAGACCCAGCTGGGTCAGAGCAAGAACGGGAACGGACACGGTAGTCACTTCAGTACCTTTTACTGGAGGAAATTCAGGCACATCCCGGAGCACTGTAGGGTGAAGGGTGAATATCAGGATCCTCCCCAATGAGCGGGTGTAGGGCCTCCTGTTTCTTGCCTCTGAGTAGTAAGTTTCTGACCTGCCTGGAGCTAGGCCTAACTTTGTCTCTGTCCTGCGCTGGCTGACCTTGTGGTAGGGCCTTCTCTTGGAGTTCACGCTCCCATTATGCGGGGCCTAAGCGTCTCCTGGCTCTGTTACGTATCAGCACCTTAGCCATCCTGGGACTTGTAGTTCCCCAGGGATTCCGGTTATGCCTTACTGAATCTAGTTAGCAGGAGCCTCGTGCTCCACTGCTGAACTATTAACTGAGTTCTCTAGACTAGACTGAGCTCCACTGCAGACTGACCTCTCTTAGGCTTCTCTACTGCAAGAACTCTTCAGAGGAACTGAACTGCCTAGCTCCACCTTCCCTATTTATATCCCTAACGGGCTCCCTCTGCTGGTCTGAGGTGGAAGGTGGAGATGTGTGAATGTTTATGGGGGCCTCTTGTGGAGGATTCCATCAATACACTCTTCTAGGATATGTGATACCAAGCACAGCGGGGCGTCACAGATGCTATTGACGACGAGGTTAGGTTGCGCCTTCCTGGACACAGATGGAGTACTGGAAGCACGTCAACAACTGCATCCTCAACCACAACTCTGCCTCTGACCACAAGTCGTAGTGGCTCTTCAGGTCGCATGGGCTCTAAGCCTTGCATAGCCTGGGCATTTATTCAGAATGATAAGGATGACCCAACTCGTGTTATCTGTAATATTTGTAACCAAAACATAAGTAGAGGCCAAAAAATCCATAGTTTG
Organism: Phyllobates terribilis; assembly: GCF_046119375.1. Classification (NCBI taxonomy): domain Eukaryota; kingdom Metazoa; phylum Chordata; class Amphibia; order Anura; family Dendrobatidae; genus Phyllobates; species Phyllobates terribilis. The sequence continues at coordinate 745,989,552 of NW_027362762.1, forward strand.
AGTACTTCATGCATGAACCGGCACATGGATATGAAGCATAAGTTGCAGTGGGAAGCTCACTGTGCTACAATGCGGCCTAGCAGGCTGGGCCAACCACCGTCTGCCCCATCTTGTGCATCCGCGGCCTCTTCATCCTCTGTGACTGGGGGGACAGCAGTCACACATGTTTTTGGACGCAGACCTGCCACCTCTTTACCTGCAACAGCCAGTGTGATTGGCAGGTCATCAGTTCATTGGGAAGTGGAAACACCTGCTGGTGTTGAGCGCTCTCTGACATCGAGAGCACCAGCTTTGGATCAAGGCAATCTAACATGTCCGCCTGCATCTTCCTCACAGACTGGCAGTTTGCCGGGGACATCTTACTCAACCCCGTCTAAGCACAACAGCCAGCCCTCGGTCCCTCAGATGTGGAAAAGTAAAAGACGATTTCCTCCTAGCCATGAGAAAGCTAAGAGGTTGAATTTCACCATCTGCAAGCTCTTGGCTACAGAAATGCTGCCTTTCCGCCTGGAGGACACAGTGGATTTTCGAGACCTTATGTCCGTCTCAGTGCCCCAGTACCAGATGCTCAGTTGGCACTACTTCTCAAAGAAAGGTGTGCCTGCGCTCCACCAGCATGTCACACACAACATCACCGCTTCTTTGAGAAACTCTGTGTGTGACAGGGTGCATTTCACCACAGACACTTGGACGAGTAGGCATGGACAGGGGCGTTACATGTCGCTGACTGGGCACTGGGTAACTATGGTGACAGCAGGACAAGGGGCTGCTGTCCAAGTCTTACCGTCCCCACGAGTTGTGCGTCAATCCTCTTTATGTCAAAGTTCCTCCACTGCTTCTGCCTCCTCAACCTCCTCTCGGTCCTCCACCTGCACCCAAAGCCTGTCTGGTAATGCCACCTGCATTCTAACTGTGCAGAAGGAATCCTGCACACCTCCTTACTATGCTGGCAGCAGGGCTCAAGGCATCAGTGTTTACTTTGAAATGTCTGGGAAATGTGAGTCACACAGCTGAGGAGTTGTGGTCAGCTCTGGAGACTCAGTTTCATGAATGGTTGTCTCCACTGGACCTGCAACCAGGGAAGGCCGTGTGTGACAATGCTGCATCGCCGGGGCAATGTCACACACGTGCCTTGTATGGCTCACGTGTTGAACCTGGTTGTCCATAAATTGTTAGCCCACTATCCCGGACTAGATGGCCTTCTGCAGGGGGCACGGTCGCTGTGTGCTCACTTCCGCCGTTCGCATCCCGCAGCTCAATGACTTACATCTCTACAGAAGTCATTGGGCCTGCCAGTTCACCGGCTGAAATGCGATGTGCCGACATGGTGGAATTCAACTCTGACCATGTTGCAGCGACTGTGGCAGCACCGACAAGCCCTGGTGCAATACGTTCTGACGTATAGCCTGGGCCAACGAGATCCAGAGGTGGGGCAAATCACGCTGCAGGAGTGGTCTCAGATCAGGGACCTATGAAGTTGACACGCCCCCTGGGCCATGGGGTACCCTGAGCCGGGCCGGTAGACGCTGGGGGTTGTAGTCACTGTGGCGGTGACCCGGTCCGTGATCCAGGGCGGTCAATCCAAGGGTAATTTGTATATATGGGTTTTATAATGTCCGACTACGCCACCTCTGGAGTGGGGCAAAAGGGGCCGCCGCTGCGGAACAGTCCTCTGAAGCTGGTGGTTTTGCAGCAATGGTATTATTACTCACCCCAGGAAGAGTGTAGCTTGAGGGGAGTGTGGGTGGATGATGGTGGTTGTAGTGCAGGGAGTCAGTAATGAACACAGAGTCCGTGTGATGCAGTCCCAAGATCTTTACTCACAGTTGTTGCAGTCCAGATTACAGGTACCAGAGCAATCTCACCCGTCGTGCTGTGCGTACTCAGTGAGGGGCTCAGTCCACCCCCAGATAGCTCCGGAGTACTTAGCAGGACCCCCTTCTGTGTGTCCTTTCTCTGGCCTTCTACCTGCGCCTCACACCCAGTGACACTTCTATCTGGTATCCTCGGGCCTTGGCGGGCGACTTGTGTTCCGTCCCCTGGGTCCTATGTGGCTACCTTCTTAGTGAGACTGGTGTGGACTTTTACCTGCAGTACATGAAATGCTGCAGCCTCCGGTTTCTAGTTGAGCCTTGCTGTTTCTCCGCTAGTTGAGGGACCGGTTCCCCTTATCTGGTCTGACCCCTCTACCTCCTGGTAGCAGCAGGAGTACGGGTGGCCTTCTGCACGGCACATAGCCCTAGGGTCCCTTCGGTTCCTGGAGCCTTCCTGCTCCCACTCCTCTCTTCTCTCCTTCAGTCCTGGGCCTCCCAGGCTAGGCCTGCCTCTGGAGCAGAGCTCATGCCGAGCCTCTGCTCCTGTCACTTTTCCTCCTCTGACTGGCTTGCTCTTTCTAAGATAGCTTCCTATTTATACTCTCCCTGTCATGTGCTCCGCTAAGCTGCTCCCCTAAGCACCCACTACATAGGACCCTTCCACCAGCTAGGGACCTGGGACTGTGCTCTCCCTTAGGAGCAATCTTGCCCTACCCCCACTGCGGGTATGTGTTGGATGCAGGTGTTAGGGTCCCGAGCCATATGCCTTCCTTACCTGAGGGTGAGATACCACACCTCTGGGTGAGATGCAGTAAATCTGTGGCGACTGAACCCTCAGAGGCGCCACACACCCTTCTGCACAGTTTTGAAATGGCGACGAAGATGTTTAGTGCTGACGACGATGCCATTATCAGCATGACTATTCCGGTGATTTACATGCTGGAGCACACACTAAACAGAATTCAGAGTCAGGTGGTGGGACAAGAGGAGGTGGAGGAAGTAGAGGAGGAGTCGTATGCGGAAGGGATAACATATCCAAGGTCCAGACGGTTGGCAGCACCAAGGCGGCAGGCATGGGAGGGTGGGGGAGAGGGATTAACCAGGGCACATGGTAGCAGCCAAACTGTTGAGGAAGGTGCAGGAGCCGAGGAAGAAGTGGAGGACGAACTGGCGATGGGCATGGAAGACTCATCAGATGAGGGAGACCTTGATCACATTTCTGTTGTGCGAGATTGAGGGGAGAGGGCAGAGGAAGGAAGCATGTTTCTTACCTCGCTACCAACACAGCAAGGACTTGGTCCTCCTGGATGCGCAAGACTCATGAGTGCCTTCTTGCTGCACTACCTGCAACATGACCCTCAGATTGTCAGAATTCGAAGTAATCCCGACTACTGGGTTGCCACACTCTTAGATCCCCGGTACAAAAGTAAATTTGCCGAAATAATTCCTGCCATAAAAAGGGATTGACGCATGCAGGAGTATCTGCAGACGCTGTTGCAGAATCTTACATGTGCTTTTCCACAAAACACCAGTGGTGCACGTAGTGAATCTCACAGTTCTAACTTGCCAACCGTGGGACTGTCGAGTCTTCATCACTCAAACCGTAACAGTAACACAGTATCTGCTGGTAACAGCAATTTTGTGGAATCGTTTCACCACTTTTTTAGACCATCCTTTGCAAGGCCACAGGAGACAAGAAGTCTGACACATAGTCAACGCCTAGAGAGGATGGTGCAGGAGTATCTCCAAGTGAACATCGAAGCCATGACTGTGTCACTGGACCCTTGCTCATTTTGGTATTCCAATCTGGAAAAATGTCCGGAGCTCGCCACTCACGCCTTGGAGATCTTGTCATGCCCTGCAGCCAGTGTTCTCTCTGAACGTGTGTTCAGCGCTGCTGGTGGTGTGCTGACAGATAAGCGCACGCGTCTGTCCACTGAGAATGTAGACAGACTCACATTCATAAAGATGAACAAATCATGGATTCGCAAGGACTTTTCTACCCCTGTGTTATCCTTGGGAGACTAAAACCTTGAGGATTTGGTAAAATCACCTCACCAACCGTTTTAAGCAACTGTGGGGCAATTGATGCCACTTAACCCTAGAACGCATGACCATAAAAATCTACACTTTCATATACCTGGGGCCTTTTAGGCTCGTGTGCAAATAACATGGAATAACTCAAACTCAAATGACAAACAACTATATACATGAAGAATACCTAGAGTTTCAAAATTCTAACTAAAGTAATCTTGCAGAAAATAGAAAACAATTAACAGGGCGGGCCTGCGAGGCCCCAGGTATGCGTTCTAGGGTTAAGTGGTGTCTGTGCCACAATTTTGGGAAAAAATGGAGACTCTTTTTGGAGTCCCCTTGCTGTGTCTTACGTGACGTTGGCATCGTCAATTCCAGGTGGGTTGGGTCGCCCCCCCCCCCTTTTTAACTGTAAGAAACTAGATACACTATGGCTTGGGGTAACACAGATGGTTGAGTCTGAAGAGCTCAGAGGTCTGCTCCAAATCTTCAGTGTCTGCTAGTCAGCGTAGAATTTTTAACTGCATCTAGCCTAGGCAATACTTTGGGCGTAGTAGCCCAGCTGCGAAGCAAGCTGCACCGCCTGTGTATCTAATAAGAATTTTTAAATGCATCTAGCCTAGGCAGACTGTGGGGACCCCCAACCAAACCCAGACGCTCAGCCCCCCTACCGCCCCCCTTTCCTTGACAATACAATAATGTAACTCTTACAACTGGATGGGTGAGGATCGGTCACAGCTTTATTAACTCTTTATACTCATTCCATTAGAAAGGCATTTTATTTCTAAAATAATTCAGCTTGTTGCAGCATGCCCTGGGTCTCCACTCCGGCAAGTTGGCCAACAAGTGTAACTCTCCAACATGTCCTTTCTATTTCCAGGCCACGGAGGATCCTGCGTACTCGTATGCAGGACTCTGACCCCCACCCATCACTCTTAACGCTTGTTCCACTCCGTCCTGGAGTCCTGACAGGAATATGTCCAGTTCAATATGCATTAAGTGAACAACGTCGGGCCGTATGAGGCCTGCTTTATCTCCTTCCAGTTGTGGGTGTCGTACCACTACACCGCCTTTGTCTCTTCTAAATTTTGCCATCCGAATATTTATTACGCGCCTTGTCCGTTCGATGGCCGTGATGTCTCGCGCACCTTGCCATACCGCTATCGGCACAATCTCTGACCATACTATCGCTAGTTTTGTGAAAAATTCTCTGAAGCGCTCAGTGTCTAGTTTCATTATTGCCATTAGTTATGCGCTATTATGATGACCTAGGTTGTTTCCCCCGGCCTGTATAACTAAGATGACCGGACATCTTGCCTCTCTCCCTACCTTGATTACCTCCATTAGTACCTGTGGCCATAGCAGGCCTCTAATACCTCTCTAGTTGAAATATGTGTTATGAAACTCTAATTTCCTCCCGCCTGGGCAGACTTTCGCCCTTTTTTCTGCCCAATACATATACGAGTGGCCTATCACCCACACGGTTGGCTTAGCGTCACCTGTAAAAGAAACAAACCACGTTAGGATAACAAGTCCGGTCTTATGTATCTTGCCAAACACGTGGATCGCCATCTCCCTATCCTCTGAACTTCCGTTTCTGACAGTCCTGCTCTTGCTGCTTCCGTGGCCGCGCCTATGCGGAATGAGTGTGTCCCGTAATCTTTGGGGTGGTTCCCTGCCGATGTTATGCATTTATTAAATATAGCTTGGAACTGGTATCTTGATAATGGCATTCCATCAATGTGTGATAGGAAGAAATTACTTTGTGATCTGATGGTTAGATATGTTTTTACTATTGTTACCCAACTCAGTGTACCGTTTGTGGGTTGTAGAAGTACCCAAGTGCCCCTGCCCGCTGGAACCGTTTTCGATTTGTGTATGCGTAGACGTATTGCATTATTGGCTATGACTACGTCCTGGTGTAATAAGCCTCCACTGGTGTTAATTTTGGATTGAGGGACTAATTCGCTTATGCATAGCTCCCCGAAGAAGGCGATCACAAATGCAGTAGACAGTAGTGTTGCTTCAAATTGTGAGTGTCATGTTAATGGTGTTAGGGATATGATGTGAGAAATCAGTTTTAGTGACACGGGACGGGACGTCTACACTCCTGACTTGGCTGACCCCTTTTCCACCCTTTTATGGATTGTCTGATGATGAACCTTTGTCACATCGCCCCAATTCAGTAGTTGGAAGTGAAATGCTACTTCGGTCAGACACCGCTGCGCTGACGCCCCTGATATGCCCCTCATAATTAGCTGGTGGAGAAATTCTATGGTGACTTGTGATCTGGCTTGTTCACATTGGTCAACCCGTCTGCCTGCTACTAGTCGTGTCCACGCTTCCCATGCCTTACCGTATGCTTGCCACGTCGACGGGGCAACTGACGCTCTGATTAATGGCATCAACTATTCGCCACTAGATCCCATAGGGAAGGTGGGCAACTGCTGCCCGATGGGTGGGCGTTGTGGAAGAGCTCTGTCAAAATCTGCCAATTGAATTGTTATAAAGCGTTAGCAGCAGCTTTAGACCCCTCAGCATAGTGGCTAGCGCGGACCCATACATTGTGTTTTAGGCACAGGAATGCTAGCCTGGGTAGTAGGCCTAGCACTGGGGGAGACGATGATGCCATCTTATTAATGCAGTGCGCTAGGCTGGTGTTTTTTGTTATGAAGAGTATATTTTTGTAAGCCAGGCGCGCGCCCCATATTTCTATTGCTACCACTATTGGGAAGAAAAAATATTTTCAGGGCTAGATGCAGCTAAAGATTATTATTAATTTAAAAGCTGGTGGAGCTTGGTATAGATGGACTAATACAATGAGTCCCACACACTGCTAGAAGGCCAAATATTTTTTCAGAGCTAGATGCAGATAAAAATTATTTTTCATTTGCAACCTGATGGAGGTCAGTATAGATGGACTAATAGACCAAGTCCCACACATAGCTAGAAGTCCAAATATTTTTTCAGAGCTAGATGCAGATAAAAATTATTTTTAATTTGCAACCTGATGGAGGTCAGTATAGATGGACTAATAGAGAAAGTCTCACACACTGCTAGAAGGCCAAATATTTTTTCAGAGCTAGATGCAGACAAAAAATTATTTTGAATTTGCAACCTGATGGAGGTCAGTATAGATGGACTAATAGAGAAAGTCCCACACACTGCTAGAAGGCCAAATATTTTTTCAGAGCTGTATGCAGATAAAAATTATTTTTAATTTGCAACCTGATGGAGGTCAGTATAGATGGACTAATAGAGAAAATCCCACACACTGCTAGAAGGCCAAATATTTTTCAGAGCTGGATGCAGATAAAAATTATTTTTAATTTGCAACCTGATGGAGGTCAGTATAGATGGACTAATAGAGAAAGTCTCACACACTGCTAGAAGGCCAAATATTTTTTCAGAGCTAGATGCAGACAAAAAATTATTTTCAGTTTGCAACCTGATGGAGGTCAGTATAGATGGACTAATAGAGAAAGTCCCACACACAGCTAGAAGCCCAAATATTTTTTCAGAGGTAGATGCAGAAAAAAATTATATTCAGTTTGCAACCGGATGGAGGTCTGTATAGATGGATTAATAGAACAAGTCCCACACACAGCTAGAAGCCCAAATATTTTTTCAGAGGTAGATGCAGAAAAAAATTATATTCAGTTTGCAACCTGATGGAGGTCTGTATAGATGGATTAATAGAACAAGTCCCACACACAGCTAGAAGCCCAATATTTTTTCAGAGGTAGATGCAGAAAAAATATATATTCAGTTTGCAACCTGATGGAGGTCAGTATAGATGGACTAATAGAGAAAGTCCCACACACTGCTAGAAGGCCAAATATTTTTTCAGAGCTAGATGCAGACAAAAAAATATTTTTAATTTGCAACCTGATGGAGGTCAGTATAGATGGACTAATAGAGAAAGTCCCATACACAGCTAGAAGCCCAAATATTTTTTCAGAGGTAGATGCAGAAAAAAATTATATTCAGTTTGCAACCGGATGGAGGTCTGTATAGATGGATTAATAGAACAAGTCCCACACACTGCTAGAAGGCCAAATATTTTTTCAGAGCTAGATGCAGACAAAAAAATTATTTTGAATTTGCAACCTGATGGAGGTCAGTATAGATGGACTAATAGAGAAAGTCCCACACACTGCTAGAAGGCCAAATATTTTTTCAGAGCTGGATGCAGATAAAAATTATTTTTAATTTGCAACCTGATGGAGGTCAGTATAGATGGACTAATAGAGAAAATCCCACACACTGCTAGAAGGCCAAATATTTTTTCAGAGCTGGATGCAGATAAAAATTATTTTTAATTTGCAACCTGATGGAGGTCAGTATAGATGGACTAATAGAGAAAGTCCCACACACTGCTAGAAGGCCAAATATTTTTTCAGAGCTAGATGCAGAAAAAAATTATATTCAGTTTGCAGCCTGATGGAGGTCAGTATAGATGGACTAATAGAACAAGTCCCACACACAGCTAGAAGCCCAAATATTTTTTCAGAGGTAGATGCAGATAAAAATTATTTTTAATTTGCAACCTGATGGAGGTCAGTATAGATGGACTAATAGAGAAAGTCCCACACACTGCTAGAAGGCCAAACATTTTTTCAGAGCTAGATGCAGACAAAAAATTATTTTCAGTTTGCAACCTGATGGAGGTCAGTATAGATGGACTAATAGAACAAGTCCCACACACAGCTAGAAGCCCAAATATTTTTTCAGAGGTAGATGCAGAAAAAAATTATATTCAGTTTGCAACCTGATGGAGGTCTGTATAGATGGATTAATAGAACAAGTCCCACACACAGCTAGAAGCCCAATATATTTTCAGAGGTAGATGCAGAAAAAAAATATATTCAGTTTGCAACCTGATGGAGGTCAGTATAGATGGACTAATAGAGAAAGTCCCACACACTGCTAGAAGGCCAAATATTTTTTCAGAGCTAGATGCAGACAAAAAATTATTTTTAATTTGCAACCTGATGGAGGTCAGTATAGATGGACTAATAGAGAAAGTCCCACACACAGCTAGAAGCCCAAATATTTTTTCAGAGGTAGATGCAGAAAAAAAATATATTCAGTTTGCAACCGGATGGAGGTCTATATAGATGGATTAATAGAACAAGTCCCACACACTGCTAGAAGGCCAAATATTTTTTCAGAGCTAGATGCAGAAAAAAATTATATTCAGTTTGCAACCTGATGGAGGTCAGTATAGATGGACTAATAGAACAAGTCCCACACACAGCTAGAAGCCCAAATATTTTTTCAGAGGTAGATGCAGAAAAAAATTATATTCAGTTTGCAACCTGATGGAGGTCTGTATAGATGGATTAGTAGAACAAGTCCCACACACTGCTAGAAGGCCAAATATTTTTTCAGAGCTAGATGCAGAAAAAAATTATATTCAGTTTGCAACCTGATGGAGGTCAGTATAGATGGACTAATAGAACAAGTCCCACACACAGCTAGAAGCCCAAATATTTTTTCAGAGGTAGATGCAGATAAAAATTATTTTTAATTTGCAACCTGATGGAGGTCAGTATAGATGGACTAATATAACAAGTCCCACACACAGCTAGAAGCCCAAATATTTTTTCAGAGGTAGATGCAGAAAAAAATTATATACAGTTTGCAACATGATGGAGGTCTATATAGATGGATTAATAGAACAAGTCCCACACACAGCTAGAAGCCTAATATTTTTTCAGCGGTAGATGCAGAAAAAAAATATATTCAGTTTGCAACCTGATGGAGGTCAGTATAGATGGACTAATAGAGAAAGTCCCACACACTGCTAGAAGGCTAAATATTTTTTCAGAGCTAGATGCAGAAAAAATTATATTCAGTTTGCAACCTGATGGAGGTCAGTATAGATGGACTAATAGAACAAGTCCCACACACTGCTAGAAGCCCAAATATTTTTTCAGAGCTAGATGCAGAAAAAAATTATATTCAATTTGCAACCTGATGGAGGTCAGTATAGATGGACTAATAGAATGATGCTATGCCCAAAAGATTTTACTTCACTAGGTGCAGTAAAAAAATTGGTATTCTATACACAGGTGGTATATCTTGCAACACAGATAGGCTACTCCACTGACTAACACACTCTGCAATTGGCCAAAAAGGATTAGCTTTGCTAGATTCAGCCAAATGCTGTGAAAAAAACTTGCAAAGCACTGGCACAGACCTGCCTGGCAAAAACTTATAGGAACTGATGTAACCTAGTCCTGAAAAGGACTGCAATTACAATTAGTCTTTACTCCCACAATCTATCTATTTAAGAGCACAGACCTGCCTGATAAAAGTCGTAGGAAATGCTGTAACCTAGTCCTTAAAAGGACTGCAATCACAACTATTCCCTACTCCCAAGCTATCTGTAGATTTGTGCGAAAATTGGCTTGAAATTAACAAGGTATAGCGCACACAGCAACAGCTGTGCCGTCTAACACGCAGCTGCAGCAGTGAGAAAATGGTGGCGACGGGGAAAATGGCTTGGTCTTATAGGGCAAGGACATGTGACATACACTGCCAATGACACATGCCCTTGCTTGTGTGAAAAAAGCACTTCGCTCCGTGTGTGCGCTGCTGATAGGCTGACAGATTGCACCTCCCCACTGTAAATGTGGGAAAGAGAAAAAAAAATGGAGATCTTCATTATTCCTGCAGAGATCCATCCCCTGCCCCTCCCCCCACCCCGCTGTACACTCAAACTGTGTATTAACATTAATTTTCATCATTACTGAGAAAAAATCCAGTTATGATTTTGGTGCACGAACAGTTATCGAACATAACCTCGAACAGCCGAATTTTTCTCAAATCGTTCGTGTTCGCCGAACGGCTCGAACACCGCCCAAAACAGCTCGAATTTGAGATTGGCGAACAGTTCGAGTAGAACAACGCTCATCTCTAGAGATGAGCCATAATAGATGCCCGCATAATAGCTCCTTGTATACCGGAGTCCAACCGCATGTTCAATGGTGGGATTCATCCCTATATATCTGTGGAATGCCATTTGCCACGAGATTAATTTCACCTGTGATCAATCCCAGCGTTACCCTGACTACGAGACGCAAGCTTTAAGAAACTAGCGTACCACCGTGTTTAACATCACTTCCTGTCCCAACGTAATACATCATTTCCGATTGCGTAGCCCAGGGTATTAGCTAAGGGATCGTACGAAGAATGCGTAAGCAAAGTACGTATCCTCCCGCTTTTTACGTCACTTCCTGGAACCACCAGGTGGAACGCAGACTGCGTTTCACTATCTGCATGGAGGATACCGCTACTCTCAGTTCAACGGGAACATGCAAGAGACAATCACTACCACAAAACAATAGACCCGGAAAATCACAAGATGAGCTGAATATTCCACCATAATTAAAAAGATGTGCATCCATCCCCAAAGAAAAGGGGGGGGGGGGGGGAATAGGTAGCATATTATCCACTTATTTGTGAGTAACTAAGCCAGTATTACAGTCCACCAGTATGGTGAATACACACACCGGGACTATCTGTAAAAATATAAAAAAGGCTGATCAGGATTTTTATCCGTAAGGCTAATTGAAACAACAGTAAGGCTATACAAAGCTAGGAAAGCTTAACTGTTCATTAATACCCCCGGGATTCAGAGATTCGAGCCAGAAAATCCATCTGGACTCCCGCTGCAGAATTCTTTTATCCCAGTCCCCCTGTCACACTGAGGGACTCACCACTTCAATAGAACGAAATGTAATAGAATTTAAATCACCTCCATGGTGTGTATTGACGTGTTTCACTAGAGGAGTATCTCGCTTGTTTCGGATGTCACCTAAGTGTTCACCAATACGTACTTTAAATTGTCTTCTGGTTTTTCCCACATAGTCTTTTGGGCAAGTGCACGTACATACATAGACGACACCTATTGTTTTACAATTAGCAAAATGTTTGTTCCTATAGGTGCGTCCAGTTACAGAGCTCACAAATGTATCTGAGATGGAGACATAACGACAATAAGTGCACTGTCGACATCTAAAAGTACCAGTAGACCTCCTATCCAACCAGGTCCACTCCTTCTTGGGGGGCACAAAGTGACTATGTACTAGGTGATCTTTGACAGATCTGCCTCTCCTAAAGGTGACAGAGGGATAGTCTGCAATCCATTTGGAAACATCCAGATCTGTCCTCAAGATACCCCAATATTTTCTCAGGATTGTCATAATCCTAGGATGTTGATCATCATATGTTCCAATTAGCCTAGCAAGGGAGGTCTGTTCGGGCCTGGAGTGAGACACCAGTAATTTAGATCTATCCTGTTTAAAGGCATGATTAAATGCTCTATTGATCACCCTTGTTGGATAGTCCCGATCAGAAAAACGGTCCTTAAGGTCCCTAGCCTTATGAAAATAGTCAGAGGTAGAGGAGCAATTTCTCCTTAATCTTAAAAACTGGCCCTTAGGGATACCTTGTTTCAAAGGAACCGGATGATAACTATCCCATTTTAATAGGCTATTTGCTGCTGATGGTTTTCTAAAGATAGATGATCTCAATGAGCCAGATTCATCAATTGATATTATAACATCCAAAAAGGCAATCTTTTTACCTCCTATCTCATAAGTAAATTTAAGGCCCAAATCATTTTCATTGAGGCGCTGTATGAACCCAATGAAGGACTCCTCATCTCCAGTCCAGAGGACGAGGATGTCGTCAATGTATCGGCCCCAAAATTGAATGTGGGGGCCCCCGACGACATCCTCGTCCCCAAAGACTATGTTGTCCTCCCACCAGCAAAGGAGCAAATTAGCATAAGTGGGGCACAGGGGCTCCCCATCGCTGTGCCCCTAAGCTGGTGGTAGAATCTCCCATGAAAAAGAAAAAAATTATGCGTAAGAACATAATCAAGCAACCGAAGAATGAATTCGTTGTGTGGGATCAAGTGGTTTTCCCTTGTTTTCAAAAAGGACTCCACTGCCATCAGACCAGCCATATGGTGGATACTAGAATACAATGCCTCCACGTCTATGGAAACCAAAATAGTACCAGGATCAACTGTAATGTCATCCAATTTTGTTAATAAATCTGTTGTGTCTCTCAGATAGGATGGGAGAGCTGTAACAAAAGATCTAAGCATCTGATCAAGATAGATGCTTGAGTTTTGACTCAATGCATCCACACCTGAAACTATTGGCCTCCCTTTCAATGGTGGATAGCCCTTATGAACCTTAGGAAGGGCATAAAAAGTTGCAATCACAGGAAATTTTGGAGGCAGAAAATTCAGTTCACTCAATGAAATCAGATTATTTTGTCTAGCTTGTTGCAGAATGTCAGATAAGGTCCTCATAAAAGCAGATGTAGGATCACCCTGTAATACCTGATATGTCATGGTATCTGAAAGAATATTCATACACATAGAAACATATTGATCACAATCTAGAAGCACTATGTTCCCTCCCTTATCGGAGGGTTTTATGATAAGGGAAGTGTCACCACTCAAATCCTGTAATGCTCTCCGTTCATCAAATGTAAAATTGGGGTTCACCCTATGTGCCCTTGGATTTATTCTCCTGATTTACTCCGTGACTAACGACGAAAAAATATCTATACTACCAATATCTCCTACAGGTGGCATTTTACTACTTTTAGGTTTTAAATCCGAGAAAGGGCCCTCTCCCAATCCACGAGTGCCCTCGTTTTCAAGTTCAGCTAAGAGATGAACATCCTGGAGATCCTCCATTGAGATGCCCAATTGTAAACAGTTATTTTTGTCATTGAGTGCAAAAAACTTTCTCCATCTCAACTTCCTCAAGAATAGGTGAATATCTTTAACCCACGAAAAAGGGTCAAAGCGAGTCGTTGGTACAAAGGACAGTCCTGTCCCTAAGACCCTTCGTTCAGTCTCTGTAAGAGTGTGTGAGGACAAATTTATCACATTCCTATCATTACCTGCATGTAATCGATGTGGTATTATCTTATTGGCTAACGATTGTAATTCACCATTCTTTCCCACAAATGGTAGCGTGCTTCCCTGTTCTCTAAAAAAGAGGGAGTTGAAGTAGAGGATAATCCCATAGATGGTGATGTGGAGAAAGATGGACCCTGGCCTGAATAACCTCGATTTTGCCATCTTCTACCAAACCCTCTCCTTCCTTGCCCCCTAGATCTACTAGACAGTCTAGGGGTTTCCTTCGGAGTATGTTCAGTATCAGAGGACTCCAGATCAGAGGAGGAGATGTCCGTCGTTGGGCCACCCTTACTATTTAGGGCAGGATATGCTCGTTTTTCCCTAAAATCAGTCAAATCTCTAGTGAATCGTTTATGTTTTCTATCTTTCAGAACGAGTTGATATTTTTCTACTGACACCCTCAGTGCTTCTTTTCTTGTGGAGAAGTCCAATGCGGACTTAAAGTTAAGGGCCCTATCTATCTGCTCTTTAAGGGTGGCTGCAGACTTCTCAAAAGTGACCTTTTCTTCCTCTAGTAGGATTTGCATAAGCCTCAAAGATGAGGCTGTAGATTCTTTCTCCCACTTAGATAAAAGTGAAACTGACCTGCTCCTATGTGCTGGTAACAAGTTAATCCTTAGGCCACGTGGCACTATCCCTTGTTTTATATAGTTGTCCAATGATTGGACCTCCCACCATGACTTGATGTTTTCTTTATAGAATTCTAATAAATCCGCAAAGACATTCTTAATACTGGGCTCTGTTGAAATATTGACCCCACACTCAGTCCCTGAAAAAACTTCCTTAGCCTCGTCCAACCATCTGTTAGTGTTTAAAGGTCCCGACAAAAATCCAGCCATAATACTCTCAAGAAAAACCAGAAAAATATTCACCAAACTAAATTGGTAATAGGGTATATATATTTACCAGAGAACCATAGACAGAAAAAATACCCAATAAAAATTAACTTTTAATAATTATCCTTAAAAGTGTACTCTATAGTACAAGTGAGAAAAAACTACACATATATCTCAAAAACAGGATACCATGTAAGGAGAATATAATATGAAATTAGCAATTAATTCAGACAAACTTACCCTGGATAGCACCTAATAAGATTGCTCTCCCTACCTAACAGCGGAGTGTTTTTCACCCTAAGGTTCAGATGGTGTCCCCGCTCCTCGGAGGCTGTCCCTCTCCTTTCCCTAGGTATCCCTACACAGTCAAAAGATGCCACACACATACATATAAATGGACCAATTGTAGACTATTCATGTCATAATTGACATGCTCAATATAAAAAATTACAACAATACCATATCAGTGGGGAGTGGGCAAAAATAGATATAGTTGCACAAATAGAAGGTTTTTGATTTACAGTAGCCCACTAATATAAATAGATAGACATGTGTACCAGTCAGAGCAAGTCCGAAAAAAATATCAAGAATATTTTCATCCCCAATCAAACTAGGATTCAAACAATGCCATAAATGATATCAATTAGTTGGCCTTTAGTACAATGACTAAATGTAGTCAATCCACAATACAAAATTTCCCAAAGCTATAATAGCAATATTCCAGACATCAATATTATAAGATTCCTCAGACTGGTGTAAAGTCATCCACAAATAAGGTTATAATTAATCCCTTTGTCCCAACCCACTGGAATAGGTAAAAATGTGTACTAGTCAGACCAAATAAGAAATAGTAATACACTTATCTTAATCTCTAGTCCATCTGAGATTCGCACAGTGCCTTGAGTGGTGTCCATTAGATGTCCTTTTTTATATACATAACTGAATATAGTCAATCCACAATTCAGAACTCCCCAAAATAGTAACAGCACTCCAGGCATCAATTTTCAAGGTCCCTCAGACTGGTGTAAAATCATCAGCAGTAAAGTTATTCCTTAGGATTAGTCCCTTCGTCCCTACGCGTTTCACCCCCTACTCAATGTGGGGCTCATCTGGGGACGAGAAATATTAGAGGAGATGAGCCATAATAGATGCCCGCATAATAGCTCCTTGTATACCGGAGTACAACCGCATGTTCAATGGTGAGATTCATCCCTATATATCTGTGGAATGCCATGTGCCACGAGATTAATTTCACCTGTGATCAATCCCAGCGTTACCCTGACTACGAGACGCAAGCTTTAAGAAACTAGCGTACCACCGTGTTTAACATCACTTCCGGTCCCAACGTAATACGTCATTTCCGATTGCGTAGCCCAGGGTATTAGCTAAGGGATCGTACGAAGAATGCGTAAGCAAAGTACGTTTCCTCCCGCTTTTTACGTCACTTCCTGGAACCACCAGGTGGAACGCAGACTGCGTTTCACTATCTGCATGGAGGATACCGCTACTCTCAGGAACATGCAAGAGACAATCACTACCACAAAACAATAGACCCGGAAAATCACAAGATGAGCTGAATATTCCACCATAATTAAAAAGATGTGCATCCATCCCCAAAGAAAAGGGGGGGGGGAATAGGTAGCATATTATCCACTTATGTGTGAGTAACTAAGCCAGTATTACAGTCCACCAGTATGGTGAATACACACACCGGGACTATCTGTAAATATATAAAAAAGGCTGATCAGGATTTTTATCCGTAAGGCTAATTGAAACAACAGTAAGGCTATACAAAGCTAGAAAAGCTTAACTGTTCATTAATACCCCCGGGATTCAGAGATTCGAGCCAGAAAATCCATCTGGACTCCCGCTGCAGAATTCTTTTATCCCAGTCCCCCTGTCGCACTGAGGGACTCACCACTTCAATAGAAAGAAATGTAATAGAATTTAAATCACCTCCATGGTGTGTATTGACGTGTTTCGCTAGAGGAGTATCTCGCTTGTTTCGGATGTCACCTAAGTGTTCACCAATACGTACTTTAAATTGTCTTCTGGTTTTTCCCACATAGTCTTTTGGGCAAGTGCACGTACATACATAGACGACACCTATTGTTTTACAATTAGCAAAATGTTTGTTCCTATAGGTGCGTCCAGTTACAGAGCTCACAAATGTATCTGAGATGGAGACATAACGACAATAAGTGCACTGTCCACATCTAAAAGTACCAGTAGACCTCCTATCCAACCGGGTCCCCTCCTTCTTGGGGGGCACAAAGTGACTATGTACTAGGTGATCTTTGACAGATCTGCCTCTCCTAAAGGTGACAGAGGGATAGTCTGCAATCCATTTGGAAACATCCGGATCTGTCCTCAAGATACCCCAATATTTTCTCAGGATTATCATAATCCTAGGATGTTGATCATCATATGTTCCAATTAGCCTAGTAAGGGAGGTCTGTTCGGGCCTGGAGTGAGACACCAGTAATTTAGATCTATCCTGTTTAAAGGCATGATTAAATGCTCTATTGATCACCCTTGTTGGATAGTCCCGATCAGAAAAACGGTCCTTAAGGTCCCTAGCCTTATGAAAATAGTCAGAGGTAGAGGAGCAATTTCTCCTTAATCTTAAGAACTGGCCCTTAGGGATCCCTTGTTTCAAAGGAACCGGATGATAACTATCCCATTTTAATAGGCTATTTGCTGCTGATGGTTTTCTAAAGATAGATGATCTCAATGAGCCAGATTCATCAATTGATATTATAACATCCAAAAAGGCAATCTTTTTACCTTCTATCTCATAAGTAAATTTAAGGCCCAAATCATTTTCATTGAGGCGCTGTATGAACCCAATGAAGGACTCCTCATCTCCAGTCCAGAGGACGAGGATGTCGTCAATGTATCGGCCCCAAAATTGAATGTGGGGGCCCCCGACGACATCCTCATCCCCAAAGACTATGTTGTCCTCCCACCAGCCAAGGAGCAAATTAGCATAAGTGGGGGCACAGGGGCTCCCCATCGCTGTGCCCCTAAGCTGGTGGTAGAATCTCCCATGAAAAAGAAAGAAATTATGCGTAAGAACATAATCAAGCAACCGAAGAATGAATTCGTTGTGTGGGATCAAGTGGTTTCCCCTTGTTTTCAAAAAGGACTCCACTGCCATCAGACCAGCCGTATGGTGGATACTAGAATGCAATGCCTCCACGTCTATGGAAACCAAAATAGTACCAGGATCAACTGTAATGTCATCCAATTTTGTTAATAAATCTGTTGTGTCTCTCAGATAGGATGGGAGAGCTGTAACAAAAGATTTAAGCATCTGATCAAGATAGATGCTTGAGTTTTGACTCAATGCATCCACACCTGAAACTATTGGCCTCCCTTTCAATGGTGGATAACCCTTATGAACCTTAGGAAGGGCATAAAAAGTTGCAATCACTTGAAATTATGGAAGCAGAAAATTCAGTTCACTCAATGAAATCAGATTATTTTGTCTAGCTTGTTGCAGAATGTCAGATAAGGTCCTCATAAAAGCAGATGTAGGATCACCCTGTAATACCTGATATGTCATGGTATCTGAAAGAATATTCATACACATATAAACATATTGATCACAATCTAGAAGCACTATGTTCCCTCCCTTATCGGAGGGTTTTATGATAAGGGAAGTGTCACCACTCAAATCCTGTAATGCTCTCCGTTCATCAAAAGTAAAATTGGGGTTCACCATATGTGCCCTTGGATTTATTCTCCTGATTTCCTCCGTGACTAACGACGAAAAAATATCTATACTACCAATATCTCCTACAGGTGGCATTTTACTACTTTTAGGTTTTAAATCCGAGAAAGGGCCCTCTCCCAATCCACGAGTGCCCTCGTTTTCAAGTTCAGCTAAGAGATGAACATCCTGGAGATCCTCCATTGAGATGCCCAATTGTAAACAGTTATTTTTGTCATTGAGTGCAAAAAACTTTCTCCATCTCAACTTCCTCAAGAATAGGTGAATATCTTTAACCCACGAAAAAGGGTCAAAGCGAGTCGTTGGTACAAAGGACAGTCCTGTCCCTAAGACCCTTCGTTCAGTCTCTGTAAGAGTGTGTGAGGACAAATTTATCACATTCCTATCATTACCTGCATGTAATCGATGTGGTATTATCTTATTGGCTAACGATTGTAATTCACCATTCTTTCCCGCAAATGGTAGCGTGCTTCCCTGTTCTCTAAAAAAGAGGGAGTTGAAGTAGAGGATAATCCCATAGATGGTGATGTGGAGAAAGATGGACCCTGGCCTGAATAACCTCGATTTTGCCATCTTCTACCAAACCCTCTCCTTCCTTGCCCCCTAGATCTACTAGACAGTCTAGGGGTTTCCTTCGGAGTACGTTCAGTATCAGAGGACTCCATATCAGAGGAGGAGATGTCCGTCGTTGGGCCACCCTTACTATTTAGGGCAGGATATGCTCATTTTTCCCTAAAATCAGTCAAATCTCTAGTGAATCGTTTATGTTTTCTATCTTTCAGAACGAGTTGATATTTTTCTACTGACACCCTCAGTGCTTCTTCTCTTGTGGAGAAGTCCAATGTGGACTTAAAGTTAAGGGCCCTATCTATCTGCTCTTTAAGGGTGGCTGCAGACTTCTCAAAAGTGACCTTTTCTTCCTCTAGTAGGATTTGCATAAACCTCAAAGATGTGGCTGTAGATTCTTTCTCCCACTTAGATAAAAGTGAAACTGACCTGCTCCTATGTGCTGGTAACAAGTTAATCCTTAGGCCACGTGGCACTATCCCTTGTTTTATATAGTTGTCCAATGATTGGACCTCCCACCATGACTTGATGTTTTCTTTATAGACTTCTAATAAATCCGCAAAGACATTCTTAATACTGGGCTCTGTTGAAATATTGACCCCACACTCAGTCCCTGAAAAAACTTCCTTAGCCTCGTCCAACCATCTGTTAGTGTTTAAAGGTCCCGACAAAAATCCAGCCATAATACTCTCAAGAAAAACCAGAAAAATATTCACCAAACTAAATTGGTAATAGGGTATATATATTTACCAGAGAACCATAGACAGAAAAAATACCCAATAAAAATTAACTTTTAATAATTATCCTTAAAAGTGTACTCTATAGTACAAGTGAGAAAAAACTACACATATATCTCAAAAACAGGATACCATGTAAGGAGAATATAATATGAAATTAGCAATTAATTCAGACAAACTTACCCTGGATAGCACCTAATAAGATTGCTCTCCCTACCTAACAGCGGAGTGTTTTTCACCCTAAGGTTCAGATGGTGTCCCCGCTCCTCGGAGGCTGTCCCTCTCCTTTCCCTAGGTATCCCTACACAGTCAAAAGATGCCACACACATACATATAAATGGACCAATTGTAGACTATTCATGTCATAATTGACATGCTCAATATAAAAAATTACAACAATACCATATCAGTGGGGAGTGGGCAAAAATAGATATAGTTGCACAAATAGAAGGTTTTTGATTTACAGTAGCCCACTAATATAAATAGATAGACATGTGTACCAGTCAGAGCAAGTCCGAAAAAAATATCAAGAATATTTTCATCCCCAATCAAACTAGGATTCAAACAATGCCATAAATGATATCAATTAGTTGGCCTTTAGTACAATGACTAAATGTAGTCAATCCACAATACAAAATTTCCCAAAGCTATAATAGCAATATTCCAGACATCAATATTATAAGATTCCTCAGACTGGTGTAAAGTCATCCACAAATAAGGTTATAATTAATCCCTTTGTCCCAACCCACTGGAATAGGTAAAAATGTGTACTAGTCAGACCAAATAAGAAATAGTAATACACTTATCTTAATCTCTAGTCCATCTGAGATTCGCACAGTGCCTTGAGTGGTGTCCATTAGATGTCCTTTTTTATATACATAACTGAATATAGTCAATCCACAATTCAGAACTCCCCAAAATAGTAACAGCACTCCAGGCATCAATTTTCAAGGTCCCTCAGACTGGTGTAAAATCATCAGCAGTAAAGTTATTCCTTAGGATTAGTCCCTTCGTCCCTACGCGTTTCACCCCCTACTCAATGTGGGGCTCATCTGGGGACAAGAAATATTAGAGGAGATGAGCCATAATAGATGCCCGCATAATAGCTCCTTGTATACCGGAGTACAACCGCATGTTCAATGGTGAGATTCATCCCTATATATCTGTGGAATGCCATGTGCCACGAGATTAATTTCACCTGTGATCAATCCCAGCGTTACCCTGACTACGAGACGCAAGCTTTAAGAAACTAGCGTACCACCGTGTTTAACATCACTTCCGGTCCCAACGTAATACGTCATTTCCGATTGCGTAGCCCAGGGTATTAGCTAAGGGATCGTACGAAGAATGCGTAAGCAAAGTACGTTTCCTCCCGCTTTTTACGTCACTTCCTGGAACCACCAGGTGGAACGCAGACTGCGTTTCACTATCTGCATGGAGGATACCGCTACTCTCAGGAACATGCAAGAGACAATCACTACCACAAAACAATAGACCCGGAAAATCACAAGATGAGCTGAATATTCCACCATAATTAAAAAGATGTGCATCCATCCCCAAAGAAAAGGGGGGGGGGAATAGGTAGCATATTATCCACTTATGTGTGAGTAACTAAGCCAGTATTACAGTCCACCAGTATGGTGAATACACACACCGGGACTATCTGTAAATATATAAAAAAGGCTGATCAGGATTTTTATCCGTAAGGCTAATTGAAACAACAGTAAGGCTATACAAAGCTAGAAAAGCTTAACTGTTCATTAATACCCCCGGGATTCAGAGATTCGAGCCAGAAAATCCATCTGGACTCCCGCTGCAGAATTCTTTTATCCCAGTCCCCCTGTCGCACTGAGGGACTCACCACTTCAATAGAAAGAAATGTAATAGAATTTAAATCACCTCCATGGTGTGTATTGACGTGTTTCGCTAGAGGAGTATCTCGCTTGTTTCGGATGTCACCTAAGTGTTCACCAATACGTACTTTAAATTGTCTTCTGGTTTTTCCCACATAGTCTTTTGGGCAAGTGCACGTACATACATAGACGACACCTATTGTTTTACAATTAGCAAAATGTTTGTTCCTATAGGTGCGTCCAGTTACAGAGCTCACAAATGTATCTGAGATGGAGACATAACGACAATAAGTGCACTGTCCACATCTAAAAGTACCAGTAGACCTCCTATCCAACCGGGTCCCCTCCTTCTTGGGGGGCACAAAGTGACTATGTACTAGGTGATCTTTGACAGATCTGCCTCTCCTAAAGGTGACAGAGGGATAGTCTGCAATCCATTTGGAAACATCCGGATCTGTCCTCAAGATACCCCAATATTTTCTCAGGATTATCATAATCCTAGGATGTTGATCATCATATGTTCCAATTAGCCTAGTAAGGGAGGTCTGTTCGGGCCTGGAGTGAGACACCAGTAATTTAGATCTATCCTGTTTAAAGGCATGATTAAATGCTCTATTGATCACCCTTGTTGGATAGTCCCGATCAGAAAAACGGTCCTTAAGGTCCCTAGCCTTATGAAAATAGTCAGAGGTAGAGGAGCAATTTCTCCTTAATCTTAAGAACTGGCCCTTAGGGATCCCTTGTTTCAAAGGAACCGGATGATAAATATCCCATTTTAATAGGCTATTTGCTGCTGATGGTTTTCTAAAGATAGATGATCTCAATGAGCCAGATTCATCAATTGATATTATAACATCCAAAAAGGCAATCTTTTTACCTCCTATCTCATAAGTAAATTTAAGGCCCAAATCATTTTCATTGAGGCGCTGTATGAACCCAATGAAGGACTCCTCATCTCCAGTCCAGAGGACGAGGATGTCGTCAATGTATCGGCCCCAAAATTGAATGTGGGGGCCCCCGACGACATCCTCATCCCCAAAGACTATGTTGTCCTCCCACCAGCCAAGGAGCAAATTAGCATAAGTGGGGGCACAGGGGCTCCCCATCGCTGTGCCCCTAAGCTGGTGGTAGAATCTCCCATGAAAAAGAAAGAAATTATGCGTAAGAACATAATCAAGCAACCGAAGAATGAATTCGTTGTGTGGGATCAAGTGGTTTCCCCTTGTTTTCAAAAAGGACTCCACTGCCATCAGACCAGCCGTATGGTGGATACTAGAATGCAATGCCTCCACGTCTATGGAAACCAAAATAGTACCAGGATCAACTGTAATGTCATCCAATTTTGTTAATAAATCTGTTGTGTCTCTCAGATAGGATGGGAGAGCTGTAACAAAAGATCTAAGCATTTGATCAAGATAGATGCTTGAGTTTTGACTCAATGCATCCACACCTGAAACTATTGGCCTCCCTTTCAATGGTGGATAACCCTTATGAACCTTAGGAAGGGCATAAAAAGTTGCAATCACTTGAAATTATGGAAGCAGAAAATTCAGTTCACTCAATGAAATCAGATTATTTTGTCTAGCTTGTTGCAGAATGTCAGATAAGGTCCTCATAAAAGCAGATGTAGGATCACCCTGTAATACCTGATATGTCATGGTATCTGAAAGAATATTCATACACATATAAACATATTGATCACAATCTAGAAGCACTATGTTCCCTCCCTTATCGGAGGGTTTTATGATAAGGGAAGTGTCACCACTCAAATCCTGTAATGCTCTCCGTTCATCAAAAGTAAAATTGGGGTTCACCCTATGTGCCCTTGGATTTATTCTCCTGATTTCCTCCGTGACTAACGACGAAAAAATATCTATACTACCAATATCTCCTACAGGTGGCATTTTACTACTTTTAGGTTTTAAATCTGAGAAAGGGCCCTCTCCCAATCCACGAGTGCCCTCGTTTTCAAGTTCAGCTAAGAGATGAACATCCTGGAGATCCTCCATTGAGATGCCCAATTGTAAACAGTTATTTTTGTCATTGAGTGCAAAAAACTTTCTCCATCTCAACTTCCTCAAGAATAGGTGAATATCTTTAACCCACGAAAAAGGGTCAAAGCGAGTCGTTGGTACAAAGGACAGTCCTGTCCCTAAGACCCTTCGTTCAGTCTCTGTAAGAGTGTGTGAGGACAAATTTATCACATTCCTATCATTACCTGCATGTAATCGATGTGGTATTATCTTATTGGCTAACGATTGTAATTCACCATTCTTTCCCACAAATGGTAGCGTGCTTCCCTGTTCTCTAAAAAAGAGGGAGTTGAAGTAGAGGATAATCCCATAGATGGTGATGTGGAGAAAGATGGACCCTGGCCTGAATAACCTCGATTTTGCCATCTTCTACCAAACCCTCTCCTTCCTTGCCCCCTAGATCTACTAGACAGTCTAGGGGTTTCCTTCGGAGTACGTTCAGTATCCAAGGACTCCATATCAGAGGAGGAGATGTCCGTCGTTGGGCCACCCTTACTATTTAGGGCAGGATATGCTCATTTTTCCCTAAAATCAGTCAAATCTCTAGTGAATCGTTTATGTTTTCTATCTTTCAGAACGAGTTGATATTTTTCTACTGACACCCTCAGTGCTTCTTCTCTTGTGGAGAAGTCCAATGTGGACTTAAAGTTAAGGGCCCTATCTATCTGCTCTTTAAGGGTGGCTGCAGACTTCTCAAAAGTGACCTTTTCTTCCTCTAGTAGGATTTGCATAAACCTCAAAGATGTGGCTGTAGATTCTTTCTCCCACTTAGATAAAAGTGAAACTGACCTGCTCCTATGTGCTGGTAACAAGTTAATCCTTAGGCCACGTGGCACTATCCCTTGTTTTATATAGTTGTCCAATGATTGGACCTCCCACCATGACTTGATGTTTTCTTTATAGACTTCTAATAAATCCGCAAAGACATTCTTAATACTGGGCTCTGTTGAAATATTGACCCCACACTCAGTCCCTGAAAAAACTTCCTTAGCCTAAGGATTAACTTGTTACCAGCACAAAGGAGCAGGTCAGTTGCACTTTTATCTAAGTGGGAGAAAGAATCTACAGCCACATCTTTGAGGTTTTGCAAATCCTACTAGAGGAAGAAAAGGTCACTTTTGAGAAGTCTGCAGCCACCCTTAAAGAGCAGATAGATAGGGCCCTTAACTTTAAGTCCGCATTGGACTTCTCCACAAGAGAAGAAGCACTGAGGGTGTCAGTAGAAAAATATCAACTCGTTCTGAAAGATAGAAAACATAAACGATTCACTAGAGATTTGACTGATTTTAGGGAAAAACGAACATATCCTGCCCTAAATAGTAAGGGTGGCCCAAAGACGGACATCTCCTCCTCTGATCTGGAGTCCTCTGATACTGAACGTACTACGAAGGAAACCCCTAGACTGTCTAGTAGATCTAGGGGGCAAGGAAGGAGAGGGTTTGGTAGAAGATGGCAAAATCGAGGTTATTCAGGCCAGGGTCCATCTTTCTCCACATCACCATCTATGGGATTATCCTCTACTTCAACTCCATCTTTTTTAGAGAACAGGGAAGCATGCTACCATTTGCGGGAAAGAATGGTGAATTACAATCGTTAGCCAATAAGATAATACCACATCGATTACATGCAGGTAATGATAGGAATGTGATAAATTTGTCCTCACACACTCTTACAGAGACTGAACGAAGGGTCTTAGGGACAGGACTGTCCTTTGTACCAACGACTCGCTTTGACCCTTTTTCGTGGGTTAAAGATATTCACCTATTCTTGAGGAAGTTGAGATGGAGAAAGTTTTTTGCACTCAATGACAAAAATAAATGTTTACAATTGGGCATCTCAATGGAGGATCTCCAGGATGTTCATCTCTTAGCTGAACTTGAAAACGAGGGCACTCGTGGATTGGGAGAGGGCCCTTTCTCGGATTTAAAACCTAAAAGTAGTAAAATGCCACCTGTAGGAGATATTGGTAGTATAGATATTTTTTTGTCGTTAGTCACGGAGGAAATCAGGAGAATAAATCCAAGGGCACATAGGGTGAACCCCAATTTTACATTTGATGAACGGAGAGCATTACAGGATTTGAGTGGTGACACTTCCCTTATCATAAAACCCTCCGATAAGGGAGGGAACATAGTGCTTCTAGATTGTGATCAATATGTTTCTATGTGTATGAATATTCTTTCAGATACCATGACATATCAGGTATTACAGGGTGATCCTACATCTGCTTTTATGAGGACCTTATCTGACATTCTGCAACAAGCTAGACAAAATAATCTGATTTCATTGAGTGAACTGAAGTTTCTGCTTCCATAATTTCCTGTGATTGCAACTTTTTATGCCCTTCCTAAGGTTCATAAGGGCTATCCACCATTGAAAGGGAGGCCAATAGTTTCAGGTGTGGATGCATCGAGTCAAAACTCAAGCATCTATCTTGATCAGATGCTTAGATCTTTTGTTACAGCTCTCCCATCCTATCTGAGAGACCAACAGATTTATTAACAAAATTGGATGACATTACAGTTGATCCTGGTACTATTTTGGTTTCCATAGACGTGGAGGCATTGTATTCTAGTATCCACCATATGGCTGGACTGATGGCAGTGGAGTCCTTTTTGAAAACAAGGGTAAACCACTTGATCCCACACAACGAATTCATTCTTCGGTTGCTTGATTATGTTCTTACGCATAATTTTTTCCTTTTTCATGGGAGATTCTACCACCAGCTTTGGGGCACAGCGATGGGGAGCCCCTGTGCCCCTACTTATGCTAATTTGCTCCTTGGCTGGTGGGAGGACAACATAGTCTTTGGGGACGAAGATGTCGTTGGGGGCCCCCACATTCAATTTTGGGGCCGATACATTGACGACACCCTAGTCCTCTGGACTGGAGATGAGGAGTCCTTCATTGGGTTCATACAGCGCCTCAATGAAAATGATTTGGGCCTTAAATTTACTTATGAGATAGGAGGTAAAAAGATTGCCTTTTTGGATGTTATAATATCAATTGATGAATCTGGCTCTTTGAGATCATCTATCTTTAGAAAACCATCAGCAGCAAATAGCCTATTAAAATGGGATAGTTATCATCCGGTTCCTTTGAAACAAGGGATCCCTAAGGGCCAGTTCTTAAGATTAAGGAGAAATTGCTCCTCTACCTCTGACTATTTTCATAAGGCTAGGGACCATAAGGACCGTTTTTCTGATCGGGACTATCCAACAAGGGTGATCAATAGAGCATTTAATCATGCCTTTAAACAGGATAGATCTAAATTACTGGTGTCTCACTCCAGGCCCGAACAGACCTCCCTTACAAGGCTAATTGGAACATATGATGATCAACATCCTAGGATTATGACAATCCTGAGAAAATATTGGGGTATCTCGAGGACAGATCCGGATGTTTCCAAATGGATTGCAGACTATCCCTCTGTCACCTTTAGGAGAGGCAGATCTGTCAAAGATCACCTAGTACATAGTCACTTTGTGCCCCCCAAGAAGGAAGGGACCTGGTTGGATAGGAGGTCTACTGGTACTTTTAGATGTGGACAGTGCACTTATTGTCGTTATGTCTCCATCTCAGATACATTTGTGAGCTCTGTAACTGGACGCACCTATAGGAACAAACATTTTGCTAATTGTAAAGCAATAGGTGTCGTCTATGTATGTACGTGCACTTGCCCAAAAGACTATGTGGGAAAAACCATAAGACAATTTAAAGTACGTATTGGTGAACACTTAGGTGACATCCGAAACAAGCGAGATACTCCTCTAGCGAAACACGTCAATACACACCATGGAGGTGATTTAAATTCTATTACATTTCGTTCTATTGAAGTGGTGAGTCCCTCAGTGCGACAGGGGGACTGGGATAAAAGAATTCTGCAGCGGGAGTCCAGATGGATTTTCTGGCTCGAATCTCTGAATCCCGGGGGTATTAATGAACAGTTAAGCTTTTCTAGCTTTGTATAGCCTTACTGTTGTTTCAATTAGCCTTACGGATAAAAATCCTGATCAGCCTTTTTTATATATTTACAGATAGTCCCGGTGTGTGTATTCACCATACTGGTGGACTGTAATACTGGCTTAGTTACTCACACATAAGTGGATAATATGCTACCTATTCCCCCCCCCCTTTTCTTTGGGGATGGATGCACATCTTTTTAATTATGGTGGAATATTCAGCTCATCTTGTGATTTTCCGGGTCTATTGTTTTGTGGTAGTGATTGTCTCTTGCATGTTCCCGTTGAACTGAGAGTAGCAGTATCCTCCATGGAGATAGTGAAACGCAGTCTGCGTTCCACCTGGTTGTTCCAGGAAGTGACGTAAAAAGCGGGAGGATACGTACTTTGCTTACGCATTCTTCGTACGATCCCTTAGCTAATACCCTGGGCTACGCAATCGGAAATGACGTATTACGTTGGGACCGGAAGTGATGTTAAACACGGTGGTACGCTAGTTTCTTAAAGCTTGCGTCTCGTAGTCAGGGTAACGCTGGGATTGATCACAGGTGAAATTAATCTCGTGGCACATGGCATTCCACAGATATATAGGGATGAATCCCACCATTGAACATGCGGTTGGACTCCGGTATACAAGGAGCTATTATGCGGGCATCTATTATGGCTCATCTCCTCTAATATTTCTTGTCCCCTGATGAGCCCCACATTGAGGAGGGGGTGAAACGCGTAGGGACGAAGGGACTAATCCTAAGGAATAACTTTACTGCTGATGATTTTAAACCAGTCTGAGGGACCTTGAAAATTGATGCCTGGAGTGCTCTTACTATTTTAGGGAGTTCTGAATTGTGGATTGACTATATTCAGTTATGTATATGAAAAAGGACATCTAATGGACACCACTCAAGGCACTGTGTGAATCTCAGATGGACTAGAGATTAAGATAAGTGTATTACTATTTCTTATTTGGTCTGACTAGTACACATTTTTACCTATTCCAGTGGGGTGGGACAAAGGGATTAATTATATCCTTATTTGTGGATGACTTTACACCAGTCTGAGGAATCTTATAATATTGATGTCTGGAATATTGCTATTATAGCTTTGGGAAATTTTGTATTGTGGATTGACTACATTTAGTCATTGTACTAAAGGCCAACTAATTGATATCATTTATGGCATTGTTTGAATCCTAGTTTGATTGGGGATGAAAATATTCTTGATATTTTTTTCGGACTTGCTCTGACTGGTACACATGTCTATCTATTTATATTAGTGGGCTACTGTAAATCAAAAACCTTCTATTTGTGCAACTATATCTATTTTTGCCCACTCCCCACTGATATGGTATTGTTGTAATTTTTTATATTGAGCATGTCAATTATGACATGAATAGTCTACAATTGGTCCATTTATATGTATGTGTGTGGCATCTTTTGACTGTGTAGGGATACCTAGGGAAAGGAGAGGGACAGCCTCCGAGGAGCGGGGACACCATCTGAACCTTAGGGTGAAAAACACTCCGTTGTTAGGTAGGGAGAGCAATCTTATTAGGTGCTATCCAGGGTAAGTTTGTCTGAATTAATTGCTAATTTCATATTATATTCTCCTTACATGGTATCCTGTTTTTGAGATATATGTGTAGTTTTTTCTCACTTGTACTATAGAGTACACTTTTAAGGATAATTATTAAAGTTAATTTTTATTGGGTATTTTTTCTGTCTATGGTTCTCTGGTACATCCTATAAGTGGCACAAGAGTCAAGCCACTTCTTCTCTGAAGATGTTTGCATATTTAAATTCACAGAGGAGCATTGCTCCTTTTTCTGTCTTAGGACTCTCCACAGTGAGAAACCTTACTCTTTATACCTTATGAAACACAGTGATTCAGTGATTTTTTTTGTCAAGTTTTGGACTATATTAATTTTATTTGTGTTAGGAGGGCGGTTGCAGACAACTTTATTATAATGGAATGCAACCGACCCCGGGGTCCATGATGCAGCCTGGTGGACTGCTGCCGAACACTTTCCGGGTGAAAAGGAAAGCAACCAACTTAAGTTATAAACCCCTCCGTGTTACTGCACACTGGAACGGGTATAGCAATTCGCACTATCTCCGTTAGCAGCACGAGAGATGTGCGGTGAAAAACTATCTGTAGTCCTGTTACAGCACAGGGACTACACTGGCGGCGCTAGGATGCGTGTGTGACTACGCCGACGGGTACACGTGCCTCCAGCCGGCGTGCTACCGGACTGAAGGGTACTACTCCACGTGGCTGACAGGCGATAACCGTGGATAGGACGTCTGCAGGCTGCTTGGGGTGTTAGGCAACCCCTTTGGCAGAGCCAGACTGCTAGACGAAGCTACCTGCCTATTTCCACTAGCCTGCCTATTTCCACTACACCTGCCTATGGAAGCTACGTGGACCACAGCCGTCCACACACCAGCATCACATGCTCAAGGATCAGAGCACGCCGCCATGTTTGTGGGCGGGCCTTTTAAAGACTAAGCCCTGCCCACCGTCGCACCATTGGTGACGCCACCCGTGGACCAATCAGGCGGTGCCAGGTCACCGGGTCAGGTGGTTTCCAAACCACCAATCACGGTCCGCCAGGTCACGGGCATGCTCAGTGCGGCGAATCCTGGACATAGACTCCAACAGCCCTGTCTCCCTCCGCAACCTATGCTTAACATTGCTAGGCACAAATTCCAAGAGATAATCTGTACATCTCGTGGACCGGCTAGGCATTGGGGCTGATGATGATGCTGAGCAGCATCAGCCCTGGCTGGACCAGAATGGGAGACCACAGAAGGTTCTAGACCAATTTTGATTCCAGCAACAGCCCAACGCCTAACATTTTGCATCAAAATGTGAGATCTTCTATCATTTTGTTCTTATGTGAGTATAATAATTTAGTTTTGCAATAAAACATAATTCTGATCTATAGGCATTTGCCGGACTAGAAGAATTATCAGACTTGAATTTTCAAATGCAGCAGTTTTCATTAGTAATAATAATAATAATTTTTATTTATATAGCACCAACACATTCCGTATCACTTTACAATTAAGCGGGGACACATACATACAATAAATTCAATACAAGGTAAGACAGTTTAAACAGTTACTTTAGGAGTGAGGGCCCTGCTCGCAAGCTTACAATCTACAAGCGAATAGGGGACACAATAGGTGAAAAGTGCTTGTTATTTCGGGTCCACCAATTAAAATAGATATGGATTTTCATATAAAGCTGTATGATCCGGTCATCAGCCAGGTGCAGTTATCGTGTGCATGAAGGGTGTGGAGACAGATCAATTGGAGGGAGCAGATTCTGAATAATATGTAGAACAGGGGAAAGTTAGTTTACTGAGTTGAGGTGGTAGGCTTGTTTAACGAGATGGGTTTTTAAAGTGTGCTTGAAGATGTGGAGACTAGGTATCAGTCGGATCTTCTGGGGTAGTACATTCCAGAGAGCTGACGCAGCACAAGAGAGGTCTTGGAGATGGACATGCGATGTTCGGATTAGGGGCGATGCTAGTCTTAGATCATTTGTAGAATGGAAGGCATTTGTAGGGCGATAGACAGATGTGAGAGGAGATATTAGGTGGTGCAGAACTATGGAGAGCTTTGTGGATGAGAGCGATGAGTTTATAATGGACCCTGTAGCGAATGGGTAACCAGTGTAATGACTGGCACAAGTTGAAGGCATCGGTGAAGCGACTGGACAGAAATACGACCCTGGCTGCTGCATTCAGGATGGATTGGAGAGGAGAAAGTTTGGTAAGAGGGAGACCAATCAGAAGAGAGTTGCAGTAGTCCAGACGAGAGTGAATAAGAGCGACAGTAAGAGTTTTAGCAGTTTCAAAGGTGAGAAAAGGTCGGATCCTGGAGATGTTTTGAAGATGAAGGTGACAAGAGCGGGTGAGTAATCGGATATAGGGAATAAAGGAAAGTTTAGTGTCGGGCTGGCTGCTTGGGAGTTATGGTTGAACCCCTCAAGGTAATTTCAATGTCAAGTAGAGTTTGGTTAGTAGAGGGGTGAAACACAAGAAGTTCAGTTTTGGAGAGATTCAGTTTAAGATAGAGGGAGGACATGATGTTAGAGACAGCAAACAATCCTTGGTATTTTGTATTAGGGCAGGGGTGATGTCAGGGGAAGAAGTGTATAATTAGGTGTCATCAGCATAGAGATGATACTGGAACCCAAATCTGCCTATTGTTTGTACAATAGGGGCAGTGTATAGAGAGAAGAGGACAGGGCCTAGGACTGAGCCCTGCGGAATCCCGATAGTAAGAGGACAAGGAGAGGAGTATGAGCCGGCAAAAGATACAGTGTAGGAGTGATCAGAGAGGTAGGAGGAGAACCAGAATGATGTCATTGAGGCTGATAGAGTGGGGAATAGTGAGAAAGACCTGGTGATCCACAGTGCTGAATCCAGCAGAGAGATCCAGAAGAATCAGCAGGGAGCAGTGACCTTTCGATTTAGCTGTTAATAGATCGTTAGAGACTTTAGTAAGGGCAGTTTCAGTAGAGTGTAAAGAGCGGAAATCAGATTGTAAAGAGTCAAGAAGAGAGTTATCTGAGAGATTGGGAGTGGACCAAGTGTTCCAGGAGTTTAGCGATGAATGGAAGATTAAAGACAGGTTTGTAGCTAGCAGTGCAGTTCTGATTGAAGGATGTTTTTCTAAGTAAATGGGTTATGATGGCATGTTTAAATGAGGAGGGAAAGATACCTGAAGAAAGAGAGAGGTTAAATATTTTAGTCAGGTGAGTGGTGACCACCGATGAGAGAGACTGCAGGAGATGTGAGAGAATAGGGTCACTGTTGCAGGTTGTAGGCTGAGAAGAAGCGAGGAGCTGGGTAACTTCTTCTTCAGTAACAGGCTCAAAGATGGCAAGTGAGCTTGAAGTGTGGCACGGAAGGGGATCCATCACTGAGGAGATTAGACTGAAATGTCCTGATGGATGTGGTTGATTTTTCTAGGAAATAAGTGGCCAGATCCTCACCGCTGAGGTTGGTGATGGGGGCCTGTGCTTTAGGGCTCAGGAGGGAGTGTAAGGTTTCAAAAAGTCATTTTGGATTGTTAGCTAGTGAAGTGATAAGGGTGGTGAAGTAGGATTGTTTGGCCAGATGAAGGGCAGAGTTATAGGTTTTGAGCATGAACTTATAGTGGATGAAATCCTCTTCTAAAAGTGATTTTCTCCACTGATGATCAGCGTACCTTGAGTAACGCTGAACAAAATGTGTTTGCAGCGTGTGCCAGGGCTGCCATTGTCTGTGTCAGGTCTTTTTGCATGTGGAAGGTGGTGCTTCATCTAGAGCACTCTGCAGTGTATTATTGTAGTATGACAAAGTCTGGACAGGAGAGGGAGGAGATGGGAGCTAAAGCTGTGTGTAGATTTACCATAAGCTGCTGGGTATTAATGGTACGTGTATTCCTATAAATGTGGTGTCCCGGGTGAGGAGACAGTTCTTGACAGGGAAAGAAAGAAGGTTGTGGCCCGAGAGTGGGAGAGGGGAGTTAGTAAAGTCATGCAGAGAGCAGAGACGGGAGAAGACCAAGTTCAAAGTATTCCTGTCCTCATGCGCAGGATAGTTAGTAAACTGTGAGAGGCCGAATGGAGAGGTTACAGAAAGCAGATGAGAGGCAGATTCGGAGAAGGAATCATTGATGGGGATATTAAAGTGTCCAATGATGAGGGTGGGGATGTCACAGGATAGAAAGTGAGGAAGCCAGGCGGCAAAGTGATCCAGGACCTGGAGGGAGGAGCCTGGAGGGGGATACACAACTGCAACTCACAGGGAGTGCAATGATTTGAATGAACGTTTTTGAGTGCTGTATAGTGGTAGTGGATGGTTTGGAGTGGGTGAGAAATGTCAGTAGAGCCTCAGAGTTATACAGGGGAGAAGGGAGGGGTAGATGTGGAGAGAGCACAAAGAATGTGTTAAAGGACGGGAGAGTTGTGAGAAAGCAGAAATTAAAACATATAAGAAGCAGAGTGATATGACCAATACAAAGAGTCTGACAGTGTGGACTTCAAAGGAAGGAAACATAAGTTAAGGAACCGGGGGAGGGTGACCTGTAAAGCACATTGTAATGAAAGGAGCAAACCAACACCTCCACCCTGTCTGTTCTCAGATCTAGAGGTATGTGAAAATTTCAGCCCACCAAACGAGAGAGCAGCAGCGGCGGTGGTGTCTGACTGTTGGATCCAGGTTTTCGTAAAAGCCAGAAGGTTAAGGGAATTAGAGAGGAAAAAATCGTGAATGTAAGTTAGTTTGTTACACACTGACCATGCATTCCAGAGGGCACAATGAAAAGTGATAGGAGAAGGCATGCACTGAATATTAATAAGATTAGCAGGGTTTCTATATGCAGCTGGAAGAAAGTTATGTATACTAGTGGGGGGAGGCCCAGGGTTTGGGGGAGATATCGCCAGCTACTAGGAGAAGGAGAAAAAAGAGAAAGAGAAGGTGGTGCAATGATTTGAATGAACATTTTGAGTGCTGTATAGTGGTAGTGGATTGTTTGGAGAGGGTGAGAAATGTCAGTAGAGCCTCAGAGTTATACAGGCCAGAAGGGAGGGGTAGATGTGGAGAGAGTGCATGGAATGTGTGAAAGAACGGGAGAGTTGTGAGAAAGCAGAAGTTAAAACACATAATAAGCAGAGTGATATGACCAATACATAATGCAGTACAACTGACCAAGAAGCATGTTTGTTTGAATGTCTTGTGCACCTTACCTGTCTCCTGCCCTGTCCAACTGCCATGTATAACTGCCAAACACTTTAAAGGTATTGCACTTAAAATATATTGCACACGTGGCCCAGCACGCAAGCTCTCCCTAGCCAGAACTGAATATATAGGAAATATCTGCTAGAGTCTAGCACAAATTGGCCACATTGAATAATTAACCAATTAGCACAAGACCAGAGCATGCATTTCTATGCAAGATAAACAAACCCATGTTGAACAGAGAGGCCATAAAACAGTGAAAGAGATAGCTTTGAAATTTAAAACAGAAAGAGAAAAAAAACACTGGATTCCACCAGAATTCTGGTATAAAACATTTTCAAGATTACAATTTTTTTGGGCTAATTGAAGTTATGCAAACATTTTACAACTTTTGGTGTTTTATGCCAAAATCAGCTAGCTACCCTAAAGTGGATGAGGTGCGACGAAACCTGCCTGTCTAATTCATAAAACGTTATGACACTGTAGTGGCGCAACTTACGCTAGAAATGTTACTCTGGTCTATGACTGAGGTAACATATTTGGCGGAGGCGCACACCAGTTGTAAGATGCACCTAATTCATTAAGTGTTGTGTCCCTCTTAATGAATCAGGCGCACCTTACTCATTCTTTGAGTTCCGTAAAAGCTTTTTGACTAAAAATAAGGATATGATCTGCTGATGTCAGTAGGTTTGGCCTGGCCAACTGATGCAAAGCAGATACATTAATCCACACTACATGGCTTATATAGTCATACAGTCATTGGACCCCCAACCTCCAGGAATGAATCAATGAGCTGAGTAGTTTGAGAGCTTGAGGTGCCATAGCTCACTTGGTGTGGGACCTCACTTAAATTATTGGCACATTTGTCTACACTTTCCTTCCCCTTTTTTCATACACCCTTCTTCTAGATCTTCTGTCTAGGATGAGGAATTTTAAAACTTCCTAGTCTAATGTCTGCTCAGTTTTGCACTGAAAAACCTTTGCTTATTTATTTTAATTGTTTTCTACTGTTTGCTACACTTTTATTGTCTGTCCTTGTCAAAAGGAATGTTCAGGGTTTGTTTCCCTTATGGGTTCCCTCCTGATTAGTCTAGGAGAATTGTGTGGTCATAAGGTTCTGCTCCTCCCCTGTAAATCCCTCGTTTTCCTCCGGGATGGGTCCACTTCTAGTTGCACTAGTGTGGAAGCCAAGGTGAATGCTAGAAGCACAACTGGCTCTCCCTAAGCTTCAGTGTGAGGAGACCACTGATACCTGACTCTCACTTTGACCTTCTGGTCCGGAGGATTGCTAAAAGATTTATTGGAGGACCTTCTCCTACAGGAGTTGGCTGCAATACACTGCTTCTTAGTGTACTTTTTAAGAATACTCAAGTGGAGAACATGATTTCAGACTTTTAAAAAAAAAAAATTGCTAAATGACTTTATGTATAGTTAGCTCCCACCAGCGGTGGTTGTATGAGCCCAAAAAAATATTCATCAAGTCAGAAAAACAGATGCCGATGCTCCCTTTCTTCCACACATATATAATGTCTGTATGAATCTGAAAGCAAAGTAGTGGACATTAACGTTAATAAAAGTTTAGTATATTTGAACAAATCAATAGAGTGTTGGGCCCCATGTCTTTTATGGATCTCATGATGGACACATACTTGTAGTCGAAGTTTACACACTACCTTGACAATTAAAGAAACCTCCATTTTCTTTGGCATTGCTACAAAAGGTAATGTTTTGTGCAGAAGACACTTTTGAAACACAACCACCTAAATATGTTTATAGGAGTGATTGTTACAAAGCACACTCATCTTTTGAAATCCCATGGTCTATTATGTTTATACAACAGTCTTTCCATTCGTCACAAAACATTGGGCCCCTGTTGCTTGGACTTTCTCTCTTTTTGATATAAACATCTGGTTTGATTTCAAAATCTTGCAGCTGTCCAAGTCCTTTAGTTACGACTCTGCCTTCCAGCTCTCAAGCTCATTACGTTGAAACCCATTTTACACATTGAGACAAAATTCCACTTTTATGAAAATATAAAAAATTGCCACGTTTATTTGAAAAAAAACAAAAAACTTTTGCTGTTTTATTAGTTATAAAATGAATATTAACCTGGCACTATTAAAACAAATAAGCCAATATATGAACCAATAAAATACAGTACAAATTATTAATATTGTGAAGTATTATTTATATTGCAGAAGTCCTGAAAACATGTTCCAAAAATAACAATTCTTAGGGACTATCGGATTTCAATCATTATTTCTTTGTGTTAAAAGAATGAAAACTACATATACGACTATTACAGTTGTTAAGCTAGACTGCATTAAATTACCATCTCTGGGCCAAATATTGTTTTACAACACAAGCATAAATTGCACATATGATCATAACATTTCTTGAATGCAAGAGTATAGTTATGTGTAATCTGTTGTCCTAATTCACACAAATTTCTAAAAATATCTCTTTCTGGAAGAGGGCAGTACACCACAGGATGTTAACACATGAAACACAATGGATTCTTGTATTCTAGATGAGGTTTTTTTGCCATTTACTTTTATATCATTGCATTAAACTCTATGATAACTGAAGACCGCACTAAACAGACTAGTTGTGTATTGTTGCTATAGGGCAAAAGGGATAAAGAGAAAGGTGAGCAGGTTCTCACTGCAACCATTTAAGTTTGTTCATTTTTTAGTTCAGAGGGCTGCTCAAAAAATAAAATTAAGAATCTTATTGATTGTTTTGGGAAATCAATCTGTTTATTAAATGCAATAATGATAAATTAGCAAGTTAGGAATGCTTACTGTTAGGCCATGTTCACACGTTTAGTATTTTACATCAGTATTTGAAAGCCAAAATCAAGAGGGGAACCATCAGAGGAAAAGTATAATAGAAACACGTCGCCTCTCCTGCATTTTTGACCCACTCCTGCTTTTGGCTTACAGATACTGATGTAAAATATTGACTGATTACTATACGTGTGAAAGTGGCCTAGCAAACCATAAATACAGTATATGACGCCATGGTAAAGGACATTAAACCAGTGCCTTTGTAAATTTTGAGATATAGATTGAAGCCTTTACTCCTTCAATTGAACAGGAGTGAGTTGGGTGCTAACATACCCAATGAAAAACCTATTTCAGATATTTTTTTCTGTTAATTTGCGAAATTACGGTAAAAAAATAAAAAGGGTTTCTTCATGTGTCATTTTCTCACATTTTTGTTCCATTTTTGTATTTCTTGTATTTTACTATGGGCATATCTATAAAAAAAAATTATAAAGACATTTCTTTTTTTCTAGCTTATAAAACATAATTGTGGGAGCCTTAATGTCATTAAAACATATTTAGGTAGCCCAACAAATGAGAGATGTCTGTATTCTTCTAATATTTATTGCACATTTTCAATGTTGTGTTTGAGCTCACATAAACTGAATATGACGCGCCCCCTGGGACATATTCCTTTTTGAGGGGAATACCCGGCACCGGATCAGATGGGGGGTTGTAGTCTCCGAGCGGCTGTGACCCGGCCCCGTGCCCAGGGCGTCAAGCTCAGTGTTATGTGGCAGTCTTTACTGA
This sequence comes from Phyllobates terribilis, assembly GCF_046119375.1. Taxonomy (NCBI): domain Eukaryota; kingdom Metazoa; phylum Chordata; class Amphibia; order Anura; family Dendrobatidae; genus Phyllobates; species Phyllobates terribilis. The sequence goes on from NW_027362762.1 coordinate 746,027,390, forward strand.
TGTTATTAAAGTTCGTTTTGTCGACTACGCCACCCGTTGTGATGCGGTCACTGTGGCCGCCGCTGCTGCAGGGTCCGCTGAGGCTGATGGTGGGTGCGCAGCTTGGTGGGATAACCCCCAACGGGAGGGGTATAGCCTCAGAGGGGACAGGCGCAGAGGATGGGGGTTGTGGTGGTGCGGTGCAGCCGGTAATGATGACAGACTCGGGTTGTGCAGTTAAGGGTCTTTACTTACTGCAGTTGTTATACGGGTCACTCTAGCTCCAAGTGACCACCCGAGCCGTGCTGCGACCACCAGGTCCTGGATCCGGCCAACCCCCAAACAAGTCCGGAGCGTGGCCCTGAGCTCTCTCTCTCTGTCCTCTCTTCAGCCGTCCCCACCAGTGATTCACCTAAATCCAGCTCCCTCGGGCCTTCTGTTGGGCAACCTTTGGCCTCAGGTTCCCTGACCCTCCGTGTGGTGTGCCTTCAGGGTGAATGTAGTGGGTGACCGTGACAGACACTGCCCACGGTCTCCGGTCTCTGGCTGGGGAATGTCTTTACCCCCACCAGCTTGGGTTCCGGTACCCTTCTGCTGACTCCTCACCCGGTGATCTGATTTGGGTTCTTGGGTCCCTTCTTTGTCCCCCTCTGGGTCTTTCTGTACTCCACTCTCTCACTCTTCAGGCTCAGGTCTGCTCTGCTCCCTTGCTGCAGGCTGACTTCCTCTGCAGAAGACTTGTTCTCTCCTTCTGACTCTCTGCATCTGACTTGTCCTCTGCGTCTGACCCTGATCTTTGATGGTGCCCACCTTATATACACCCTCTATGTGTGAGCTCAGGTGACCAGCACCCAATGAGCTCCTAACACTACCCAGACTGCTCCCCCTATCTGCCCCTACACTACATGGGATGTTCCTCCCCCCTCCCACTCCAGCCAGGAACAGGCTCGGTCGCACCTGCACATTTCTAAGTGGGAGTGCCGTCGGCCTGCTCCTCTGGAATGGGATGTATGTAGTGCATGCAGTCTATCTGAGCTCAGTTCCACACTCCTTCCTTACCCGGGAGTGGAATATCACACCTCTGGGTTGAGGTGCAATACTCCTGTAGCAGCCGAATCCTCAGGGTGCTACATTCCCCCCTGGTAAATCACAGCACGTCCTCGGGCTGCAAAGACAAAAAACACCAAAACATACAACATTTTTATAAACATGTAAAACATATTAAATATTATACGAAATACTATATAAATATATATATAAACTTTTTCAGGTAAACAACATTCTCGTCGTCTCTTTCTCTCTTCTGTTCCTCTGGTCACCGTGCAACTCGTGACCAGGTAGAATGCGACAGTCTTTTGTAAAACAGTTTCCCAAATAAAACCGGTAGGGGGCGCTTTAGCAAGCGCAACTATGTACAGGGAAATTTTGGCCGTTTTCAGTCCCCGGCCAGGTAAAGGGAAAGGGATGGCTGCTCACAGTCCTCAGCCTGGTATGGAAAGGGTTACAGGTAACAGTTCGCTGGTCCCAACGGGGACTATTTTAGCAGCAACAACAGTTCCAGTTTCAGTTTCAGTTCCGATTCACTGTGCCCCGACAGGCAACTATATACAGTCTCCTGCTCTGCCGCACTCAACGGCGTCTGCCTCCTGCTCTTATCTTACGGCTGGTGGTTTCTTCAGACCCGTCCGGGTCCTCTTGCTCCTCCTCCTCGCACCGCAACTCCTCCTCCGTCAAGCGATGCACGTGGAGGGCGTAAGGTCCCTTGGCACACTTGTGCCGGGTGAACGTTACCTCGTCACCGACGTAGAGGTCACGGCCTTTGTGACCCTCTGGCAGGTGGGACTCGACGTCCCGTCGTGTAACGAAGACGTCACCCATGGTGTTCCGGTCCCTTATGAAGCCCCACCCATGCTGCGCATTAAACTTTATTACCGTCCCGATGGTACGGGGACGATCTGCTGCACGGGGGTCCCTTCTGGTCCGACTCTTTTGCTCTGCGCTGCGGGTCTGGGCCCATTGCTCTTTGGCCTGCCTCTCCTCCCGCTCTCTCTTGAACTCTGCCAGCTGTTGACGGCAACACTCTGTGCGCGCTGCTGCAGCTGCCCGAGTCTCTCCGGTGAACCCCATCAAATCTTCTCCCGTGGGGTCCCACACGAACTGGGCTTCCTCGAGTGGAGGCGAGACCCGAGTCACGGGCTTCGGAGCCGGGATTAGGGGCTCACACAGGGGACCTAGTTGCTTCTGCCGCTCCAGCTCCAAGAATCCTTCGGGCCAGATGAAAGGCCGACCGTCCGGCCACGTTAGCTGGCTGAAGGGGTCCTCTCCCAGATGTGGCACCCTAGGTATTACGGGCGCGGGCGCGGTGGTGGTGGCGCCCGGGTTGCCCAGGCCTTGCGGCCAGGCCTGGGGCACCTGGAAGGTGAAGGGCACCGTTAGGACGGCGGCGCCCTGGGTTACCTGGCCTTGCGACCAGGCCGGAGGCTCCGCGGAGGTAGATGGCTCTGCTTTGGATGCGGCGCCCGGAAATGCTAGGCCCTGTGACCAGGCCGGAGGCTCCTCTTCCGGCGCCACGCTCCGGGTCACGATGCGTGACGTCATCGGGGTCGCGACGGCGGCTTCCGGTCGGGGCCTAGTCGGTGGCGGTGTCATGGCGGTCTCGGGTACGGCCGGGGGACTTTCGGGCTCTGCGACGGGGAGCTGGGGCAGGTAAGCGGTCTTCCGGTATGGGGTATAGGCATCCCCCTTACCTGCTGCCATGCGTCTCGCTCCCTCTTCTGCGCCGTCTCCGGCCTTGGGTCCTCCCGCGTCATCCGCAGAGGCAGTCGATGTCTTCTTCCAAGGGAGCGGGTTAGGTGGACAGGTTCCAGCTTGCTGGGCCATCTCCCGGCCCCACTCCGCCAGGATCTCCCTCTGCACTCGGGCCATCCTTCCCGCGAGGCCCTCCAGGGCACTCCGCGCGCACTCCCGATCTCGGGGAAGCTGCGCCAGGATCTCCGCTAAGCCTAGCGGGGTTGTTGACTCCAGCAGGCTCCTGACCATCGGGTCGGTGCTGCTCTGCTCTGCTTCCGGCAGGCTCCTGGCCAGCGGGCCGGTGCTGCTCTGCTCTCCTCCTTCTTCCTCCAGCAGGCTCCTGGCCAGCGGGCCGGTGCTGCTCTGCTGCCGCTCCATTCCCGGGTCCACTCTTTCTCTCCTCAACTCCGGGTGAGCTTCTCCGCTACTCCTCATTAGACCTCTTGCCTCCGGGTGCGCTCGTTCTACACTGCTCCAGGCGACACCCATCTTCTCTCCTTTCTTTCGTCTCCTCCCACTTCGAGGGCGGTCCCGGGGCAACTCGGTGACTGTCAGCTCCAGGGGGAGTTCTTTCACGCTGACAGACACCTCCAGCATCACAGTCTCTGTTGGTGGGGGCGGTTTCCACTTTTGGCGCCATTTTCTGTCCTGGCCCACGATGGGAGGTTGCCTCTTGCTCTCCTTTGGCACGCCCATAATGGCGTCCGCTGCTCTTCCAAGGCGGGAAATCTGCGGTTTTGGCGGGAATCGCTTCCCAGTGGCGGGAAACTCGGCAGATGGCGGGAACAAGCTGGAAATGGCGGACAATCGGCGGGAAACGACTGGTGATGGAGTCCGATGGCGTGGACCCTCCGGAACCGGCGGGAGACTTCTTTCTGAGGTAAACTTGCACTTTTCTTCAGGCACGCAGTACCCGGGTGTTGCGGGCACGTAATCCTGCCGGCTACGCCAAAGTTGACGCGCCCCCTGGGACATATTCCTTTTTGAGGGGAATACCCGGCACCGGATCAGATGGGGGGTTGTAGTCTCCGAGCGGCTGTGACCCGGCCCCGTGCCCAGGGCGTCAAGCTCAGTGTTATGTGGCAGTCTTTACTGATGTTATTAAAGTTCGTTTTGTCGACTACGCCACCCGTTGTGATGCGGTCACTGTGGCCGCCGCTGCTGCAGGGTCCGCTGAGGCTGATGGTGGGTGCGCAGCTTGGTGGGATAACCCCCAACGGGAGGGGTATAGCCTCAGAGGGGACAGGCGCAGAGGATGGGGGTTGTGGTGGTGCGGTGCAGCCGGTAATGATGACAGACTCGGGTTGTGCAGTTAAGGGTCTTTACTTACTGCAGTTGTTATACGGGTCACTCTAGCTCCAAGTGACCACCCGAGCCGTGCTGCGACCACCAGGTCCTGGATCCGGCCAACCCCCAAACAAGTCCGGAGCGTGGCCCTGAGCTCTCTCTCTCTGTCCTCTCTTCAGCCGTCCCCACCAGTGATTCACCTAAATCCAGCTCCCTCGGGCCTTCTGTTGGGCAACCTTTGGCCTCAGGTTCCCTGACCCTCCGTGTGGTGTGCCTTCAGGGTGAATGTAGTGGGTGACCGTGACAGACACTGCCCACGGTCTCCGGTCTCTGGCTGGGGAATGTCTTTACCCCCACCAGCTTGGGTTCCGGTACCCTTCTGCTGACTCCTCACCCGGTGATCTGATTTGGGTTCTTGGGTCCCTTCTTTGTCCCCCTCTGGGTCTTTCTGTACTCCACTCTCTCACTCTTCAGGCTCAGGTCTGCTCTGCTCCCTTGCTGCAGGCTGACTTCCTCTGCAGAAGACTTGTTCTCTCCTTCTGACTCTCTGCATCTGACTTGTCCTCTGCGTCTGACCCTGATCTTTGATGGTGCCCACCTTATATACACCCTCTATGTGTGAGCTCAGGTGACCAGCACCCAATGAGCTCCTAACACTACCCAGACTGCTCCCCCTATCTGCCCCTACACTACATGGGATGTTCCTCCCCCCTCCCACTCCAGCCAGGAACAGGCTCGGTCGCACCTGCACATTTCTAAGTGGGAGTGCCGTCGGCCTGCTCCTCTGGAATGGGATGTATGTAGTGCATGCAGTCTATCTGAGCTCAGTTCCACACTCCTTCCTTACCCGGGAGTGGAATATCACACCTCTGGGTTGAGGTGCAATACTCCTGTAGCAGCCGAATCCTCAGGGTGCTACAAATACATAGATAACAAAGTACTCATTTGCCTTTGCTTCTTAATTAATTATATCTTGAATTCTCACATTTGCACTGAAAAGAGGCAGATATTTTTCAAATTATAGACTGAGAGCGGACATGTGACTTTCATGTGCAAATGTGTGAATGCACTGATGTTCATTAACAGGACATGATCGGCTTTGATGAGTTTTCTACAATATTAAAGGATATATACAACATTGCACAAAATAGCCTCCATTAAAATATTCTGCCGTTTTGAAGTTGCAGATTGTATATCCTTCAACGATTCCTCTGCAAAAATGTTCCAAATCAGTCACAGTTCCTGCTCAGTTCTGGCAAAGCACAACAGTACAAAAAATTCTTCAGCGTTGCATCAAAAAAGGTGGGAAGATTTTTCCATAATTTTGGAGGAAAGTGGGGGGTGCATTTTATAGTCCGAATGTGGCTGTGGATGGTTGGGTGTATGGGGGGAGCGGCAGCGGCGGAGGAGTGGGGCACAGGAGGCAGGAGTCGACTGCTGCAACTTACACTGTGCCATGGGCACGTGGATCACTGAATATTCATTTTCCTTAATAGCACGCACAGTGTCAGCCCAGCCACCTGCTTCCTGCAGCGGCTTGGTCATGACATGTGCCCGTTATTAAAGAGAATGAATATTCACTACTCCCTACTCCCATGGGCATGGGGAGTAGTGAATATTTATGTTCTTTAATAGCAGGCACACATGATCGCGGAGCAGCTGCAGGCAACCACGGCTTCGGCTGACACTGTGCACTCTATTAAGGAGAGTGAATAGTCACTACTCCCCACGTGTTCAGTCGTGGGGAGCAGTGACTATTTCGGCAGCTCATCTCAGCGTATGAGGGCACATGGCAGCTGGGAGTACCATGCATACCAGGATGGGGATGGGTGTGCCATGCATACCAGGATGGGGGTGCCATGCATACCAGGATGGGGGACCATGTATACCAGGATGGGGATGGGGGCCACTTATAACAGGAAGGGAGGCCATATATACCAGGATGAAGGCATATATATACCAGGATGGGGAATATAGATACAGAATTGGTCGACACTACCCCTATAACAGTGTCAGCAGCAGACCCACTCTCCCATAACAATGCGTCATGACTAGTGTTGAGCGAGCACTAAAATGCTCGGGTGCTCGAAGCTCGGGCCGAGCTCACTGTGATACTCAGGTGCTCGACCCGAGCAACGAGCCCAATGTTAGTCTATGGGAGACCCGAACATTTTTGCGGCGGCTCCCCCGGCAGTCTGTAGAAAGCCTAAAAAGTGCCCAAAACGATAGTGACAGTGCTCAAATGACATGGGGACAGCATGGGGATCGCCCCTGGAAGCATTTCTGACCCCCAGGTCACTGCTGTCAACAACGTGGTCAGAGGTATTAAGCCACTTTTACAGGCTCACAATAAAACATTCATAAACGAAAGTGAAAGTGCTTTCCTGTGAAATATGTTAACCCCTTAATGACCATGGGTCTTTCTGTTTTTGTGTTTTCCTTTTTTGCTCCCCTTCTTCCCAGAGCCAGAACTTTTTTAATTTTCGTTCAATATGGCCATTTGAGGGCGTATTTTTTGCGGGACGAGTTGTACTTTTAAACACCATCACTGGTTTTACCATATCGTGTGCTGGAAAATGGGAAAAAAATTCCAAGTGCAGTGAAACTGCAAAAAAAATGCAATTCCACAGTTGTTTTTTGGGTCCTTTTTTTACCACGTTCACAGATTGCTAAAACTGACCTGCCATCATTATTTTCCAGGTCGTTACGAGTTCATAGACACAAAACATGTATAGGTTCTTTTTTATTTAAGTGGTGAAAAAAAAATCCAAAGCTTGCTAAAAAAACAAAAAAAATGACGCCATTTTCCGAGACCCTTAGCTTCTCCATTTTTTGGGATCTGGGGCCAGGTGAGGGCTTATTTTTTGCGTGCCGGGCTGACGTTTTTATTGATACCATTTTGGGGTAGATCCGATGTTTTGATCGCCCGTTATTGCATTTTCTTGCAAAGTTGTAGCGACCAAAAAAACTTAATTCTGGCGTTTACATTTTTTTTCTCGTTACGCCGTTTACTGATTGTATTAATTCTTCTTTTATATTGATAGATCGGGCGATTCTGAACGCGGCGATACCAAATATGTGTATGTGTTTTTTTTTAATATATATATATATATTTTATTTTGAATGGGGCGAAAGGGGGGTGACTTAAACTTTTATATATTTTTTATTTTTTTTATTTTTTTAAAAACTTTTTTTTTTACACTTTCTGCTTGCTTCTATAGTCTCCAGAGGAGACTAGAAGCAGCAGTTGTCTGCTCATAGCAATTGAGACATGACAACCACAGGCGTCTGCTGCAGACCCTGAGTTGTCATGCCCACCCATTGGTGACCCGCGATCACGTGACGGGGTCACTGATGGGCGGGGCTTAGGACTCCCGGAAGCGCGAGTTAAATGCCACTGTCAGAGATTTAACATGTTAACAGCCGCGGGTGGATTGCGATTCCAATAATCAGCTGACATGTGCTCGCTTCAGTGCGGGCTCACCGCCGGAGCCCCCGCTGAACCGGCCTTCCCGACCTGGTGCGTACTATTACTGACCAGGTCGGAAAGGGGTTAAGGAACATCCTTTCCAGGGTAAAGACTTGTGTATAAGGTAAAATAAATAACCAAAAACATAAATACTCCTCCACACCTTGGGCTATGTTCACAAGTAGCATTTTTTATGCGTTTTTGCTAGTTTGTATTGCTTTCAACCGTGACAAATGCATTCACCGGGAAATGTCATTTTAAGATTTTACAACCTTATCTGGCCATGTGCTGTGTGACACATGCATACAGTGCTAAAAAGACATGGGAACAGCATGGGGAAGACCCCTGGAAGCATCTCTGACACCCAGGTCACTGCCTAAAAGTGTGCCCATCAGAAGTGATCCTTGCCGCATCAGAAGATGCAGACTTGCAACTATCCCCGTGCAAGTCCTTGTCCCAGGGCAATGTTCAATTGTACCTCCCCCATAACTTGCAATACAAGCGCAAGTATGCAGCCTGCCACCCACCCACCCCCAGCCTGCAATACCATACTGCTAGCTTGCTTGCACTTGAAATTGGGCCTTTTAGGCATGTGGAGGTGGAATCTGGCCACCACGTCATGGCTGCGTCGGTAGCCTGGTATTCATACTCAGTCCCCAGCCGCCTGGCGGCCGGGTGTCCACGCTTGGTCCCCAGCCGCCAGGGGGCGGCCGGGTGTCCATACTTAGTCCCCAGCCGCCCCGCGGCCGGGTGCCCACACACAGTCCCCAGCCGCGAGGGGGTGGCCGGGTGTCCATAAACGGTCCCCAGCCGCCCCTATTTGTCCAGGTGCGCCTTATACACAAGCGCGCATACCAAAACATTACCTGTGCCCTCCCTAGTGCATTTAGTGGGAAGGACAGCCTAACCACAAACACGTGGACAAATGAATGTGGCCAGGAATGGTCCATCTCACTGACGCCTTCACACTGGGTTAATATTGTGGAAGCCGGGACACAGTTGGACACTGGGATGCAACACGTCCTCCAGATATAGAGGATTGCGGGTCCTGGGTCAATCAGGCTTCAACACAAAGTTCAGAAGGTAGACAGCAGCAGTGGTCGGCCTCCTACACAACGAGCAAATTATTCATGATCATGAGGCCATATACCTCCTTAGCTTTCTGTTCCTTGGAATGCAATCGCATATATGTAGTAGCAGCTAGGCCTGAGGTGGTCAGCGTTTTGGCGCATATTTTACCTCCTTCGAGGATTGCTGGATGTTTTCCTGCTACTATCCCAGTTCTATGACTCCCGTTAAAACAAAACTTCAGGTGATGAATGATGGATGAGGTGGTGGCAAAGGAGAAAGAGCAGGAGGAACAGGGACCATTCACATCAATATCAGGCCAGCCAACCACACATGTCTTGTAGGATATGTTTCTGTACCAAAAGGAGCGGTTCAGCTACACAGTTATAGGGCATACAGTGAATGCAATGCCTACTAAAAATTTCGAGCCACTCCAATGCCCCTTGGAAGTGACATGGAGGTCAGAGGGCCTTAACTAAACCATTTTTTCCATTTATAGCAACTGGGTCTCCTGTACACTGTTGGCCTAAGCAGGGAATGGAAGGCTTTCCAAAAATTATTAGGCACTGCAATGCCCCTTGAAACAGACGTGGATTACAGCATATTAAAAACCTTCTACCCATTATTGGGGAGTGGGTCTCCCTTAGTGTTCGCCTATGCATTGAAAAGCAAAAGCTGACAAAAATTAGGAGGAAATGCAATGCCCGTTGCAAGAGTCGTGGAGGTTAGAGGTAATTAAAAACAACATGTCAATGCCCCTTGGAAGAGCTGTGGAGTTCAGAGTGGTTTAACAAGACGGTTTTAATGCCCCTTAGAAGAGACGTGGAGTTCAGAGTGGTTTAACAAGACAGTTTTAATGCCCCTTGCAAGAGATGTGGAGGTCACAGTAGCTTAACAAGATGGTTTTAATGCCCCTTGGAAGAGACGTGAAGTTCAGAGTGGTTTAACAAGACAGTTTTAATGCCCCTTGGAAGAGTGGTGGAGGTTACAGTGGAATAAAAAGACAATATCAATGCCTCGTGGAAGAGACGTGGAGGTCACAGTAGCTTAACAAGACGGTTTTAATGCCCCTTGGAAGAGTGGTGGAGGTCGCAGTGGAATAAAAAGACAATATCAATGCCCCTTGGAAGAGTGGTGGAGGTTACAGTGGAATAAAAAGACAATATCAACGACCTGTTGAAGAGACGTGGAGGTCACAGTAGCTTAACAAGATGCTTTTAATGCCCCTTGGAAGAGTGGTGGAGGTCGCAGTGGAATAAAAAGACAATATTAACGACCCTTGGAAGAGACGTGGAGGTCACAGTAGCTTAACAAGACGATTTTAATGCCCCTTACAAGAGCCATGCAGTACAGCATATTAAAAACATTATTCCCATTATTGGGGAGTGGGTCTCCCATAGTCTTTGCCTATGCCTTCCAAGCAAAAGCTGCCAAAAATTAGGAAGGGGGAACTTGCAATGTCCCTTACAAGAGCCATGCAGTACAGTATATTAAAAACATTATTCCCATTATTTGGGAGTGGGTCTCCCATAGTCTTTGCCTATGCCTTCCAAGCAAAAGCTGCCAAAAATTAGGACAGAGGAACTTGCAATGCTGGCAACATGGACCACGGTCACCCTGGTGGTATAGTGGTCGTGGAGGCTGAGGATAAGGAGAAGAGCAAAAAACAGCCGAAATGAGGAAGCGTATACCCATGTGTGGGTGTGAAGCGATGCACGGGAATACACCTCCCGAAATAACACAGTGGATTTGACTTTATGTTACTCTGCTGTCATTTGGTGGTGATGAGAAGTCTGGCCCAATCCAGCCCTTGTTCATTTTGATAAGGGTCAGCTTGTCAGCATTGTCAGTTGACAGGCGAGTGCGCTTATCAGTTATAATTCCCCCAGCGGCACTAAAAACACGCTCCGATAACACGCTAGCTGCAGGGCAGGCCAGGACCTCCAAGGCATACAGAGTGAGTTCATTCCAAGTGTCCAGCTTGGATACCCAATAATTAAAAGGCACAGAGGAATCACGGAGGACGCTGGTACTCCCTCACCATCTTTTGAAACTTTCCACTCCTTGTGAGAGTACCCTGCGCCTCAGGGCCTGTAAGCTGGGCAGGTCTCAGAAAACTGTCCTAGAACATTGACAGTGTTCCCCTGCCTCTGCTGGATTGGAGTTGCGTCTCTCTCGCCTGTATGCCTTAGTTGAGCAGCGAACTGTGACCTCTGCCGCTACCGTGTTCAGATGGGAATTTTTTTAATAGTTCTGCAGCAAGGGCCTTCTGGTACTGCCCCATTTTTGTAGACCTCTCCAACTCAGGAATAAGAGAGTGAAAGTTCTCCTTGTAGAGGGGGTCTAAAAGTGTCATCAACCAGTAATGACTGTCACCCAACATTTTGACAATGCGAGGGTCATGGTTAAGGCAGCGTAACATAAAGTCAGCCATGGGTGCCATGAGGAGGAAGAGGGACCATTCACATCAATATCAGGCCAGTCAACCAGATATGTCTTGTAGGATATGTTTCTGTAACAAAAGGAGCGGTTCGGCTACACAGTTATAGGGCATACAGTGAGTGCAATGCCTACCAAAAATTTCGAGCCACTCCAATGCCCCTTGGAAATGACATGGAGGTCAGAGGGCGTTAACTAAACCTTTTTTTCGATTTATAGCAACTGGGTCTCCCGTGCACTGTTGGCCTAAGCAGTGAATGGAAGGCTTTCCAAAAATTATGAGGAACTGCAATGCCCCTTAAAAGAGCCATGTGTGGCACCCCAGGGGTCTGGTCACCACAGTAATAGAGATATTACGCCGGAGAGCAAGTGGGAGGTTTCCTGGTCAGGATCCCTTAAACATGCAACATCCTCCTGCCCCAGTCCTGGGAGGGGAGAATTCTGCCCTTATAAACTGGATCTGGGGCGGGGTTGAGTGAGTCAGAGAACAGTCAGAGTCAGAATGAGAGCAAGGGAAAGTAACAGCAAGGAGCTCTGTAGGAGCTAGGAGCTAAAGACCAGGGGCTGGAAGCTGAGCAGAGCTCGCCCTGGCAGAAGACAATAGGAACCGGACACAGGAGTCCGAAGCTGTGAGGACTTATATATCCAGCAGCAGAAACCAGCCGGCAGGGGATTTCAGGTCCTCTGGCCATAGAAGCCCGGAGGCTCAGTCACAAGCAAGGGACCAGCACCGCCGTCGTGGAGCGGAGGCTAACAGAAGGCCCCAAGTCACCAGCCATACGGGTGAGCACTACACGGTACACTCAGGGACGTGGGCTACTTCTACCCACTTACAGCAAGGTAGCCAGGAAGAGTGCAGACAGACGGGGAGGCCTACAACTCCACCTGGCCAGGGGAACTCCTGCTTGCTCACAGACTGACCAGGCCTCTTAGGCTAGCCAGTACTCCCGGGAGGGTCTACCTTATAATCATCAGTAAAGACCCTGAACTGCACTGCAAAGACTCTGAGTCGTTCCTGCTGCGCTCGTGCACCATCACCCCCATCATCCACACTCACTGCCCTGAGGCTATACTCCTCCCGAGGGAAGTTATCCCATTCTATGCTGCGCACACAACACCAGCCTCAGCGGTCTGCCTTGCAGCGGTGGTACTGCCTGACCGCAATCCATGGGTGACGCAGTCGGACAATTAACCTCAAAACCTAAGAAAGACTGCCACTGGTTTGACCAGCCTGAGCCACAGGACCGGGTCACCGCCACGGAGACTACAGACCCCAGAGACCCGGCACCGGGTATCCCACACACGTGTACACACGGCCCAGGGGGCGCGTCACATGCAGTACAGCATATTACAAACATAAGTCCCATTATTGGGGAGTGGGTGTCCCATAGTATTTGCTTATGCCTTGCAAGCAAAAGCTGCCAAAAATTTGGACAGAGCAACTTGCAATGCCCCTTACAAGAGCCATGCAGTACAGCATATTACAAACATAAGTCCCATTATTGGGTAGTGGGTCTCCCATAGTATTTGCTTATGCTTTCCCAGCAAAAGCTGCCAAAAATTAGGACGGAGCAACTTGCAATGCCCCTTACAAGAGCCATGCAGTTCAGCATATGACAAACATAAGTCCCATTATTGGGGAGTGGGTCTCCCATAGTATTTGCTTATGCTTTCTCAGCAAAAGCTGCCAAAAATTAGGACGGAGGAACTTGCAATGCTGGCACCCTGGTGGTATAGTGGTGGTGGAGGCTGAGGATAAGGAGAAGAAGATTAAACAGCCGAAACGAGGAAGCTTATACCCATGTGTGGGTGTGAAGCGGTGCATGTGAATACACCTCCCAAAATAACACAGTGGATTTGACTTTATGTTACTCTGCTGTCATTTGGTGGTGATTAGAAGTCTGGCCCAATCCAGCCCTTGTTCATTTTGATAAGGGTCAGCTTGTCAGCATTGTCAGTTGACAGGCGAGTGCGCTTATCAGTTATAATTCCCCCAGCGGCACTAAAAACACGCTCCGATAACACGCTAGCGGCAGGGCAGGCCAGGACCTCCAAGGCGTACAGAGCGAGTTCATTCCAAGTGTCCAGCTTGGATACCCAATAATTAAAAGGCACAGAGGAATCACGGAGGACGCTGGTGCGATCGGCAAGGTACTCCCTCACCATCTTTTGAAACTTTCCACTCCTTGTGAGAGTACCCCACGCCTCAGGGCCTGTAAGCAGGGCGGGTGTCAGAAAACTGTCCCAGAACGTTGACAGTGTTCCCCTGCCTCTGCTGGATTGGAGTTGCATCTCTCTCGCCTGTACGCCTTGGTTGGGCAACGAACTGTGACCTCTGCCGCTAGGGTGTTCAGATGGGAATTTTTTTAAGAGTTCTGCAGCAAGGGCCTTCTGGTATTGCCCCATTTTTGTAGACCTCTCCACCTCAGGAATAAGAGAGTGAAAGTTCTCCTTGTAGCGGGGGTCTACAAGTGTCACCAACCAGTAATGACTGTCACCCAACATTTTGACAACACGAGGGTCACGGTTAAGGCAGCGTAACATAAAGTCAGCCATGCGTGCCAGACTGGTAACGGGCAAGATTTCCGTGTCCTCACCAAGATGACGACTGACTATGCTCTCCTCCTCCTCCTCTTCCTCCTCCCCCCTGTCCTCAGGCCACCCACGCTGAACCGACGGTATGACACTTGTACAGGTACTACCGTCTACAATGCATGATAGCAGCTCCTGTTCTTCCTCCTCCTCCTCCTCTCCCTCATTGTCCCCCAATGCACGTTGGGATGAGATGAGGCTGGGCTGTGTGTAATCGCCCGCTACGGCTTCTTGATCCATCTCATCATACTCTGGCTGCAATGCCTCCTCTTTAATTCTCTGCAGAGAGCGTTGCAAAAGACAGACAAGTGGGATGCTGACACTAATGATGGCGTCATCGCCACTCACCATCTTGGTGGCCTCCTCAAAGTTTGTCAGGATGGTACATATGTCAGACATCCAGGTCCACTCCTGAGGTCTTATGTGTGGAGTCTGACCTGAATATCGACGGCCTTGTTGCAGCTGGTACTCCACAACTGCTCTCTTCTGCTCACAAATTCTTTGCAACATGTGGAGGGTAGAGTTCCAACGTGTGGGGACATCACACACCAGTCGGTGTGCCGGAAGCTGCAAACGCTGCTGCAACACAGCAAGGGCGGCGGAAGCTGTAGCCGACTTGCGAAAATGAGCTGACAGGCGGCGTACTTTCACGAGCAGATCTGGCAACGCGGGGTACGATTTAAGAAACCGCTGAACCACGAGGTTAAGCACATGAGCCAGGCATGGTACGTGTGTGATCTCACCTCGCCTCAGAGCCGCCACCAGGTTACGGCCATTGTCACACACGACCATGCCGGGATGTAGGTTCAGCGGTCTCAGACACAGATCTGCCTGCTCTTTCACAGCTGTCCACAACTCACAAGCAGTGTGAGGTTTATCACCTAAGCTTATGAGTTTCAGCACAGCCTGTTGCTGCTTGGAGGAGGCAGTACTGCAATGCTTCCAGCTTGTAACTGATGTGGTGATATCTGAGATGGAGGCTGAACATGAGGAGGAGGAGGAGGAGTAGGATGCTCAGGAGCTGTACACTGTGGGGGCAACTCTGACTGACATAGGGCCCGCAATCCTCGGTGTGGGGAGGATGTGTTCCGTCCCAAGGTCCGACTGGGTCCCGGCTTCCGCTATGTTTACCCAGTGTGCCGTCAGAGAGATGTACCGTCCCTGGCCACAAGCACTTGTCCACGTGTCCGTTGTCAGGTGGACTCTCCCAGTAACTGCGTTGTTGAGGGCACGGCAGATGCTTTGGGACACGTGCTTGTGTAGTGCGGGGATGGCACACCGGGAAAAATAGTGTCGGCTGGGGACCGAGTACCGAGGGACGGCCACCGCCATAAGATTGCGGAAGGATTCCGTCTCCACCAGCCTAAAAGGCAGCATTTCCAATGCAAGCAGTCGTGAAATGTGCGAATTTAGGACTGTGGCCTGTGGGGCGTTAGCTGCGAATTTCCGCTTTCGTTCAAAGGTCTGGGATATGGACAATTGAACGCTGCGGTGGGACGTGGATGTGGACGTTGATGCTGTTTCTTGAGAAACTGCCATAACAAGTGAAGACTGAGAGGAGGGGGCATCTTTACATGCAGTATGGACAGGGGATTGCCTTGCACACACAACAGGGGGTTCTATTGCACGCACAACAGTGGAAGAAGAAGTGGTGACACCCGCTGACACTGGTCGTGGACCCTGGGTTTCGCCCCACAAAGTCGGGTGCTTTGCTTCCATGTGCCTGATCATGCTGGTGGTGGTCAGGCTGGTAGTTTTGTCACCCCTGCTGATGCTGGCATGGCAGGTGGAACATATGGCCTTTTTGGGGTTATCAGCAGAGTCTTTAAAAAAATTCCAGACTCTGGAATAGAGATGAGCGTTGTTCGACTCGAACTGTTCGCCAATCTCAAATTCGAGCTGTTTTGGGCGGTGTTCGAGCCGTTCGGCGAACACGAACGATTTGAGAAAAATTCGGCTGTTCGAGGTTATGTTCGATAACTGTTCGTGCACCAAAATCATAACTGGATTTTTTCTCAGTAATGATGAAAATTAATGTTAATACGCAGTTTGAGTGTACAGCGGGGTGGGGGGAGGGGCAGGGGATGGATCTCTGCAGGAATAATGAAGATCTCCATTTTTTTTTCTCTTTCCCGCATTTACAGTGGGGACGTGCAATCTGTCAGCCTATCAGCAGCGCACACACGGAGCGAAGTGCTTTTTTTCACACAAGCAAGGGCATGTGTCATTGGCAGTGTATGTCACATGTCCTTGCCCTATAAGACCAAGCCATTTTCCCCGTCGCCACCTTTTTCTCACTGCTGCAGCTGCGTGTTAGACGGCACCGCTGTTGCTGTGTGCGCTATACCTTGTTAATTTCAAGCCAATTTTTGCACAAATCTACAGATAGCTTGGGAGTAGGAAATAGTTGTGATTGCAGTCCTTTTAAGGACTAGGTTACAGCATTTCCTACGACTTTTATCAGGCAGGTCTGTGCTCTTAAATAGATAGATTGTGGGAGTAAAGACTAATTGTAATTGCAGTCCTTTTCAGGACTAGGTTACATCAGTTCCTATCAGTTTTTGCCAGGCAGGTCTGTGCCAGTGCTGTGCAAGTTTTTTTCACAGCATTTGGCTGAATCTAGCAAAGCTAATCCTTTTTGGCCTATTGCAGAGTGTGTTAGTCAGTGGAGCAGCCTATCTGTGTTGCAAGATATACCACCTGTGTATAGAATACCAATTTTTTTACTGCACCCAGTGAAGTAAAATCTTTTCGGCATAGCATCATTCCATTAGTCCATCTATACTGACCTCCATCAGGTTGCAAATAGAATATAATTTTTTTTCTGCATCTAGCTCTGAAAAAATATTTGGGCTTCTAGCAGTGTGTGGGACTTGTTCTATTAGTCCATCTATACTGACCTCCATCAGGTGGCAAACTGAATATAATTTTTTTCTGCATCTAGCTCTGAAAAAATATTTGGCCTTCTAGCAGTGTGTGGGACTTGTTCTATTAATCCATCTATACTGACCTCCATCACGCTGCAAATTCAAAATAATTTTTTGTCTGCATCTAGCTCTGAAAAAATATTTGGCCTTCTAGCAGTGTGTGGGACTTTCTCTATTAGTCCATCTATACTGACCTCCATCAGGTTGCAAATTAAAAATAATTTTTATCTGCATCTACCTCTGAAAAAATATTTGGGCTTCTAGCTGTGTGTGGGACTTGTTCAATTAGTCCATCTATACTGACCTCCATCAGGTTGCAAGCTGAATATAATTTTTTTCTGCATCTAGCTCTGAAAAAATATTTGGCCTTCTAGCAGTGTGTGGGACTTTCTCTATTAGTCCATCTATACTGACCTCCATCAGGTTGCAAATTAAAAATAATTTTTATCTGCATCTAGCTCTGAAAAAATATTTGGCCTTCTAGCAGTGTGTGGGACTTTCTCTATTAGTCCATCTATACTGACCTCCATCAGGTTGCAAATTAAAAATAATTTATATCTGCATCTAGCTCTGAAAAAATATTTGGCCTTCTAGCAGTGTGTGGGACTTTCTCTATTAGTCCATCTATACTGACCTCCATCAGGTTGCAAATTCAAAATAATTTTTTGTCTGCATCTAGCTCTGAAAAAATATTTGGCCTTCTAGCAGTGTGTGGGACTTTCTCTATTAGTCCATCTATACTGACCTCCATCAGGTTGCAAACTGAATATATTTTTTTTCTGCATCTACCTCTGAAAAAATATTGGGCTTCTAGCTGTGTGTGGGACTTGTTCTATTAATCCATCTATACAGACCTCCATCAGGTTGCAAACTGAATATAATTTTTTTCTGCATCTACCTCTGAAAAAATATTTGGGCTTCTAGCTGTGTGTGGGACTTGTTCTATTAGTCCATCTATACTGACCTCCATCAGGTTGCAAACTGAATATAATTTTTTTCTGCATCTAGCTCTGAAAAAATATTTGGCCTTCTAGCAGTGTGTGGGACTTTCTCTATTAGTCCATCTATACTGACCTCCATCAGGTTGCAAATTCAAAATAATTTTTTGTCTGCATCTAGCTCTGAAAAAATATTTGGCCTTCTAGCAGCGTGTGGGACTTTCTCTATTAGTCCATCTATACTGACCTCCATCAGGCTGCAAATTAAAAATAATTTTTATCTGCATCTACCTCTGAAAAAATATTTGGCCTTCTAGCTGTGTGTGGCACTTGTTCTATAAGTCCATCTATACTGACCTCCATCAGGTTGCAAACTGAATATAATTTTTATCTGCATCTAGCTCTGAAAAATATTTGGCCTTCTAGCAGTGTGTGGGACTTTCTCTATTAGTCCATCTATACTGACCTCCATCAGGTTGCAAATTAAAAATAATTTATATCTGCATCTAGCTCTGAAAAAATATTTGGCCTTCTAGCAGTGTGTGGGACTTTCTCTATTAGTCCATCTATACTGACCTCCATCAGGTTGCAAATTAAAAATAATTTTTATCTGCATCTACCTCTGAAAAAATATTTGGGCTTCTAGCTGTGTGTGGGACTTGTTCTATTAGTCCATCTATACTGACCTCCATCAGGTTGCAAACATAATATAATTTTTTTCTGCATCTAGCTCTGAAAAAATATTTGGCCTTCTAGCAGTGTGTGGGACTTTCTCTATTAGTCCATCTATACTGACCTCCATCAGGTTGCAAATTCAAAATAATTTTTTGTCTGCATCAAGCTCTGAAAAAATATTTGGCCTTCTAGCAGTGTGTGGGACTTTCTCTATTAGTCCATCTATACTGACCTCCATCAGGCTGCAAATTAAAAATAATTTTTAACTGCATCTACCTCTGAAAAAATATTTGGCCTTCTAGCTGTGTGTGGTACTTGTTCAATTAGTCCATCTATACTGACCTCCATCAGGTTGCAAACTGAATATAATTTTTTTCTGCATCTAGCTCTGAAAAAATATTTGGCCTTCTAGCAGTGTGTGGGACTTTCTCTATTAGTCCATCTATACTGACCTCCATCAGGTTGCAAATTAAAAATAATTTATATCTGCATCTAGCTCTGAAAAAAGATTTGGCCTTCTAGCAGTGTGTGGGACTTTCTCTATTAGTCCATCTATACTGACCTCCATCAGGCTGCAAATTAAAAATAATTTTTATCTGCATCTACCTCTGAAAAAATATTTGGGCTTCTAGCTGTGTGTGGGACTTGTTCTATTAGTCCATCTATACTGACCTCCATCAGGTTGCAAACTGAATATAATTTTTTTCTGCATCTAGCTCTGAAAAAATATTTGGCCTTCTAGCAGTGTGTGGGACTTTCTCTATTAGTCCATCTATACTGACCTCCATCAGGTTGCAAATTCAAAATAATTTTTTGTCTGCATCTAGCTCTGAAAAAATATTTGGCCTTCTAGCAGTGTGTGGGACTTTCTCTATTAGTCCATCTATACTGACCTCCATCAGGTTGCAAACTGAATATATTTTTTTTCTGCATCTACCTCTGAAAAAATATTTGGGCTTCTAGCTGTGTGTAGGACTTGTTCTATTAGTCCATCTATACTGACCTCCATCAGGTTGCAAACTGAATACAATTTTTTTCTGCATCTACCTCTGAAAAAATATTTGGGCTTCTAGCTGTGTGTGGGACTTGTTCTATTAGTCCATCTATACTGACCTCCATCAGGTTGCAAATTGAATATCATTTTTTTCTGCATCTAACCCAGCCAATAGTTTTGGCCTAATACCACAGTTTGGCCACTCAGCTCTGCTCGGTTCCCATCCATTGTTTTTTTGTGCAAACAACTCCAGAGTTGTGAATTATTTAACCACCAAAATGAGGCGAAAAAGGCCTGCTGCTGGTGGAAAGGGGAATAGGTGTGTTGGGAAGGGGAAAAAAGGTTGTGTCCGTGGGGTAGGTGTTAAAGCAACAGTAACATCTGCAGAAGAAAGACCATCTTCCAGCCAAACTAAAATGTCTACTTCTTTTAGCGGACAATGTGATAAGATCCCTTTCTTACGGCCACGCCAATCGCTACAAATTCCAGATGAGGCACAAAAACAGCAGGTGCTTCAACGGATATCAAGTGCTCCTTTAAGTGGGCTCTCCTCCACATCAACTTCAACATCACAAATACTCCAGTCCTCAAAGGTGTCACCCCAATCGCACTTGCTTCCTCACAGCTCCCAAATCTCCAGCTGCCCGTCTGAGTATGAGGTAGAACAGATGGTTGAGTCTGCAGAGCTGTTTACTCATACTATAGCCTGGGAATCAGAGGTCGACTCCAGCGCTTCTGTGAATCCAGAAGAGGAAATTATCTGCACTGATGCCCAGAATCTTTATGAGTCGGATCCAGGACCAGACGCAGAAGGTTCTGACCATAATGTAGACCCTCGTTCCCAAACTGTAACTCCTGTTGGTGGAGACAATGAGGAAGACGATGATGAGACTCAAATACCTGATTGGAGCGACAACTTTAGTTTTTTGTCAGGGCAGGAACAGGTTGGCTCTGAGGACGACGGGTGTGATAACGCACAGGGTGATGATGATGAGGTTGGAGATCCCACTTACTGTAAACCCACAGTCAGCCAAGAGATGAGGTCAGCAGAGGAGGTGGAGGAAGATGCTAGTGACGACGAGGTCAGGTTGCGCCTTCCTGGACAGAGACGTAGTACTGGAATCACGTCAACAACTGCATCCTCAAACACAACTCTGCCTCTCACCACAAGTCGTGGTGGCTCTTCAGGTCGCATGGGTGCTAAGCCTTGCATAGCCTGGGCATTTTTTCAGATCGATAAAGATGACCCAACTCGTGTTATCTGTAACATTTGTCAGCAAAAGCTAAGTAGAGACCAAAAAATACATAGTTTGAGTACTTCATGCATGAAACGGCACAGGGACATGAAGCATAAGTTGCAGTGGGAAGCTCAGTGTGCTACAATGCGGCCTAGCCGGCCGGGCCAACCACCGTCTGCCATATCTTGTGCATCCGCGGCCTCTTCATCCTCTGTGACTGGGGGGACAGCAGTCACACCTGATTTGGGGCACAGACCTGCCATCTCTTTACCCGCAACAGCCAGCGTGATTGGCAGGTCATCATTTTCTTTGGAGGTGGTAACACCAGCTGGTGTTGAGCGCTGTCCGACATCGATAGCACCACCTTTGGATCAAGGCAACCTAACATGTCCGCCTGCATCTTCCTCACAGACCGGCAGTTTGCCGGGGACAACCTTATCAACCCCATCTAAGCACAATAGCCAGCCCTCGGTCCCTCAGATGTGGACAAGTAAAAGACCATTTCCTCCTAGCCATGAGAAAGCTAAGAGGTTGAATTTCACCATCTGCAAGCTCTTGGCTACAGAAATGCTGCCTTTCCGCCTGGTGGACACAGAGGATTTTCGAGACCTTATGTCCGTCGCAGTGCCCCAGTACCAGATGCCCAGTCGGCACTACTTCTCAAAGAAAGGTGTGCCTGCGCTCCACCAGCATGTCGCACACAACATCACCGCTTCTTTGAGAAACTCTGTGTGTGACAGGGTGCATTTCACCACAGACACTTGGACGAGTAGGCATGGACAGGGGCGTTACATGTCGCTGACTGGGCACTGGGTAACTATGGTGACAGCAGGACAAGGGGCTGCTGTCCAAGTCTTGCCGTCCCCACGAGTTGTGCGTCAATCCTCTTTATGTCAAAGTTCCTCCACTGATTCTGCCTCCTCAACCTCCTCTCGGTCTTCCACCTGCACCCAAAGCCTGTCTGGTCATGCCACAAGCTTTCTAACTGCGCAGAAGGGATCCTGCACACCTCCTTACTATGCTGGCAGTAGGGCTCAACGTCATCAGGCGGTTTTTACTTTGAAATGTCTGGGAAATGTGAGTCACACAGCTGAGGAGTTGTGGTCAGCTCTGGAGAACCAATTTCATGAATGGTTGTCTCCACTGGACCTGAAACCAGGGAAGGCTGTGTGCGACAATGCTGCAATCCTGGGTGCGGCCCTTCGCCGGGGCAATGTCACACACGTGCCTTGTATGGCTCACGTGTTGAACCTGGTTGTCCAGCAATTTTTAGCCCACTATCCCAGACTAGATGGCCTTCTGCAGAGGGCACGGTCGCTGTGTGCTCACTTCCGCCGTTCACATCCCGCAGCTCAGCGACTTACATCTCTACAGAAGTCGTTGGGCCTGCCACTTCACCGGCTAAAATGCGATGTGCCTACCCGGTGGAATTCAACTCTGCACATGTTGCAGCGACTGTGGCAGCACCGACAAGCCCTGGTGCAATACGTTCTGACGTATAGCCTGGGCCAACGAGATCCAGAGGTGGGGCAAATCACGCTGGAGGAGTGGTCTCAGATCAGGGACCTATGCACCCTTCTGCACAGTTTTGAAATGGTGACGAAGATGTTTAGTGCTGACGATGCCATTATCAGCATGACTATTCCGGTGATTTACATGCTGGAGCACATGTTAAACAGAATTCGGAGTCAGGTGGTGGCACAAGAGGAGGTGGAGGAAGTAGAGGAGGAGGAGTTGTATGCGGAAGGGCTAACATCTGCAAGGTCCAGACGGTCGGCAGCACCAAGGCGGCAGGCATGTGAGGGTGGGGGAGATGGTTTTACCAGGGCGCATGGTAGCAGCCAAACTAGTGAGGAAGGTGCAGGAGCCCAGGAAGAAGTGGAGGACGAACTGATGGAAGACTCATCAGATGAGGGAGACCTTGATCACATTTCTGTTGTGCGAGGTTGGGGGGAGAGGACAGAGGAAGGAAGCATGATTGTTACCTTGCCACCAACACAACAGGGACTTGGTGCTCCTGGATGCGCAACACACATGAGTGCCTTCTTGCTGCACTACCTGCAACATGACCCTCGAATTGTGAGAATTAGAAATAATCCTGACTACTGGGTTGACACACTGTTAGATCCCCGGTACAAAAGTAAATTTGCAGAAATTATTCCTGCCATAGAAAGGGATGCACGCATGCAGGAGTATCAGCAGAGACTGTTGCAGAATCTTACATGTGCTTTTCCACAAAACACCAGTGGTGCACGTAGTGAATCTCACAGTTCCAACTTGCCAACCGTGGGACCGTCAAGTGTTCAGCACTCAAACCGTAACAGAACCACAGTATCTGCTGGTACCATCAATTTTGCGGAATCATTTCACCACTTTTTTAGCCCATCCTTTGCAAGGCCACAGGAGACAAGAAGTCTGACACATAGTCAACGCCTAGAGACGATGGTACAGGAGTATCTCCAAGTAAACATTGAAGCCATGACTGTGTCACTGGACCCTTGCTCTTTTTGGGCTTCCAATCTGGATAAATGGCCGGAGCTAGCCACTTACGCCTTGGAGATCTTGTCATGCCCCGCAGCCAGCGTTCTGTCTGAACGTGTGTTCAGCGCTGCTGGTGGTGTGCTGACAGATAAGCACACGCGGCTCTCCACTGATAATGTAGACAGACTGACGTTCATAAAGATGAACAAATCATGGATCCGATAGAACTTTTCTACCCCTGTGTCATCCTGGGGAGAGTAAAAGCTTGATGATTGGTTAAAATCACCCTACCAACCGTTTTAAGCTTTCAAATTACTAATCATGTTTATCTGTATCTTGGCTGGAAAATAATTTGGACTTTGTAGCAGTGTGCAGCACTGATTCTATTAGGCCATCTATAATAAGCTCCACCAGATTTAAAATTACTAATCATGTTTATCTGTATCTTGACTGGAAAATAATTTGGGCTTTGTAGCAGTGTGCAGCACTGATCCTATTAGGCCATCTATACTAAGCTCCACCAGATTTAAAATTAATAATAAGATTTAGCTGCATCTAGCCCGGAAAATAATTTTGGGGCTCCGAGATGCGCAAGACACATAAGTGCCTTCTTGCTGCACTACCTGCAACATGACCCTCATATTGTCAGAATTCGAAGTAATCATGACTACTGGGTTGCCACACTCTTAGATCCCCCAAACTTTTCGATCAACCTTTTCATTTTAATAAAGACCAAAAAAATGGTCATTTTTGAAATTATAAGCATTAGCAGGTTATTAGAAACTGAAATCAAACAGTTTTCAACTCAAAACTTTATTCTAGGTGATGTTACATTTTCACATAGGACCCCTTGTTCGAAAGGAGCTTCTGAACTCTCTCGTCCATTGAATTTGTCAGGTTTTGGATGGTTTCTGCTTCAATTGTTTTGCATGAGGACAGAATACCCTCCCAGAGCTGTTGCTTAGATGTGAACTGCCTCCCGCCATCATAGACACTCCTTTTGATGATGCTCCAGAGGTTCTGAATGGGGTAGAGGTCAGGGGAGCATGGGGGTCACACCATAAGTTTGTCCCCTTTTATGCCCATATCAGCCAGAGATGCAGATGTTTTATGTGCAGCATGAGATGGTGCATTATCATGCAAAAAAATGATCTTGCTGTGAATTACACGGTTCTTCTTCTTGAACCATGGCAGGAAGTGCTGTTTGAGAAAATCCACATACATTATGGAGTTCATCTTTAGCGCCTTCAGGGATCCTAAAGGGGCCGACAATCTCTCTCCCCATGATTCCAGCCCAAAACATTACTCCACCTCCTCCTTGTTGGCGCTGTAGCCGTGTTTGCGTGGGGTGTCCATCAACCAGCCATCCTCCACTCCATCCATCTGGACCATCGAGCGCTGCACGGCACTCATCCGTGAACAAAACAGTTTTGATATCAGTCTTCATGTAATGTTTGGCCCACTGGAGCCGTTTCTGCTTGTGTGAAGTGGATAGAGGAGGTCGACAGGATGGCGTATGCACAGCTGCAAACCACTGAAGGACCCTGCATCTTGTTGTTCGGGGGACGTTGGAGGCACCAGCAGCTTCAAAAACTTGTCTGCTGCTATGACAAGGCTTTTTTGCCGCTGCTCTTTTAACCTGACGTAATTGCCTGTAGGAAAGAGTCCTCAATTTGCCCTTATCAGCACGCACACGGGTGTACTGTGAATCAGCTACATACTTCTTGATTGCCAAGACACTTCATCCTGATCATCGCACAATGTTGATTGTAGTCATGCCTTGACCTAAACACTCCACAATTTGTTGCTTCTCAGCAGCCAACACATCCTTTTTCTTTCCCATTTTGGCAGAAAATGTAGGCTGCTTAATAATGTGAGACAGCCTTCTTAAGTAGTCTTGCCTTTCATTGGACACACCTGCCAAACTAATTAGCACAGGTGTCTGCAATTGCTTACAGTGATATAAAGAGCCCTGACACACATCACCATCAATGAGTTTAACTGACAAACAAACAAATTCTTCCCTTATCACTCCTAAACACTTTTTGCATAATAATTTGGAACACAGTGTACATGTGCTTTTCCACAAAACACCAGTGGTTCACGTAGTGAATCTTACAGTTCTAACTTGCCAACCGTGGTCTGTATGGAGTTGTTCAATAAAGGGCCCAAAATTAAGATAACATAGATGGGAGAGGTCTCTATGAATAGGAATTCCTAAGTATTTGATACCCTGTGAGGGCCAGGCAAAGGGAAAGTTGGACTGGATGGAATCCTATATGGATTTGGGGAGGGAGACATCGAGGGCTTCAGACTTCGCTGCATTGATTTTAAAATTTGACCATGTAACAAAGTGATCTATTTCAGCCATAACAGCATGGATGGATATATGTGATTGAGTGATATATACTAGGACATCATCAGCAAATAGAGAGCACTTGTACTCGGTGCCTCCCACCTCAATCCACCTAATATTGGGGTTATGGCGAATTGATGAGAGCAGGTGCTCCGTCACTAGGATGTATAAGAGAGGGGACAGAGGACATCCCTGCCTTGTCCCATTGGTGATTGTGAAAGGTGATGAAAATGTTCTGATGCACCCCCTGGGCCTTGGAACACCCGGAGCCGGACCCTTTTTGGTGGATGCTGGTGGTTGTAGTCTTCGTGGCGGCGACTCGGTTCCGTGTCTCAGGGTGGTCAAACCAGTGGCGGAACTATTTATGTGGTTTTGATGTTTAAATGTCCGACTACGCCACCCGTGGATTGTGGTCAGAGTGAACCGCCGCTGCAGGGCAGACCGCTGAGGCTGGTGTTGTGGGTGCAGCAGAGCGTAGCATAACTCCCCACGTGAGGAGTATAGCCTCAGGGCAGTGTATGCGGAGGATGGGGGTGATCGTGCAGGGCAGCAGCAGTAACGACACGGAGTCAGTGATGCAGTCCAGGGCCTTTACTCACAGTTCTTATTATCCAGACCACGTCTGCAGGTAACGGCTGCCCACGTCGTACTGTGCTCACCAGGTGAGGGGCTCAGACAACTCCCAGATAACTTTGGAGCGCTTCACAGGACCCTCTTTGTGTGTCCTTTGTCTGGCCTTTCTTACCAACCCTTCTGTCCGGCTGCCTCGGGCCTCCTCTTGGTAAACTTGGCGCCAGTTTCCCTAACCCTATGTGGTGCCTTCCTAGCGGGTGTAGCGAGGGGCTGTGCCACATAAAATGTCACAGCCTCCGGTTTCCAGCTGAGGGTCGTTTCCTGCCTCCACTAGTTTCGGGGACCGGTCCCCCCTTTGGCCTGACCCCTCCACGCAGGTGGATTCGGGCGTGCGGTGGCGACTCGCCCGTCCGCACCCCTGGGATCCCTTCATTCCTCGTTCCTGGAGCCTTCTCCGCTCCTCTTCCTTCCTTCTCCCTCTTCCAGGCCTGGGCCTCTGTTACTAGGCCCGCCTCCGGAGCAGAGCTCATGCAGAGCCCCTGCTCCCTGTCACTTCTGCTCAGACTTCTCTGCACTGAACTAAGATGGTGCCCACCTTTTATACTCCCTTCTCAATGCACCCAGGAACTGCTTCCTCCCTGCTCCTGCACTACAGGGTTCCCCTTCCTCAGTGTTCCCTCCCCCCACTCCAGCCAGGGACAGGGACTGTCGTGCCCATCTCAGAGGCATATTGGTCGCCCTGCCCCACGGCAATGTGGTGTAATGCATGCAGGTGTCGGGTCCTGATCCACACTCCATCCTTACCTGAGAGTGAGATATCACACCTCTGGGTGAGGTGCAATACCTCTGTAGCAACCGAGCCCTCAGGGTGCTACAGTTCCATTTATCTTCAGCCTAGGTGACATATTGTGATACAGGGCCGTGATTTGGGCTATAAAAGGGTCCCCTAGACCCCTACCCCAAGCTTTTTAAGAGAATCATATATGGCGTGCCAGGAGACTCTATGGAATGCTTTCTCAGCATCCAACGAGAGTATCTAATTACAAATTTTTAACTGCATCTAGCCCAGGAAATACTTTGTGCCTAGTAGCAGTGTCTGCTAGTCAGCGGATTATCCCGGCTGTTAAGCAAGCTACACCACCTGTAGTTTGGACACTTAATTTTTTCAAAGGAAATGCTTCGGGACCACGGGATACTCAGTGAAGAGCATCAGGAGGCACCCCAAGGCATAGGGGCTGGGACTGGCAGTAGGATGCCTTGCGGTGGACAGCCGAGCTCGATCCTTATAAAAGCTTTTTAACTGCAGCAGCTTTAGTGGACGCTACTGGAGCTGGAATTACGCGGCTGCTGGCATGAGACTTGCCCTCCAATAGATCCTTGTAAATGGATTTAAAGTGTATTCATTCAAATTAGAGAGACAATTTAAATTAAAAAGCTTAGAGCTGCCTCCACCACAGGGGGGCTCGCTCGACCCACCAGCGGACAGGCACCAGTATTGGGAGAGGGGGGCTGGCCGTCAGGGTTCACTGCGGCTCTGGCACAAACCCGGCGACATGGAGGTGGCACGGGCAGGAGCGGACTGAACGTGTCGGCTTCTCACTTTTTGGATTTTAGAAGGGCATGACATGCCTATATCTGTGTCTCCCCCTCCTTTTACTCCTCCACCTCTTTTCTTTTCGCATGACTATATGTACTTGTCACTTTTCCATGTGTTAGTTGTGTCTTCTGAGCAGTTTGTCAGCTTTTGGACACCTTTGAAGGTGTTTTCTATGTGTTTCTATGTGTTTTTGTTTGCCTGCCATTGGTTTTAACGGTGTTCGAAGGTGTTCGACGAACAGTTCGGCGAACACACGGGTGTTCGACGAACCGAACCGAACTCGAACACTACGGGGGTGGCTCAACACTACTCTGGAAGACCTACCGCTTGTACTGGCAACGTCCCTCGTGTTGGTGTTACGGGGAACGGTTGCCTGCCTTCTGTCTGCGGCCACCACACTGCTTCTTCCTGCCTGTTGGGGTACTCTGCCTCCCTCCCCCTGTGTGCTGCTGGCCTCACTCTGCATGTCCTCCTTCCACGTCGGGTCAGTTACTAGATCATCCACCACCTCCTCCTCTTCCACTTGCGCACCACGATCCTCCTCCTCACTTCCTGGCAATTGTGTCTCGTCATCGTCCACCTCTTGTGACAGATTGCCAACGTCGACTTCCTGTGGCCGTGGCTGTTCAAATATTTGGGCATCGCAACATGGGATCTCCTCTTCCACCACTTCAAGCGTATCAGGCGAGGGGCCCAAATATGGAAATGGACCAGTGAACAGCTCTTCAGAGTGTCCAAGTGTGGGATCACTTGCTGTCTGACGACACTCGGCATGGGGGGAGGAAGGAGCATCAGGGTGAGGATGAGTATACGGTCGAGACTCACGGCTACTAAGAGTTGACCGTGTGGAAGACAGACCGGAGGTGGTGGTGCCCAGGTAACTGGAAGTATTGTCTGCTATCCAATTAATAACCTGTTCACACTGATCAGTTCTCAATACTGGTGTTGTTCTGTGCTTCCCTAGTAATTCGGTCAAGAAGTGGGAGCGAGAATATGTGGCTGTTGGTTGTGGCACATTTTCACCTTGGCCACGGCCCCGTCCTCTGCACGAACCATCACCAGAATGTCCAGTTCCACGTCCCTTGCCACGCGCCTTGCCCATTGTAAATGAAGTAAAATAGCTTACACTTGCACTATCAATGGAAAAAGGGTAATAAAGAGTAGATTAGAACCGTGGAAGAGGAAAACCACAGTTATTGTTTACTGGGGTATACCAAACTTTTTTAAATAGAGATATTTGCGGCTGAACAGTGAGCGACACACTCAAACTGCTTTTTTTTTAGATACCAAAGGCCCAAAACTGGATAGTACAGCGATTTGACCCGTGGAACTGCAAAACCACACTGGGATGTCGGGCCTACACAAGACTATTTTCAACAGATATATTTTTGTGTCACAACAGTCAGGAGACACTACTGTTTTTCTTTATGGAAAAAACTACCAAAACCTGAATAATAGAGATTTTTTACCGTGGGATGGCAAAACCACAGTTATTGTTTACTGGGGTATACCAAACTTTTTTAAATGTTGCGGCTAAACAGTGAGCGACACACTCAAACTGTTTTTTTTAGATACAAATGGCCCAAAAGTGGATAATACAGAGGTTTGAACCGTGAAACTGCAAAGCCACACTTGTATTTCTCGGGCCTACACAAGACTATTTTCAACAGATATATTTGTGTCTGAACAATCAGGAGACACTATTTATTTTTTACGGCAAAAAATGCCAAAAGCAGGATAATAGAGATGTTTTACCGTGGAACAGCAAAACCACAGTTATAATTTACTGGTGTATACCAGACTTTTTTGAATATATATAAATTTGCGGCTGAACAGTGAGCGACACACTCAAACAGTTTTTTTTAGATACAAATGGCCCAAAAGTGGATAATACTGAGGTTTGAACCGTGGAACTGCAAAACCACACTTGTATTTCTCGGGCCTACACCAGACTATTTTCAACAGATATATTTGTGTCTGAACAATCAGGAGACACTATTTATTTTTTACGGCAAAAAATGCAAAACGCAGGATAATAGAGATTTTTTACCGTGGAACAGCAAAAGCACACTTCTGTCTCTCTGGCCTACACCAGACTATTTTCAACAGATATATTTGTGTCTGAAAAATCAGGGAGACACTATTATTATTTTTATACAGCAAAAAATGCCAAAAACAGGATAATAGAGATGTTTTACCGTGGAACATCAAAACCACAGTAATAATTTACTGGTGTATACCAGACTTTTTTAAATATATATATTTGCGGCTGAACAGTGAGCGACACACTCAAACTGTTTTTTTTAGATTCAAATGGCCCATAGAACTGCAAAACCACACTTCTATTTCTCTGGCCTACACCAGACTATTTTCAACAGATATATTTGTGTCTGAAAAATCAGAGGCACACTTTTTTTTTTGGGGGTGGGGGACACCAAAAGGTTAATAAGATGGGTATTTGTACATTGTGAAGGAGGAAAAAAAAAAGAGGATTTAGATTAAAAAAAAGGATTTTTCCTGGCCCCCGAGACCTGGAGCTAAGTCCAGCAATTTCAGCAACAGGAGCAGCACACAGGACTGTAATGCAGCGTTTGCTGGTATAACCACTGCGTCTCCTATACAGCCTGCCTGCCTGCCTGCCTGATATACCTGGGATGGATATTAGTCCTGAGAAGGACTGTTTGTTTAATCTGGCAGCCTTTACAGACCCTACACTAACTATTTTGCAGGATATATCTCTCCCTAAATCAGCAGCGCTGTCCCTACACTGTCTGATCCGGAGCGACTGTGTCCAAGATGGCGGCGCCCGGTTTTAAATACTCGAGGTGACGCTGTGCGGCCAGCCAATCACTGTAATGCCCACAAACAACATGGCTGTGGCATTACAGTGACTGGCTGGCAATCCCTGCATGTTCATTGGCTCTGTAAAGAGCACCAAACATGCAGGGCGGAGACCCGAGCTCCCGCCCGAGTAACCCGGAAATGCTCGGTGCTCGCCGAACATCCCGAGTAACGTGATGCTCGGGCGAGTACCGAGCAGTGTCGAGCATGTTCGCTCAACACTAGTCATGACCACATTTTTTGCTTTCATTTTTTTCTATTTTCCTCCTCTAAAACCTAGGTGCATATTGTGGTCCGGTGCATCTGAAAAATTCGGTAACTAAAGATAACCAATAGCACAAAAATGTCAAAGGTGACCATAGCCTTTAGTTGTTTTGCATGTCTTTTCTTTTACCCATAGCAGGGTCTTGTAAAAAATATATTGGAGAAACAAATTGTCATAAAGGAATCTTTGAACATGACGTTTCTCTGTCATATGCAGAAACAGCAATTCCATTTTCACTTCATTCATCTATAAGTAGAGAGAGAAAATATATTGCTATTTTAATTATCTTGTTTTTGACATAAACAATGAGACGTACAGGTGCATCTCACAAAATTAAATATCATCAAAAAATTCATTTCAGTTCTTCAACACAAAGTGAAACTCATACATGATATGGAGTCATTACAAACAGAGTGATCTATTTCAAGTGTTTATTTCTGTAAATGTTGATGATTATGGCTTACAACCAATGAAAACACAAAAGTTATTATCTCAGTAAATTAAAATAATTAACAAAAAACAACTGCAAAGGCTTCTTAAGTGTTAAAAAGTGGTACCTTAATGAGTTTCAGTAGGCTCCACAGTCATGGGGAAGACTGCTGATTTGACAGATGTCCAGAAGGCAGTCATTGACACACTCCACAAGATACCAGAGTTCCAATTTGCATTTGGAAATCAAGGTCCCAGAGTCTGGAGGAAGAGTGGAGAGGCCACAATTCAAGTTGCTGGAGGTCTAGTGTGAAGTTTCCACAATCAGTGATGGTTTGGGGAGCCATGTCATCTGCTTGTGTAGGTCCACTGTGTTTTATCAAGACCAAAGTCAGTGCAGCCGTCTACCAGGAAATTTTAGAGCACTTCATGCTTCCCTCTGTTGACAAGCTTTTGGAGAAGGAAATTTCATTCTCCAGCAGGATTTGGGTCCTGTCCACACTGCCAAAAGTACCAATACCTGGTTTACAAACAACAGTATCACTGTGCTTGATTGGCCAGCCAACTCACCTGACCTTAACCCCATAAAGAATCTATGGGGTATTGTCAAGAGGAAGATGAGAAACAGGAGACCCAACAATGCAGATGAGCTGAAGGCTGCTATCAAAGCGACCTGGGCTTCCATAACACCTCAGCAGTGCCACAGGCTGATCGCCTCCATGCCACGCCGCATTGATGCAGTAATTGATGCAAAAGGAGCCCTGACCAAGTATTGAGCGCACTTACTGAACATACATTTCAGTAGGCCAACATTTTGGATTTTAGAAACATTTTTAAAGCTGTTGTTATCAAGTATTCTAATTTACTGAGATAATGACTTTTGTGTTTTCATTGGCTGTAAGCCATAATCATCAACATTAACAAAAATAAACACTAGAAATAGATCCCCCTGTTTGTAATGACTCTATATAATATAAGAGTTTCACTTTTTGCATTGAAGAACTGAAATAAATTAACTTTTTGATGATATTCTAATTTTGTGAGATGCACCTGTATTTGTGCATACATTGAATAACACATCTCCAGTCTATCTCAATATATTTCCATCCTTTAAATGGCAGACCAGAAGAAACATATAAAAGGCTTTAAATTGATTAAAACCATCATATGTTATTTAAACAGTTATTATGACGATTTATGTGTCTCCATGGTTACAGACTACAAACAAACCCTATGTATAGCCTGCAGCCATGTGTTACATCTGCTTCATATTTTAATGTTCATCCTATGGATTAATGGGTTAAAAAACTTTTTTTCTGTGAGTTGCCAATTTAAAAAAAACAAAAGCAAAAAACAAATCTGTGTTACGTGAGTACTCAGTCATATAACACAAACTATGAAGGTACTGTCACATAGGTCAGAAGCTCAGTGGATTACATTACCAGTCCTGTGAATGTGATTTTATAAAATGCTAAGGAGACAATCCGCAGATTTAACATCAACACATATATACTGGAGAATTTTTATAGCAGACATACAAAGAATGTTTTTGTTCTTACATTTTACCATTCTTAGTTATACCAGTCATAACTTCTTTATTTTTCTATCTATACTCTCATAGGCGGATTATAATGAGGGCAATCTGGGCTACCGCTATAATGTTTTGTGCGCTGCCATTGGTGGCGCAAGTGGTGTCGCTGTAAATCCGGTGACTTCTTTGCCTGAGCCCCGGACCTCCTGTGACTACTACCGCACTTAACTGTAGTTCTGTGTGCTGCTGTGCCCGGCCGGGGCATCATGGTACAGCAGACGCAGCTGCATGACGCACCCCGCTGTGCGCGGTCGTGTCTGCCAGCCTCCATGTCACGGAGCGCGGGAGACTTGAAGAACAGGATCCAGGAGT
This sequence comes from Phyllobates terribilis, assembly GCF_046119375.1. Lineage (NCBI taxonomy): Eukaryota > Metazoa > Chordata > Amphibia > Anura > Dendrobatidae > Phyllobates > Phyllobates terribilis. The sequence goes on from NW_027362762.1 coordinate 746,060,231, forward strand.
GTGGGCCGGACCGGACCGGAGGCAAGCCTCCCAACAGGTGAGCGTTATGTGTCTGGATGCTCCAATCAAAGGCTGTAAAAGCATCTAAAATGTATTTGTATGTAGCTGAGGTTGTATATATGTGCTAATGTATACTTGTGTGTATATATGTGAATATATCTATGTATGTTGAATTGTGTGTATTTGTAGATGTGTGCATGCGTATGTGCATGTATATATGTGTGTGTGTATATATAGGGAGCTGCGTGCGGCCTCACAGTGAATATAGGGAGCAGCGTGCGGCCTCACACTGTATATAGGGAGCTGCGTGTGGCCTCACACTGTATATAGGGAGCTGCGTGTGGCCTCACACTGTATATAGGGAGCTGCGTGTAGCCTCACACTGTATATAGGGAGCTGCGTGTGGCCTCACAGTGTATATAGGGAGCTGTGTGTGGCCTCACTGTTTATATAGGGAGGTGCGTGTGGCCTCACATTGTATATAGGGAGCTGCGTGTGGCCTCACACTGTATATAGGGAGCTGTGTGTGGCCTCACAGTGTATATAGGGAGCTGTGTGTGGCCTCACAGTGTATATAGGGAGCTGTGTGCGGCCTCATATTGTATATAGGGAGCTGCGTGTGGCCCCACAGTGTATATAGGGAGCTGCGTGCAGCCTCACAGTGAATATAGGGAGCAACGTGTGGCCTCACACTGTATATAGGGAGCTGTGTGTGGCGTCACACTGTATATAGGGAGCTGTGTGTGGCCTCACAGTGTATATAGGGAGCTGCGTGTGGCCTCACAGTGTATATAGGGAGCTGTGCGTGGCCTCACAGTGTATATAGGGAGCTGCGTGCAGCCTCATATAGTATATAGGGAGCTATATGGAGGCCGATACTGGATATAGGAAGCTATGTGGGGGCTTTTACTGGATATAGGGAGCTATGTGGGGACTCATACTGTATATAGGGGGATGTTGCATACTTAATTGTGCTCAATATTAAGTCATGCAATTAAATAAAAATTATTATAATTAATAAGCTAATATTAATATTGAGCAGAATTAATTTCAGCCTATTGGTTCGGCCTCCACAACAGTCACGGTCTCTCATGTGGCCCCTCGGGAAAGTGAATCCCTCCCCCTGCTCTATTTTGTATACTGCTGTGCTATGTATAGTGCTGTATACATGGGAAACAATTGCGCAGTGCGCTATGCACGCTACGATCTGTCTTTTTCCATCTACAGATCTGCACCAAAGCACCTGTGTGTTAGGCTATGTGCCCACGATGCAGAAATGCTCCGGATTTTTCCTGAACATTTCTGCATCTCCCTGGCAGAAAAAACGCATGCAGATTGTACATGCGAATTGTACATGCGGATTGTACATGTGTTTTTCCTGCCAGGGACACGCGGCTGTGAAGCGTTCTTCACATGCATTTCCGCATGCGGGTTGTCAAGCGCTTTCCAAGCGATTTTAGCATCACTTGGAAAGTGCTTGACAACTTGGTCACACTATATAAATCCATGCAACCGGCAAGGATTTATATAGTGTGACTGTAAGAATGTTAAAAAATAAAAAATAAATATATACTTACCTTCTGATGGCCCCCGGTGTCCTTATCCGGTCCGTCCTAGCTTGCTGGCAGCTCGCGGTGGTCTAAAAGGACCTGCTATGACATCTTTTAGTCATGTGATGGGTCACGCGACTGCTGACGTCACATGACTAAATGACGTCATGGCAGGTCCTTTTAGACCATGGCGAGCTGCCAGCAAGCCAGGACGGATCGGATAAGGACACCGGGGGCCATCAGAAAGTGAGTATAATATATATTTTTTTATTTTATTCTTTTTTTTACTGGTACTATGGTACCCGGGTCTGGAGGAGAGTCTCCTTTTCTCCAAACCCGGGTACCATCCACACATTGAATCGCTTAATATCCGCATGATATAGGCATGTGCACATGTAGTGATGCGGATGTCATGCGTTCCAATGCAAGTCAATGGCGGCGAAAACGCCACGATTCTGCAAAATAATTGGTAGTGCTGCAGATTTTTCCGCAATGATACTCCACAGCGGAAATTTCCACAGCATGTGCACAGTACAGTCATGGCCAAAAGCATTGAGAATGAGACAAATAGTAATTTTTCCAAAGTTTACTGCTTCATTTTTTGTAATGGCAATTTGCATATCCTCCTGAATGTCAAAGAGTGATCAGCTTAACAGCAATTACTGTACTTGCAAAGTCAATATTTGCCCAGAAAATGAACTTTAACCCCCAAAACACATTTCAACATCATTGCAGTCCTGCCTTAAAAGGAGCAGCTAACATCGTTTTAGTGATTGATCCATTAACACAGGTGTGGGTGTTGATGAGGACAGGGCTGGTGATCAATCAGTCATGATTAAGTAAGAATGACATCACTGGACACTTTAAAAGGAGGCTGGTTCTTGGTATCATTGTTTCTCTTCAGTTAACCATGGTTATCTCTAAAGAAACACGTGCAGCCATCGTTGCACTGCACAAAAATGGCCTAACAGGGAAGAGTATCACAGCTACAAAGATTGCACCTCAGTCAACAATCTATCGTATCATCAAGAACTTCAAGGAGAGAGCTTCCATTGTTGTCAAAAAGGCTCCAGGGCGCCCAAGAAAGACCAGCAAGCGCCAGGGCCGTTTCTTAAAACTGTTTCAGCTGCGGGATCGGACTACCAGCAGTGCCGAGCTTGCTCAGGAATGGCAGCAGGCTGGTGTGAGTGCTTCTGCACGCACTGTGAGGCGGAGACTCTTTGAGCAAGGGCTGGTTTCAAGGAGAGCAGCAAAGAAGTCACTTCTCTCCAGAAAAAACATCAGGGACCGACTGATATTCTGCAAAAGGTACAGGGAGTGGACTGCTGAGGACTGGGGCAAAGTCATTTTCTCTGATGAATCCCCTTTTCGATTGTTTGGGACATCTGGAAAACAGCTTATTCGGAGAAAAAGAGGTGAGCGCTACCACCAGTCTTGTCTCATGCCAACTGTAAAGCATCCTGAAACCATTCATGTGTGGGGTTGCTTCTCAGCCAAGGGAATCGGCTCACTCACAGTCTTGCCTACAAACACAGCCATGAATAAAGAATGGTACCAGAATGTCCTCCAAGAGCAACTTCTCCCCACCGTCCAAGAGCAGTTTGGCTCCCAACAATGCCTTTTCCAGCATGATGGAGCACCTTGCCATAAAGCAAAGGTGATAACTAAATGGCTCATGGAACAAAACATAGAGATTTTGGGTCCATGGCCTGGAAACTCCCCAGATCTTAATCCCATTGAGAACTTGTGGTCAATCATCAAGAGACGGGTGGACAAACAAAAACCAACAAATTCTGGCAAAATGCAAGCATTGATTATGCAAGAATGGACTGCTATCAGTCAGGATTTGGTCCAAAAGTTGATTGAGAGCATGCCAGGGAGAATTACAGAGGTCTTGAAGAAGAAGGGGCAACATTTCAAATATTGAATTGCTGCATTAACTCATTCTAACTGTCAATATAACCTATTGGTACTCATAATATGATTGCAATTATATTTCTGTATGTGATATAAACATCAGACAAACACTAATAAAAACCAGAGGCCAGCAGATCATGTGAAAAAATAATTTTGGTGTCATTCTCAAAACTTTTGGCCGTGACTGTACATTCGGATTATCATTGGGGAACATGGCAGGCCTTCTACCATGCATTTTTTAAGCGTTTCTGCAGCGGAATTGCCGCTGCGGAAACGCTTAAAAACGCATAGTGGGAACACAGCCTTACTCACATGACCTATCACATGATCTATCAAAAAGGGATCAAGTGACAGGTCACATGATACATCAGATACCTGGGGGGGGCCCCCACACCTTCTAAACTGCCCGGGGCCCTGGCTACTCTTAATCCACCCCTGTTCTTGTATGCTATCTTGTCTTTTGTGTTATGAGCTGTGTAAGTGCCACTGTCCCATCACAGAAGTAAATCCAGCTCACCACCTGCAGTTCCACACTTCTGGAGCACGGATAGCACCTGGACAGGGCGTAACATCCAATAGAGAAAGCAGAAAAATCCAGCTCACAGATAAAGTCCAAAAAAGTGCATTTTATTTTCCAAGGTACAAGAAGCAAAGATTAAAATTGTGTGTTCACAAAAAAGAGAATGCAGGCATCTTTCTTTCTTTCTTTCAAAGATGCCTGCGTTTTCTTTTTTGTGAATACACAATTTTAATCTTTGCTTCACGTACCTTGGAAAATAAAATGCACTTTTTTGGAGTTCATCTGTGAGCTGGATTTTTCTTCTTTCACCACTGTCCCATACCCATATATTAGTGTTACATTTACAGTATATTATCTTATTTTGAGTTAAATACACAAAAAAACAATTGTTCCATTCTTATTTACTCTCTTTAATTATCACTGTAAATTATGTATGTCACAACACAAACACTCTACATATACTGTACACGCACAGCCGTGAAATTGTCCTGCTGTGGATCTTTTTTGATTCATGACTTCTTGTACATACATCTGTAGACTAAATAATACTCCTTAATCCTGTACACATTATTCTGTTATACACTTAGACTAGTTTGAAATGTTGTTCCTTGCATTGAAATTGTTAAACTACACCTGCACATACCAATGGAGTCATCATGTTTTAGTGATGTGTGTACACGTTACCCTTGGCAGTTGGTTATGATGTACTAACGTGCCCATCACCAGGGTCAGACTGGGCTACCAGAGGCCCACCAGTAACATTGATTCTAGGGGCCCACTGTTCAGTTACATTCAAATATTATATTGCCTTCATTCACAAATTTCTCTCTATAGAATAAAACACGGGGTAGTTTGTTGAATGATTGAAGAAGTGTTTTTTCTGTCTGTACATAGTGAATAGAGATGAGCGTTGTTCTACTCGAACTGTTCGCCAATCTCAAATTCGAGCTGTTTTGGGCGGTGTTCGAGCCGTTCGGCGAACACGAACAATTTGATAAAAATTCGGCTGTTCGAGGTTATGTTCGATAACTGTTCGTGCACCAAAATCATAACTGGATTTTTTCTCAGTAATGATGAAAATTAATGTTAATACGCAGTTTGAGTGTACAGCGGGGTGGGGGGAGGGGCAGGGGATGGATCTCTGCAGGAACAATGAAGATCTCCATTTTTTTTTCTCTTTCCCGCATTTACAGTGGGGAGGTGCAATCTGTCAGCCTATCAGCAGCGCACACACAGAGCGAAGTGCTTTTTTTCACACAAGCAAGGGCATGTGTCATTGGCAGTGTATGTCACATGTCCTTGCCCTATAAGACCAAGCCATTTTCCCCGTCGCCACCATTTTCTCACTGCTGCAGCTGCGTGTTAGACGGCACCGCTGTTGCTGTGTGCGCTATATCTTGTTAATTTCAAGCCAATTTTCGCACAAATCTACAGATAGCTTGGGAGTAGGGAATAGTTGTGATTGCAGTCCTTTTAAGGACTAGGTTACAGCATTTCCTACGACTTTTATCAGGGAGGTCTGTGCTCTTAAATAGATAGGTTGTGGGAGTAAAGACTAATTGTAATTGGAGTCCTTTTCAGGACTAGGTTACATCAGTTCCTATCAGTTTTTGCCAGGCAGGTCTGTGCCAGTGCTGTGCAAGTTTTTTTCACAGCATTTGGCTGAATCTAGCAAAGCTAATCCTTTTTGGCCTATTGCAGAGTGTGTTAGTCAGTGGAGTAGCCTATCTGTGCTGCAAGATATACCACCTGTGTATAGAATACCAATTTTTTTACTGCACCTAGTGAAGTAAAATCTTTTGGGCATAGCATCATTCTATTAGTCCATCTATACTGACCTCCATCAGGTTGCAAATTAAAACTAATTTTTATCTGCATCTACAGTACCTCTGAAAAAATATTTGGGCTTCTAGCTGTGTGTGGGACTTGTTGTATTAGTCCATCTATACTGACCTCCATCAGGTTGCAAACTGAATATATTTTTTTCTGCATCTACCTCTGAAAAAATATTTGGGCTTCTAGCTGTGTGTGGGTCTTGTTCTATTAATCCATCTATACTGACCTCCATCAGGTTGCAAACTGAATATAATTTTTTTCTGCATCTAGCTCTGAAAAAATATTTGGCCTTCTAGCAGTGTGTGGGACTTTCTCTATTAGTCCATCTATACTGACCTCCATCAGGTTGCAAATTAAAAATAATTTTTATCTGCATCTACAGTACCTCTGAAAAAATATTTGGGCTTCTAGCTGTGTGTGGGACTTGTTGTATTAGTCCATCTATACTGACCTCCATCAGGTTTCAAACTGAATATATTTTTTTCTGCATCTACCTCTGAAAAAATATTGGGCTTCTAGCTGTGTGTGGGACTTGTTGTATTAGTCCATCTATACTGACCTCCATCAGGTTGCAAACTGAATATATTTTTTTCTGCATCTACCTCTGAAAAAATATTTGGGCTTCTAGCTGTATGTGGGACTTGTTGTATTAGTCCATCTATACTGACCTCCATCAGGTTGCAAATTAAAAATAATTTGTATCTGCATCTACAGTACCTCTGAAAAAATATTTGGGCTTCTAGCTGTGTGTGGGACTTGTTGTATTAGTCCATCTATACTGACCTCCATCAGGTTGCAAATTAAAACTAATTTTTACCTGCATCTACAGTACCTCTGAAAAAATATTTGGGCTTCTAGCTGTGTGTGGGACTTGTTGTATTAGTCCATCTATACTGACCTCCATCAGGTTGCAAACTGAATATATTTTTTTCTGCATCTACCTCTGAAAAAATATTGGGCTTCTAGCTGTGTGTGGGTCTTGTTCTATTAATCCATCTATACTGACCTCCATCAGGTTGCAAACTGAATATAATTTTTTTCTGCATCTAGCTCTGAAAAAATATTTGGCCTTCTAGCAGTGTGTCGGACTTTCTCTATTAGTCCATCTATACTGACCTCCATCAGGTTGCAAATTAAAAATAATTTTTATCTGCATCTACAGTACCTCTGAAAAAATATTTGGGCTTCTAGCTGTGTGTGGGACTTGTTGTATTAGTCCATCTATACTGACCTCCATCAGGTTGCAAATTAAAAATAATTTTTATCTGCATCTACAGTACCTCTGAAAAAATATTTGGGCTTCTAGCTGTGTGTGGGACTTGTTGTATTAGTCCATCTATACTGACCTCCATCAGGTTGCAAACTGAATATATTTTTTTCTGCATCTACCTCTGAAAAAATATTGGGCTTCTAGCTGTGTGTGGGACTTTTTGTATTAGTCCATCTATACTGACCTCCATCAGGTTGCAAACTGAATATATTTTTTTCTGCATCTACCTCTGAAAAAATATTGGGCTTCTAGCTGTGTGTGGGTCTTGTTCTATTAATCCATCTATACAGACCTCCATCAGGTTGCAAACTGAATATAATTTTTTTCTGCATCTACCTCTGAAAAAATATTTGGCCTTGTAGCAGTGTGTCGGACTTTCTCTATTAGTCCATCTATACTGACCTCCATCAGGTTGCAAATTAAAAATAATTTTTATCTGCATCTACAGTACCTCTGAAAAAATATTTGGGCTTCTAGCTGTGTGTGGGACTTGTTGTATTAGTGCATCTATACTGACCTCCATCAGGTTGCAAATTAAAAATAATTTTTATCTGCATCTACAGTACCTCAGAAAAAATATTTGGGCTTCTAGCTGTGTGTGGGACTTGTTGTATTAGTCCATCTATACTGACCTCCATCAGGTTGCAAACTGAATATATTTTTTTCTGCATCTACCTCTGAAAAAATATTGGGCTTCTAGCTGTGTGTGGGACTTGTTGTATTAGTCCATCTATACTGACCTCCATCAGGTTGCAAACTGAATATATTTTTTTCTGCATCTACCTCTGAAAAAATATTGGGCTTCTAGCTGTGTGTGGGTCTTGTTCTATTAATCCATCTATACAGACCTCCATCAGGTTGCAAACTGAATATAATTTTTTTCTACATCTACCTCTGAAAAAATATTTGGCCTTGTAGCAGTGTGTCGGACTTTCTCTATTAGTCCATCTATACTGACCTCCATCAGGTTGCAAATTAAAAATAATTTTTATCTGCATCTACAGTACCTCTGAAATAATATTTGGGCTTCTAGCTGTGTGTGGGACTTGTTGTATTAGTCCATCTATACTGACCTCCATCAGGTTGCAAATTAAAAATAATTTTTATCTGCAACTACAGTACCTCTGAAAAAATATTTGGGCTTCTAGCTGTGTGTGGGACTTGTTGTATTAGTCCATCTATACTGACCTCCATCAGGTTGCAAACTGAATATATTTTTTTCTGCATCTACCTCTGAAAAAATATTGGGCTTCTAGCTGTGTGTGGGTCTTGTTCTATTAATCCATCTATACAGACCTCCATCAGGTTGCAAACTGAATATAATTTTTTTCTGCATCTACCTCTGAAAAAATATTTGGCCTTGTAGCAGTGTGTCGGACTTTCTCTATTAGTCCATCTATACTGACCTCCATCAGGTTGCAAATTAAAAATAATTTTTATCTGCATCTACAGTACCTCTGAAAAAATATTTGGGCTTCTAGCTGTGTGTGGGACTTGTTGTATTAGTCCATCTATACTGACCTCTATCAGGTTGCAAATTAAAAATAATTTTTATCTGCATCTACAGTACCTCTAAAAAAATATTTGGGCTTCTAGCTGTGTGTGGGACTTGTTGTATTAGTCCATCTATACTGACCTCCATCAGGTTGCAAACTGAATATATTTTTTTCTGCATCTACCTCTGAAAAAATATTGGGCTTCTAGCTGTGTGTGGGACTTGTTGTATTAGTCCATCTATACTGACCTCCATCAGGTTGCAAACTGAATATATTTTTTTCTGCATCTACCTCTGAAAAAATATTGGGCTTTTAGCTGTGTGTGGGTCTTGTTCTATTAATCCATCTATACAGACCTCCATCAGGTTGCAAACTGAATATAATTTTTTTCTGCATCTACCTCTGAAAAAATATTTGGCCTTGTAGCAGTGTGTCGGACTTTCTCTATTAGTCCATCTATACTGACCTCCATCAGGTTGCAAACTGAATATATTTTTTTCTGCATCTAACCCAGCCAATAGTTTTGGCCTAATACCACAGTTTGGCCACTCAGCTCTGCTCGGTTACCATCCATTGTTTTTTTGTGCAAACAACTCCAGAGTTGTGAATTAGTTAACCACCAAAATGAGTGGAAAAAGGCCTGCTGCTGGTGGAAAGGGGAATAGGCGTGTTGGGAAGGGGAAAAAAGGTTGTGTCCGTGGGGTAGGTGTTAAAGCAACAGTAACATCTGCAGAAGAAAGACCATCTTCCAGCCAAACTAAAATGTCTACTTCTTTTAGCGGACAATGTGATAAGATCCCTTTCTTACGGCCACGCCAATCGCTACAAATTCCAGATGAGGCACAAAAACAGCAGGTGCTTCAACGGATATCAAGTGCTCCTTTAAGTGGGCTCTCCTCCACATCAACTTCAACATCACAAATACTCCAGTCCTCAAAGGTGTCACCCAAATCGCACTTGCTTCCTCACAGCTCCCAAATCTCCAGCTGCCCGTCTGAGTATGAGGTAGAACAGATGGTTGAGTCTGCAGAGCTGTTTACTCATACTATAGCCTGGGAATCAGAGGTCGACTCCAGCGCTTCTGTGAATCCAGACGAGGAAATGATCTGCACTGATGCCCAGAATCTTTATGAGTCGGATCCAGGACCAGACGCAGAAGGTTCTGACCATAATGTAGACCCTCATTCCCAAACTGTAACTCCTGTTGGTGGAGACAATGAGGAAGACGATGATAAGACTCAAATACCTGATTGGAGCGACAACTTTAGTTTTTTGTCAGGGCAGGAACAGGTTGGCTCTGAGGACGACGGGTGTGATAACACACAGGGTGATGATGATGAGGTTGGAGATCCCACTTACTGTCAACCCACAGTCAGCCAAGAGATGAGGTCAGCAGAGGAGGTGGAGGAAGATGCTAGTGACGACGAGGTCAGGTTGCGCCTTCCTGGACAGAGACGTAGTACTGGAAGCACATCAACAACTGCATCCTCAAACACAACTCTGCCTCTCACCACAAGTCGTGGTGGCTCTTCAGGTCGCATGGGTGCTAAGCCTTGCATAGCCTGGGCATTTTTTCAGATCGATAGAGATGACCCAACTCGTGTTATCTGTAACATTTGTCAGCAAAAGCTAAGTAGAGGCCAAAAAATACATAGTTTGAGTACTTCATGCATGAACCGGCACATGGACATGAAGCATAAGTTGCAGTGGGAAGCTCAGTGTGCTACAATGCGGCCTAGCCGGCCGGGCCAACCACCGTCTGCCATATCTTGTGCATCCGCGGCCTCTTCATCCTCTGTGACTGGGGGGACAGCAGTCACACCTGTTTTGGGGCGCAGACCTGCCACCTCTTTACCCGCAACAGCCAGCGTGATTGGCAGGTCATCATTTTCTTTGGAGGTGGTAACAGCAGCTGGTGTTGAGCGCTGTCCGACATCGATAGCACCACCTTTGGATCAAGGCAACCTAACATGTCCGCCTGCATCTTCCTCACAGACCGGCAGTTTTCCGGGGACACCCTTATCAACCCCATCTAAGCACAATAGCCAGCCCTCGGTCCCTCAGATGTGGACAAGTAAAAGACCATTTCCTCCTAGCCATGAGAAAGCTAAGAGGTTGAATTTCACCATCTGCAAGCTCTTGGCTACAGAAATGCTGCCTTTCCGCCTGGTGGACACAGAGGATTTTTGAGACCTTATGTCCGTCGCAGTGCCCCAGTACCAGATGCCCAGTCGGCACTACTTCTCAAAGAAAGGTGTGCCTGCGCTCCACCAGCATGTCGCACACAACATCACCGCTTCTTTGAGAAACTCTGTGTGTGACAGGGTGCATTTCACCACAGACACTTGGACGAGTAGGCATGGACAGGGGCGTTACATGTCGCTGACTGGGCACTGGGTAACTATGGTGACAGCAGGACAAGGGGCTGCTGTCCAAGTCTTGCCGTCCCCACGAGTTGTGCGTCAATCCTCTTTATGTCAAAGTTCCTCCACTGCTTCTGCCTCCTCAACCTCCTCTCGGTCTTCCACCTGCACCCAAAGCCTGTCTGGTCATGCCACAAGCTTTCTAACTGCGCAGAAGGGATCCTGCACACCTCCTTACTATGCTGGCAGTAGGTCTCAACGTCATCAGGCGGTTTTTACATTGAAATGTCTGGGAAATGTGAGTCACACAGCTGAGGAGTTGTGGTCAGCTCTGGAGAACCAATTTCATGAATGATTGTCTCCACTGGACCTGAAACCAGGGAAGGCCGTGTGCGACAATGCTGCAAACCTGGGTGCGGCCCTTCGCCGGGGCAATGTCACACACGTGCCTTGTATGGCTCACGTGTTGAACCTGGTTGTCCAGCAATTTTTAGCCCACTATCCCAGACTAGATGGCCTTCTGCAGAGGGCACGGTCGCTGTGTGCTCACTTCCGCCGTTCGCATCCCGCAGCTCAGCGACTTACATCTCTACAGAAGTCGTTGGGCCTGCCACTTCACCGGCTAAAATGCGATGTGCCTACCCGGTGGAATTCAACTCTGCACATGTTGCAGCGACTGTGGCAGCACCGACAAGCCCTGGTGCAATACGTTCTGACGTATAGCCTGGGCCAACGAGATTCAGAGGTGGGGCAAATCACGCTGGAGGAGTGGTCTCAGATCAGGGACCTATGCACCCTTCTGCACAGTTTTGAAATGGCGACGAAGATGTTTAGTGCTGACGATGCCATTATCAGCATGACTATTCCGGTGATTTACATGCTGGAGCACATGTTAAACAGAATTCGGAGTCAGGTGGTGGCACAAGAGGAGGTGGAGGAAGTAGAGGAGGAGGAGTTGTATGCGGAAGGGCTAACATCTGCAAGGTCCAGACGGTCGGCAGCACCAAGGCGGCAGGCATGTGAGGGTGGGGGAGATGGTTTTACCAGGGCGCATGGTAGCAGCCAAACTAGTGAGGAAGGTGCAGGAGCCCAGGAAGAAGTGGAGGACGAACTGATGGAAGACTCATCAGATGAGGGAGACCTTGATCACATTTCTGTTGTGCGAGGTTGGGGGGAGAGGACAGAGGAAGGAAGCATGATTGTTACCTCGCCACCAACACAACAGGGACTTGGTGCTCCTGGATGCGCAACACACATGAGTGCCTTCTTGCTGCACTACCTGCAACATGACCCTCGAATTGTGAGAATTAGAAATAATCCTGACTACTGGGTTGCCACACTGTTAGATCCCCGGTACAAAAGTAAATTTGCAGAAATTATTCCTGCCATAGAAAGGGATGCACGCATGCAGGAGTATCAGCAGAGACTGTTGCAGAATCTTACATGTGCTTTTCCACAAAATACCAGTGGTGCACGTAGTGAATCTCACAGTTCCAACTTGCCAACCGTGGGACCGTCAAGTGTTCAGCACTCAAACCATAACAGAACCACAGTATCTGGTGGTAACATCAATTTTGCGGAATCATTTCACCACTTTTTTAGCCCATTCTTTGCAAGGCCACAGGAGACAAGAAGTCTGACACATAGTCAACGCCTAGAGACGATGGTACAGGAGTATCTCCAAGTAAACATTGAAGCCACGACTGTCTCACTGGACCCTTGCTCTTTTTGGGCTTCCAATCTGGATAAATGGCTGGAGCTAGCCACTTACGCCTTGGAGATCTTGTCATGCCCCGCAGCCAGCGTTCTGTCTGAACGTGTGTTCAGCGCTGCTGGTGGTGTGCTGACAGATAAGCGCACGCGGCTCTCCACTGATAATGTAGACAGACTCACGTTCATAAAGATGAACAAATCATGGATCCGAAACGACTTTTCTACCCCTGTGTCATCCTGGGGAGAGTAAAAGCTTGATGATTGTTTAAAATCACCCTAACAACCGTTTTAAGCTTTCAAATTACTAATCATGTTTATCTGTATCTTGACTGGAAAATAATTTGGGCTTTGTAGCAGTGTGCAGCACTGATCCAATTAGGCCATCTATAATAAGCTCCACCAGATATAAAATTAAAAATAATTTTTAGCTGCATCTAGCCCGGAAAATAATTTTGGGGCTCCGAGATGCGCAAGACACATAAGTGCCTTCTTGCTGCACTACCTGCAGCATGACCCTCATATTGTCAGAATTCGAAGTATTCATGACTACTGGGTTGCCACACTCTTAGATCCCCCAAACTTTTCGATCAACCTTTTCATTTTAATAAAGACCAAAAAAATGGTCATTTTTGAAATTATAAGCATTAGCAGGTTGTTAGAAACTGAAATCAAACAGTTTTCAACTCAAAACTTTATTCTAGGTGATGTTACATTTTCACATAGGACCCCTTGTTCGAAAGGATCTTCTGAACTCTCTCGTCCATTGAATTTGTCAGGTTTTGGATGGTTTCTGCTTCAATTGTTTTGCATGAGGACAGAATACCCTCCCAGAGCTGTTGCTTAGATGTGAACTGCCTCCCGCCATCATAGACACTCCTTTTAATGATGCTCCAAAGGTTCTGAATGGGGTAGAGGTCAGGGGAGCATGGGGGTCACACCATAAGTTTGTCCCCTTTTATGCCCATATCAGCCAGAGATGCAGATGTTTTATGTGCAGCATGAGATGGTGCATTATCATGCAGAAAAATGATCTTGCTGTGAAATACACGGTTCTTCTTCTTGAACCATGGCAGGAAGTGCTGTTTGAGAAAATCCACATACATTATGGAGTTCATCTTTAGCGCCTTCAGGGATCCTAAAGGGGCCGACAATCTCTCTCCCCATGATTCCAGCCCAAAACATTACTCAACCTCCTCCTTGTTGGCGCTGTAGCCGTGTTTGCGTGGGGTGTCCATCAACCAGCCATCCTCCACTCCATCCATCTGGACCATCGAGCGCTGCATGGCACTCATCCGTGAACAAAACAGTTTTGAAATCAGTCTTCATGTAATGTTTGGCCCACTGGAGCCGTTTCTGCTTGTGTGAAGTGGATAGAGGAGGTCGACAGGATGGCGTATGCACAGCTGCAAACCTCTGAAGGACCCTGCATCTTGTTGTTCGGGGGACGTTGGAGGCACAAGCAGCTTCAAAAACTTGTCTGCTGCTATGACAACCTGACGTAATTGCCTGTAGGAAAGAGTCCTCAATTTGCCCTTATCAGCACGCACACGTGTGTACTGTGAATCAGCTACATACTTCTTGATTGCCAAGACACTTCATCCTGATCATCGCACAATGTTGATTGTAGTCATGCCTTGACCTAAACACTCCACAATTTGTTGCTTCTCAGCAGCCGACACATCCTTTTTCTTTCCCATTTTGGCAGAAAATGTAGGCTGCTGAATAATGTGAGAGAGCCTTCTTAAGTAGTCTTGCCTTTCATTGGACACACCTGCCAAACTAATTAGCACTGGTGTCTGCAATTGCTTACAGTGATATAAAGAGCCCTGACACACATCACCATCAATGAGTTTAACTGACAAACAAACAAATTCTTCCCTTATCACTCCTAAACACTTTTTGCATAATAATTTGGAACACAGTGTACATGTGCTTTTCCACAAAACACCAGTGGTTCACGTAGTGAATCTTACAGTTCTAACTTGCCAACCGTGGTCTGTATGGAGTTGTTCAATAAAGGGCCCAAAATTAAGATAACATAGATGGGAGAGGTCTCTATGAATAGGAATTCCTAAGTATTTGATACCCTGTGAGGGCCAGGCAAAGGGAAAGTTGGACTGGATGGAATCCTATATGGATTTGGGGAGGGAGACATCGAGGGCCTCAGACTTCGCTGCATTGATTTTAAAATTTGACCATGTAACAAAGTGATCTATTTCAGCCATAACAGCATGGATGGATATATGTGATTGAGTGATATATACTAGGACATCATCAGCAAATAGAGAGCACTTGTACTCGGTGCCTCCCACCTCAATCCACCTAATATTGGGGTTATGGCGAATTGATGAGAGCAGGTGCTCCGTCACTAGGATGTATAAGAGAGGGGACAGAGAACATCCCTGCCTTGTCCCATTGGTGATTGTGAAAGGTGATGAAAATGTTCTGACGCGCCCCCTGGGCCTTGGGACACCCGGAGCCGGACCCTTTTTGGTGGATGCTGGTGGTTGTAGTCTCCGTGGCGGCAACCCGGTTCCGTGGCTCAGGGCGGTCAAACCAGTGGCGGAACTATTTATGTGGTTTTGATGTTTAAATGTCCGACTACGCCACCCGTGGATTGCGGTCAGAGTGAACCGCCGCTCCAGGGCAGACCGCTGAGGCTGGTGTTGTGGGTGCAGCAGAGCATAGCATAACTCCCCACGGGAGGAGTATAGCCTCAGGGCAGTGTATGCGGAGGATGGGGGTGATGGTGCAGGGCAGCAGCAGTAATGACACGGAGTCAGTGATGCAGTCCAGGGCCTTTACTCACAGTTCTTATTATCCAGACCACGTCTGCAGGTAACGGCTGCCCACGTCGTACTGTGCTCACCAGGTGAGGGGCTCAGACAACTCCCAGATAACTTTGGAGCGCTTCACAGGACTCCCTTTGTGTGTCCTTTGTCTGGCCTTTCTTACCAACCCTTCTGTCCGGCTGCCTCGGGCCTCCTCTTGGTAAACTTGGCGCCAGTTTCCCTGACCCTATGTGGTGCCTTCCTAGCGGGTGTAGCGAGGGGCTGCGCCACATAAAATGTCACAGCCTCCTGTTTCTAGCTGAGGGTCGTTTCCTGCCTCCACTAGTTTCGGGGACCGGTCTCCCCCTTTGGCCTGACCCCTCCACGCAGGTGGATTCTGGCGTGCGGTGGCGACTCGCCCGTCCGCACCCCTGAGATCCCTTCGTTCCTCGTTCCTGGAGCCTTCTCCGCTCCTCTTCCTTCCTTCTCCCTCTTCCAGGCCTGGGCCTCTGTTACTAGGCCCGCCTCCGGAGCAGAGCTCATGCAGAGCCCCTGCTCCCTGCCACTTCTGCTCAAACATCTCTGCACTGAACTAAGATGGTGCCCACCTTTTATACTCCCTTCTCAATGCACCCAGGAACTGCTTCCTCCCTGCTCCTGCACTACAGGGTTCCCCTTCCTCAGTGTTCCCTCCCCCCACTCCAGCCAGGGACAGGGACTGTCGTGCCCATCTCAGGGGCATATTGGTCGCCCTGCCCCACGGCAATGTGGTGTAATGCATGCAGGTGTCGGGTCCTGATCCACACTACATCCTTACCTGAGAGTGAGATATCACACCTCTGGGTGAGGTGCAATACCTCTGTAGCAACCGAGCCCTCAGGGTGCTACAGTTCCATTTATCTTCAGCCTAGGTGACGTATTGCGATACAGGGCCGTGATTTTGGCTATAAAAGGGTCCCCTAGACCCCTACCCCAAGCTTTTTAAGAGAATCATATATGGCGTGCCAGGAGACTCTATGGAATGCTTTCTCAGCATCCAACGAGAGTATCTAATTACAAATTTTTAACTGCATCTAGCCCAGGAAATACTTTGTGCCTAGTAGCAGGGTCTGCTAGTCAGCGGATTATCCCGGCTGTTAAGCAAGCTACACCACCTGTAGTTTGGACACTTCATTTTTTCAAAGGAAATGCTTCGGGACCACGGGATACTCAGTGAAGAGCATCAGGAGGCACCCCAAGGCATAGGGGCTGGGACTGGCAGTAGGATGCCTTGCGGTGGACAGCCGAGCTCGATCCTTATAAAAGCTTTTTAACTGCAGCAGCTTTAGTGGACGCTACTGGAGCTGGAATTACGCGGCTGCTGGCATGAGTCTTGCCCTCCAATAGATCCTTGTAAATGGATTTAAAGTGTATTCATTCAAATTAGAGAGACAATTTAAATTAAAAAGCTTAGAGCTGCCTCCACCACAGGGGGGCTCGCTCGACCCACCAGCGGACAGGCACCAGTATTGGGAGAGGGGGGCTGGCCATCAGGGTTCACCGCGGCTCTGGCACAAACCCGGCGACACGGAGGTGGCACGGGCAGGAGCGGACTGGCCGTGTCGGCTTCTCACTTTTTGGATTTTAGAAGGGCATGACATGCCTATATCTGTGTCTCCCCCTCCTTTTACTCCTCCACCTCTTTTATTTTCGCATGACTATATGTACTTGTCACTTTTCCATGTGTTAGTTATGTCTTCTGAGCAGTTTGTCAGCTTTTGGACACCTTTGAAGGTGTTTTCTATGTGTTTCTATGTGTTTTTGTTTGCCTGCCATTGGTTTTAACGGTGTTCGAAGGTGTTCGACGAACAGTTCGACGAACAGTTCGGCGAACACACGGGTGTTCGACGAACCGAACCGAACTCGAACACTACGGGGGTGGCTCAACACTAATAGTGAATAAGTGTAGTGTGCAAACTACTACTCATATAGGGGTAAGGGCCCAATCCTGTATGATGCCCACCGGGGGATTCTCCTGTTCCTCTGTGGGCCAGTCCAAGTCTGCACACTATTTTTTCTTGTATTGTACTGTTTATTCCTGTTTTGACTATACAACTATAGCACTCTTTCGTTTTATCTGATAAAGCTGCCTTTCCTGTAGTGATATGCGTAGGATCTACTCCATGGCATTAGATTGATATGTTGAGACCTCTTTCATTGCTGGCTCTTGTTTTTTTATATCACATTATTATTCTTTTTTCTGGGAACTTACACACAATATTCCATTTATTGGTTTGATACCTCATTTATCAGTTATGCTTTAGTATTCATCATTATTTCATTCTCAGGTCATCATTTATTTTGTAAGTGTGGTTGATATGCTCTTATTGCGAACTTAACCATTTGAGATACTTATGCTGTGATTTCAGTCCATTATATTACTTTGGACTGGCGGTATAAATTTTATGTGATTTTTAAATGTTTTTAATTGTTTGTGGAGTTTCTTTACTGTAATTTTTATTCATTGTTAATAGATTTAAATTATTTTTATGCTTGGGTATGCACATGACCTTTTCAATATATATAGTGTTCATGTATATGTGGCACCCCAGAGGGTCTGGTTGCCACAGTGGTAGTAATACCATGTCTGGGAGCAAAACAGGAGTTTCCTGGTCAGGAACACATTACATGCAACACTTCCTGCCCCAGACCAGAGAGGGGAGGATCCTGCCCTTTATAACTGGATCTGGAGGCGGGGATAGGTAGTCTGAGTTTGGAGTTCAGTGTGTGGAGTCAAGTAGGACAAGAAGGAGTAAAGAGCCAGGGACTGGAGCTGGAGTTAGCTCGTCCTGGATAGTATCCACAGAGGACCGGACGCCGGAGTCCGAGGCTGTGGAGATTGCATACCCAGCAGCAGATACCGCAGGGCAGGAGATTGCAGGTCTCCTGGCCCATCAGAAGCCCGGAGGCTCAGCCACACGAAAGGACCCGTACCGCCACAGAGGAGCGAGGAATACACCCCCCTTGTCACCTGGAGAGCAAGTCCAAAAGAGAAAAAGGCGGCTGCATAAATTGGATGACCAGTGGGAAAAAGAGCCGTACACCAATCTACCATCAAGTCATGATAACACCAAGGTGTACCTCATAAGTAAGGATGGAGGAGAAACGACAGCAACAGTTTCCAGAGACCACCTGAAGAAATTTCCTGAGCAACTACAGCATGCTGAAGAAGGCCAAGATATCCCTCAACCCGCAGAGGAAGTGGAAGAAATGGTCAGCACAGTACTCTGAGAATTTCCCCGGTCATGGACGCAAGTGAATAATGCCATTGTTGTGCCAGTCCTTACATTTCTCCTACCAGCCCCTCAGGGAGCTGTAGAAGTCCCAGTAGAGTTGGAAGAACCATTGGCCCAGAGACAGAAGACTCCTCATCGGTAGACCAGGAGAATCTACCCTCTCCTAGTAGCGAACCTGTCGTACCCTCGGTAAGCCAAAGGATCCATGGGGAGCGGCCCAACCTACCGGAGACACCTCCAAATACCTGTAGTGAGGTGAACATTGAGCCCACCACACCAGGGGTAAATACAGGGGACCAAGGTAAAACACAGATAGACAGTGTGTTACGTATATCTACCAGAAGCACCAGAGGTCAAATCCCTGCTCGCTGGAGGATTTAGATGTTGTAACGGGTCTGGGAGGCGGAACCTCTGAGCAACTATACAAGGGGGCGGTCCTTGTAAGGAAGCGGGTGGCGCCCAGGGAAGATGGGCAGGTAGTCACAGCAAGTGACCGGGGCAGTCTCTGGGTAAACGGGCAGGAGGTCACGGCAAGTGACCGGGACAGTCTCTGGATAACGGGCAGGTGGTCACGGCAAGTGACCGGGACAGTCTCTGGGTAACGGGCAGGTGGTCACGGCAAGTGACCGGGGCAGTCTCTGGGTAAAGGGCAGGTACGACCTGTGACGGCTGAGCCTCCAGGTAGGCTAGCAGGCGAGTAGCAGATGTGTGCTCCCAGGTGAGCAGGCGAGAGTCTCTGGACAGGCAGGTGGTCACAGCACGTGACGGCGGAGCCTCCAGGTAGGCTAGCAGGCGAGTAGCAGATGTGTACTCCCAGGTGAGCAGGCGAGAGTCTCTGGACAGGCAGGTGGTCACAGCACGTGACGACGGAGCCTCTAGGTAGGCTAACAGGCAGGTAGCAGATGAGCGCTCCCAGGTGAGCGGGCAAGCTGGTCCATAGACAGACTGACTGGTGTCGGAAGGCAGACCGTCGGACCTCAGGCTAGCAAGCAGGTAAGCGGATAACAGGCAGGAATCAGACAGCAAACTGGCAGGAAACTGGCAGGTAACTGGCAGGTAACTGGAAACGGGACCTGAGGGCTGAAGCAGAGTAGTGAACAGTGCAACAACATTGCTCAGGCACCTCCATTTTGGAGGAGGTGCCTTATATATGGAGGGATCCTCCGGCCATTGGCCGGGGACTCCTTAGGGCGGCGCGCGCGGCCCCTTTAAGAGAGGGGGAGCGCGTGCGCGCGCGCCCTAAGCACAGTGACCGGGGGAGAGCGCACGCTGCAAGCAGAGCGGGAGGAAGCCGCCGGGCACGGAGCAGAGAGGTGAGGTGAACAGTGTCCCTGCCTAGCAGGAGGCAGGGACGCCGACGCTACAGTACCCCCCCCTTTAGGCCCCCCTTTTTTAGGCCAGACAGAAATTTACCAAGGATGAGAGGGGCATGGATGTTCTCCCGGGGCTCCCATGTTCTCTCCTCAGGACCAAACCCCTTCCAATCCACTAGAAAAAAGGACTTCCCTCTTACACTTTTGGTGGCCAGAATGTTCTCTACCTCAAACTCGTCTTCAGCAGAAACCGGAGCAGGGGGCGTACCTGTAGACTTGGAAAAGGAGTTAAGTACCACGGGTTTGAGAAGAGATACATGGAAGGAGTTAAGGATCCGTAAGTTGGCCGGGAGTTTCAATTTATAGGCCACTGGGTTGATCTGTTTGATAACCTCCAGTGGGCCGATGAACCGAGGCCCTAACTTATAGGAAGTAATCTTGAGCCGGACATATTTGGATGAGAGCCAGACTTTATCTCCGGGACGAAATTGTGGGGAATCCAGGCGTTTTTTGTCGGCGTGTCTCTTCATCCGCTCGGACGACTGAAGGAGTGCGGATCGGGTACTCTCCCAAATGGAGGAAAATTTGCTAACGAGAGATTCCGCAGCCGGGTTGTGCACAGAGGTGGAGACTAGAGATGAGCGTTGTTCGACTCGAACTGTTCGCCAATCTCAAATTCGAGCTGTTTTGGGCGGTGTTCGAGCTGTTCGACGAACACGAACGATTTGAGAAAAATTCGGCTGTTCGAGGTTATGTTCGATAACTGTTCGTGCACCAAAATCATAACTGGATTTTTTCTCAGTAATGATGAAAATTAATGTTAATACGCAGTTTGAGTGTACAGCGGGGTGGGGGGAGGGGCAGGGGATGTATCTCTGCAGGAATAATGAAGATCTCCATTTTTTTTTCTCTTTCCCGCATTTACAGTGGGGAGGTGCAATCTGTCAGCCTATCAGCAGCGCACACACGGAGCGAAGTGCTTTTTTTCACACAAGCAAGGGCATGTGTCATTGGCAGTGTATGTCACATGTCCTTGCCCTATAAGACCAAGCCATTTTCCCCGTCGCCACCATTTTCTCACTGCTGCAGCTGCGTGTTAGACGGCACCGCTGTTGCTGTGTGCGCTATACCTTGTTAATTTCAAGCCAATTTTCGCACAAATCTACAGATAGCTTGGGAGTAGGGAATAGTTGTGATTGCAGTCCTTTTAAGGACTAGGTTACAGCATTTCCTACGACTTTTATCAGGCAGGTCTGTGCTCTTAAATAGATAGATTGTGGGAGTAAAGACAAATTGTAATTGCAGTCCTTTTCAGGACTAGGTTACATCAGTTCCTTTCAGTTTTTGCCAGGCAGTTCTGTGCCAGTGCTGTGCAAGTTTTTTTCACAGCATTTGGCTGAATCTAGCAAAGCTAATCCTTTTTGGCCTATTGCAGAGTGTGTTAGTCAGTGGAGTAGCCTATCTGTGTTGCAAGATATACCACCTGTGTATAGAATACCAATTTTTTTACTGCACCTAGTGAAGTAAAATCTTTTGGACATAGCATCATTCTATTAGTCCATCTATACTGACCTCCATCAGGTTGCAAATTGAATATAATTTTTTTCTGCATCTAGCTCTGAAAAAATATTTGGGCTTCTAGCAGTGTGTGGGACTTGTTCTATTAGTCCATCTATACTGACCTCCATCAGGTTGCAAACTGAATATAATTTTTTTCTGCATCTAGCTCTGAAAAAATATTTGGCCTTCTAGCAGTGTGTGGGACTTGTTCTATTAGTCCATCTATACTGACCTCCATCACGTAGCAAATTCAAAATAATTTTTTGTCTGCATCTAGCTCTGAAAAAATATTTGGCCTTCTAGCAGTGTGTGGGACTTTCTCTATTAGTCCATCTATACTGACCTCCATCAGGTTGCAAATTAAAAATAATTTTTATCTGCATCTACCTCTGAAAAAATATTTGGGCTTCTAGCTGTGTGTGAGACTTGTTCTATTAGTCCATCTATACTGACCTCCATCAGGTTGCAAACTGAATATCATTTTTTTCTGCATCTAGCTCTGAAAAAATATTTGGCCTTCTATCAGTGTGTGGGACTTTCTCTATTAGTCCATCTATACTGACCTCCATCAGGTTGCAAATTAAAAATAATTTTTATCTGCATCTAGCTCTGAAAAAATATTTGGCCTTCTAGCAGTGTGTGGGACTTTCTCTATTAGTCCATCTATACTGACCTCCATCAGGTTGCAAATTAAAAATAATTTTTTGTCTGCATCTAGCTCTGAAAAAATATTTGGCCTTCTAGCAGTGTGTGGGACTTTCTCTATTAGTCCATCTATACTGACCTCCATCAGGTTGCAAATTCAAAATAATTTTTTGTCTGCATCTAGCTCTGAAAAAATATTTGGCCTTCTAGCAGTGTGTGGGACTTTCTCTATTAGTCCATCTATACTGACCTCCATCAGGTTGCAAATTAAAAATAATTTATATCTGCATCTGGCTCTGAAAAAATATTTGGCCTTCTAGCAGTGTGTGGGACTTTCTCTATTAGTCCATCTATACTGACCTCCATCAGGTTGCAAATTAAAAATAATTTTTTGTCTGCATCTAGCTCTGAAAAAATATTTGGCCTTCTAGCAGTGTGTGGGATTTTCTCTACTAGTCCATCTATACTGACCTCCATCAGGTTGCAAACTGAATATAATTTTTTTCTGCATCTACCTCTGAAAAAATATTGGGCTTCTAGCTGTGTGTGGGACTTGTTCTATTAATCCATCTATACAGACCTCCATCAGGTTGCAAACTGAATATAATTTTTTTCTGCATCTACCTCTGAAAAAATATTTGGGCTTCTAGCTGTGTGTGGGACTTGTTCTATTAATCCATCTATACAGACCTCCATCAGGTTGCAAACTGAATATAATTTTTTTCTGCATCTACCTCTGAAAAAATATTTGGGCTTCTAGCTGTGTGTGGGACTTGTTCTATTAGTCCATCTATACTGACCTCCATCAGGTTGCAAACTGAATATAATTTTTTTCTGCATCTAGCTCTGAAAAAATATTTGGCCTTCTAGCAGTGTGTGGGACTTTCTCTATTAGTCCATCTATACTGACCTCCATCAGATTGCAAATTAAAAATAATTTTTATCTGCATCTAGCTCTGAAAAAATATTTGGCCTTCTAGCAGTGTGTGGGACTTTCTCTATTAGTCCATCTATACTGACCTCCATCAGGTTGCAAACTGAATATATTTTTTTTCTGCATCTACCTCTGAAAAAATATTTGGGCTTCTAGCTGTGTGTAGGACTTATTCTATTAGTCCATCTATACTGACCTCCATCAGGTTGCAAACTGAATACAATTTTTTTCTGCATCTACCTCTGAAAAAATATTTGGGCTTCTAGCTGTGTGTGGGACTTGTTCTATTAGTCCATCTATACTGACCTCCATCAGGTTGCAAATTGAATATAATTTTTTTCTGCATCTAACCCAGCCAATAATTTTGGCCTAATACCACAGTTTGGCCACTCAGCTCTGCTCGGTTCCCATCCATTGTTTTTTTGTGCAAACAACTCCAGAGTTGTGAATTAGTTAACCACCAAAATGAGTGGAAAAAGGCCTGCTGCTGGTGGAAAGGGGAATAGGCGTGTTGGGAAGGGGAAAAAAGGTTGTGTCTGTGGGGTAGGAGTTAAAGCAACAGTAACATCTGCAGAAGAAAGACCATCTTCCAGCCAAACTAAAATGTCTACTTCTTTTAGCGGACAATGTGATAAGATCCCTTTCTTACGGCCACGCCAATCGCTACAAATTCCAGATGAGGCACAAAAACAGCAGGTGCTTCAACGGATATCAAGTGCTCCTTTAAGTGGGCTCTCCTCCACATCAACTTTAACATCACAAATACTCCAGTCCTCAAAGGTGTCACCCCAATCGCACTTGCGTCCTCACAGCTCCCAAATCTCCAGCTGCCCGTCTGAGTATGAGGTAGAACCGATGGTTGAGTCTGCAGAGCTGTTTACTCATACTATAGCCTGGGAATCAGAGGTCGACTCCAGCGCTTCTGTGAATCCAGACGAGGAAATGATCTGCACTGATGCCCAGAATCTTTATGAGTCGGATCCAGGACCAGACGCAGAAGGTTCTGACCATAATGTAGACCCTCATTCCCAAACTGTAACTCCTGTTGGTGGAGACAATGAGGAAGACGATGATGAGACTCAAATACCTGATTGGAGCGACAACTTTAGCTTTTTGTCAGGGCAGGAACAGGTTGGCTCTGAGGACGGCGGGTGTGATAACGCACAGGGTGATGATGATGAGGTTGGACATCCCACTTACTGTCAACCCACAGTCAGCCAAGAGATGAGGTCAGCAGAGGAGGTGGAGGAACATGCTAGTGACGACGAGGTCAGGTTGCGCCTTCCTGGACAGAGACGTAGTACTGGAAGCACGTCAACAACTGCATCCTCAAACACAACTCTGCCTCTCACCACAAGTCGTGGTGGCTCTTCAGGTCGCATGGGTGCTAAGCCTTGCATAGCCTGGGCATTTTTTCAGATCGATAAAGATGACCCAACTCGTGTTATCTGTAACATTTGTCAGCAAAAGCTAAGTAGAGGCCAAAAAATACATAGTTTGAGTACTTCATGCATGAACCGGCACATGGACATGAAGCATAAGTTGCAGTGGGAAGCTCAGTGTGCTACAATGCGGCCTAGCCGGCCGGGCCAACCACCGTCTGCCATATCTTGTGCATCCGCGGCCTCTTCATCCTCTGTGACTGGGGGGACAGCAGTCACACCTGTTTTGGGGCGCAGATCTGCCACCTCTTTACCCGCAACAGCCAGCGTGATTGGCAGGTCATCATTTTCTTTGGAGGTGGTAACACCAGCTGGTGTTGAGCGCTGTCCGACATCGATAGCACCACCTTTGGATCAAGGCAACCTAACATGTCCGCCTGCATCTTCCTCACAGACCGGCAGTTTGCCGGGGACACCCTTATCAACCCCGTCTAAGCACAATAGCCAGCCCTCGGTCCCTCAGATGTGGACAAGTAAAAGACCATTTCCTCCTAGCCATGAGAAAGCTAAGAGGTTGAATTTCACCATCTGCAAGCTCTTGGCTACAGAAATGCTGCCTTTCCGCCTGGTGGACACAGAGGATTTTCGAGACCTTATGTCTGTCGCAGTGCCCCAGTACCAGATGCCCAGTCGGCACTACTTCTCAAAGAAAGGTGTGCCTGCGCTCCACCAGCATGTCGCACACAACATCACCGCTTCTTTGAGAAACTCTGTGTGTGACAGGGTGCATTTCACCACAGACACTTGGACGAGTAGGCATGGACAGGGGCGTTACATGTCGCTGACTGGGCACTGGGTAACTATGGTGACAGCAGGACAAGGGGCTGCTGTCCAAGTCTTGCCGTCCCCACGAGTTGTGCGTCAATCCTCTTTATGTCAAAGTTCCTCCACTGCTTCTGCCTCCTCAACCTCCTCTCGGTCTTCCACCTGCACCCAAAGCCTGTCTGGTCATGCCACAAGCTTTCTAACTGCGCAGAAGGGATCCTGCACACCTCCTTACTATGCTGGCAGTAGGGCTCAACGTCATCAGGCGGTTTTTACTTTGAAATGTCTGGGAAATGTGAGTCACACAGCTGAGGAGTTGTGGTCAGCTCTGGAGAACCAATTTCATGAATGGTTGTCTCCACTGGACCTGAAACCAGGGAAGGCCGTGTGCGACAATGCTGCAAACCTGGGTGCGGCCCTTCACCGGGGCAATGTCACACACGTGCCTTGTATGGCTCACGTGTTGAACCTGGTTGTTCAGCAATTTTTAGCCCACTATCCCAGACTAGATGGCCTTCTGCAGAGGGCACGGTCGCTGTGTGCTCACTTCCGCCGTTCGCATCCCGCATCTCAGCGACTTACATCTCTACAGAAGTCGTTGGGCCTGCCACTTCACCGGCTAAAATGCGATGTGCCTACCCGGTGGAATTCAACTCTGCACATGTTGCAGCGACTGTGGCAGCACTGACAAGCCCTGGTGCAATACGTTCTGACGTATAGCCTGGGCCAACGAGATCCAGAGGTGGGGCAAATCACGCTGGAGGAGTGGTCTCAGATCAGGGACCTATGCACCCTTCTGCACAGTTTTGAAATGGCGACGAAGATGTTTAGTGCTGACGATGCCATTATCAGCATGACTATTCCGGTGATTTACATGCTGGAGCACATGTTAAACAGAATTCGGAGTCAGGTGGTGGCACAAGAGGAGGTGGAGGAAGTAGAGGAGGAGGAGTTGTATGCGGAAGGGCTAACATCTGCAAGGTCCAGACGGTCGGCTTCACCAAGGCGGCAGGCATGTGAGGGTGGGGGAGATGGTTTTACCAGGGCGCATGGTAGCAGCCAAACTAGTGAGGAAGGTGCAGGAGCCCAGGAAGAAGTGGAGGACGAACTGATGGAAGACTCATCAGATGAGGGAGACCTTGATCACATTTCTGTTGTGCGAGGTTGGGGGGAGAGGACAGAGGAAGGAAGCATGATTGTTACCTCGCTACCAACACAACAGGGACTTGGTGCTCCTGGATGCGCAACACACATGAGTGCCTTCTTGCTGCACTACCTGCAACATGACCCTCGAATTGTGAGAATTAGAAATAATCCTGACTACTGGGTTGCCACACTGTTAGATCCCCGGTACAAAAGTAAATTTGCAGAAATTATTCCTGCCATAGAAAGGGATGCACGCATGCAGGAGTATCAGCAGAGACTGTTGCAGAATCTTACATGTGCTTTTCCACAAAACACCAGTGGTGCACGTAGTGAATCTCACAGTTCCAACTTGCCAACCGTGGGACCGTCAAGTGTTCAGCACTCAAACCGTAACAGAACCACAGTATCTGCTGGTAACATCAATTTTGCGGAATCATTTCACCACTTTTTAGCCCATCCTTTGCAAGGCCACAGGAGACAAGAAGTCTGACACATAGTCAACGCCTAGAGACGATGGTACAGGAGTATCTCCAAGTAAACATTGAAGCCATGACTGTGTCACTGGACCCTTGCTCTTTTTGGGCTTCCAATCTGGATAAATGGCCGGAGCTAGCCACTTATGCCTTGGAGATCTTGTCATGCCCCGCAGCCAGCGTTCTGTCTGAACGTGTGTTCAGCGCTGCTGGTGGTGTGCTGACAGATAAGCGCACGCGGCTCTCCACTGATAATGTAGACAGACTCACGTTCATAAAGATGAACAAATCATGGATCCGAAACGACTTTTCTACCCCTGTGTCATCCTGGGGAGAGTAAAAGCTTGATGATTGGTTAAAATCACCCTACCAACCTTTTTAAGCTTTCAAATTACTAATCATGTTTATCTGTATCTTGGCTGGAAAATAATTTGGGCTTTGTAGCAGTGTGCAGCACTGATTCTATTAGGCCATCTATAATAAGCTCCACCAGATTTAAAATTACTAATCATGTTTATCTGTATCTTGACTGGAAAATAATTTGGGCTTTGTAGCAGTGTGCAGCACTGATCCTATTAGGCCATCTATACTAAGCTCCACCAGATTTAAAATTAATAATAATTTTTAGCTGCATCTTGCCCGGAAAATAATTTTGGGGCTCCGAGATGCGAAAGACACATAAGTGTCTTCTTGCTGCACTACCTGCAACATGACCCTCATATTGTCAGAATTCGAAGTATTCATGACTACTGGGTTGCCACACTCTTAGATCCCCCAAACTTTTCGATCAACCTTTTCATTTTAATAAAGACCAAAAAATGGTCATTTTTGAAATTATAAGCATTAGCAGGTTATTAGAAACTGAAATCAAACAGTTTTCAACTCAAAACTTTATTCTAGGTGATGTTACATTTTCACATAGGACCCCTTGTTCGAAAGGAGCTTCTGAACTCTCTCGTCCATTGAATTTGTCAGGTTTTGGATGGTTTCTGCTTCAATTGTTTTGCATGAGGACAGAATACCCTCCCAGAGCTGTTGCTTAGATGTGAACTGCCTCCCGCCATCATAGACACTCCTTTTGATGATGCTCCAGAGGTTCTGAATGGGGTAGAGGTCAGGGGAGCATGGGGGTCACACCATAAGTTTGTCCCCTTTTATGCCCATATCAGCCAGAGATGCAGATGTTTTATGTGCAGCATGAGATGGTGCATTATCATGCAAAAAAATGATCTTGCTGTGAAATACACGGCTCTTCTTCTTGAACCATGGCAGGAAGTGCTGTTTGAGAAAATCCACATACATTATGGAGTTCATCTTTAGCGCCTTCAGGGATCCTAAAGGGGCCGACAATCTCTCTCCCCATGATTCCAGCCCAAAACATTACTCTACCTCCTCCTTGTTTGCGCTGTAGCCGTGTTTGCGTGGGGTGTCCATCAACCAGCCATCCTCCACTCCATCCATCTGGACCATCGAGCGCTGCACGGCACTCATCCATGAACAAAACAGTTTTGAAATCAGTCTTCATGTAATGTTTGGCCCACTGGAGCCGTTTCTGCTTGTGTGAAGTGGATAGAGGAGGTCGACAGGATGGCGTATGCACAGCTGCAAACCTCTGAAGGACCCTGCATCTTGTTGTTCGGGGGACGTTGGAGGCACAAGCAGCTTCAAAAACTTGTCTGCTGCTATGACAAGGCTTTTTTGCCGCTGCTCTTTTAACCTGACGTAATTGCCTGTAGGAAAGAGTCCTCAATTTGCCCTTATCAGCACGCACACGTGTGTACTGTGAATCAGCTACTTCTTGATTGCCAAGACACTTCATCCTGATCATCGCACAATGTTGATTGTAGTCATGCCTTGACCTAAACACTCCACAATTTGTTGCTTCTCAGCAGCCGACACATCCTTTTTCTTTCCCATTTTGGCAGAATATGTAGGCTGCTTAATAATGTGAGACAGCCTTCTTAAGTAGTCTTGCCTTTCATTGGACACACCTACCAAACTAATTAGCACAGGTGTCTGCAATTGCTTACAGTGATATAAAGAGCCCTGACACACTTCACCATCAATGAGTTTAACTGACAAACAAACAAATTCTTCCCTTATCACTCCTAAACACTTTTTGCATAATAATTTGGAACACAGTGTACATGTGCTTTTCCACAAAACACCAGTGGTTAACGTAGTGAATCTTACAGTTCTAACTTGCCAACCGTGGTCTGTATGGAGTTGTTCAATAAAGGGCCCAAAATTAAGATAACATAGATGGGAGAGGTCTCTATGAATAGGAATTCCTAAGTATTTGATACCCTGTGAGGGCCAGGCAAAGTGAAAGTTGGACTGGATGGAATCCTATATGGATTTGGGGAGGGAGACATCGAGGGCCTCAGACTTCGCTGCATTGATTTTAAAATTTGACCATGTAACAAAGTGATCTATTTCAGCCATAACAGCATGGATGGATATATGTGATTGAGTGATATATACTAGGACATCATCAGCAAATAGAGAGCACTTGTACTCGGTGCCTCCCACCTCAATCCACCTAATATTGGGGTTATGGCGAATTGATGAGAGCAGGTGCTCCGTCACTAGGATGTATAAGAGAGGGGACAGAGGACATCCCTGCCTTGTCCCATTGGTGATTGTGAAAGGTGATGAAAATGTTCTGATGCACCCCCTGGGCCTTGGGACACCCGGAGCCGGACCCTTTTTGGTGGATGCTGGTGGTTGTAGTCTTCGTGGCGGCGACCCGGTTCCGTGGCTCAGGGTGGTCAAACCAGTGGCGGAACTATTTATGTGGTTTTGATGTTTAAATGTCCGACTACGCCACCCGTGGATTGCGGTCAGAGTGAACCGCCGCTGCAGGGCAGACCGCTGAGGCTGGTGTTGTGTGTGCAGCAGAGCGTAGCATAACTCCCCACGGGAGGAGTATAGCCTCACGGCAGTGTATGCGGAGGATGGGGGTGATGGTGCAGGGCAGCAGCAGTAACGACACGGAGTCAGTGATGCAGTCCAGGGCCTTTACTCACAGTTCTTATTATCCAGACCACGTCTGCAGGTAACGGCTGCCCACGTCATACTGTGCTCACCAGGTGAGGGGCTCAGACAACTCCCAGATAACTTTGGAGCGCTTCACAGGACCCCCTTTGTGTGTCCTTTGTCTGGCCTTTCTTACCAACCCTTCTGTCCGGCTGCCTCGGGCCTCCTCTTGGTAAACTTGGCGCCAGTTTCCCTGACCCTATGTGGTGCCTTCCTAGTGGGTGTAGCGAGGGGCTGCACCACATAAAATGTCACAGCCTCCGGTTTCTAGCTGAGGGTCGTTTCCTGCCTCCACTAGCTTCGGGGACCGGTCTCCCCCTTTGGCCTGACCCCTCCACGCAGGTGGATTCGGGCGTGCGGTGGCGACTCGCCCGTCCGCACCCCTGGGATCCCTTCATTCCTCGTTCCTGGAGCCTTCTCCGCTCCTCTTCCTTCCTTCTCCCTCTTCCAGGCCTGGGCCTCTGTTACTAGGCCCGCCTCCGGAGCAGAGCTCATGCAGAGCCCCTGCTCCCTGCCACTTCTGCTCAGACTTCTCTGCACTGAACTAAGATGGTGCCCACCTTTTATACTCCCTTCTCAATGCACGCAGGAACTGCTTCCTCCCTGCTCCTGCACTACAGGGTTCCCCTTCCTCAGTGTTCCCTCCCCCCACTCCAGCCAGGGACAGGGACTGTCGTGCCCATCTCAGAGGCATATTGGTCGCCCTGCCCCACAGCAATGTGGTGTAATGCATGCAGGTGTCGGGTCCTGATCCACACTCCATCCTTACCTGAGAGTGAGATATCACACCTCTGGGTGAGGTGCAATACCTCTGTAGCAACCGAGCCCTCAGGGTGCTACAATTCCATTTATCTTCAGCCTAGGTGACGTATTGTGATACAGGGCCGTGATTTGGGCTATAAAAGGGTCCCCTAGACCCCTACCCCAAGCTTTTTAAGAGAATCATATATGGCGTGCCAGGAGACTCTATGGAATGCTTTCTCAGCATCCAACGAGAGTATCTAATTACAAATTTTTAACTGCATCTAGCCCAGGAAATACTTTGTGTCTAGTAGCAGTGTCTGCTAGTAAGCGGATTATCCCGGCTGTTAAGCAAGCTACACCACCTGTAGTTTGGACACTTAATTTTTTCAAAGGAAATGCTTCGGGACCACGGGATACTCAGTGAAGAGCATCAGGAGGCACCCCAAGGCATAGGGGCTGGGACTGGCAGTAGGATGCCTTGCGGTGGACAGCCGAGCTCGATCCTTATAAAAGCTTTTTAACTGCAGCAGCTTTAGTGGACGCTACTGGAGCTGGAATTACGCGGCTGCTGGCATGAGACTTGCCCTCCAATAGATCCTTGTAAATGGATTTAAAGTGTATTCATTCAAATTAGAGAGACAATTTAAATTAAAAAGTTTAGAGCTGCCTCCACCACAGGGGGGCTCGCTCGACCCACCAGCGGACAGGCACCAGTATTGGGAGAGGGGGGCTGGCCGTCAGGGTTCACCGCGGCTCTGGCACAAACCCGGCGACACGGAGGTGGCACGGGCAGGAGCGGACTGAACGTGTCGGCTTCTCACTTTTTGGATTTTAGAAGGGCATGACATGCCTATATCTGTGTCTCCCCCTCCTTTTACTCCTCCACCTCTTTTCTTTTCACATGACTATATGTACTTGTCACTTTTCCATGTGTTAGTTGTGTCTTCTGAGCAGTTTGTCAGCTTTTGGACACCTTTGAAGGTGTTTTCTATGTGTTTCTATGTGTTTTTGTTTGCCTGCCATTGGTTTTAACGGTGTTCGAAGGTGTTCGACGAACAGTTCGACGAACAGTTCGGCGAACACACGGGTGTTCGACGAACCGAACCGAACTCGAACACTACGGGGGTGGCTCAACACTAGTGGAGACAGGAAAAGGGATTCGAGGATGCAGACCGAAGACTACAAAAAACGGGGATTTAGAGGAAGATTCACTCTCGTGATTGTTGTAAGAGAACTCGGCCCATGGTAGGAGATCCACCCAGTCTGAATGGTGGGCATAAACGAAGTGCTGGAGGTAACTGGTCAAATTCTGATTGATCCGCTCCACTTGACCATTGGACTGTGGGTGGTAAGCGGAGGAGAAGTCCAGGGTGACGTCGAGCAGTTTACATGTGGCTCTCCAGAAGCGTGAGGTGAACTGAACCCCACGATCCGACACGATGTGGAGAGGCAGACCATGGAGACGGAAGATGTGGCGGATAAAGTCTTTAGCTAGCTCAGGTGCAGATGGGAGGCCTGGCAGGGGAATGAAATGAGCCATTTTGGAAAAGCGGTCAGCGACCACCCAAATGACCGTACAACCGGCAGAGACGGGGAGATCTGTTATGAAGTCCATAGCTATATGCTGCCACGGGGCAGCAGGTACTGGCAGAGGGAGAAGGCGGCCGGCAGGCAGGTGTCTCGGAACTTTGTTGCGGGCGCAGGACACACAGGCAGAAACAAAGTCTATTACGTCCTTGTGCAGGGTAGGCCACCAGTAGTGCCGGGTAATAAGCTGTAGGGTCTTTTTCTGACCGGCGTGCCCAGCTAGCTTAGACGAGTGACCCCAGTGTAGAATCTTCTCCCGATCGGACACCGTTACGAATGTCTTACCGGGAGGGAGACGATTTAGACTCACGGGGGCTACCTGCATTACTCTGGCGGGATCGATGATGTGTTTAGGCTCCTCCTCAAGATCAGACACCAGAAAGGATCGGGACAGGGCGTCAGCTTTGATGTTTTTGTCAGCCAGGCGAAAATGAAGAATGAAATCAAAGCGGGCAAAAAACAAGGACCACCGGGCTTGGCGCGGGTTAAGTCTCTGGGCGCTCTGGAGATATGCCAAGTTCTTGTGGTCAGTGTAAATTATTACCGGGTGAAGAGCCCCCTCGAGCAGGTAACGCCACTCCTCTAGTGCCATCTTAATGGCCAACAATTCTCGGTCTCCTATAGAATAGTTGCGCTCAGAATAGGAGAAAAGTTTGGAGAAAAAGCCGCAGGTTACCTCTCTTCAGGAAGATGACTTTTGGGTAAGTACCGCCCCAGCTCCGGAGGAGGAGACGTCAACTTCTAGGAAGAATTGTTTGTTGCCGTCCGGACGATGCAGCACCGAGGCGGAGGAGAAGGCCTGTTTTAAGGAAAGAAAGGCCTCCTCTGCTTCGGGCGGCCATTCTCTTGGGTTCGTACCTTTACGGGTGAGCGCAGAGATAGGGGCGGTTCGGGAAGAGAAGTGCGGTATGAACAGGCGGTAATAGTTGGCGAAGCCCATGAACCGCTGAGTAGCCTTCAACCCCTCTGGTCGGGGCCACTTCTGGATGGCAGACAGTTTCTCAGGATCCATTTGTAGACCTGTCTGAGAGATTATGTAGCCCAGAAATGGAAGAGAGGTCTGCTCAAAGATGCACTTCTCATATTTAGCGTAGAGGTGGTTCTGCCTGAGCCTGAGCAGGACCTGACGAACGTCCCTCCGGTGAGTAGGAAGATCCGGAGAGAAGACCAAGATGTCGTCCAGGTACACCACCACGCAGGAGTAGAGAAGATCACGGAAGATGTCATTGACCAACTCTTGAAAGACGGCAGGAGCGTTACAGAGACCGAAGGGCATCACAAGGTACTCATAGTGGCCGTCCCGGGTGTTGAATGCCGTCTTCCACTCATCCCCCTGACGGATACGGACCAGGTTATACGCTCCACGGAGATCCAGTTTGGTGAAGATTCTAGCCCCCCTCAGACGGTCAAATAATTCAGGAATGAGCGGAAGGGGGTATTTATTCTTCACAGTAATCTGGTTTAGGCCTCTATAGTCTATACATGGACGGAGTGAGCCGTCCTTCTTTTTGACAAAGATGAAGCCTGCTCCCGCCGGGGAGGTAGATTTCCGGATAAATCCCCGGGCCAGGTTCTCCTCAATATATTCAGACATGGACCGGGTCTCTGCAGCGGACAAAGGGTAGATTCGCCCACGGGGAGGAGTAGAGCCAGGCATCAGGTCGATTGGGCAGTCGTATGGTCTATGAGGAGGTAAAGTCTCTGCCTCTTTTTTATTGAAGACATCCGTATAAGACCAATAGGGAACCGGAAGACCGGGCAGATTGGCTGGGGTAGGAGAAGGACAGGCAGGACGAACGGGAACTAGACAAGTCTTATGGCAGTCGTGTCCCCAGCGAAGGACTTCTCCGGTCTGCCAGACAAGCACGGGTGCATGTTTCTGGAGCCAAGGCAGGCCAAGCAATAGTGCGTGAGAGAGTCCAGGCAGAACATGAAAGGAGATGCTCTCAGAATGCAGCATTCCCACCTGTAGAGTCAGAGATTCGGTGATGAGTTGGATGGGATGTGGTAAGAGGCTCCCATCCACGGCGGCGACAGATAAAGGTACGGCCAGAGGTTTGGTGGGAATGCGGTATTTTTCTACCAGGGATTGAGAGATGAGATTTCCAGCAGCTCCTGAGTCAAGTTGAGCCAGTTCAAAATAGCGGTTCTCTCCGCAGAAGATAGAGACAGACAGCATCAGGGATGGAGAGGGTTTACTTTTGTCTAGGGTGACCTCTCTGAGCGATCCTAGACACAGGCGTTTCCAGACCTCTTTGGGCAGGAACGGATCCGGTGCTCCTTACTGCCACAGTAGAAACAGCTCCCCTCGGCACGGCGTAAGTCTTGACGGGTCTTGACCATCTTGGTCTGGTCGACCTGCATAGGCTCAGGTGAGTGTGCCTGGGGAGTAACAGAGGGAGTGACGGGTCTCTGGAAGGTAGGGGCTAGACGTGGAAACCTCCTCTCACGGGTGACCTCCTTGGCGCGCTCCTGGAACCGGATGTCAATCCGGGTGGCAAGTGTAATTAAGTCGTCGAGAGTGGTAGGAATGTCCCGACCGGCGAGTTCATCTTTAATACGGCCGGACAGACCCTCCCAGAAGACGGACACCAGGGCGTCGTTATCCCAGGCCAGCTCCGAAGCAAGGGTACGGAACCGTATGGCATATTGGCCCACGGTGAGACTCCCTTGGCGGAGGCGTAGCAGAGATGAGGCGGATGAGGTCTTCCGTCCGGGTTCGTCGAAGACCTTCCGGAAAGCCGTGAGAAAGGCTGGCAGGTCGGACACCAGGGGATCTCCTCTCTCCCATAGAGGATTTAGCCAAGCCAGTGCCTCCCCCGTGAGATGGGACATGATGAAGGCTACCTTGGCCGGGTCGGAATTAAACTGGTGGGACAGGAGTTCAAAGTGCAGGGTGCACTGGTTTATGAAGCCCCGAGCTTGAGCGGAGTCGCCTCCGAAGCGAGGAGGTGCAGAAAGCCGGGTTCCGGAGCAGGATACCATGGTATTGGTGGACAGCGGAGCAGCCGGGCTGCGAGTCATGACACTAGCGGTGGTTGCTGGCGGAGCAGTCAAAGTGTCCAGGCAAGAATTGACATTCCGCAGGTGACCCAGGATGGACTCCTGTTGGGACCTCTGTCGGGACAGTTCATGACAAAGGTCCGAGAGCGCGGGAGCTTGGGTGCCACCGGGTTCCATGGCCCGAGCAAACTGTAACGGGTCTGGGAGGCGGAACCTCTGAGCAACTATACAAGGGGGCGGTCCTTGTAAGGAAGCGGGTGGCGCCCAGGGAAGATGGGCAGGTAGTCACAGCAAGTGACCGGGGCAGTCTCTGGGTAAACAGGCAGGAGGTCACGGCAAGTGACCGGGACAGTCTCTGGGTAACGGGCAGGTGGTCACGGCAAGTGACCGGGACAGTCTCTGGGTAAACGGGCAGGAGGTCACAGCAAGTGACCGGGACAGTCTCTGGATAACGGGCAGGTGGTCACGGCAAGTGACCGGGACAGTCTCTGGGTAACGGGCAGGTGGTCACGGCAAGTGACCGGGGCAGTCTCTGGGTAAACGGGCAGGAGGTCACGGCAAGTGACCGGGACAGTCTCTGGATAACGGGCAGGAGGTCACGGCAAGTGACCGGGACAGTCTCTGGATAACGGGCAGGAGGTCACGGCAAGTGACCGGGAAAGTCTCTGGATAACGGGCAGGTGGTCACGGCAAGTGACCGGGACAGTCTCTGGGTAACGGGCAGGTGGTCATGGCAAGTGACCGGGGCAGTCTCTGGATAAACGGGCAGGAGGTCACGGCAAGTGACCGGGACAGTCTCTGGATAACGGGCAGGTGGTCACGGCAAGTGACCGGGACAGTCTCTGGGTAACGGGCAGGTGGTCACGGCAAGTGACCGGGGCAGTCTCTGGGTAAACGGGCAGGAGGTCACGGCAAGTGACCGGGACAGTCTCTGGATAACGGGCAGGTGGTCACGGCAAGTGACCGGGACAGTCTCTGGGTAACGGGCAGGTGGTCACGGCAAGTGACCGGGGCAGTCTCTGGGTAAAGGGCAGGTACGACCTGTGACGGCTGAGCCTCCAGGTAGGCTAGCAGGCGAGTAGCAGATGTGTGCTCCCAGGTGAGCAGGCGAGAGTCTCTGGACAGGCAGGTGGTCACAGCACGTGACGACGGAGCCTCCAGGTAGGCTAACAGGCAGGTAGCAGATGAGCGCTCCCAGGTGAGCGGGCAAGCTGGTCCATAGACAGACTGACTGGTGTCGGAAGGCAGACCGTCGGACCTCAGGCTAGCAAGCAGGTAAGCGGATAACAGGCAGGAATCAGACAGCAAACTGGCAGGAAACTGGCAGGTAACTGGCAGGTAACTGGAAACGGGACCTGAGGGCTGAAGCAGAGTAGTGAACAGTGCAACAACATTGCTTGGGCACCTCCATTTTGGAGGAGGTGCCTTATATATGGAGGGATCCTCCGGCCATTGGCCGGGGACTCCTTAGGGGGGCGCGCGCGGCCCCTTTAAGAGAGGGGGAGCGCACGCGCGCTGCCCTAAGCACAGTGACCGGGGGAGAGCGCGCGCTGCAAGCAGAGCGGGAGGAAGCCGCCGGGCACGGAGCAGAGAGGTGAGGGGAACAGCGGCCCTGCCTAGCAGGAGGCAGGGACGCCGACGCTGCAGATGTCACCCATAACTGTAGTATTGCAAATGTTGAAATGTTTTATATGTGAGTACTGATTATGTTTTTCCAGTTACCCGACAGGGTTCAAAGACTTTCAGGTTATGGACAGTGAGTAACCAAAAACTTGCCCTGTAAATAGTTGCACCTCTAAAGTGCCCCCTTTGCAACAGACCACGGAGCAAAAACCTGTCTGGCGTGGCCCCACTTGTGGTCCAACGGGACTGCCTAAGCCTTGCAGCCACGCCAAAGGCCAACTTTGGGGGTTTGTTTGGACAGGTCCCCCATTCTACAACTGTACCTTGTTTGGATGAAATGGACACCTGGTTACGGATGATACCGTGACCTATAAGGACTGTAATGCCTGTAAATATGTTCATGTATTGTTAGTGCTATTGTTTATTGTTATCTGTTATATTTTTGCAAAATATGCTCAGTCCCGGAGTACTGAAATTTACTAGGGGGGAATGTGTCACCCCAGAGGGTCTGGTTGCCACAGTGGTAGTAATACCATGTCTGGGAGCAAAACAGGAGTTTCCTGGTCAGGAACACATTACAAGCAACACCTCCTGCCCCAGACCAGAGAGGGGAGGATCCTGCCCTTTATAACTGGATCTGGAGGCGGGGTTAGGTAGTCTGAGTCTGGAGTTCAGTGTGTGGAGTCAAGTAGGACACGAAGGAGTAAAGAGCCAGGGACTGGAGCTGGAGTTAGCTAGTCCTGGATAGTATCCACAGAGGACCGGACGCAGGAGTCAGAGGCTGTGGGGATTGCATACCCAGCAGCAGATACCGCAGGGCAGGAGATTGCAGGTCTCCTGGCCCATCAGAAGCCCGGAGGCTCAGCCACACGAAAAGACCCGTACCACCACAGAGGAAGGAGGAATACACAAGGCCCGAGTCGCCAGCCATACGGGTGAGCGCAGCACGTTACACTCGGGGACGTGGGCTACAACACGACTATAAGCGGGATAGCCAAAGAGTATAGTCAGAAAGGCAGGCCTACAACTCCACCTGGCCAGGAGGACTCTAGGATTGTTCCCAGACTGATCAAGCCCTCATCACTAGCTGGTACTCCCGTTGGGGCCCATATAATTGCCAACAGTAAAGACCCTGGGACTGCACTGCAAAGACTCCGTGTTGTCTTTACTGATACCTTGCACTACTACCACCATCATCCATACACGCTGCCCATACACACTATTCCTGTGGGGAGTTACACTACCTTAGCTGCTATACCACTGGCTTCAGAGGACTGTTCCGCAGCGGCGGTTCCTATTGACCGCATTCCACAGGTGGCGTAGTCGGACTATATACAACAGACACACATAGACTACCCTGGTTTGACCGCCCTGGGTCACGGACCGGGTCGCCGCCACGTTGACTACAACCCCCAGCATCTGCAGACCCGGATCCGGGTGCCCCACGGCCCAGGGGGCGCGTCAACTTTGGCGTAGTCGGCAGGATCGCGTGCCCGCTACCACCGGGTACTGCACGCCTTCACAGACTGTGTCGCATACCGTGGTGAAGATTTCCCGCCATTTGTCGCCGTTTTCCCGGCGGGAAATTTTGCAAACAAGGACATAGATGTCAATAAGACAGATGTATCAAATGGGGTCAAACCAGAGGCGTAGCTAAGGGTTCAGCTCAGGGGGGGTGGGCGAAACATCTGAGTTGGTCCCTAACCGGTAACCCTGATTACAACTATGGTGGAACAGTGATATTTATGGAGACATATAGTGGTAGATACCAGTATTGCAGAACATGCAAGTGATCACAGTACAGTTATAGATTGTGACTTACAGCTGACGTTCTTTCTGATGGAGTCGTTCAATTTTCCCATCTTTTCCATCTGGTCCAGACTGACATGACAACTTCTTCCAGCAAGGACTAATCTGCAGAAATTACAACAAAGACATATTTGACTTCTCACATTTCAACTGTCACCATCTAGTCCCAACCTGCACAAATGCCTCATCCTGCTTGTGAAGATCCAAGGTTCTGGGCTGTAATAATCACTTAGGCATGCTAACAACGCAACTATTTTGAATTCCTTCATCCATGGTCTTAAAGCAATTCTGGGTAGATGGTCACAATGCAATGTCCCTAGTCCGCAAGATCCCATCCTGGGGCCGATAGTTCCACTACCCTCGTACCATTCGGTACCCACTGTTTCCCACAGCCCACAGCTTTTGTATCTCCTGCCAGTATAGTCTGTAGCCACAGTCCATGCTCCCTACCACGACCATAGCACATGTCTCTCGTTCCAGCTGGCAACAATAATCCTTAAGATGATTCCTCATATCCAGATGATAGATATCACGACTGTAACTCGCGTATCAAACTCCAGCCTGCAACAACCATCCATTTACTTGTCCATTTACTCGTCAGTGTTCTAAATACCTCAGCCCGGCCCTCGGGAAACCACACCCCAAAACTATCTGTGCATTGGTGGAACCCCATCACCTGGGACTGTATGTGAGACCCCCTTTGTTGAGGTCTCCGCTGGGTCTACTATCCCCATCACACAATGGAACTAGTGACTGGGAGAACGATGGCTTAATTGAGGCCTTTGAGACACTGATGAGATTAATGGAATGATTGCTTAATATTTACCTTTACCAATCTCCTGTCTGGCCTTATATATACATAAGATCTAACAGTCTTCCTCTGTTACTTTCATTGAATGGAAATATCGATTCCTAAGGCTGAACACTTTCCAGGAGAAATTTGTGCACCTTAAACTGAAGAGCAAATCTCTAGTTAAACTCAACAATAAGATTGACTTAACCGGTGCTCTGTGATGGAAAAAGTCCACATCCCTTAGAGCCGTGAATTCCACTCTACGTCCATTGGTCCAGTAGTCTTTAGTCCGTGGCCAGCTCCTCACACTGCTGATCCCCCAATACTGAGCCACTGCTGCCATATGTGTCCTTATTACTGCACCTGCTGTTTGGCACAATAACAGCGCTCTTTTTAGTGCCCCACATAATAATGCTAAATACTGTGCCCCTTATATAATAATAATAATGCCTCCTTTGTGCCCTCTAGATGGTAAAATTGCCCCCTAGAAAATAGCAATGACCTGTGCAAATGCCCTAGAAAACAGTGTCCACATTTTTCCCCATTGACGGACACAATACTCTGAGTGCCCCTTTAACAATAATGCTTCTTAAGTGCCCACTTAATATTTAATAATGTCCATTAAGTCTCCCAATGTACAGCTCCTTTCTGCATAGTATGGTGGGCCACAGCTCCTTTATACAGAGTATAATGTCCTCACATCTCCCCTATACACAGTATAATATCCCCAAAGCTTCTCTATACATAGTGTGATGTCCCCGCTGCTCCCCCAAAACATAGTTAATGACCTATGCAGAAGCCCTCACACTGCATAATGGTCCCCACAGTAGTCCCCACATCAGCGCTCAAACTGTATAATGGCCACCACATTAGCTCCCACACTGTATAATGGCCCTCTCATTAGCCTTCAAACTGTATAATATCCCCAGCATTAGCCCCCAAACTGTATAATGGCCCCTACATTAGCTTCCACACTGTATAATGGCAGCCGCATTAACCTCCAAACTGTATAATGACCCTCATTTTACCCCCAAACCTGTATAATTTCTCCTGCATTAGCCCTCAAACTGTACAATAGCCACAGCAACAGGGTTATACATATTAAACCCTAATGCACAGAGATCAAAATTTCTAATGATGATTTTGTGAAAACGAGGCTACAGATTTCTTCACTGAAAGTATGTATTAAAACAGTATACCAGCGCTATTATGGCAATGCCTTTAGTTTAATATGTATAACCCTGATGACAGGTTCTCCTTAACCCCCAAACTGTATAATGGTCCCCACATTAGCTTCCATGCTGTATAATGCACCCACATTAGCTCCTATACTGTATAATGGGCCCCACATTAGCCCCCAAACTATATAATGGGCCCCACTTTAGCTTCTATACTATATAATGGGCCCCATGTTAGCTCCCAAAGTAACTATTCGGCCCCACCCTTTATAAGGGCCCCCACAGTACTGCCTATAATGTATGAGGGCTCCTATTTTTTCATGGTCCCCCATTTGTTTATGATGCCCCCAAAAGTTTTAATTAAAATATAACACATCATATACAAACCTAATCCAGGATCCTGAGGACTCCACTGGTGATGCTCTGGCAGACCAACTCACTGTCATATCGCCGATGCACGAACCGGATATCAGAGTCCCAGAGTTGCACGATGACATCACCGCGCTGGGACTTTGACATTCTGCACGTGCATTGGCATCTCGGCTGTTCTGTAGACCTCAGGCTTAATGCGACCTGTGGTCTACAGAACAGAGACCGTGTCTCCCTGCTCTACAGTGATGTTTAACTGTATTAGCGTGCACAGCATGCTGATGCAGTTAAGGGTAGCATGGCTCGGTGTGGGCCCCTTTGAGTGACCTCTGCCCCCCAGTAGCTACTGGGCCAAACTAATGTGAGACTACACCTTCTCTGAGACCTATTGCTGCTGCAGTGGCTACTTCTATTTTATGTTTTATTTTGCCTGTGCATCTCTTCTGTTGAGTCATTTCCCAAGAGCTGAATATAGAAGTGTGATCTGATATTTACTATACTATAAAAGAACAAAATGCAAAAAGAAACCCCTGAAGCTTTTGTTATTGAGTGAAAAACATAAAAAATGTATATGTGACTACAATTCTGAGGTGTTAACATATGTTCCAGTAATACTACAATTAGTAAACTTCTGGTCTGCTTTTCCACATGTTCGCAGCATGTGAACCTATTTTTGATACAAACAAGATGTTTATTACAAAAACGACTGTTCCCACCATGCCCCTTAGTGACACAGTCATAAAACTAGAACTTGTTTATATCGTTCCATAAACAATATTACGTGTGGGAAATATATTCCCTCCTGACCTTTAGTGAATTATGTATTCTGTGTTTGAATACAATAGTCTTCTCAAACTTCTCACAAAAATATTAGGGTTTAAATGGAACTGGTCATCTCCAGAAATGCTATTTACCTGCAGATAAATGAGATTATCTATAGGTAATTAGCATTTACATCCTCCTTAGCCAGCTTACTGAAGAAGTGGCAGCAGGGATAGAATGATGTTTTATTCTCTCTGCAGTCACTTCCAGTCACAGGGGCAATGGACGGGGCTGTAACAGTCACTGTTCACAGTGAGCAGTTTGTAATCACTCCCTGGTACTTTGATTGACAACCTGTTTTTGCAATGTATGTGTGCAATGTGTGCGGGTGTTCAGAGCAGGCAGTCAATCAAAGAGCTGGAGAGTAATTACAGCCATGACCACTGTGTACTGGGCAGTGACTGTAATAGCTCCCTGTACCGCCCCGATGACTAGAAGTGAATGGCTGGAGAGAAAATAAAACATTATTTTCTCCCTATAGCTGCTCCTCCAGTAAGCTGACTATACAGGATTTAAATCATATTTACCGGCAGATTACTCCATGTAAGTAATGTTTCTAAATGTGACAGGTCACCTTTGACAATCATCTGATTATTAAGCTAATTACAGTTTAA
This sequence comes from Phyllobates terribilis, assembly GCF_046119375.1. Lineage (NCBI taxonomy): Eukaryota > Metazoa > Chordata > Amphibia > Anura > Dendrobatidae > Phyllobates > Phyllobates terribilis. The sequence continues at coordinate 746,102,801 of NW_027362762.1, forward strand.
AATAGGAATTTCATGATGAGACTATGTTTCTAGATGTGACAGGTTACCTTTAAATGAGAAATGCATAAACTAGCATTTTTGGCTTATAGACAGGTGCAACATTTTGCATAAACCATGTAAATTCAGCTTCATTCCTACAGTCAGTAACAAGCTATCGGGGTAACCACCAGATCAGTCAAATCATAAGCAAGGTAGTTAAAATATAATGTTTATTAGATATATATTAAAATTTCTTTATATCAACAACAAAAAAAAAAAACCAAAGAGCCATATAATGAACTCTGGGTCTTCTGAATTACCATCAACAGCTTATAGCTGTATATACATGCAAACCACACCTCAAAATGCCAAGTACCAAGTATATAGGGTTTAGAAGAGTCAGCCTCAGTTCATCCAGAACATAGAGGATCACATAATTAATTATTACCCTTACTAGTGTTGGTTGACATTTTTAGTAACAATCATATAGAGATACCATGCATGTGCTCAAAAAGGTGTATAATAGGTCAAGATAATATTCACCAACCTAGCACATATATAAATCCTGCGACTCATCTCACAGGAGTGTGCAATACATTATCAATAACCTTAGGTATACAATGAAATCCATCCAGTGACGTCCTCCCTATTTCCGGTTACTGGAACGCATGTATGCATTAATGAAGCGCATCCTGAACACTACACTGGCGCTTCATAGAAACCAAAACCGCCGATCCTAATCCTTATTTTACAGAGCAGTGGTTGGGGAGGGAGGAGGGAAAAAGCAATCCACTACCAAAGTCAAAAAACTGGGGGATATAGTACACCTCCTCACCTCCATTCAGATATATTCGCCACTCATCATGCTGCAAAATATCAAATAATGGGACCAACTTATTTATAGCAAATCGACTTTTAAGAAAAAGGAAGCATCCGTCGTCCCACCCCTTAAAGGTTAAGCATGTCCTCCCACCATAGGGCTATCTTCACCAGACAGCTAAGCAGGCATAAATAGAAGGCTAAAACCCTCATATATTTGTCCACAACGAACAATTTGGAACATTACCCAAAAGCTTAAAAAAAAGGTCAGCATCTGAAGTACGGGGTAGAGGAGAAAACACACACAATAGGGCAGGCAAATGAATGGTATATTTCTAAAAAATAAAGGAAACCCTGGCGAAATGGAAACCCTACATAAGAGGCCAAAAGGATAAAGAATGGCACACCAGATCTTTTCTACACTGACCCTAGGTCATCATCCCTACCTAACAGAGGAGGTTGGCACCCTAGACCTGCACAGTGGCGCCCCCACTCAAGGGCGGCTGTCCCTACACTCCTTTGGGAAGTGTAGGTCTAGTCGATTTGCTATAAATAAGTTGTTCCCATTATTTGATATTTTGCAGCTTGATAAGAGTGGCGAATATATCTGAATGGAGGTGAGGAGGTGTACTATATCCCCCAGTTTTTTGACTTTGGTAGTGGATTGCTTTTTCCCTCCTCCCTCCCCAACCACCGCTCTGTAAAATAAGGATTAGGATCGGCGGTTTTGGTTTCTATGAAGCGCCAGTGTAGTGTTCAGGATGCGCTTCATTAATGCATACATGCGTTCCAGTAACCGGAAATAGGGAGGACGTCACCGGATGGATTTCATTGTATACCTAAGGTTATTGATAATGTATTGCACACTCCTGTGAGATGAGTCGCAGGATTTATATATGTGCTAGGTTGGTGAATATTATCTTGACCTATTATACACCTTTTTGAGCACATGCATGGTATCTCTATATGATTGTTACTAAAAATGTCAACCAACACTAGTAAAGGTAATATTTAATTATATGATCCTCTATGTTCTGGATGAACTGAGGCTGACTCTTCTAAACCCTATATACTTGGTACTTGGCATTTTGCGATGTGGTTTGCATGTATATACAGCTATAAGCTGTTGATGGTAATTCAGAAGACCCAGGGTACATTATATGGCTCTTTGGGTTGTTTTTTTTTATATAAAAAATTTTTGATATATATCTAATAAACGTTATATTTTAACTACCTTGCTTATGATCATTCCTACAGTCAGTTGCAAGGAGTTTCTGAATTTTGGGCCTGTGACAAGCAATCTGATTATTGGGCTAGCTACAGTTTAAAATAGGAATTTCATGTTGAGACTATGTACACTGCTCAAAAAAATAAAGGGAATACTCAAATAACACATTCTAGATCTGAATGAATGAAATATTCTCATTGAATACTTTATTCTGTACAAAGTTGAATGTGCTGACAACAAAATCACACAAAAATCATCAATGGAAATCAAATTTATTAACCAATGGAGGCCTGGATTTTGAGTCACCCCCAAAATTAAAGTGGAAAAACACACTACAGGCTGATCCGACTTTGATGTAATGTCCTTAAAACAAGTCAAAATGAGGCTCAGTATTGTGTGTGGCCTCCATGTGCCTGTATGACCTCCCTACAATGCCTGGGCATGCTCCTTATGAGGTGGTGGATGGTCTCCTGTGGGATCTCCTCCCATACCTGGACTAAAGCATACGCCAAGTCCTGGACAGTCTGTGGTGCAATGTGACGTTGGTGGATGGAGCGAGACATGATGTCCTAGATGTGCTCAATCGGATTCAAGTTTGGGGAACGGGTGGGCCAGTCCATAGCTTCAATGCCTTCATCTTGCAGGAACTGCTGACACACTCCAGCCACATGAGGTCTGGTATTGTCCTGCATTAGGAGGAACCCAGGGCCAACAGCACCAGCATATGGTCTCACAAGAGGTCTGAGGATCTCATCTCGGTACCTAATGGCAGTCAGGCTACCTCTGGCGAGCACATGGAGGGCTGTGCGGCCCTCCAAAGAAATGCCACCCCACACCATTACTGACCCACTGCCAAACCAGTCATGCTGAAGGATGTTGCAGGCAGCAGATCGCTCTCCACGGTGTCTCCAGACTCTATCACGTCTGTCACATGTGCTCAGTGTGAACCTGCTTTCATCTGTGAAGAGCACAGGGCGCCAGTGGCGACTTTGCCAATCCTGGTGTTCTGTGGCAAATGCCAAGCATCCTGCACGGTGTTGGGCTGTGAGCACAACCCCCATCTGTGGATGTCGGGCCCTCATACCACCCTCATGGAGTCAGTTTCTAACCGTTTGTGCAGACACATGCACATTTGTGGCCTGCTGGATGTTATGATCTGCAACATGTACTAAGGAAAGATAGGGGAAGCTGTCCCTACAGTAAGACTAAGCTGAATCCCTACGATGTAGCAGGCTGCCTGTTCCTAGTGAACAGACGCGCCTGAGTCCTCGGCTAGTCTGAACGAAGACCTATAGAATTAAGGGAGGGTCCCTAAAAGAACTAAGGACTGGGACAAAAAATAGGACACCTCCTAAACAGAAGTTGTTGCAGAACACAAAAAGACAAACTGACAAAAATGTACTAAAGGTCCTAGAGGACCAAGCGAACTTGACAGAGAAAGCCACCGAAGCACCAGGCTAGAAAAACAGTCAAACACTGAAGTCCAGCACAGCCAGAAGGGCGGAGCTGGAATATAAAGGCAGATGGTCACGTGACCGCAAAACACAAGATGGAAAAAACAAACAGGAGGGTTCTAACAGTACCCCCTCTTTTATGAGGATCCTCCGGATCCTCCAGGCCCAGGCCTATCCGGAAACCTCCTGTGGAAAGCTTTAACAAGCCTAGGAGCAGAGACATCATCCGTCCTTACCCAGGAGTTGTCTTCGGGACCGAAAGCCTTCCACGTGACAAGATACTGTAATCTCCCTCTATGCCATCTAGAATTCAAGATACGAGAAATTTCATATTCGCCGTCTTCCACCACAGGAGGAACTGTGACAGTGGCGTCCCTATCAGATTCGTCAGCCTTTTTCAACAAGAAAACATGAAACACAGGATTAATCTTCCAGGAAGTAGGGACATCTAACCTAACAGCAGACTGGTTAACAACCTGAAGCACTTTAAATGGACCCACAAACTTAGGACCCAGTTTTTTAGAGGGAATCTTGAACCGCAGGTTCTTTAAGGACAACCAAACCATGTCACCCACAGTAAACAAAACCTCCTTATGTTTCCTGTCAAAATACTTCTTGGACTTCTTGTTAGCCTCTTGAAGGTTGCAACGTACATTAGTCCAATCTCTCTCCAAATCACCGGAAAAATTCTCCTCCTCTGGCACCGCCTACCCCAATTTCGAGAACGAACGAAAAGACGGATGTCTCCCAGTACAACAAAAAAAGGAGAACACCCAGCAGAGGAGGATGTATGATTGTTAAGAGCAAATTCTGCAAGAGGTAAAAACTCAGATCACACCTCTTGATTGTCCGCCACAAAATAACGCAAAAACTGTTCAACATCCTGGTTCTTTCTTTTAGTCTGTCCATTAGACTCAGGATGATAGCCAGACGAAAATGACAAATGGACTCCCAACCTGTCACAAAAAGCATGCCAAAAGCGAGCCACAAACTGAGGCCCTCTATCAGAAACAATATCCGTGGGAACGCCATGGAGCTTGACAATCTCCTTAACAAACGCCTTAGCGAGTGTCTTGGCGCAGGGCAACTTAATGAATGGAACCAAATGACACATCTTACTAAAACGGTCCACGACCACCCAGATGACAGTAAAACTCACAGACACAGGAAGATCAGTAATAAAATCCATTGTGAGATGCGTCCAAGGCGCACTAGGAACCTCCAGAGGGCAAAGCAACCCCGCAGCAGGAGTATGTGAAGCCTTTGACCTAGCACACACAGTACACTGATGCACCCACTTGATGACTTCCTTCTGCCATCCAGGCCACCAAAAACTGCGACTGATAAGTCTCTTAGTCTCTGAAATTCCTGGATGACCTGCCAACCGAGACTCATGACACTCCACAAACATATCTCTCCTAAAGACTCTAGGCACGAACAACCTCCCATGGGGAGTGTTAGATGGAGCATCATCTTGAGCTTTCAGAATCCCATTCTACAAAACGGAGTCCAAAGACTTCACCACAACTCCTTTCTGTAAAATGCTCTCCTCCTCCTCGGCACCGACCGTAGGAGAGAAGCTGCGAGATAAAGCATCGACTTTAACATTCTTAGTACCAGGGATATAGATAACAGAAAAATGAAACTGAGAAAAAAAAAGTGCCCACCTAGCTTGACGGGCATTCAAGTGCTTGGCAGCATCCAGATAGATCAAATTCTTATGATCGGTGAAAACCTGAATAGGAAATCTAGCGCCTTCCAAAAAATGACGCCAATGTTCAAATGCAAGTTTATTAGCCAGCAACTCCCAATTTCCAACATCATAATTCAGTTCGGTTTCCGAATTTTTTTTAGAAAAGAAGGCACAAGGATGTACTCAACCCCTGTTCTCCTGAGACAAAACTGCTCCGACCCCCATTGATGAAGCATCGACCTCGACCAAAAAAAGGCTTGGTCTCATCAGGCTGCATAAGGTTAGGGGCAGAACTGAACCTCCCTTTGAGATTCTCAAATGCTTCAATGGCCTCAGTAGTCCACTGGGCCGTATGCGCACCTTTCCTGGTGAGATCGGTTAGAGGTTTAACAATTAAAGAAAATTTTTTAATGAATTTCCTGTAATAATTGTCAAAACCCAAAAATCTCTGTATAGATTTCAAACCTATAGGTCTAGGCCATTACTGCACAGCCTGAACCTTCACAGGGTCCATCTCAAAGCCCTCGCTGGAGACAATGTAGCCCAAAAAACTAATTTTCTGCACAGCGAACTCACATTTCTCCAGCTTAACAAAGAGTGAATTATCACTCAATAGCTGCAAAACTTCACGTACACTCTGCCAATGGGACTCTAGATCTGGTGAATAAATCAAAATGTCATCCAAATACACAATCACATTCTTACCAATCAAAGGTCTCAGGATGTCATTAATAAGGTTCTGAAAAAATGCAGGTGCATTGGTAAGACCAAAAGGCATCACCAGATTCTCAAAATGACCTACCGGAGTGTTAAGAGCAGTTTTCCATTCATCACCCTCCTTCACTCGTAACAAATTGTATGCCCCCCGGAGATCAATTTTGAAGAACCACTTGGCTCCCACTAACTGGTTAAACAAGTCAGGAATTAACGGCATTGGGTAGGAATTGCGTATGGTAATCTTACTAATTTCAGACATGGACGTAAACCGCCGTCCTTTTTTTTAACAAAGAAGAATCCAACTGCCACAGGTGACTTAGAAGGTCTAATGTGACCAGCAGCCAGGCTAGTCTCTATGTACTCCTCCAAGGCCTTTCTTTCAGGGATAGTCAGATTAAACAAGTGACTTTTGGGAAGCGTAGCACCCAGAACAAACTCAATGGCACAATCATAATCCCTATGAGGAGGTAAAACTTGAAACTCCTCCTCCGAAAATTTGGATAATTTGGAGAGGGCAAATTATCCAAAACAACCAAGTCCAAAATTTCTTGGTGAACTCCATTGATAGTGAGGGGAAATGCAGCAGTCTTGTGTGTAATACATTTCAAAGGAGTGTTATCAATTGCAACCACAGAAATAGGTGATGACAAAGGTTTGGATTTCAATTTAAGGTTTTCCAAAAACCCTTTATCAATCACATTAAGTGTTGAACCACAATCCACAAATACCTGAAATTCAATCAAATCTCCCTGCAGAGTAGTACTCCCAGAAAGAAATACTCCTGCAGAGCGTAAACAAGCTATACGGGCGTAACTGACCTTTTTTTTTCTTTACTTAAACGACGCTCACAAAACTTAATCAAAAGGTCAGCTTTCTTTCCTTTTAGTTTTTTGGGCTGGACTTACTGTTATGATCTGCAACATGTACTAAGGAAAGATAGGGGAAGCTGTCCCTACAGTAAGACTAAGCTGAATCCCTACGATGTAGAGGGCTGCCTGTTCCTAGTGAACAGACCCGCCTTAGTCCTCGGCTAGTCTGAACGAAGACCTATAGAATTAAGGGAGGGGTCCCTAAAAGAACTAAGGACTGGGACAAAAAATAGGACCCCTCCTAAACAGAAGTTGTTGCAGAGCACAAAAGGACAAACTGACAAAAATGTACTAAAGGTCCCAGAGGACCAAGCGAACTTGACAGAGAAAGGCACCGAAGCACCAGCCTAGAGAAACAGTCAAACACTGAAGTCCAGCACAGCCAGAAGGACGGAGCTGGAATATAAAGGCAGATGGTCACGTGACTGCAAAGCACAAGATAGAAAAAGCAAACAGGAGGGTTCTAACACTGGAGGTCATTTTGCAGGGCTCTGGCAGTGCTCCTCCTGTTCCTCCTTGCACAAAGGCGGAGGTAGCAGTCCTGCTGCTGGGTTGTTGCCCTTCTACGGCCCCCTGCACGTCTCCTGGTGTACTGGCCTGTCTCCTGGTAACGCCTCCAGCCTCTGGACACTACGCTGACAGACACAGCAAATCTTCTTGCCACAGCTTGCATTGATGTACCATCCTGGATGAGCTGCACTACCTGAGCAACTTCTGTTGGTTGTAGAGTCCGTCTCATGCTACCACAAGTGTGAAAGCACAACCAACATTCAAAAGTGACCAAAACATCAGCCAGAAAGCATTGGTACTGAGATGTGGTCTGTGGTCCCCACCTGCAGAACCATTCCTTTATTGAGTGTGTCTTGATAATTGCCAATAATTTCCATCTATTGTCTATTCCATTTGCACAACAGCATGTGAAATTGACTGTCAATCAGTGTTGCTTCCTAAGTGGACTGTTTAATTTCACAGAAATTTGATTTATTTGGAGTTTCCTTTATTTTTTTGAGCAGTGTATATTACATATTTGCTGACGGAACCCCTATTATGAATAACCCAATATGAGAAAATGCAAGCCGAAAAAATGCAAACAAATCCCAAACATTTTATTTAATTACTACACAAAACACACAAAATACACAAAATAATATACACATAGTAGTATAGAAACATCACAGGCAAGGTAAAAGAAACGAGGACACCTTAGTAAGTAATATAATATTGTAGCATGACTCCTCAACCAGATAAATAAATGTATTACCTGGGTATGCTAATATACGTATTCAAACTGGGACAGTGTCACTGGTTTTATATGTGAGGGGAGGTATGTGTCACTCAGGATGCTCTCCTGTGTGAACTAAGACCTACTTTATTTTTCTGCCAGCGTGTTATATGCTGGTAGATTTACTCTGTTAAAGGGTGTGTGGTTTTAAGGGAATGGCAAAGAGGGCGGGACGCCATTCCCCCTACCTCCTCTCAGGGTGTGGCTGAGCAATGTGTAAAAGCTCAGTCCCTTTTCTTTTTCTCTGGAGTGTGGTTTGGAGAGGGAAGTCTCCAGACCATATTGTTGAAGCTGCAGAGCTTGTTACTTGGACTGTGCAGTTTATGCTACCGAGAGCGGGCGGAACCCGCTCATCTATGGACTGAGCTAGACTTTGTTTATTGTTTTTTTTTCCTGCGAAACCCTGCTGGTTTTATGCCAGATAATAAACCAGCAGGAACGTAACCTGTGAACGTGTGTCCTGAGTCTGCCTCCGAGAGAGCCGAGCGAGTCGTCTTGCCACAAAACATAAGAGCAGATATATACCTTACACATGCATTGGTGTGCATGTTCTAGTTGGGAAGTATGGCGTGGAATAAGCAGCCATGACTGGTCCAAATGCACCACCCAAAGAGACCACATACATACATGCTACTAGGAGTCCAGTTGTAAATGCAGGAGTAAATAAAAAATTGCTACCTCAATAAAGAAATAGATGAAAATAAGCAGTACCCCTGTACTGAAGAGTGTCAATAAGGAGCATGGTACAGGGACAGGAGCCCACCGCACCCAACACATGTTTCGTATAGAAATGCTTAGTCGAGCGGTCAACTTTATTTTCTCCCCATAGCTGCTGCTTCAGTAGGCCAGCTAAAGAGGATTTAAATGATATTTACAGGCAAATTACTCCAGATAAATAATGTTTTTAGACTTGACAGGTTGCCTTTAAATAAGAAATGCATCAAGTAGCATTACTGGCTTATAGATAGATGCAACTGTTTAACACAGTTCTATGTAAATGAAAGGAGGAAGGAGCCAGAGGCAGAGCTCCTCTTCTCTCTTATATCTAGATAGAATCTTATCCATAGCAACTTCCATCTCTTATCTCAGAAATGGGAAAGTATGTCTCACTGAATACAGATTTTACCTCAGAATTGAAAATTTTGATAATGACTGATCAATTTTGGCAGACAGAGAAGCAGATTTCTCGGAGAAGATATATTACAAAGTTGCTTATTTTCATGTGTACTATTGATTTGGGCTATGTGCCCACGTTGCGGACCTGAAGCATATTTTTTACGCTTCTCCCTGGCGGGAAAATCGCATGCGGATATTACATGCGGTTTTCCCGCCAGGTAGAAGCGTTTGTGAGGCGTCTTTGCATGCATTTCCGCATGCGGGTTATCAAGCACTTCTCCAAGCATCACTTGGAAAAGTGCTTGACAACTTGTTCAGAATGGTAAAAAATAAAAAAATAAACTTTATACTCACCTTCTGATGCATTCTCTGCCCCGTCCGGAGGCTTGAGCGGCTCACGCTGTTGTGTGCAGGACCTGCGGTGACGTCATTGAGTCATGTGGTGGGTCACATGACTCAATGACGTGACAGGTCCTTCAGACAACAGCGCGACGGAGGGAAAACATCAGAAGATAAGTATAAACTTTATTTTATTCTTTTTTTTACAGGTTCTTTGGTACCCAGGTCTGGATGAGAGTCTCCTCTCATCCAGACTTGGGTACCATCCGCACATTGATTCCGCTGCGCTTCCGCAAAATTAATGAACATGCTGCGGATTTTTGACCGCAGCATATATGCTGCGGAAAAATCCGCAGCATGGGCATTGACATTGCGGAATGCCATTGGGGACCACGGGGTGCGGATATACATGCATTTTTCAAGCGTTTACGCTGCAGAAATTCCGCAGCATATACGCTTGAAAAACGCTACGTGGGCACACAGCCTTATGAATTAAAAATTAAAGCAACGGTTACTCTTTAAGTTCTATATATCTGTCTGCCATCTGCTGGTGAAAAGAAAACATTACATAGAAGGTATTGAGCTTTCGCCACTCACCAGCAGATGGCAGCCAGCATAACGTGCATAGCTAAGTTGGAGAAGAGAGGAAAGAGAAGGACAGCTCCCATATCTTCCCAGGCTCTATCAGATTGCTTTATCAACCCAGTAAGAGAAGTTCTGCAGAGAGTAGAAATGTGTGATAAAGAATGTGTGCGTATCACATTGTGTATGTGCCTGAGTCAGAGTATATGTGTGTGTGAATGTGCTCTTTTGTGTATCTATTCATGTACCATGCAAGTGTGTATATGTCCATGTTTATGATTCTTCTCACTGAACATTATATGCAAATTTTGCATTTGTAAATTAAATAAGTAAAAAAAAAAGTATTACATTCAGTAATAAGTAGAAACAAGCAGATCTGGCAAAATATGAAATCACCAAATCACATAGATTTTCACCCCTTTCTGACACTGTCAGTAATAGTACGCCCCTGTGCCTTAGGCCTTATGGACCAGGTACGTACTATTACAGCAATGTGATCGCGCCCGCACAAAGGCTGTGTGGGCGCAATCGCTGCCGGGTGTCAGCTGATTCTAACAGCTGCCAAGAGCACTTTAACACCCTAGGCACCCAGCATTTAATGAGTGAGCAGGGGGGCAGATGCCCTCTGCTCTTGAATTACAGACCCCACGCTGTCAGCGCAGGGTCCCACCCAATTGTTGCCATGTTGACCCGATGTCAATTAAAAAAATGTAAAAAAAAAGCTGTAAAAATATTTTTTTAAAAATAAAACATATACATACTAGAGACTAGCGAGCTCTAAAATGCTCAGGCACTCGTTGTTCAAGTCGAGCAAATTGGAAAGCTCGAGTGCTCGGATCACGTAACGAGCCCAATGTAAGTCTATGGGAAACTCGAGCATTTTTCACGCGGCTCCACCCGACGATCTGCAGAGGGCCTAAAAATTGCCCAAATCGATGGGAACAGTGCTCAAATGACATGGGAACAGCATGGAGAAGACCCCTGGAAGCATCTCTGATTCCCAGGTCACTGCTGTCAACAATGTTGTCAGAGAGATTACGCCACTTTTACGGACTCACAATAAAACATGCAAAAAAACGAAACCAAAATGGATTTTCCTGGGAAATATGTTAAGGAACATCCTTTCCAGGGTAATAACTTGTAAATAAGGCAAAATAAATAACCAAAAACAAAAATTCTCCTCCACACCTTGGGATATGTTCACACGTAGCGTTTTTGATGCGTTTTTGCACTTTTGCATTGCTTTCAACCAAGACAAATGCATTCACCAGGAAATGTCATTTTAACATTTTACAACCTTATCTGGCCATGAGTGTGTGACACATCATTAGACATATCCTGTTTCATTTATGATTGAGGGACTCTGAAAGTCACAAAGCCTATTTTTATAGGGCCATCAGGCGGCTCTTACTATTCTTAAAGGGCCAGCAATAGGCCCTCGCTATTGTTAGAGAGCCATTAGCCGACAATGCATTGTTGTTTCTATTATTAACAAGTGGGTCTCCTATACTGTTATTGCGTATGCAGTGACTGCAATGGCTGCCAAAAATTTGGACACAGCATAATACTCCTTTGAAGAGACATAGAGGAGGGTCTCAGTAAAAAAAAAATTCCCATTATTAAGGATCGGGTTTCCTATAGTGGTAATGCCCAGGCTGTGACTACAAGGGCTGCCAAAATTTGGGAAAAACCACACTAACAATTTAAAGACACATAGAGCTGGGCCACAGTAACGAGTATGACATGTTCCCATTAGAAAGGAGAGGGTCTGATATTCAGTTATAGGGTATGCAGTGAGTGCAACGGCTGCCAAAATTTAGGAAAAACCCTACTAACAATTTAAAGACACATAGAGGTGGCCCTCAGTAATGACATGTTCCCATTAGAAAGGATAGGGTCTGCTATACAGTTATAGGATATGCAGTGAGTCCTAAGGCTGCCAAAATTTAGGAAAAATGCCACTACCAATTTAAAGACACATAGAGGTGGGCCTCAGTAACTACATATTCCCATTAGAAAGGCGAGGGTGTTCCATACTGTTTGCCTATGCTGTCAAAAATTTGGAGGCACTCCAATTCCCCATGCGAGAGACGTAGAGGTCAGAGTGCCTCCTGAAAACAATGCTCCCATTATTTGGAAGTGTGTCTCCCATACTGTTTGCCTATGCAGTGAAGCAACAGCTTCCAAAAATTTGTGGTTCATTGCGCAAAAGTGACATAGTAAAACCAATGCGCTGTGATTCATTCCCAGAGGACCTTGGTCTCAAACGAAAATATAACAAACAAGCATTTTTAAAGGAAAAAAAATCTTGCTGTGTACCATAAAAACATCCGGCAGTCCTACCTTGGGTTCCACAAAATGCGCTCCGGAACAGCTACTCACTTGTTGCTGGAGTAGTGTTGAGCCACCCCCGTAGTGTTCGAGTTCGGTTCGGTTCGTCGAACACCCGTATGTTCGTCAAACTGTTCGTCGAACTGTTCGTCGAACACCTTCGAACACCGTTAAAACCAATGGCAGGCAAACAAAAACACATAGAAACACATAGAAAACACATAGAAAGCACTTCAAAGGTGTCCAAAAGCTGACAAACTGCTCAGAAGACACAACTAACACATGTAAAAGTGACAAGTACATATAGTCATGCGAAAAGAAAAGAGGTGGACGAGTAAATGGAGGGGGAGACACAGATATAGGCATGTCATGCCTTTCTAAAACCAAAAAAGTGCCAAGCCGACACGGCCAGTCCGTTCCTGCCCGTGCGACCTCCGTGTCGCCGGGTTTGTGCCAGAGCTGCGGTGGACCCTGACGGCCAGCCCCCCTCTCCCAACACTGGTGCCTGTCCGCTGGTGGGTCGAGAGAGCCCCCCTGTGGTGGAGGCAGGTTTAATCTTTTTAATTTAAATTGTCTCTCTAATTTGAATGAGTACACTTTAAATCCTTTTACAAGGATCTATTGGAGGGCAAGTCTCATGCCAGCAGCCGCGGTAATTCCAGCTCCAGTAGCGTCCACTAAAGCTGCTGCAGTTAAAAAGCTTTTATAAAGATCGAGCTTGGCGGTCCACCGCAAGGCGTCCTACCGCCAGTCCCAGCCCCCGTGCCTTGGGGTGCCTCCCCGATGCTCTTCACTGAGTGTCCCAGGGGCCCGAAGCATTTCCTTTGAAAAAATTAAGTGTCCAAACTACAGGTGGTGTAGCTTGCTTAACAGCTGGGTTAATCCGCTGACTAGCAGCAACTGCTACTAGGCCCAAAGTATTGCTTGGGCTAGATGCAGTTAAAAATTTGTAATTAGATACTCTCGTTGGATGCTGAGAAAGCATTCCATAGAGTCTCCTGGCACGCCATATATTATTCTCTTAAAAAGCTTGGGGTAGGGGACTCTTTTATAGCCAAAATCACGGCCCTGTATCACAATCCGTCAGCTAGACTGAAGATAAATGGAACATTATCATCACCTTTCATAATCACCAATGGGACAAGGCAGGGATGTCCTCTGTCCCCTCTCTTATACATCCTAGTGATGGCGCACCTGCTCTCATCAATTCACGATAACCCCAATATTAGGGGGATTGATGTGGGAGGCACCGAGTACAAGTGCTCTGCATTTGCTGATGATGTCCTAGTATATATCACTCAACCACATATATCCATCACTGCTGTTATGGCTGAAATAGATCACTTTGGTACATGGTCAAATTTTAAAATCAATGCAGCGAAGTCTGAGGCCCTCGATGTCTCCCTCCCCAAATCCATACAGGATTCCATCCAGTCCAACTTTCCCTTTGCCTTGCCCTCACAGGGTATCAAATACTTAGGAATTCCTATTCATAGAGACCTCTCCCGTCTATTTTATCTTAATTTTGGGCCCTTTATGGAACAACTCCATAGAGATCTTACTTCTTGGACGGTGAAGGATTTTTCCTGGTTTGGCAGAATAAATATAGTAAAAATTAACGTCCTACCTAAACTCTTATACCTCTTCCAAACCATTCCCGTGGTAATTCCCTCAAATTTTTGGAAAAGACTACGCAGTAGCTTTTGCAGATTTATCTGGGCAAGTGGGCGTCCACGCATTCGGGGGGACGTCCTGATCAGACACAAACAAAAGGGGTGCCTTAGCCTTCCGGATTGTAGAAGGTATTACATGGCAGCAGTGCATGCTAGAATCCTGGACTTCTTCCATCATTCGGAGGGGAAATTGTGGGTCAAAATAGCTCAATCCATTTGTCCTAAAGCTCTTACCACTCTCCCATGGTGCGCCCATTTAATTGTCCCCTCTCTTGGCCTCATGTCATATAGTACTTATGCCACTGCTTTGGCTTTGAGATCCCCAAAAAAAAGCTTATCCTCAATCGACCCTCAGGGCCCCTTGCTCCCGATTTCAGATAATCCAGATTTCCCACCAGAACTATCTGCAAATAGATTTCTCAGTTCAAATAAATCCCATCCGATATTATTTTCTCATGTCATCTCCAATACTTCGCTGCTCCCCCTCAATGACTTGTTACAGGGAAGAGCCACTTCCCCGAAGACTAATTTTGAATATAGCCAGTTACAACACTTCTATTCAACTGTGAAGAAGCGCACACATCTTCATAGAGATCTCACAAACTTTGAAAAATTGAGCCTATCATTGTCACCCCCTACACACTCCATCTCCCTACTGTATAATCTCCTCATTGCCCAGGTAACTGACAATAGGCCAGGATTCTGCGGTGCATGGGAAAGGGAACTTGGGGAAGTCCTTCTCTGACTCACAATGGGATAAATGTTTTTTCCTAACGCATAAAATCTCAATAGGGTCCAAAGCTCAGGAAGCCTCCTTCAAAATTATCTCTAGATGGTACCGGGTACCAACAGTCCTTCATAGATGGTATCCAGTGGTCTCAGATAGATGTTGGAGATGTGGGGAGGGGGAAGGGACAATGTCACACATATGGTGGGCATGCCCTATAATAAATGCATTTTGGGCAGAGGTGGTTCCCATGATTGAGAAAATAACTGGTTTGACTATCCCTAATACACCAGAAGCCCTCCTTTTATCAATGTTACCAATAAGTAAACGCAGTTATAAAAGGTCATCAATAGGCTACCTAATACAAGCGGCTAAGAATGTCATTCCACGACACTGGAAAAGCAGGGACCCACCCACTGTGGAGGAATGGTTTGCGGAGATCTCCCTCCTTAATAGGATGGAGCATCTGATTACCATCTCACCGGCTGATGTTGATAGCTACTGTGTGATTTGGAGGGATTGGATTGATTTGCAAAACTCTGACGCCTACAATCTAGCCCCCAAGTAAAGTTATCCGTGATGTCGGCACAACAATGATCATAATCGCACTCTATTGATTGGTGGTCTGCCGTGGTCCGCTCCCTCTCTCTCTATCTTTCATATGGAAAAATACATGCTTGATCTGGATATTGATGGAAAACCTTCCCTGTACCCCCCAATGTACTGTCGTTATGCAAAGATTTATAGTTATACTATCCCTTTTACTATGTATATTGTATTTTCTTGCACTTTTTCAACACAAAAATAAAAAAAAACTTGAATTTGAAAAAAAAAAATTGTAATTAGATCTACAGGTGGTGGCTACTCCGCTGACTAGCAGACACTGAAGCTTTGGAGCAGACCTCTGATTCCCAGGCTAAAGTATGAGTAAACAGCTCTTCAGACTCAACCATCTGTGTTACCCCAAGCCATAGTGTATGTAGTTTCTTACGGTTAAAAGGGGGGGGGGAGACCCGACCCACCTGGAATTGATGATGGCAACGTCATGTACAACACAGCAAGGGGACTCCAAGAAGAGTCTCCAATTTTTCCCAAAATTGTGGCACAGACACCACTTAAGTGGCATCAATTGTCCCAGAGTTGCTTAAAATGGTTGGTGAGGTGATTTTCCAAAGTCCTCAAGCTTTTAGTCTCCCCAGAATGACACAGGTGGGGCAGATGGTGGTTGTCCCGGCCCGCTAGGCCGCATTGTAGCACAGTGAGCTTCGCACTGCAACTTATGCTGTTAGAACTCTCCTGTTAGGTTTTTTTTAGTTTGCTGGTCACATGACCATTTTTACCTATTTAATCCGGCTCCGCCCTCCTGGCCTTGCTGGACTTCATTGTATTTACTACTCTTGAGCTAGCTTGGTGCTCTGTTGCCGTTCTCTGTTAGTTTTGCTAGGTCTTCTGACCTCTATGCTTTTTGTTGTGTGTTTGTCTTTGACTGCTACTATTTCTGCTAGGAGGTGTCCAACTTATCCCAGTCCCTAGTTCTTGTAGGGATCCCTCCCTCACATCTATAGCTCTTCGTACAGACTAGCCGAGGACTTTAGCGGGTCTGATCGCAGGATCAGGTTCCCCGTTACATCGTAGGGATCTAGTTTAGTTCTATTGTAGGGACAGATCTCCTGTCTTTCCTTAGTCCCTGTAGCAGATCATAACAGTAAGTCCAGCCCTAAAAGAAAAAAAAAAAAAAATTTCTCTAAGGAAAGACCTCCAGTTTTCCATCATGGTCTCGGTTCAAGATTTGGCTCAACGCTTGCAGGGACTCTCTCTGGAGGTGGCCAAGCTCCAACAACACGTGAGTAGCTGTTCTGGAGCACATTTTGTGGAACCAAAGGTACGTCTGCCTGATTTATTTTTTGGCGAACAACAAGATTTTTTTTCTTTTAAAAATGCTTGTTTATTGTATTTTCGTTTGAGACCCGGATCCTCTGGTGATGAATCACAGCGTATAGGGTTCATAATGTCACTTTTGCGCAAAGATCCTCAGGGATGGGCCTTCTCTCTCCAACCTAGTGATCCGTGATTTAGATCAGTGGATAGTTTTTTTTCTGCTTTGGGTTTGTTGTACGATGATCCTGATCGTGTCTTATCTGCTGAGTCTGAATTGAGACGTTTGAGGCAGGGATCAGGTAATGTGGAAAAATATTGTTCTCACTTCCGTCGGTGGTCTGCCCAGGTGGGGTGGAACGATTCAGCTTTGAAAAGCTTGTTTCTTGCAGGGCTAGGTGAAAGGGTTAAGGATTTACTGATTGCTTATCCCACACCTGGAAACTTGCAGGAGGCAATGCAATTAGCTATACGGGTGGACAGGAGACTGCGCGCAAGGGTTAATGAGAGCAAATCCTCTGCTATGTCAGCTCCGAGTCCTGAGAGGGTCTGTGCTGACAATGGAGAGCCGATGGAGATTGGGGCGATGGCACCCCGCTCTCAGGAAAAAGACCGCAGGCTTTCTGAAGGCTTGTGCTTCTATTGCGGAAATTCTGGTCATTTTATTAAGAACTGTGTGCTTCGTATGAAGAAAGAAAAAAAAATGGTCAGTCATGCACGTATTGCCTGTTTAAATTCTAAGGGAGTATTCCTATCTGCTACTACCGCTGCTCAGGATGAATTAATTGAATTTCGGGTATTTGTGGATTGTGGTTCTACTCTGAATGTGATTGATGGGGGATTCTTGGAAAAACTTAAATTAGAACCTAAAACTCTGTCATCCCCTATTGCTGTGGTTTCTGTTGATGGCTCTCCCTTGAAGAGTGTTACTCATAAGGTCTGTGAATTTCCCCTCACTATTAATGGTATTCATCAAGAGAATTTGGATTTGGTGGTATTGGATAATTTGCCTTCTCCAGTAATATTGGGGTTACCCTGGTTAAAATTGCACAATCCTGTACTGGATTGGTCTACCAATGAAATTAAGTCCTGGAGCCCTAAGTGTTATGACAAGTGTTGTAACGGACGTATTGCTGCGGTGGAAAAAGGGGAATTACCTGTACCTATTCAGGATTTTTGGAGAGTTTTTTCTGAGGAGGAGTCACAAATTTTGCCTCCCCATAGAGACTATGATTGTACCATTGAATTTGTCCCTGGAGCGACTCTTCCTAAAAGTCGTTTATTTATCTTACTATTCCTGAGAGAAAGGCTTTGGAGGAATACATACAGACAAGCTTGGCCGCCGGTCACATTAGGCCTTCCAAGTCTCCTGTGGCTGTTGGATTTTTTTTTGTAAAAAAAAAAGATGGCGGTTTACGTCCTTGTCTGGACTTTCGTGAGATTAATAAAATTACTGTACGCAATCCTTACCCACTGCCATTGATTCCTGATTTATTTAACCAGTTAGTGGGGGCCAAGTGGTTCTCTAAAATTGATCTCCGGGGGGCATACAATTTGTTGCGCATGAAGGAGGGTGATGAATGGAAGACTGCTTTTAACACTCCTGTGGGTCATTTTGAGAATCTGGTGATGCCTTTTGGTCTTACCAATGCTCCAGCATTTTTTCAGAATCTTATTAATGACATCCTTAGACCTTTAATCGGCAAAAATGTGGTTGTGTATTTGGATGACATTCTGATTTATTCGCCTGATCTGGAGTCTCATTGGCGGAGCGTACGTGAGGTATTACAGTTATTAATGGACAATTCGCTTTTTGCTAAGCTGGAGAAATGTGAGTTCGCTGTACAGAGAATTAGTTTTTTGGGCTACATTATCTCCAGTGAAGGTTTTGAGATGGACCCGGTTAAAGTTCAAGCTGTGCAGGAATGGCCTAGGCCTATTGGTTTGAAATCGATACAGAGGTTTTTGAGTTTCGCCAATTATTACAGAAAATTCATAAAAAAATTTTCTATTATTGTCAAACCGCTGACCGATCTCACCAGGAAAGGTGCTAATGCGGTTCAGTGGACTTCTGAGGCCATTGAAGCTTTTGTGTTTCTAAAGGAGAGGTTCACCTCTGCTCCCATCCTTATGCAGCCTGATGTGACTAAGCCGTTTTTGGTTGAGCTTGATGCTTCTTCGGTGGGGGTCGGTGCGGTGTTGTCTCAGGAAAACAAGGATGGAGTACATCCCTGTGCCTTTTTTTCAAAAAAATTTTCTGAGACTGAACTTAATTACGATATTGGTAATCGGGAATTGCTGGCGATTAAACTCGCATTTGAACACTGGCGTCACCTCTTGGAAGGTGCTGAATTTCCCATTCAGGTTTTCACTGATTATAAAAATCTGATCTATCTTGATGCTGCCAAGCGATTGAATGCCTGTCAGGCTAGGTGGGCACTTTTTTTCTCGCGGTTTAATTTTTCCGTTACTTACATCCCGGGTACCAGGAATGTTAAAGCGGATGCTTTGTCTCACAGCTTTTCTCCCATGGTCGGTGTTGAGGAGGAAGAGGAGAGCATTTTACAAGAAGGTGTTGTGATTGCTGCTTTGGACTCCATTTTGGAGGATAAGATTCTTAAAGGTCAGGAGAATGCCCCATCTAACACTCCCCATGGGAGGTTGTTTGTGCCTAGGACCTTTAGGAGAGATTTGTTTGTTGAGTGTCATGAGTCTCGGTTGGCAGGTCATCCAGGAATTTCTGAGACCAAGAGACTTGTGGGTCGCAGTTTTTGGTGGCCTGGATGGCAGAAGGAAGTCATTAAGTGGGTGCGCCAATGTACTGTGTGTGCTAGATCCAAGTCTTCGCATGCTCCTGCTGCGGGGTTGCTTTGCCCTCTGGAGGTTCCTAGTGCACCTTGGACACATCTGGATATGGACTTTATTACTGACTTTCCCCCCTCTGAAGGTTTCACGGTCATCTGGGTGGTCGTGGACCGTTTTAGCAAGATGTGTCACTTGGTTCCCTTCATCAAACTGCCTTGCGCTAAGACACTCGCTAAGGCCTTTGTCAAGGAAATTGTCAGACTACATGGTGTTCCTACTGACATTGTTTCTGAAAGGGGACCTCAGTTCGTGGCTCGTTTTTGGCGTGCCTTTTGTGACAGGTTGGGAGTTCATTTGTCGTTTTCATCCGGATATCATCCTGAGTCTAATGGCCAGACAGAAAGGAAGAACCAGGATGTTGAGCAGTTCTTGCGTTGTTTTGTGGCAGACAATCAAGAGGGGTGGTCTGAGTTTCTGCCACTTGCTGAATTTGCTCTTAACAACCATACATCCTCTTCTGCTGGGTGTTCGCCTTTTTTTTGTTGTTCTGGGAGACATCCGTCTTTTGGGTCATTCTCCAAATTGGTTTCGGCTGTGCCTGAGGAGGAGAGCTTTTCCGGTGATTTGGAGAGAGTTTGAACGGATGTGCGTGGTAATCTTCAGGAGGCTAACAAAAAATCGAAGAGGTACTTTGATAGGAAATGGCAAGAGGTTTTGTTTGCTGTTGGTGACATGGTTTGGTTGTCCTCTAAGAATCTGCGATTGAGGATTCCTTCTAAAAAATTGGGTCCCAAGTTCGTAGGGCCCTTTAAGGTGCTTCAGATAGTTAACCAATCTGCTGTTAGGTTGGAGATTCCTACGTCCTGGAAGATTAACCCGGTGTTTCATGTTTCTCTGTTGAAAAAAGCTGATGTGTCGGATGGTGACGCCTCTGCCACTGTTCCTCCGGTGGTGGAGGACGGGGAATATGAAATTTCCCACATCCTAAATTCTAGACGGTATAGAGGGAGTTTGCAGTATCTCGTCGCTTGGAAGGGTTTCGGACCTGAGGATAACTCATGGGTGAGGGCGGATGATGTTTCTGCTTCCAGACTTGTCAGAGCTTTTCACAGGAGGTTTCCTGATAAGCCTGGGCCTAGGGGATCCGGAGGATCCTCTTAGAAGAGGGGGTACTGTTAGAACTCTCCTGTTAGGTTTTTTTTAGTTTGCTGGTCACATGACCATTTTTACCTATTTAATCCGGCTCCGCCCTCCTGGCCTTGCTGGACTTCATTGTATTTACTACTCTTGAGCTAGCTTGGTGCTCTGTTGCCGTTCTCTGTTAGTTTTGCTAGGTCTTCTGACCTCTATGCTTTTTGTTGTGTGTTTGTCTTTGACTGCTACTATTTCTGCTAGGAGGTGTCCAACTTATCCCAGTCCCTAGTTCTTGTAGGGATCCCTCCCTCACATCTATAGGTCTTCGTACAGACTAGCCGAGGACTTTAGCGGGTCTGATCGCAGGATCAGGTTCCCCGTTACATCGTAGGCATCTAGTTTAGTTCTATTGTAGGGACAGATCTCCTGTCTTTCCTTAGTCCCTGTAGCAGATCATAACATATGCTTCATATCCATGTGATGGTTCATGCATGAAGTACTCAAACTATGGATTTTTTGGCCTCTACTTAGCTTTTGGTGACAAATGTTACAGATAACACGAGTTGGGTCATCCTTATCGATCTGAAAAAATGCACAGGCTATGCAAGGTTTATAGCCCATGCGACTCTGCTACTAGCAATACTATCAAATGATTGGCTGGGTTAGATGCAGAGCGTCTGGGTTTGGTTGGGGGTCCCCACAGTCTGCCTAGGCTAGATGCAGTTAAAAATTATTATTAGATACATAGGCGGTGCAGCTTGCTTCGCAGCTGGGCTAATACGCCCAAAGTATTGGTAGACTCTATACTAAATAAGGAAGAATTCACTGACTGTGGTGGCCCCTCCGTGGGCCGTGGCGATTGGTGGAGATTTGGTGGATGATTATAGGAGAAAGCTCCTTAATAGAGAAAGTTGGTGGATTTATATTTTAAATACACGTGCACCAGCGGGTTTAAACATCAGACATGATTTGATGTATCATTATGAGCGATCATTTATAGATTATTATTATATATATGGTCCTTTTTTCTTCTTTTCTTTTTCTTTTGGATTATTTACATTTATATGCATTGTTTCTATGCTATACGATTTTAACATGGTATGTGTGTTTAAATTTCTGATTAACTCAGCCTTGAACAGGTGCATAGCAGGACATGACATATAAATACCACTTCCTTGCTGTTTTTCTGCTATGCAATGATTAAGAACCTTTAGTTCGAAATGCGTTTGCTGTTCTTCTCCAAGGTGGACTTTTAAAATATTTTTTGTATGACCCAATAAAAAGTGGATTTTAGAAGATTTGTTCAGCTGGATCTTCCTGGTTCCTGATGTTCGTCTGGTAGCACTCCTGGCTCCGTGCTGTTGATCTTCCTGGTGGGTGAGCTGATTTTTTCCTTTCTTTTTCTGCCATGTGGCGATTGGTCATCCACTTTCGCTGCCCCTTACTCAACGAATTCACAAACATCTCCCGTCGGTTTGGAGTCCTATTATGCCCAACCAAAAACATAGGCCCCACAACTAAAAAAAATCGTTCTTAGGCATCGAAATCGACACCACAGCAAGGTTGTTCCACCTCCCATGGGAAAAAATATCAAAACATTACACCTGATCTAGGTTTTTTGCGCAGTATGGAAAGTAACACTACAGCAGATGCAAGTATTACTAGGTCTCCTCGTGTTTGCGAGCCGGGTGATGCCAGTCGGAAGGGTTTTTTCTCTTCATTTATCGCCCGCAACAAAAGGGGCATCTAAACCGAGTCATACAATCAGAATCAGCAGGCAGCTACGGGCGGACTTAGAGGTGTGGAAAACCTTCTTATAATCATTCAACGGTCACACGTTATTTATGTCAGCAGAACAGTCCAACATTCAACTAAGATTATTCAGCAGGGTGGCAGAATCAGGCGGATATGCAGCAATACTAAATAACCAATGGTGCACAAGCTTATGGCCTCCGTATTGGGCAGAACAAGTGCTGACAAAAAAACAGACAGTCCTGGAACTGTTTCCAATAGTGGTAGCAATAGAAATATGGGGCGCGAGCCTGGCTAACAAAAATATACTCTTCATAACAAAAAACACCAGCCTAGCGCACTTCATTAATAATATGGCATCATCGTCTCTCCCAGTGCTAGGCCTCCTACGCTGGCTAGCATTCCTGTGCCTAAAACACAATGTATGGGTCCGCGCTAGCCACGATGCTGAGGGGTCTAACGCTGCTGCTAACGCTTTATCACAATTCAATTGGCAGATTTTCACAGAGCCCAGCCTCCCTATGGGATCTAGTGGAGAATAGTTGATGCCATTAATCAGAGCGTCAGTTGCCCCGTCGATGTGGCAAGCATACGGTAAGGCATGGGAACAGTGGACACGACTAGTAGCAGGCAGACGGGTTGACCAATGTGAACAAGCCAGATTACAAGTCACCATAGAATTTCTCCACCAGCTAATGATGAGGGGCATATCAGGGGCGTCAGCGCAGCGGTGGCTGACCGGAGTAGCATTTCACTTCCAACTACTGAATTGGGGACATGTGACAAAGAGATTCATCATCAGACAATCCACAAAAGGGTGGAAAAGGGGTCAGCCAAGTCAGGAGTGTAGACATCCTGTTCCGTGTCACTAAAATTGATTTCTCACATCATATCTAGTGTTGAGCCACCCCCGTACTGTTCGGGTTTGGTTTGGTTCGTCGAACACCGGGATGTTCGAGGAACTGTTCGTCGAACACCTTAGAACACCGTCGAACACCGTTAAAACCAATGGCAGGCAAACAAAAACACATAGAAACACATCGAAAACACCTTCAAATGTGTCCAAAAGCTGACAAACTGCTCAGAAGACACTCTCTTTAAAAAAGCCGGCCGGCAATTCAGCAGCGGCATACACCGGTACCCGACAATTTAGACAAGAAGGAATAGAGTATCACACATAGATTAGATAGATAGAAACATGTCAGTCACATATACAGTTATATGAAAAAGTTTGGGCACCCCTATTAATCTTAAGCTTAATGTTTTATAAAAATTGGTGTTTTTGCAACAGCTATTTCAGTTTGATATATGTAATAACTGTTGGACACAGTAATGTTTCTGCCTTGAAATGAGGTTTATTGTACTAACAGAAAATGTGCAATCTGCATTCAAACAAAATTTGACCGGTGCATAAGTATGGGCACCATTATCATTTTCTTGTTTTAAATACTCCTACCTACTTTTTACTGACTTACTAAAGCACTTTTTTTGGTTTTGTAACCTCATTGAGCTTTGAACTTCATAGCCAGGTGTATGCAATCATGAGAAAAGCTACTTAAAGTGGCCACTTGCAAGATGTTCTCCTGTTTGAATCTCCTCTGAAGAGTGGCATCATGGGCTCCTCAAAGCAACTGTCAAATGATCTGTAAGCAAAGATTATTCAACATAGTTGTTCAGGGGAAGGATACAAAAAGCTGTCTCAGAGATTTAACCTGTCAGTTTCATTGTGAGGAACATAGTAAGGAAATGGAAGAACACAGGGACAGTTCTTGTTAAGGTCAGAAGTGGCAGGCCAAGAAAAACATCAGAAAGGCAGAGAAGAAGAATGGTGAGATCAGTCAAGGACAATCCTCAGACCACCTCCAGAGAGCTGCAGCATCAACTTGCTGCAGATGGTGTCACTGTGCATCGGTCAACTATACAACGCACTTTGTACAAGGAGAAGCTGTATGGGAGAGTGATGCGAAAGAAGCCGTTTCTGCAAGCACGCCACAAACAGAGTCGGCTGAGGTATGCAAAAGCACATTTGGAGAAGCCAATTTCTTTTTGGAAGAAGGTCCTGTGGACTGATGAAACCAAGATTGAGTTGTTTGGTCATACAAAAAGGCGTTATGCATGGCAGCAAAAAAACACAGCATTCCAAGAAAAACACTTGCTACACACAGTAAAATTTGGTGGAGGTTCCATCATGCTTTGGAGCTGTGTGGCCAATGCCGGCACCGGGAATCTTGTTAAAGTTGAGGGACACATGGATTCCACTCAGTATCAGCAGATTCTTGACAATAATGTTCAAGAATCAGTGATAAAGTTGAAGTTACGCAGGGGATGGATCTTTCAGCTAGACAATGATCCAAAACACCGCTCCAAATCTACTCAGGCATTCATGCAGAGGAACAATTACAATGTTCTGGAATGACCATCCCAGTCCCCAGACCTGAATATCATTGAACATCTGTGGGGTCATTTGAAGAGGACTGTCCATGCTCGGCGACCATCAAACTTTACTGAACTGGAATTGTTTTGTAAAGAGGAATGGTCAAAAATACCTTCATCCAGGATCCAGGAACTCATTAAAAGCTACAGGAAGCGACTAGAGGCTGTTATTTTTGCAAAAGGAGGATCTACTAAATATTAATGTCACTTTTCTGGTGAGGTGCCCATACTTATGCACCGGTCAAATTTTGTTTGAATGCAGATTGCACATTTTCTGTTAGTACAATAAACCTCATTTCAAGGCAGAAACATTACTGTGTCCAACAGTTATTACATATATCAAACTGAAATAGCTGTTGAAAAAACACCAATTTTTATAAAACAATAAGCTTAAGATTAATAGGGGTGCCCAAACTTTTTCATATAACTGTATAAGAAGTACAGTGACAGTGTTGGTTACTGTACTTGTCATTTAGTGGAAAGGATTTATTTAAAAAAATATTACTGTTTTCATGCACGGTCTCTTTAAAAAAGCCGGCCGGCAATTCAGCATCGGAACCCGACAATTTATAACAGAAAGAATAGAGCATCACACATAGATTAGATAGATAGAAACATGTCAGTCACATATATAAGAAGTACAGTGATAGTGTTGATTACTGTACTTGTCATTTAGTGTTAAAATAAAGGATTTATTAAAAAAAAATTTGGCGTGGGGTTCCCCATAATTTTAGTCTCTAGCGGAGGTTAAGCAGACGGCTTGGGCAGATGTTTGAAGCTTGGGAAGGGGGTAATACCCACGGAGCTTCCCAGGCTACTAATATCATCCCCGAGCTGAATACCTAGCCTTTACTAGCTATTAAAATGGGGGACCCCAAAAAGAATGACGTGGGGTCCCCCCTATTTTAATAGCTAGCAAAGGCTAGGCAGACAGCTGGGGGCTGATATTAATAGCCCAGGAAGGGTGCCATGAATATTGGCCCCCTCCCAGGCTAGAAAAACCAGCCGTCAGCCGCCCCAGAAATGGCGCATCCATAGGATGCGCCAATTCTGGCACTTAGCCTCGCTCTCCCCACTGCCCTGTAGCGGTGGCAGTGGGGTAATAGGGTTGGGGTTTATGTCAGCTTATAATGCCAGCTGACATCAAGCCCAGGTTAGTAATGGAGAGGCGTCTATAAGACACTCTCATTACTAACCCCATAGTCAAAGTTACAAAAAAACACAAACACCCAGAATAAAGTCCTTTAATTGAAATAAAGACACAATTCTTTATTGTTCTAAATTAAACCATACTTACCATCACGCCCATTCCAGCTGAAGCCAACGATCTCCTGCAATAAAAGTAAAATAATAAAGCAACATCATCCTTACCTTTCCATGGTTCCCACGACAGCTTCAGCTCTGCTACATTCACATGACAGGCTCGACCGCAGCAGAACGCTGCCATCCAGGTTGCCATGCGGCAGACACTGAGAAGCGCAGGCATGCTTGCGCTCCTCAGTGTCTGGCTGTGACGGCATCCAGATGAGCCGAGTTCATGTCCAATGAACTCAGCTCACCTCATGCACGTCACTGACAGCGTGGGAAAATTCTCCTGTGCATGCGGTGAGTGCAGGAGAATTTTCCCACGCTGTCAGTGACGTGCATGAGGTGAGCCAACAAAAAACACAGCAAGGGGACTCCAAAAAGAGTCTCCATTTTTTCCAAAAATTTGGGGCACAGACACCACTTAAGTGGCATCAATTGCCCCAGAGTTGCTTAAAACGGTTGGTGAGGTGATTTTAACAAATCCTCAAGCTTTTACTCTCCCCAGGATGACACAGGGGTAGAAAGTCCTTGCGGATCCATGATTTGTTCATCTTTATGAACGTGAGTCTGTCTACATTGTCAGTGGACAGCCGCGTCCTCTTATCTGTCAGCACACCACCAGCAGCGCTGAACACATGTTCAGAGAGAACGCTGGCTGCGGGGCATGACAAGATCTCCAAGGCGTGAGTGGCGAGCTCCGGCCACTTATCCAGATTGGATGCCCAAAAAGAGCAAGGGTCCAGTGACACAGTCATGGCTTCGATGTTCACTTGGAGATACTCCTGTACCATCGTCTCTAGGCGTTGACTATGTGTCTGACTTCTTGTCTCCTGTGGCCTTGCAAAGGATGGGCTGCTAAAAAAGTGGTGAAAGGATTCCGAAAAATTGCTGTTTCCAGCAGATACTGTGTTTCTGTTATGGTTTGAGTTCTGAAGACTCGACAGTCCCACGGTTGGCAAGTTAGAACTGTGAGATTCACTACGTGCACCACTGGTGTTTTCTGGAAAAGCACATGTAAGATTCTTCAACAGTCTCTGCTGATACTCCTGCATGCGTGAATCCCTTTCTATGGCAGGAATTATTTCGGCAAATTTACTTTTGTACCGGGGATCTAAGAGTGTGGCAACCCAGTAGTCAGGATTATTTCGAATTCTGACAATTCGAGGGTCATGTTGCAGGTAATGCAGCAAGAAGGCACTCATGTGTCTTGCGCATCCAAGAGCACCAAGTCCCTGTTGTGTTGGTGGCGAGGTAAGAATCATGCTTCCTTCCTCTGCCCTCTCCCCCCAACCTCATACAGCAGAAATGTGATCAAGGTCTCCCTCATCTGATGAGTCTTCCATGCTCATCGCCAGTTCGTCCTCCACTTCTTCCTGGGCTCCTGCACCTTCCTCACTAGTTTGGCTGCTACCATGCGCCCTGGTTAATCCCTCTCCCCCACCCTCCCATGCCTGCCGCCTTGGTGCTGCCGACCGTCTGTACCTTGCAGATGTTAGCCCTTCCGCATACAACTCCTCCTCCTCTACTTCCTCCACCTTCTCTTGTCCCACCACTTGACTCCGAATTCTGTTTAACATGTGCAGCTAAAAATTATTAGTAATTTGAAAGCTGGTGGAGCTTAGTATAGATGGCCTAATAGAATGAGTACCACACACTGCTACAGGCCCAAAATTATTTTCCAGGCAAGATGCAGCTAAAAATTATTAGTAATTTGAAAGTTGGTGGAGCTTAGAATAGATGGCCTAAGAGAATGAGTACCACACACTGCTACAGGCCCAAAATTGTTTTCCAGGCAAGATGCAGCTAAAAATTATTAGTAATTTGAAAGCTGGTGGAGCTTAGTATAGATGGCCTAATAGAATGAGTAC
This sequence comes from Phyllobates terribilis, assembly GCF_046119375.1. Lineage (NCBI taxonomy): Eukaryota > Metazoa > Chordata > Amphibia > Anura > Dendrobatidae > Phyllobates > Phyllobates terribilis. Next base: position 746,130,785 of record NW_027362762.1, read on the forward strand.
CACACACTGCTACTATGCCCAAAATTATTTTCCAGGCAAGATGCAGCTAAAAATTATTAGTAATTTGAAACCTGGTGGAGCTTAGTATAGATAGCCTAATAAAATGAGTACCACACACTGCTACAGGCCCAAAATTATTTTCCAGGCAAGATGCAGCTAAAAAATATTAGTAATTTGAAAGCTGGTGGAGCTTAGTATAGATGGCCTAATAGAATGAGTACCACACACTGCTACAGGCCCAAAATTATTTTCCAGGCAAGATGCAGCTAAAAATTATTAGTAATTTGAAAGCTGGTGGAGCTTAGTATAGATGGCCTAATAGAATGAGTACCACACACTGCTACAGGCCCAAAATTATTTTCCAGGCAAGATGGAGCTAAAAATTATTAGTAATTTGAAAGCTGGTGGAGCTTAGTATAGATGGCCTAATAGAATGAGTACCACACACTGCTACTTTGCCCAAAATTATTTTACAGGCAAGATGCAGCTAAAAATTATTAGTAATTTGAAAGCTGGTGGAGCTTAGTATAGATGGTCTAATAGAATGAGTACCACACACTGCTACTATGCCCAAAATTATTTTACAGTCAAGATGCAGCTAAAAATTATTAGTAATTTGAAAGCTGGTGGAGCTTAGTATAGATGGCCAAATAGAATGAGTACCACACACTGCTAATATGCCCAAAATTATTTTACAGGCAAGATGCAGCTAAAAATTATTAGTAATTTGAAAGCTGGTGGAGCTTAGTATAGATGGCCTAATAGAATGAGTACCACACACTGCTAATATGCCCAAAAGGTTTTACTTGGCTAGGTGCAGTAAAAAATTTGTATTACATACACAGGTGGTGTAGCTTGCAACACAGATAGGCTACTCCACTGACTAACACACACTGCAAGAGGCCCAAAAGGATTTGCATAGCTAGATTTAGCCAAATGCTGTGAAAAACACTTGCACAGCACTAAAACAGACCTGCCTGGCAAAAAATGATAGGAACTGATGTAACCTAGCCCTCAAAAGGGCTGCAATTACAACTAGTCACTACTCCCAACCTATCTGTCTATTTATGAGCACAGACCTGCCTGCTAAAAGTCGTAGGAAATGCTGTAACCTAGCCATCAAAAGGGCTGCAATTAGAACTAGTCCCTACTCCCAAGCAATCTGTCTATTTCAGATAAAATTCGTTTGCAATTCACACAGTTATACTGTATAGCGCGCACACAGCAGCAACGGTGCTGTCTAACAGTCAGCTGCAGCAGTGAGAAAATGGTGGCGACGGGGAAAATGGCTGGATCTTATAGGGCAAGGACATGTGACATACACAGCCAATGACACATGCCCTTGCTTGTGTGAAAAAAAGCACTTCGCTCCGTGTGTACGCTGCTGATAGGCTGACAGACTGCACCTCCCCACTGTAAATGCGGGAAAGAGAAAAAAAATGGAGATCTTCATTATTTCTGCAGAGATCCATCCCATGCCCCTCCCCCCGCCCCGCTGTACACTCAAACTGTGTATTAACATTGATTATCAGCATTACTGTGAAAAAATCCAGTTACGATTTTGGTGCACGGACAGTTATCGAACATAACCTCGAACAGCCGGATTTTTTTCAAATCGTTCGGGTTCGTCGAACGGCTCGAACACCGCCCAAAACAGCTCGAATTTGAGATTGGCAAACAGTTTGATTCGAACACCGCTCATCTCTATTCCAGAGTCAACCCCTGCAAGCATCGAGCCAAATCCTGGACGGAAGCCATACTGATCCCCGTATAAATATTTTTAATGCTGGACTTACTGTTATGATCTGCAACAAGTACTAAGGAAAGAAGGGGAAGACTTTCTCTACAGTAAGACTAAGCTGAATCCCTACGATGTAGCGGTCTTCCTGTTACTAGTGAACGGACCCGCCTTAGTCCTAGGCTAGTCTGAACGAAGACCTATAGAATAAAGGGAAGGGGTCCCTAAAAGAACTGAGGACTGGAACAAAAATGGGACACCTTCTGAACAGAGAAAGTTGTTGCAGAACACATAAAGATAAACTGACAAAAAGGTACTAGAGGTCACAGAAGGACCAAGCGAACTAACAGAGATAGGCGCAGAAGCACCTTTCTAGCAAATCAGTCAAACAACACTGAAGTCCAGCACAGGCAAAAAGGCGGAGCTGGAATATAAAGGCAGATGGTCACGTGACCGCAAAACACAAGATGGAAAAAACAAACAAGAGGGTTCTAACATCATCCCTCCACCCGAGGGAATGCGGCAGGAGCAGCTTCGTGTTGATCCTATCCCATATTGGAGATGTTAAAGGACCTGCGGTGACTAGATGAACAACTCCTTTTCTGAAGGACCTGCAGTAATGTTCATCCGGGGTGCAGAACCCCATTAGGTAAGTGGCCAATTGGCCCTAGATCTTATAATCCACTAGGCCGCCAGGTTTTTTTCACAAAGTGCTCTCCTGTTTCTTTTTGTTTTACATAATTCCACCGGAGGCACTAAAAAGCCGCTTTGACAAAATGCTAGTGGCAGGGCATGCCAGGACCTCCAAGGCATAGAGAGCCAGTTCATGCCACATGTCCAGCTTGGATACCCAGTAATTATACAGCACAGGAGAATCACAGGAGATGTTGGTACCGTCGGCATGGTACTCCCTCAGCATCTTCCGCAACTTTTCCCTCCTTGAGAGAGTACCCTGCGCATCAGGACTTGTGCGATGGGAGCGTCTGAGAAAACTGTCCCAGAACTTTGACAGTGTTCCTCTGCCTCTGAAGGACTGCATATGTGTCTCTCTCGCCTGTACTCCTTGGTTGTCCAACAAACTTTGACCTCTGCCGCCAGTGTTTTCAGATGGGAATTTTTTTAATAATTCCGCAACAAGGGCCTTATCATAATGCCCCATTTTATTAGGCCTGTCATGCGCGGGAATAAGAGACAGAAAGTTCTCCTTGTAGCATGGGTCTAGAAGTGTCACCAACCAGTAATGACTGTCACCCAAAATTTGGACAATGCGAGGGTCACGGGAAAGACAGCGTAACATGAACTCAGCCATGTGTGCCAGACTGCTAACATGCAAGACTTCCATGTCCTCACCAAGAGGATGACTGACCATGCTCTCCTCCTCATCCTCCTCCTCTTCCTCCTCCCTGTCCTTAGGCTATCCATGCTGAACAAACGGTATGACAGTTGTGCAGATAGTACCGTCTATAGTGCAGGAAACTAGCCCCTGTTCTTCCTCCTCCTCCTCCTCTTCCTCATTGTCATTCAATCCACATTGTTATGTGCCACAGGTATATTTTACATCACTTATATAACATTCGATTAATGTAGACCAACTAAGCAACCCTGGCTATAAATAGCACAGCATAACCAGTCAAAATATGTGTTTATGACAAAGCAAACCCCCCTAAATAATATAAGTGAATCAAGGAATGAGTAGGAGAGATGGTCTATTGGCAATGGGGGCCCATATTTTAGAGGTATTGGCCAGATTGTGTCACCAAAGTCATATATGACGTGGCACAGTTGATCCACATATAAATAACAAGCCAGGCATTCCTGAGTGGTCAAGTCAAGAAAATAAGTAAATAAAAAATATATGAAAGAATAATTACCTGCTGGCACCAGAGACCCTACGCGTTACGCTGCTCAGACGCAGCTTCGTCAGGGGTATGTTGTCTAAGAGCACATGTGTGTGTTATATAGTTGATCCCAAATGGTGTGACTAGTTTCAGGTGAGTGTTTGTCTCCCTATGGTGTGTAGACAGGCCTGTTCTCATAAGAATGTGTTCCACCCAGTCCACATGGAACGCAAACGGAAATGGGTTAAACGTCATATCCGGTCCAAAGCAGAGGGCGCCAAATACAGCCCTGAAGCTATTATTGTCAAAGGTGCGTCCCACCCGTACCATACGGTGGAACGGGGGTGGAAGTAAAGTAAACGTCATATCCAGTCAGAAGGGTAAACACGCAGAGCAATGAACTATGCACGCAGTCATAATAAAGAAGAGGCTTGCGTTCCACGATGGAACGCAAAAACCCCAGGAGCAGCGCGTCCGCTGCAGAGAATAATAGTGATCACTAGTGTTGAGCATTCCGATACTGAAATATCGGGTATTGGCCGATATTCGCGGTATCGGAATTCCGATACTTAATTCCGATACTTTTACAATATCGAATACCGGAATCGGAAGTTCCCATAATGCCTGCGCTCTGCAGTGTCTCTGAAGGATGACAAGCTGGATGGCAGCGCTCAGCTGAGATCCAGCCTGTCATCAGAATGTCATCCCAGCGGGGGAGAATTCTCCTGATTGTTTAAAAGCCGGCGCGTGGTAAAAAGCCGCCGGCTTTTAAACAATCACAAAGCCCCATACTGCTTCCCCGCAGCCTTCCACCCCGATCCTCCACTCCCCTCGCCACCTCCCATCCCGATCGTAAGTTAGGACCGGGCGGGGAGCGCAGCACCAAGGAGCGGGGAGCGAAGGACCCGGGCGGGGAAGCCGGCAGTGAAAAGACTTCACCGCCGGCTTTCCCTTCTGTGCTGCGCTTTCCCGCCGGTTATTTCAAATGAACAGCTGAGGTATCAGGTGATGCCAATCAGCTGTTCATTTGAAGTAGCCGCGTTGCCCTCAGAGGGTTCATGTGAGTTCATGCTTGACTGCATGAACTCACATGAACTTTCCCACTGCCGCACAGGTCAGCCTCACCTCCCAGACCATCAGCCCGTCATGATTGGTGTGTGTGCGGGTGTCTGTGCGTGTGTGTACGGGGTGTGTGTGCGATGTCTGCGTGTGTGTGCGGGGTGTCTGTGCGATGTTTGTGGGTGTGTGCGGGTGTGCGCGGTGTCTGTGCGTGCAGGCAGACATAGGCCGATGTGACACTACTACTCCCATCGGCCTATGTCTGTCCCCCGTCCACTCGTGCCAGCAGGATCAGCTCGATGGGAGCAGTAGTTCCCATCAGCCTGATCCTGCAATTTAAATTGCCCTACTGTGTTCCCAATAAATTTTAAATACATGTCCTTGGTGGCCAGTGGTTACCTACAATAAATTAGTTCATACATTACCTGTCCCCGCCGATCGCCACCTAAAATAAAGTAAAAAATAAAAAACTACACCTATACTCACCTAGACACCTAATTCCCCGAAGCCATCGATCTCCTGTAATAAAATATAAAATAATAAACCACAACCTTATCCTTACCCCTCCGTAGTAGTCGACGAGTGTCCCACGAAGATCTCCAGTTCAGAGCAGCCACATAGAATGTGACCGCTCTGAACCGCTGCCGCCGCTAGAATAACGGGGCCATAAGGGTTCACCGGAGTTCAGGCAGCGCTGCTCCGGTTAGCTCCTTTACGGCCCTGCTGTATCGTGAGAAATTCCCACGGTACAGCACTGCCGTAAAGGAGGTCTCCGGAGCTGCGCTGCCTGAATGCACTCCGGTGACCTCAGTCAGGGGCTCACGCTGCTGGGAGCGGACGTGTTCCCGGCAGCGTGAGCTTACAGCAGCCATGCACAGCTGTCACCATCTCCAGATGTGACATCTGTGCATAGGAGATCAGCGCAGGAACGTGGACAGGTAACTATTATTTTTAGTAAACTAAGAATTAAATAAAATGGTGTGTTTTATTTCAAATAAATTATTTTTTTCTGGGTGTAGTGTGTTTTTTCTTTTTAACACTTTGTAGGTTAGTAATGGGGGTGTCTTATAGACGCCCATCATTACTAACCTGGGCTTCATGGCAGCTGGCGCTGACATGAACCCCACCACTATTACCCCCTGCCACCGCACCAGGGCAGCGTGGAAGAGCGAGGCTAAGTGCCAGAATTGGCGCATCATATGGATGCGCCATTTCTGGGGCAGCTGACGGCTGGTGTTTCTAGCCTGGGAGGGGGCCATTATTCATGGCACCCTTCCTGGGCTATTAATATCAGCCCCCAGCTGTCTGCCTAGCCTTTGCTAGCTATTAAATTAGGGGGGACCCCACGTTATTTTTTTGGGGGGGTTCCCCCATTTTAATAGCTAGTAAAGGCTAGGTATTCAGGTGGGGGCTGATATTAGTAGCCTGGGAAGCTCCGTGGGTTTTACCCCCTTCCCAGGCTTCAAACATCTGCCCCTGCCGTCTGCTTAACCTCCGCTAGAGACTAAAATTATGGGGGATCCCGCGCCATTTTTTTTTTAAATAAATCCTTTATTTTAACACTAAATGACATTTGAGGAGTTAATAAAGATGCAGTCCCTAAATTATTATTTATTTTTTAATTAATTTTTCCCAAAACTTTTGACGTGGGCTTCGCCATATTTTTGTATGCCAGCCAGGTACAGCATCCAGCTTCTATGAACGCGCCATTTTCCGGGGCGGCTGCGGACTGCAATTTTCAGCGGGGGGGGGGGGGGCAGAAAGCTTGGGCCTCCCTGCGCTGCAGATTCCATCCCCCAGCTGCCTAGTTGTACCTGGCTGGACACAAAAATAGGGAGAAGCTCTACGTTTTTTTTTTTTTAATTATTTCATGAAATTCATGGAATAATTAAGAAAAAAAGGGCTTCCCTATATTGTTGTGTCCAACCAGGTACAAATAGGTAGCTGGTGGTTGGGGGCAGCCCGTTCCTGCCTGCTGTACCTGGCTGGACACAAATATAGTGCGAAGCCCCACATCAATTTTTTTTTAATTATTTCAGGAAATTCATGAAATAATTTAAAAAAATTAATGTGGGGCTTCGCCCTATATTTGTGTCCAGCCAGGTACAGCAGGCAGGAACGGGCTGCCCCCAACCACCAGCTGCCTATTTGTACCTGGCCGGACACAACAATATAGGGAAGCCCTTTTTTTCTTAATTATTCCATGAATTTCATGAAATAATTTAAAAAAAAAATACGTGGGGCTTCGCCCTATTTTTGTGTCCAGTCAGGTACAACTAGGCAGCTGGGGGCTGGAATCTGCAGCGCAGGGAGGCCCAAGCTTTCTGGGCCCCACCCGCTGCAAATTGCAGTCCGCAGCCGCCCCGGCAAATGGCGCGTTCATAGAAGCGCCATCTTCTGGCGCTGTACCCAACTCATCCAGGGCCCTGGTGCGGTGGCTCACTGGGTAATAAAAGGGTTAAGGCCAGCTTGGCATTATCAGCTGGCCCTAAGCCCGAAATTCATGGGGTCACGCCAATATTAGACATGACCACCATGAATTTCTAGTAAAGTATTTAAAAAAAACACAAACACCCAGAAAAAAGTCCTTTAATTGAAATAAAGACACAATTCTTTATTGTTCTAAATTAAACCATACTTACAGTCACGCCCATTCCAGCTGAAGCCAACGGTCTCCTGCAATAAAAGTAAAATAATAAAGCAACCTCATCCTTACCTTTCCATGGTTCCCACGACAGCTTCAGCTCTGCTACATCGAGATGACAGGCTGGACCGCAGCAGAACGCTGCCATCCAGCCTGTCATCCCGCAGACACTGAGAAGCACAGGCATGCTTGCACTCCTCAGTGTCTCTCTGTGACGGCATAAAGATGAGCCGAGGTCATGTCCAATGAACTCAGCTCACCTCATGCACGTCACTGACAGCGTGGGAAAATTCTCCTGCACTCAGCACTTCAGCGTGAGAATTTTCCCACGCTGTCAGTGACGTGCATGAGGTGCGCCGAGTTCATTGGACGTGACCTCGGCTCATCTGGATGCCGTCACAGCCAGACACTGAGTAGCGCAAGCATGCCTGCGCTTCTCAGTGTCTGCGGGATGACAGGCTGGATGGCAGCGTTCTGCTGCGGTCCAGCCTGTCATCTCGATGTAGCAGAGCTGAAGCTGTCGTGGGAGCCATGGAAAGGTAAGGATGATGTTGCTTTATTATTTTACTTTTATTGCAGGAGATCGTTGGCTTCAGCTGGAATGGGCGTGACTGTAAGTATGGTTTAATTTAGAACAATAAAGAATTGTGTGTTTATTTCAATTAAAGGACTTTTTTCTGGGTGTTTGTGTTTTTTTTAAATACTTTACTAGAAATTCATGGTGGTCATGTCTAATATTGGCGTGACCCCATGAATTTCGGGCTTAGGGCCAGCTGATAATGCCAAGAGGTATTGTACAACGGACGTAAGTAATGGCTATGAACGAGTAAATGTCCAATGCACTCAGCGCTTCAGCGTGAGAATTTTCCCACGCTGTCAGTGACGTGCATGAGGTGAGCTGAGTTCATTGGACATGACCTCGGCTCATCTTTATGCCGTCACAGCCAGACACTGAGGAGCGCAAGCATGCCTGCGCTTCTCAGTGTCTGCGGGATGACAGGCTGGATGGCAGCGTTCTGCTGCGGTCCAGCCTGTCATCTCGATGTAGCAGAGCTGAAGCTGTCGTGGGAACCATGGAAAGGTAAGGATGAGGTTGCTTTATTATTTTTCTTTTATTGCAGGAGATCGTTGGCTTCAGCTGGAATGGGCGTGACTGTAAGTATGGTTTAATTTAGAACAATAAAGAATTGTGTGTTTATTTCAATTAAAGGACTTATTCTGGGTGTTTGTGTTTTTCTTTAACTTTGACTATGGGGTTAGTAATGGGGGTGTCTTATAGACGCCTCTCCATTACTAACCTGGGCTTGATGTCAGCTGGCATTATAAGCTGACATCAACCCCAGCCCTATTACCCCACTGCCACCGCTACAGGGCAGTGGGAAGAGCGAGGCTAAGTGCCAGAATTGGCGCATCCTATGGATGCGCCATTTCTGGGGCGGCTGACGGCTGGTGTTTCTAGCCTGGGAGGGGGCCAATATTCATGGCACCCTTCCTGGGCTATTAAAATCAGCCCCCAGCTGTCTGCCTAGCCTTTGCTAGCTATTAAATTAGGGGGGACCCCACGTTATTTTTTTGGGGGGGTTCCCCCATTTTAATAGCTAGTAAAGGCTAGGTATTCAGCTGGGGGCTGATATTAGTAGCCTGGGAAGCTCCGTGGGTATTACCCCCTTCCCAGGCTTCAAACATTTGCCCCAGCTGTCTGCTTAACCTCCGCTAGAGCCTAAAATTAAGGGGAACCCCACGCCAATTTTTTTTTAAATAAATCCTTTATTTTAACACTAAATGACAAGTACAGTAATCAACACTGTCACTGTACTTCATATATATGTGACTGACATGTTTCTATCTATCTAATCTATGTGTGATTCTCTATTCTTTCTATTCTAAATTGTCGGGTACAGATGCTGAATTGCCGGCCGGCTTTCTTAAAGAGACGGTGCATGAAAACACTAATATTTTTTTAAATAAATCCTTTACACTAAATGACAAGTTCTGTAAGCAACACTGTCACTGTACTTCATAGATATGTGACTGACATGTTTCTATCTATCTAATCTATGTGTGAAACTCTATTCTGTCTGTTATAAATTGTCGGGTACCGCTGCTGAATTGCCGACCGGCTTTTTTAAAGAGACGGTGCACGAAAACACTAATATTTTTTTAAATAAATCCTTTACACTAAATGACAAGTACAGTAACCAACACTGTCACTGTACTTCATATATATGTGACTGACATGTTTCTATCTATCTAATCTATGTGTGAAGCTCTATTCTTTCTGTTGTAAATTGTCGGGTACCGGTGAATGCCGCTGATGAATTGCCGGCTTTTCATGTCATTCTACATTATTCTTAGTTGTTTTCCTTCATGTAGAATTAACCTACAAGGAAAGAAAGGGTTTATTTTCATTCCGATATTTGTGTCCCATTGACTTGCATTGGTTTCCGGTATCGGAATCGGCGATATCCGATACTTTTTGGGTATCGGCCCGATCCAATCCGATACGATATTTCCTGATATCGGAAGGTATCGCTCAACACTAGTGATCACACAAGAAAGTGCTAGCATTAAAAAAAAAAAAAAAAAAAAAGAAAGAATTGCAGTCCAAACCAGGAATACTAAGAAGTCAGTATATGATCTGAGGACAATCACCAAACATGCATAGATACAAAGATAGATACAAAGATGCATCACATAACAGAATACAGACCTGGACATATAAGACTCACTGACCAGACAGACATAAAACAACAAAAAAAAAAAAATCCCATTTAAAATAAAACTCTCTCCTTTCCCTCTTTTTCCTTTTTTCTCTTCCTTTCTTTCTCCCTTCCCTTCCTTCTCCTTTCCCTTCCCCTTCTTTTCCTTCCCCTTTCCATCCTCTCCTCTCCTTCCCCTCTCCTTCCCTCCCCTTCCTTTATTAAGATAAAAGACAAGACATATAAATGCATATGAGACTGTGTGCAAGTATGTGAAAAGATGCACACAGCTAAACAATCACAAATACAAGAAATAAGCAATAAACTAATGGAACTGCACAAGTTGGCCCCATGGGAGGGAAAAAAATAAATAAATAAAAAAGGTGAATCAAAACCCCAATAGTGGGCAAGATTCCACATATAAGAACACCATGGGAGTCTGGAAAAGTCAGAACTGGAAAATACTCATTCGTGCCCCTCATAGCCACTACATCAAACATTTGTAGCACCCTGAGGATTCGGCTGCTACAGGGGTATTGCACCTCAACCCAGAGGTGTGATATTCCACTCCCGGGTAAGGAAGGAGTGTGGAACTGAGCTCAGATAGACTGCATGCACTACATACATCCCATTCCAGAGGAGCAGGCCGACGGTACTCCCACTTGGAAATGTGCAGGTACAACCGAGCCTGTTCCTGGCTGGAGTGGGAGGGGGGTGGTACATCCCATGTAGTGTAGGGGCAGATAGGGGGAGCAGTCTGGGTAGTGATAGGAGCTCATTGGGTGCTGGTCACCTGAGCTCACACATAGAGGGATATATAAGGAGGGCACCAACTTAGATCAGGGTCAGACGCTGAGAACAAGTCAGTTGGAGAGGAGAGAGAAGGAAACAGCAGCCCTGGAGAGAGAGAGAGTGGAGCAGAGAAAGACCCAGAGGGGGAAGACTGAAGGGACCCAAGAACCCAAATTAGAGCACCGGGTGAGGAGTCAGCAAGAGGGTACCGGAACCCAAGCTGGTGGGGGCAAAGACATTCCCCAGCCAGAGACCGGAGACCGTGGGCAGTGTCTGTCACGGTCACCCACCACATTCACCCCGAAGGCACACCACATGGAGGGTCAGGGAACCCAGGGCCAAGGGTGTCCCAAAAGAAGGCCCGAGGGAGCTGGACCTAGGTGAATCACTGGTGGGGACGGCTGAAGAAAGGACAGAGGGAGAGCTCAGGGCCACGCTCCGGACTTGTTTGGGGGTTGGCTGGATCCAGGACCTGGTGGACGCAGCACGGCTCGGGTGGTCACTAGCAGCTGGAGTGACCGGGACATCAGCAGTAAGTAAACACCCTTAACTGCACAACCCGAGTCTGTCTTCATTGCCGGCTGCACCGCACCACCACAACCCCCATCCTCTGTGCCTGTCCCCTCTGAGGCTATACCCCTCCCGTTGGGGGTTATCCCACCAAGCTGCGCACCCACCATCAGCCTCAGCGGACCCTGCTGCAGCGGCGGCCACAGTGACCGCATCACAACGGGTGGCGTAGTCGACACAAAAGAACTTTAGTAACATCTGTAAAGCTGCCACATAACACTTAGCTTGACGCCCTGGGCACGGGACCGGGTCACAGCCGCTCGGAGACTACAACCCCCATCTGATCCGGTGCCGGGTATTCCCCTCAAAAAGGAATATGTCCCAGGGGGCGCGACAACTTTGGCGTAGTCGGCAGGATTACGTGCCCGCAACACCCGGGTACTGCGTGCCTGAAGAAAAGTGCAAGTTTACCTCAGAAAGAAGTCTCCCGCCGGTTCCGGAGGGTCCCCGCCATCGGACTCCATCACCAGTCGTTTCCCGCCGATTGTCCGCCATTTCCAACTTGTTCCCGCCATCTGCAGAGTTTCCCGCCACTGGGCGACGCTTCCCGCCAAAACCGCAGATTTCCCGCCTTGGAAGAGCAGCAGACGCCATTATGGGCGTGCCAAAGGAGGGCAAGAGGCCACATCCCATCGTGGGCCGGGACAGAAAATGGCGCCAAAAGTGGAAACCGCCCCCACCAACAGAGACTGTGATGCTGGAGGTGTCTGTCAGCGTGAAAGAACTCCCCCTGGAGCTGACAGTCACCGAGTTGCCCCGGGACCGCCCTCGAGGTGGGAGGAGACGAAAGAGAAGAGAAAAGATGGGTGTCGCTTGGAGCAGTCTGGAGCGAGCGCACCCGGAGGCAAGAGGTCTAACAAGGAGTAGCGGAGAAGCTCACCCGGAGATGGAGAGAAAGCAGAACAGCACCGGCCCGCTGGCCAGGAGTCTGCTAGAGACCGAGGAAGGAGGGCAGAGCAGCACCGGCCCGCTGGCCAGGAGCCTGCCGAGAGCAGAGCAGAGCAGCACCGACCCGATGGTCAGGAGCCTGCTAGAGTCCACAACCCCGCTAGGTCTAGCGGAGATCCTTGCACAGCTCCCCCGAGACCGGGAGTGTGCACAAACTGCCCTGGAGGGCCTCGCACGGAGGATGGCCCGGGTACAGCGCGAGATACTGGCGGAGTGGGGCCGGGAGATGGCCCAGCAAGCAGAGACCAGTCAACGGAGCACGCTACCCTGGAAGAGGAAGCAGACCGCCTCTGAGGATGGCGCGGGAGGACCCAAGGCCGGAGACGGCGCTGAGGAGGGAGCCGAACGCATGGAGGCAGGTAAAGGGGACGCCTATACCCCAAGCCGTGACACCGCTTACCTGCCCCAGCTCCCCGTCGCAGAGCCCGAAAGTCCCCCTGCTGTGCCCGTAGCCGCCAGGTCACCGCCATGGACTAGGCCCCGACCGGAAGCCGCCGCCGCGACCCCTGTGACGTCACACGCACCGACCCGGAGCGTGACAAAGCAGGAATTACCACCAGCCTGGTCGCAAGGCCCAGTACCCCCGGGCGCCGCACCACCAACAGCGCCCCCTACCTCCGCGGAGCCTCCGGCCTGGCCGCAAGGCCAGGTAGCCCAGGGCGCCGCCGTCCTAACGGTGCCCTTCACCTTCCAGGTGCCCCAGGCCTGGCCGCAAGGCCTGGGCAACCCGGGCGCCACCACCACCGCGCCCGCGCCCGCAATACCTAGGGTGCCACACCTGGGGGAGGACCTCTTCGGCCAGCTCACATGGCCGGACGGGCGGCCCTTCATCTGGCCCGAAGGGTACCCTGAGCTGGAGCGGCAGCAAAGACTAGGGCCCTTGTGTGAGCCCCTAATTCCGGCTCCGAAGCCCGTGGCTCGGGTCTCGCCTCCTCTAGCAGAAGCCCAATTCGTGTGGGACCCCACGGGAGAAGATTTGATGGGGTTCACCGGAGAAACTCGGGCAGCCGCAGCTGAACGTACAGAGTGTTGCCGTCAACAGCTGGCAGAGTTTAAGAGAGAACGGGAGGAGAGGCGGGTCAGAGAACAACAGGCCCAAATCCAGAGCGCGGAGCAGAAGAGCCGGACTAGGAGGAACCCCCGTGCAGCGCATTGTCCCCGCACCATCGGGACAGTGATAAAGTTCAACCCGCAGCATGGGTGGGGCTTTATTCGGGACCGTAACAACCGCGGTGACGTTTTTGTGACCCGCAGAGACGTCGAGTCCCACCTGCCGGAAGGTCACAAAGGCCGTGACCTCTACGTCGGAGACGAGGTCACTTTCACCCGGCACAAGTGTGCCAAAGGACCTTACGCCCTCCACGTACACCGCTTGATGGAGGAGGAGTTGCGGTACGGGGAGGAGGAGCCAGAGGACCCGGACGGGTCTGAAGAAACATCATATCAAGAAAGAGCAGGAGGAAGACGCCGTTGAGTGCGGCAGAGAAGGAGCTGTAAATAGTTACCCAATCGGGGTATATAGAAACTGGAACTGTTGCTGCTGCTAAAATAGTCCCTGTTGGGACCAGTGAACTGTTTTACCCGTTAACCCCTTCATCCTACAGGCTGAGGATTGTGAGCAGCCATTCCCTTTCCTCTAACTGGCCGAGGACTGAGAGCGGCCAACTTTCAACTTCCCCTGTATATAGTTGCGCGTCCTAAAGCGCCCCCTACCGGTTTTATAGAAAACCAGATTTTCTAAGAGACTGTCGCACTTTTCCCGGACACACGTTGCACAGTGTCCGGAGGAGGAACCAGAGACAAGAGAAGTCTACGAGAATGTTTATATAAAAAAGTTTTATATATATATAATGTTTATATGTTTTATATGTTTATGAAAATTTTGTATGTTTTGGTGTTTATGTCTTACAGCCCGAGGACGTGCTGTGATTTACCAGGGGGGAATGTAGCACCCTGAGGATTCGGCTGCTACAGGGGTATTGCACCTCAACCCAGAGGTGTGATATTCCACTCCCGGGTAAGGAAGGAGTGTGGAACTGAGCTCAGATAGACTGCATGCACTACATACATCCCATTCCAGAGGAGCAGGCCGACGGTACTCCCACTTGGAAATGTGCAGGTACAACCGAGCCTGTTCCTGGCTGGAGTGGGAGGGGGGTGGTACATCCCATGTAGTGTAGGGGCAGATAGGGGGAGCAGTCTGGGTAGTGATAGGAGCTCATTGGGTGCTGGTCACCTGAGCTCACACATAGAGGGATATATAAGGAGGGCACCAACTTAGATCAGGGTCAGACGCTGAGAACAAGTCAGTTGGAGAGGAGAGAGAAGGAAACAGCAGCCCTGGAGAGAGAGAGAGTGGAGCAGAGAAAGACCCAGAGGGGGAAGACTGAAGGGACCCAAGAACCCAAATTAGAGCACCGGGTGAGGAGTCAGCAAGAGGGTACCGGAACCCAAGCTGGTGGGGGCAAAGACATTCCCCAGCCAGAGACCGGAGACCGTGGGCAGTGTCTGTCACGGTCACCCACCACATTCACCCCGAAGGCACACCACATGGAGGGTCAGGGAACCCAGGGCCAAGGGTGTCCCAAAAGAAGGCCCGAGGGAGCTGGACCTAGGTGAATCACTGGTGGGGACGGCTGAAGAAAGGACAGAGGGAGAGCTCAGGGCCACGCTCCGGACTTGTTTGGGGGTTGGCTGGATCCAGGACCTGGTGGACGCAGCACGGCTCGGGTGGTCACTAGCAGCTGGAGTGACCGGGACATCAGCAGTAAGTAAACACCCTTAACTGCACAACCCGAGTCTGTCTTCATTGCCGGCTGCACCGCACCACCACAACCCCCATCCTCTGTGCCTGTCCCCTCTGAGGCTATACCCCTCCCGTTGGGGGTTATCCCACCAAGCTGCGCACCCACCATCAGCCTCAGCGGACCCTGCTGCAGCGGCGGCCACAGTGACCGCATCACAACGGGTGGCGTAGTCGACACAAAAGAACTTTAGTAACATCTGTAAAGCTGCCACATAACACTGAGCTTGACGCCCTGGGCACGGGACCGGGTCACAGCCGCTCGGAGACTACAACCCCCCATCTGATCCGGTGCCGGGTATTCCCCTCAAAAAGGAATATGTCCCAGGGGGCGCGTCACATTAGGGTCCAACAAGAAACTAACCTCGGGGAACTGGGTAGAATCTAAAAAATATTGATATTAAAGCTGCTGGAATGGAATTTAAAGGAGGTGCACATGCACCCCCAAAATAAACAGAGTACTGCTTATAAGGACACCATGGAAATTTAAGCCAAGTAACCAGTAAATGAGAGATCCTCATTTATGCCCTTTGGGGCCACTGTGTCAAGTGTAAAGATCCACCTGGATTCTGTCCTCAAAAGGTCCCTAGTATGATCTGAATTGCGTGGGTTAGGCTTCATTTTTTGGAGGCCTGTAACTCGCAATTTATTAGTGCTGCTGGAATGGAATTGAAGAAAGTGCAGGGCCACTGTGGAGATGGTCCTGCCCTTTCTCAAATCCTGTTCAGCAAGATGGATATTCGAAGCGTGTTGCTGTACCCGCCTCCGAAGTTCCTGCGATGTTTGACCAACATAGACCTTGGGACAGGGACAGGTCAAAGCATAAATAACATTAGTGGACCTGCAGTTAATGTAGTCCCTCAAAGGAAATTGACGATTGTCAGTCGGGTTAGTAAAGATTTTTTCAGATGAAAAAAATGGACATGCAGAACAATTGCCGCAGGGAAAAGAGCCTTTGAGCCTATTACCACCAGAGGTATTGTACAACGGACGTAAGTAATGGCTATGAACGAGTTTGTCCCTTAAATTTGGGGCTCGTCTAGCCGTCAGCAAAGGTTTGTTTGATAATATACTGGATAGACGGTGATCCGTCTTCAGTATATTCTAATGTTTGCGGAATAGACCACCTACTTCATTCCATTGATTGTTAAACCTAGTAATAAATCTGATCTGTGTGTCTTCCATGTCAGCTCGTGGTTGCAACAGAACCTCCCGTGGTTTGGTGATGATCCTCTGATGTGCTTTAGAGATTATGGATTTCGGATAGCCCCGTTCACGAAAGCGTGTAGTTAGGTTACTGGCCTCAGTTTTGAAGTCATCCTGTGTTGTACAATTCCTCTTGGCCCTTGAAAACTGTCCCACTGGTATACTGTCTCTCAAATTTCTGGGATGAAAGCTTTGGTAATGTAGAAGACTGTTTGTAGCAGTCGATTTTCTGTATAATTTAGTAACAAGTGATCCGCCCACTATCCTGATTTCCAAATCCAGAAAATAGACTGCGGAAGAAGATATACAATGGGTAAGATGGATGTTAAAGTCATTAACATTAAGTCTATCAACAAAATCAATTGCCTCCGCCTCCGTGCCCGTCCAAATAATTAAAATATCATCAATTTAAATTTAAGGGACAAACTCGTTCATAGCCATTACTTACGTCCGTTGTACAATACCTCTGGTGGTAATAGGCTCAAAGGCTCTTTTCCCTGCGGCAATTGTTCTGCATGTCCATTTTTTTCATCTGAAAAAAATCTTTACTAACCCGACTGACAATCGTCAATTTCCTTTGAGGGACTACATTAACTGCAGGTCCACTAATGTTATTTATGCTTTGACCTGTCCCTGTCCCAAGGTCTATGTTGGTCAAACATCGCAGGAACTTCGGAGGCGGGTACAGCAACACGCTTCGAATATCCATCTTGCTGAACAGGATTTGAGAAAGGGCAGGACCATCTCCACGGTGGCCCTGCACTTTCTTCAATTCCATTCCAGCAGCACTAATAAATTGCGAGTTACAGGCCTCCAAAAAATGAAGCCTAACCCACGCAATTCAGATCATACTAGGGACCTTTTGAGGACAGAATCCAGGTGGATCTTTACACTTGACACAGTGGCCCCAAAGGGCATAAATGAGGATCTCTCATTTACTGGTTACTTGGCTTAAATTTCCATGGTGTCCTTATAAGCAGTACTCTGTTTATTTTGGGGGTGCATGTGCACCTCCTTTAAATTCCATTCCAGCAGCTTTAATATCAATATTTTTTAGATTCTACCCAGTTCCCCGGGGTTAGTTTCTTATTGGACCCTAATGTTTGATGTAGTGGCTATGAGGGGCACGAATGAGTATTTTCCAGTTCTGAATTTTCCAGACTCCCATGGTGTTCTTATATGTGGAATCTTGCCCACTATTGGGGTTTTGATTCACCTTTTTTATTTATTTATTTTTTTTCCCTCCCATGGGGCCAACTTGTGCAGTTCCATTAGTTTATTGCTTATTTCTTGTATTTGTGATTGTTTAGCTGTGTGCATCTTTTCACATACTTGCACACAGTCTCATATGCATTTATATGTCTTGTCTTTTATCTTAATAAAGGAAGGGGAGGGAAGGAGAGGGGAGGATGGAAAGGGGAAGGAAAAGAAGGGGAAGGGAAAGGAGAAGGAAGGGAAGGGAGAAAGAAAGGAAGAGAAAAAAGGAAAAAGAGGGAAAGGAGAGAGTTTTATTTTAAATGGGATTTTTTTTTTTTTTTTTTTTTATGTCTGTCTGGTCAGTGAGTCTTATATGTCCAGGTCTGTATTCTGTTATGTGATGCATCTTTGTATCTATCTTTGTATCTATGCATGTTTGGTGATTGTCCTCAGATCATATACTGACTAGAGATGAGCGTTGTTCTACTCGAACTGTTCGCCAATCTCAAATTCGAGCTGTTTTGGGCGGTGTTCGAGCCGTTCGGCGAACACGAACAATTTGATAAAAATTCGGCTGCTCGAGGTTATGTTCGATAACTGTTCGTGCACCAAAATCATAACTGGATTTTTTCTCAGTAATGATGAAAATTAATGTTAATACGCAGTTTGAGTGTACAGCGGGGCGGAGGGAGGGGCAGGGGATGGATCTCTGCAGGTACAATGAAGATCTCCATTTTTTTTTCTCTTTCCCGCATTTGCAGTGGGGAGGTGCAATCTGTCAGCCTATCAGCAGCGCACACACGGAGCGAAGTGCTTTTTTTCACACAAGCAAGGGCATGTGTCATTGGCAGTGTATGTCACATGTCCTTGCCCTATAAGACCAAGCCATTTTCCCCGTCGCCACCATTTTCTCACTGCTGCAGCTGCGTGTTAGACGGCACCGCTGTTGCTGTGTGCGCTATACCTTGTTAATTTCAAGCCAATTTTCGCACAAATATACAGATAGCTTGGGAGTAGGGAATAGTTGTGATTGCAGTCCTTTTAAGGACTAGGTTACAGCATTTCCTACGACTTTTATCAGGGAGGTCTGTGCTCTTAAATAGATAGGTTGTGGGAGTAAAGACTAATTGTAATTGGAGTCCTTTTCAGGACTAGGTTACATCAGTTCCTATCAGTTTTTGCCAGGCAGGTCTGTGCCAGTGCTGTGCAAGTTTTTTTCACAGCATTTGGCTGAATCTAGCAAAGCTAATCCTTTTTGGCCTATTGCAGAGTGTGTTAGTCAGTGGAGTAGCCTATCTGTGCTGCAAGATAAACCACCTGTGTATAGAATACCAATTTTTTTACTGCACCTAGTGAAGTAAAATCTTTTGGGCATAGCATCATTCTATTAGTCCATCTATACTGACCTCCATCAGGTTGAAAATTAAAACAAATTTTTATCTGCATCTACAGTACCTCTGAAAAAATATTTGGGCTTCTAGCTGTGTGTGGGACTTGTTGTATTAGTCCATCTATACTGACCTCCATCAGGTTGCAAACTGAATATATTTTTTTCTGCATCTACCTCTGAAAAAATATTTGGGCTTCTAGCTGTGTGTGGGTCTTGTTCTATTAATCCATCTATACTGACCTTCATCAGGTTGCAAACTGAATATAATTTTTTTCTGCATCTAGCTCTGAAAAAATATTTGGCCTTCTAGCAGTGTGTCGGACTTTCTCTATTAGTCCATCTATACTGACCTCCATCAGGTTGCAAATTAAAAATAATTTGTATCTGCATCTACAGTACCTCTGAAAAAATATTTGGGCTTCTAGCTGTGTGTGGGACTTGTTGTATTAGTCCATCTATACTGACCTCCATCAGGTTGCAAATTAAAAATAGTTTTTATCTGCATCTACAGTACCTCTGAAAAAATATTTGGGCTTCTAGCTGTGTGTGGGACTTGTTGCATTAGTCCATCTATACTGACCTCCATCAGGTTGCAAACTGAATATATTTTTTTCTGCATCTACCTCTGAAAAAACATTTGGGCTTCTAGCTGTGTGTGGGTCTTGTTCTATTAATCCATCTATACTGACCTCCATCAGGTTGCAAACTGAATATAATTTTTTTCTGCATCTAGCTCTGAAAAAATATTTGGCCTTCTAGCAGTGTGTCGGACTTTCTCTATTAGTCCATCTATACTGACCTCCATCAGGTTGCAAATTAAAAATAATTTGTATCTGCAACTACAGTACCTCTGAAAAAATATTTGGGCTTCTAGCTGTGTGTGGGACTTGTTGTATTAGTCCATCTATACTGACCTCCATCAGGTTGCAAATTAAAAATAATTTTTATCTGCATCTAAAGTACCTCTGAAAAAATATTTGGGCTTCTAGCTGTGTGTGGGACTTGTTGTATTAGTCCATCTATACTGACCTCCATCAGGTTGCAAACTGAATATATTTTTTTCTGCATCTACCTCTGAAAAAATATTTGGGCTTCTAGCTGTGTGTGGGACTTGTTGTATTAGTCCATCTATACTGACCTCCATCAGGTTGCAAATTAAAAATAATTTGTATCTGCATCTACAGTACCTCTGAAAAAATATTTGGGCTTCTAGCTGTGTGTGGGACTTGTTGTATTAGTCCATCTATACTGACCTCCATCAGGTTGCAAATTAAAAATAATTTTTATCTGCATCTACAGTACCTCTGAAAAAATATTTGGGCTTCTAGCTGTGTGTGGGACTTGTTGTATTAGTCCATCTATACTGACCTCCATCAGGTTGCAAACTGAATATATTTTTTTCTGCATCTACCTCTGAAAAAATATTGGGCTTCTAGCTGTGTGTGGGTCTTGTTCTATTAATCCATCTATACTGACCTCCATCAGGTTGCAAACTGAATATAATTTTTTTCTGCATCTAGCTCTGAAAAAATATTTGGCCTTCTAGCAGTGTGTGGGACTTTCTCTATTAGTCCATCTATACTGACCTCCATCAGGTTGCAAATTAAAAATAATTTTTATCTGCATCTACAGTACCTCTGAAAAAATATTTGGGCTTCTAGCTGTGTGTGGGACTTGTTGTATTAGTCCATCTATACTGACCTCCATCAGGTTGAAAATTAAAAATAATTTGTATCTGCATCTACAGTACCTCTGAAAAAATATTTGGGCTTCTAGCTGTGTGTGGGACTTGTTGTATTAGTCCATCTATACTGACCTCCATCAGGTTGCAAACTGAATATATTTTTTTCTGCATCTACCTCTGAAAAAATATTGGGCTTCTAGCTGTGTGTGGGACTTGTTGTATTAGTCCATCTATACTGACCTCCATCAGGTTGCAAACTGAATATTTTTTTTCTGCATCTACCTCTGAAAAAATATTGAGCTTCTAGCTGTGTGTGGGTCTTGTTCTATTAATCCATCTATACAGACCTCCATCACGTTGCAAACTGAATATAATTTTTATCTGCATCTACCTCTGAAAAAATATTTGGCCTTGTAGCAGTGTGTCGGACTTTCTCTATTAGTCCATCTATACTGACCTCCATCAGGTTGCAAACTGAATATATTTTTTTCTGCATCTAACCCAGCCAATAGTTTTGGCCTAATACCACAGTTTGGCCACTTAGCTCTGCTCGGTTACCATCCATTGTTTTTTTGTGCAAACAACTCCAGAGTTGTGAATTAGTTAACCACCAAAATGAGTGGAAAAAGGCCTGCTGCTGGTGGAAAGGGGAATAGGCGTGTTGGGAAGGGGAAAAAAGGTTGTGTCCGTGGGGTAGGTGTTAAAGCAACAGTAACATCTGCAGAAGAAAGACCATCTTCCAGCCAAACTAAAATGTCTACTTCTTTTAGCGGACAATGTGATAAGATCCCTTTCTTACGGCCACGCCAATCGCTACAAATTCCAGATGAGGCACAAAAACAGCAGGTGCTTCAACGGATATCAAGTGCTCCTTTAAGTGGGCTCTCCTCCACATCAACTTCAACATCACAAATACTCCAGTCCTCAAAGGTGTCACCCAAATCGCACTTGCTTCCTCACAGCTCCCAAATCTCCAGCTGCCCGTCTGAGTATGAGGTAGAACAGATGGTTGAGTCTGCAGAGCTGTTTACTCATACTATAGCCTGGGAATCAGAGGTCGACTCCAGCGCTTCTGTGAATCCAGACGAGGAAATGATCTGCACTGATGCCCAGAATCTTTATGAGTCGGATCCAGGACCAGACGCAGAAGGTTCTGACCATAATGTAGACCCTCATTCCCAAACTGTAACTCCTGTTGGTGGAGACAATGAGGAAGACGATGATAAGACTCAAATACCTGATTGGAGCGACAACTTTAGTTTTTTGTCAGGGCAGGAACAGGTTGGCTCTGAGGACGACGGGTGTGATAACACACAGGGTGATGATGATGAGGTTGGAGATCCCACTTACTGTCAACCCACAGTCAGCCAAGAGATGAGGTCAGCAGAGGAGGTGGAGGAAGATGCTAGTGACGATGAGGTCAGGTTGCGCCTTCCTGGACAGAGACGTAGTACTGGAAGCACGTCAACAACTGCATCCTCAAACACAACTCTGCCTCTCACCACAAGTCGTGGTGGCTCTTCAGGTCGCATGGGTGCTAAGCCTTGCATAGCCTGGGCATTTTTTCAGATCGATAAAGATGACCCAACTCGTGTTATCTGTAACATTTGTCAGCAAAAGCTAAGTAGAGGCCAAAAAATACATAGTTTGAGTACTTCATGCATGAACCGGCACATGGACATGAAGCATAAGTTGCAGTGGGAAGCTCAGTGTGCTACAATGCGGCCTAGCCGGCCGGGCCAACCACCATCTGCCATATCTTGTGCATCCGCGGCCTCTTCATCCTCTGTGACTGGGGGGACAGCAGTCACACCTGTTTTGGGGCGCAGACCTGCCACCTCTTTACCCGCAACAGCCAGCGTGATTGGCAGGTCATCATTTTCTTTGGAGGTGGTAACAGCAGCTGGTGTTGAGCGCTGTCCGACATCGATAGCACCACCTTTGGATCAAGGCAACCTAACATGTCCGCCTGCATCTTCCTCACAGACCGGCAGTTTGCCGGGGACACCCTTATCAACCCCGTCTAAGCACAATAGCCAGCCCTCGGTCCCTCAGATGTGGACAAGTAAAAGACCATTTCCTCCTAGCCATGAGAAAGCTAAGAGGTTGAATTTCACCATCTGCAAGCTCTTGGCTACAGAAATGCTGCCTTTCCGCCTGGTGGACACAGAGGATTTTCGAGACCTTATGTCCGTCGCAGTGCCCCAGTACCAGATGCCCAGTCGGCACTACTTCTCAAAGAAAGGTGTGCCTGCGCTCCACCAGCATGTCGCACACAACATCACCGCTTCTTTGAGAAACTCTGTGTGTGACAGGGTGCATTTCACCACAGACACTTGGACGAGTAGGCATGGACAGGGGCGTTACATGTCGCTGACTGGGCACTGGGTAACTATGGTGACAGCAGGACAAGGGGCTGCTGTCCAAGTCTTGCCGTCCCCACGAGTTGTGCGTCAATCCTCTTTATGTCAAAGTTCCTCCACTGCTTCTGCCTCCTCAACCTCCTCTCGGTCTTCCACCTGCACCCAAAGCCTGTCTGGTCATGCCACAAGCTTTCTAACTGCGCAGAAGGGATCCTGCACACCTCCTTACTATGCTGGCAGTAGGGCTCAACGTCATCAGGCGGTTTTTACTTTGAAATGTCTGGGAAATGTGAGTCACACAGCTGAGGAGTTGTGGTCAGCTCTGGAGAACCAATTTCATGAATGGTTGTCTCCACTGGACCTGAAACCAGGGAAGGCCGTGTGCGACAATGCTGCAAACCTGGGTGCGGCCCTTCGCCGGGGCAATGTCACACACGTGCCTTGTATGGCTCACGTGTTGAACCTGGTTGTCCAGCAATTTTTAGCCCACTATCCCAGACTAGATGGCCTTCTGCAGAGGGCACGGTCGCTGTGTGCTCACTTCCGCCGTTCGCATCCCGCAGCTCAGCGACTTACATCTCTACAGAAGTCGTTGGGCCTGCCACTTCACCGGCTAAAATGCGATGTGCCTACCCGGTGGAATTCAACTCTGCACATGTTGCAGCGACTGTGGCAGCACCGACAAGCCCTGGTGCAATACGTTCTGACGTATAGCCTGGGCCAACGAGATTCAGAGGTGGGGCAAATCACGCTGGAGGAGTGGTCTCAGATCAGGGACCTATGCACCCTTCTGCACAGTTTTGAAATGGCGACGAAGATGTTTAGTGCTGACGATGCCATTATCAGCATGACTATTCCGGTGATTTACATGCTGGAGCACATGTTAAACAGAATTCGCAGTCAGGTGGTGGCACAAGAGGAGGTGGAGGAAGTAGAGGAGGAGGAGTTGTATGCGGAAGGGCTAACATCTGCAAGGTCCAGACGGTCGGCAGCACCAAGGCGGCAGGCATGTGAGGGTGGGGGAGATGGTTTTACCAGGGCGCATGGTAGCAGCCAAACTAGTGAGGAAGGTGCAGGAGCCCAGGAAGAAGTGGAGGACGAACTGATGGAAGACTCATCAGATGAGGGAGACCTTGATCACATTTCTGTTGTGCGAGGTTGGGGGGAGAGGACAGAGGAAGGAAGCATGATTGTTACCTCGCCACCAACACAACAGGGACTTGGTGCTCCTGGATGCGCAACACACATGAGTGCCTTCTTGCTGCACTACCTGCAACATGACCCTCGAATTGTGAGAATTAGAAATAATCCTGACTACTGGGTTGCCACACTGTTAGATCCCCGGTACAAAAGTAAATTTGCAGAAATTATTCCTGCCATAGAAAGGGATGCACGCATGCAGGAGTATCAGCAGAGACTGTTGCAGAAACTTACATGTGCTTTTCCACAAAATACCAGTGGTGCACGTAGTGAATCTCACAGTTCCAACTTGCCAACCGTGGGACCGTCAAGTGTTCAGCACTCAAACCGTAACAGAACCACAGTATCTGGTGGTAACATCAATTTTGCGGAATCATTTCACCACTTTTTTAGCCCATCCTTTGCAAGGCCACAGGAGACAAGAAGTCTGACACATAGTCAACGCCTAGAGACGATGGTACAGGAGTATCTCCAAGTAAACATTGAAGCCACGACTGTGTCACTGGACCCTTGCTCTTTTTGGGCTTCCAATCTGGATAAATGGCCGGAGCTAGCCACTTACGTCTTGGAGATCTTGTCATGCCCCGCAGCCAGCGTTCTGTCTGAACGTGTGTTCAGCGCTGCTGGTGGTGTGCTGACAGATAAGCGCACGCGGCTCTCCACTGATAATGTAGACAGACTCACGTTCATAAAGATGAACAAATCATGGATCCGAAACGACTTTTCTACCCCTGTGTCATCCTGGGGAGAGTAAAAGCTTGATGATTGTTTAAAATCACCCTACCAACCGTTTTAAGCTTTCAAATTACTAATCATGTTTATCTGTATCTTGACTGGAAAATAATTTGGGCTTTGTAGCAGTGTGCAGCACTGATCCTATTAGGCCATCTATAATAAGCTCCACCAGATTTAAAATTAAAAATAATTTTAAGCTGCATCTAACCCGGAAAATAATTTTGGGGCTCCGAGATGCGCAAGACACATAAGTGCCTTCTTGCTGCACTACCTGCAGCATGACCCTCATATTGTCAGAATTCGAAGTAATCATGACTACTGGGTTGCCACACTCTTAGATCCCCCAAACTTTTCGATCAACCTTTTCATTTTAATAAAGACCAAAAAAATGGTCATTTTTGAAATTATAAGCATTAGCAGGTTGTTACAAACTGAAATCAAACAGTTTTCAACTCAAAACTTTATTCTAGGTGATGTTACATTTTCACATAGGACCCCTTGTTCGAAAGGAGCTTCTGAACTCTCTCGTCCATTGAATTTGTCAGGTTTTGGATGGTTTCTGCTTCAATTGTTTTGCATGAGGACAGAATACCCTCCCAGAGCTGTTGCTTAGATGTGAACTGCCTCCCGCCATCATAGACACTCCTTTTAATGATGCTCCAAAGGTTCTGAATGGGGTAGAGGTCAGGGGAGCATGGGGGTCACACCATAAGTTTGTCCCCTTTTATGCCCATATCAGCCAGAGATGCAGATGTTTTATGTGCAGCATGAGATGGTGCATTATCATGCAGAAAAATGATCTTGCTGTGAAATACACGGTTCTTCTTCTTGAACCATGGCAGGAAGTGCTGTTTGAGAAAATCCACATACATTATGGAGTTCATCTTTAGCGCCTTCAGGGATCCTAAAGGGGCCGACAATCTCTCTCCCCATGATTCCAGCCCAAACCATTACTCCACCTCCTCCTTGTTGGCGCTGTAGCCGTGTTTGCGTGGGGTGTCCATCAACCAGCCATCCTCCACTCCATCCATCTGGACCATCGAGCGCTGCACGGCACTCATCCGTGAACAAAACAGTTTTGAAATCAGTCTTCATGTAATGTTTGGCCCACTGGAGCCGTTTCTGCTTGTGTGAAGTGGATAGAGGAGGTCGACAGGATGGCGTATGTACAGCTGCAAACCTCTGAAGGACCCTGCATCTTGTTGTTTGGGGGATGTTGGAGGCACAAGCAGCTTCAAAAACTTGTCTGCTGCTATGACAAGGCTTTTTTGCCGCTGCTCTTTCAACCTGACGTAATTGCCTGTAGGAAAGAGTCCTCAATTTGCCCTTATCAGCATGCACACGTGTGTACTGTGAATCAGCTACATACTTCTTGATTGCCAAGACACTTCATCCTGATCATCACACAATGTTGATTGTAGTCATGCCTTGACCTAAACACTCCACAATTTGTTGCTTCTCAGCAGCCGACACATCCTTTTTCTTTCCCATTTTAGGCTGCTGAATAATGTGAGAGAGCCTTCTTAAGTAGTCTTGCCTTTCATTGGACACACCTGCCAAACTAATTAGCACTGGTGTCTGCAATTGCTTACAGTGATATAAAGAGCCCTGACACACATCACCATCAATGAGTTTAACTGACAAACAAATAAATTCTTCCCTTATCACTCCTAAACACTTTTTGCATAATAATTTGGAACACAGTGTACATGTGCTTTTCCACAAAACACCAGTGGTTCACGTAGTGAATCTTACAGTTCTAACTTGCCAACCGTGGTCTGTATGGAGTTGTTCAATAAAGGGCCCAAAATTAAGATAACATAGATGGGAGAGGTCTCTATGAATAGGAATTCCTAAGTATTTGATACCCTGTGAGGGCCAGGCAAAGGGAAAGTTGGACTGGATGGAATCCTATATGGATTTGGGGAGGGAGACATCGAGGGCCTCAGACTTCGCTGCATTGATTTTAAAATTTGACCATGTAACAAAGTGATCTATTTCAGCCATAACAGCATGGATGGATATATGTGATTGAGTGATATATACTAGGACATCATCAGCAAATAGAGAGCACTTGTACTCGGTGCCTCCCACCTCAATCCACCTAATATTGGGGTTATGGCGAATTGATGAGAGCAGGTGCTCCGTCACTAGGATGTATAAGAGAGGGGACAGAGAACATCCCTGCCTTGTCCCATTGGTGATTGTGAAAGGTGATGAAAATGTTCTGACGCGCCCCCTGGGCCTTGGGACACCCGGAGCCGGACCCTTTTTGGTGGATGCTGGTGGTTGTAGTCTCCGTGGCGGCAACCCGGTTCCGTGGCTCAGGGCGGTCAAACCAGTGGCGGAACTATTTATGTGGTTTTGATGCTTAAATGTCCGACTACGCCACCCGTGGATTGCGGTCAGAGTGAACCGCCGCTCCAGGGCAGACCGCTGAGGCTGGTGTTGTGGGTGCAGCAGAGCGTAGCATAACTCCCCACGGGAGGAGTATAGCCTCAGGGCAGTGTATGCGGAGGATGGGGGTGATGGTGCAGGGCAGCAGCAGTAATGACACGGAGTTAGTGATGCAGTCCAGGGCCTTTACTCACAGTTCTTATTATCCAGACCACGTCTGCAGGTAACGGCTGCCCACGTCGTACTGTGCTCACCAGGTGAGGGGCTCAGACAACTCCCAGATAACTTTGGAGCGCTTCACAGGACCCCCTTTGTGTGTCCTTTGTCTGGCCTTTCTTACCAACCCTTCTGTCCGGCTGCCTCGGGCCTCCTCTTGGTAAACTTGGCGCCAGTTTCCCTGACCCTATGTGGTGCCTTCCTAGCGGGTGTAGCGAGGGGCTGCGCCACATAAAATGTCACAGCCTCCTGTTTCTAGCTGAGGGTCGTTTCCTGCCTCCACTAGTTTCGGGGACCGGTCTCCCCCTTTGGCCTGACCCCTCCACGCAGGTGGATTCTGGCGTGCGGTGGCGACTCGCCCGTCCGCACCCCTGAGATCCCTTCGTTCCTCGTTCCTGGAGCCTTCTCCGCTCCTCTTCCTTCCTTCTCCCTCTTCCAGGCCTGGGCCTCTGTTACTAGGCCCGCCTCCGGAGCAGAGCTCATGCAGAGCCCCTGCTCCCTGCCACTTCTGCTCAGACTTCTCTGCACTGAACTAAGATGGTGCCCACCTTTTATACTCCCTTCTCAATTCACCCAGGAACTGCTTCCTCCCTGCTCCTGCACTACAGGGTTCCCCTTCCTCAGTGTTCCCTCCCCCCACTCCAGCCAGGGACAGGGACTGTCGTGCCCATCTCAGGGGCATATTAGTCGCCCTGCCCCACGGCATTGTGGTGTAATGCATGCAGGTGTCGGGTCCTGATCCACACTACATCCTTACCTGAGAGTGAGATATCACACCTCTGGGTGAGGTGCAATACCTCTGTAGCAACCGAGCCCTCAGGGTGCTACAGTTCCATTTATCTTCAGCCTAGGTGACGTATTGCGATACAGGGCCGTGATTTTGGCTATAAAAGTGTCCCCTAGACCCCTACCCCAAGCTTTTTAAGAGAATCATATATGGCGTGCCAGGAGACTCTATGGAATGCTTTCTCAGCATCCAACGAGAGTATCTAATTACAAATTTTTAACTGCATCTAGCCCAGGAAATACTTTGTGCCTAGTAGCAGGGTCTGCTAGTCAGCAGATTATCCCGGCTGTTAAGCAAGCTACACCACCTGTAGTTTGGACACTTCATTTTTTCAAAGGAAATGCTTCGGGACCACGGGATACTCAGTGAAGAGCATCAGGAGGCACCCCAAGGCATAGGGGCTGGGACTGGCAGTAGGATGCCTTGTGGTGGACAGCCGAGCTCGATCCTTATAAAAGCTTTTTAACTGCAGCAGCTTTAGTGGACGCTACTGGAGCTGGAATTACGCGGCTGCTGGCATGAGACTTGCCCTCCAATAGATCCTTGTAAATGGATTTAAAGTGTATTCATTCAAATTAGAGAGACAATTTAAATTAAAAAGCTTAGAGCTGCCTCCACCACAGGGGGGCTCGCTCGACCCACCAGCGGACAGGCACCAGTATTGGGAGAGGGGGGCTGGCCATCAGGGTTCACCGCGGCTCTGGCACAATCCCGGCGACACGGAGGTGGCACGGGCAGGAGCGGACTGGCCGTGTCGGCTTCTCACTTTTTGGATTTTAGAAGGGCATGACATGCCTATATCTGTGTCTCCCCCTCCTTTTACTCCTCCACCTCTTTTATTTTCGCATGACTATATGTACTTGTCACTTTTCCATGTGTTAGTTATGTCTTCTGAGCAGTTTGTCAGCTTTTGGACACCTTTGAAGGTGTTTTCTATGTGTTTCTATGTGTTTTTGTTTGCCTGCCATTGGTTTTAACGGTGTTCGAAGGTGTTCGACGAACAGTTCGACGAACAGTTCGGCGAACACACGGGTGTTCGACGAACCGAACCGAACTCGAACACTACGGGGGTGGCTCAACACTAATACTGACTTCTTAGTATTCCTGGTTTGGACTGCAATTCTTTCTTTCTTTCTTTTTTTTTTTTTAATGCTAGCACTTTCTTGTGTGATCACTATTATTCTCTGCAGCGGACGCGCTGCTCCTGGGGTTTTTGCGTTCCATCGTGGAACGCAAGCCTCTTCTTTATTATGACTACGTGCATAGTTCATTGCTCTGCGTGTTTACCCTTCTGACTGGATATGACGTTTACTTTACTTCCACCCCCGTTCCAACGTATGGTACAGGTGGGACGCACCTTTGACAATAATAGCTTCAGGGCTGTATTTGGCGCCCTCTGCTTTGGACCGGATATGACGTTTAACCCATTTCCGTTTGCGTTCCACGTGGACTGGGTGGAACACATTCTGATGAGAACAGGCCTGTCTACACACCATAGGGAGACAAACACTCACCTGAAACTAGTCACACCATTTGGGATCAACTATATAACACACACATGTGCTCTTAGACAACATACCCCTGACGAAGCTGCGTCTGAGCAGCGTAACGTGTAGGGTCTCTGGTGCCAGCAGGTAATTATTCTTCCATATATTTTTTATTTACTTATTTTCTTGACTTGACCACTCAGGAATGCCTGGCTTGTTATTTATATGTGGATCAACTGTGCCACGTCATATATGACTTTGGTGACACAATCTGGCCAATACCACTAAAATATGGGCCCCCAATGCCAATAGACCATCTCTCCTACTCATTCCTTGATTCACTTACATTATTTAGGGGGGTTTGCTTTGTCATAAACACATATATTTTGACTGGTTGTGCTGTGCTATTTATAGCCAGGGTTGCTTAGTAGGTCTACATTAATCGAATGTTATATAAGTGATGTAAAATATACCTGTGGCACATAACATAGTGGGGTTTATTGCTATTTTTATGCATATTATCATGAATTCCCCCATATGAAGATTGCACATGTTTTTGTCTGTTTTAAATGCTTTTAAAAAAAATTTCTTTTGTTGTCTAAATGTAATCATGTAATAAAGATTTTTTTCACTTTTCCAACATTGGGTGTGCATGGTTATATACCCTGAGTCTTTTTCTTCCGAATAATTTTGTGTCTTTACATCAGGTTACTGTAGCACCCCTTTCTATTTGTGATTATTATTCCCCAGCAGTGCCCACTTTTTCTTTTTGTGTACTAAGATAGCTTTTCAGAAGACAGAGAAGCGGGATTGTGACGCTAATTATTGCGTTATCGCCACTCACCATCTTGGTGGAGTCCTCAAAGTTTTGGAGGATGGTACATATGTCTGACATCCATGTCTACTCCTGAGGTTTTATGTGTGGTCTGACCTGAATACCGACAGCCTTGTTGATGCTGGTAGTCAACAACTGCCCTCTTCTGCTCACACATCCTTCCCAACATCTGCAATATAGAGTTCCAACGCGTGGGGACATCGCAGGTCAGTGGGTGAGCTGGAAGCTGCAAACACTGCAAGGGTGGCGGAAGCTGTAGCTGACTTTCTAAAATGGGCTCACAAGCGGTGTACTTTGGCTAGCAGTTCTGGCAAATCCAGGTAGGTTTTTAGAAACCACTGAACCACGAGGTTAAGCACATGGGCCAGGCATGGTACGTGTGTGAGCTCGCCTCACCTCAGAACCGCCACCATGTTCTAGCCATTGTCACACATGACCATGCCTGGCTGCAGGGTCAGCAGTGTCAGACACAGATCTGCCTGCTCTTTCAGAGCTGTCCACAACTCTTCAGCATTGTGCGGTTTGTCACCTAAGCATATTAGCTTCAGCACAGACTGTTGTCACTTGGCCGAGGCAGTGCTGCAGTGCTTCCTGCTTGCGACTGATGTGGTCATTTTGGAGATGGAGGCTGAAGAGCAGGGTGAGGTGCAGGAGCTGTAGACTGTGGGGGAAACCCTGATTGACCCAGGGCCCGCAATCCTCCGCTTGGGGAGGACGTGTTCCTTCCCAAGATCCGACTGGGTCCCAGCTTCCACTATATTAACCCAGTATGCCATCAGCGAGATGTACCGTCCCTGCCCACAAGCACTTGTCCACATGTCCGTGGTTAGATAGACTTTCCCAGTAACTGCGTTGTTGAGGACATGTCTAATGTTGTGGGACACGTGCTCATGTAATTCAGGGAAAGCACACCGGGAGAAATAGTGGAGGCTGAAAAAATAACCAGACTCGGAAAGACCTAACAGTTGTACTGGCAACTTCTGTCGTGTTGGCGTTATGAGGAATGCTTTCTCGCCTTGTGTCTGCGGCCACCACACTGATTCTTCCTGCCTGTTGTGGTGCTACGCCTCCCTCCCCCTGTGTGCTGCTGTCCTCGCTCTCTATGTCCCCCTGCCAGGTTGGGTTAGTTACTATATCATCCATCACCTCATTTTCCACTTCCGCACCCTGGTCCTCCTCCTGACTTTCTGGCAATTGTGTCTCATCATCATCATCATCCACCTCTTGCAACAGTAAGTGAACTTTCCCACCGTCGCCTTCGTGTGACCGTGGCTGCTCAAATATTTGGGCATCGATACACGCATTCTCCTCTTGACTTGCTTGAAGCTGGCCGGGCGAAAGGCCCGAATCTACAAATGGAAAAGTGAAAAGCTCTTCTGAATGTCCAAGTGTGGGATCAGTTGTCTCCGGGCACTCGGCATGGTGGAAGGAAGGAGGATTAGGGTGAGGAATATGCGGTCCAGACTCATGGCTACTGAGACTTGAATGTGTGGAAGACAGGGTGGTGGTGGTGGTGGCAAAGTGACTGGAAGCATTATTTACTATCCAACCTTTTGACACTGCTCTGGGTTCAATAGTGATATATACTGCGGTCCCCTAGTAATTGGGACAGGAAGGTCGAGCGACAAGATGTGGGTGTTTGTTGTGGCACAATTTCAGCCTGCACAAGGCCACATCCTCAGCCTCTGCATGCACCATCACCATCACGTCCACTTCCCCGTCCCTTGACACGCATCTTGCCCATTTTTAATGGAGGACAATATTTTCCACGTTCACAAGAAATGGCTGATTTTGGAACTCAGTTATATGTGATATGTCTGACAGAGAACCACAATTTTAAATAGCACACCTGTAATTTGCTAATATTATTCCACACAGAGACCTAGTGTGAATAGCTTGACCGACACACTGCAACAGAATGGAAATAGAAGAAATGGCTGATTTTGGAACAGTCCTACAGGTGATATGTCTGACAGAGAACCATGGTTTTAAATAGCAGGCCTGTAATTTGCTAATACTATTTTTCACAGACACCTAGTGTGAATAGCTTGACAAACACACAGAAACGGAATGGAAATGCAAGAAATGTCTGATTTTGGAACACTCTTATAGGTGATATGTCTGACAGAGAACCACGGTTTTAAATAGCAGGCCTGTAATTTGCTAATACTATTCTTCACAAACACCTAGTGTCAATAGCTTGACTGACACACTGCAACAGAATGGAAAAGGAGGCCAATATTTTCCATGCTCAGTTTAAATTTCTGGATTTTTATCGCTGAAATATGGAATAGATCTGGCTTTATTCTGCAGTGAGAACAAGCAGAAAAATGGTGTATTCTGGATTGCTTTTTAAGCAAATATAACCAGGATTAAGGATAAAAAAAAATTGCCCTGGCCCCTGATATCTGGGGCTATGTCTACAAATATCTGTAATTATTACAGCAGCAGCAGACAGGGCGTTCAATAGACCCTCTTGTGCTGTATCATACACTGCAGTCTGCCACATACACTGCCTAGCACTTATTATATGCAGCTGGATTAGTCCTCAGAAGGACTGTTCGTTCAGATGTATATATATATATATATATATATATATATATATATATATATATACTGTATATGTTGTGGAATATCTATACTAACTATAAAGAAGCAAATCTCTCCCTGACGGAGCAGCACCTCTCCCTACTCTGCCTGATTCCGGGGTACACTGTGACGAGCATAGCGGCGCCAGGTCTTATATAGACCTGATGATTCTGTGCTGCCAGCCAATCACTGTAGTGCCCACAACCAATATGGATACGGCATTACAGTGCATGGCAGGCAATCCCTGCATGTTCATTGGCTCTCTAAAGAGGGCCAAACATGCAGGCAGGGGACCCGAGTTCCAGCCCGAGCAACCAGGAAATACTCGCCGAGCTTGTCGAGCACAGTGTAATGAGCAGTGGCGAGCACGTTCGCTCATCACTAATATATATATAAAAGTACACATATTTGATATTGCCGTGTCTGAAACGACCTGACCTATAAAACTGTCACACTAGATAACCCCTTTAGTGAACACTGTAAGAAAAATAAATAAAAAACAAAGCAAGATATAGTGCATTATCATCATACCGCTGAGCAAAAAGAGGAATAAAACGTGTTCAAAAATACAAATGTAAATAAAAATGGTACCACTGAAAACGTCATCTTGTTCTGCAAAAACAAGCCGCCATACAGCTACATCAACCAAAAAATAAAAAAGTTATAGCTCTCAGAATAAAGCGATGCAAAAAAAAAAAATGTTTTCTCTAAAATAGTTTTTATTGTGTAAAAGCGCCAAAACATAAAAAACTATATAAACGTAGTATCATTGTAAAAGTACTGACCCGAAGAATAAATCTGCCTTATCAATTTTTCCACACGCGGCACGGCATAAAATAACCCCCAAAAAAACAATTCCTGAATTGTTGTTTTTTGTTTATTCTGCCTCCCAAAAATCGGAATAGAAGGCGATCAAAAAATGTCACGTGCCCGAAAATGGTACCAATAAAAACATCAACTTGTCCTGCAAAAAAAGCCCTTACATGACTCTGTCGGCCGAAATATGGAAAAATTATAGCTCTCAAAATATGGTGATGCAAAAACTAGTCTTTGCAAAAAAAAAAAATTGTCCTTTAGTGTGTGACAGCTGCCAAACATAAAAACCCGATATAAATCTGGTATCACTGTAATCGCACCGACCCGAAAAACAAAGTTGTCTAATCACTTATACCGCATGAGGAACAGCGTAAAAAATAAATAAAACTAATTCTTCACCTGCTGCTAATTTGTTCATTCTGCCTCCCAAAAATCGCACTGTGGCTCGACTCACTTCTATCCTGTGCTCGGCGCTGAGCGCTTACACCGGGATTTCCGTGTAAATCTCTGAAATACGTGATTCAGA
Organism: Phyllobates terribilis; assembly: GCF_046119375.1. Taxonomy (NCBI): domain Eukaryota; kingdom Metazoa; phylum Chordata; class Amphibia; order Anura; family Dendrobatidae; genus Phyllobates; species Phyllobates terribilis. The sequence continues at coordinate 746,165,304 of NW_027362762.1, forward strand.
TGGAACCCCGGCGGAAGATTCTTTGTAATGAGGCAGATGGAAGCATCGTGGATGTTGTCTGGTCTGTGATCCTACGGTGTCCATCTTTTTATTAGGCGAGCATAAAAGTGACGCGCCCCCTGGGCTGTGGGGTACTCGGTACCGGGTCGGTCGTTGCTAGGGGAGATGTCACAGTGGCGGTGACCCGGTCCGTGACCCAGGGCGGTCAATCAAAGGGGGGGATATTTACAGGGGATTTATAGTTTTTATATACATAGTTTGTGACGCCACCTGTGGTATGCGGCTATATGGGGCCGCCGCTGCTGTGTAGAACCTCTGGAGCTGATGTTTAGTGCAGCAGAGTTGGTTCAGACCTCCACAGGCAGAGCTTAGCTCCAGGGCAGCGTAGAGATGTTGCCGATGTTATAGGTGATGCTGGGCGTTGTAGTGCAGGGGTGATGGCGCAGATAATAATCAAAGAGACAGTGGGGTGCAGTCTTCAGGGTCTTTACTCACGGTTGTTGCAGTCCAAGTTACAGGTACCAGTGCAACTTCCCTCGTCGTGCTGCCCTTACTCAGGGAGGGGTTCAGTCAACCCTCAGATATCTCCGGAGTACTTAGCGGAACCCCCTTCTGTGTGTTCTTCCTCTATGGCCGTCTCCCTGCACCTCATACCTAGTGTCCCAATCCGGTACCCGCGGGCCTTGTCGGGTGACGTCTGTTCCGTCCCCTGGGTCCTCTATGGCTACCTTCTTGGTGAGACTGATATGGACTGTTGACTGCAGGACTTGAAATACTGCAGCCTCCGTTTTCTAGTTGAGACCTAAAGTACTCTGCTAGCTGAGGGACCGGTCCCCTCTGCGTGGCTTGACCCCTCCACCTCCTGGTAGATTCGGGCGCTGCCCATACCCCTGGGGTCCCTTCCTCGTTCCTGGAGCCCTTCCTGCTCCTCTCTCCTCCTTCAATCCTGGGCCTCTACTCAGGCCCTCCTCCTGAGCAGAGCTCCTACAGAGCTCCTGCTTCACACACTCTGCTCCTCTGACTGAACTCACTTCACAAGATGGTTCCCTCTTTTATATCACTTCCTTTCATGTGCTCCCCTGAACTATGTCCTCCACCCACACCCACTACATAGTTCCACCCTTCATCTAGGGACCAGGGACTGTGCTCTCCCTTAGGAGCAGTCTCGCCCTGCCCCCATTGAAGTGGAATGTGTTGGATGCAGGTGTTAGGGTCCCGATCAGTACTCCTTCCTTACCTGAGAGTGAGATACCACACCTCTGGGTGAGATGCAGTACCTCTGTGGCGACCGAACCCTCAGGGGTGCCATAAAAGTGCCGTTGGCTACAGTTTTGTGAACCTCTGAAAAAAAGGACACCGCTAAACAGATGCCAGATGGAGTCCAGAGTAATTCTGCTGCCACATTATAGTGAATGGATCCCTTGGGATAGGGTTAGGTTTGTTTTAGGATTAGGGTTATGTTAGGGTTAGTATTAGGGTTAGGCTTGTGTTACGGTTAGGGTTGTATTAGGGTTAGGGTTGTGTTAGAGTTAGGGTTGGGTTAGGATTATGCTAGGGTTAAGATTGTGCTAGGGTTAGGTTTGTGCTAGGGTTAGGGTTGTTCTAGGGTTAGGGTTAGAATGCGATACTCGGTGTATACCCAAGCACCCGATGCAAACTCAAGTAGCGAGCATTTGCGCTCAACACTAGTCGCCATATCGTCATCATTTTTTTCTTTACTTTTGAAAAAATTCCAACCCCAACACAACCCTAGCCCCAACTCTAATACAACCCAAACCCTAATACAATACTCGAGTGACATGCTCGAGTCACCAACCCATATGTCTCGTGGCTGTTACACAGCCAAAAAAACCTCTTGTGGATTGCCTGCCAAATCAAGTGATACCCACATGTTTTTTTTGGGTGTTTAACAACTGTGAGACATGAGGGGCGGGGACTCGATTATGTCACTCGAGCACCTGCGATATATGGTACATACCCAAGTTCCCGATGCAAACTCAAGTAGCAAGCACTTGCGCTCAAGACTAATGACAACTTATTCAATATGATGACCTAATGTTATCAAATTCTGTTTAGTATCTCTCTGTTCAAAATGTTCACTATACCCCTTGATAAAATCCTTGAGGGGTCTAGTTTCCAAAATGGGGTCAGTTGTGGGCAGTTTCCACTGTTTAGGCACATCAGGGACTCCCCAAACACGACATGGCGTCCACTAATTCACCAAATTTTACATTCAAAAAGTCAAATGGCGTTCCTTCCCTTCCGAACCTTGCTGTGCGCTCAAACAGTGGTTTTCCCCAACATATGGGGTATCGGCTTACTCAAGAGAAATTACACAACAAATTTCATAGTGAAATTTCTCCTGTTACCCTTATGAAAATGCAAATTGGCTGGCTGAAAAACATTTTTGTGGGAATAATGTGAACATTTTATTTTTACTGCTCAATGTTATAAACTTCTGTGAAGCACCTGGGGGTTCAAGGTGTCCACCACACATCTAGATAAGCTCCTTGAGTGGTCTAGTTTCCAAAATGGTGTTACTTGTGGGGGGTTTCCACTGTTTAGGCACATCAGTGGCTCTCCAAACGCAACATAGCGTCCGCTAATTATCCAAGCAAATTTTACATTCAAAAGGTCAAATGGCTCTCCTTCCCTTCCGAACCCTGCCGTGTGACTAAACAATGGTTTACCCCCACATATGGGGTATTGGTGTGCTCAGGAGAAATTGCACAACAAATTTTGGGGTCCATTTTTTCCTGTTACTGTTGCAAAAATAAAAAAAATTGGGTCTAAAGTAACATTTTTGTGAAAAAAGTTAAATGTTCATTTTTTTCTTCCATATTCCAAACATTCCTGTGAAGAACCTGAAGGGTTAATAAACTTCTTGAATGTGGTTTTGAGCACCTTGAGGGGTGCAGTTTTTAAAATGGTGGCACTTCTGGGTATTTTCTGTCATGAAGGCCTCTCAAAGTCACTTCAAATGTCATGTGGTCCCTAAAAAGATGTTTTGTAAATTTTGTTGGAAAAATGAGAAATCGCTGGTCAACTTTTAACTCTTATAACTTCCTAACAAAAAAAAATGTTGGTTCCAAAATTGTGCTCATGTAAAGTAGACATGTTGGAAATGATATTTATTAACTATTTTTGTGTGACATATTTCTATGATTTAAGGGCATGAAAATTAAAATTTTGAAAATTGCTAAATTTTCTAAATTTTCACCAAATTTCTGATTTTTTCACAAATAAACGCAAATCATATTGAAGAAATTTTACTGCTATCATGAAGTACAATATGTCACGAATAAAATAAACTCAGAATCAGTGGGATCCTATGAAGCGTTCCAGAGTTGTTACCTCATAAAGTGACAGTGGTCAGAATTGTAAAAATTGACCTGGTCATTAACATGCAAACCGCCTTTGGGGGTAAAAGGGTTAAAGACACTGTGCATACTGTGCAAAATACACATATTTGATATAGCTATGCGGTGTTAAAGTGAAACCAAAGAAATGAGCTGGAGCATAAGTTGGAATATGTGCGATGTGAAGCAGCACGTTCACACTGTGGCCATTTCACAGGGAAAACCCAAGAAAAAAAGCAAAATGAGCGTGTCTCCTGTGTTAAATTAATAAGTAAATAGTAATGATACATGTAAATAACATAGGGTACTTAGTTAACACTATTTTCATAAAAAAAATGTAAAAGCCATCCTACCACGGCAAGGTGTACCCAACCGGGGTGGTCCTATCCTCTCTAGCTTTAAGACCTCACAATATATTAGCCCAACTCAATATAAATAAGGGCAACCCAGAATACAGGCCCGACTGTTCAGACACCTGCCAAGGGAAGCTATATAGATGAAATGCCTAGCACAAAAAGGCATTGCATCAACATAAAAGGCAGTGGCTCTCCCTTTTTGAACTAAACATTTCATCTATATAGCTTTCCATGGGCAAGTGTCTGAACAGTCAGGCCTGTATTATTCTCTGTCCTTATCTATATTAAGATGGACTGACACAAGGTGAGATTTTAATACTAGAAGGGATAGGTGTCACGCTGTCTCGGCGTTCAGGAGGTCAGGAGCCTATGCTGACCCTACACTGAGGCCCTGCCTAATCCCTCTACCTGGAGGTACTGTTGATGGTACAGAGGTCCAGGCTGCCAACGTAAACCTACCTCCTGAGAATCCCTGAACCTCAGTAATCTAGTCCTGAGAAGGACCCCAATCACAACAATTGGGGACAGGACCGTATATGCCAAACACAGTACAAGACGAACGAGACAGTACAAGGGGCAAACCAAAAACCACTTTGCATACAAAAAACTTACACCACTACAACGGAGGGAATACCAACGGGTAAGGGGATAAATAATAAAGCGAGGAAGGGAAAAAAACCACACCGAGTACACTTCGCTCCTAACTCCACAATACCACGTATCACTCTGATAGTCTGCATGAAAAGCTTTCACCGACAACTACCCTATCAGAACGGCAGGTATTAGAAGGAGTCCTAATACTGCAGAATTAACTGCAGCTGGGCGAGGCTGGGCCTCGTCTAGCACAGAGAGAGAGAATTAACTCCCTCCCTGCCGAAAAACACCAAGCACCAAAAACTCAGCTGCGAGAAGTCAGGCTGTGTAATCGCGACGATCTTCGTGGCGACACACCCGTGACAATAGGACCGTACCAAATGGGTACATTTTGTTGCACAGAGATGGCTTTTAAGCTTTTTTTTTGCTCAAAATATTGTTAACTAAGTACCCTATTTTATTTACATATGGCTATGTACTATTACTATTTACTTATTTATCTACTACAGGGGTTAACTAGCTGTATTACATTTTAAATGAAATGTTAGCATTTTCACAATTTTTGTACATTTCTGAGTTTAGTTTCTTAACTACTTAAAGGGAATCTGTCACTCCTTTATAGTTATCAGACCTCTAATATGGGCATACAGGTTATAGAAATGAAAATCTATACTTACCTGTATGGCCTATATTACAGGTTTGATTACAGAGAAATCTCTTTTTATTCAATCCGTTCTTCAAGGCTTGGCGCCCGGGGGACGCCAAGAAATGCTCACCTATATGCTTAATTTAAATATTCCCCTCCCCTGCACGTCACAGGGCCCTGTGACGTGCAGTCTAGAGTTGAACATCCCGCGCATGCGCAAAGTGCCTATAGCTGGAGGCGCTTTTTTTTTCTCCCTGCGCTATTTTACCTGTCTGCTCCAGTGCGCAGGCGCTGGGAGTCACTGTGACTTCTGCTCCAGTGACCTTCAGCGTGCGCAACAATGAGGTTTGGTCCCCACTTCCTCCTGGATAGCAGGATGCCGGGAGGAAGTGGAGATCAAACCGAATTGTTGCGCATGCCGGAGGTCACTGGAGCGGAAGTCACAGTGACTCCCGGCGCCTGCGCACTGGAGCAGACAAGTAAAATAGTGCAGGGATAAAAAAAAAAGCTGTAGACTGAACATCACAGGGCCCTGTGATGTAAAGGAGAGGGCAGGGGAGGGGGGGAATATTTAAATTGATAATATAGGCGGGCATTTCTTGGCTTCTCCCGGATGCCAAGCCTTGAAGAACGAATTGAATGAAAAGAGATTTCTCTGCAATCAAACCCGTAATATGTGCCATACAGGTAAGTATAGATTTACATTTCTATAACCTGTATGCCCATATTAGAGGTCTGATAACTCCAAAGGGGTGACAGATTCCCTTTAAAGGGAATTTGCTGCCAGGTTTTTACCATCTAATCTGAGAGCAGCATAACATAGAGACAGAGAGCCTCATTTTAGTGATGCTCGCTCAGTCCGGATATCACATTCTAGGAGATACACTCCTAGCATCGTGGGGATTTGGGACACTGCTGCTCTCAGCTATTATGCTGTGTTGGGACCCTGGAAAGCCGGATCCCCTGGTGTTAGCTGCTGCCAGCAGGTGCGGGACGCAGGGCCGGCGTCAGCACCCGGCGCACCCGGGCAAATGCTGGGGCCCTGAGCAGGCAGAGGGGCCCACTGGCGGTCGCGCACCCCGCTGGGCTATGGACAGAGGAGAGCGGTGTCAGCGCCCGCCCTTCTCCGCCGCTTGCTCAGGGCCCCCGGCAGCTGGATACTTACCTCTCCCCGTGCCTCCGCAGATCAGCTGTCTTCCTGCTCTGCGCTCCCTGTGACGTCTCAGGTCAGAGGGCGCGGTGACGTCTTTACACCGCGCCCTCCCCTGAGCCGTCACAGGGAGCGCTGAGCGGGAAGACGCCGACAACGCTGGAGTTCGGACCCGAGCAGCGGGCAGCAGGTAGCAGGTGAGGAGAAGGGAGGTGAGTATTTGATTTTTTTTTTTTAATGTATGGAGGCATGGGGCAGTATAAAGAGAAGGGGGGGTGGCATCCTCCATGGAGCATTATAAAGAGAGGGGGGGCATCCTGCATGGGGCATTATAAAGAGAGGGGGGGACATCCTGCATGGGGCATTATAAAGAGGGGGGGTGACATCCTGCATGGGGCATTATAAGGTGGGGAACAGCCTGCATGGGGCATTATAAAGGGGGGGCAGCCTGCATAGTGCATTATGTGGGGGGGAACAGCCTGCATGGAGCATTATAAGGGGGGGGCAGCCTGTATGGGGCATTATGTGAGGGGTAACAGCCTGCATGGAGCATTATAAGGGGGGGACAGCCTGTATTGGGCATTATGTGGGGGGTAACAGCCTGCATGCAGCATTATATGGGGGCCAGTATCCTGTATGGAGCGTTATAAGGGGACCGGTATCCTGTATGGAGCGTTATAAGGGGACCGGTATCCTGTATGGAGCGTTATATGGGGGCCAGTATCCTGTATGGAGTTTTATAAGGGGACCAGTATCCTGTATGGAGCGTTATATGGAGGCCAGTATCCTGTATGGAGCTTTATAAGGGGACCAGTATCCTGTATGGAGCATTATATGGGGGCCAGTATTCTGTATGGAGCCTTATATGGGGGCCAGTATTCCGTATGGAGCCTTATATGGAGGCCAGTATTCCGTATGGAGCCTTATATGGGGGCCAGTATTCCATATGGGGCCTTATATGGGGCCAGTATTCCGTATGGAGCCTTATATGGGGGCCAGTATTCCGTATGGAGCCTTATATGGGGGCCAGTATTCCGTATGGGGCCTTATATGGGGGCCAGTATTCCGTATGGAGCCTTATATGGGGGCCAGTATTCCATATGGGGCCTTATATTGGGGCCAGTATTCCGTATGGAGCCTTATATGGGGCCAGTGTTCTGTATGGAGCCTTATATGGGGGCCAGTATTCCGTATGGGGCCTTATATGGGGGCCAGTATTCCGTATGGAGCCTTATATGGGGGCCAGTATTCCGTATGGAGCCTTATATGGGGGCCAGTATTCCGTATGGAGCCTTATATGGGGGCCAGTATTCCTGTATGGAGCCTTATATGGGGGCCAGTATTCCATATGGAGCCTTATATGGGGGCCAGTATGCCGTATGGAGCCTTATATGGGGGCCAGTATTCCGCATGGAGCCTTATATGGGGGTCAGTATTCCGCATGGAGCCTTATATGGGGGCCAGTATTCCGTATGGGGCCTTATATGGGGGCCAGTATTCCTTATGGGGCCTTATATGGGGGCCAGTATTCCGTATGGGGCCTTATATGGGGGCCAGTATTCCGTATGAAGCGTTATATGGGGGTCAGTATTCCGTATGGAGCCTTATATGGGGGCCAGTATTCCGTATGGGGCATTATATGGGGGCCAGTATTCCGTATGAAGCATTATATGGGGGCCAGTATTCCGTATGGTGCCTTATATGGGGGTCAGTATTCCACATGGAGCCTTATATGGGGGCCAGTATTCCGTATGAAGCGTTATATGGGGACGAGTATTCCGTATGGAGCCTTATATGGGGGCCAGTATTCTGTGTGGAGCGTTATATGGGGGCCAGTATCCTGTATGGAGCATTTTATGGGGGCCAGTATCCTGTATGGAGCGTTATATGGGGGCCAGTATCCTGTATGGAGCATTTTATGGGGGCCAGTATGCTGTATGGAGCGTTATATGGGGGCCAGTATCCTGTATGGGGCATTTTATGTGGGCCAGTATCCTGTATGGAGCGTTATATGGGGACCAGTATCCTGTATGGAGCGTTATATAGGGGCCAGTATTCTGTATGGAGCCTTATATGAAGGCCAGTATTCCGTATGGAGCCTTATATGGAGGCCAGTATTCCGTATGGAGCCTTATATGGGGGCCAGTATTCCATATGGGGCCTTATATGGGGCCAGTATTCTGTATGGAGCCTTATATGGGGGCCAGTATTCCGTATGGAGCCTTATATGGGGGCCAGTATTCCGTATGGGGCCTTATATGGGGGCCAGTATTCCGTATGGAGCCTTATATGGGGGCCAGTATTCCGTATGGGGCCTTATATAGGGGCCAGTATTCCGTATGGGGCCTTATATGGGGGCCAGTATTCCATATGGAGCCTTATATGGGGGCCAGTATTCCGTATGGGGCCTTATATGGGGGCCAGTATTCCGTATGGAGCCTTATATGGGGGCCAGTATTCCGTATGGAGCCTTATATGGGGGCCAGTATTCCGTATGGAGCCTTATATGGGGGCCAGTATTCCGTATGGAGCCTTATCTGGGGGCCAGTATTCCGTATGGAGCCTTATATGGGGGCCAGTATTCCATATGGAGCCTTATATGGGGGCCAGTATTCCGCATGGAGCCTTATATGGGGGTCAGTATTCCGCATGGAGCCTTATATGGGGCCAGTATTCCGTATGGGGCCTTATATGGGGGCCAGTATTCCTTATGGGGCCTTATATGGGGGCCAGTATTCCGTATGGGGCCTTATATGGGGGCCAGTATTCCGTATGAAGCGTTATATGGGGGCCAGTATTCCGTATGGAGCCTTATATGGGGGCCAGTATTCCGTATGGGGCCTTATATGGGGGCCAGTATTCCGTATGAAGCGTTATATGGGGGCCAGTATTCCGTATGGAGCCTTATATGGGGGTCAGTATTCCACATGGAGCCTTATATGGGGGCCAGTATTCCGTATGGGGCCTTATATGGGGGCCAGTATTCCTTATGGGGCCTTATATGGGGGCCAGTATTCCGTATGGGGCCATATATGGGGGTCAGTGTTCCGCATGGAGCCTTATATGGGGGCCAGTATTCCGTATGGGGCCTTATATGGGGGCCAGTATTCCTTATGGGGCCTTATATGGGGGCCAGTATTCCGTATGAAGCGTTATATGGGGGCCAGTATTCCGTATGGAGCCTTATATGGGGGTCAGTATTTCACATGGAGCCTTATATGGGGGCCAGTATTCCGTATGGGGCCTTATATGGGGGCCAGTATTCCTTATGGGGCCTTATATGGGGGCCAGTATTCCGTATGGGGCCTTATATGGGGGCCAGTATTCTGTGTGGAGCATTATATGGGGGCCAGTATCCTGTGTGGAGCATTTTATGGGGGCCAGTATCCTGTATGGAGCGTTATATGGGGGCCAGTATCCTGTATGGAGCATTTTAAGGGGGCCAGTAACCTGTATGGAGCGTTATATGGGGGCCAGTATCCTGTATGGGGCATTTTATGTGGGCCAGTATCCTGTATGGAGCGTTATATGGGGACCAGTATCCTGTATGGAGCGTTATATGGGGGCCAGTATTCTGTATGGGGAATTTTATGGGGGCCAGTATTCTGTATGGAGCGATTCACCGGTTTCTGAGCTATTGTGGAATTTACAATAGATATCACTCATGTAATGTAAGAAGTGAAATCTTTGCATTGTACTATATATATATTTCTCCGCCGTATCTCTGCATCATGAATCGTGGTATGTGTTAAAGGGGCCCACTGAGACTCTTTCGCCCGGGGCCCAGAAAAACCTGGAGCCGGCCCTGGTGGGACGCCTTACCTGCTGGGGCAGTCAGATGGTGGGAGGTTCCCTCCAGTCTTCTCTCCCCTCCTCTTGTGTCTCTGTAGTCTGAGGGTGGAGCTTGGGTGTTGCCCCAGCATGGTCAGGAGACTGGTGGGAGGCAGATTTAAACCTGCCATTTCCTCCTTTTCGTTGATGATTATTTCAATTCTGGTGGGTAGTTAAGGTCAGTACTGCTTCTGAGATGGTTCATGCTTTGGTGCCTGTGCTTGGTTTATCATTGTTCCCCTTGGTTTTTGCAGTTGCACTGCGGTTCTTTGGTTCTGGTGTGATTGCCCTGTCTGCTGTTTGTGTGTTCGGTCACCAGCTGCCATGCTGCTCTCTGCCTGGGAAGGGTTCTGGAAGTGGTTAATCTCCCTGCTGTTGTTAGGGTCCCCAACATCTTTCATCAGTCCATCCTAAAGAAAGCTCAGAAACCGATGGTCCCTCTTTTCCCCCCCTGGTCCCTGTCTTGGTGGATAGTCGGGAAGAATATGAAGTCAAACAGATTGTTGATTCCAGAAAAGTGCAGAATTCCATTCAATATTTAATTAATTGGAAGGGGTATGGTCCGGAAGAGAGATCATAGGTCCCCAAGGGTCGCATTCATGCCAATAAGTTAATTGCTGAATTCCATGCCAAGTTTTCTAAAGTGGATGCTGAGAGTCCGGAGGTTTCTCCTCAAGAAGGGGGTACTGTCAGGAATGGTTGCTTCATACCTGAGCGGGCCCCTCGCGCTTCTGGGCAGGCTCCTGCACTCCGGTAGGTCACAAATTGCCCTTCACTGGTCATGGTGGGAGGGGTGTCACCTCTGGGGGCGGAGCTTACAGGGGTGCTCGCTCAGTCCGGATATCACATTCTAGGAGATACACTCCTAGCATTGCATAGATGCGGGACACTGTTGCTTCCAGCGATTATGCTGTGCAGGCACCCCGGGACGCCGGGTCCCCTGGTGTTAGCTGCGGCCAGCGATTGCGGAATGCCTTACCTGCTAGGGCAGTCAGATGGTGAGAGGTTCCCTCTAGTCTTCTCTACCCTCCTCCTGTATCTCTGTGGTCTGGGAGTGGAGCTTTACAAGCTCATGAACCTTTACATGTCAATGAGGCTATTCATCAACTCATTTAGCTTACAAACTCATGTGCCATATTGAAGAATACTCACTGCATCTCCTAATCTGCTTTGTTTTTTCAAAACAGAATTGGCCATTCAAGTCTGTAAGTATGAGAAACAGTATGTACACATCAGCAATCCACATGGTTTCCTTTTATCACAGATCCATTTTTTGCAGACGCAAAACTGAACACAATTGTGTGAATAAGAATGAAGGTTTTCCATTTATCCTGCCATCGGACAGGTACACAGTTAAAAGTTCCCTGATCTCCAATACAAAGGATATGTCAATTTATCATTTCTGAATCATGCCACATGATGGTGGAATAAACCATTAAATAATACACTGCTCAAAAAAATAAAGGGTACACTTAAATATCACATCCTAGATATCACCACTGAATGAAATATTCCTTTTGCAAATCTTTATTCATTACATAGTGGAATGCGTTGAGAACAATAAAACATAAAAATTATCAATGTAAATCAAAGTTATTATCTCATGGAAGTCTGAATTTGGAATGATACCCAAAATCAAAGTGAAAAATCAAATTACAGGTTGATCCAACTTCAGTGGAAATGCCTCAAGATAAGGAAATGATGCTCAGTAGTGTGTGTGGCCTCCACGTGCCTTTATACCTTTATAACCTCCCTTAAACACCTGGGCATGCTCCTGATGAGGCGGTGGATGTTCTCCTGAGAGATCTCCTCCAAGACCTGGATTAAAGCATCAGTCAACTCCTGGACAGTCTGTGGTGCAACGTGGCATATGTGGATTGAACAAGACATTATGTCCCAGATGTGCTCAATTGGATTCAGTTTTGGGGAACGGGCAGGCCAGTCCAAAGCATCAATGCCTTCATCATGCAGGGACTGCTGACACACTCCAGCCACATGAGGCCTAGCATTGTCATGCATCAGAAGGAACCCAGGGCCCACTGCACCTGCATATGGTCTGACAATGGGTCTGAGGATCTCATCCCGGTACTTAATGGCAGTCAGGTTACCTCTGACTAACACATGGAGGGCTGTGCGGCCCACCAAAGAAATGCCTCCCCACACCACTACTGACTCACTGCCAAACCGGTCATTCTGGAGGATGTTGCGGGCAGCAGAACGTTCTCCACGGCATGTCCAGACTCTGTCATGTCTGTCACGTGCTCAATGTGAACCTATTCTCAACACCACATACAAGAGCACAGGGCGCCAATGTCGAATCTGCCAATCTTGGTGATCTCCGGCAAATGCCAATCGCCCTGCGTCATGTTGGGCTGTAAGCCCAACACCCACTTGTGGACATTGGTTCCTCATACCACCCTCATGGAGTCTGTGACAGTTTGAGCAGACACATGGATGTTAGTGTCTTTCTGGAGGTTATTTTGCAGGGCTCTGGCACTGCTCCTCCTGTTCCTGCTTGTACAAAGGAAGAGGTAGCGGTCCTGCTGCTGGGTTGTTGCCCTCCTATGGCCCCCTCCATGTCTCCTGGTGTATTGTCCTGTCTCCTGGTATCTGCTCCAAGCTCTGGACATTGTGCTGACAGACACAGCTACCCTTCTTACCTTTCCTCGCATTGATGTGCCGTCCTGGATGAGCTGCACTACCTGACCATCTTTTGTCTGTTGTACTGTAGATAATGCCTCATGCTACTGTACCTCTAGGGGTGAGAGCAATGACAAAATTCAAAAGTGACCAAAACAAAAGCCAAAAAGGATGAGAACAGAGAAATAATTTGTGGTCACCACCTGGAGAACCACTCCTGTATAGGGGTTCTCTTGCTAATTGTCTATCATTTCTACTCGTTGTCTGTTCCATTTGCACAACAGCAGGAGAAATTGATTCACAATCAGTGTTGCTTCTTAACTGGACAAGTGTGATTGACTTGGAGTTACATTGTATTGTTTAAGTGTTCCCTTTATTTTTTTGAGCACTGTACATAAAAGATTCATCCATATCATGTTTAGTTTTTTTTAAACACTTCCTAACATTGGACGTAATAGTCTGTCCTTCATCGGGCCCCTATGTAAGAGAAGACTCAGGAGTTTGCTTCAATCATTCTTGTTTAATCATTTACAGTAAATGCCACTCTGAGTCTCTGACAACATCATTTAAATGGACTGATTATTACAAGTACTCATAGGTAGCCATCAGCAAACAACCTTCTCCTCACTGATGCATTTGCAAGGTGCTGATGTGGTCTGAATGCAGCTGTGGGCCTGCTGCTTGTCCTCATGGCTATATTCTTGGTTCTCCTGTGGAGTCCAGCATGTTGCTGTTCTTTAGAGAAGAACACTATTTTCAGTATATAAAACCCCTGGCAAAAATTATGGAATCACCGGGTTCTGAGGATGCTCATTCAGTTGTTTAATGTTGTTGAAAAAAAGCAGATCACAGACAAGGCAAAAAACTAAAGTAATTTCAAATGGCAACTTTAGGGCTTTAAGAAACACTAAAAGAAATCAAGATTAAAAATGTGGTACTCAGTAAGAGTAATTTTTTCAGACCAAGCAGAGGGAAAAAATTATGGAATCACTCAATTCTGAGGAAAAAATTATGGAATCACCCTGTAAATTTTTATTTCCAAAACTAACACCTGCATCAAATTAGATCTGCTGGTTAGTCTGCATCTAAAAAGGAGTGATCACACCTTGGAGAGCTGTTGCACCAAGTGGACTGACATGAATCATGGCTCCAACACGAGAGATGTCAATTGAAACAAAGGAGAGGATTATCAAACTCTTAAAAGAAGGTAAATCATCACGCAATGTTGCAAAAGATGTTGGTTGTTCACAGTCAACTGTGTCTAAAATCTGGACCAAATACAAACAACATGGGAAGGTTGTTAAAGGCAAACATACTGGTAGAAGACATGAAAGCGTCAAGACCGGAAACTTAAAGCAATATGTCTCCAAAACAGGAAATGCACAACAAAACAAATGAGGAACGAATGGGAGGAAGCTGGAGTCAATGTCTGTGACCGAACTGTAAGAAATCGCCTAAAGGAAATGTGATTTACATACAGAAAAAGTAAACATAAGCCATCATTAACACCTAAACAGAAAAAAACAAGGTTACAATGGGCTAAGGAAAAGCAATCATGGATTGTGGATGACTGGATGAAAGTCATATTCAGTGATGAATCGCAAATCTGCATTGGGCAAGGTGATGATGCTGGAAGTTTTGTTTGGTGCCGTTCCAATCAGATTTATAAAGATGACTGCATGAAGAGAACATGCAAATTTCCACAGTCATTGATGATATGGGGCTGCATGTCAGGTAAAGGCACTGGGGAGATGGCTGTTATTACATCTTCAATAAATGCCCAAGTTTACATTGATATTTTGGACAGTTTTCTTATCCCATCAATTGAAAGGATGTTTGGGGATGATGACATCATTTTTCAAGATGATTATCCATCCTGCCATAGAGGAAAAACTGTGAAAACATTCCTTGAAAGATGACACATAAGGTCAATGTCATGGCCTGCAAATAGTCCGGATCTCAATCCAATTGAAAATCTTTGGTGTAAGTTGAAGAAAATGGTCCATGACAAGGCTTCAACCTGCAAAGCTGATCTGGTAACAGCAATCAGAGAAAATTGGAGCCAGATTGATGAAGAGTACTGTTTGTCACTCATTAAGTCCATGCCTCAGAGACTGACTGCAAGCTGTTATGAAAGCCAGAGGTGGTGCAACAAAATACTAGTGATGTAATGGAGTGTTCTTTTGTGTGTTTGTTTTTCATGATTCTATATTTTTTTCCTCAGAATTGAGTGATTCCATAATTTTTTCCCTTTACTTGGTATGAAAAAAATTACCCTCACTGAGTACCACATTTTTAATCTTGATTTCTTTTAGTGTTTCTTAAAGCCCTAAAGTTGCCATTTGAAATGACTTTAGTTTTGTGCCCTGTCTGTGATCTGCTTTTTTTCAACAATATTAAACAACTGAATGAACATCCTCCGAGCCCGGTGATTCCATAATTTTTGCCAGGGGTTGTAGAACAAGTGATAACAGGTTCAAGTCCCATGAGGTGACAAAATTGCTCATTCAGATATCAGTAATTTTCTCATACAAGAAAATCTATTCAAGTTTCATCAGTGCTTTTTTATCAGTTTGGTCAGTGTGTCAGTTTTTACCTTCGGATTTTGATCAGAGTTTCAGCAGTTTTTCCCAGATGAAAAACAAACAAAAGTTTATTTAGCTTTTCCTATCTAGTACAGGTAGCACTTGGAAGGAATCTTGACAGCACTTGGAGGGAATCAGAGTGCTGTCCGATTTTGTTCATGGATGCATAGACTTGCTTTGCCAATTTTTATCAGGCATTAGTGAAAAATCACAGACATGTGAATGGCCCATTCACTATTATAGGTACAAGTGCTATCTGAAAAACACGGATAGCACTTGTGCACAAAAAATATATATCTTTTTCCACCTAAACATATGTTATCTTCACATCCATAAAAGTCAGATTTATCAACATATACAGTGCTGGCCAAAAGTATTGGCACCCCTGCAATTCTGTCAGATAATACTCAGTTTCTTCCTGAAAATGATTGCAATCACAAATTCTTTGGTATTATTCTCTTCATTTAATTTGTCTTCAATGAAAAAAACACAAAAAGAATTGTCCTAAAGCCAAATTGGATATAATTCCACACCAAACCTAAAAAAGGGGGTGGACAAAAGTATTGGCACTGTTTGAAAAATCATGTGATGCTTCTCTAATTCGTGTAATTAACAGCACCTGTAACTTACCTGTGGCACCTAACAGGTGTTGGCAATAACTAAATCACACTTGCAGCCAGTTAACATGGATTAAAGTTGACTCAACCTCTGTCCTGTGTCCTTGTGTGTACCACATTGAGCATGGAGAAAAGAAAGACGACCAAAGAACTGTCTGAGGACTTGAGAAACCAAATTGTGAGGAAGCATGAGCAATCTCAAGGCTACAAGTCCATCTCCAAAGACTGGAATGTTCCTGTGTCTTCCGTGCGCAGTGTCATCAAGAAGTTTAAAGCCCATGGCACTGTGGGTAACCTCCCTAGATGTGGACGGAAAAGAAAAATTGACGAGAGATTTCAATGCAAGATTGTGCGGATGGTGGATAAAGAACCTTGACTAACATTCAAACAAGTTCAAGCTGCCCTGCAGTCCGAGGGTACAACAGTGTCAACCCGTACTATCTGTCGGCGTCTGAATGAAAAGGGACTGTATGGTAGGATACCCAGGAAGACCCCACTTCTTACCCCGAGACATAAAAAAGCCAGGCTGGAGTTTGCCAAAACTTACCTGAGAAAGCCTAAAACGTTTTGGAAGAATGTTCTCTGGTCAGATGAGACAAAAGTAGAGCTTTTTGGGAAAAAGCATCAACATAGAGTGTACAGGAAAAAAAAGAGGCATTCAAAGAAAAGAACACGGTCCCTACAGTCAAACATGGCGGAGGTTCCCTGATGTTTTGGGGTTGCTTTGCTGCCTTTGGCACTGGACTGCTTGACCGCGTGCATGGCATTATGAAGTCTGAAGACTACCAACAAATTTTGCAGCATAAAGTAGGGCCCAGTGTGAGAAAGCTGGGTCTCCCTCAGAGGTCATGGGACTTCCAGCAGGACAATGACCCAAAACACACTTCCAAAAGCACTATAAAATGGTTTGAGAGAAAGCACTGGAGACTTATAAGGTGGCCAGCAATGAGTCCAGACCTGAATCCCATAGAACACCTGTGGAGAGATCTCAAAATGGCAGTTTGGAGAAGGCACCCTTCAAATATCAGGGACCTGGAGCAGTTTGCCAAAGAAGAATGGTCTACAATTCCAGCAGAGCATTGTAAGAAACTCATTGATGGTTACCGGAAGCGGTTGTTCGCAGTTATTTTGGCTAAAGGTTGTGCAGCCAAGTAGTAGGCTGAGAGTGCCAATACTTTTGTCTGTCCCTTTTTTGGAGTTTTGTGTGAAATGATCAATGATTTGATTTTTGCTTCATTTTCTTTTGTGTTTTTTCCTTGCAAGCAAATTAAATGAAGATAATAATAACAAAGAATTTGTGATTGCAATCATTTTCAGGAAGAAACTGAGTATTAACTGACAGAATTGCAGGGGTGCCAATACTTTTGGCCAGCACTGTATATTAATCCGTTCAGTTAAAGCCATTAAGAGAAAAAAAATCAATTTGATGTTTTTTGGTAGAAGAAACCCCCTAAATAATGTAATAAAAAGAGATTAAAACTTGTAAGTACCCCCGATTGATATAGATAAAATTGTCCTCTCGTCGCGTAAAAAAAAAAAAGTCCTCCTACAAGTCCGTTGATGAAAAATTTGGTATTGTTGTATTTATGCTGTCTCATATTGGCAGGTCATTTGTATTGCACAATGAACACTGTAAGAATGAAACATAAAAAAATAATTGCAGAATGAATCTTTTTCCCCTTTTCACTGTACTATGAATTTTTTTTCCTGCTCTCAAGAACATTGTATGGCAAAATAAAAGATGTCATTAAAAACTACAACTCATCCTGCAAAAAAACAGCCCTCACACGGCTATGACATTGGTAAATTAAAAAGGTTATGAGTGACTCTTGGAAGAAGGAGAGAAAAAAATGAAAAACGCAAAAAGGAAGCAGCAAAGGGTTAGATTGCATCTCTACCTGTTATATTCAGTAAGTAACACATAATTATGCAAAATTTGACATCTGAGTTTTAGAGAACATTTTATAATCCTCAGTAGCAGAAATGATGTTTGGTTTGGACAGAGTAAAATAAAACAGGAGAACTGATAAAAGTCTAATCTGACAGATATTAGAGTGAGCACAGGTGGATAGTAAAATAAAGTGACAAGATACAGACGATTATAGTTTACTGTGGATAGAAGAAAAACTCCTTGCAACATCTGTAATGCAATTATATTGTTATACTTGATAAACAAGGTTACAATCCCAGTCTTCCATCCACAGTAATGGTATACATTGACAAGCATATGGATGGCTCATGCAGGTGCACGTCTCCGGAAGCCTCAAGGCAAGTGAAGAGTTACATGCTGTATGTACTGTCACTTCTCTTTCACTGATAAGAGCAGACACTGCTTCACATCCTAGCTAAAGGGCCAAGAAAACTGCTGTTTCTTGTTCTTGAGATACACAAAACAAATATATACCACTAAGCCAGATTCAGTCTATCCAATAAATGTGTGTATTGATTTTTTTCATCCAAATCAATATTCAGAGACATTTTGTTTTCTGCTAAATTAAAACTAATGTTGTATCGATCAAAGGTGCATGCACTACGAACTGAGGCCTAAAACACAATGAAAGGGGAAGAAAATATATGATATATATAATGCAGGGCTGTTCCAGTATTTCATCAATTTAGTGCCAGCACTTTAGTTGCTAGAACTTTCTTTTCTTCATTTAGCATGCATTGCACTTGCCCTGAACTGAAATCCTACTTTTCTTTATGTCTATTTGTAGCCTGTCAGACAGGAGATAAGGAGCAGAGAGACAAAGACCTCTCATAACTTCTTGTAATTCATTTCAGGGCCTGCTAGACATAGATTTCACCAGTTAACAGACCGTGGACAAGTGTTGGCCCTTTGAGATGCTTTTTCGATGTAAGAGTTTTCTCTTCACCTGCCGGCCGGCTGCTCTACCTGCCAAACTACTACTTGTTTGCTATTCAGCAATCGATTAATAGCTTATTTACACAGAGAGACCTGGCTTCAGATGCACAATGAATGATCTATAACAATAGCTTCTTCAGTGAGCAGAGGTTGGCATTGTTCTTGGCAGCACAGTTCTTGTTTGGCAGCCTGTTTAGACTGCACGATTATCATGAAACGAGCATTCCTAGGAAAACTGATTCTTACAAATATCATCTGAATTTCAAAATATACATAAGCCAGGTTACAATAAAGAAATATAATGCATATCTTATCTATTGCAAAATATTTAATTTTTACATATTTTCTAAATTTTTATTATTGTGGCAACCTCCCACCCCCCACCTACGCTCTAACACACTAGAGAAAAATATAGCCAACATAACCATTTCCCCCCCAAAGGAGAATAATATTTTTTAATTTGATATACTGCAACTACTATTCAATTAACCAATGGACCAAGTAGTGCCCCTCACCCTCTGAACCTCTAAACACATGGTAAAACAGCCCTGGCTCACACCGCAAACCCGATTTCTCCAGCGTTGCTCTAGAAGTGCTGAACGCCTATGGAGGAACTCGCACACTACAGAACTTTATCCACTACAAATTTATGTTAAAAACATATAACTCTACCCTTCACCTTGCCAAACAGGCCTACTTCCCCACCCTGATCTCCTCACTATCCAACAACCCCAAAAAACTCTTCTATACCTTTCACTCCCTCCTCAGTCCTAAAGTGCAGGCCCTCACCACGGACATTTGTGCCGAGGATTTGGCCTCCTACTTCACAGAGAAAATAGACACCATCCATCAGGAAATCGGCTCCCAGCCACCAAGTGCCGTGACTCCCACCCCCCCCCACATCCCCTCTGGATCACTCTCCACATTTGACCCAGTCACAGAAGACGAAGTCTCCAGGCTCCTCTCTTGTTCTCATCCCACTACATGCACCACTGACCCCATCCCCTCACATCTACTCCAGTCTCTTTCTTCAGTCGTCACTACTCACCTACCTAAAATCTTCAACCTCTCCCTCTCTTCTGGTATCTTCCCCTCCTCCTTCAAACACTCCATCATTACTCCATTATTAAAAACAAGCCCTCTCTTGACCCTTCCTGCACAAACAACTACAGACCAGTCTCCAATCTTCCCTTCATCTCTAAACTCTTGGAGCGCCTGGTCTACTCCCGCCTTACCAGTTACCTCTCCACTCACTCTCTTCTAGATCCATCACAGTCCGGCTTCCGCCCCCTACATTCTACAGAAACTGCACTCATCAAAGTAACCAATGACCTTCTGACAGCAAAACTTAATGGTGACCACTCTCTGCTCATTCTTCTTGACCTCTCTGCAGCCTTTGACACCGTTGACCACCACCTCCTACTCTCTATGCTCCACTCAATTGGCATAAAGGACACTGCTCTCTCCTGGTACTCCTCCTACCTATCTGACCGCTCTTTCAGTGTATCGTTCGCTGGCTCCACTTCTTCACCTCTAGCTCTCACTATTGGGGTTCCTCAGGGTTCAGTCCTTGGCCCTCTCCTCTTCTCTCTCTACGCAGCCCCAATTGGACAGACCATCAGCAAATTTGGTTTGCAGTACCATCTTTATGCTGATGATACACAACTATACACCTCATCCCCTGACCTTACCCCCACTGTACTACAGAACACCAGTGACTGTCTGGCTGCAGTTTCTAACATCATGTCCGCTCTCTACCTGAAACTCAACCTTTCCAAAACTGAACTTCTTCTGCTCCCGCCGTCTACTTACCTCTCTAAATCTGACATCTCTCTCTCCGTGTGTGGCACCACAATAACGCTAAGCCAGCAGGCGCGCTGTCTGGGCGTTGTGTTTGACACCAATCTTTCCTTCACCTTCCATATACAATCTCTTGCCCACTCTTGTCGCTTGCACCTGAAGAACATCTCTAGAATCCGCCCCTTTCTCACCTTGGAAACAACAAAAACCCTCACTGTTGCCCTGATCCACTCCCGCATTGACTACTGTAACTCTCTATTAATTGGCCTCCCCTTCACTTGACTTTCCCCCCTCCAGTCCATCCTTAATGCTGCAGCCAGGGTCATCTACTTGGCTAACCATTTCTCAGACTACTCCGCTCTGTGCCAGTCATTGCACTGGCTGTCCATGAATTATAGGATCCAATTTAAATTGCTTGTTCTCACCCACAAAGCTCTCCACAGTGTGGCACCCCCCTACATCTCTTCCCTCATTTCTGTTTATCGGCCTACCCGTTATCTATGCTCCGCAAGCGACTTTTGACTAACATCCGCATTATTCCGTACCTCCCACTCCCGGCTTCAAGACTTCTCCCGAGCTTCACCTATTCTTTGGAATGTTCTACCCCAAGAAATTAGGATGAACCACAACTTACACAGTTTTAGGTGCTCCCTAAAAACACACCTGTTTAGGGCGGCCTATCACCTTCCCTAATCAAAGTCCTTTTATCTTCTTATAACCCATCCCTTATTTCTCTAAACATAACTCTCCACCGAACCAAAAAGCACTACAGATACTGGCTGGTGATGAGCTCATGTAGCCTTTATCTATACCTCATCCCCTCAAGGTGGCTGGAC
The DNA here is from genome assembly GCF_046119375.1 of Phyllobates terribilis. Classification (NCBI taxonomy): domain Eukaryota; kingdom Metazoa; phylum Chordata; class Amphibia; order Anura; family Dendrobatidae; genus Phyllobates; species Phyllobates terribilis. The sequence goes on from NW_027362762.1 coordinate 746,186,584, forward strand.
CATCCTTGTAAATAAGCCATTTTACTTTGTGTCACCCCCACCTCATTGTAGATTGTAAGCTCCTACGAGCAGGGTCGTCATTATTTTTGCTGTAATTATTGTATTATCTTCAGCTATGTAACTTATGACTGTTGTATATGAACCTGTGAATTGTTAAGCGCTGCGGAATATGTTGGCGCTATATAAATAAAGATTATTATTAATTAAAGTAAATGGGTCACAGAACCTGGAACTGCAAATAACTAGTTCACAAAAATATTTGTTTCATCATTAAAAGGATGGTCCAGAACACAAATTAATTTTCATCTTAAATGCCTGTCTATTTAATGCCATAATCTTATCTATTTTCTAATATACATTTGTTAAATAGTCCCTACTACTTCCTTTTTGCTGTGGCTTTGTGTGAGAAGATACTCAAACAAATCATCATCAAGGGGCAGAAGCTGCGGTCACTGTCGCAGCCTCTACTAGTGCCCTGAAATGAAGAGTCATCAGTGACCTCCATTTCAGCGGCTGGGCTAGTTCCTGCTCTACTGAGCATGTGCTGGTTGTCAATTCCGACATAAGCTCAGTAGATTCTTGTCACTGTGCAATACGCACAGTGACAGTGTAATCGCTCACTGGCTCTAATCAGAAGTAAGGAGCCGCCAAGAGAGCACACTGTCATTCACTGTGACATCTTTTGCGGGGACAGTGTTGATCTCTGCACGCTGGGTATTCGTCTTACAATGTGCACTGACAATGCGCTCTCTTGCCGGCTCCTCACTTTTGATCAGAGTCGGCGAGCGAGTGCACTGTCACTGTGCATATTGCATAGTGACAAGAATCTACTGAGCATACGTCTGAATTGACAACCTACACATGTTCAGCAGAGCGGGTATCAGTCCTGCCCTTGATAGTGACCGCCGCTTCTGCCCCCTGATGACGCTTAGTTTGAGTATCCCAGAATGCACTGGGATTCTCAAACAAAGCAAAAAGTAGAAAAAAACAAAAATACAGCAATTGGATAATGTAGTGAGGAAATATATATTAGAAAATAGATTAGATTATGGCATTAAATAGATAAACATTAAGAATGAAAATTAATTTGTGTGTTTGGACCATCCCTTTAATGTGCTTAACCTAAAGACTATAACACTCAGATCCCATTATCTAGGAACTAATAGCTGCAATATCCTGCCTCTCAACAAGACTCGGGATGGTAATCCTGGAACATCCAGCCATGGTCCGCAAACGTCTTCAAATTTTTTCACTGTATTTCTCTTTTTGTATACCTCTTTTTCCAGCCAAATAATATTATTTGTTTTATTGCTTAGTGATTGGGCATTGGTCATTGATTGGTCATCGAACCAATGAAGTGCAATAAGCTTGTGTGCTTGATATAAAATGTGTGATATACCTATAGCTATTGGAGATTCAAAATCATCCGATTCCCCTAAGAACCCCAATATACATGTTTTAGAGTCTGTCTCTATTTGCACCCCGCTTATCCTTTCTATTAGGGACAATGTATCACTCCAATATGTGCCTAACCAGTTGCACTCCGAAAATATAAGCATCAGATAAGCCTTCTCCATTCCACACTTGAGGCATTCTGCATTCAAGCAAAGTCCAGTTCCTTAAAGAAAGCTCAGTGTTCTGTATATCCTATGAATAAGGTAGATTTGTGAAAGCCTCTGTGATTCATATGGGGATAATATAGGAATAAGCTCCAACACCTTTCTCCACTTTCTCCACTGATCTTCAGAAAGCTGTCCCACTTCTGCTTCCCACCTCAATGTAACCATCAAAGGATTCTCATCTATGTGGGGCCCTGAAACCTGTTGATTTATAGTGAAAAGTAGACCATGTGTGCTTTTTGCAGAAATTATCAAGTCTAGGATATAATCCTTTTGTATATCCAGCCAGTGTACAAATTTAACTGGGTCCGATAGGCATGTCTTTATTGTAGGAAAAAGAGATGATGAGGTAGGTTAAACTCCTGCTGGAGTTTATTAAAGCTTTTGAATACACCATCTTCAAACAAATGATCTAATACTTGTACTCACAGGTAGACACAGACAGAAAAGGGCCTTTGTGCAAGAACAATATCTGGGCCTTTGACAGCCAAGAACTCCTAAAAATGAAAAATTGCACCTGCGCTGGAGGTAGAAATGGGCCCCCTTACCTCTCGGGCCGCACATACCTCTTTCAACAGACCCAGCACCTACCTCAAATATACATAAGGGTGATGACCCTCCTTTACCTTATAGTTTTATAGTTTTCAAGGTTGAAGGTAGACGAAAGTCAATCGAGTTTAATCTATAGACTAACATTTCTAAACAAGACATCCTATTTTGCCAATGCTTTCTTTCCCTCCCCAAGCAGGTAAATGCTGCGTTTGAAATTATGTAAAACTAGCTGTACTACCCGACTTCACCTGGGTTAATAACTGCTGTTAGCAAAATAGAGTGTGTTAACAAAACTTTATTCTCCACACAAAAACCACAAAACAAATAGATAGAAAGTTCATTGGCTCTTGAGGAAGCAGTTCTTGTTCTCTTGTCTGCAAGACTCGCTTCCCTTTCCTCAGAAAGTTCATTGGCCCTTGAGGAAGCAGCTCTTGTTTTCATGTCTGCAAGCCTCGCTTCCCTCTCCTCAGAAAGTTCATTGACTCTTGAGGAAGCAGCTCTTGTTTTCATGTTTGCAAGCCTCGCTTCTCTCTCCTCAGAAAGTTCATTGGCCCTTGAGGAAGCCGCTCTTGTTTTCATGTCTGCAAGCCTTGCTTCCCTGTCCTCAGAAAGTTCATTGGCTCTTGAGGAAGCAGCTCTTGTTTTCATGTCTGCAAGCCTCGCTTCCCTCTCCTCAGAAAGTTCATTGGCCCTTGAGGAAGCAGCTCTTGTTCTCTTGTCTGCAAGCCTCGCTTCCCTCTCTTCAGAAAGTTCATTGGCTCTTGAGGAAGCAGCTGCTGTTCTCATGTGTGTTAGCCTTGTTTCTCGGTCTTCACATTTTTCATTGGCCCGTAATGCAGCTTTTCTTTTCGCATCAGCTGACATTCGTGCCATGAAATTTCTTTTCTTATGAGGCATTATTGTGGTAAAAATAGTCTGTAACTGGCAGTTTATATATCCTCTCACATAGAAGAAATGTGACTGACATCAGCCTTTCCACCAACACACCCTAACTGACATCTTATTACCTTACACAAGCTTTGTTATACTGAGAATGTCCTTTGTTGCCTATATTAACCAATCACAGCTCAGATTAATTAACTGTAGCAAAATAGAAGCTGAGCTGTGATTGGTTGCTATTAGCAGCCTGATAAATCTTTGTGAGATGAGTTTTGTGTGTGCTGAGGGTGGTATATGTGTTCAAGCACATGGTAGTGTGTGGCGCATTTTGTGTGTGCGTTCATATCCCCATGTGTGGTGAGTATGAGTATCCCATGTCGGGGCCCCACCTTAGCAACTGTACGGTATATACTCTCTGGCGCCATCGCTCTCATTCTTTAATTCTCCATTGTTCACAAGTGGCAGCTGTCAATTTGCCTCCAACACTTTTCCTTTCACTTTTTCCCCCTTATGTAGATAGGGGCAAAATTGTTTGGTGAAACTCGCGGAGTTAAAATTTCGCCTCACAACATAGCCTATGACACTCTCAGGGTCCAGACGTGTGACTGTGCAAAATTTTGTGGCTGTAGCTGCGACGGTGCAGATGCCAATCCTGGACATACACACATACGTACATACAGTACAGACCAAAAGTTTGGACATACCTTCTCATTTAAAGATTTTTCTGGATTTTCATGACTATTAAAATTGTACATTCACACTGAACGCATCAAAACTATGAATTAACACATGTGGAATTATATACTTAACAAAAAGTATGAAACAACTGAAAATATGTCTTATATTCTAGGTTCTTCAAAGTAGCCACCTTTTGCTTTGATGACTGCTTTGCACACACATGGCATTCTCTTGATGAGCTTCAAGAGGTAGTCACCGGAAATAGTCTTCCAACAATCTTGAAGGAGTTTCCAGAGACGCTTAGCACTTGTTGGCCCTTTTGCCTTCACTCTGCGGTCCAGCTCACCCCAAACCATCTCGATTGGGTTCAGGTCTGGTGACTGTGGAGGCCAGGTCATCTTGAGTAGCACCCCATCACTCTCCTTCTTGGTCAAATAACCCTTACACAGCCTGGAGGTGTGTTTGGGGTCATTGCCCTGTTGAAAAATAAATGATGGTCCATCTAAACGCAAACCGGATGGCATAGCATGCCACTGCAAGATGCTGTGGTAGCCATGCTTGTTCAGTATGCCTTCAATATTGAATAAATCCCTAACAGTGTCACCAGCAAAGCACCCCCACACCATCACACCTCCTCCTCCATGCTTCACGGTGGGAACCACGCATATAGAGTCCATCCGTTCACCTTTTCTGCGTCGCACAAAGACACGGTGGTTGGAACCAAAGATCTCAAATTTGGAGTCATCATACCAAAGCACAGATTTCTACTGGTCTAATGTTCATTCCTTGTGTTCTTTAGCCCAAACAAGTCTCTTCTGCTTGTTGCCTGTCCTTAGCAGTGGTTTCTTAGCAGCTATTTTACCTTGAAGGCCTGCTGCACAAAGTCTCATCTTAACAGTTGTTGTAGAGATGTGTCTGCTGCTAGAACTCTGTGTGGCATTGACCTGGTCTCTAATCTGAGCTGCTGTTAACTTGCGATTTCTGAGGCTGGTGACTCGGATAAACTTATCCTCTGAAGCAGAGGTGACTCTTGGTCTTCCTTTCCTGGGGCGGTCCTCATGTGAGCCTGTTTCTTTGTAGCACTTGATGGTTTTTGCAACTGCACTTGGGGACACATTCAAAGTTTGCCCAATTTTTCGGACTGACTGACCTTCATTTCTTAAAGTAATGATGGCCACTTATTTTTCTTTACTTAGCTGCTTTTTTTCTTGCCATAATACAAATTATAACAGTCTATTCAGTAGGACTATCAGCTGTGTATCCACCAGACTTCTGCACAACACAACTGATGGTCACAACCCCATTTATAAGGCAAGAAATCCCACTTAAAAAACCTCACAGGGCACACTTGTGAAGTGAAAACCATTTCTGGTGACTACCTCTTGAAGCTTATCAAGAGAATGCCAAGAGTGTGCAAAGCAGTCATCAAAGCAAAAGGTGGCTACTTTGAAGAACCTAGAATATAAGACATATTTTCAGTTGTTTCACACTTTTTTGTTACGTATATAATTCCACATGTGTTAATTCATAGTTTTGATGCCTTCAGTGTGAATGTACAATTTTCATAGTCATGAAAATACAAAAAGATCTTTAAATGAGAAGTTATGTCCAAACTTTTGGTCTGTACTGTACATACATACATACACACACACACACACACACACACACACGCACACACACACATACACACACACACACACACATTCAGCTTTATATATTAGATAAAACCATTGGCTTGGTATTGCCAGTCCACCTGCTGCTTTAGCTCTCTGAAATGTCATCAGTTGGATTCTTGCATGACGCTTGCACCATATCAGTTCACTAATCAAGGTTTATATTTTACAGAAAATGTGGGGTGGAATAAAGCCCGGGGAGTTGTGTAAGAGGTAAAGCAATTGAGGAGTTGATATCATTTTGATGAGAGTCCCTCTGCCTATTACTGATAAAGACAGACTTCACCAAATACTTATGTTGGATCCAAATATGTCTAGCAGTGGGCTTATATTGAGCATTATTTAATCCTTTGGGCAATAACTCACCACTACAACCAAGTGTTTGAACTTATTGTACCTTGGAGAGTTCAAATACTTCTGAAGAGAGAGAGGGTCTAATGGCATTAACAATGATTTTTCTCAATTAATTTTCAAGCCTGAACATTGACTGAACTCTGTTATATTTGCCATTATTGGGTCAATAGATGACTCTACATCACCCAGAAAAAGCAGTTTGTCATTTATATGAAGGCTTACCCTTTATTCCACATTATTACACTGAAAACCTACAATTTGCTTGAATCTCACAATCTACAAGCCAGGGGCTCAACTGCCAGTGTGAAGAGGATGGGCGACAGAGGACAACCCTGTCTAGTGACACTCCACAGTGCAAAGGAAAGAGATAACCGGCCATTTAGTGGCAAGCTTGCAGTGGGGGATCCATAAAGTAATTTAACCTAATTTATAAACCTATGAACAAAACCTATTTTATAAAATATAATATCCACAAATAATACCACTTGTCACTGTCAAATGCTTTTGCAGCATCGAGGGACATTATTGCTTTAGGTCCAGCGTCTATGCTGCACAGTTGTAAATTAGGGTATAAACATCTTAGATTAATAGCAGTTGATTTTCTAGGTATAAATCCTGATTGATCTTCCTGGACCACTTCAGTTATTCTTTTCTTCAGTCTATTGGCAAGCACTTTAGCTAACAGGTTTATATCTACCGGAAGCAAAAATATCGGTCAAATATGAATCTCGTTGTTTGGAATTCCTTCCTGGTTTCAACAAAACAAATTGCTTCATTCATAGAGGTAGGTAAACTCGCCATTGATTCAGCCTTCTCAAACCCTGCCAACAACTTGGGGAGTAGTACTTACCCATGTTCTTTATAAAATTCCCTTGGAAGACCATCCGAGCCCAGTTCTTTTTCGCTATGAAGTTTAATCAATGCTTCCTCATATTTTTCCACTATCAGGTGCTGATCCAAAACCTCTTTGGAATCTGCCAACAGCCTGGGAAGTTTTATATTATCTAAAGGAGGATATTTCATCATCTTGGGCCAAGGATTTTGATGCATACATATCACCATAATGTGAACATAATGTGGACATAACAGCTGATGTACAGTGCTGCTCACCATTTTTTTCAGAAATATCTTCAGAAATAAATGGAAATAAATGGAAATGTACCAAAGTAATTTCCTCAGGATATTTTTAATTAGTGGTCCAAAGTAATACAACAATAAAACATTGTTTTTCAACTTCCATGTTGCAATTCCAAAGAAAAAACTGAATAAACAGCATGTGCAGCAATAAAGGCACCCCTGATTAATACTTGGTAGCACATCCTTTGGCATTGATGACAGCCTCCAAATGTTTCTTGTAGCCATCTATAAGCTTCTTGTACTTCTCAGCTGGAATGTTCAAGCTATTGAATGTTTGCAGGGTTCTTTTCCCAATGGCAGATTTAAGCTCACCCCAAAGATTTTCAATGGGATTGAGGTCAGGACTCATTGATGGCCATTTTAAACAGTCCATTTTTTCTTTTTTAACCATTCCTATGTACTTTTGGATGTGTGCTTTGGGTCATTGTCTTCCTGGAGACCCATGATCTTCAACTCAAACCAAGTTTTTTTTACACAGGGTAGGATATTTCGCTCTAAAATCTCTTGATAATTCTCTGATTTCATGGTTCCGGCGATGTGGTCAAGGCCTCCAGTACCAGATGCAGCAAAGCAACCTCACAGCATTTTGGATCCTCCACCATGCTTACCTGTTGGTAAGGTGTTATTTTCCTTAAAAGCTTCATTGCGCCATCTGTAAACAAACTGTTGATTTGCAGTGACAAAAATCTCAATTTTTGTTTCATCTGTCCACAGAACATTTTCTCCACAAGAATTGTGGTTTGTCAAGGTACTCTTTGGCAAAGATCAGTCGTTCCTTTTTATGTCTTTTAATCATAGAATCATAGAATCATAGAATGGTAGAGTTGGAAGGGACCTCCTGGGTCATCTGGTCCAACCCCCTGCTCAAAGCAGGATTCACTAGATCATCTCAGACAGATGTCTGTCCAGCCTCTGTTTGAAGACGTCCATTGAAGGGGAACTCACCACCTCTCGTGGCAGCCTGTTCCACTCATTAATCACCCTAACTGTCAAAAAGTTTTTTCTAATATCTAATCTGTGTCTCCTCCCATTTAGTTTCATCCCATTGCTTCTAGTCTTTCCTTGTGCAAATGAGAATAAAGATGATCCTTCTACAATGTGACAGCCCTTGATATATTTGTAGACAGCTATTAAGTCTCCTCTCAGTCTTCTTTTTTGCAAGCTAAACATTCCCAAATCCTGCAGCCGTTCCTCATAGGACATGGTTTGCAGACCAGTCACCATTCTGGTCGCTCTTCTCTGAACTTGCTCCAGTTTGTCTATGTCTTTTTTAAAATGTGGTGCCCAAAACTGTACACAGTATTCCAGATGAGGTCTGACCAAAGAGGAGTAAAGACCGATAATGACTTCACGTGATCTAGACTGTATGCTTCTGTTAATACATCCCAGAATTGTATTTGCCTTTTTTGCTGCTGCATCACACTGTTGACTCATGTTCAGTCTATGATCTATTAGTATACCTAAGTCTTTTTCACATGTACTGTTGCTTAGCTCTATTCCTCCCATTCTGTATATGCTTTTTTCATTTTTATTGCCCAGATGTAGTACTTTGCATTTTTCCCTGTTAAAAACCATTCTGTTGGTTGCTGCCCACTGCTCCAGTTTATTTAGGTCTTTTTGAATCCTCTCTCTCTCTTCTCTAGTATTAGCTATCCCTCCTAGCTTTGTGTCATCAGCAAATTTAATCAGTTTACCCTCAATTCCTTCATCTAAATCATTGATAAAGATGTTGAACAATACAGGTCCCAGGACGGAGCCCTGTGGTACCCCACTTGAGACATTCATCCAGCTGGATGTGAAGCCATTTACAACCACCCTTTGAGTCCGATCACTAAGCCAGTTATGAATCCACCTAACAGTTGCCTGGTCCATTGCATACTTGGTCATTTTTTCAATAAGGATGGTGTGAGATACTTTGTCAAATGCTTTGCTGAAGTCAAGATATACTATATCTACAGCATTTCCCTGATCCACCCAGTCAGTGATTCTGTCATAGAAGGAAATTAAGTTAGTCTGACATGACTTGTTAGTTACAAACCCATGCTGACTCTGGTTAATCACTTCATTCTTATCCATGTACTTACATACATGTTGTTTAATAATTTGTTCAAAGATCTTTCCTGGTATAGAAGTCAGACTCACCGGCCTATAGTTCCCTGGGTCCACCTTCTTCCCCTTTTTGAAGATAGGAACAACATTTGCTCTTCTCCAGTCTTCTGGGACTTCTCCTGTTCTCCAAGAATTTTCAAAGATTATGGAGAGTGGTTCTAAAATTTCTTCTACGATCTCCTTCAGTACTCTGGGGTGTAATTCATCTGGACCTGGAGACTTGAACTCATTTATGTTAGCTAAATATTCCCTCACAATCTTTCTGTTTACAGATAACTTGGATTCCTCTATTCCTTTAAAAGGACAGTGAAGATCAGTTGATGTTATATTTTCTTTCTGAGAGAAAACAGATGCAAAATAGGAATTAAAAAGTTCGGCCTTCTCAACATCCTCTCTTACCATTTCTCCATTTTCATCCTGTAAAAATCCTATAGCATCTTTGACTTTTCTTTTACTTTTGACATACCCCCAAAATCCTTTTCTATTGCTTTTGACATCTCTTGCAAGCCTTAATTCATTGTCAGCTTTAGCTAACCTGATACGTGCCCTGCAGGATCTGCAGACTGCATTATAATCTTTTTTAGATATGCCTCCCTCTTTCCATTTAATAAACATTTCTTTCTTTCTTTTTAGCATGTGTTTAAGTTCTGTGTTCATCCATCCTGGTTTCCTTAAATGCTTCCCATTCTTTCTACTTTTCGGGATTGTTAACGATTGTGCTTTGAGAATCTCATTTTTAAAAATTTCCCATCCTTCCTGGACATTTTTGTCCTTAAGGACATCCAGCCATTGGATCCCTCCTATTCTCTTTTTGAGTCTCTTAAAATCTGCCTTTCTAAAATCTAACCTTGAAGTTTGAGTCTTCACATGTCTTCCTCCTCTAGTTATCCAAAATTCTATAATAGCATGGTCGCTGCCTCCTAGGGTCCCAGCCACTTTTACCTCCTCAACCATTTCCTCCCTGTTTATAAGGACTAGATCCAAAGTAGCAGATCCCCTTGTTTTCTCCCCTACCTTTTGGAAGATAAAGTTGTCAGCAAGAGAGGATAAGAATTTGCTTGACCTGTTAGTTTTACTTGAGAGAGATTCCCAACAAATGTCTGGATAGTTGAAATCTCCCATGACCACTACGTCATATTTTTTGTAGAACTTGGTCATTTGATACATAAAGAGTTCATCCATATCTTCAGCTTGCCCAGGTGGCCTGTAGTAAATGCCTACAATGGTGTCCTTTCCGTTGTTCTCTCCTTGTATTCTTACCCAAACAGTTTCCACAGAACTCCCAGTCTCTGAAGCTTCAATCTCTGTGCAGATATACGCTTTTCTAACATACAATGCAACACCTCCTCCTCGTTTATCAAGTCTGTTTCTTGCAAATAAGTTGTATCCTTTTAGCCTTTTATTCCAATCATGTGTATCGTCCCACCAAGTTTCAGTGATTCCAATTACATCATATTCCTTTTCCTGCATTAGTAGTTCCAATTCTCCTTGTTTGTTGCCCATGCTTTGTGCATTTGTATAAAAACATTTTAGTTTGTGATTGGTTTCTCTTCCTCCCATATTTTTATTATTTAAATTGTTTTGTCTTTGTTCTTCCTTTCCACTTCCAGTAGCAGAGATCTCAATAGTATTTGTCAGCTGTATGGCTTTTTCTGGCCTTTTGTTTCCCTTCCCACATTGTTCTAGTTTAAAGCTCTCCTTCAGCAATGGTTTCTCCCTTGGACTTCGCCCATAAAAGTTTGCTTGGTTTAGTGTGCAATGTATGGTGCTTGTTGAAACCATGACCCCAGACTGTTCCAGGTTGGCCTTCAGGTCTTTGGATGTTTGACGTGGTATTTTTTATTTTTACACCATTCGCACCAGCCTTTGAAGATATCTCTTGTCAATTTTCCTCTTTCCCCCACGTCCAGGGAGGTTCTTGACGGTTCCATGCTTGGCAAACTTCTTTACAACATTGCGCACTGTTGAAACTGGGATACCAAGGTCTTTAGAGATGATCTAATACCCTTTGGAAGTCTTTGTTAATAATAGCAGTTCTGATGTCCTCAGACAGCTCATTTGTCTTCACCATTGTGACAAAGGAACAGGGCCTACCTTGTGGCTTTTTAAACCAGTGACGTCACCATTCATTGGCTAATTCATGTCACATGGGCACCGACAATTAATCACAGGTGAATCTCTTTTGTGATTTACCACAGGTGAGTCAAAATGTGTTTCCATGCTAAATTAATGTAAAGGGAGCCAATATCAGTTACACAGCAAGCTTTAGGTATTTCTTTTTTTCCGCCCATTGTTTTTTGTTATAATTATTGTTTCACACATTATGTACTTAAATTTCATGGGTGCCAATAACGATGAGCAGGACTGTATCTGTAACTATCTCCCCCTCTGCTGATATCTAATCTCGACTCTTCTACTGCCATAACTATTGTTGCCAATAAATGTCCCGCTCTTTCTCCTTCAATAAAATATTTTTGTTCAGTAAATATACTTTGCTGGGGTGCCAGGGCTAATAAATGATCTGCCGGGGCTTTCTGTGCCATCTCCCATTGTTGATTATTTTCCTAAGACATCATTTTAAAATAAAACGATTTGCAGATTGCATATTTATCACATTTTCATTATGATATCTAGTTGACTGAAAATACATTGACTATTTAATGGATATGTAATCATTTTTATTTGTCCAGTGTATCTAAAACCTGAAATAAATCAACTTTGCAATCAATGTTTAGTTGGAAATATCCTACCATTTTTTTGTCTTTAGGTTTTTCATGTAGTTTGATTTTATAGCCATGTGTTAGTCCCTGCCATCTACACCATCTTCAACTTCTGAAGGCCAACTTGAGTAAATTAGCACAAAACTGCAGGATCAGACTACACACAGGTTTGTTTTGAGATGTAAAACCATGATATACTCTCTATACCTCTAGATGCCATACACAGCAATCTTCTCACATGACCTAACATCTTGCAATCTTATTATGATTCACATAAAATAAAAATATTTCACATAGTTTATCTCCACTCTCTCGGACAGCCAGTTTGAGTGGGAGGTAAATGGCGCATTGAGGGAAGGGAATATTTCTGCAACCATGATCCATTGTGACTGGCATTGTGGCATGTATGCTTATATTACATAATATGAATCCAGTTGCCAGATAAGTGAATGAGCCATAAGCAAAATGATAATTTTTTCTCCTTATTTGCCACACAATGCACTTTATATCCATGTCAGTATAAATGCTGACTGGCTCATTAATTCAGGCAGCTTTAGCAAAATTCACCTTGTTTTGCATATTAGACTGAACAAAATCACCCCTCATCCATTTTAAATTGTAAGCTCTAGTTCTGCTGTTGGCACTATATAATGTTATCATTATATAAATAAAACTATTATTATTAATATCCTTTCTCATATACATAAGGTTCTGTATTTTAAAGTTACACAAGAAATTAGTTTTCCTTTGAACCAAATAGTCCTTTTGACATTAAATGGGTTGTTCGATAAAAAAAAACAAAAACAAAGGTTCAAAGCCTTTAAAATTTTAAAATAACCATAACTTCCTGTTCAATACTCTTCACTCTGGTAGTTCCTTCTGGTCCTTCAGCAATTATACACTGTAAATAATTTATGGGACCATTGCCATACAGTCAAACTTAAAGGGGTTTTCCCATGAATAAAGTACTTTAATAAATAGATCTTGGAATAACAATAAGCTCGACAACTGGATGTGTTAAAACAAATGTTCCTGTGCTGAGATAATCTTATACATGTGCCCCTGCTGTGTACTGTGTAATGGCTGTGTCTGACCGTACAGGGACATGGTCTGATCATACCACGGCTCTGGCAAGGAGAGGAAGCAAAAGAGAGGGTACATATAAGACAATTTATTATTTATTTATTGGTATTTTGGTTTTTTGGGGTTTATTTTTGTGATAATATTTGGTTAAACACATTGATTTGATTAAGCGATTTATTCATGTCCATGTATGTTTTGTTTTATGTTGTATTAAAATGCAATCTTATACTGGCAGTTGGTAGACTATGACTATGGGCTCTTTCACACGTCCAGATATTTCCAGTGCTGAAAAAAACAGTACCGGAGATGTCCGTGTGTACCTGTGTGGCACACGAGTGCCACCCATGTGCCGCATCAGGAGCATGCGCACCGGCGCTTGAGAATCAGCAGTACAGTAAGCGCTGTAATTCATGGGATCGCTCATGCAGAGGAACAGGGGAGAATGACTTGCTCCAGCGAGCGGGCCCAGGAGCTGCTCTGAGCTCAGTGAGTGACAGGGCACCGCTCGCTGAGTGCAGCTCCGGGGTCCGCTCACTGGAACGAGTCATTCTCCCCGGCTCCTCTGCATGAGCGGTCGCATGGATTACAGCAGGTGACACTTAGGACAGGTGAGTATAAGGATTTTTTATTTTATTCTTATTTTTAATTGGAGACAGTGGGAGCAGAATACTACTCTCATCATGGTCCCCTGCTGGTGCTGATCGCAGCACCGGACGGGGACAATGATAAGGGCAGCGTTCAGCACCTGGTGCTTGGGAATAGCGCTAACTGTACCGCTGATTCCCAAGGGCCGGTATGTGTTACACGGTGACACACAGATCTCATCCGTGTGTCATCAGTATGTGACGTTTTGCGACCCGTGCAGCCGGTAAAAACTGACATATCAGCGTATTTTTCCCACGGACACACGGTCCGTGGAAATACAATGTTCCCATGTCTTTTCAGCACTTTATGCATGTGTCACACAGCACATGGCCAGATAAGGTTGTAAAATGTTAAAATGACATTTCCCGGTGAATGCATTTGTCATAGTTGAAAGCAATACAAAAGTGCAAAAACGCATAAAAAATGCTACTTGTGAACATAGCCGAAGATGTGGAGGAGTATTTTTGTTTTTGGTCATTTATTTTAACTTATACACAAGTCTTTTCCCTGGAAAGGAACTTCCTTAACATATTTCACAGGAAAAAAGTTTCACTTTCGTTTTTGAACGTTTTATTGTGAGCCCGTAAAAGTGGCTTAATACCTCTGACCAAGTTGTTGACAGCAGTGACCTGGGGGTCAGAAATGCTTCCTGAGGCAATCAACATGCTATCCCCATGTCATTTGAGCACTGTCACTATCGTTTTGGGCACTTGTTAGGCTTTTAAAAGACTGCCGGGGGTGCCACCGCAAAAATGCTCGAGTCTCCCATAGACTAACATTGGGCTCGTTGCTCAGGTCGAGCACCCAAGTATCACGGCGAGCTCAGCCCGAGCTTCGAGCACCCGAGCATTTTAGTGCTCGCTCAACACTAGTAATGATGATGTTGGTTTATTATTATAAGATTTTTCTGTTCCATCATGGTGTCGGTTCAGGATTTGGCTCATCGCCTGCAGGGACTCTCTCTGGAGGTGGCCGAGTTCCGTCAGCACGTGAGTAACTGTCCTGGAGCACATTTCTTGGAGCCTAAGGTATGTTTGCCGGATTTATTTTTTGGTGAACATCGAGAAGCAATGCTTGCTTATTGTATTTTCGTTTGAGACCTAAGTCCTCTGGGGATGAATCCCAGCGCGTAGGGTTCATAATGTCACTTTTGCGCAAAGAGCCTCAGGAGTGGGCCTTTTCTTTGCAACCTAGTGATTCATGCTTCAGATCAGTGGATAGTTTTTTTTCTGCTTTGGGACTATTATATGATGATCCTGACCGTGTCGCATCAGCTGAGACTGAGTTGAGACGTTTAAAACAAGGATCGGGTAATGTGGAAAAATATTGTACACATTTTCGTCGTTGGTCCACTCAAACAGGGTGGAACGATTCTGCTCTGAAAAGTCTATTTCTTGCTGGGCTCAGTGAAAGGGTTAAAGACCTGCTAATTGCTTATCCTACACCTGAGGATTTGCAACAGGCTATGCAATTAGCTATACGGGTGGATAGAAGACTGCGTGCTAGGGTTAATGAGAGCAAATCCTCTGCTATGTCAGTTTCTGGTTATGATAATGTGTGTATTAACAGTGGTGAACCGATGGAGATTGGATCGGTGGCACCTCGCTCTCAAGAAAAAGACCGTCGTTTTTCGGAAGGCTTGTGTTTCTATTGCGGAAAATCTGGTCATTTGATTAAAGGCTGTGAGCTTCGTATGAAGAAAGAAAAAAAAAATGGTCAGTCACGCCCGTATTGCCTGTTTAAATTCCAAGGGTATATTTTTAGCTGCTTCCACGATTGCTCAGGAAAAATTGATGGAATTTCGGGTGTTTGTTGATTGCGGGTCTACACTGAATGTAATTGATGGGGGATTCGTGGAAAAACTCAATTTAAAACCTGAACCTTTATCATCCCCCATTGCTGTGGTTTCTGTGGATGGCTCCCCTTTGAAGAATATTACTCTCAAGGTCAGTGAATTTCCTCTCACTATTAATGGTGTTCACCATGAGAAATTGGATTTGGTAGTGTTGAATAACTTGCCTTCTCCAGTAATATTGGGTTTGCCCTGGTTAAAATTTCACAATCCTGTACTGGATTAGTCTACCAGTTAAATTAAATCCTGGAGCCATAAATGTTATGACAAGTGTTGTAACGGGCGTATTGCAGCTTTGGATAGGGGAGAATTGCCTGTTCCTATTCAGGATTTTTGGAGAGTTTTTTCTGAGAAGGAATCGCAGGTTTTGCCTCCCCATAGAGACTATGATTGTTCTATTGAATTTGTCCCTGGAGCGACTCTTCCTAAGAGTCGTTTATTTAACCTTACTATTCCTGAGAGGAAGGCTTTGGAGGAATACATACAGACAAGCTTGGCCGCCGGTCACATTAGGCCCTCTAAGTCTCCTGTGGCGGTTGGATTTTTTTTTGTAAAAAAAAAGGACGGCGGTTTACGTCCTTGTCTGGATTTTCGTGAGATTAACAAAATTACGGTACGCAATCCTTACCCACTGCCATTGATTCCTGATCTGTTTAACCAGTTATTGGGGGCCAAGTGGTTCTCTAAAATTGACCTTAAGGGGGCATACAATCTGTTGCGCATGAAGGAGGGTGATGAATGGAAGACTGCTTTTAACACTCCTGTGGGTCATTTTGAGAATCTGGTTATGCCTTTTGGTCTTACTAATGCTCCTGCATTTTTTCAGAATCTGATTAATGACATCCTTAGACCTTTGATCGGTAAAAATGTGGTTGTGTATTTGGATGACATTTTGATTTATTCGCCAGATCTGGAGTCTCATTGGCGGAGCGTGCGTGAGGTATTACAGTTATTAATGGACAATTCGCTTTTTGCTAAGCTGGAGAAATGTGAGTTCGCTGTACAGAGAATTAGTTTTTTGGGCTAGATTATCTCCAGCAAAGGTTTTGAGATGGATCCGGTTAAGGTTCAGGCTGTGCAGGAATGGCCTAGGCCTATTGGTTTGAAATCGATACAGAGGTTTTTGGGTTTCGCCAATTACTATAGAAAATTCATAAAAAATTTTTCTAGTATTGTCAAACCTCTGACTGATCTCACCAGGAAAGGTGCTGATGCGGTTCAGTGGTCTTCTGAGGCCATTGAAGCTTTTGTGTATCTCAAGGAGAGGTTCACCTCTGCTCCCATCCTTATGCAGCCTGATGTTACTAGGCCGTTTTTGGTTGAGGTTGATGCTTCCTCTGTGGGGGTTGGCGCAGTGTTGTCTCAGGATAACGGGAATGGATTACATCCCTGTGCCTTTTTTTCAAAAAAATTTTCGGAGACTGAACTGAATTACGATATTGGTAATCGGGAATTATTGGCTATTAAACTCGCATTTGAACACTGGCGCCACTTCTTGGAAGGTGCGGAATTTCCCGTTCAGGTTCTTACGGATCATAAAAATCTGATATATCTTGATGCTGCCAAGCGCCTGAATGCCCGTCAGGCTAGGTGGGCACTGTTTTTCTCGCGGTTTAATTTCTCCGTTACTTACATCCCTGGTACTAAGAATGTTAAGGCGGATGCCTTGTCTCGCAGTTTTTCTCCCATAGTCGGTGGTGAGAAAGAGGAGAACATTTTACAAGAAGGTGTTGTGATAGCTGCTTTAGACTCCGTTTTGGAAGATGAGATTCTTAAAGCTCAGGAGAATGCCCCATCTAACACTCCTCATGGGAGGTTGTTTGTGCCTGGGACCTTTAGGAGAGATTTGTTTGTTGAGTGTCACGAATCTCGGTTGGCAGGTCATCCCGGAATCTCTGAGACCAAGAGACTGGTGGGTCGCAGTTTTTGGTGGCCTGGATGGCAGAAGGAAGTCATTAAGTGGGTGCGCCAATGTACTATATGTGCTAGATCTAAGTCCTCACATACTCCTGCTGCGGGGTTGCTTTGTCCTTTGGAGGTCCCCAGTGCTCCTTGGACACATTTGGCTATGGACTTTATAACTGACCTTCCCCCCTCTGAGGGTTTTACTGTCATCTGGGTGGTCGTGGACCGTTTTAGCAAGATGTGTCACTTGGTTCCCTTCGTCAAACTGCCCTGCGCTAAAACTCTCGCTAAGGCCTTTGTCAAGGAAATTGTCAGACTTCATGGCGTTCCTACTGACATTGTTTCTGATAGGGGTCCTCAGTTCGTGGCTCGTTTTTGGCGTGCCTTTTGTGACAGGTTGGGAATTCATTTGTCGTTTTCGTCCGGATATCATCCTGAATCTAATGGCCAGACAGAAAGGAAAAACCAGGATGTTGAGCAGTTCTTGCGTTGTTTTGTGGCAGACAATCAAGAGGGGTGGTCGGAGTTTCTGCCACTTGCCGAATTTGCTCTGAACAATCATACATCTTCTTCTGCTGGTTGTTCGCCTTTTTTTTGTTGTTCTGGGAGACATCCGTCGTTTGGGTCGTTCTCCAAGTTGGGATCTGCCGTGCCTGAGGAGGAGAATTTTTCCGGTGATTTGGAAAGAGTTTGGACGGATGTGCGTGGTAATCTTCAGGAGGCCAACAGAAAATCTAAAGACTACTTTGATAGGAAACGACAGGAGGTTTTGTTCGCTGTTGGTGACATGGTTTGGTTGTCCTCTAGGAATCTGCGGTTGAGGATTCCTTCTAAGAAATTGGGTCCCAAGTTTGTAGGGCCCTTTAAGGTGCTTCAGGTTGTCAACCAATCTGCTGTTAGGTTGGAGGTTCCTACCTCCTGGAGAATTAATCCGGTCTTTCATGTCTCTCTGTTAAAACAAGCTGTTGTGTCGAATGGTGACGCCTCTGCCTCTGTTCCTCCGGTGGTGGAGGACGGGGAATATGAAATTTCTCGCATCCTTGACTCTAGACGGTATAGGGGTAGTTTGCAGTATCTTGTGGCCTGGAAAGGTTTCGGACCCGAGGATAACTCTTGGGTGAGGTCAGATGATGTTTCCGCGTCCAGACTTATCAGAGCGTTTCACAGGAGATTTCCTGATAAGCCTGGTCCTAGGGGATCCGGAGGATCCTCTTAGAAGGGGGGGTACTGTTAGAACCTTGCTGTTAGGTTTTTTTTCCTTTGCTGGTCACATGACCTTGTTGGCCTATTTAATCCTGCTCCGCCCTTCTGGCTTTGCTGGACTTCATTGTATATCTACTTTCTAGCTAGCCTGTGCTCTGTATCTAACTCTGTTAGTTTCCTTGGTCTACGGACCTCTATGTTCTATCTATTTTGTTTGTTCGTCTGTCTGCTACTATTTCTGTTAGGAGGTGTCCCATATT
The DNA here is from genome assembly GCF_046119375.1 of Phyllobates terribilis. Taxonomy (NCBI): domain Eukaryota; kingdom Metazoa; phylum Chordata; class Amphibia; order Anura; family Dendrobatidae; genus Phyllobates; species Phyllobates terribilis. The sequence goes on from NW_027362762.1 coordinate 746,205,253, forward strand.
CCTCCCAGTCCTTAGTACTTGTAGGGATTCCCTCCCCACATCTATAGGTCTCCGTACAGACTAGATTAGGACTTTAGCAGGTCTGATCGCAGGATCAGGTTCCCTGTTACATCGTAGGGATTCAGCTGAGTCCTATAGTATGGACAGATCTCCTCTCTTTCCTTAGCTTTGGTAGCAGAACATAACAGTAGGTATGGTTTAATTTAGAACAATAAAGAATTGTGTGTTTATTTCAATTAAAGGACTTTATTCTGGGTGTTGTGTTTTTTTTAAATACTTTACTAGAAATTCATGGCGGTCATGTCTAATATTGAAGTGACCCCATGAATTTTGGGCTTAGGGCCAGCTGATAATACCAAGCTGGCCCTAACCCCTTTATTACCCAGTGAGCCACCGCACCAGGGCCCTGGATGAGTTGGGTACAGCTCCAGAAGATGGCACTTCTATGAACGCGCCATTTTCCGGGGTGGCTGCGGACTGCAATTTGCAGCGGGGGGGGGGGCCCAGAAAGCTGCGCTGCAGATTCCAGCCCCCAGCTGCCTAGTTGTACCTGGCTGGACACAAAAATAGGGCGAAGCCCCAGGTAATTTTTTTTTTACGATTTCATGAAATTCATGAAATAATTAAGAAAAAAAGGGCTTCCCTATATTGTTGTGTCCAACCAGGTACAAATAGGCAGCTGGTGGTTGGGGGCAGCCCGTTCCTGCCTGCTGCACCTGGCTGGCCACAAATATAGTGCGAAGCCCCACATCAATTTTTTTTAAATTATTTCAGGAAATTCATGAAATAATTAAAAAAAATTGATGTGGGGCTTCGCCCTATATTTGTGTCCAGCCAGGCCAGGTACAGCAGGCAGGAACGGGCTGCCCCCAACCACCAGCTGCCTATTTGTACCTGGCCGGACACAACAATATAGGGAAGCCCTTTTTTTAAAATTATTTCATGAAAATGTTGCATTCATAGAAGCGCCATCTTCTGGCGCTGTATCCAGCTCATCCAGGGCCTTGGTGCGGTGGCTCACTGGGTAATAAAGGGGTTAGGGCCAGCTTGGCATTATCAGCTGGCCCTAAGCCCGAAATTCATGGGGTCACGCCAATATTAGACATGACCGCCATGAATTTCTAGCAAAGTATTTAAAAAAAAACACAACACCCAGAATAAAGTCCTTTAATTGAAATAAACACACAATTCTTTATTGTTCTAAATTAAACCATACCTACCATCACACCCATTCCAACTGAAGCCAACGATCTCCTGCAATAAAAGAAAAATAATAAAGCAACATCATCCTTACCTTTCCATGGTTCCCACGACAGCTTCAGCTCTGCTACATCGAGATTTGCAAAAGAGGTGTCATTAATAGTGATGAGCGAGTATGCTCGCTACAGCTCAGTACTCGCCTGAGCATCTCACTTTTCGAGATGCTCGGCGCTCGGAGAGTACTTCCTGGATGCTCGGGCGGGAGCTCAAGTCCTCGCCCCGCATGGTTGGCGCTGTTTAGACAGCGAATAAACATGCGGGGATTGCCTGCCACTCACTGAAATGCCGCAGCCATGTTGGTTGTGGCATTAAAGTGATTGGCTGGCCGCATAGCGTCATCGGGATATATAAAACCCGGTGACCCTATACTCGTCACAGTTTAGCCTTCATACAGGCAGAGTGTTATGCACACGCCCGGGCTGAGCGGCGTGTGCGTGTGATTGTAGTGATTCCACTGGACCGTGCCGGAGAGTGAATGCCTGGAGGGGCGTAACTAGGTATTCACCCGATCCGACCAGGGTCGCACGACGGCATACGACGCCAGTGCACCAAGGAGGAACCGAGCAGAGGGACCAGGTGCTACTCCAGGACAGACCCCGGACACGGCTGTTGACCCACACAGGCGAATACAGGAACAGACTGGTAGGCTGGCACACAGACTGGTGGGTATAGGCAGGCACGACTGGTATGCAGGCAGGCGGGTATGCAGGCAGGCGGGTATGCAGGCAGGGGGGTACAGGCAAGCACAGCTAGAGTGCAGACAGGGAGGCACTAGCAGGTAGGAACACAGGCGGGATAGGACCCAGTACACACTGGGACTCAGGAACAATACAGGCAGAGGGGTACAGGCAAGCACAGCTAGAGTGCAGACAGGGAGGCACTAGCAGGTAGGGACACTGGCGGGATAGGACCCAGTACACACTGGGACTCAGGAACAGAACCACAGATGTGGCGGACAAACACAGCAGAGTGAGGCCGCCCAGAGAGGTGAGCGAGAACAGGGCAGGACAAGGCCGCCTGGAGCGGTGAGCAAGAGTAGAGCAGGACAAGGCCGCCAGGAGCGGTGAACAAAGGATCAGAGCTGAGCGAGACTGCTGGAGCAGTGAGCAAGAGTAAAGCAGGACGAGGCCGCCTGGAGCGGTGAGCAAGAGTGGAGCGAGACTGCCGGAGCAGCGAGCACAAGGGTCAGAGCGGAGCAAGGCTGCCGGAGCAGCGAGCAAAGGAGTCAGAGCAGGCTAGAACCGCCGGAGCGGTAAGCAAAGGAGTCAGAGCAGACTAGAACCGCCGGAGCGGTGAGCAAAGGAGTCAGAGCAGACTAGAACCGCCGGAGCGGTGAGCAAAGGAGTCAGAGCAGGCTAGAACTGCCGGAGCAGTGAGCAAAGGAGTCAGAGCAGGCAAGGCTGAGTAGGGGGGACAGGGCTCTGTTCACACGGAACAGACAGGAAGAGAAAGGCAGAGCCAGATACCCACAGGGTACTTGCAGTGAAGTAACGAGTGGACCACAAACTCACAAACGGGAGTACAGAGACAACAAACAGGAGTTAGGTACAAGTTCAGACTCTGCAGAAAAAGGAAAGGAACGGACATAGAGGCAAAATAGGTAAAGGATAGGAGAGAGTTCAGACTGGAACTGAGCGTACGGAGGAGACCGACACTGCAGCGGGATACAGGAGCGGGTCTGGGAATACGGCCCCCAGAGAGGCGGGACGAACAGGCAAGGAGCGTGTTCAGACAGGACAGACAAGATACAGGAGCGGGTCTAGGTAATCGGCCCCTAGAAGGCGGGAGGAACAGGCTAGGAGCGTGTTCAGACAGGACAGACAAGATACAGGAGCGGGTCTAGGTAATCGGCCCCTAGAAGGCGGGAGGAACAGGCTAGGAGCGTGTTCAGACAGGACAGACAAGATACAGGAGCGAGTCTAGGTAATCAGCCCCTAGAAGGCAGGAGGAACAGGCTAGGAGCGTGTTCAGACAGGCCTGGAAATACAGCCTCCAGGATAGGCAGACAAGAGAACACGGAACGGGACCTGGCACCTTCAGAGTGCAAGCACACACTGAATGAAACACTATGCTCAGGCAGGAATAGATGGGAGCAGCTGAGCTATATACCAGGTGACAGACAGCAATAGGCTGAGGACGCACAAGGGGTGTGACCCACAGCAGGTACAAAAAGCAGGAAGTGATCGGGCGCCGCCCTTAAGCAGCAGAAACAGACACAAACAGACAGCATGGAGGGAAGCCAGAGAGACATTCTGGACTGGAGATCAAGTTCGCGCTCTTGCACAGTGGGAGATGGACCACCATGCAAGGACGCCGCCAGGTATGTTACACAGAGTAGGGAGAGGTGCTGCTGAGCTAGGGAGAGAATTGGTGGTTTATTTAGCTAGGAATTCCATAGCAATATACATCTTAACTAACAGTCCTTCTAAGGACTAATCCAGATGCATATCAATCCTGGTGATAGGAGGAGTTTGTGGAGAGTGTATAGAGCAGAATAGGGTCCATTGCACTTTCTGTCTGCTGCCGTTATTGATATCCATGGCCCTAGATATCAGGGCTAATATTCTTTTTGCTCTTAATCATGATTATCTGCTTGAGAAGCAATATAATACACCATTTTACTGTTCCATTTGCTTTTTAGCAGCATACAGCCAGATTTGTTTGATTTTATTTGCATTGCTGTATTGTGCAAGTGGAGAAACTTGTCCATCATCAGACGTTATCCGATATTACTGCGGTAATAATCGTGACATTTTTGGGAGCGTGCCAAATATTATACTCCATTTAAAGTTCCTCACCCTGATTCTCCTTCCTCCCACCATGCCGAGTGCCCGGAGACAAGTGATCCCGCACTTGGACACTCTGAAGAGCTGTTCACTTTTCCATTTATGCATTCGGGCCTCTCACCTGGCCCGCTTTAAGCGGGGCAAGAGGAGATCGCATGTAGCGATGCCCAAATATTTGCTCATCCACGGTCACACGAAGGAAATGGTGGGAAAGTGCAATTACTGTCGAAAGAGGTGGATGATGATGATGAGACACAATTGCCAGCAAGTCAGGAGGAGGCCCAGGGTGTGTACGTGGAAGACGAGGTGGTGGACGATCAAGTCACTGACCCAACCTGGCAAGGTGACATGCATAGAAAGGACAGCAGCACAGAGGGAGAGGGAGAGGGAGGCGTTGTACCACATCAGGCAGAAACAAGCAATGGGGTGGCCACAGACAGAAGGCGGGCAACTGTTCCCCGGAACACCAACACGAGGGAAGTTGCCAGTCCAACTGTTAGGTCTTCCTGAGTCTGGCTTTTTTTAAAAGACTGTCCAGTTAATCCCAAAAAGTCCGTTTGCAACATCTGCCATGCCAGCCTCAGCAGGGGCAGCAAAACTACCAGCCTGACCACCAACAGCATGCTCAGTGACATGACAGCAAAGCACCCGACTAGTTGGGCCGAACGCCAGGGTCCAGAAACAGTGTCTGCGGGTGACACCACTGCCTGTTCCGCTGTTGTGCATCAATGCCAATCCCCTATCCATGGTGCAGGCGAAGATGCCTCCCACCCTGCACCTGTCATTGCACACTTGCAACCACCACCATCAGCAACCGCGTCGACGTCCTTGTCTCAACGTGCAGTTGTCCCTACACCAGTCCTTTGAATGCAAGCACAAATACGCAGCCAACCACCCACAGTCCTCAGCACTAAACTGCCACATTTCTCAAATGCTTGCACTTGAAATGTTGCCCCTTAGGCTAGTGGAGACGGAATCTTTCCGTCCCTCGGTTCTCGGTCCTCAGCCACCACTATTTCTCCAAGTGTGCCGTCCCCGTCTTACTCAAGTACGTGTCCCAGAACATTACGCATGTGCTCAACAGCGCAGTTACTGGGAAGGTCCACCTAACAACGGAAACGTGGACAAGTGCTTGTGGCCAGGGACAGTACATCTCACTGATGGCACACTGGGTTATTATAGTGGAAGCCGGGACACAGTCAGACCCTGGGATGAAACACGTCCTCTCGATGCCGAGGATTGCAGGCCCTGGGTCAATCAGGTAGCCCCAAGTTCTACAGCTCCTGCACCTCTTCCTCTTCTTGCTTTTCAGCCTCCATCTCCGAAATGACCACATCAGTCGGAAGCTGGAAGTACTACAGCACTGCCTCGGCCAAGAGGCAACAGGCTGTGCTGAAGCTAGATAAGGCCAGATAAGATTAAAATTACATTTACTGGTGAACTTATTTTTCACTGTTGAAAGCAATGCAAAAGTGCAAAAATGCATCAAAAACGCTACGTGTGAACATAGCCCAAGGTGTGGAGGAGAATTTTTGTTTTTGGTTATTTATTTTGCCTTATATACAAGTCATTACCTTGGAAAGGATGTTCTTAAACATTTTTCCCAGGAAAATCCATTTTGGTTTCATTGTTGTATGTTTTATTGTCAGTCCATAAAAGTGGCGCAATACCTTTGACAACATTGTTCACAGCAGTGACAAGGGAGTCAGAGATGCTTCCAGAGCTCTTCCCCATGAGGTTGCTATATCATTTGAGCACTGTCTCCGTCGATTTGGCCAATTTTTAGGGCCCCTATAGACCTGCAGGGTGGGCCACCGGAAAAATGCTTGCATTTTTTATTGACTTACATTAGGCTTGTTGCTTGGGTTGAGCACCCGAGCATTACGATTTGCTCTACCCTAGCAACGAGCACCCGAGCATTTTAGTGCTTGCTCATCACTAGTCACTAACAGTGACACCTCTCCTGCAAAGGTCTCAATAAACTCACCTCTTTTGCCACTGTAGAATCAGACTAGCTGAGCAGTGCATATCTGTGCTAGGGACACTTCCCCTGCAGAGATATCTATCTGAACAGCTTCCATCAGCCCCTTGCGATGCTTTCACAGGGAGCAGATAGGTCACCATAGCTGCCGCTTTGCCTGCTTGGCACAGCATGCTGTTGCAGTCTGCACACTCTCACTCTTCCTCTCTGAGGTTTGCTGTCCCACTGCAAACCATGCAGCTGCTGCCCGGACCTTCTCCCTCTTCTCCTGCTAATGGTTGCATCAAGAAGACTTCTGTGAGCTCCAAAGGCTGGTAGGAAAAACGATGCTGCAACTTCAGCATCATGTAGGAAAAGCAGTTTTAATTTTTTTTATTTTATGTGAAAATTGCATGTATTAAAGAATAATCGATATATATATATATATATATATATATATATATATATATAAAAATATATATATATATATATATATATATACACATCGATTTTGTGGAGGTTGTTTATATGCTATGTGTAAGAGAGGGTCATTTGGCTATACATGCTAGTGTATATGGGGGAGGAGGTGCTTGGCTGTGCATACTATGTGTGGGGGAGGGGGGACTTGGCTGTGCCTACTATGTGCGGGGGAGTGGGGCCTTGACTATGTATACTATGTGTGGGGCAAGGGGGCTTGACTGTGCATACTATGTGTGGGGGAGACTTTGCTGTGCATACTATGAGTGGGGAAGGAGGAAGTTAGCTGTGTATACTATGTGTAGGGGAGGGGTGTATGACTGTGCATACTATGTGAGGTGAAGGGGGGATTTAGCTGTGCATACTATGTGTGGGGGAGGGGGGACTTGGCAGTGCATAGTATGTGTGGGGGAGAGAGGGAATTGGCTATACATACTATGTGTGGGGAAGGGAGGACTTGGCTATATGTGGTGTGGCGCCCTGCTGCTCATTGGTGCCACAGAACTCAGAAGGGTGCATGTATGGACTTCTCCACAAGAGGCCCTCACACATTCACACACCTCCACCCTACCACCTCAGACCAGCAGAGGGAGCCCTAATAGGGATATATAAAGGGAGGGTGGAGCCAGGCAGCTCAGTTGGAGTCATAAGTTAGCTCAGTGAATAGTGAGCTGAGAGCGTGCTGACGCTCAGAGAGCAGCGAAGAGGCAGCACGCTGGCTGCTGTGCTTAGGCGAGCCAAGGCCTACAGCATGTGTGAGGGCCCTGAGTGTGGCTGAAGGCGAGAGGAGAAGGAAGAAGTAGCGAGGGGGCAGAGGAGCATATCAGGCTCACCCCGAGATATATATATATACCGGACACCGGGTCCTCACCTACGGGGACCCTTTATACTCAGTAGGGACCACCGGAACCCCTGGAGGACTACAGGTCCCAGGTTTGCCAAACGCTGACTACAGTACCAGGGCTAGGAGTCACGGAGGCTCCAGCGTCCAGGGAGAGTGATCTCCAAGAAAAAGCCCTACCACCTGGACAGCAGATGCAAGGGAGAGAGAGACAGTAACCAAGCTAGGCCTAGTTCCAGGCAGGCCAGAAGCTTAGCGAGTAAAGCCACGGATCAGCAGGCCCTATACCCACTCAATGGGGAGAGTCCAAAAGTGCGCCCTTCATCCGGAGTACCCTGGACTGTGCCTGCATCATCACCAGTAAAGGTACTGAAGCTTACCCCCGTGTGAGTGTCCGTCTTTCCTCCAGGACCGCCCTGCCATCTCTCCCCAGCATCCACCATCTACCCCTATACTGCCCTGGAGCTAGCTATACCTGTGGAGAGCCACACCATCCTTGCTGCTGTAACACCAGCTCCCGAGGACTGCTCCGCAGCAGCGGCACCCTTTAGCCGCAATCCACAGGTGGCGTCACGAACACTTTCCCAAATCCCCCTAAAAACTATTAGCACTGCTTTTACTGACCGCCCTGGGTCACGGACCAGGCCAGGTACCGTGATATCCCCCAGCAACCAGAGGCCCGGCTGCCGACTACCCCACGGCCCAGGGCGGCGCGTCAGCCTTGGCGTCACGAACAGGATTCCGTGCCCTTTGCCACTGGGAACTGTGCACCTTAAGAGACTGTAATACTCACTGTGGTGAAGTTTTCCCGCCATTCCCGAGATTTCCCGCCATTGTCCGCCATCTTCCTGTCACCGCGCAGGAAGAAGAGGGGCATAACCGCGGGAATCGGAGAGACATAACCGCTGGAAGCGCGCGAAGCCTAGGACATGCCCCGTCCCTGACGTCGAACCAGGAAGTGTCAGGTCCTGGAAAGAGCCCAGAGGACGCTCTGAAGACAAACGCGAGCGACGCAAGGTCCTGGAAGAAGACCGTAACCGGCGGAGCTGCGGCCTACCAGATGAGAAAGTGAAGAAGGTTGGCTCCGGTTCACTAGGGGGGCGCATCCATGGCCGACGACCAGCAAGCCGCCAGAGCACCGGTTAACGCTCCAGATGCCCAACCTGCGCCCGGCGCTGCACAGGCCTGAGCGGCCGCTCCACCAGCAGGGGTTGTGACCCCGTTGATACCCATGGCCCTGCCCTATATCCCTGGAGGGAAATGGCTTCCCCAGTATAATGGCAAACCAGACACCCTGTCCGGGTTCAAGAGAAGAATATGCGGTGTACTGGACATGTATTCTATGACTGGTAAGCAGAGAGCCGCTGTTGTCCTGGGACAATTGACTGGGGCCGCAGAGCGGGAAGTTGAAACCTGGCCAGCCGCAGACCAGGAATCAGTATCCACTATCTTTAAGAGACTGCAAACTGTGTTTGAAAACCGCACTGAGAGATCTCCAGATGAGGTTCTACCGCTGTGTCCAGAAACCTGAGGACAGTGTCCGGGACTACGCCTGGCTCTTACAGGAAGCCCTGCGGGCCCTGAAACAGGTTGGTCCAGCCAGCATGCAAAGTGAAAATAAAATGCTGACGGAACAGTTCATCCGGGGGTTGAGGTCCCAGGAGGAGAGCAGAACTGTACGGTGGTGGGCCTTAGACCATCCAGATGCCACCTTTGACACCCTGAAGGACATGGATATGAATGGTCTGCAGCCCCTGGAAACATCAGATACTGCTATCCAGCGTTACCAGGGTGGGGCCACCCCAGTGCCCGCAGCACCCATTGCTCCTTCATTAATGGCTGAAACAAAGATGCAAACAGTGCCTCCTAGCGAGCTGGACAGCCTGCGCTCTGAAGTGCGTCAGCTAGGTAAAACCCTGGCCACTGTCCTGAGCACCCTGCAGCTACAGACGGAGCCCGAGCCAGAAGGAAGGATACTACTCGCCGACAGCCCTGAGGATGTCCCCTGGATGAGAAGAAGAAGGGGGACAACGCCACCCCATAGGAGGACAAAGCCACCCCGGCGGAGGACAAAGCCACCCCGTGGGAGGACCAACGACCAACGTCACCCTCCAGGAGAGTTCATCTGCTACCGCTGCCAGAAGGCAGGCCACACAGTGCGGAACTGTCCTTTAAACGAGCAAACCCTGGGGCCGAGGGCCGACACCCAGGAGTAAATCAAGCAGGCCCATCAAGCTGGTACCATCGGTTCGTGGGAGGAAGACCTTTCCTGTCCATTGTTCTGGATGGCATCGCAACACCTGCCCTGCTGGACACTGGATCTCAGGTAACCATCATACCTGATGTCCTCTACAAAAGGTACTGGTCCGTAGATGAACTCCAGCCGCCAGCCCTGAACCTCTAATGGCCTTCCTCTTAACCTAGTAGGGGTTAAGGATGTGACAGTGAAGGTGGGGAGAGCGGAACTAAAGGACCAAGGGCTGATTGTAGTGGAGTCTAATCCTGGTGATACAGACTTGTATATGATACTCGGTACAAATATTGTCGGTAACTGTTTGGGAGAAGTGTTGTTTTTGCTCCAACAGATTGCTGACACCGCCAAACCAGGGCAGAGGAAGGTGCTCCAGAGAGAGATGCGAGCCCTCCTGTACCAGCAACAGGTAAATCTAACAGGTGGTGAAATTGGTAATGTACAGGTGACAGACCCGATACCCATTGTGATTCCCCCGATGAGTGAAATGCTGATTTGGTGTAGGGCAGCAATGGGTCCCAAAGGACAGAACTACCAAGCGGTAGTGGAGCCCATTAGCTCAGAACACAGATCTACACTCTTAACTGCCAGAGGGGTGATTGATGTACGCAATGGGAGGGTACCCATACGTCTCCTAAATTGTGGGGAGGATGAAGTTAAATTACCAAGATACGCCACTGTTGCCAGGTTGTATACCGTGAATGATGATGCCATACACACGGTGGAATCCTTGACCCCACCAGATACAGTGGAGGACAATGACTCCAAAGCTCAGATGGAGGATTGGTGTCAACAGCTCCATGTTGGGTCTGACGCCACTCCTGTCCATCAAAAACAAGGTGTATACAGGGTGGTCCAGGAATACGAACAGGTATTCAGCAAACAGCCACTTGATTTTGGGAGGATTAAAGGGGTACAACACCATATACCCACAGGTGACCATCCACCCATCAAAGAACATTACAGGCCAATCCCACCAGCACACGACCAGAAAGCAAAGGAAATGTTGCACGACATGAAGAAAGCAGGGGTAATAAGAGATAGCTGTAGCCCCTGGGCAGCTCCCCTGGTCCTGGTCAGGAAAAAGGATGGAAGCATGAGGATGTGTGTAGATTACAGACAGGTAAATCGCATAACACATAAAGATGCATACCCTTTGCCCCGTATAGAGGAATCCCTGGCTGCACTAAAGTCTGCGAATTACTTCTCTACCCTTGACCTCACTAGTGGGTACTGGCAAGTAGAAGTTGCTGAGGAGGACCGGGAGAAGACGGCCTTCACTACCCCGATGGGACTCTGAGAGTTCAACAGTATGCCGTTCAGACTCTGCAACGCCCCTGGAACATTCCAGAGATTGATGGAGTGCTGTTTGGGACACCGTAACTTCGAGACCGTGCTGCTATACCTGGATGACGTGATAGTGTATTCCAAGATGTATGAGGACCAGCTGAAGCACCTGGCGGAGGTATTTGAGTCGTTGTCCCGGTATGGGATGAAATTGAAGCCTTCCAAGTGCCACCTGCTCAAAGAGAAAGTCCAGTATCGGGGGCACATCGTCAGTCCAGAAGGAGTAGCACCAGACCCGGAGAAGGTCACTGCCATCCAGAAATGGCCGGAGCCGAAGAATCTCAAGGAGGTACGTCAGTTCCTGGGACTGGTCGGGTATTACCGGAGGTTTGTAAAGGACTACACCAAGAATGCAGCACCGTTGCAAGATCTCCTGGTAGGATAGTCCAACAGAGGCAACCCCCCCCCCTTCCAGTGGGGTAAAGAGCAGGCTAAGTCCTTTGCAGTGATGAAAGGGATCCTGACTGGCAAAGAAATCCTGGCCTACCCTGACTACAGCCAACCTTTCCTGCTGTACACTGATGCCAGCAACGAGGGACTAGGAGCTGTGTTAAACAAGAACCAGAATAGCAAAGAGAAGGTGATTGCCTATGCCAGCAGGAAGCTCCGTCCTACCGAAATGAATCCAGAAAACTATAGCTCCTTCAAGTTGGAGCTCCTGGCCTTGGTCTGGGCCATCACTGAACGATTCAATCACTACCTGGCCTCCACTAAGTTCACGGCCTATACTGACAACAACCCCTTGACACATCTAGAGACAGTCAAGTTGGGAGCCATGGAACAGCGTTGGATGCCCCGTCTGTCAAACTATCAGTTCACCATCAAGTACCGGGCAGGCCACAAGAATTCCAATGCCGATGCCCTATCCAGAATGCCTCACCAGTCGGACACTGAAGAAGAAGTGGATGACCTGGAGGAGATTGAGCTACCTGCCTTCCATAGAAATTGGAATGGTCCACGAGCAGCACACCTCCAGGAGGTATCGTGGTAAGACACTAAACCCTTTACCTCACCACAGTTGGAAGGAGACCCAGGACAGCGACCCGGTTGTCAGCCGTATCAAAGAACTGATAACCCAGGAAGGTTCCTCCCTGGAGAAGGATGCTTCTCCACAAGCCAAGCAACTGTGGAATGAAAGAAGCCGGCTGTTCATCTATAGAGAGAAGCTGTGCCGAAGGTATGTCAACCCTAGGACCCATGAGATGGTATGGCAGATTGTAGTGCCCAGGACAGACATCTAGATGGTGTTGGAGGTCTACCACGATCAAGCAGGGCACTTTGGCTGGAATAAGCTGGAAACTCTCCTGAAGAGTCGGTTTTATTGGGTTGGAATGCGGAGCTCCATAGAGAGGTGGTGCCGGGATTGTGGACCCTGCAGTCTCAGAAGAAAAGACTACAGCAGCCAGAAGGCACCCCTGCAGTCCATCAAGACAGCCCAGCCCCTGGAGATCGTCGCCCTGGACCACGTCAAGCTGTCACCCAGCAGGTCAGGCTACTCGTATGCCCTGACCATGGTGGATCACTACTCCCGGTTCCTGGTGGTAGCCCCCGTCAAGGATCTGACGGCAGAAACTGCAGCAAGGACGTTTCAAGCCTATTTCTGCAGGCCCCATGGATACCCGGATAAAGTGCTAATGGATCAAGGCCCTGCCTTTGAAGCCGAGCTGTTCAAAGAGTTTTGCCATCTGTACGGGTGTAAGAAGATCCGGACTACACAGTACCACCCCCAAACCAATGGGTTATGTGAAAAGAAGAATAATATAGTCATCGACCTGTTGAAGACCTTAACTCTAGAAGACAGAAACCAGTGACCAGACAAACTACGTGACCTGGTAGATCTGTACAATCACATACCTGTGAGTTCCACCAATTGTACTCCAGCGTACCTCATGAGAGCAAGACCCGGAAAGTTGCCCATGGACCTGGAGCTTGGAGTGGTAGAGCCAGAAGCTGATATGTCCATGGAAGACTGGAATACGACTCGACAGGAGCAGTACAAGAGAGTAAAGGCCTGTGTCGAAGACAGTCTAAGTAGGGTGAGAGATAAGCAGGAAGCACAGTATAACAAGAGTGCACCCGCAGAACCCTTAACACCTGGAGAAGTTGTGCTGAAACGAAAGAGAAGAAGCCACAAGCTTGACGACCAGTGGGAAAGGGAACCGCACACTGTGTTGAATTCCAGATTCGATAATAGGAAAACCTGTCTAATTAGCAAAGACGGAGGAAGAACAACTGCAACGGTATCAAGAGACCATCTGAAGTTGTGCCCAAGTCCGCTGAAGCCCCAGGAGGAAGTGCCTCTCCCCGTACCGGAGGAGACTAAAGAAGAAGTACTCCATACTGTCTTAGGAGATTTCCTGGTAGATTGGCCTCAACTAGATGGAGCGGTAATAATACCTGTGCTACACTTCTACCAACAGCCAGAAGACTCTCCACTGCAAGTAAGACCTGTAAGTGCCCCAGAAGAGCCTGCTCAGGAAGAATCCCCGGAAGAAGGATCACCGGTAGAAGCAGAGCCAGTAGGCCCAGTAACCAGTGTACTTGCCAGTCCCGTAGAGAGGTTAAGGCAGTCTTGCAGTCCACCAACACATAGAGTGGAAAATAGCGCAAGCATCCACACTACACGCATTCCAGTACTACGTAGGTCATCAATTAGCACAAAAGGTCAGACCCCTGTCAGGTATAGAGAGTGAATAAAGAAACATTGACAGTATAAATAGTTACCTCGTAGGGTATGTTCTTGTAATAATTTCATGTATTTATTTATTTATTTATCTTGCCTTGTTAATGGACAATTAATGTGACACGGACACTTCTCATTGTGTTGAGTTACCCATAAGGGTATATATAAAGGACTCAGTGGCTGAGGACTGTGAGAAGCCCAAAAACTGTCATGTACATAGTTGCACTCTCTGGAGTGCCCCTTAAGTGACCATGGAACAAAAACCCGTTTGGCGTGGCTGAAGACGTGGTCCAGCACCTCAGTCACCTATGCCCTGTAGCCACGTCCAGGGCCTACGTTGAGGGTTTTCAGGCGGGTCCCTCATGTTCCTTCATCGGTGAAATGGACACCAGGTTACAGGACTTACTGTAACTTAATTAATGTTATTTATAATTGTTATTATTGTATTATAATGTTACCTGTAATGTTCAAGAAAAGTACCTCCCATAAAGGGAAGAAATATTATTGCTTAACCCTTTCGCAACCTTGGGTTTTGTCGCTTTTGCTTTTTCGTTTTTTGCTCCCCTTGTTCCCAGAGCCATAGCGTTTTTAATTTTTGGACAATATGGCCGTGTGAGGACTTATTTTTTGCGGGACAAGTTGTACTTTTCAACGCCATTACTAGTTTTACCATATCGTGTACAGGAAAATGGGAAAAAAATTCCAAGTGCGGTAAAATTGCAAAAAAAGTGCAATACCACAGTTGTTTTTTATTTATTTTTTTTACCACGTTCACTGAATGCTAACACTGACCTGCCATTATTATTCTCCAGGTCATTACGAGTTCGTAGACACCAAACATGTATAGGTTATTTTATATTTAAGTGGTGAAAAAAAATCCAAAATTTGGTAAAAAAAAAAAATAGTGCCATTTTCCGAGACCTGTAGCGTCTCCATTTTTCGTGATCTGTGGCTGGGTGAGGGCTTATTTTTTGCGCGCCGGGCTGACGTTTTCATTGATAACATCTTGGGGTAGATCCGATGTTTTGATCGCCCGTTATTGCATTTTATTGCAATTTTGCGACGACCAAAAAACGTAATTCTGGCGTTTAGAATTTTTTTCTTGTTACACCGTTTACCGATCGGATTAATTCTTTTTTTATATTGATAGATCGGGCGATTCTGAACGCGGCAATATTATCAGTGGTCTTGTATGTCTTCCATTTTCTAATTATTGCTCCCACAGTTGATTTCTTCATACCAAGCTGCTTACCTATTGCGGATTCAGTCTTCCCAGCCTGGTGCAGGGCTACAATTTTGTTTCTGGCGTCCTTCGACAGCTCTTTGGTCTTCACAATAGTGGAGTTTGGAGTGTGACTGTTTGAGGTTGCGGACAGGTGTCTTTTATACTGATAACAAGTTCAATCAGGTGCCAGTACTTCAAGTAATGAGTGGAGGACAGAGGAGCATCTTAAAGATGAAGTTACAGGTCTATGAGAGCCAGAAATCTTGCTTGTTTGTAATTGACCAAATACTTATTTTCCACCAAAATTTGAAAAAAAAATTCTTTCCAAATCAGACAATGTGATTTTCAGGATTTGTTTTTCTCATTTTGTCTCTCATAGTTGAGGTCTACCTATGATGTCAGTTACAGGCCTCTCTCATCTTTTAAGTGGGAGAACTTGCACAATTGGTGGTTGACTAAATACTTTTTTCCCCACTGTATATGTGGGCAGGAGTATCCTCAATGAATTGATTTTTTGGGAACAGCTTTATTGAAAATGTATGCTATATGTACTGTATGCAATGTGTGGGGAGGAGGAATACTTTATAAACCAGAAAGAGATCATATATGTTCAGGAGGCGGCTTTTCTGTAAATGTTATCTATAGGGTGAGGGCTGCACCTTTTGTTAGTTAATTTTTGTGGTATATAGGTCACAGTTAGACATATGTTATTTAAATCCATGTTCCATCCATGTTTTTTATGGACAGAATATGTACCCTTCTTAGACTATGGGGCCGTCCACATGTCTGTATTTTTTATTTTTTTTGCATGCAGTAAAAACTCACACTCTTACCAAACACCGATAAAAATCTGATCCAGCACTCTGATGCAAATCATTTTAATTTAGTTTTTATGTACCTGAAAAAAAAAACAGAAGTCTGAATGAAGCCTAGTCTGCTCAAATGTAACAGAATTTCTGTGGAGAATTTCTATAGCAAATCAGCAAGAATTCAAAAGAAAATCCTCAAGAAAAAAATTTGCATTAAATTGCGTGATTTTTGGTGCAGATCTTTCTGGTAACTCACTGTGGAACTTTTATAATCTTCTCCCCTGGCACATTTGTGCCTTTTTGTAACCTGAAAGTAAAAATAAATGATATACTTACAGGAACCATGTAGTTTCCCAGCACCACTACCCATGTGTCCCACTGGTGTTCTCACTTCCTATTACGGTCTGAAGGTCATGTGACCGCTGCAGTCAATCAGTAGCCACATCAGTGATAAAATCGTCACCAATGCGGCAACTGCACTTCCAAGCATTCACTGATATCTGTAGGACTTGCTGGAAGTTGTAGTTTCCCTCAACACAAACTGCAGTGCTATTATAACGCAGTGCTGGTTTAGTTACAGGTCCTGTGACTGCAGTGTTACTTACTGGTGCTTCTCCCTATATTAGCTGTTTACCCCCTCACATACCACAGTCAATCTTGATGTAATATAGATATGATGCGCATAAACATGTATAAAAAATAGTTGTGAATGCATCTTCCCCTGTCCCACAAAAAATGTAATAAAAGTAAATCTATACATTATATGTACCCCAAAATGGTACTAACGTACTATTACATTAAAATGTGCAAATTCTGCCATTATGCTTACAAAATCAACAGTAGAAAATGATGGTTATAATAAACAGCCGCACTTCTGCTGTAACAGCCCAAATCAGAGAAAATTTTTATGCTGGCAGACCCTTATTTAGACATGATCACCATGACTGGCCTCACTATGCAGGTAGCATAAGACCAAATGAAAAGCCCAGGCCTGTCCCATAAAACATCCTTTTAGGCTAGATCATTGGTACTCTATGGTGTAATCAGTGCCTGTGCATGTTTATATGAACAAGCACTATATACTGCATACATTGATCAGTTCCTTTGTCGGATATAAACAAAAGACAGCTGAGTTATGCTGTCCATGGCTCAAGCTGCATGAATCAGACCAGCTGTATCATTACACTTATCTATGTTTTAGGGCTCATGCAGACGTCAGCTTTTTCGACATATGGGAAAAACGAATCAATTATTCTGATCAGAGTGTGGTTCGAGGGTCATCCAATTTTCTCGAACGTGGAGAATTTTTTTTTCATAAATGTTCTCCACCTTCTTCATTCTGACAGTCCATGAAAATTGGACAGCACTCAGATGTCAACCAAGTGCGGTCTCTTTTTTTTTATGGACCCTTTGACTTGTATTGCTGATTTTTATCTAATCATCGGATCAATATTGGACCTGTCACCGCAATATTCTGTGGACTTCTTAGTCAGAGGAAAAAGTTGGACATTTGAATGGCGCCATAGACTATCACAAGTACGTGTGCTATCCGTGAAAATCACGCATAGCACTCGTACACAAATATCAAACATCTGAATGAGCCCTTACTGCAAAAAGCTGCAATCTTTCAGAGAAAACGTCTATATGGAAATAGGGGAACGCAATAGGTAGAACATGATCATCAGCCAGTATCTGTCTAAGTGCAGTTATCGTGTGCTATTGGGTGCATGGAGGATGTGGAGACAGATGACTAGGCAGGAGCATATTAAGATTAACATTTAGGAGGGAATAGCAGAGAGTCAGGTTGGTGAGTTGAGGTGATAGACTTGTCTAAACAGATGTGTTTTTAAACACATTTAAAAACATGGGGGCTAGATATTAGTCGAATCTTTTGAGGTAGTGCATTCCAGAAAACTGGCGCAGCACGAGAGAAGTCTTGGAGACGGAGGTGTGAGGTTCGAATTAAGGAAGATGTTAGTCTTAGATCAGTTGCAGAACGGAGGGCATGGGAAGGGTGATAGACAGAAATGAGGGAAGAGATATAGTGTGGTGCAAAACTGTGGAGAGCTTTGTGGGTGAGAGAGATTAGTTTGTACTGTATTCTGTAGTAAATGGGTAACCAGTGCAATGACAGGCACAGGGCATAGGTGTCGGTGAAGCGGCCATATAAAAATATGACCCTGGCTGCTGCATCCAGAATGGGCTGGAAAGGAGAGAGTTTGTTTAGAGGGAGACTGATTGGAAGAGAGTTGCAGTAGTCCAGACAAGAAAGAATAAGAGTGACAGTAAGAGTTTTTTCAGTATCAAAGGTGAGAAAAGGTCGGATTCTGGAGATGTTATTTAGATGTAGGTGACATGAGCGAGTGAGTGATTGTATGTGGGGAATAAAGGAAAGTTGTGTATCAAATATGACTCCAAGACAGCGAGCTTGCTACTTGGGAGTTATGTTGGCACCACACAAGGAAATTGCAAAGTCAGTTATAGGTAGGTTAGTAGAGGGAGGAAAAACAAGGAGTTCAGTTTTAGAGAGATCCAGTTTCAGATAGAGGGAGGACATGATGTTAGAGACAGCAGAAAGACAAGCACTGGTATTTTGTATTAGAGTGGGGGTGATGTCAGGTGAAGAGGTGTATAGTTGGGTGCCATCAACATAGAGATGATACTGGAATCCAAATCTGTTGATGGTTTCTCCAATTGGGGCAGTATACAAACAGAAGAGGAGGGGACCTAGGACTGAGCCTTGTGGAACCCCGATAGTAAGGAGAAAGTTAGAGGAAGAAGAGCCAGTAAAAGATACTGTGAAGGAGCGGTCAGAGAGATAGGAGCAGAACCAGGAAAGAACGGTTTCCTTGAGGCCTATAGAGCGGAGCATAGTTAGGAGTTGCTGGTGATCCACAGTGTCAAAAGCGGCAGAGAGATCCAGAAACAGCAGGGAGTAGTGGCCATTAGATTTAGCTGTTAGCAGATCATTAGAGACTTTAGTGAGGGCAGTTTCGGTACAGTGTGAGGAGCGGAAACCGGATTGTAAAGGGTCGAGAAGAGCGTTATCTGAGAGATAGTGGATTAGATGGGAGTGGACCAACTGTTCCAGGAGTTTAGAAATGAAGGGAAGATTAAAGACCGGTCTGTAGTTAGCAGCTCAGTTCTGGTGCAGGGATGTCTTTTTGAGTAAAGGGATTATGATGGCATGATTGAATGAAGAGGGAAAGATACCCGAAGAAAGAGAGAGGCTAAATATTTTAGTTAGGTGGGTAGTAACAGCTTGTGAAAGGGACTGAAGGAGATATGAGGGAATAGGGTCACTGTTGCAGGCTTTAGGGCGAAAAGAAGCGAGGAGTCTTGTGACCGGCTCGAAGAGGGGATTGTGCAAAAATGTCTTGATGGATACAATTGATTTTTTGAAGGAGTAAGTGGCCAGATCGTCAGCGCTTAGGTTGATGACGGGGTCTGCACTTTAGGGCTCAGGAGGTAGCGGAGGGTTTCAAAGAGTCATTTAGGATTGTTGGCTTGAGATGTGATGAGGGTGGTAAAGTAGACTTGTTTAGCCAGATGGGATACGGACAGGTTCACATACACTGGTCTCGGGATAGCTGACAGGTACCACCGATGAGTCCACTGTGTACAGGTACCGCAGACACTGTTTCGGGATTCGGACAGATTCAGACACACTGGTCTCGGGATAGCTGACAGGTACCACCGATGCGACCATGGGGTACAGTTACCGCAGACTCGGTTTTGGGATTCGGACAGGTTCAGAGACACTGGTCTCGGGATAGCTGACAGGTACTGCTGATGCGGCCACGGAGGAAAAGGTACCGCAGTTGCGGTTTCAGGATTCGGACACTGCGGAAGCAGAAACAGGGACTAACTATGGCGGACTAACAGGACACGGATATGGGATACTATTACAGACTAGGAATGGGGGACCTGGAAACATACAATTTCATACACACCAACCACCTAACACAGAACTATAGGGGTTGCTCAGGCACCTACCTATTGGGGAGGGTGCCTTTTATAGGTGAACACACATTTAACTAAATGACTCCCAGCTGATGCTGGGAGCATTTACCATGTTCGCGCTGCCCCTTTAAGAACAGGGGAGTGTGCACACGCCCTAGGCATCACCCTAGGCATCACCCTAGGCATCACCAGAACCACCATCAGTACATGAATACATCATCCGAACCCCCATTAGTACATGACTACATCACCAAAACATTTATCAGTACAGAAATACATCACCAGAACCATCATCAGTACAGGAATATATCGCCAGAACCATTAATAGTGCAGGAATATATCACCATAACCATTATTATTACAGGAATGCATCACCATATCCATAATTAGTACATGAATACATCACTAAGCTTAGTATAGTCATCAATTGCAGTGTCAGGTCAGCCTCATATACAATTGTATCGCATTACTCAGTTGTGGTTGTTAAAAGCCATCATCAGACTGCGGACTATATAGAGAACAACAGTACTGATGAGATGTAGTCATTATCACAATAGAAATTTACATCCAGATACCTAATAGGTGATGTCTTCTCTGATTGGAGTCATTCTGTTTCTTTTCTTCTCCATCTTGTCCAGATGCCATAGTGTCTTTTTACATTAATAGCTCGTCTCTGCAGACTTCCCTTTTCTCCCGTCTTCTGCTGTGTATCCCAACTCAATGCTCTTAAAAATTACAGTGTAATTATTGCTCCTGAATAAAAATATTTGCCCTACACGGCGCCTCTGAATAAATACATGCCCCCACTGTGCTCCCTGCACAAAATCTGACCCAAACACTGTCCCTTTTATGATACATGACCTCCACACTGCCATCTACTTGGGCTCCCTCATCACAATGTCCCTTCAAACTGTTTCCCTCTCATAATGCTCAGTCTCAATACTATGTCTCCTCAACATACTCCACCCTCTGCAAAACCCTTGCATTGCCCCCTCACTGCCTCCCAACACTGCCCAGTCTCTATAAAATGGCAGCAAAAAAAATCTTTACAAGTTCAACAACCAATTCTGGTGCTTAGCCTCAGCTCTTCTCACTTGCCTTTGTGCACTGGAAGTGGGGTAATGGTTTTGGGGTTGATGTCAGCTTTTTATGTCCGCTGACATCAAGCCCAAGGGTTAGTAATGGAGAGTAGTGTTGAGCCACCCCCGTAGTGTTTGAGTTCGGTTCGGTTCGTCGAACACCCGTGTGTTCGCCGAACTGTTCGTCGAACTGTTCGTCGAACACCTTCGAACACCGTTAAAACCAATGGCAGGCAAACAAAAACACAAAGAAACACATAGAAAACACCTTCAAAGGTGTCCAAAAGCTGACAAACTGCTCAGAAGACACAACTAACACATGGAAAAGTGACAAGTACATATAGTTATGCGAAAAGAAAAGAGGTGGGGGAGTAAAAGGAGGGGGAGACACAGATATAGGCATGTCATGCCCTTCTAAAATCCAAAAAGTGAGAAGCCGACACGGCCAGTCCGTTCCTGCCTGTGCCACCTCTGTGTCGCCGGGTTTGTGCCAGAGCCGCGGTGGACCCTGACGGCCAGCCCCCCTATCCCAATACTGGTGCCTGTCCGCCGGTGGGTCGAGGCCCCCCACGGTGGGGGGGAGTAACATCTGCAGAAGAAAGACCATCTTCCAGCCAAACTAAGATGTCGACTTCTTTTCGTGGACAATGTGATACGATCCCATTCTTACGGACACGCCCATCGCTACAAATTCTAGATGAGGCACAAAAACAGCAGGTGCTTCAACGGATATCAAGTGCTCCTTCAAGTGGGCTCTCCATCACCTCAATTTCAACATCACAAATACTCCAGTCCTCAGAGGTGTCACCCCAATCGCACTTGCTTCCTCACAACTCCCAAGTCTCCAGCTGCCCGTCTGAGTATGGGGTAACACAGATGGCTGAGTCTGCCCAGCTGTTTACTCATACTATAGCCTGGGAAACGGAGGTCTGCTCCAGAGCTTCTGTTAATCCAGATGAGGAAATGATCTGATCCGATGCCCAGAATCTTTATAAGTTGGATCCAGGACCAGATGAAGAAGGTTCTGAGCATAATGTAGACCCTTGTTCCCAAACTGTAACTCCTGTTGGTGGAGACAATGATGAAGACGATGATGAGACTCAAATACCTGATTGGAGCGACAACTTGACTTTTCGGTCAGGGCAGGAAGAGGTCGGCTCTGAAGGCGACGGGTGTGATAACACACAGGGTGATGATGACGAGGTTGGAGATCCCACTTACTGTCAACCCACAGTCAGACAGTCGATGAGGTCAGCAGAGGAGGTGGAGGAGGATGTGACTAGCCCTGGGGATGGGGATGACTCGGTACCCGGGCATTTGCCTGGCCTTGGGGATGTCGCGGTGGTCGGCTCCCTGGCCCGTACCCTGGGGTCTCTCTTTAAAAGGGTGGATAATTGTTAACTTTATAAGAGTTCATGACGCCACCTGTGGTATCTGGTGACAAGCACCAGCGCTGCAGCAGTCCACTGAGGCCAGTGATAAGGCAGCTCGATGGTATAGCTCCCCACAGGTGGAGCTAGGTCTCAGGGCAGCGTATGCAGGGGGAATGCAGGACAGGCGAGACCCAGCTGGGTCAGAGCAAGAACGGGAACGGACACGGTAGTCACTTCAGTACCTTTTACTGGTGGAAATTCAGGCACATCCCGGAGCACTGTAGGGTGAAGGGTGCATATCAGGATCCTCCCCAATGAGCGGGTGTAGGGCCTCCTGTTTCTTGCCTCTGCGTAGTAAGTTTCTGACCTGCCTGGAGCTAGGCCTAACTTTGTCTCTGTCCTGCGCTGGCTGACCTTGTGGTAGGGCCTTCTCTTGGAGTTCACGCTCCCAGTATGCGGGGCCTAAGCATCTCCTGGCTCTGTTACATATCAGCACCTTAGCGATCTTGGGACTTGTAGTTCTCCAGGGATTCCGGTTATGCCTTACTGGGTCATAGAGATACTGGTAAGCTCGGATCCTGTGTCCGGTAAATGCTTCGGGGTGAGCTGGTTAAGCTCCTCTGCCCCTTATGTACTAACTCGCCACTCGCCTTCGGCCTACTCGGGCCCTCACTAGGCTATGCACACTAACGGCAGCTTGCCGCGCTTCACTGATCTTACGGCACCGGCACACCTTAAGCTCTATCTGGGCTCCCTGAATCTAGCAAGCAGGAGCCTCGTGCTCCACTGCTGAACTATTAACTGCGTTCTCTAGACTAGACTGAGCTCCACTGCAGACTGACCTCTCTTAGGCTTCTCTACTGCAGGAACTCTTCAGAGGAACTGAACTGCCTAGCTCCACCTTCCCTATTTATATCCCTAACGGGCTCCCTCTGCTGGTCTGAGGTGGAAGGTGGAGATGTGTGAATGTTTATGGGGGCCTCTTGTGGAGGATTCCATCAATGCACTCTTGTAGGATCTGTGATACCAAGCGCAGCGGGGCATCACAGATGCTATTGACGACGAGGTTAGGTTGCGCCTTCCTGAACAGAGACGGAGTACTGGAAGCACGTCAACAACTGCATCCTCAACCACAACTCTGCCTCTGACCACAAGTCGTAGTGGCTCTTCAGGTCACATGGGCTCTAAGCCTTGCATAGCCTGGGCATTTATTCAGATCGATAAGGATGACCCAACTCGTGTTATCTGTAATATTTGTCAGCAAAAGCTAAGTAGAGGCCAAAAAATACATAGTTTGAGTACTTCATGCATGTACCGTCACATGGATATGAAGCATAAGTTGCAGTGGGAAGCTCACTGTGCTACAATGCGGCCTAGCCGGCTGGGCCAACCACCGTCTGCCCCATCTTGTGCATCCGCAGCCTCTTCATCCTCTGTGACTAGGGGGACAGCAGTCACACATGTTTTTGGACGCAGACCTGCCACCTCTTTACCCGCAACAGCCAGTGTGATTGGCAGGTCGTCAGTTCATTGAGAAGTGGAAACACCTGCTAGTGTTGAGCGCTCTCCGACATCGAGAGCACCACCTTTGGATCAAGGCAACCTAACATGTCCGCCTGCATCTTCCTCACAGACCGGCAGTTGCCGGGGACACCCTACTCAACACCATCTAAGCACAAGAGCCAGCCCTCGGTCCCTCAGATGTGGAAAAGTAAAAGACCATTTCCTCCTAGCCATGAGAAAGCTAAGAGGTTGAATTTCACCATCTGCAAGCTGTTGGCTACAGAAATGCTGCCTTTCCACCTGGAGGACACAGAGGATTTTCAAGACCTTATGTCCGTCACAGTGCCCCAGTACCAGATGCCCAGTCGGCACTACTTCTCAAAGAAAGGTGTGCCTGCGCTCCACTAGCATGTCGCACACAACATCACCGCTTCTTTGAGAAACTCTGTGTGTGACAGGGTGCACTTCACCACAGACACTTGGACGAGAAGGCATGGACAGGGGCGTTACATGTCGCTGACTGGGCACTGGGTAACTATGGTGACAGCAGGACAAGGGGCTGCTGTCCAAGTCTTACCGTCCCCACGAGTTGTGTGTTAATCCTCTTTATCTCGAACTTCCTCCACTGCTTCTGCCTCCTCAACCTCCTCTCGGTCCTCCACCTGCACCCAAAGCCTGTCTGGTAATGCCACCTGCTTTCTAACTGCGCAGAAGGAATCCTGCACACCTCCTTACTATGCTGGCAGCAGGGCTCAACGCATCAGTGTTTACTTTGAAATGTCTGGGAAATGTGAGTCACACAGCTGAGGAGTTTTGGTCAGCTCTGGAGACCCAGTTTCATGAAAGGTTGTCTCCACTGGACCTGCAACCAGGGAAGGCCATGTGCGACAATACTGCAAACCTGGGTGCGGCACTTCGCCGGGGCAATGTCACACACGTGCCTTGTATGGCTCACGTGTTGAACCTGGTTGTCCAGCAATTTTTAGCCCACTATCCCGGACTAGATGGCCTTCTGCAGAGTGCACGGTCGCTGTGTGCTCACTTCCACCGTTCGCATCCCGCAGTTCAACGACTTACATCTCTACAGAAGTCGTTGGGCCTGCCAGTTCACCGGCTGAAATGCGATGTGCCGACACGGTGGAATTCAACTCTGCACATGTTGCAGCGACTGTGGCAGCACCGACAAGCCCTGGTGCAATACGTTCTGACGTATAGCCTGGGTCAACGAGATCCAGAGGTGGGGCAAATCACGCTGGAGGAGTGGTCTCAGATCAGGGACCTATGCACCCTTCTGCACAGTCTTGAAATGGCGACGAAGATGTTTAGTGCTGACGATGCCATTATCAGCATGACTATTACGGTGATTTACATGCTGGAGCACATGTTAAACAGAATTCGGAGTCAGGTGGTGGGACAAGAGGAGGTGGAGGAAGTAGAGGAGGAGTCGTATGCGGAAGGGATAACATCTCCAAGGTCCAGACGGTTGGCAGCACCAAGGCGGCAGGCATGGGAGGGTGGGGGAGAGGGATTAACCAGGGCGCATGGTAGCAGCCAAACTGTTGAGGAAGGTGCAGGACCCGAGGAAGAAGTGGAGGACGAACTGGCAATGGGCATGGAAGACTCATCAGATGAGGGAGACCTTGATCACATTTCTGTTGTGCGAGGTTGGAGGGAGAGGGCAGAGGAAGGAAGCATGATTCTTACCTCGCTACCAACACAACAAGGACTTGGTCCTTCTGGATGCGCAAGACACATGAGTGCCTTCTTGCTGCACTACCTGCAACATGACCCCCGGATTGTCAGAATTCGAAGTAATCCCGACTACTGGGTTGCCACACTCTTAGATCCCCGGTACAAAAGTATATTTGCCGAAATAATTCCTGCCATAAAAAGGTATTGACGAATGCAGGAGTATCTGTTGCAGAATCTTACATGTGCTTTTCCACAAAACACCAGTGGTGCACGTAGTGAATCTCACAGTTCTAACTTGCCAACGGTGGGACTGTCGAGTCTTCATCACTCAAACAGTAACAGTAACACAGTATCTGCTGGTAACAGCAATTTTGTGGAATCGTTTCACCACTTTTTTAGACCATCCTTTGCAAGGCCACAGGAGACAAGAAGTCTGACACATAGTCAATGCCTAGAGAGGATGGTACAGGAGAATCTCCAAGTGAACATCGAAGCCATGACTGTGTCACTGGACCCTTGCTCATTTTGGTATTCCAATCTTGAAAAATCGCCGGAGCTCGCCACTCACGCCTTGGAGATCTTGTCATGCCATGCAGCCAGCGTTCTCTCTGAACGTGTGTTCAGCGCTGCTGGTGGTGTGCTGACAGATAAGCGCACGCGGCTGTCCACTGAGAATGTAGACAGACTCACGCTCATAAAGATGATCAAATCATGGATTCGCAAGGACATTTCTACCCCTGTGTCATCCTTGGGAGACTAAAAGCTTGGGGATTTGGTAAAATCACCTCACCAACCGTTTTAAGCAACAGTGGGGCAATTGATGCCACTTAACCCTAGAACGCATGACCATAAAAATCTACACTTTCACATACCTGGGGCCCTTTAAGCCCGTGTGCAAATAACATGGAATAACTCAAACTCAAATGACAAACAACTATATACATGAAGAATACCTAGAGTTTCAAAATTCTAACTAAAGCAATCTTGCAGAAAATAGAAAACAATTAACTGGGCGGGCCTGCAAGGCCACATGTATGCGCTCTAGGGTTAAGTGGTGTCTGTGCCACAATTTTGGGAGTCCCCTTGCTGTGTCTTACGTGACGTTGGCATCGTCAATTCCAGGTGGGTTGGGTCGCACCCCCCCCTTTTAACTGTAAGAAACTACATACACTATGGCTTGGGGTAACACAGATGGTTGAGTCTGAAGAGCTGTTTACTCAGAGGTCTGCTCCAAATCTTCAGTGTCTGCTAGTCAGCGTAGAATTTTTAACTGCATCTAGCCTACGCAATACTTTGGGCGTAGTAGCCCAGCTGCGAAGCAAGCTGCACCGCCTGTGTATCTAATAAGAATTTTTAAATTAATCTAGCCTAGGCAGACTGTGGGGACCCCCAACCAAACCCAGATGCTCAGCCCCCCTACCGCCCCCCTTTCATGGACAACCCAATAATGTAACTCTTACAACTGGATGGGTGAGGATCGGTCACAGCTTTATTAACTCTTTATACTCATTCCATTAGAAAGGCATTTTATTTCTAAAATAATTCAGCTTGTTGCAGCATGCCCTGGGTCCCCACTCCGGCAAGTTGGCCAACAAGTGTAACTCTCCAACATGTCCTTTCTATTTCCAGGCCACGGAGGATCCAGCGTACTCGTATGCAGGACTCTGACCCCCACCCATCACTCTTAACGCTTGTTCCACTCCGTCCTGGAGTCCTGACAGGAATATGTCCAGTCCAATATCTATTAAGTGAACACCGTCGGGCCGTATGAGGCCTGCTTTATCTCCTTCCAGTTGTCGGTGTCGTATCACTACACCGCCTCTGTCTCTCCTAAATTTTGCCATCCGAATATTTATTACCCGCCTTGTCCATTCGATGGCCGTGATGTCTCGCGCACCTTGCCATACCGCTATCGGCACAATCTCTGACCATACTATAGCTAATTTTGTGAAAAATTCTCTGAAGCGCTCAGTGTCTAGTTTCATTATTGCCATTAGTTATGCGCTCTTGTGATGACCTAGGTTGTTTCCCCCGGCCTGTATAACTAAGATGACCGGACCTCTTGCCTCTCTCCCTACCTTGATTACCTCCATTAGTACCTGTAGCCATAGCAGGCCTCTAATACCTCTCCAGTTGAAATATGTGTTATGAAACTCTAATTTCCTCCCGCCTGGGCGGACTTTCGCCCTTTTTTGTGCCCAATATATATACGAGTGGCCTATCACTCACACTGTTGGCTTAGCGTCACCTGTAAAAGAAACAAACCACGTTAGGATAACAAGTCCGGTCTTATGTATCTCGCCAAACACGTGGATCGCCATCTCCCTATCCTCTGAACTTCCGTTTCTGACAGTCCTGTTCTTGCTGCTTCCGTGGCAGCACTTATGCGGAATGAGTGTGTCCCGTAATCTTTGGGGTGGTTCCCTGCCGATGTTATGCATTTATTAAATATAGCTTGGAACAGGTATCTTGATAATGGCGTTCCATCAATGTGTGATACGAAGAAATTACTTTGTGATCTGATGGTTAGATATGTTTTTACTATTGTTACCCGACTCAGTCTACCGTTTGTGGGTTGTAGAAGTACCCAAGTACCCCTGCCCGCTGGAACCGTTTTCGATTGGTGTATGCGTACACGTATTGCATTATTGGCTATGACTACTTCCTGGTGTAATAAGCGTCCACTGGTGGTAATTTTGGATTGAGGGACTAATTCGCTTATACATAGCGCCCCGAAGAAGGCGATCACAAATGCAGTAGACATTAGTGTTGCTTCAAATTGTGAGTGTCATGTTAATGGTGTTAGGGATAAGATGTGTGAAATCAGTTTTAGTGACACGGGACGGGACGTCTACATTCCTGACTTGGCTGACCCCTTTTCCACCCTTTTATGGATTGTCTGATGATGAATCTTTGTCACATCTCCCCAATTCAGTAGTTGGAAGTGAAATGCTACTCCGGTCAGACACCGCTGCGCTGACGCCCCTGATATGCCCCTCATCATTAGCTGGTGGAGAAATTCTATGGTGACTTGTGATCTGGCTTGTTCACATTGGTCAACCCGTCTGCCTGCTACTAGTCGTGTCCACTCTTCCCATGCCTTACCGTATGCTTGCCACGTTGACGGGGCAACTGACGCTCTGATTAATGGCATCAACTATTCGCCACTAGATCCCATAGGGAGGGTGGGCAACTGTTGCCCGATGGGTGGGCGTTGTGGAAGAGCTCTGTGAAAATCTGCCAATTGAATTGTTATAAAGCGT
Organism: Phyllobates terribilis; assembly: GCF_046119375.1. Taxonomy (NCBI): domain Eukaryota; kingdom Metazoa; phylum Chordata; class Amphibia; order Anura; family Dendrobatidae; genus Phyllobates; species Phyllobates terribilis. Next base: position 746,233,765 of record NW_027362762.1, read on the forward strand.
TAGCAGCAGCTTTATACCCCTCAGCATAGTGGCTAGCGCGGACCCATACATTGTGTTTTAGGCACAGGAATACTAGCCTGCGTAGTAGGCCTAGCACTGGGAGAGACGATGATGCCATCTTATTAATGCAGTGCGCTAGGCTGGTGTTTTGTGTTATGAAGCGTATATTTTTGTTAGCCAGGCGCGCGCCCCATATTTCTATTGCTACCACTATTGGGAAAAATTATTTTCAGGGCTAGATGCAGCTAAAAATTATTATTAATTTCAAAGCTGGTGGAGCTTGGTATAGATGGCCTAATACAATGAGTCCCACACACTGCTAGAAGCCCAAATATTTTTAAAGAGGTAGATGCAGATAAAAATTATTTTTAATTTGCAACCTGATGGAGGTCAGTATAGATGGACTAATAGAGAAAGTCCCACACACTGCTAGAAGGCCAAATATTTTTTCAGAGCTAGATGCAGATAAAAATTATATTCAATTTGCAACCTGATGGAGGTCAGTATAGATGGACTAATAGAGAAAGTCCCACACACTGCTAGAAGGCCAAATATTTTTTCAGAGCTAGATGCAGATAAAAATTATTTTTAATTTGCAACCTGATGGAGGTCAGTATAGATGGACTAATAGAGAAAGTCCCACACACTGCTAGAAGCCCAATATTTTTTCAGAGGTAGATGCAGAAAAAAATATATTCAGTTTGCAACCTGATGGAGGTCTGTATAGATGGATTAATAGAACAAGTCCCACACACAGCTAGAAGCCCAATATTTTTTCAGAGGTAGATGCAGAAAAAAAATTATTTTGTATTTGCAACCTGATGGAGGTCAGTATAGATGGACTAATAGAGAAAGTCCCACACACTGCTAGAAGGCCACATATTTTTTCAGAGGTAGATGCAGAAAAAAATACATTCAGTTTGCAACCTGATGGAGGTCTGTATAGATGGGTTAATAGAACAAGTCCCACACACAGCTAGAAGCCCAAATATTTTTTCAGAGGTAGATGCAGATAAAAATTATTTTTAATTTGCAACCTGATGGAGGTCAGTATAGATGGACTAATAGAGAAAGTCCCACACACTGCTAGAAGGCCAAATATTTTTTCAGAGCTAGATGCAGATAAAAATTATATTCAATTTGCAACCTGATGGAGGTCAGTATAGATGGACTAATAGAACAAGTCCCACACACAGCTAGAAGCCCAAATATTTTTTCAGAGGTACTGTAGATGCAGATAAAAATTATTTTTAATTTGCAACCTGATGGAGGTCAGTATAGATGGACTAATACAACAAGTCCCACACACAGCTAGAAGCCCAATATTTTTTCAGAGGTAGATGCAGAAAAAAATATATTCAGTTTGCAACCTGATGGAGGTCTGTATAGATGGATTAATAGAACAAGTCCCACACACAGCTAGAAGCCCAATATTTTTTCAGAGGTAGATGCAGAAAAAAATATATTCAGTTTGCAACCTGATGGAGGTCAGTATAGATGGACTAATACAACAAGTCCCACACACAGCTAGAAGCCCAATATTTTTTCAGAGCTAGATGCAGAAAAAAATTATATTCAATTTGCAACCTGATGGAGGTCAGTATAGATGGACTAATAGAATGATGCTATGCCCAAAATATTTTACTTCACTAGGTGCAGTAAAAAAATTGGTATTCTATACACAGGTGATATATCTTGCAACACAGATAGGCTACTCCACTGACTAACACACTCTGCAATAGGCCAAAAAGGATTAGCTTTGCTAGATTCAGCCAAATGCTGTGAAAAAAACTTGCACAGCACTGGCACAGACCTGCCTGGCAAAAACTGATAGGAACTGATGTAACCTAGTCCTGAAAAGGACTCCAATTACAATTAGTCTTTACTCCCACAACCTATCTATTTAAGAGCACAGACCTGCCTGATAAAAGTCATAGGAAATGCTGTAACCTAGGCCTTAAAAGGACTGCAATCACAACTATTCCCCACTGCCAAGCTATCTGTAGATTTGTGCGAAAATTGGCTTGAAATTAACAAGGTATAGCGCACACAGCAACAGCGGTGCCGTCTAACACGCAGCTGCAGCAGTGAGAAAATGGTGGCGACGGGGAAAATGGCTTGGTCTTATAGGGCAAGGACATGTGACATACACTGCCAATGACACATGCCCTTGCTTGTGTGAAAAAAAGCACTTCGCTCCGTGTGTGCGCTGCTGATAGGCTGACAGATTGCACCTCCCCACTGTAAATGCGGGAAAGAGAAAAAAAAAATGGAGATCTTCATTGTTCCTGCAGAGATCCATCCCCTGCCCCTCCCCCCACCCCGCTGTACACTCAAACTGCGTATTAACATTAATTTTCATCATTACTGAGAAAAAATCCAGTTATGATTTTGGTGCACGAACAGTTATCGAACATAACCTCGAACAGCCGAATTTTTCTCAAATTGTTCGTGTTCGCCGAACGGCTCGAACACCGCCCAAAACAGCTCGAATTTGAGATTGGCGAACAGTTCGAGTAGAACAATGCTCATCTCTAATGGAGAGGCTTCTATCAGACACTCCCATTGACGCGCCCCCTGGGCCAGTGTTGTTGGGGATACCCGGAGCTGGATCAGATGGGGGTTGTAGTCTCCGAGTGGCTGTGACCCGGTCCGTGCCCAGGGTGTCAAGCTCAGTGTGTGGCAGTCCTTATGATGTTACTAGATGTTCTTTTGTGTCGACTACGCCACCCGTTGAATTGCGGTCAGTACGGCCGCCGCTGCAGCTGGGTCCACTGAGGCTGGTGATGTGTGTGCAGCTTAGGTAGTATAACCCCCAACGGGAGGGGTATAGCCTCAGGGGGTCAGTTGCAGAGGATGGGGGTTGTGGTGGTGCAGCGGGGATGGAAATGAGACTCAGAGTCGGGCTGTGCAGTTCAGGGTTTGTTTACTTACTGCAGTTGTTCTGGTCACTCCGGCCTTAAGTGACCACCCGAGCCGTGCTGCGTCCACCAGGTCCTGGACTCGGCCAACCCCCAGGTGATTCTGGAGCGTGGTCCTGAGCTCCCTTTCTGTCCTGTCCTCTTCTCTGGCCTTCCCCACCAGGGATCCACCTATGTCCGGCTCCCTCGGGCCTCTTGGTGGTAAACCCTTGTCTCTGGGTTCCCTGACCCTATTCCTGGTCTGCCTTCTGGGTGGATTTAGTGGGTGATCGTGGCAGATCCTGCCCACGACCTCCGGTTCCTGGCTAAGGTGTGCTGTAGCCTCTGCCAGCTTGGGATCCGGTACCCTGTTGCCAACTCTTCACCCTCTGGTCTAATTTGGGCTCTTGGAGTTCCTTCTTTCTCCCCCTCTGGGTCTTTCTTTCTCCTCTCTCTCTCTCTTGGCCTTGGAGCTGCTCTTCTCCTCTGCTCTCTTCCTCTACAAAAGACTGACGTCTCACTGACTGACCCTGATCTAAGATGGTGCCCACCTTATATACTCCCTCTATGTGTGAGCTCAGGTGACCAGCACCCAATGAGCTCCTAGCACTACCCAGACTGCTCCCCCTATCTGCCCCTACACTACTGGGATGTTCCACCCCCCTCCCACTCCAGCCAGGAACAGACACTGTCGTACCTGCACATTTCTCTAGTGGGAGTACCATCGGTCTGTTCCTCGGAAATGGGATGTGTGTAGTGCATGCAGCTAACTGAGCTCAGTTCCACACTCCATCCTTACCCGGGAGTGGAATATCACACCTCTGGGTTGAGGTGCAATACCCCTGTAGCAGCCGAATCCTCAGGGTGCTACATTCCCCCCTGGTAAATCACAGCACGTCCTCGGGCTGTAAGATATAAACATCCAAAACATACAATTTTTTTTTCATAAACATAAACATATAAAAGATATAAAACATCATATACATCATCAGCAGCAATAAACTTTTCATATAAACATTCTTGTTTCTGGTTCCTCCGGTCACTGTGCAACTTGTGACCGGGTAAAGTGCGACAGTCTCTTGAAGAAACACGGTTTTCCTATAAAACCGGTAGGGGGCGCTTTAGGAAGCGCAACTATATACAAGGGGAAATATGGCCGCTCTCAGTCCTCGGCCAGGTATTAGGAAAGGAATGACCGCTCTCAGTCCTCGGTCAGTGGGAATAGGGACACACGGGATTCAGTTCAATTGGCTGGTCCCAACGGGGACTATATTTTAACTAGAACAGTTCTTATACCCTGACGGGTAACTATGTACAGTCTCTCTCTACCGTACTTCAACGACGGCGTCCTCCTGCTCTTTCTTGTTGGTTGGTTTCAGTTTCAGACCCGTCCGGGGCACGTATGCTGGGCAAATAGATTTTCACCCAGGTGCGGCACTCTAGATGTTGAGGGCGCGTTGATGGTAGCGGCGCCCGGGTTAACCAGGCCTTGCGACCAGGCCTGGGGCACCTTAAAGGCAAAGGGCACCGTAAGAACGGCGGCGCCCTGGGTTATTCGACCCTGCGACCAGGCCGGTGGCTCCGCGGAGGTAGGGGGCGCTGTTGGTATTGCGGCGCCCGGGGGTACTAGGCCTTGCGACCAGGCCGGTGGTATTTCCTGCTTGGCCACGCTCGAGGTCGAGGCGTGTGATGTCACAGGGGTCGCGGCCGCGGTTTCCGGTTGAGGCCTAGTCGGCGGCGGTGACGATGCAGCGACGGGCACGGCAGGGGGAATTTCGGGCTCTGCGACGGGGAGCTGGGGCAGGCACGCGGTTTCCCGGCTCGGGGTAGAGACGTCCCCTTTACCTGCCTCCGTCCGTTCAGCTCCCTTCTCGGCGCCGTCTCCTGCCTTCATTCCTCCTGCGCCATCCTCAGAGGCGGTCTGTCTCCTCGTCTCGGGCGGCGTGCTCCGCTGACGGGTTCCGGTCTGCTGGGCCATCTCTCGGCTCCACTCCGCCAACGTCTCTCGCTGCACCCGGGCCATCCTCCGTGCGAGGCCCTCCAGCGCGGTCTGTGCACACTCCCGGTCTCGGGGGAGCTGTGCTAGGATCTCCAGCAGGCCTTCTGGAGTGGCGACCTGCAACAGGCTCCTGACCACTGGGTCGGTGCTGCCTGACTCTCCCTCCAGACGTCTTGTCTCCGGGTGCGCTCTCTCCAGACTGCTCCAGGCGACACCCATCTTTGTTCTCTTGTTCTGTCTCCGCCCACATCGAGGGTGGTCCCGGGGCAACTTCAGTTCCAGGGGCAGTTCTCTTACGCTGATGGACACTTCCAGCATCACAGTCTCTGTTGGTGGGGGCGGTTTCCGCTTTTGGCGCCATTCTTCGACCTGGCCCACGATGGGAGGTGGCCTCTTGCCACCCTCTGGCACGCCCATAATGGCGTCCGCTCTTCCAAGGCGGGAAATCTTCGGAAATGGCGGGAATCGCTTCCCAGTGGCGGGAAACACTGCAGATGGCGGACAACCAGCGGGAAACGACCTGTGATGGGGCCCGATGGCGGGGACCCTCCGGAACCGGCAGGAGACTTCTTTTTAAGGTAACGATGAACTTTTCTTCAGGCACGCAGTACCCGGTTGTTGCGGGCACGTTATCCTGCCGACTACGCCAAAGTTGACGCGCCCCCTGGGCCAGTGTTGTTGGGGATACCCGGAGCCGGATCAGATGGGGGTTGTAGTCTCCGAGTGGCTGTGACCCGGTCCGTGCCCAGGGTGTCAAGCTCAGTGTGTGGCAGTCCTTATGATGTTACTAGATGTTCTTTTGTGTCGACTACGCCACCCGTTGAATTGCGGTCAGTACGGCCGCCGCTGCAGCTGGGTCCACTGAGGCTGGTGATGTGTGTGCAGCTTAGGTAGTATAACCCCCAACGGGAGGGGTATAGCCTCAGGGGGTCAGTTGCAGAGGATGGGGGTTGTGGTGGTGCAGCGGGGATGGAAATGAGACTCAGAGTCGGGCTGTGCAGTTCAGGGTTTGTTTACTTACTGCAGTTGTTCTGGTCACTCCGGCCTTAAGTGACCACCCGAGCCGTGCTGCGTCCACCAGGTCCTGGACTCGGCCAACCCCCAGGTGATTCTGGAGCGTGGTCCTGAGCTCCCTTTCTGTCCTGTCCTCTTCTCTGGCCTTCCCCACCAGGGATCCACCTATGTCCGGCTCCCTCGGGCCTCTTGGTGGTAAACCCTTGTCTCTGGGTTCCCTGACCCTATTCCTGGTCTGCCTTCTGGGTGGATTTAGTGGGTGATCGTGGCAGATCCTGCCCACGACCTCCGGTTCCTGGCTAAGGTGTGCTGTAGCCTCTGCCAGCTTGGGATCCGGTACCCTGTTGCCAACTCTTCACCCTCTGGTCTAATTTGGGCTCTTGGAGTTCCTTCTTTCTCCCCCTCTGGGTCTTTCTTTCTCCTCTCTCTCTCTCTTGGCCTTGGAGCTGCTCTTCTCCTCTGCTCTCTTCCTCTACAAAAGACTGACGTCTCACTGACTGACCCTGATCTAAGATGGTGCCCACCTTATATACTCCCTCTATGTGTGAGCTCAGGTGACCAGCACCCAATGAGCTCCTAGCACTACCCAGACTGCTCCCCCTATCTGCCCCTACACTACTGGGATGTTCCACCCCCCTCCCACTCCAGCCAGGAACAGACACTGTCGTACCTGCACATTTCTCTAGTGGGAGTACCATCGGTCTGTTCCTCGGAAATGGGATGTGTGTAGTGCATGCAGCTAACTGAGCTCAGTTCCACACTCCATCCTTACCCGGGAGTGGAATATCACACCTCTGGGTTGAGGTGCAATACCCCTGTAGCAGCCGAATCCTCAGGGTGCTACATTCCCCCCTGGTAAATCACAGCACGTCCTCGGGCTGTAAGATATAAACATCCAAAACATACAATTTTTTTTTCATAAACATAAACATATAAAAGATATAAAACATCATATACATCATCAGCAGCAATAAACTTTTCATATAAACATTCTTGTTTCTGGTTCCTCCGGTCACTGTGCAACTTGTGACCGGGTAAAGTGCGACAGTCTCTTGAAGAAACACGGTTTTCCTATAAAACCGGTAGGGGGCGCTTTAGGAAGCGCAACTATATACAAGGGGAAATATGGCCGCTCTCAGTCCTCGGCCAGGTATTAGGAAAGGAATGACCGCTCTCAGTCCTCGGTCAGTGGGAATAGGGACACACGGGATTCAGTTCAATTGGCTGGTCCCAACGGGGACTATATTTTAACTAGAACAGTTCTTATACCCTGACGGGTAACTATGTACAGTCTCTCTCTACCGTACTTCAACGACGGCGTCCTCCTGCTCTTTCTTGTTGGTTGGTTTCAGTTTCAGACCCGTCCGGGGCACGTATGCTGGGCAAATAGATTTTCACCCAGGTGCGGCACTCTAGATGTTGAGGGCGCGTTGATGGTAGCGGCGCCCGGGTTAACCAGGCCTTGCGACCAGGCCTGGGGCACCTTAAAGGCAAAGGGCACCGTAAGAACGGCGGCGCCCTGGGTTATTCGACCCTGCGACCAGGCCGGTGGCTCCGCGGAGGTAGGGGGCGCTGTTGGTATTGCGGCGCCCGGGGGTACTAGGCCTTGCGACCAGGCCGGTGGTATTTCCTGCTTGGCCACGCTCGAGGTCGAGGCGTGTGATGTCACAGGGGTCGCGGCCGCGGTTTCCGGTTGAGGCCTAGTCGGCGGCGGTGACGATGCAGCGACGGGCACGGCAGGGGGAATTTCGGGCTCTGCGACGGGGAGCTGGGGCAGGCACGCGGTTTCCCGGCTCGGGGTAGAGACGTCCCCTTTACCTGCCTCCGTCCGTTCAGCTCCCTTCTCGGCGCCGTCTCCTGCCTTCATTCCTCCTGCGCCATCCTCAGAGGCGGTCTGTCTCCTCGTCTCGGGCGGCGTGCTCCGCTGACGGGTTCCGGTCTGCTGGGCCATCTCTCGGCTCCACTCCGCCAACGTCTCTCGCTGCACCCGGGCCATCCTCCGTGCGAGGCCCTCCAGCGCGGTCTGTGCACACTCCCGGTCTCGGGGGAGCTGTGCTAGGATCTCCAGCAGGCCTTCTGGAGTGGCGACCTGCAACAGGCTCCTGACCACTGGGTCGGTGCTGCCTGACTCTCCCTCCAGACGTCTTGTCTCCGGGTGCGCTCTCTCCAGACTGCTCCAGGCGACACCCATCTTTGTTCTCTTGTTCTGTCTCCGCCCACATCGAGGGTGGTCCCGGGGCAACTTCAGTTCCAGGGGCAGTTCTCTTACGCTGATGGACACTTCCAGCATCACAGTCTCTGTTGGTGGGGGCGGTTTCCGCTTTTGGCGCCATTCTTCGACCTGGCCCACGATGGGAGGTGGCCTCTTGCCACCCTCTAGCACGCCCATAATGGCGTCCGCTCTTCCAAGGCGGGAAATCTTCGGAAATGGCGGGAATCGCTTCCCAGTGGCGGGAAACACTGCAGATGGCGGACAACCAGCGGGAAACGACCTGTGATGGGGCCCGATGGCGGGGACCCTCCGGAACCGGCAGGAGACTTCTTTTTAAGGTAACGATGAACTTTTCTTCAGGCACGCAGTACCCGGTTGTTGCGGGCACGTTATCCTGCCGACTACGCCAAAGTTGACGCGCCCCCTGGGCCAGTGTTGTTGGGGATACCCGGAGCCGGATCAGATGGGGGTTGTAGTCTCCGAGTGGCTGTGACCCGGTCCGTGCCCAGGGTGTCAAGCTCAGTGTGTGGCAGTCCTTATGATGTTACTAGATGTTCTTTTGTGTCGACTACGCCACCCGTTGAATTGCGGTCAGTACGGCCGCCGCTGCAGCTGGGTCCACTGAGGCTGGTGATGTGTGTGCAGCTTAGGTAGTATAACCCCCAACGGGAGGGGTATAGCCTCAGGGGGTCAGTTGCAGAGGATGGGGGTTGTGGTGGTGCAGCGGGGATGGAAATGAGACTCAGAGTCGGGCTGTGCAGTTCAGGGTTTGTTTACTTACTGCAGTTGTTCTGGTCACTCCGGCCTTAAGTGACCACCCGAGCCGTGCTGCGTCCACCAGGTCCTGGACTCGGCCAACCCCCAGGTGATTCTGGAGCGTGGTCCTGAGCTCCCTTTCTGTCCTGTCCTCTTCTCTGGCCTTCCCCACCAGGGATCCACCTATGTCCGGCTCCCTCGGGCCTCTTGGTGGTAAACCCTTGTCTCTGGGTTCCCTGACCCTATTCCTGGTCTGCCTTCTGGGTGGATTTAGTGGGTGATCGTGGCAGATCCTGCCCACGACCTCCGGTTCCTGGCTAAGGTGTGCTGTAGCCTCTGCCAGCTTGGGATCCGGTACCCTGTTGCCAACTCTTCACCCTCTGGTCTAATTTGGGCTCTTGGAGTTCCTTCTTTCTCCCCCTCTGGGTCTTTCTTTCTCCTCTCTCTCTCTCTTGGCCTTGGAGCTGCTCTTCTCCTCTGCTCTCTTCCTCTACAAAAGACTGACGTCTCACTGACTGACCCTGATCTAAGATGGTGCCCACCTTATATACTCCCTCTATGTGTGAGCTCAGGTGACCAGCACCCAATGAGCTCCTAGCACTACCCAGACTGCTCCCCCTATCTGCCCCTACACTACTGGGATGTTCCACCCCCCTCCCACTCCAGCCAGGAACAGACACTGTCGTACCTGCACATTTCTCTAGTGGGAGTACCATCGGTCTGTTCCTCGGAAATGGGATGTGTGTAGTGCATGCAGCTAACTGAGCTCAGTTCCACACTCCATCCTTACCCGGGAGTGGAATATCACACCTCTGGGTTGAGGTGCAATACCCCTATAGCAGCCGAATCCTCAGGGTGCTACACCATTACTAATCCCATAGTCAAAAGTAAAAAAGACACACATAGAAAAAAATATATAAGAGCTCTCCATATACAGTACAGACCAAAAGTTTGGACACACCTTCTCATTTAAAGATTTTTCTGTATTTTCATGCGTTTGAAAATTGTACATTCACACTGAAGGCATCAAAACTATGAATTAACACATGTGGAATTACATACTTAACAAAAAAGTGTGAAACAACTGAAAATATGTATTATATTCTAGGTTCTTCAAAGTAGCCACCTTTTGCTTTGATGACTGCTTTGCACACTCTTGGCATTCTCTTTATGAGCCTCAAGAGGTAGTCACAGGAAATGGTTTTCACTTCACAGGTGTGCCCTGTCAGGTTTAATAAGTGGGATTTCTTGCCTTATAAATGGTGTTGGAGCCATCAGTTGTGTTGTGCAGAAGTCTGGTGAATACACAGCTGATAGTCCTACTGAATAGACTGTTAGAATTTGTATTATGGCAAGAAAAAAGCAGCTAAGTAAAGAAAAACGAGTGCCCATCATTACTTAAAGAAATGAAGGACAGTCAGTCCGAAAAATTGGACAAACTTTGAAAGTGTCCCCAAGTGCAGTTGCAAAAACCATCAAGCTCTACAAAGAAACTGGCTCACATGAGGACCACCCCAGGAAAGGAAGACCAATAGTCATCTCTGTTTCTGAGAATAAGTTTATCCGAGTCACCAGCCTCAGAAATCGCAGGTTAACAGCAGCTCAGATTAGAGATCAGGTCAATGCCACACAGAGTTCTAGCAGCAGACACATCTCTACAACAACTGTTAAGAGGAGACTTTGTGCAGCAGGCCTTCATGGTAAAATAGCTGATAGGAAACCACTGCTAAGGACAGGCAACAAGCAGAAGAGACTTGTTTGGGCTAAAGAACACAAGGAATGGACATTAGACCAGTGGAAATCTGTGCTTTGGTCTGATGAGTCCAAATTTGAGATCTTTGGTTACAACCACCGTGTCTTTGTGCGACGCAGAAAAGGTGAACAGATGGACTCTACATGCCTGGTTCCCACCGTAAAGCATGGAGGAGGAGATGTGATGGTGTGGGGGTGCTTTGTTGGTGACACTGTTGGGGATTTATTCAAAATTGAAGGCATATTGAACCAGCATGGCTACCACAGCATCTTGCAGCGGCATGCTATTCCTTCCGGTTTGCGTTTAGTTGGACCATCATTTATTTTTCAACAGGACAATGACCCCAAACACACCTCCAGGCTGTGTAAGGGGTATTTGACGAAGAGACAGAGTGATGGGGTGCTACGCCAGATGACCTGGCCTCCACAGTCACCAGACCTGAACCCAATCGAGATGGTTTGGGGTGAGCTGGACCGCAGAGTGAAGGCAAAAGGGCCAACAAGTGCTAAGCATCTCTGGGAACTCCTTCAAGATTGTTGGAAGACCATTTCTGGTGACTACCTCTTGAAGCTCATCAAGAGAATGCCAAGAGTGTGCAAAGCAGTCATCAAAGCAAAAGGTGGCTACTTTGAAGAACCTAGAATATAAGACATATTTTCTGTTGTTTCACACTTTTTTGTTAAGTATATAATTTCACATGTGTTAATTCATAGTCATGAAAATACAGAAAAATCTTTAAATGAGAAGGTGTGTCCAAACTTTTGGTCTGTACTGTATGTATAATCCCTTTATTCAAAAAATCATATCTAACCTACAGAGTACAAGAAGAAAGAAGTGGGATCCCAAAAGTAAATTAGTAAAATAACAAAGTATAGTAACAGACATAGTTAAACGTATTGCAAAACATGGTGCCCCCCCAAAAAAGGGGTCACCATTTATATAAAAAGTAAAATAGTCACCAAACAACAGAAAACAGAAGCAAAACGATATTACTTCCCCCCAAAAATATGGTAGACGCCTCTCGATTACTAACCCCTAGGCTTGATGTCAGATGACATTACAAAGCTGACATCAACCCCAAAATATTACCTCACTTACCAATGTACCAGGGCAAGTGGGAAGAGGCAGGCAAAGCGCCAGAATTGGTGCATCTAATGGATGCGCCTCTTCTGGGGCAGCTGCAGGCTGCTATTTTTAGGTTGGGAAGGGCAAAATATCTATGGGCCTTCCTATCCTGAGAGTACCAGCCTCCAGCTGTCGGCTTTAGTTTGACTGGTTATCAAAAAAGGGGGAAGGGGCCATGTCATTTTTTTTAATTATTTATTTAAATAATTAAAAAAAAATGATGTGAGGACCCCTCTATTTTTGCTAACCAGCCAAGATAAAGCTGACAGCTGAGGGTTGCATCCCACAGCTGTCAGTTTTACCTGTGTTTATCAAAAAATAAAGGAGACCCACATCTTTTATTTTAATCGATTTATTTATTTTTACTTGCACGGACCCCAAACTGGCGAGTTCACCCATCTCTGCAATAGATAAATTCCCGAAGGGGTGTAATTTCCAAAATGGGGTCACTTGAGGAGCTCTTCAGGTAATTAGGGGTTCTGTATATGGAGTCCAGAAACTATTATAGTTAAATCTGTGCTCGAAGAGTCAAATAGCTCTTTTTCCCTCTTGAGACTCCCCGTATCATTAAGCAATTCTGTACAGACAAATATGGGGTATTGCCATGTTCAGCAGATATTGTGACAAATTTTGGTGCCATTTTTTCCAATTTCCCTGTGTGAAAATGTAAAAAAAAAATGTTTTATGGTAGTAATAATGTTATGAAAAATATGTGGCTAAAGCAACATCTTTGAGGAAGAAATGTCATTTTTTTTTATTTTCAAGGCTCAACATTATAAAATTCTGTGAAGCACCTGCAGGTTCAAGGTACTCACCACACCCCTAGATAAATTCTTTGAGGGGTGTAGTTTCTAAAATGGGGTCACTTTTCAGGGATTTTCACTGTTTAGACAATTCAGAGACTTTCCAAATGCAACATGCCACCCACAGACCATTGCATCAAAGTCTGTGCTCACAACTGATGCTACTTCCTTTCGGAGCTTGATAATGTGCCCAAACAGTAGTTTTCAATCACACATGGAGTATTGTCATACTCAGGAGAAATTGCACAACATATTTTGGAGTCCATTTCCTCCTGTTATCAACAGTTCTGTGGGAAAAATTTCATTTTTTTATTTTCACGGCTTAACATTGTCAAATTATGTGAAAGACCTGTGGGTTCAAGGTTCTCAACATACCTCTAGATAAATTCCTTGAGGAGTGTAATTTCCAAAATGGGGTCACTTGTGGGGGGTTTCCACTGTCTAGGCACATCAAGGGCTCTGTAAACGTGATATGGTGTCCACTATCTATTCCAGCCAATTTTGTGCTCCAGAAGTCAAATGATGCTCCTTCTCTCCCGAGACCTGCCGTTTACCCAAACAGTAGATTTCCACCACATATGGGCTATAGGTGTACTCAGGAGAAATTTGCACAACAAATTGGGTTGTCCATTTTATGTTGTACTTGTTACCCTTGTAAAAATGAGAAATTTGTGGCTAAAGCAACATTTTGTGGGAAAAAATGTATTTTTTCATTTTCATGGCTCAACATTATCAAATTCTGGGAAACACCTGTGGGTTCAAAGTGCTCACCAGACCTCTAGATAAATTTCTTGAGGGATGTAATTTCCAAAACGTGGTCACTTGTGAGGGTTTTACGCTGTCTAGGCACATCAGGGACTCTGCAAACACGTCATGGCATCCACTATCTTTTCCAGCCAATTTTGTGCTTCAAAAGTCAAATGGTTCCCTTTCCCTTCCGAGCCCTGTTGTGCATCCAAATCGTAGTTTTCCGCCACATATCAGGTATCAGCATACTGAGGAGAAATTGCACAACAAATTTTGGGGTCCATTTTCCTCTGTTACCCTTGTGAAAATGAAAAATTTGGGGCAAAGCAACATTTTTGTGAGAAAATTTAATATTTTAATTGTTTCCCTCCACTTTGCATTAATTACTGAAGGGTTAATAAACTTATTGAATTTAGCTTTGAGCATTTTGAGGGGTGCAGATTTTAAAATCGTGTGATTTTGGGTATTTTCAGTTACATAGGCCCCTTAAAGTCACTTCAAACTTGATGTGGTCCTTAAAAAATTTTTGAGGTAAATTTTTTTGGAAAAATTAGAAATTGCTGATAAACTTTTAACCCTTCTAACTTCCTAACAAAATATATGTGTCAAAAATGATGCTGTGTAAAGGAGACATGTGTTAAATGTTATTTAGTATCTATTTTGTGAGATATAACTCTCTGATTTAAGAGCATAAAAATTAAAAATTTGCTACATTTTCTCCAAATTTCTGATATTTTCACATATAAATGCAAAAAATATCGACCTAAATTTACTACTACCATGAAGTGCAAAAACATCTCAGAATCATTGAGTTTTTTTGAAGCATTCCAGAGTTATTACCACATAAATTGACACTCATCAGAATTGGAAAATTTGCCTGGTCAGGAAGGGGAAAACAGGCTTAAGATAAAACATGTGAAACTGAATGTCAGAGATTTCTTTCATTTTTATTACCACTATTTGGACTACATTGGATTTGATGGACTATGTTGACCCAACATGGCATCTAGTTAGTTTATAAAATGTATTATACTTTGATGATACTGTTTCTATTTATCTGTCCATATGCATATATGGTGAGGGAACTTACGGGGTGATTTAGCCTTTATTATTACACAATTTCTCTGCTCCATATGCACCTGGACTATCATCTATAATGACTATTATGAAACAGAAATAAATGGCCCCAGTATAGAGGGTACAAACTGCTCGATTCTGCATAAATGAATAGTTTCCAAACAAAAATAACATGGGCACCTCTTATTTTACATAACCAAAACAGGTAAAAATGACAACAGCAAACTGACAAACTGAGACTATCAGAGTTGTAAGGTCCATTTTTATTGGTGCCTTCACAACCTAAAAACACCAACCAACAGTTACTCCAGAGGTGGCCTGTCACATTGAATGGTCCAATTCTGAGGGTAACCCGGCTCGTCTCAATACCCCTGTGTTGGGTAGTTAAATAATAGTGGGTGAGTGAATGGCCCTTAGGTGACAAAAAATAACACTGGCTGATAGTAGTGGAAAGTTGTTTGCAGATACATTACTAATGCTGCATTAAAGTGTTAAAAAATGAAAATTACTTTATTTAAAATAAAAAAACAATCCTTGCACTGTCCCTCTGTGACCATTTTGTTAAAGACATGTCAGTCAAACGTCGTCCACCTAATCGGATGTTAACCAAACTGGAAACCTGTAAAAACATAAAAACATGACAATTCGAAGAATGAAATAAATCTCTTATATTTACTTTCACATGCTTTGTCCTAACAGGGAAACTGCAGCAATATACAAGTTTCGGGTCGCAGCCATCAACATAAGGGCAGGAAGTTCTGTAGGTCCGCTCCACTCCTCACAAAAGAACTACATACACCAAACAAGAAATACAGGGGGATCATGAACAAATGCAATCTCCATAATATCCTTCTAAAATGTATTAGTACACACTAGAAAAAGACAACACACAAGTAAACCATCTGTACACCACAAAGATGCCATCTTATAGAAAGGGCCACAATCCCCTACTGATCCAATAATACAACAGAGCGACCAATATAATAATAACATACCAGGTCAGTATACAGATAAGTACAATGGGGATAAAGAGACTTGTGAGGGCAGCATCGGACTGGCCCACTGGGACACCGGGAGATCCCCCGGTGGGCCCCCGCCGATAACCGTGGTCTTTTTAACCACGGGCCTATTAGAGGCCGCTGTGTGCTCAGCGCGCCGCTTAACCTCCTCTTGATGATGGCGGCGAACATCTACTGTCTTCTGCTATGCCCTGCTGTGGCACCCCAGGGGTCTGGTTGCCACAGTGGTAGGAATACCATGTCTGAGAGCGAGCATGGGTTTTCCTGGTCAGGAGCACATTTGCATGCAACACCTCCTGCCCCAGTCCAGGGAGGGGAGGAACCTGAAAATGATCTTGCTGCGGAATGCACGGTTCTTCTTCTTGAACCATGGAAGGAAGTGCTGTTTGAGAAACTCAACATACATTATGGAGTTCATCTTTACCCCTTCAGGGATCCTAAAAGGGCCGACAATCTCTCTCCCCATGATTCCAGCCCAAAACATTACTCCACCTGCTCCTTGTTAGCGCCATAGCCGTGTTTGCATGGGGTGTCCATCAACCAGCCATCCTCCACTCCATCCATCTGGACCATCGAGATCATTTCATGCATGATAATGCCCCGTCTCATGCTGCACATCTGCATCTCTGGCTGCTATGGGCATAAAAGGGGACAAACTTATGGTGTGGCACCCATGCTTCCCTGACCTCAACCCCATTGAGAACCTCTGGAGCATCATCAAAAGGAGTGTCTATGATGGCGGGAGGCAGTTCACATCTAAGCAACAGCTCTGGGAGGATATTCTGTCCTCATGCAAAACAATTGAAGCAGAAACCATCCTAAACCTGACAAATTCAATGGACGAGAGAGTTCAGAAGCTCCTTTCGAACAAGCGGTCCTATGTGCAAATGTAACATCACCTAGAATAAAGTTTTGAGTTGAAAACTGTTTGATTTCAGTTTGTAATAACCTACTAATGCTTATAATTTCAAAAATGACAATTTTTTTGTTCTTTATTAAAATGAAAAGGTTGAAAACTCTGCTGTGCATAATAATTTAGAACATGCATTTTGAGTGCAGTTTGAGTTTTTTATTTTTTTAAAAATATACTGTTATCATAGGCAGTTTGTACAAAAACCTTTCAATTGTACTCTAATAGTTATTTGACTGGAAAATTACAATGACTGCAATTCATATAGGTAATTTGGGAAAATCTGAGAAAATATTATTTGCATAATAATTTGGAACACAGTGTATACAGAGACCCGGCTCCGGGTATTTCCCCTACACACAGCTCAGGGGGCACATAAACTTTGGCGTAGTCGGCAGGATTTCGTGCCTGCAACCACCGGGTACTGCGTGCCTGAAGAAAAACTGTGATATTTACTGTGGTGAAGTTTCCCGCCATACGCAGACATTTTCCTGCCATCCGCCGACATTTTCCCGCCATTGGGCGACATTTCTAGGAAACCGCACGGGAAGAAGAGGGGCGTGGACGCCAAAAGCGTGCGAGTGCTGAAGCCTCGCCTTACGCACTGACGCTGCGCAAGGTCCTGGAAGGAGCCAAGCGGACGCCGACGTCACCAGCGCGCGACGCAAGGTCCTCGACCCCGACGATCGCCTGCGGAGCCGCGGCCTACGGAGAAGAAGCAACGGAAGGTAGGCCACGGTTAACTAGGGGGTAGGAAGACACCAGGAATGGCGGGAGCTCCCACCGCTAGCACGGCAGCTGCCGCAGTGATGCCGTTCACGATGCCGTATATCCCCAGAGCGGCATGGTTACCCCAGTACTCAGGGGAGTCGCATACCCTGAGCGACTTTAAAGAAAGACTGTATAGCTTATTCAAAGTATACCCCCTGTACGAGGAACAAAAAGTGAGCATCCTGACAGGCGAGTTAATCGGGGCAGCCCAAGGAGAAGTGAAGTCCTGGTCAGCCAGGGAAAAGGGGACTGTAAAGGAAATACTGGCCCGTCTAAAGGCCACTTTTGATACCCGCACCTCAGCAGAGATTAAACTAAAATTTTATGGATGTAAACAGCGGGCACAAGACAGTATTCGGGACTATGCTTTGAATTTGCAGGAGGCCCTGAGAGCCATTAAGCAGGCAGACCCTGACAGCATGCGGACTGAGGATAAGCTGTTGAATAGAGATGAGCGTTGTTCTACTCGAACTGTTCGCCAATCTCAAATTCGAGCTGTTTTGGGCGGTTTTCGAGCCGTTCGGCGAACACGAACAATTTGAGAAAAATTCGGCTGTTCGAGGTTATGTTCGATAACTGTTCGTGCACCAAAATCATAACTGGATTTTTTCTCAGTAATGATGAAAATTAATGTTAATACGCAGTTTGAGTGTACAGCGGGGTGGGGGGAGGGGCAGGGGATGGATCTCTGCAGGAACAATGAAGATCTCCATTTTTTTTTCTCTTTCCCGCATTTACAGTGGGGAGGTGCAATCTGTCAGCCTATCAGCAGCGCACACACGGAGCAAAGTGCTTTTTTTCACACAAGCAAGGGCATGTGTCATTGGCAGTGTATGTCACATGTCCTTGCCCTATAAGACCAAGCCATTTTCCCCGTCGCCACCATTTTCTCACTGCTGCAGCTGCGTGTTAGACGGCACCGCTGTTGCTGTGTGCGCTATACCTTGTTAATTTCAAGCCAATTTTCGCACAAATCTACAGATAGCTT
Organism: Phyllobates terribilis; assembly: GCF_046119375.1. Lineage (NCBI taxonomy): Eukaryota > Metazoa > Chordata > Amphibia > Anura > Dendrobatidae > Phyllobates > Phyllobates terribilis. Next base: position 746,251,839 of record NW_027362762.1, read on the forward strand.
GAGAGTAGGGAATAGTTGTGATTGCAGTCCTTTTAAGGACTAGGTTACAGCATTTCCTATGACTTTTATCAGGCAGGTCTGTGCTCTTAAATAGATAGGTTGTGGGAGTAAAGACTAATTGTAATTGGAGTCCTTTTCAGGACTAGGTTACATCAGTTCCTATCAGTTTTTGCCAGGCAGGTCTGTGCCAGTGCTGTGCAAGTTTTTTTCACAGCATTTGGCTGAATCTAGCAAAGCTAATCCTTTTTGGCCTATTGCAGAGTGTGTTAGTCAGTGGAGTAGCCTATCTGTGTTGCAAGATATACCACCTGTGTATAGAATACCAATTTTTTTACTGCACCTAGTGAAGTAAAATCTTTTGGGCATAGCATCATTCTATTAGTCCATCTATACTGACCTCCATCAGGTTGCAAATTGAATATAATTTTTTTCTGCATCTAGCTCTGAAAAAATATTGGGCTTCTAGCTGTGTGTGGGACTTGTTGTAATAGTCGATCTATACTGACCTCCATCAGGTTGCAAACTGAATATATTTTTTTCTGCATCTACCTCTGAAAAAATATTAGGCTTCTAGCTGTGTGTGGGACTTGTTCTATTAATCCATCTATACAGACCTCCATCAGGTTGCAAACTGAATATATTTTTTTCTGCATCTACCTCTGAAAAAATATTGGGCTTCTAGCTGTGTGTGGGACTTGTTGTATTAGTCCATCTATACTGACCTCCATCAGGTTGCAAATTAAAAATAATTTTTATCTGCATCTACAGTACCTCTGAAAAAATATTTGGGCTTCTAGCTGTGTGTGGGACTTGTTCTATTAGTCCATCTATACTGACCTCTATCAGGTTGCAAATTGAATATAATTTTTATCTGCATCTAGCTCTGAAAAAATATTTGGCCTTCTAGCAGTGTGTGGGACTTTCTCTATTAGTCCATCTATACTGACCTCCATCAGGTTGCAAATTATAAATAATTTTTATCTGCATCTACCTCTGAAAAAATATTTGGGCTTCTAGCTGTGTGTGGGACTTGTTCTATTAATCCATCTATACAGACCTCCATCAGGTTGCAAACTGAATATATTTTTTTTCTGCATCTACCTCTGAAAAAATATTGGGCTTCTAGCTGTGTGTGGGACTTGTTCTATTAATCCATCTATACAGACCTCCATCAGGTTGCAAACTGAATATATTTTTTTCTGCATCTACCTCTGAAAAAATATTGGGCTTCTAGCAGTGCGTGGGACTTTCTCTATTAGTCCATCTATACTGACCTCCATCAGGTTGCAAATTCAAAATAATTTTTTGTCTGCATCTAGCTCTGAAAAAATATTGGGCTTCTAGCTGTGTGTGGGACTTGTTGTATTAGTCCATCTATACTGACCTCCATCAGGTTGCAAATTAAAAATAATTTTTATCTGCATCTACAGTACCTCTGAAAAAATATTTGGGCTTCTAGCTGTGTGTGGGACTTGTTCTATTAGTCCATCTATACTGACCTCCATCAGGTTGCAAATTGAATATAATTTTTATCTGCATCTAGCTCTGAAAAAATATTTGGCCTTCTAGCAGTGTGTGGGACTTTCTCTATTAGTCCATCTATACTGACCTCCATCAGGTTGCAAATTGAATATAATTTTTATCTGCATCTAGCTCTGAAAAAATATTTGGCCTTCTAGCAGTGTGTGGGACTTTCTCTATTAGTCCATCTATACTGACCTCCATCAGGTTGCAAATTAAAAATAATTTTTATCTGCATCGACCTCTGAAAAAATATTTGGGCTTCTAGCAGTGTGTGGGACTCATTGTATTAGGCCATCTATACCAAGCTCCACCAGCTTTGAAATTAATAATAATTTTTAGCTGCATCTAGCCCTGAAAATAATTTTTCCCAATAGTGGTAGCAATAGAAATATGGGGCGCGCGCCTGGCTAACAAAAATATACGCTTCATAACACAAAACACCAGCCTAGCGCACTGCATTAATAAGATGGCATCATCGTCTCTCCCAGTGCTAGGCCTACTACGCAGGCTAGTATTCCTGTGCCTAAAACACAATGTATGGGTCCGCGCTAGCCACTATGCTGAGGGGTATAAAGCTGCTGCTAACGCTTTATAACAATTCAATTGGCAGACTTTCACAGAGCTCTTCCACAACGCCCACCCATCGGGCAACAGTTGCCCACCCTCCCTATGGGATCTAGTGGCGAATAGTTGATGCCATTAATCAGAGCGTCAGTTGCCCCGTCAACGTGGCAAGCATACGGTAAGGCATGGGAAGAGTGGACACGACTAGTAGCAGGCAGACGGGTTGAGCAATGTGAACAAGCCAGATCACAAGTCACCATAGAATTTCTCCACCAGCTAATGATGAGGGGCATATCAGGGGCGTCAGCGCAGCGGTGTCTGACTGGAGTAGCATTTCACTTCCAACTACTGAATTGGGGAGATGTGACAAAGATTCATCATCAGACAATCCATAAAAGGGTGGAAAAGGGGTCAGCCAAGTCAGGAATGTAGACGTCCCGTCCCGTGTCACTAAAACTGATTTCTCACATCTTATCCCTAACACCATTAACATGACACTCACAATTTGAAGCAACACTAATGTCTACTGCATTTGTGATCGCCTTCTTCGGGGCGCTATGTATAAGCGAATTAGTCCCTCAATCCAAAATTACCACCAGTGGACGCTTATTACACCAGGAAGTAGTCATAGCCAATAATGCAATACGTGTACGCATACACCAATCGAAAACGGTTCCAGCGGGCAGGGGTACTTGGGTACTTCTACAACCCACAAACGGTACACTGAGTCGGGTAACAATAGTAAAAACATATCTAACCATCAGATCACAAAGTAATTTCTTCGTATCACACATTGATGGAACGCCATTATCAAGATACCTGTTCCAAGCTATATTTAATAAATGCATAACATCGGCAGGGAACCGCCCCAAAGATTACGGGACACACTCATTCCGCATAGGTGCGGCCACGGAAGCAGCAAGAGCAGGACTGTCAGAAACGGAAGTTCAGAGGATAGGGAGATGGCGATCCACGTGTTTGGCGAGATACAAAAGACCGGACTTGTTATCCTAACGTGGTTTGTTTCTTTTACAGGTGACGCTAAGCCAACAGTGTGAGTGATAGGCCACTCGTATATATATTGGGCACAAAAAAGGGCGAAAGTCCGCCCAGGCGGGAGGAAATTAGAGTTTCATAACACATATTTCAACTGGAGAGGTATTAGAGGCCTGCTATGGCCACAGGTACTAATGGAGGTAATCAAGGTAGGGAGAGAGGCAAGAGGTCCGGTCATCTTAGTTATACAGGCCGGGGGAAACAACCTAGGTCATCACAAGAGCGCATAACTAATGGCAATAATGAAACTAGACACTGAGCGCTTCAGAGAATTTTTCACAAAATTAGCTATAGTATGGTCAGAGATTGTGCCGATAGCGGTATGGCAAGGTGCGCGAGACATCACGGCCATCGAATGGACAAGGCGGGTAATAAATATTCGGATGGCAAAATTTAGAAGAGACAGAGGCGGTGTAGTGATACGACACCGACAACTGGAAGGAGATAAAGCAGGCCTCATACGGCCCGACGGTGTTCACTTAATAGATATTGGACTGGACATATTACTGTCAGGACTCCAGGACGGAGTGGAACAAGCGTTAAGAGTGATGGGTGGGGGTCAGAGTCCTGCATACGAGTACGCTGGATCCTCCGTGGCCTGGAAATAGAAAGGACATGTTGGAGAGTTACACTTGTTGGCCAACTTGCCGGAGTGGGGACTCAGGGCATGCTGCAACAAGCTGAATTATTTTAGAAATAAAATGCCTTTCTAATGGAATGAGTATAAAGAGTTAATAAAGCTGTGACCGATCCTCACCCATCCAGTTGTAAGAGTTACATTATTGGGTTGTCCATGAAAGGGGGGCGGTAGGGGGGCTGAGCATCTGGGTTTGGTTGGGGGTCCCCACAGTCTGCCTAGGCTAGATTAATTTAAAAATTCTTATTAGATACACAGGCGGTGCAGCTTGCTTCGCAGCTGGGCTACTACGCCCAAAGTATTGCCTAGGCTAGATGCAGTTAAAAATTCTACGCAGACTAGCAGACACTGAAGATTTGGAGCAGACCTCTGAGTAAACAGCTCTTCAGACTCAACCATCTGTGTTACCCCAAGCCATAGTGTATGTACTTTCTTACAGTTAAAAGGGGGGGGTGCGACCCAACCCACCTGGAATTGACGATGCCAACGTCACGTAAGACACAGCAAGGGGACTCCCAAAATTGTGGCACAGACACCACTTAACCCTAGAACGCATACCTGTGGCCTTGCAGGCCCGCCCAGTTAATTGTTTTCTATTTTCTGCAAGATTGCTTTAGTTAGAATTTTGAAACTCTAGGTATTCTTCATGTATATAGTTGTTTGTCATTTGAGTTTGAGTTATTCCATGTTATTTGCACATGGGCCTAAAGGGCCCCAGGTATGTGAAAGTGTAGATTTTTATGGTCATGCTTTCTAGGGTTAAGTGGCATCAATTGCCCCACTGTTGCTTAAAATGGTTGGTGAGGTGATTTTACCAAATCCCCAAGCTTTTAGTCTCCCAAGGATGACACAGGGGTAGAAATGTCCTTGCGAATCCATGATTTGATCATCTTTATGAACTTGAGTCTGTCTACATTCTCAGTGGACAGCCGCGTGCGCTTATCTGTCAGCACACCACCAGCAGCGCTGAACACACGTTCAGAGAGAACGCTGGCTGCATGGCATGACAAGATCTCCAAGGCGTGAGTGGCGAGCTCCGGCGATTTTTCAAGATTGGAATACCAAAATGAGCAAGGGTCCAGTGACACAGTCATGGCTTCGATGTTCACTTGGAGATTCTCCTGTACCATCCTCTCTAGGCATTGACTATGTGTCAGACTTCTTGTTTCCTGTGGCCTTGCAAAGGATGGTCTAAAAAAGTGGTGAAACGATTCCACAAAATTGCTGTTACCAGCAGATACTGTGTTACTGTTACTGTTTGAGTGATAAAGACTCGACAGTCCCACCGTTGGCAAGTTAGAACTGTGAGATTCACTACGTGCACCACTGGTGTTTTGTGGAAAAGCACATGTAAGATTCTGCAACAGATACTCCTGCATTCGTCAATACCTTTTTATGGCAGGAATTATTTCGGCAAATATACTTTTGTACCGGGGATCTAAGAGTGTGGCAACCCAGTAGTCGGGATTACTTCGAATTCTGACAATCCGGGGGTCATGTTGCAGGTAGTGCAGCAAGAAGGCACTCATGTGTCTTGCGCATCCAGAAGGACCAAGTCCTTGTTGTGTTGGTAGCGAGGTAAGAATCATGCTTCCTTCCTCTGCCCTCTCCCTCCAACCTCGCACAACAGAAATGTGATCAAGGTCTCCCTCATCTGATGAGTCTTCCATGCCCATTGCCAGTTCGTCCTCCACTTCTTCCTCGGCTTCTGCACCTTCCTCAACAGTTTGGCTGCTACCATGCGCCCTGGTTAATCCCTCTCCCCCACCCTCCCATGCCTGCCGCCTTGGTGCTGCCAACCGTCTGGACCTTGGAGATGTTATCCCTTCCGCATACGACTCCTCCTCTACTTCCTCCATCTCCTCTTGTCCCACCACCTGACTCCGAATTCTGTTTAACATGTGCTCCAGCATGTAAATCACCGTAATAGTCATGCTGATAATGGCATCGTCAGCACTAAACATCTTCGTCGCCATTTCAAGACTGTGTAGAAGGGTGCATAGGTCCCTGATCTGAGACCACTCCTCCAGCGTGATTTGCCCCACCTCTGGATCTCGTTGGCCCAGGCTATACGTCAGAACGTATTGCACCAGGGCTTGTCGGTGCTGCCACAGTCGCTGCAACATGTGCAGAGTTGAATTCCACCGTGTCGGCACATCGCATTTCAGCCGGTGAACTGGCAGGCCCAACGACTTCTGTAGAGATGTAAGTCGTTGAACTGCGGGATGCGAACGGCGGAAGTGAGCACACAGCGACCGTGCACTCTGCAGAAGGCCATCTAGTCCGGGATAGTGGGCTAAAAATTGCTGGACAACCAGGTTCAACACGTGAGCCATACAAGGCACGTGTGTGACATTGCCCCGGCGAAGTGCCGCACCCAGGTTTGCAGCATTGTCGCACATGGCCTTCCCTGGTTGCAGGTCCACTGGAGACAACCTTTCATGAAACTGGGTCTCCAGAGCTGACCAAAACTCCTCAGCTGTGTGACTCACATTTCCCAGACATTTCAAAGTAAACACTGATGCGTTGAGCCCTGCTGCCAGCATAGTAAGGAGGTGTGCAGGATTCCTTCTGCGCAGTTAGAAAGCAGGTGGCATTACCAGACAGGCTTTGGGTGCAGGTGGAGGACCGAGAGGAGGTTGAGGAGGCAGAAGCAGTGGAGGAAGTTCAAGATAAAGAGGATTAACACACAATTCGTGGGGACGGTAAGACTTGGACAGCAGCCCCTTGTCCTGCTGTCACCATAGTTACCCAGTGCCCAGTCAGCGACATGTAACGCCCCTGTCCATGCCTTCTCGTCCAAGTGTCTGTGGTGAAGTGCACCCTGTCACACACAGAGTTTCTCAAAGAAGCGGTGATGTTGTGTGCGACATGCTAGTGGAGCGCAGGCACACCTTTCTTTGAGAAGTAGTGCCGACTGGGCATCTGGTACTGGGGCACTGTGACGGACATAAGGTCTTGAAAATCCTCTGTGTCCTCCAGGTGGAAAGGCAGCATTTCTGTAGCCAACAGCTTGCAGATGGTGAAATTCAACCTCTTAGCTTTCTCATGGCTAGGAGGAAATGGTCTTTTACTTTTCCACATCTGAGGGACCGAGGGCTGGCTGTTGTGCTTAGACGGTGTTGAGTAGGGTGTCCCCGGCAACTGCCGGTCTGTGAGGAAGATGCAGGCGGACATGTTAGGTTGCTTTGATCCAAAGGTGGTGCTCTCGATGTCGGAGAGCGCTCAACACTATCAGGTGTTTCCACTTCCCAATGAACTGACGACCTGCCAATCACACTGGCTGTTGCGGGTAAAGAGGTGGCAGGTCTGCGTCCAAAAACATGTGTGACTGCTGTCCCCCCAGTCACAGAGGATGAAGAGGCTGCGGATGCACAAGATGGGGCAGACGGTGGTTGGCCCAGCCGGCTAGGCCGCATTGTAGCACAGTGAGCTTCCCACTGCAACTTATGCTTCATATCCATGTGACGGTACATGCATGAAGTACTCAAACTATGTATTTTTTGGCCTCTACTTAGCTTTTGCTGACAAATATTACAGATAACACGAGTTGGGTCATCCTTATCGATCTGAATAAATGCCCAGGCTATGCAAGGCTTAGAGCCCATGTGACCTGAAGAGCCACTACGACTTGTGGTCAGAGGCAGAGTTGTGGTTGAGGATGCAGTTGTTGACGTGCTTCCAGTACTCCGTCTCTGTTCAGGAAGGCGCAACCTAACCTCGTCGTCAATAGCATCTGTGATGCCCCGCTGCGCTTGGTATCACAGATCCTACAAGAGTGCATTGATGGAATCCTCCACAAGAGGCCCCCATAAACATTCACACATCTCCACCTTCCACCTCAGACCAGCAGAGGGAGCCCGTTAGGGATATAAATAGGGAAGGTGGAGCTAGGCAGTTCAGTTCCTCTGAAGAGTTCCTGCAGTAGAGAAGCCTAAGAGAGGTCAGTCTGCAGTGGAGCTCAGTCTAGTCTAGAGAACGCAGTTAATAGTTCAGCAGTGGAGCACGAGGCTCCTGCTTGCTAGATTCAGGGAGCCCAGATAGAGCTTAAGGTGTGCCGGTGCCGTAAGATCAGTGAAGCGCGGCAAGCTGCCGTTAGTGTGTATAGCCTAGTGAGGGCCCGAGTAGGCCAAAGGCGAGTGGCGAGTTAGTACATAAGGGGCAGAGGAGCTTAACCAGCTCACCCCGAAGCATTTACCGGACACAGGATCCGAGCTTACCAGTATCTCTATGACCCAGTAAGGCATAACCGGAATCCCTGGAGAACTACAAGTCCCAGGATCGCTAAGGTGCTGATATGTAACAGAGCCAGGAGACGCTTAGGCCCCGCATACTGGGAGCGTGAACTCCAAGAGAAGGCCCTACCACAAGGTCAGCCAGCGCAGGACAGAGACAAAGTTAGGCCTAGCTCCAGGCAGGTCAGAAACTTACTACGCAGAGGCAAGAAACAGGAGGCCCTACACCCGCTCATTGGGGAGGATCCTGATATGCACCCTTCACCCTACAGTGCTCCGGGATGTGCCTGAATTTCCACCAGTAAAAGGTACTGAAGTGACTACCGTGTCCGTTCCCGTTCTTGCTCTGACCCAGCTGGGTCTCGCCTGTCCTGCATTACCCCTGCATACGCTGCCCTGAGACCTAGCTCCACCTGTGGGGAGCTATACCATCGAGCTGCCTTATCACCGGCCTCAGTGGACTGCTGCAGCGCTGGTGCTTGTCACCAGATACCACAGGTGGCGTCATGAACTCTTATAAAATTAACAATTATCCACCCTTTTAAAGAGAGACCCCAGGGTACGGGCCAGGGAGCCGACCACCGCGACATCCCCAAGGCCAGGCAAATGCCCGGGTACTGAGTCATCCCCATCCCCAGGGCTAGTCACATCCTCCTCCACCTCCTCTGCTGACCTCATCGACTGTCTGACTGTGGGTTGACAGTAAGTGGGATCTCCAACCTCGTCATCATCACCCTGTGTGTTATCACACCCGTCGCCCTCAGAGCCAACCTCTTCCTGCCCTGACCGAAAAGTCAAGTTGTCGCTCCAATCAGGTATTTGAGTCTCATCATCGTCTTCATCATTGTCTCCACCAACAGGAGTTACAGTTTGGGAACAAGGGTCTACATTATGCTCAGAACCTTCTTCATCTGGTCCTGGATCCAACTTATAAAGATTCTGGGCATCGGATCAGATCATTTCCTCATCTGGATTAACAGAAGCTCTGGAGCAGACCTCCGTTTCCCAGGCTATAGTATGAGTAAACAGCTGGGCAGACTCAGCCATCTGTGTTACCCCATACTCAGACGGGCAGCTGGAGACTTGGGAGCTGTGAGGAAGCAAGTGCGATTGGGGTGACACCTCTGAGGACTGGAGTATTTGTGATGTTGAAATTGAGGTGATGGAGAGTCCACTTGAAGGAGCACTTGATATTCGTTGAAGCACCTGCTGTTTTTGTGCCTCATCTAGAATTTGTAGCGATGGGCGTGTCCGTAAGAATGGGATCGTATCACATTGTCCACGAAAAGAAGTCGACATCTTAGTTTGGCTGGAAGATGGTCTTTCTTCTGCAGATGTTACCCCCCCCCCCCACCGTGGGGGGCCTCGACCCACCGGCGGACAGGCACCAGTATTGGGATAGGGGGGCTGGCCGTCAGGGTCCACCGCGGCTCTGGCACAAACCCGGCGACACAGAGGTGGCACAGGCAGGAACGGACTGGCCGTGTCGGCTTCTCACTTTTTGGATTTTAGAAAGGCATGACATGCCTATATCTGTGTCTCCCCCTCCTTTTACTCCTCCACCTCTTTTCTTTTCGCATGACTATATGTACTTGTCACTTTTCCATGTGTTAGTTGTGTCTTCTGAGCAGTTTGTCAGCTTTTGGACACCTTTGAAGGTGTTTTCTATGTGTTTCTATGTGTTTTTGTTTGCCTGCCATTGGTTTTAACGGTGTTCGAAGGTGTTCGACGAACAGTTCGACGAACAGTTCGGCGAACACACGGGTGTTCGACGAACCGAACCGAACTCGAACACTACGAGGGTGGCTCAACACTACTGTTGACTGAACAGTTCATTGAGGGTCTACAGTCCAGCGCCCACCGAACCCAGTTGCGTGTAATGGCCTTGCAGAACCCTGATTTGGACTTTGCGCAGTTCAAAGACAGGGCCATCCGGGTGCTCCGAGAACCGGCACCAGGTGGCGCTGTAACCCACAGGCGCCCTGCTATCACCTATCACCAGGAGGCGACGCCCTTGTCTGCAGAGCCTGTGGGAGCTGATGCACAGGCTTTGGACAAAGACCCGGCTGTAGACCTGCACCATCAGGTCCAAGAACTGACCAAAAACGTTGCCGCGCTAACCAGAACTGTGCAGTCTTTACAGATGTCTTCCCCAGGAAAGATCCAGCTGGCTTCCAGTCCGGAGGATGTCCCTTGGCGCTGACAGAGGTGGATCCCATCGTCCAGAGGAAGACCCAGCGACCGCTACGACGAGGACGGACAACCCATCTGCCGCCGCTGCAACCAACCAGGACATATGGCAAGGTACTGTTATTTAAATGGGCCCAACCTGGGGCAGAGGGCCGACCCCCCAGACATAAGATCATCAGGCCCATCGAGCTGGCGTGAAAAGTACGTAGGGGGACGACCGGTCTTGCCTGTGGTGTTGGATGACATTCCTATGAGTGCACTACTGGACACCGGGTCACAGGTAACCACCATCCCCTATGTGCTTTTTAAGCGGTACTGGAATGACTCGGATATTACCCGCTACCCAGATGACGATTTGAGCATCATCGCCAGCAATGGTCAGCCCTTACCCCAGGTAGGATTCAAGGAGGTTACCATCAAAATTGGTAAAGTTGAACTACCAGCGCAAGGACTGATTATTGTGGACATTGACCGTCGTGAAAGCCACCCTAAGATAACCTTGGGTACTAATATTATTGAAAATTGTCTTGCAGAGATAATTCTCATATTACAGCAGGTTGCGGTGAATGCCAGCTCCAGATAGCAGCGTGTCCTACAAAAAGAGATCAGAGCCCTGATGAAAAGGTAACAGGTAGAACTGTCTGGTGGTGAGATTGGTAGTGTAAGGATGAGTGACCCGTTCCCTATCGCCATGCCCCCAAAAAGTGAGATGATGATCTGGTGCCGGACTGCAATCGGGTTAAGAGGAAGGGACTACCAAGCCATAGTAGAACCCGTCTACTCAGACAGTAGGCCCACCATTTTGACAGCACGGGGGTTGGTCGATGTACGCCATGAGAGGGTACCCGTCCGCATCCTAAACATTGGGGAAAGAGAAGTATACTTGCCCCGGTATTCCACTCTAGCCAAATTGTTCACCGTTAACCAAAACTCTGTAAAGGCCGTGGAACCCTTGCCTCCATCTCAACCAGAGGAGGGTAACGGCTCCAAGAAACAAATGGAGGACTGGTGTCAGAAACTGCATGTGGGTACCGACTCCACTCCCCCACACCACAAACAGGGAGTCTACCGGATGGTTCAGGAGTACGAAAAAGTTTTTAGCAAACACCCGCTAGACTTTGGGCAAGTAAAGGGGGTAGAACACCACATCCCCACGGGAGACCATCCACCCATAAAGGAAAGATACCGACCTGTACCCCCTGCACACTATCAGAATGCCAAGGGAATGTTGCGAGAATTGAAGGAGGCTGGGGTAATCAGGGACAGCTGTAGCCCCTGGGCAGCTCCACTAGTTCTTGTGAAAAAGAAAGATGGCACCATGAGAATGTGTGTAGACTACAGGAAGGTCAACCGTATCACACACAAAGATGCGTACCCGTTACCTAGGACAGAGGAATCTTTAGCTGCATTAAAGTCTGCTAACTTCTTCTCCACTTTGGATCTTACTAGCGGGTACTGGCAGGTTCCTGTTGCAGAAGCAGACAAGGAGAAGACCGCGTTCACCACCCCGATGGGTCTCAGCGAATTCAACTGTATGCCGTTCGGACTCTGCAATGCGCCAGGAACCTTCCAGCGGTTGATGGAGTGCTGCCTGGGGCACAGGAATTTCGAGATGGTCCTGCTATACCTGGATGATGTCATCGTGTATTCCAAAACATACGAGGACCATCTGAAACACCTGGCAGAGTTGTTTGACGCCCTGGCAGGCTACGGCCTAAAGGTGAAACCCTCCAAGTGTCATCTACTGAAACCAAAGGTACAGTACCTGGGACACGTGGTGAGTGCTGACGGAGTAGCTCCAGACCCTGATAAGATCACAGTGATTAAGGACTAGCCAAGACCCTCCAGCATAAAGGAAGTGCAGCAGTTCCTCGGGTTGGTAGGCTACTACCGAAGATTCATCTCCGGGTTCACCAAAATGGCAGCTCCTTTGCAGGACCTCCTGATAGGCCAGTCCAGGAAGGCCAAAAAACAGAAGCCGCCCTTCAAATGGGACAAGCTGGAGGATGAGTCTTTCCGCCAGCTGAAGATGGCCCTCACGGGGGATGAAATCCTGGTGTACCCTGATTACGGCCATTTTTTTATTCTCCACACAGACGCGAGCAACATCGGGCTAGTGGCGGTGCTGTCCCAGATCCAACAGGGCAGAGAACGGGTAATCGCTTATGTCAGCAGGAAGCTCCGGCCCACGGAAAGGAATCCTGAAAATTACAGCTCCTTCAAGCTAGAGTTCCTCGCAGTGGTATGGGCAGTGACAGAGCGCTTTAAACATTACCTTGCCTCTTCCAAGTTCACCGTGTACATGGACAACAACCCGTTGACACACCTGGACACTGCAAAACTAGGTGCCCTGGAGCAGAGATGGATGGCCCGCCTATCCAACTATGAGTTCACCATCAAATATCGGGCGGGACGCACAAATGCCAACGCAGACGCCCTGTCCAGGATGCCGAACTTGCCGGACGGAGGGGAAGATCCAGAAGAACTGGAAGAGATTGAACTCCCTGCGTTACACCGTCATGGGATTACCCAGTATTCCCACTGTGTAAGGAACAGGCGCTCTGCCACGTTCGATCCCTTACCCCACCACAGCTGGGCGGAGACGCAAGACAGTGACCCAGCCGTCCACCTGGTAAAAGAGATGCTGGCACAGGCTAATGCCCGCCTTGACCCAGACGCTCCGGAAGAAACCAAACAGCTCTGGAAGGAGAAGAGTAAACTGTTTCTCTACAAGGGGAAGCTGTGCCGGAGAATTGTCAACTCCCAGACACATGAGCTGACCTGGCAGGTAGTGGTCCCGAGACGAGACGCGGCTATGGTCCTGGAGGCATACCACGATGGAGCAGGGCACTTTGGATGGAAGAAGTTGGAGTACCTGTTGCGTGAACGGTTCTTCTGGGTAGGCATGAGAGGGGCCATTGAGAGATGGTGAAGAGACTGCGGCCCGTGCAACATAAGAAGAAAGGACAGTGCCAGCCAGAAGACTCCCCTGCAGTCCATCATCACCAAGCAGCCACTAGAACTGGTAGCCCTGGACCATGTGAAGCTGGCTCCAAGTAGGTCCGTGTACGTCTACGCCCACTCCATCGTAGACCACTACTCCCGGTTCCTGGTGGTGGTCCCTGTCAAGGACTTAATGGCTCAGACAGCAGCTAGAGCCTTCCAGCAGCACTTCTGCCGTCCACACGGGTATCCGGAGCAAGTGTTGACTGACAAGGTCCAGCCTTCGAAGCGGAGGTCTTCCAGGAGTTCTGCAACCTCTATGGCTGCAAGAAGATAAGGACAATGTCCTATCACCCCCAAACCAATGGATTATGCGAGAAGATGAACCAGGTGGTGATAGACTTTCTGAAAACGTTGCCCCTGGAAGAACGCAGTCTGTGGCCTGAAAAACTGCCTGATCTGGTGGATTTGTATAACCACATCCCAGTAAATTCCACTAACTTCACCCCGGCTTACCTAATGAGAGCAAGACCTGGTAAGCTGCCTATTGACCTGGATATGGGAGTCCTGACCCCCGAGGACACCTCGCCAGAGGCAGACTGGGATACAGAACGGCAGCAGCAGTACCGGAAAGTGCAGGAGAGTGTTGAGAGAAGTCTGTCTCAAGCAAGAGAAAGGCAAGAGAGGACTTACAACCAGCATGCTCCCGCTGCTCCCCTGGCACCTGGAGAGCAGGTCTTGAAGAGGAAAAGGCAGCTCCATAAGTTGGATGACCAGTGGGAGAAGGAACCGTACACAGTACTGCCATCAAGCCATGAAAATCCAAAAGTATGCATTATCAGTAAGGATGGAGGAGAGACCACAGCCACTGTCTCCAGAGACCACCTGAAGAAGTGTCCCGAGCAGCTGCAAAGCACTGATGAAGACCAAGATAGCCCTCAACCCGCAGAGGAAAGGGAAGAAATGGTCAGTACAGTACTCGGAGAATTTCCCCGGTCCTGGACACAAATTAACAAAGCTATTGTGGTACCCGTCCTTACCTTTCTCCAGCCAGCCCCTCAAGGGCCTACAGAAGAGCAAGTAGTGTTGGGAGAGCAACCGGCCCCGGAGGCAGAAGATTCCATACAAGCAGCCCAGGAGAATCAACCCTCTGCTAGTAGTGAGCCTGCCGTGCCCGTAGTGAGCCAAAGGGTACGCAGAAAGCTGCCCAGCCTACCCAAAACATCTCCAAATACCTGTAGTGCAGACACTAGTGAGCCCACTACACAAGGGGTAGAAACAGGGGACCCAGAAAGGACACCACCAGATAGCGTGTTACGTAGGTCCACCAGGAGCACTAGGGGTCAAATGCCCGCTCGCTGGAGAATTTAAAATGTGATATAAATGCCTGTATATTGCAACTGTTGAAACGTTTTATGTTTGTTGGATGAATACTAATTGTGTTTTTCTAGTTACCCGACTGGGTTTATGGACTGACAGGTTATGGACAATGAATAACCGGAACTGTACCTTGTAAATAGTTGCACCTGTAAAGTGCCCCTTTTTGTCCCTGACCACAGAACAAAAACCCGTGGAGGTGGCTGAAGACGTGGTCCAACGCCGGATCATCGATGCCCTGTAGCCACCCCAGGGCCTACGTGGAGAGTTTGGGATGGGTCCCTCAAAATACTTCTTGGGTGACATGGACACCTGGTTACGGGAGCGCCGTGACCTATAAAGACTAAACTTCTTGTATATATGTTGGTATTCCAGGAATACCATGTCTGAGAGCGAGCATGGGTTTTCCTGGTCAGGAGCACATTTGCATGCAACACCTCCTGCCCCAGTACAGGGAGGGGAGGAACCTGCCCTTTATAAACTGGATCTGGGGTGGGGTTAGTGAGTTAGTTCCAGGAAAGGGACAGAGCAGCAGCTAGGAGCTCTGTAGGAGCCAGGAGCTGAAAACCAGGGACTGGAGCAGAGCTCGTCCTGGCAGAAAGATGCAGAGAACCGGACAACGGAGTCCGAGGCTGTGGGGATATCTACATCCAGCAGCAGAAGCCACCTGGCAGGGGATTTCAGGTCCTCTGGCCATAGAAAGCCCAGAGGCTCAGTCACACGCAAGGGACCAGCAAAGCCATCGAGGAGCGGAAGGCACCAAAGGCCCCAAGTCACCAGCCGTACGGGTGAGCACCACATGGTACACTCAGGGACGTGGGCTACTACACGACTACAGCAGGGTAGCCAGGAAGAGTGCAGTCAGACGGGAAGGCCTATACCTCCACCTGGCCAGGGGGACTCTTGTTCGCTCACAGACTGACCAGGCCTCTAATGTTAGCCAGTACTCCCGGCAGGGCCTTCTTCATTACCAACAGTAAAGACCCTGAACTGCACTGCACGGACTCTGAGTCATTTCTGCTGCGCCCACGCACCACAACCCTCACCATCTACAGACGCTGCCCTGAGACTACACTCCTCCCGTGGGGAGTTATACTACCCTCTGCTGCGCACACAATATCAGCCTCAGCGGTCTGCCCCGCAGCGGCGGTTCTCAGTGACCGCAATCCATGGGTGGCGTAGTCGGACATTTAATCATAAAAACCACATAAATAGACTGCCACTGGTTTGACCACCCTGAGCCACAGGACCGGGTCGCCGCCACGGAGACTACAACCCCCAGCATTATACAGAGACCCGGCTCCGGGTATTTCCCCTACACACGGCCCAGGGGGCACGTCACTGCGCACAGACGGCGCATAGCAGTGACGTTCAAAGGCCGCTAGCCAATCAAAGCAGAGCACGTCAGCGTTCGGCCTCTGATAGGCCGGCGGAAATTGAATGTCACTGCTATACGCCGGGCGCTGACATCAGTGATCTGAAGAGGCCTCCAGCCAGGGGGCTGCTGAGAGCGCAGCCTCTGATCAGTCGGCGGCCCTGTAGAAGACCACACCGACATGAAGCTGCAGAGGACACCGCCGGGGGAGTGCAGGAAGGTAAGAAGAATTTTTTTTTCTTTTATGAATGGGCAGGGTAGTGAGTGAATGGGGAGAGGGAGATGATACTATACTATACAGGGGCACATGATGGGGAGGGAGATGATACTATATAGGGGCACATGATGGGGAGGAAGATGATACTATATAGAGGCACATAATGGGGAGGGAGATGCTATATAGGGGCACATGATGGGGAGGGAGATGCTATATAGGGGCACATGATGGGGAGGGAGATGCTATATAGGGGCACATAAGGGAAAGTATGCTATATAGGGGCACAAGAGGGAGAGGATGCTATATAGGGGCACATGAGGGAGAGGATGCTATATAGGGGCACATGAGGGAGAGGATGCTATATAGGGGCACATGAGGGAGAGGATGCTATATAGGGGCACATGAGGGAGAGGGTGCTATATAGGGGCACATGAGGGAGCGGATGCTACATAGGGGCCTATGATGGTGGGGAGGAGGATGCTACGTAGAGGCCCATGATAGGGGAGGAGGAGGATACTACGTAGGGGCCCATGATGGGGGGTGCTACATAGGGGCCCATGATGGAAAGGGAGAGAATGATACAAAGGGCTCCATGATGGGGGGGGGTGATACCTAGGGGATCATGATGGGGGTGAGAGGATGATACATAGCGGCCCATAATGTAAGGTGATACATACAGCCCCAGGATGGGTGGGGGGATACATAAAGGCCCAAGGATGGGTGGGGGGATACATACAGGCCCAAGGATGGGTGGGGGGAATACATACAGGCCCAAGGATGGGTGGGGGGAATACATACAGGCCCAGGATGGGTGGGGGGATACATACAGGCCCAGGATGGGTGGGAGGGGATACATACAGGCCCAGGATGGGTGGGAGGGGATACATACAGGCCCAGGATGGGTGGGGGAGATACATGGGGGTCTAGGATGGGGGATATTATTAAATAAAGGGGGCCAGGATGGGTGACAATTACAGTATAGGGGGCAGAATGAGGTATTATTAGTTTATAGTGGTAAGTGGGGACATAATTACTGTAGGGGTCATTACTGCTGTAATATAATTTATTTTTGAGGATACTGTTCTCCATGGGGGGGTAACAAAAGGGAGGTCCTGTTACTGTGCAGGGCGGCACTATGTCGCTTTTTTTTCTTCATCTGCTGTACTGTAGAAATTAGGGAATAAGTGGGATTGTGCTGTAGAAGTGATCAGCTATTGTTGACTGTGTTATTTTCTGCATCGACAACTCCTGGATGGAAGAAGTGATGGCGGTCTGTGCCGGATGAAGAAGAAAAGCGAAGATGAAGGACTTCAACTAGAGACGTCACTGGTGAGTCAGTGAGTTACATTTAAATGCACACTATACACTGTATGCAGAGCTCCTGTGCATTAGTATTGTGTTTTTTATTCATGATCCTTATGGTAGTATTATTTGGTGACTGTGTAATGGTAACGTGTGGTCTGGTCATGGTATGGTGGTATTTGTCACGTGTATGTGGTGGTAATATGTGGTCTGGTCATGATGTGGCAGTATTTGTTCCTTTGAATGTGGAATTATTCAGTCACTATGTGGTGGTAATATGTGATCTGGTCACGATGTGGCAGTATTTGTTCCTTTGTATGTGGTATTATTCAGTCGCTATGTGGTGGTAATATGTGGTCCAGTCCTGGTGTGGCGGTATTTGTCCCTTGTATGTGGTATTATTCGGTTACTATGTGGTGGTAATATTTGGTCTGGTCATGGAGTGGTGGTATTTGTTCCTTGTATGTGGTATTATTCAGTCACTATGTGGTCTGGTCATAGTGTGGGGGTATTTCTCCTTTGTATGTGGTATTATTCGGTCACTATATCGTGGAAATATGCGGTCGGGCCATGGTGTGTTGGTATTTGTCTCTTGTATGTGGTATTATTCGGTCACTATGTGGTGGTAATATGTGGTCTGGTCATAATGTGACGGTATTTGTCCCCTTCTATGTGGTATTATTGGTCTTGGTATAGGAGATTACTTTGTGTATGGAGGATTCACTTGTTCTCTCTGATAACAATAAGTAGAAGATTCTTTATTTCCAATAGAGATGAATTACTTTGACATTTAACCCATCCCTGACCTGTGTCTCTTATACAATAGCAAATATGCACTTAGAGAGGTTCTCAGGTGAAAACAAGTAGTCGCTTATCCTGATTTTACATCATTATTTGTAAACCAAAACCAGGATTGGGTGATAAATACAGAAGTGTTGACGTTTTTCTATTATACTTTTTGTCTGATTGTTCATCTCCTGGTTTTGACTTACAAATAAGTGATGTAAAATTCTGACCAAATACCGAATGTGTGAATGTGACCTAAGGATAAGTTATTGATTGGTGGGGGTCTGACTGCTGGGACCTGCACCTATCTGCAGAATGTGGAGCTTTTCTCCCCATTAGACTGGAGCTCATGGGCAACTCAACCACTGATCCATTCATTCCCTCAGTGGTTGCGAACTCTGCTCTTGTTTGTTTTCTGGAAGCCCCTAAAGAGAATGAATGAGGCTGCGGTCTGACCTCCCACCTGCAGCTCCATTTTAAAATGGGGATAAAAGTGTCCTGTCAGGGATAAAAGTTCCCCATTCTTATGATCGGTGTGGTTTCCAATGGTCGGATTCCACCGATCAATAAGATATCTCCCACCTAACCTGTGGATTGGTGATAGTTGTTTTCATCAAAGAACCCCTGTAATGTAACATACCGTAATTGTACATCACAGTTATAGTGGTGCACAGTAGATGTGCAGGAGCCGCCAGTGTTTTACAGGCGATGCTCCACTATAACAGGGGTAACTGCTAACAGGTATGTGCATATGGGTGTAGGGTTGGCCCTTAGAGTCAATTTCCCCTGTGGGCCCCAGACACCCCAGTCCAACCCTGTGTGAGGGTGATTTTTATTTGTGGCTAGGATCAAAAATTGACGTACATACGTTATTATTTTGCAATTAAAAAAACCTAGTGGTGTGAACCGCTTCATAGAACACATATCCACTATATTCTGTCTGTGAAAAACGTGGATACATACGTAACAGGTGTCTGAATCACGGATCAAAGTAGGATGTGTCTCAGGTTTTTTTTTCTTCCAAATATGATGAAAAAGCATATTCACTGTTATGGGTCCATGATCTATCTTCAAAAATTATGCATAGCTCATGTACCAAAAAAATCTCATGTATGAAAGAGCTCTTATTGACGAAGATGGGGGATAGAAGGGGGCCCTTATCCAGTTATGGCTTTATTAGTATAGAAACAGAACGTTTTCTAACTCTTTACCTCCGTAGACTTTTTATGGAAAGTTTTATATCACTTATAAGGTCATAACTGATTAAGGGTCCGGTGCTCGACCCACACAACAGTCAGTAAGTGTGAATGTGTACATGTGTATACGGAGCATAAATGTTTATACTCATGTACAATGCGTGTATTGCTGTCAGTGTGTGTGTGAGCCCTCATTCAGTAAAATACGATACGGGTGTTGTGGGATGGGGGCCTGTAGTTATCCATAACTGTGGGCTCCCTCTCCCACCATCCATATCACCCCTTACTAAATAAGGCCCCCTCTCATACACACTGACAGCTATACACACATTATATATGAGTATAAGTACTCACACAGTGTGCACCATAAACATGTATACCCAATAAATACTCACACAGTGTGCACCATAAAAACATATACCCAATAAATACTCACACTTTACACACAAAATCCCTTACTTTACCGCTGAGTTGCCGTGTGCAGAAAAAAAGGCTCAACTCAGTGTAGCTGCAGCCTGCAGACCTCCTTCCTCTATTTGTCCTTACAGCAAGGAAGAGAAAAGTGTGTGTATGAGGGGGAAGAAAGCAAGGAGGTGTTAAGGTGGCACAGAGAGTTTTATTAAGGTAGTACTGTAGAACTCAATGTAGATGCCAATACAACCTTACATGATGCCCCAGACTTCAGCTGGAGTAACTCTGCTCCAAACATTCAGGATTCAGAAGCAAGGGGGATGGCCCACCGGAGGAATGTCCGGTGCTCTGCGGGGCCAGTCCGACATTGGTGATATGTAGTGGACGCTCTCTGCTCTCCTGATCTCACTGCAGAGCTGTGTGTGATTATACCTGACACATCTGCAGGTTCCTCTCAGCTTCCATCTCACAGGCAAACAAGGGTACAATATTGTTACAATACAGCAGAGTTCAGAGAGAAGCAAAAAATGTGTTTGCGAAAAGACAAAGTTCAGTTCTACTGTTCTGTGTTGGTTACTTGTCCTCTTTTACTTACAATAATCTCTGGAGGCAGATTCTCATATAGATCAGTGTTGGCCTATAGTCCTGAACAGCTCATTTACAAGTAAGAAAAATATTGAGTTTTTTGGAATAAGACATTGGATCGCAGATATCAAGGTATCATTTTATTCAGCTTCCTATGACCTACATGCCCATATAGATGGCTTAGGAGGGTTGATCCTACTGACAGATTCCCTTTAAAAAATTGCCTGCTTTCACCATATTTAGTCAATGCAAATGATTTACTCACGCTTTTGTCTTTCTCCTGCATGTTAATGGCACTGCAATAATCTATTAATCTCATCAGAATTGTGTCTCCCACTCAGTCACCATAGCATTTTGTGGTTGTCAGGTAACATACACACACTGATTTATCACCTTCCTTTATTGCTGTCTTCTTGTGATGTGATATATTTCGGTTTCACCACTTGAGGGAGTTTGTGGCTAAAGATTTGATTAGCTGAATAGATTGCACATAAAGCAGGATGATCTTTGTTGTGCACAAGAGGTCTGAGCTTCCAGGTTTTTATACTAAGAGGATCATTTCAGTTTCCCCATCATTGAGGGGGAAGGAGGAGTCGAGAGGAGACACACTGATAAGAATAAAACCACCTCCTGGAAGACAGAGCTGCTGACAGGGGGAGATCCTTGCCAGCTTCACTCTTTAGTTAAGCTGCAAAGGAAAAGAAGACTCAGATCCGGTAGAAAATAACAATCTGCAACATGAGCAACAAATACGACGTGGTTGTCATTGGAGCGGGCATTTCAGGTGCGTAATAGACATACTTCATGTTGTATCAACATAATATTTTGATTCAAAACATTGTGTCACTTGTTAGACCAACTTTAGCACTATCGCCTTTGTTGCTTCTTTATAAATAGAGATCCATGATGAAGATACATTGTAAATATTCCTCTGTTGTCAATTCAAATACTGAGCTTTTCTTTTCTTTACACATTGCTTAATCCACTGTGATCCTGTAGAAACTATCTTTGTAATCCGTCTAGGCTGCAGGGCTCAAGCTGACAAAGAACATCAGTGTAGTGAGATTATTGTTCATTTGCAATACATCGGATTTTAAAGAAGGTGCCACTATCCATTATTCAGGATTGTGGTGCTACAATGATTATCGCAGATGTCTAGAAATGTAATACCACACTTTAACAAGATCATTTTGTAATCTGTATAGGTGAGATTTGTGGAGGCAGATCACAATGTACTAACTCAACAGCGTTGGGCCTTGTGATTGGGAATAATGAGATGATATTAAAATATAGATACATGGTAGGCTAACAAAAGGGACAAGAAAGGGAACTAACTTAGAATGGGTACAAAGCATTCTGTATGTAGCAACAAGTTGTAGGTAGCATTCACTATGTATGGTTAGCTTTGATGATAGGGTGGAGTCTCTCCTTGGAGGTCTATGCTAGAAGATGCACTGATGTTCTTAAAAGTAGCCATACACATTAGAGTAATATCAACCGAACCCACAGATATAAGCAGGTCCCACCAGGCGTCTAAGGTGTATGAGGGTGTCCTCTGAAAGCAGATGTTGGGGGAAAGGATTTGGCTGTTGGATTTTAACGAGTATGATCTTTTTTGTATTCACAGGAAATAAGCAGTGGCTTATTCCCCTCTCAACATTGCCAACACCTGTATAAAATGTATGGCCAGATTTAAACCCTTGTAAAACCTTATGTTTGATGTCAGGTGTGTATGTTGTAGAAACACAATTAAAATAACCAATTCACATTTTTCAATATAAAAGGGAAAGACGATTCATCAAGACTGGCATTTCTTATCCTCTTGAGTAATTTATGCCAAATTCATTCAGACGCACAAGCCTCCATATGAATTTTTCTCATCTTTGCTGTCATAAACCAAAATTTATGCCAATTATGAGCTGGAATACATTTTTACTATAATTTACATAAATTTGTAACATAAGTTCTAATAAATATGTTGGGCCTTTGTTGGCCACAGCCCTCCCATAATGCCTTGACCATTTTCTTAGAAAAGTGCTTGGGCCGCATAAAAACACAAAAAAGTCACACATTTTTTTTTAACAAATAGGGATTGTGCAATAAATAGTAACTTTTATATTCCAGAAAACTGGCATAAAGTGCTTGATGAATGACAAAAGTCTTCAATCATCTCCTGCTCCTTCAATAAACATGCATAATCCGTTCAATTGAGAGTACATGTGTTTTCAGTTGGGAGAGTAGAGAAGGCCTCTGCCATGCACCTCTACCAGCAGCTTGAGATAATTTAAGGATTGGTGCATATAATGTGCCTGATCTTTCTCTCCCCAGAGAGCTTGAAGGCTCCCACACACGTTTTATGGTTGGTTGGTCCTGGCGAAATTGGCTCGTTTGGTTGACTTTTTTCTTATGAGAGTTAAAGGCTTATTCTCATGTTGCAAAATAGGAAGAGAACAGTGAACAGTAAGAAATCAAGCTAGTTTGAAATTAAGGCCACGGCCCCACTATCAGTGTTTGGTCAGTATTCGGTCAGTATTTCTCAGGAATGGGAGCCAAAACCAGGTGAGGAACAATCAGAGAAAAGGTATAATAGAAACAAGTCACCAATTCTGCATTTATCACCCACTCCTGTTTTGGCTCCCACTCCTGAGGAAAAATACTGACTGAATACTGACCAAATACTTACAGTGGGGCCGTGGCCTTACTCTCTATTTCTATCTGTCTCTGTTCTTATGTTATCCCGATTTTTCTTTTTTATTGTTTATTGCTTGTTGCCTAGGTTACCAGCCACTACTGCTGCTGGTGATCTATGGATGAACATGTACAGAATTTACAAGCTCTCTCCAGCTGACCATTTTGTAACCACTAACTGGAGGATGGCCAGGAGCGCTGAAGCACGTGGTTAGGTTATTATCTTTGCCAGATTCAGTGTCACTGCACTTCTGATGCTACATATGTAAGACTGATTCATATAGAAGTGATTGACAGGTGTCTGTCTATGTACACAAGAGTAAGAGACCTGTCACTCATCTGCAGCGGCGATGGGAAGAGCCCACTGATTGGACTAGTCTTGTCTCCAACTATTGTCCCAGATCGGATCTTCAAAGAATATTTTCTCTCTGCCATTTTAGAGAATAATATACCAGGCTGAAATTGATTCTGCCAGTGATTTGTGCAGCATGAATCAAATAACAGGTTCCCTTTAAACTATTCCTTTATGTTTTCATTCAAGATATCAGATGATTTCCTACAGGCCATATTTTCATAGGGAAACCCTCAAACTATAAAAAAAAGGCATATCTAGTATTAGTGTAATTTAATTGGCGCATGTCTCTGCTCACATCACTATTGAGACTTACATCAGAGGTATACA
Source organism: Phyllobates terribilis (assembly GCF_046119375.1). Taxonomy (NCBI): domain Eukaryota; kingdom Metazoa; phylum Chordata; class Amphibia; order Anura; family Dendrobatidae; genus Phyllobates; species Phyllobates terribilis. The sequence goes on from NW_027362762.1 coordinate 746,275,607, forward strand.
TTGCAAGGATTTTCCACTCTATACATTCAATGGAAGGCTCTGATGTATGCCACTGTAAATTGTAGATCTAAGGAGTAACCTTTCTCCTTGTAGAGAATGACATGCCAGGATGAGGAAACTTATAGGCCATTCAATGCTCCTCTGGGAAATTAAATATGCAAATTGCCTCTTCACAGAGGAAGTGAGCCTGAACTCTAGTGCCACCTATTGGAAGTAGCAATCCTAAAAGTCAATATTGACACTTTAACGAGCCTTGTCTTGTTAAAGGGTCGATATTGAGGGTCTCATTAAAGGGTTGAATTAAATATGCAAATTGTCTCTGAAGATAATTTGCATATTCAGTTTGCATGGCCTATAAGTCTCATCATGCTGACCTGTCAGGCATGTCACTCTCACAAGGAGAAACGTTACCCCTTACACCCCAGTCAGAAGCCTCTCATGCAGCCAAATCAGATCTCATGCTTTGTACTGAGGAGGAGGAACACCCCAAAACACATATTTGCAAATTGAGATTCTGATTTGGCTTTTATCCTAAGTCATATTGCAAGGCTCGTTAAAGGAACGATATTGACTTTGAGCATTGCTACTTCCAATAGGTGGCACTAGAGTTCAAGTCCTCTTCCTCCTCACTGAAGAGACAATTTGTACTGTTAATTGTAGGCATATTACAGTGGTAGGCATTTCTCATCACTACTAAGCTTTAAAACTGGTGCTGGATGCCTCTGGGAAGAATAACATAGTATACTACATAGACTTTCAGTGCTTTCAGTAAATAGAGCCCTAGTGAGGTGCTAGAAAATGTTCCCATGTGTACCACAATAGTAGGGCCTGTTGCATCTAATGCATTTGATAAAGGGAGGTGGCTTCCTATATGGCCCCATTCTGTACCCTATTTAGATCAACCCAAAATAAAAGCTAACATATTTTTTTTATTGCATACTAAACAGGAAAAAAATAGTGTTAGAATTTCTTTTTTTCCCAATCTACCATGAGAAATAGTTACTAAAGTTAATCAATACGCTGCATGTACTCCAAAATAGTACTATTGAAAAATTACATTTCCAGCTCAAAAAACACACCCTCATGCAGCTATTTCTATGGAAAAAATGCAATAATTAAAAAATGTTAACAGACCTATATTTTGTGAACCATCAAAGACAATTAGTGGTTTAAAAATGGTGGCAGACAACCTATACTATCTACTAACTACAGAGTGACTATTGAGAGACCTGGGCACTAGGCAATGACTATTGAAATATTACAGTGGTAGGCATTTCTCATCTCTACTAAGCTTTAAAACTGGTGCTGGATGCTTCTGGGAAGAATAACTTAGTATACTACATAGACTACAGTAAATAGAGCCTTAGTGAGGTGCTAGAAAATGTTCCCATGTTTTAAGTACTTATATCTACATATTGCATAGCTGATAATAACATTTTAATTCCCAATGATTACTTGGAAACAAGCAAATCTTGACTATAACAGGCCGGTGTAAATAGTTAGAGCCCTTTTCCAGCGGACCTGCTTTGTTGAAAACTGCAACATGGTAATATTCTAATCACAGCTCATACTTTCTAGTAATACTACTTTAGTTTAGGATTGAAATACTTTCTAATGAAACAGATTTAAGATGTCAAGTTGCTTTGACACTTGGGCGCATGGGTGGACAGTAAACTCACCTTTAGTGACCAGTGCCAGGAAGCTGCTGCCAAGGCTAATAAAATAATGGGATACATTAAAAGAGGCATAGATGCTTATGAAGGGAACACAGTTTTGCCTCTATACAATCAGTAGTGCGGCCACACCTAAATTACTGTGTACAATTTTGGTCTCTGGTGTATAAGAAGGTCTGAGCTGAACTGGAGCGGGTACAGAGAAGAGCAACCAAGGTTATTAAGGGAATGGGTAAGCTGCAATACCAAGACAGGTTAAACTTGGGGTTATTTAGGTTGTAAAAAATGAAGGCTTAGGGGTGAACTTATTACAATGTACAAATATGAGGGGACAAAACAAATCTTTCTTATGATCTTTTTACACCTAGGCCTATGACGGGGACCAGGGGGCATCTTCTACGTCTATAGGAAAAAAAGTTTAATCATAATTACAGATGCAGATTCTTTACTGTAAGAGCAGTGAGACTATGGTACTCTCTGCCACATGATGTTGTAATGGTTGAATCACTACTAAAATTCAAGGTGGGGCTGGATGCCTTTCTTGATAAATGTAATGTTACAGGTTATGGGCACTAGTTTCTGTGATGGGGTCGTTGATTCTGGAAACTAGTCTGAATGCCGTATGTGGAGTCGGGAAGGAATTTTTCCCCTAATTTGGAGCGTTTAGTGTCTGCACCATGGGGTTTTTACATTCCTCTGGATCAACATGTTAGGTTATAGGTTTAACTCAATGGACTTAGGTCTACCTTCAACCTTAAAAACTATGAAATTATGAAACCTCAGTTCTTTAAATGCCAATAACCATTATGTCATAGATGCTGGAACAATTTGTCTCAATAAACGGAAATGTCTTCCATCTTATAGAATAAGTAAACGACTTCTTTCTGACTTAACTTTTACTATGACCATGTTGAATTGGGTATAGGAAGTATAAAGATATATGTGCAAAGAATAATATTTGCAAACGTAGAAAGCAATTTTCTCAACAGAAAATAATCCCCTTATTTCAAATGGCTTTCAACTTAAATTATGTACAAGCAAAAAATATAAAAGTGGTTTGGACTTGGGTAAAATCGCCCCATCCATGGCTTGATTCACAGAGTTCTATTTCTAAATGATCTTTGACAAAGCCATTTTAAACCAGATTCACATGTAAAAACTATGGTACAATTATTGTCATAATTTCGAAAAATGGTGTAAAAAGAGCACCACAGTCGCAGTATGTAAACCAAGCGTTATGAAATCGTAAGGAAAGAAATAGAAATCTGATAAAATGGGACAAACTAAAATGTATTTGTAAATGCTCATTCAAGCGAGCATATTATACATAAATGTACTGTCCCCTTTAACATCAGATATCACACTGACAACTGTTATTGAATAGGACTGTTAGGATGACACTTTTCACATGGACCGAGTATCCATGTGAACAAAATCGCAGCACGCGCTATTCTCTGCCATATTTCGGATGAGATCCGCCTATTCAAGAAAATCAGATGTCATATAGATCATCAAAACTGCATCTAATTTTTAAGGAAACATTACAATATTTAACACAGGAATTTTATTTGGTCTTGTAATTTTTTTTAAACGTTGATATTGATGGAAAACAGATATCATGCTGATGTAAAAAAAAAATGACACATAGATGACAATACGGATGAAAAATCACCCATTTTTCGGTCTGAAAATCAAATGATTTTTTTATGCGCTCGTCTGGGCCTAGCCTAAAGCTGCTGGTACAGAATAACATAGCGATTAACACAAATCCATACCATGAATAGCCTGTGTAAGAAGAAGAATAAAAGGTTGGTCGTGATTTAGGTTCACGTTGCTATTAAAGCAAAAACAGCATGGATGAATTTCCAGGTCAGTTATAAATAGTATAAAAATAATGAGCCAAGCTCTTAGAAAACTCCTATAAGGGGATCAGTATGCTGCAAATCAGGGATTCACAATCCTTTCTATAACACCAAAGCCATGTTTAGGAATATTTCTGACTGTGCACGTGTCTATTAGGATTACTGTGAAAGTCCGTAATTAACATGTATGTGGTTACGTAGAGAATGTTTTACAATCCACATGCATTGCTATCATTTTTACTTAATTAACTGTTTAACGTTATTTATCAACTCATTAAGAAACTTCCTCTAATATATAATCGGTTATATACAATGTGCAAATAGGGACACAAAGACAACTTTAATTACATGCTTGTTACTTAAACTATGTCATCTAAATACAATATATGTGTTGCACTGTGTATTTGTTAGGCCTCCTTCACATGTCCATGTTTCCAGTACATGTGGTATTCGTTTTTTTCACCGATACCACATGTACCCATTATAACTTATGGTGCTATGTGTGGCACCCCAGGGGTCTGGTCTCCACAGTAATAGCAATATTACGTCTGAGAGCAGGTGGGAGGTCTCTTGGTCAGGAATCCTATGCATGCCACACCTCCTGCCCAGTCCTGGGAGGGGAAGGACTTCCCCTATATAAAACTGGGGCTGAGGCAGGGTTAGTGAGTAGAGTAGAGTTGAGAAGAAGAGAAGCAGCTATAGGAAAGAGAGATCAGGAGCTCTGTGGGAGGAGTGCTAAAAGGAATCAGGGGCTGGCAGCTGAAGAGCTCGCCCTGATTGAAGAGTTACCACCGGACCCGGAGTCCGAGGCTGTGGGGATTAACCCAGACCCAGCAGCAGAAACCGCCCGGCAGGGGATTTCAGGTCCTCTGGCCAAGAAACCCGAAGGCACGGTCACACGCGTGGGACCAGCACCGCCGTAGTGGAGCGGAAGCCACTAGAAGGCCCCGAGTCACCGGCCATACGGGTGAGCACCACACGGTACACTCAGGGACGTGGGCTACCTTTACCCGCCTCTAGCAAGGAAGCCAGAAGAGTACAATTAGTTGGGGAGGCCTACAACTCCGCCTGGCCAAGGGGGATCCCATCTGCTCAAGGACTGACCAGGCCCCGACCGCTAGCCAGTACTCCGGGAGGGTCTATCTTTGTCACCAGTAAAGACCCTGAACTACACCGCATCGTCTCTGAGTGGTTCCTGCTACCCCCATCATCCACGTCAGCTGCCCTGAGGCCATACCCCTCCCGTTGGGGGTTATACCATCTACGCTGCACTATCCTACCACCGGCCTCAGCGGTCTGCCCTGCAGCGGCAGCTCCATAGCTGCATTCAACGGGTGGCGTAGTCGTCCTACATCTACTGCTAATATACCGCCACTTAGTCTGACTCCCTGGGCACGGACCGGGTCACCGCCACGAGACTACTACCCCTATCAGATCCGGCTCCGGGTAGGCTCCCGCGTGCGCAACGCTACACTAAGTAGGCCCAGGGGCGCGTCAGCTTTTGGCGTAGTCGGCAGGATTCCGTGCCCGCAACCACCGGGTACTGCGTGCCTGAAAAAGACTGTTCAAACTTACCAGTGGTGAAGATTCCCGCCATCCGTGGAGGTTTCCCGCCATCCGGCGCCATCTTCTACCTTCTTCCCGCCATCCGCGAAGTTTTCCCGCCATCCGGCGCCATCTTCTGCCTTCTTCCCGCCTTCCGTGGAGTTTTCCCGCCGTTGGACGCCATCTTGAAGACGCCGCGCGGGAAGAAGAGGGGCGTGGACTCCGAAAGCGCGCGAGAACTGAAGCCCCGCCTCACGTCCAGACGTTGCGTAAGGTCCTGGAAGGAGCCCAGCAGACGCCGACGTCACAGGAGCGCGACGGAAGGTCCTCAACCCTGACGATCCACTGCGGAGCCGCGGCCTACGGAAGAGGATCATCGCAAGGTAGGCCACGGTCCACTAGGGGGGGAGAAAGATGTCGGATACGGAGGAGAGCTTCACTGCCTCAACCCCCGCCAGCGCCAGCGCTGCTGCAGTCATGCCTTTTACCATGCCCTATATCCTGGGAGCAGCCTGGCTACCCCAATACTCAGGGGAGTCACATACCCTGAAGGACTTTAGAGAAAAGCTGGATAGCCTCTTCCAGGTGTACCCCCTCACAGAAGAGCAAAAAGTGAGCATCCTGGTGGCCCAACTAACCGGGGCAGCCCAAAGGGAGGTAAAGTCCTGGCCACCTGGGAGGAGGACTGTCGCGGGGATACTAACCCGGCTGAGGGACACCTTTGATACCCGCACCTCAGCCGAGATTAAGCTTAAATTCTATGGGTGCAAGCAGCGAGCACATGAGAGTATAAGGGACTATGCACTAAACCTACAAGAGGCCCTGAGAGCCATTAAGCAGACCGACCCTGACGGCGTGGGAAACGAGGACAGGCTGTTGACCGAACAATTTATAGAGGGACTATATTGCAATGCCCACCGAACCCAGTTGCGGGCAATGGCCTTACAGGATCCTCATCTGGACTTTGCACAGTTCAAGGACAGAGCCATCCGGGTGCTCCGAGAACCGGCACCGGGTGGCGTTGTGACCCACAGGCGCCCAGCTATCACTTACCACCAGGAGGCGGCGCCCTTGTCGGCAGGGCCTGTGGGGGCTGATGCGCAGGCTTTGAACAATGACCCGGCTCCAGACCTGCACCATCAGGTCCAAGAGCTAGCTAAAAGCGTTGCTGCGCTAACCCGAACTGTGCAGTCTTTGCAGGTTTCCACTCCAGGGAAGATCCAGCTGGCATCCGGACCGGAGGACATCCCGTGGCGTCGACCAAGGAGGACCCCACCGGCCAGAGGAAGACCCAGCGACCGATACAACGAGGACGGACAACCCATCTGCCGCCGCTGCAATCAACCCGGACATATGGCAAGGTACTGTCCTTTAAACTGGCACAACCTGGGGTAGAGGGCCAACCCCCAGGAAAAAGATCACCAGGCCCATCGAACTGGCGCGACAAATATGTGGGAGGACGTCCAGTCTTGCCTGTGGTACTGGATGGCATCCCTATGAGTGCCCTACTGGACACCGGGTCACAGGTCACCACCATCCCGTACGTGCTCTTCAAGCAGTACTGGAATGACTCGGATATAACCCGCTATCCAGACGACGACTTGAGTATCATCGCCAGTAATGGTCAGCCCGTGCCACAGATCGGATTTAAAGAAATGACCATTAAAATCGGTAGAGTCGAACTGGCAGCACAGGGACTGATCATTGTAGACATTGACAAGCGCGAGAGTCACCCAAAGATAACTCTAGGAACTAATGTGATTGAAAATTGTCTTGCAGAGGTGATTTTCATTTTACAGCAGGTTGCCAAGAACGCCAGCTCCGGCCAGCAGCGAGTGCTCCAGAAAGAGATCCGGGCACTGATGCGACGGCAACAAGTGGAACTCTCCGGCGGTGAGATTGGTAGCGTAAGAATGTGTGACCCTTTCCCTATTGCCATACCCCCGAAAAGTGAAATGATGATTTGGTGCCTGGCAGCTATTGGTCTGAGAGGTAGAGATTACCAGGCCATGGTAGAGCCAGTCTACTCAGACAGTAGGCCCACCATTTTGACAGCCCGGGGGGTAGTTGATGTACACCATGGGAGGGTACCCGTTCGCATAATAAATATTGGGAAAAGGGAAGTATACCTGCCCCGGTATGCTACGCTAGCCAAATTATATACTATCAACCAAAATTCTATACAGTCTGTGGAACCCTTGCCTCCATCTCACCCGGAGGAAGGTAACGGCTCTACGAAAATAATGGAGGATTGGTGTCAGCAACTACATTTGGGTACTGACTCCACTCCCTCCCACCAGAAACAGGGAGTCTACCGGGTGGTTCGAGAGTACGAGAGAGTGTTTAGTAAACACCCGTTAGACTTCGGGCGAGTCAAGGGGGTAGAACACCACATCCCCACGGGAGACCATCCTCCCATAAAAGAGAGGTATCGGCCCGTACCCCCTTCACACTACCAACACGCCAAGGGGATGCTTAGAGACATGAAGGAGGCTGGGGTAATCAGGGATAGCTGTAGCCCCTGGGCAGCTCCACTAGTCTTGGTCAAAAAGAAAGACAACACCATGAGAATGTGTGTAGATTACCGGAAAATTAACCGTATCACACACAAAGATGCGTACCCCTTACCAAGAATAGAGGAGTCTTTGGCTGCTTTAAAATCTGCTAACTTCTTCTCCACCTTGGATCTCACTAGCGGGTACTGGCAGGTTCCTGTAGCAGAGGCGGATCGGGAGAAGACCGCATTCACCACCCCGATGGGACTTAGCGAGTTTACCTGCATGCCGTTTGGACTCTGCAACGCACCAGGAACCTTCCAGCGACTGATGGAGTGCTGTCTGGGACACCGGAACTTTGAGACGGTCCTGTTATACCTGGACGATGTCATCGTCTACTCCAAGACCTACGAGGACCACCTGAAGCACCTGGCGGAAGTGTTTGAAGCTCTGGCAAGTTACGGCCTAAAGGTGAAACCTTCCAAGTGTCACCTCCTGAAGCCAAAGGTGCAGTACCTGGGACACGTGGTGAGTGCTGACGGAGTGGCTCCCGACCCTGATAAGATCACCGCAATTAAGGAATGGCCAAGCCCCTCCAGCGTAAAGGAAGTGAGGCAGTTCCTCGGGTTGGTAGGCTACTACCGAAGGTTCATTCCCGGTTTCACCAAAAAGGCAGCTCCTATGCAGGACCTCCTGATAGGCCAGTCCAGGAAGGCCAAGAACCAGAAGCCACCCTTCAGATGGGAGAAGCTGGAAGAAGAGTCCTTCCGCCAGCTGAAGATGGCCCTCACGGGGGATGAAATCCTGGCGTACCCTGATTACAGCCAGCCCTTTATCCTCTACACCGACACAAGTAACATCGGGTTAGGAGCCGTACTGTCCCAGATCCAGCAGGGGAAAGAACGAGTAATTGCTTACGCCAGCCGAAAACTGCGACCCACCGAAAGAAACCCTGAGAATTACAGCTCATTTAAGCTAGAGTTCCTGGCAGTGGTGTGGGCAGTCACCGAACGCTTTAAGCACTACCTCGCTTCTTCCCGGTTCACCGTGTACACGGATAACAACCCGTTGACACACCTGGACACTGCAAGACTCGGTGCCCTAGAGCAGAGATGGATGGCCCGCTTGTCCAACTATGAGTTTACAATCAAATACCGGGCAGGACGCTCCAATACCAACGCAGACGCCCTGTCCAGGATGCCAAACCTACCGGACGTAGGGGAAGATTCAGAGGAACTGGAAGAAGTTGAGCTCCCCGCGTTCCACCGTCATGGGACTATCCAGTATTCCCACCGTGTAAGAAGTAAGCAAACCGCTACGTTCAACCCCTTACCTCATTACAACTGGGTGGAGACGCAAGACAGTGACCCTGCCGTCCGTCTGGTAAAGGAGATGCTGACTCGGCCAGATGCACGCCTTGACCCAGACGCTCTGGAGGAAGCCAAGCAACTGTGGGCTGAGAAGAGTCGACTGTTCCTTTACAAGGGAAAGTTGTGCCGCAGAATGGTTAACTCCCGGACGCATGAACTAATCTGGCAAGTAGTGGTGCCAAGAAGAGACGCAGCTATGGTGATGGAGGCATACCACGACGGAGCTGGGCACTTCGGATGGAAGAAGCTGGAGTTCCTGCTGCGCGGGTGGTTCCATTGGGTAGGCATGAGAGGAACCATCGAGAGGTGGTGCAGAGACTGTGGCCCATGCAACCTAAGAAGGAGGGACCGTGCCAGCCAGAAGACTCCCCTGCAGTCCATCATCACCAGACAGCCGTTGGAACTGGTAGCCTTGGATCATGTAAAACTGACCCCAAGCAGAAGTGGCTACGTCTATGCGTTAACCATCGTGGATCACTACTCCCGGTTCTTGGTTGTCGTCCCCGTCAAGGACTTAACGGCTCAAACAGCAGCTAGAGCCTTCCAGCAGCACTTCTGCCGTCCGCACGGATACCCGGAGCAGGTGCTGACGGACCAGGGGCCTGCCTTTGAAGCGGAGGTCTTCCAGGAGTTCTGCACCCTGTATGGCTGCCGGAAGATTAGAACAACACCCTATCACCCGCAAACTAATGGACTTTGTGAGAAAATGAACCAGGTGGTGATAGATCTCCTGAAAACATTGCCCCTGGAGGAACGCAGTCTGTGGCCTGAGAAGCTGCCCAACCTGGTGGACCTATACAACCACATCCCTGTAGGTTCCACCAACTGTACCCCGGCTTACCTAATGAGGGCAAGACCTGGTAAGCTTCCTGTTGATCTGGAGATGGGAGTCCTGACACCCGAGGACACTTCACCAGAAGCCAACTGGGACACAGAGAGGCAGCAGCAATACCGAAAAGTACAGGAGAGCGTGGAGCGTAGTCTCTGTCAAGCTAGGGAAAGACAAGAGAAAACTTACAATCAGTATGCTCCCGCTGTTCCCCTGGTGCCCGGAGAGCAGGTCTTGAAGAGGAAAAGACGGCTCCACAAGTTGGACGACCAATGGGAGAAGGACCCGTACACCGTACTGCCCTCAAGCCACGACAACCCAAAGATCTGTACAATCAGTAAAGACGGAGGGGAAACCACAGCCATTGTATCCCGGGATCACCTAAAGAAGTGTCCCGAACAGCTACGGAACCCTGAAGAGGAACAAGAGGACCCTCGACCCGTAGAGGAAAGGGAAGATATGGTTAGTACTGTGCTCGGAGACTTCCCTCGGTCTTGGACTCAAGTCAATGGTGCTGTTGTGGTACCCGTCCTCACGTTCCTCCAACCAGCATCCCAAGTGCCTACGGAGACACAGGTAGAACTGGAAGAACAGCCGGTCCAGGAGGCAGAAGGCCCCACATAAGCAGACCCGGAAAATCAACCCTCTGCTTATAGTGAGCCTGCCATACCCCTAGTGAGCAAAAGAGTCTGTAGACGGCTGCCCAGTTTACCCTTGACAGCTCCTATACCCTGTAGCTCAGGACCAATCAACCAGCTCCGTAGGTCCACTAGGGTCACTAGAGGCCAGCTGCCCATACGGTGGAGGATCTAAAATGTTCAAGCTATTTTATTAATGTTTACCTGTTTATTGTTGCTTGTGTATAATTATGTGTTTCTAGTTATTTATAGGAGTCTTTGGTGGATTTACCGGGAATCCTTTGTGTATATAGTTGGAGCGTAACCCAGGACGGACTGAAAGACTGTTAAGGACTCGGGGCAGGACAGACCCCTACCTGGTTACGTCTCCCTGTGTTGGTGAAATGGACACCCTTGTTTTCCTCAAAAGTTACACCCGGTTGCGGACACGCCGTGACCACCTTATGTGTTGTCTCTATTAGAATGTTATTGTTTGCACCTTGTTATGTTTACAAAAGTATGTTTAGTCCCGGAGTACTAACTTTCACTAGGGGGGAATGTGGCACCCCAGGGGTCTGATCTCCACAGTAATAGCAATATTACGTCTGAGAGCAGGTGGGAGGTCTCTTGGTCAGGAATCCTATGCATGCCACACCTCCTGCCCAGTCCTGGGAGGGGAAGGACTTCCCCTATATAAAACTGGGGCTGACGCAGGGTTAGTGAGTAGAGTAGAGTTGAGAAGAAGAGAAGCAGCTATAGGAAAGAGAGATCAGGAGCTCTGTGGGAGGAGTGCTAAAAGGAATCAGGGGCTGGCAGCTGAAGAGCTCGCCCTGATTGAAGAGTTACCACCGGACCCGAAGTCCGAGGCTGTGGGGATTAACCCAGACCCAGCAGCAGAAACCGCCCGGCAGGGGATTTCAGGTCCTCTGGCCAAGAAACCCGAAGGCACGGTCACACGCGTGGGACCAGCACCGCCGTCGTGGAGCGGAAGCCACTAGAAGGCCCCGAGTCACCGGCCATACGGGTGAGCACCACACGGTACACTCAGGGACGTGGGCTACCTTTACCCGCCTCTAGCAAGGAAGCCAGAAGAGTACAATTAGTTGGGGAGGCCTACAACTCCGCCTGGCCAAGGGGGATCCCATCTGCTCAAGGACTGACCAGGCCCCGACCGCTAGCCAGTACTCCGGGAGGGTCTATCTTTGTCACCAGTAAAGACCCTGAACTACACCGCATCGTCTCTGAGTGGTTCCTGCTACCCCCATCATCCACGTCGGCTGCCCTGAGGCCATACCCCTCCCGTTGGGGGTTATACCATCTACGCTGCACTATCCTACCACCGGCCTCAGCGGTCTGCCCTGCAGCGGCAGCTCCATAGCTGCATTCAACGGGTGGCGTAGTCGTCCTATATCTACTGCTAATATACCGCCACTTAGTCTGACTCCCTGGGCACGGACCGGGTCACCGCCACGAGACTACTACCCCTATCAGATCCGGCTCCGGGTAGGCTCCCGCGTGCGCAACGCTACACTAAGTAGGCCCAGGGGCGCGTCACTATGCACATGTCCGTTTTTTTCCAGCAGCACGGATGACAAGGACCAATATGGGTCTGTTAAAAACACGTACAGCACAAGTATAGCTTCCATGTGCTGTCTATGTTTAACATTGTAAAGTATAGGAGAAGCTTTGCAATTTATTTATTTCTCTATCCATACCGGAAAACCACTGATGACACACCGATGGGAAAAACGGACACAAGGATGGAAAACTCCGATGACACCGATACCGGTTTTTCAGTGACATCTTTTATACAGATTTGTGAAGGAGGCCTAACATCATGTTGTTCTACGTCTTTGTAACCTTGTTGCTAGACTGGCAGGCTGTAATATTTAGTTGCTCCGCTAAACCTGGTCAGCCACAGAAGTTGACAGAATGGGTCTATTACTACCATTGGTCTTGCAATGTCAAATTGCTGTGCCACAATGCTGATGCATGTGGATAGTTCATGCATGGAGCCAATGAACCTTTGATTGGCCTGTGAGATCCATTAGGCCAATATGGATTGGTTCACTGGGCTGAGATCCAGTAGAGGCAAAGTGGCTTGTCCACTGCAGAAATGGCAATGGGCTGGAAAGTGTGACACACGGCAAATGGAACCTGCATAGTGGGTCAACAGTTATATTTCTTTGTTCCTGTCATGGATGATAGTTTTCATGCAGCATCACAATGCAAGGTCTAGAAAGTCAAGGACTAGATGAAGAGCTGGACTCCTGTAACCATTGCAACCTTGGAGTAGTGGACTGGATGTATCTGTGCCACAAAAGTAAGCAGCTTGCAGAATTCTTTGCACACTGTCGCTGAACAGATTTGACAGCCCGGGAGTGGTCTGTTTTGGGGAGCATGCTGAGGCTGTAGGAAATGTCAGTATCGGAGGTAGCCAGAGTGGGTCGACAGGTTCTAGACTCCCATGTAAAGTCTAACGCTGTGTGGAGGTAATGTAGGAGTGACTAGCCTAAGGAGGCCTAGTGGACATTGAGTAAAGGCAGGGTGGCTACCTAGAGGTCCAAGGTATGTCCTGTTTCATTCAATCTCCAAGCATAGTGGGCTAAGGAGGAGCTGGAGTGTGGTGGGAAAGAGGAGGTTGTGGTAAGACCAGTGCAATAGTGACCCCTTTCGTGCAAATGTATAGCATAATGCTAAGTGCTAAAGAACAAAGTGAAGTCAATACTGTCTGTAGATACAGACAATACTGTCTTTAGATAGCCTGAAAAGAACCTGTGAAGTTAACAGTGACCTGAGAGGAAATCTCAGCTGGTAAATTCCCCAAACTGTTCAAGTGAGTACTGGAACATTCAAGCACCATCTAGAATGAACTGCAACCACCAAGCTTTAGTAACCTAAGAATTGTAAACACTAAGCATTTTATGTTTTAAACCCATTTTAGCCTGGAACAATTTTTTAGACAACCATCAGAAACACCCACATACTCTCTTGGTTGTTGCAACGTCGCTCTTTAGCTTGTTCTGTTGTGCTGTGTACACTGGGTACAGAGTAAGTAAGATATGACATTATAATCATACAGTAGTATTAAAATGAAAGGTAAGGCTATGATCATACCAAAAACACATTTTTAAATACAGGAGCCTATGGACAAATGCAGGTCTACGGTTTACAATTGCATTTGTCAGTGTTTGATCTTTTGAGTATACATCAGAAGAACAAATAAAAGAACAAAAGTGAAGAAAGACTAACCCTGTTATAAAGATAGATGCAGATAATATTAGAATCTACCTTTGATAGTGGCTTATTGGGACAGTTCAACTCCTTCTCCCTAAACATGTTGTCAGAATCTTAACATCTTTGGTACTGTATATTTTAGGAGTATGCCCAACATACACCCCTTATGTAAGACTTCCACTGTTAAGGGAAGTAGAATGAGACTCATTGATTCCAATATTTAAAACTTGAGATTTAGAATGATTAATTTAATAGTATGAAAAATTGCCAAAATCATTAAGTGTGTTTTTTGTAGATGTGTTAAAAAAGTGTAAGGATAAGTAATGGCTAGAATATCAGCAGCACTGAGTCTGATCCCATGTTCTTGATTCCCAATCTGTGGGTCATAAATGTTTGAGTCAGCCAAATTCTATTACCTCTGCCAGGGCTTTCTGCATCAATAATAAAGGCATGAATGGGCATTCCTTAGTAATTATAATTTAAGACTAGTATATTATGAAAGAGGATAGCTCCTTCGAGGTATAGATGTGCACTACTTATAATATCTATCAAACATTTTGATTTTCCAAGGTTTTCATAAAAAAAAGTTTTCAGTACGTGATTTTTTTGAAAACTCAGGTTTGCTACCTGGATATAAATAATAGACAACTATGCATAGCCAAAACAAACATCACTCATAACGGGGTGGATCACTGGCCAACCTTGGGCAGCGCACCCCCCCTTGTTTTGAATCAATGACTGTCAGAAAAGCATAAGGGTTAATAGAAAAAGACAGATAAACTGGTGTACATGTACAAAATAATTTTATTAAGTTTATATTATGAAAAAGAGTTTGAGGAGACAGTATGCAAGATGGAAGCAAGACGAAATACATACAACCGTGTATAGCCCTATTGCAGGGCTGTTAGCAGGGGCGAGTAATATAAGCATATAAGCTCTAAGCAATACATACATAAAAACACCATATCAGAAATACATATATTCCCAAGCTCCCATTATTGCACTGTGCCCAAATGGCCAATAGTATCTCACACATATGTGAGTAACTAGTCAGAAGACATTAATAATCAATGCATCAGAGCGCAATGGCCCAAAATTTGACAAGGGAGCACAATGCAAAAAAAAAAAAGAAACAGAGTCACAAACTGGGCAGGTGTAGACAGTGAGCGCTGAGTTGTATGAGCATAAAGACCTCCTGATGCATGTAAAGCTGTTAACCGAATTGCTTACCAGGGATGGAAAGACTGTGGTGAGGTAACAAAGCGCTAACAGCCCTGCAATAGGGCTATACACGGTTGTATGTATTTCGTCTTGCTTCCACCTTGCATACTGTCTCCTCAAACTCTTTTTCATAATATAAACTTAATAAAATTATTTTGTACATGTACACCAGTTTATCTGTCTTTTTCTCCTATTTATCCCTGGATATAGATATGTTGGAGAATTTATTTCATCATATACAGTATATGCTGCAAAGTAACTTCATGGATATAGTGGATGTACTTTAAGTACAGGGATCAGTAAACTGTATATCAGGTTATCTCAAGCCTCTCCTAAAGTACAAGATTCAAAAATATTCCTGACTGCACGTGTAAATTAGTCTAATGGACTTAGCTGCTGATTAGGTCACTGGAAAATCTCTAAAACATGGCTTACTGGTGGGACTGTGCTTGTAGACTAATTGCAATGCAAATCTGATTTGAAAGACCAATGGAATAGGATATTTGCTTCTTTAACTTTTTTGTTTTTACAAAACGTATGTATGCAATTGTGTATGACATCTTTTATCTACTGTAGTGTTTCATTATTGAGATGTGACATGGACAACAGAAATTAATTGAATGTGATGGGATGATTTGGGTCACGTATAATGAGCAATGCAATGCTAATAAAATAGCCTATCTGGAGTGGAAGATATCCCACAAACTATATATACTGGTGAGAAATCTGATAGTGAAGAATCAGCTTACATCTAACAGAGCTACCGAAACACGTTTTCTCTCATCTTAACATTATTTATAGTTGATTTGCAACTGTGTATCTCCAATTATACAGTAAATGATTATAGATGCATAGGAGTGCATAATTTTTTCTCTAAATAACTTGTATTATTGTTATTAATATTATTTATTTATTTTTAAAGCACCATTAGTTCCAGGATGCTGTGCATGTGAAAAAGGTTTACATATATATAATACTTATGTAATAAACAAGTATAGTAAACAAAGTAATAGTGACAGACTGGTACAGAGGGGGAGTGCACCCTGCCCTCAAGGACATACAATCTACATGGTATTGGGGAAGGAGGCAGTAGGTTGGGGGGTTGAAGCATCTTTAGTGGTAGTAAAGTAGTAGCATAGTTATTGCAGGTTACTGTATATACTTTTCTGAAGAGACATGTTTTCAAGTTGTGTCTGAAGGTTTCAATTGTGAGATACAAGCAAACATCCTGGGTTATTGAATTCTAGATAATGAGGGATGCTTAAGAAAAATGTATGAGGCGGTTGGGTAAAGAATGTACAAGGGCAGAGGAAAGAAGGAGATATTGTGAGGAAAAGAGAATACATGTGGGATGGTATCGCAAATTTAGTTTGGAGAAGTATGGGAGAGACTGATTATGGACAAACTTGTAAATCATTGTTAATAATTTAAGCTGGATTCACTGGTGAATTGGAAGCCAGTGAAGGGATTGGTAGACGCAGAGAAATAGCAAGGGGAGAGGCAGAGGAGTAGTGAAGGAAGAAATGGATTACTCAGACAACAAAGGTAAAGGGGTATTCTCATATTATTAAATATTAAATTTAAAGCCCGTACCCTCACTTCCATCCTTGCAAGCCTCTATTAATGGTATGTATTTCATCTGCTGCATTTCTCCCTTTAAATCCTGCACCCTCACTTGCTTCTTTGCAAGCCTATATTAATGGTGTATATTTCGTTCATCTTACTAAGTTTGTTCCCTGATGGTGTCAGGTCATCTCACTTGCTCAAAGAGTTTGATTCATGTTGGTGTGCTAGTTTGTTTGTTTGTCTCTGCATTTAATTGTCTCCTGCTGTCTTTAGCTAGTTTATTGATTAACAAGTTAAATTACTGCGTAATCTAAGCACAAATTTCCCTATATATTTAGACCTAGCCAAGCAAAATGCACTTGTGCAGGGGGCGCTTGTGCCAGGGCAGTTGAACATGGCAGTTAAACCGGGAAGGTGACAGGTAAACCATGCAGGACATTTAAATGATGCGCCCCCTGGGCCGTGTGTGCACGCGTGTGGGTTACCCGGAGCCGGGTCTCTGGGGGGTTGTAGTCTCCGAGGCGGTGACCCGGTCCGTGGCTCAGGGTGGTCAGACCAGTGGCAGTCTGTTTTATATGTTTTAGGTTAATGTCCGACTACGCCACCCGTGGATTGCGGTCAGGGTCCCTTGTGTGTGACTGAGCCTCCGGGCTTCCTATGGCCAGAGGACCTGGAATCCCCTGCCGGCTGGTTTCTGCTGCTGGACTTAGAGATCCCCACAGCCTCGGACTCCGTTGTGCGGTCGTAGTGTCTTCAGCCAGGACGAGCAATCTCTGCTTCCAGTCCCTGGCACTCAGCTCCTGCTCCTACAGAGCTCCTAGCTGTTGCTTTCCCTGTCTCTGGAACTTCACTCAGAACTAGACTCAGCTCTGTCTCAGTCTCCAGTCTCTAGTCTCACTAACCCCGCCCCAGACCCAGTTTATATAGGGCAGATTCCTCCCCTATCTGGTCTGGGACAGGAGGTGTTGCATGTTCAAGGGCTCCTGACCAGGGAAGCTCCCACTTGCTCTCAGACGTGATATTTCTATCACTGTGGTAACCAGACCCCTGGGGTGCCACATCCCCCCCTAGTGAAATTTAGTACTCCGGGACTAAACACATTTTTAAGAAAAACACAAATGCAAAGGTATAAACAATAACAGGAACAAGTACATTTTGTCTTGATGGTCACGGCATTTCCGTAACCGGGTGTCCATATCATCCAAGGTGAAGTCTTAGAACGGAGTAGGGGACCTGTCCAAAGCAAACCCCAAACGTTGGCCCTGGGCGTGGCTGCAAGGCGAAGCGAACTACTTTGGACCACACGGGGCCACGCCAGACAGGTTTTTCTTCCGTGGCCGTCTTCGCAAGAGGCACCAAGTGCAACTATTTACAATGTTGTTCCGGTTATTCAGCGTCCATAACCCGGCAGTCCACATAAACTGCAGGGTAACTAGAGGAACATAATTAATAAACAGGCAACAAAAACATAAACCATTTTCAGCATTTGCACTTTACATGTTAATCCACATTACATTCTAGATTCTCCAGCGAGCGGGCATCTGTCCTCTAGTGCTCCTGGTGGACCTACGTAACCCACTATCTGGCTCTGCACTACAGGGTATAGGAGGTGTTGCGGATAGGCCTGGCAGCTTCCTGCGTACTCTTTGGCTTATTAGGGGCACGACAGGCTCACTACTAGCAGAGGGTTGATTCTCCTGGGCTGCTTGTATGGATCCTTCTGCATCCTGGGCTGGCTGCTCTCCCGACACTCCCTGTTCTTCTGTAGGCCCTTGAGGGGCTGGCTGGAGAAAGGTGATGACGGGTACCATGACTGCGTTGTTGATTTGAGTCCAGGACCGGGGAAAGTCTCCGAGTACGGTACTGATCATTTCTTCCTTTTTCTCTGCGGGTTGAAGAATATCCTGGTCTTCTTCAGCACCTTGTAGCTGCTTGGGACACTTCTTCAGGTGGTCTCTGGAGACAGTGGCTGTGGTCTCTCCTCCATCCTTACTGATGACACATACTTTTGGGTTCTCATGGCTTGAGGGCAGTACGGTGTACGGGTCCTTCTCCCACTGGTCATCCAACTTGTGGAGCCGTCTCTTCCTCTTCAAGACCTGCTCTCCAGGTGCCAGGGGAACAGCGGGAGCATGTTGGTTATAAGTCCTCTCTTGCCTTCCTCTTGCTTGAGACAGACTTCGCTCCACGGTCTCCTGTACTTTCCGGTACTGCTGCTGCCGTTCCATGTCCCAGTCTGCTTCTGGTGAGGTGTCCTCGGGTGTCAGGACTCCCATCTCCAGGTCAATTGTCAGCTTACCAGGCCTTGCTCTCATTAGGTAAGCCGGGGTGCAGTTGGTGGAATATACTGGGATTGGGTTATACAAGTCCACCAGATCAGGCAGTTTCTCAGGCCACAGGCTGCGTTCCTCCAGAGGCAATGTCTTGAGCAGGTCTATCACTACCTGGTTCATTTTCTCACACATCCCGTTGGTTTGGGGGTGGTAAGGTGTTGTCCTTATCTTCTTGCAGCCATACAAGTTGCAGAACTCCTGGAAGACCTCCGCTTCGAAGGCTGGACCTTGGTCAGTCAACACTTGCTCTGGATACCCGTGTGGACGGCAGAAGTGCTGCTGGAAGGCTCTAGCTGCTGTTTGAGCCGTTAAGTCCTTGACAGGGACCACCACCAGGAACCGGGAGTAGTGGTCTACGATGTTGAGGGCATAGACATACCCGGACCAACTCGGAGCCAGCTTTACATGGTCCAGGGCTACCAGTTCTAGTGGTTGCTTCGTGATAATGGGCTGCAGGGGGGTCTTCTGGCTGGCCCGGTCCTTCCTCCTCAGGTTGCACGGGCCGCAGTCTCTGCACCATCTCTCAATGGCCCCTCTCATGTCTACCCAGAAGAACTGGTCACGCAACAGGAACTCCGGCTTCTTCCATCTGAAGTGCCCTGCTCCGTCGTGGTATGCCTCCAGGACCATAGCCGCGTCCCGTCTCGGGACCACTACCTGCCAGGTCAGCTCATGTGTCCGGGAATTGACAGTTCTCCGGCACAGCTTCCCCTTGTAGAGAAACAGTTTACTCTTCTCCTTTCACAGCTGTTTGGTCTCCTCCGGGGCGTCTGGGTCAAGGCGGGCATTAGCCTTTGTCAGCATTTCTTTTACCAGGCGGACTGCTGGGTCACTGTCTTGCGTCTCCGCCCAGCTGTAGAGGGTTAAGGGATTGAACGTGGTGGAGTGCCTGTCCTTTACCTGGTGGGAATACTGGGTAATCCCATGACGGTGAAACGCGGGGAGTTCAATCTCTTCCAGTTCCTCTGGATCTTCCCCTCCATCCGGTAAGTTCGGCATCCTGGACAGGGCGTCTGCGTTGGCATTAGAGCGTCCTGCCCGGTATCTGATGGTGAAGTCATAGTTGGACAGGCGGGCCATCCATCTCTGCTCCAGGGCACCAAGTTTCGCAGTGTCCAGATGTGTCAACGGGTTGTTGTCCGTGTACACGGTGAACTTGGAAGAGGCAAGGTAATGCTTGAATCGTTCTGTCACTGCCCACACTACTGCCAGGAACTCTAGCTTGAAGGAGCTATAATTCTCAGGGTTTCTCTCTGTGGGCCGTAGTTTTTGGCTGGCATAAGCGATTACCCGTTCTCTCCCCTGCTGGATCTGGGACAGCACCGCTCCTAGTCCGATGTTGCTCGCGTCCGTGTGGAGAATAAAGGGCTGGTCGTAATCAGGGTACGCCAGGATTTCATCCCCTGTGAGGGCCATCTTCAGCTGGCGGAAGGATTCCTCTTCCAGCTTGTCCCACCTGAAGGGTGGCTTCTTGTTTTTGGCATTTCTGGACTGGCCTATTAGGAGGTCCTGCATAGGAGCGGCCATTTTGGTGAAACCAGGAATGAATCTTCGGTAGTAGCCTACCAACCCGAGGAACTGCCTCACTTCCTTTATGTTGGAGGGTCTTGGCCAGTCCTTAATCACTGTGATCTTATCAGGGTCAGGAGCTACTCCATCAGCACTCACCACGTGTCCCAGGTACTGCACCCTTTATTTCAGTTGATGACACTTGGAGGGTTTCACCTTTAGGCCGAAGCCTGCCAGGGCATCGAACACTTCTGCCAGGTGCTTTAGGTGGTCCTCATAGGTCTTGGAATACACGATGACATCGTCCAGGTATAGCAGGACCGTCTCTAAATTTCTGTGCCCCAGACAGCACTCCATCAGCCTCTGGAAGGTCCCTGGTGCGTTGCAGAGTCCGAACGGCATACAGTTGAATTCACTGAGACCCATCGGGGTGGTAAACACAGTCTTCTCCTTGTCTGCCTCTGCTACAGGAACCTGCCAGTACCCGCTAGTAAGATCCAAAGTGGAGAAGAAGTTAGCAGATTTTAATGCAGCTAAAGCTTCTTCTATCCTAGGTAACGGGTACGCATCTTTGTGTGTGATACGGTTGATCTTTCTGTAATCTACACACATCCTCATGGTGCCATCTTTCTTTTTCACAAGAACTAGTGGAGCTGCCCAGGGGCTACAGCTATCCCTGATTACCCCAGCCTCCTTCATTTCTCGCAACATTCCCTTGGCATTCTGATAGTGTGCAGGGGGTACAGGCCGGTATCTCTCTTTTATGGGTGGATGGTCTCCTGTGGGGATTTGATGTTCTACCCCCTTTACTTGCCCAAAGTCTAGCGGGTGTTTGCTAAAGACCCTTTCGTACTCCTGAACCACCCGGTAGACTGCCTGTTTCTGGTGTAGGGGAGTGGAGCCAGTGCCCACGTGCAGCTTCTGGCACCAGTCCTCCATTTGTTTCTTGGAGCCGTTACCTTCCTCTGGGGGAGATGGAGGCAAGGATTCCACGGCCTTTACAGAGTTCTGGTTAATGGTGAACAATGTGGCTAGCGTGGCATACCAGGGCAAGTATATTTCTCTTTCCCCAATGTTTAGGATGCGGACAGGTACCCGCCCATGGTGGACATCAACCACCCCCCGTGCCGTCAAAATGGTGGGCCTACTGTCTGAGTAGACGGGTTCTACCATAACTTGGTAGTCTCTACCCCTCAGACCAATAGCTGCTCGACACCAGATCATCATCTCACTTTTTGGGGGCATGGCGATAGGGAACGGGTCACTCATCCTAACGCTACCAATCTCACCACCCGACAATTCTACCTGTTGCCGATTCATCAGTGCCCGGATCTCCTTTTGTAGGACACGCTGCTGGCCGGAGCTGGTGTTCAACGCAACCTGCTGTAAAATGGCAATTACTTCTGAAAAGCAATTCTCAATAACGTTAGTACCCAACGTTATTTTAGGGTGACTTTCACGACGGTCAATGTCCACAATAATCAGTCCCTGCGCCGGCAGTTCAACTTTACCAATTTTGATGGTCACCTCCTTGAACCCGATCTGCGGCACGGGCTGACCATTACTGGCGATGATGCTCAAGTCATTATCTGGGTAACGGGTAATATCCGTGTCATCCCAGTATTGCTTGAAAAGTACATAGGGGATGGTGGTTACCTGCGACCCGGTGTCCAACAGTGCACTCATGGGAATGCCATTCAGTACCACAGGCAAGACTGGTCGTCCCCCCACATACTTGTCACGCCAGTTTGATGCGCCTGATGATCTTACGCCTGGGGGTTGGCCCTTTGCCCCAGGTTGGACTCGTTTAAATTACAGTACCTTGCCATATGTCCTGGCTGGTTGCAGCGGCGGCAGATGGGCTGTCCGTCCTCGTTGTAGCGGTCGCTTGGTCTTCCTCTGGACGATGGGATCCTCCTCTGTTGGCGCCACGGGACGTCCTCCGGACTGGTGGCCAGCTTGATCCTTCCTGGAGAGGATACCTGTAACGACTGCACAGTCCTGGTTAATGCGGCAACGCTTTTGGTCAGTTCTTGGACCTGATGGTGCAGGTCTGCAGCCGGGTCTTTATCCAAAGCCTGCGCACCAGCTCCCACAAGCTCTGCAGACAAGGGCGCCGCCTCCTGGTGATAGGTAATAGCAGGGCACCGGTGGGTTACAGCGCTACCCGGTGCCGGTTCTCGGAGCACCCGGATGGCCCTGTCTTTGTACTTTGCAAAGTCTAACCCAGGGTTCTGCAAGGCCATTGCACGTAACTGGGTTCGGTGGGCGTTGGACAGCAGACCCTCAATGAATTGCTCAGTCAACAGTTCATCTGCATTCCGCACACTGTCAGGGTCTGCCTGTTTAATGGTTCCCAGGGCCTCCTGCAAATTCAAAGCATAGTCTCTTATACTGTCTTGGGCCCGCTGCTTGCACCCATAAAAATTCATTTTGATCTCTGCTGAGGTATGGGTATCAAAAGTGTCCTTAAGACAGGCTAAGATCTCCTTCACGGTCTCCTTGTCCCTGACTGACCAGGACTTTACTTCACGTTGGGCCACGCCGGTTAGCTGGCCTATCAATATGCTCACTTTTTGTCCCTCCGTCAGGGGGTATACTTTAAATAGGCTGTACAGTTTCTCTTTAAAGTCGCTTAGGGTATGCCACTCCCCTGAGTATTGGGGCAGCCAGGCCGCTCCAGGGATGTAAGGCATTGTAAATGGCATTACTGCGGCAGCAGCCGCGCTGGCGGTGGGAGCTCCCTCCATTCCTGGTATATTCCGCCCCCCTAGTTAACCGTGGCCTACCTTTTGTTGCTCTTCCTCCGTAGGCCGCGGCTCCGCTGGTGCTGCTCCGGGCGAGGACCTTGCGTCGGGTCCTGGTGACGTCAGCGTCGCTTTCTCTCCTTCCAGGACCTTGCGCACCGTCGGTGCGTAGGGCGGGGCTTCAGGTCTCGCGCGGTTTGGACGTCCACGCCCCTCTTCTTCCCGCGTGGCGTCCTGAAGATGGCGTCCGATGGCGGGAAAACGGCTGAAGACGGCGGGAAACGTCTGAAGATGGCGGGAGACGACTGAAGATGGTGGGAAACGGCTCCGGATGGCGGGAAACTTCTTTTTAAGGTACATGTACAGTCTTTTTCGGGCGCGCAATACCCATTTGTGGCGGGTTGGTCACAATCCTGCCGACTACGCCAAAAAGCTGACGCGCCCCCTGGGCCGTGTGTGCACGCGTGTGGGTTTCCCGGAGCCGGGTCTCTGGGGGGTTGTAGTCTCCGAGGCGGTGACTCGGTCCGTGGCTCAGGGTGGTCAGACCAGTGGCAGTCTGTTTTATATGTTTTAGGTTAATTTCCGACAACGCCACCCGTGGATTGCGGTCAGGGTGTACCGCCGCTGCAAGGCAGACCGCTGAGGCTGGTGTTGTGTGCGCAGCAGAGGATGGGACAACTCCCCACGGGAGGAGTATAGCCTCAGGGCAGTTTGTGTGAATGATGGGAGTGATGGTGCACTGGTGAAGCAAGAACGACTCAGAGTCTTTGCAGTGCAGTTCAGGGTCTTTACTGATGATGATAAGGCAGACCCTCCTGGGAGTACTGGCTAGCATAAGGGGCCTGGTCAGTCTGTGAACAAACAGGAGTTCCCCTGGCCAGGTGGAGTTGTAGGCCTCCCCGTCTATCTGCACTCTTCCTGGCTACCTTGCTGTAAGCAAGTGGAAGTAGCCCACGTCCCTGAGTATACCGTGTGGTGCTCACCCGTATGGCTGGTGACTTGGACCCTCTAGTAGCTTCCGCTCCTTGATGGCGGTACCGGTCCCTTGTGTGTGACTGAGCCTCCGGGCTTCCTATGGCCAGAGGACCTGGAATCCCCTGCCGGCTGGTTTCTGCTGCTGGACTTAGAGATCCCCACAGCCTCGGACTCCGTTGTGCGGTCGTAGTGTCTTCAGCCAGGACGAGCAATCTCTGCTTCCAGTCCCTGACACTCAGCTCCTGCTCCTACAGAGCTCCTAGCTGTTGCTTTCCCTGTCTCTGGAACTTCACTCAGAACTAGACTCAGCTCTGTCTCAGTCTCTAGTCTCACTAACCCCGCCCCAGACCCAGTTTATATAGGGCAGATTCCTCCCCTTTCTGGTCTGGGACAGGAGGTGTTGCATGTTCAAGGGCTCCTGACCAGGGAAGCTCCCACTTGCTCTCAGACGTAATATTTCTATCACTGTGGAAACCAGACCCCTGGGGTGCCACATAAACAAACTTGTGTCCAGTTCATTTGTACTGCAAAATGTATCCACCATATGTATTTGTCTCATTTATATTCTAGCTGCTACAGTCACTCATATATACCACCCTTTCACACACTCTTGTGCATGCCATCCATATCAGCCTGTGTCTCCTCCCCTCTCCTATGTACGGCTCTCATGCTCTTTCCACAGTCTTAAACCGCACAGATCCATTTACTCCCACCATACAACACAAGAGACTCTCACGCAAATCACTTAAACATCTGCTCCCTCTCTCTATTCTGCTCCTAGTCACAGGAGATATCTCCCTGAACCCAGGCCTTTAGTGTAACCTTAGCTTTAACTCCTTCCCTGCTACACTCAGAAAACCTGTGAAACTCATTAATATTCCTTGCGTGCCTTCGATACCCTTTCACTGTGCCCTGACTTCAGAGTAAACCACTGATGGCTGAATGTGTTATAACTGAACTTATACTGAGCTTTACAGTTCTACCAATAATGCAGCTCTGCTAGTCACTGTACTGTCACTTAAGAAGTTCACAACTTACCAAAAAACTGGAAGTAAGGAGACTGCAGAGTTGTGAGTTGCTGAAGAGATAATTTGAAAATACCCCTTTTAAGAATAGACTGAAACTGTATGAGAGTGTTAGATGGGAGGCCACAGAGATGGATATTGTTGTAGTTGAGGTGAGAGATGATGAGAGCATTTACTAACATTGCTAAAATTTTAGTTGATTCGGAGTTGAGAAAACCGATTCTGTAAATATTTTGGAGTTGGAGATGGCCGGAGGTGGCAAGGGGTGGTTTGAAGAACAGAGCAGTGGCAAGGGTTACACCTAGGCAGTGGACTTTTGATACAGGAGATAGAATGATATTATTCATTGTGATGTCTTTTAGAGGCTTCAGTGACATGGAGTAAAGATGACGAGGTCAGTTTTGTCCAGATTAAGTTTTTGAAAGCAAGACGAGAAGAAGGAGACACCAGCTGATGTGATTATGGACACCAGAAAGGTAGATTTGAGCATAAAGGTGATACTGGAAACTCTGGGACATTATGAGTTGTCCCAGGCCAAATTTATAAATGGAGAAGAGTAGGGGGCTCAGGACAGAGCCTTGAGGGACACCAGCAGAGAGAGGGTGGAAAGAGGATATAGTATAAGAATGGGAGACACCAAAGGTATGATGGTTGCATGTTTGAAAAAGGAGGGGGAAGACCCCAGAGGTTAATAAGTTGAAGAATTTTGTTAGGGATAGAATAAGCATGGTGATGAGTTTAAGGAGTTGGTGGAATGGGATTGGGTCAAATTCACAAGTAGTGAGGTGTGACTTGGAGAGAAAATGAGCAAGCTTTTCTTCAGTGAGGGTGGGAAGGAAGGTTATGGGGGAAGGGCATTGGTCCTTTATACAGTAGGGCTGTGAGTGATGTACTTTGTTTTCTCTGATGTGGTAAATCTTATTTTTTAAATGTGAGGAAAAGTCTGTTTGTGAAATGAGGGAGGTAGGAGGAAGCAAAGGAGAACGGAGCAGGGAATTAAAAGTGTTGAAAAACTGCTTGGGGTTGTGGGAAAGAGAATATATGAGTTGTGAATTCCTGTTTAGCAGAGGTGAAGGATGATTTGAATCTGAAAATTGCTTGTTTGAATGTAATAAAATCTTCATGTGAGTGTGTTTTATTTCTCTCACTGCTCTGCAACACTGGATGCCCGATGTCACTTTTTTATGAGGCTAGTGTGCCACGGTTGTCTTGATTCTTCATATTCTGCTGTGCACAAGAGTGCCGACTGTGTAAATAGCTGATGCAAGTGAGGAATTCTACAAAACTGTGGTTGTGTCTGCATTGTGGAGTTAAGATATGGTGGACAGTGGTAGAATAGAGTTGGAGAGTGTATTAATGTAAAGGCATGAAATGTTTCCACAGTGTTGTGGAATTTGGTGGACTTAAGGGTCAGTTAATGAGAATGTGAGTAGAAGGTAGTTAGAAAGAGGGAGAGGGAATGTTATAAGATTGGATAGGGCTCAGAGTCAGGTGAAGATGATCTCTAGTGAATGTCTTTTTGTATGGGTGGTTGTGGAGGACCATTGTAAAAAACCAAAGGATGAAGCAAGTGACAAGACCTTGGAGGCTGATGACTGGTGGCTGTGTGTCAGCGGGGATGTTAAAATAATACATGATGATGGTGGGAATGTCAGCAGAGAGAAAGTATAGCAGTCAGGTGGTGATTTGGTCGATAAAGCAGAAAGTCAGATCCTTGGAAGTGATTTGGATGTTGAAGGGAGCGTAAAGATGGACAGGATGCGCTTTCAAAGAAGGGAGAGCAAGAAGCTGTAGATTATGAGTGGGTTGAAGGGACACTTCATGGAGAAGACCATCTTTCCCAGCATGCTTATTGACAGTGAAGCAATAACTGTGAGGGCATATGTTAGCATGTTGAAAGGATGAATTTATGGAATAATTATGAAAAGGGAAAGTTCAGTTAGTTGCACTCTCATCTCATAGGTTTCCATTTCCAGTGTGGAAGCAAACACTGTAGAATCACACAATGTTTAACATTGCTGCTTTCCAAACTCAATGCAGAAACATGTGAGACAGCTAATCATACTGGTCCATGCTATAAATCAGAGCATAATCGAACATGAAAGATTTTGGAAAATGATTAGTCAATATTCTGTATACTCCTGTACTACAGTTATTTTTCTGAATGCATTCATAAAGCATAGCATTATTTAAAAGAAATCAGGAAGGTTTTCAAACATATAAGACAATGTTTTAAAATAGAAGAAGAAATATGTGTGTAGTTGAAGAAACTTTTCCTTTACCATTTTTTCTATTTTTTTTATTTTACAATGCAATATTACTGCATGAAAAAAACAAATGTTTTCCCAAGCTTTCCTATTTCCTTGGACTATGCTTGAGTGAGCACACTGTGTAGATTACATTCAGGATTCTGACCTTTAACAATTCCTAGAAATCTTAGCAACTGGGATGTATATATTTACTTTTTCCTCTACACTGTTGTTTGCTTTGCATCTATACAATTTTGTCAGCCTCTGATAGTGCAGGTGAAATGAGTGAAAAAGCAAAGTGTACAATTAATAAAGCCTAATATCAGTCAGATAGCAATTTATTAATTTTTACCAGCATGCAAAAAACATTGGTGGAAATTTATCAAGCCAAATTCACCCAAATTCTTGTGACATTTGCAGTTTCATGGCTTACACTATATTTGTATGTATTTTATATATTTTCTGTATCTTGCCTTAAAAGTCGAATTGGCTTCACTGCAAAAAATAATATTGTTTAATTTGCAACATTGTGCAGCAAAATTTTGGCAATTTGCACACATTTCTGACATAACGTAAACCAACTAGTAGGTGGTGTAAACTTAGTTTAGACAGTCCTAAGTGGTCATTGTTGTTACAACAAACAGCATATAACAATGTTATAATAGTAAGAAACTTTGTAATACATATTAACAGAGAAATCTGCTTCTTTCTGCACTTATGAGCCACTTCTTTTGCCAAATGAACTTACCATCCACTCTGAAAAAATTGCTGAAATCTGTCATGAACAAAGCAGGACAAATTGACAACACAGTTAGTTGCCGGATTAGACAGACTATTGCATTCTATGTAGAGGGGCAGGGGTCTGACGAGCGAGACCTCTCAGCACAGTGAGAGACCAGGCGAAGACAGACTCTGGCAGATGGATGCAGCTTGAAGCAACTGTTTTAGCTCACTGCAGAGTTGAATTCACAGCCACACAGCATACAAGAATTTCCATGTTGGCATTGCTGCTTCTGTCTCATGTGCTACAGAGAAAGAAGGGCATGAATCCCTCTCTCTATGTAGTTTGTATGGAAGACATCATGGCAGCTATTCACCAGCCAATAGAGAGAGTTCAAAGTTACAGCTAGAAACTGCAGTGGGGAAAGCTAGTGTATTCTGAAAAGTTGAAAACCTATAATCAGAGGAATATACTCAAATCACCAGTTATAATCACAAAAGGTCCACTGGACTAAAAGAAGAACCTGAACACTTACTACAAGAAGGAAAATGAGGACCAAGGAAGCAAACATAAATGAAAAAGATGTACTTTATTGAATACCACATATGGTTGGACACAGAGGTAAAAATTTACAACCATAGAAGGTGAAGGAACACAGCCCAATAAATATGTAGAACTAGTTATAGACATGGAAATATTTAATAAGTGAACAAAACTGAAGCAGTACAAATTATGGAAAAATTAGATCATATAATAGAAATAATGATGAGCAAAAATAAAGTGCATAGTCAATAGGGGATGGAGCAAAATATAAGCTACTATAGGCAATAATGATAACAGAGTATAAAAACCAAAATTAATCCAAGGTGCGGTCAGGTGTATAAAATGGTGGTAATTTGGAACAAGATAGAGTCTCACTCTATAAGACAGCACTAAAGGTTCCCTATATTGTTAGGAGCATAAATCAGCATTGAAAGCATATCATAGAATCATAGTTGGAAGGGACCTCCAGGGTCATCGTGTCCAACCCGCTGCTCAATGCAGTGAACCATCTCAGACAGATGTCTGTCCAGCCTCTGTTTGAAGACTTCCATTGAAGGAGAACTCACCACCTCTCGTGGCAGCCTGTTCCACTCATTGATCACCCTAACTGTCAAAAAGTTTTTTCTAATATCTAATCTGTGTCTCCTCCCATTCACTTTCATCCCATTGCTTCTTGTGTTCCATGTGCAAATGAGAATAAGGATGATCCCTCTACACTGTGACAGCCCTCCAGACATTTGTAGACCGCCATTGAGTCTCCTCTTATTGTGCAATTCATTAGATGCAGGCCACATGGGGCAAAGACAAAGTTCAAACTGTGGTGTGAAAAATGCAAAAAGCATGTGCAAGAAAATACATGGCAAGTAAATCCAATTACATGAAGAAATGAAGCACAATATAGTCAAATATGAATAATGATGAAGACTAAATAAGGTCCATAATGTTGTACAAATTAATGATTTGATACCAACCCGGACTCACACTCCAAGGCACATTTCTCAAACATTTCCTCAGGAAATAGTGGGGTGGAGGGCATAGTTAGACAGAACAAGTGACAACCATTTAAAAGCAATCCTTCCACTGTATTTACATGGCAGGGTTGCCATGAACACTACACGATGCATGGATGTGGGTGGATGATGCCACCAAGGCCATGTTGACATGCATCAATGGTTTTTTCCCAACTGATATTAGTGAAGCTTTCACCCTCAGCCGAAGGCTCAGTGCGCATACACACATTGTGACAGTGGCCATCTTATAAGAGGGAAATGCCCATGGAGCAGCAAAAAAAGAGAACAGATCATGGGATGTCCTATAATCAATATGTTTTTTACTTTCCTGCATCCAGACATATGTTTGCTTACTTGACTCTCATCTGCCTTTTTTCATTCTTATAAGTTATCTGAAACAACGGGTATGCTTCAAAGTAAAAAAAAAAAATGAAACGTTGCCTTTTAATTCTAATACAATTATAAACCACCAATATCTTATATAAATTGCCTAAAAACTATAAAATCCACATAAATGGATACCGCACTCTCCAACCCAGAAAAAACTGAAATGTTCTGTTCATGTTGCCACTCTGAAGGAACAACTCCTTGAGAAAAGATCCTGTGAGCACAGAGAAAGATAACACCAAGGTATAAAAATACAAATCCAAAAGTTGGCTTATTTCAACTCTAAATTGTGTAAAAAGTTTTAGCTCTACAATGACCCTTTCTCAAGCAGTTGCAATGTTATAGGAGTCCAACTGTGAAATCCCACTAAGTGTGAATGCATATTTTCCACTGGGTTTGTATCCCAGAAAGAAAAAAAAATGAATAACCACATAGATAGAAGACTATAGAAGAACACAGCTTTTGAAATCCAAAGCAAAATTGTAGATGCATTTTACTTTTGCTACAAGATGTGCAAATACAGGTAGGCTAATAAGCACATTTGTGATTTTAACCAGCATGGAAAAGTGTCTATTAGGAGCTGGGATCATAAATATTCTTAAAAAGGTTTTCCAACCATTTTTAAAAGTGGTCACATGGATTAAAAATTGATACCACCCCAATCTCAGTTGCTCCACCATGATTGGATGTGATGACGTCCTGTCCATATATCCACCAGATCTCTGAGATCACTGTTTGGATGCAGGGTCAGGTCACTGATGTATAGAATGTCTTCAGTTCCAAATTTAGATGAGACCAAGGGAGTGACAGGCATCAGTCATCTGACTCCACAATCCATGGCCTCAGCAAGATGGGATGTCATCACGCCTTGTGAATATACATGTTAACAGTCCTACTTGGAGACCACTGATGCGATGGTGCTGAAACTGTGGATGATCGGGCCGATGGGTAACACTTCTTTGTTTTTGTCCACTCTTGAAAAAGATCTGATTGAGTTTTCTAAGCTAATCAGAAGTGTGAAATGTCCCCAAACATATTAGATTAAGGACTCACTTACACCACCTTAATTTCCGTTCGAGTGCGATCTGACAAAACTTCGGATAATCCTTGAAACAATGTTATTCTATGTCCGTTTTTTTTTAGTCAGACCAAGCCGGTCCGATGAACATATTGCAGCATGTCCGAGTTTGATCTGATGTTCAAGTCAATGAGTGCATGGAAATCATCAAACAGCACTTGGATGACATCCGAGTACAGTCCGATTTCCACGTACTGACACAATGGAGAACATGGAGAAAAATTGTTCTTCATCTTCTTCTTATAGTGTGCTCCAAATTTCTCTTCTAGGAAATATAATACTCCTATTATTTGCCACAAAACTACTTTTTATATTTATTTTCATGCAGAATGTTCTTATAGTACTGGTTATGCATTGGCAGATTAATTGCATGGATCCATAGCAAGTGGTAGAAAAGCCAAATTTGAGACATTTTCTCTTGGTCCAACAGTTAGGCTGCTGCACTTTTTCCTTCACATTCACTAGGAGTTGTAATTTTGACAGTATTTCTTTCTACACAATGATGTAATGTCTAATCCTGTCATCAGAATGACAAGGTCGGGAATCTCAGAAGTCAAAAACAACATTGATTGCCTTTATTAAATGAGCTAAATGTAGCTACCTAAATCCACTCTTATGCTCAATCCTTCTAAGAGCCCTATTTTATACATTGAATTTGACAAGTCATCCCTTCATCAAACCATCTGTTAAAAATGAAATAGTGCTGTGACTTGTATTGTCTAAGAACAAAACAAATTGTAGCTTACTAAAATACCATTCTGAATTTACAGACTGACTGCCTGAAATCAATCCTTGGACTGTGATACATTGACGAATTTTGTGTAACTGTGTATTAAAATTCAAGACACCTGAAACCTGCTACTTTTGCGTAATGCTAGAAAATATGGAACTTCCCATGGAGCTGGAAAGTTTGTTCTTTGTTGTTTAAATTTCAATAGAAAAAGCAGGCACAAGTAGGGACTATATGATCACAGGAACATGAATGCAAAAAAGTGGCACCCTAATCACGGAGAAAACTTGATCCTCGTTCGTTTTTTTGTTCAACCACTCTTTTCCATAATGTTAATATGAAAGCATGAGGTCAACATCTAATGAGCATATCCAAAGGTCATTGTAAAGGTGGGGGGGGGGGGGGGCGACAAGTATAACTGCAAAATTACCTATTGTAATTGGTAGATCATGTGTTATCAACTGTTTATAGATGTGTTACTCACTTACCTGTCATTATTATCACCCATCTGCCTTGGGTGATAAAGAGCTGAAAACTCTTCCATTAAGGACAGGAAGCATGAGTCTAAAGTATCCACAATGGCAAATGTGAAATTACAAGATTTCTAATTTTGTTTTTGATATAGACTGATCACAGTATTGCATTATTCTTCATCAATATACTGTACTTGCATCAAAGCTTGTATTTTTAGAGAAAAAGTTTTATTCTTCAGTGGGACCAGTTTTAAGATACTTTTAATATATTAACTTTTATTGTGTGTGATGGAGGATTTGGATTTATTTACACTGTTCACAGTACAAAATAAATACAGTATTAAAGAGTTTATCAGGAATACATAACAATGTTAAAGAGGTTGTCAGGAATACTTATATAATATATGGTTGCTGACATAGAAAATGACAAGCATACCAATACTCACCCTTCCCTGTCCCAGTGCTGCCTCTCTGCTGCTGATCCAATCTTTGTTGAAAGGCTGCAGTGACATCACAACTGCAGCACATGTGACTGGTAAAGCCAATCAGTGAGTTCACTAGCTCTGCTGTGGTAGATGGCACGAGTCGCTAAGGGCAGTGATTGGCTGCAGTGGTCACACCATTCATCTTTTTTTTTTCTTGTCCGCCAGCCAATGTGTTGAGACAGAGAATGCTCTTCCTTCTGTCCAGCCACTTAGATAGCATGGTGAGTGTACAGGCTATTAACACTTTCACGATCGTCGACTTTGTGCAACACCGACGTTTCTCTACGGTCGACGGTCTTGCAGTGATAGCTCTGACTTGCGACATCATCGGGACCTGATTGGCTCAGGTACCGATGATGTTAACCTTATGTTATCTTCTAGATGCTGCTATCAATAGTGATCGCGGCATTTAGAATTTTGTGAGAGGGAGTGGGCTCCTTATCTCACCCCTCCTTCACCCCCAGCAAGGTGATCACAGGGAAGCCGCGGGTTGTCATAGCAGCCAGGGGTCAAATGATGATCTCCAGGTCTGTCAGATAAGGTCAGGGGTGGATTAAGAGTAGCAAGGGCCCTGGGCAGTTTAGAAGGCGCGCCCCCCCCCCCCACACACACACACACCTGATGTATCACATGTCACTTGATCCCCTGTGATAGATCATGTGATAGTTCACGTGAAATTAATTTGGCACAATATTAATTATAATATTTTTTTTTAGGCTGTGTGCCCACTATGCGTTTTTAAGCGTTTCCGCAGCGGCGATTCCGCTGCAGGAACGCTTAAAAAACGCTTGTTAGAAGGTCTGCCATGTTCCCCAATGATAATCCGCATGTGCTGTGCACATGCTGCGGAAATTTCCGCTGCAGATTATCATTGCGGAAAAATCCGCAGCATTATGAATTATTTTGCGGAAGCGCGACGTTTTCGCCGCCATTGACTTGCATTGGAACGCAAGGAATCCGCATCACTGCATCTGTACATGCAGAATCCATGCGTTTCAATGTGCGGATGGTACCCGGGTCTGGAGAACTCCTCCGGACCTGTGTACCATAGAACCTGTAGAAAAAGAATAAAATAAAAAAATAAATATTATACTTACCTTCTGATGGCCCCCGGTGTCTTTATCCGATGCGTCCTGGCTTGCCAGCAGCTCGCGATGGTCTGAAAAGGACCTGCGCTGACGTCATTTAGTCATGTGACGGGTCACGCGACCGCTGACGTCGGCAGGCCATCAGAAGGTAATTATATATTTATTTTTTATTTTATACCATTCTTTTACTGTCACACTATATAAATCCATGCCGGTTGCATGGATTTATATAGTGTGACCAAGTTGTCAAGCACTTTCCAAGTGATGCTAAAATCGCTTGGAAAGCGCTTGTCAACCCGCATGCGGAAATGCATGTGAAGAACGCTTCACATCCGCATGTCCCTGGCAGGAAAAACGCATGTACAATCCGCATGTACAATCCGCATGCGTTTTTTCTGCCAGGGAGATGCAGAAATGCTCAAAAAAAATCCGGAACATTTCTGCATCGTGGGCACATAGCCTTACATTAATTGTATGACTCAATATTGAGCACACGTAGCCATCTATACACAGCGGGAGGTCACACGGCACCATCTATACACAGCGGGAGGCCGCACGTAGCCAGCTGTACACAGCAGGAGGCCGCACGTAGCCATCTATACACAGCAGGAGGCCACACGGTGCCATCTGTACACAGCGGGAGGCCGCACGTAGCCATCTATACACAGCAGGAGACCGCACGTAGCCATCTATACACAGCAGGAGGCCACACGTAGCCATCTATATAGTTACATAGTTACATAGTTAGTAAAGCCGAATAAAGACTTGCGTCCATCAAGTTCGACCTGTTAGTTCTGTAATTGCTAAAGTTGATCCAGAGGAGGGCAAAAACCCCAAATGATTTAGCCAATCTTCACCTGAGGAAAAATTCCCTCCCGACTCTGAAACCAGCAGTCAGAATAAATCCCTGTATCAACCTACTATTTTATTTTATTTTTAAGTATATGCAGAAATCTGCCTGGTATCTAGAAATGCATCCAGTCCCCGCTTGAACTGGTTTAGTGAATCCGACATTACCGTCTCCTCACTCAGTGAATTCCATATTCTCACTGCTCTTACCGTAAAGAACCCCTTCCTATGCTGGTGCTGAAACCTTTTCTCTTCCAGTCTTAGTGAATGCCCTCTTGTTACCGTAATATCCCTCCTTTTGAACAAATCCCGGGCAAGGTCTCTATACTGTCCCCTAACATATTTGTACACATTTATTATGTCCCCCCTCAACCTTCTCTTTTCCAGGCTGAATAGTCCTAGTTTTGCCAACCTCTCTGGGTATTGCAGTCCCTCCATTCCCCTTATTAATTTTGTTGCCCTCCTTTGTACCTTTTCAAGCTCGTTTATATCCTTTCTATATATTGGGGCCCATAACTGAGCACAGTATTCCAAGTGTGGTCTGACCAGTGCTTTGTACAGTGGAAGAACAATGTTCTCATCCTTTCCAGCTATACCTCTTCTGATATATCCCATTACCCTGTTTGCCCTTACAGCAGCGGCCTGACTTTGGGCACTCCAATTTAGTTTGCTATCAATCAAGATGCCCAAGTCCTTCTCCATCTCTGAATTCCCCAATGATTTCCCATTCAGTGAGTACTGGTGACTTCCATTTTTCCTTCCCATATGTATGACCTTACATTTCTCCTCGTTAAACCTCATTTGCCATTTAATGCTCCACCTACCCAGTTTATCCAAATCCCTCTGCAGGTCTGCACTGTCCTCTTTTGTATTAATTTTTTTACATAACTTTGTGTCATCTGCAAATATTGATATTTTACTATTTATCCCGTTGACTATGTCGTTAATAAAGATATTAAATAACATTGGGCCTAGTACAGACCCCTGTGGTACCCCACTAGTGACGCTTACCCAATCTGAGTATATTCCATTTATAACCACCCTCTGCCTTCTATCCTTTAGCCAGTTAGCTACCCACTTGCAGACATTTTCCCCCAGCCCCATCTATACACAGCGGGAGTTCGCACGTAGCCATCTATACACAGCGGGAGGCCACACGTAGCCATCTATACACAGCAGAAGGCCACACGTAGCCATCTATACACAGCAGGAGGCCACATGTAGCCATCTACACACAGCGGGAGGCCGCACGTAGCCATCTGTACACAGCGGGAGGCCGCACGTAGCCATCTATACACAGCAGGAGGCCGCACGGCACCATCTATACACAGCGGGAGGCCACACGTAGCCATCTATATACAGAGGGAGGCCGCACGTAGCCATCTATACACAGCAGGAGGCCGCACGGCACCATCTATACACAGCAGGAGGCCACACGTAGCCATCTATACACAGCAGGAGGCCACACGTAGCCATCTATACACAGCGGGAGGCCGCACGTAGCCATCTATACACAGCAGGAGGCCGCACGTAGCCATCTATACACAGCGGGAGGCCGCAAGTAGCCATCTATACACAGCGGGAGGCCGTACGTAGCCATCTATACACAGCAGGAAGCCGCACGTAGCCATCTATACACAGCGGGAGGCTGCACGTAGCCATCTATACTCAGCGGGAGGACACACATAGTCATCTATACACAGCAGGAGGCCGCACGGCGCCATCTATACACAGCAGGAGGCCGCACGGCGCCATCTATACACAGCAGGAGGCCGCATGTAGCCATCTTTACACAGCAGGAGGCTGCACGGCACCCCCCCCAGAGACAGCCGGAGGCCGCACGCAGTCACGCACACACAAACATATACAGACATATACATACACGCATAAACACATTTGAAACACAAAAATACATATAAACAGACATCACACAATGATATCTGCCTGCACACTCACACACACACACACTCACCATCCCCCAACTCGGCTCCAGTCCTCCTGCTCTTCTCCGGTACAGCAGTGCAGGCCGGGCGCGCACTACGTGACGTCACAGCTAGGAGACACGGCCGCGCACAGGGCCGTGTCTCGTAGCAGTGACGCAGTTGGGCCAGCACAGGGAAGTTAACAGCTGCAGTGCTGGTCCGGCCGAAGAAGAAGTAGCGGCTGTGCACCGCTGCTGGGGGAGTGGTCCGGGGGCCCCCCCGCCACTGTCTGCCGGTATGTGCCACAGTGCCGCACATATAATGAGGGCAATCTGGCCATAGACACCCCGGAGCCCCGGGCCCCCTGGAGGTCCGGGGCCCCGGGTGGTAGCCCAGCTTGACCTCATTATAATCCCCCTATGGATAAGGTGGCCTCTTAGACACAGCCAGCAGCAGGGTCTAACAGGTGTTCTGACAATGTAAAACTGACAGTTCTCATGCACTGCAGTACATATGTATTGGAATGCATGAAGTCCCATAGAGGGACTAAGTAAAAAAAAAAGTTATTTTCTTAAACTATTTAAAAAACAATCACAAAATAAATAAAATGAAAAAATATGAAACTATTCACTACTCTCCTAGATTAATTCTTTCCAAAATGGGTTAACTTGGGGGGGTTTCTAATGTTTTGCCATGTCATGGGCTCTTCAAATGTGACATGACGTCCGTAACCTATTCCAGCCAAAATGGAATCCCTTCCCTTCTGAGCCGTGCTGTTCCGCCAAATAGTAGTGTTCTACCACATATGGGGTATTGGCGTACTTAGGAAAAATTGCACAACAAATTGTGTGGTCCAATTTCTCCTCTTACCCTTGTGAAAATAAAAAATTTGGGGATAAAGCAACATTTTTGTAGGAAAAATTATATTTTTTTATTTTCATGGCTCAATGTTATAAAATTCTGTGAAGCACTTGTGAAGCTCACCACAACTTTAAATAAATTCCTTTAAGAGTGTAGTTTCCAAACTTGTAGAGCGTTTCCACTGTTTAGGCACATCAGCGGATCCGCAAATGTGACATGGCGTCCACTATCTATTCCAGTCAATTTTGCGTTACAAAAGT
This sequence comes from Phyllobates terribilis, assembly GCF_046119375.1. Taxonomy (NCBI): domain Eukaryota; kingdom Metazoa; phylum Chordata; class Amphibia; order Anura; family Dendrobatidae; genus Phyllobates; species Phyllobates terribilis. The sequence goes on from NW_027362762.1 coordinate 746,313,267, forward strand.
CAATTGGTGCTCCTTCCATTCCGAGTCCTGCCATGCGCCCAAACAGTAACAAACAAACCAACAAATTGTACTGTTCATTTTCTCCTCTTACCCCTGTGAAAATGCAAAATTTGGGGCTAAAGTAACATTTGTGTAGGAAAAAGTAAAATTAGCATTTTTTCCTTCCATATTGCTTTAATTCCTGTGAAGCACTTGAAGGGTTTATAAACTTCTTGAATGTGGTTTTGAGCACCTTGAGGGGTATAGTTTTTAGAATGGTGTCACTTTTGTGTATTTTCTGTCATATAAACCCCTCAAAGTCACTTCAAATGTGATGTGGTCCCTAAGAAAATAGTTTTCTTTATTTTTGTTGAAAAAAATAATAAATTGCTGATGAACTTTTAACCCTTCTAACTTCCTAACAAAAAAAAAAAATCATGCTTCAAAAATTATGCTGATGTAAAGTAGACATGTGGGAAATGTTATTTATTCACCATTTTGTGTTATTTAACTTTCTCTGGTTTAAAGGTGTAAAATTTAAAAAGTTTGAAAATGGCAACATTTTCAATTTTTTTTGCCAAAATTCTGATATTTTAACAAATAAATGCAATAAATATTGACCTAAATTTAACACTAACATGAAGTACACTATGTCACAACAAAACAGTCTCAGAATAACTGGGATACATTGAAGTGTTCCAGAGTTATTACCTCATAAAGTGACACTGGTCAGAATTGAAAAATTGGTCTGGTCAGGAAGGTGAAGAGAGGCTTGGGTGTGAAGGGGTTAAAGCTCTTATACTAGTACCATATATTACAGTGTGGTGCATAAAGGGGGATGACAAAAAACAGGTAAATAAATAAATTATAAAAGGTTAAAATAGCAACATAACATTAAGTATAGGTTACAATAACAAACATAAAAGTCACATTTCTACACAGTTAAAGCCAGTACTACATAAACTACACACACAACACTTTGTTAGTAGCAATGCAGAATTCATGGTTAAAAATACAAGCCAGACACATTACAAAAATGAAAACTCAAATGAATTATAAACACCAGAATGATCACAGATGCATAAGGAAGAGGCAGGGCTAAGGAAGTCACCAAAAAATTGGGGAAAATTAGTAATATTCTAATAATTATTTGTCTCATGCTCTTACACGTTTGCTCCCAGCTCCACATGTGAAGCATAGAGAAAGATGCAGCTGCAGACTTCCCGCTGACACTGTATCTACAAGTGGATACATCTTGGTTTAAAGTTGCTATGGTAACCCATGAGAACCTGGAGCAACAATGGCATTGGTAAGATGATCTAAGCATATGTCAGCAATCAGCCTCCGGCTTCTAACAAGAGATGTGCACTACTTTCCTCTGTCAACTAAACATACGAGGGTCATTTAGCGCAGCAATCCATGATCCATCCACCTTTACAACAATTGAAATCGCATTATAGCCTGCACTTTATAAGGGATTGCTGCCAAGATCAAATAAATCCAATTCTCTTCCAAGCCTGGACAAATGTAATGCAACAATAAGTACAGTAAATGCGGGCTTCCAAATATTATTTCTTTGTTACTAAGAAATCAATTATCTTGCAAAACATAGGGAATGTCAAGTATTTCTCCATCCACCTCACCTTTACAAGAATTAATTTGAGGGTGGAAAGATGGTCACTTTGGTTCACAGGGGCACTATATAGGCAGCTACAACTTTGATTACAGAATGGAATCAAAACTTGATAACATTTGTTGCTCTATACAAAGGCTGCCTAAGAGTTAGAGTTTCTCCTTGCGGACAGGGCTAAACTGACATAAAGGGATAGTCCAATGATCAAAGTACATTTTATCGATAGATCTTGGAATAATAACAATTTCCACAGTTGGATGTTTAAAAAATGCCCCTATGCTGAGATAATCTTATAAGTATGCCCCTACTTTTCACAAATAAACGCAAAAAATATTGGCCTAAATTTACCATTAACATGAAGTACAATATGTCACAAAAAAAGTCTCTTCATTGGGATCCATTGAAGCGTCCCAGAGTTATTACCTCATAAAATGACACTGGTCAGAATTGTATAATTTGGCTTGGTCAGGAAGGTGAAAACAGGTTATGCGATGAAGAGGCTAAAGGGATTTTCTCAAGAACAAAATACACTTTAATCAATAGATCTTGGAATAACAATTATTTCCACAATTAGATGTGTTTAAAAATTTTTTGCTATGCTGTCATAATCTTATAAATGTGCTCCTGACATGTACTGTGTAATGGCTGTGCAGGGCCAGCTCCAGGTTTTTGTGAGCCTTTGGCGAAAGAGTCTCAGTGGGCCCCTTTAACATATACCACAATTCATGATGCACAGGTACCGCAGAGAAATATATATATATATATATATATATATATATATATATATATATATATAGTACAAGGCCAAAGATTTCACTTCTTACATTACATGAGCGATATCTATTGTAAGTTCTACAAAAGCTCAGAAACCGGCGAATCCTCACGGCGCATAGTGCATACCGGACAGTATAGTCCGCCATACAGTATTATGGGTCCCATATAACGCTCCATACAGGATACTGGTCCCCATATAACGCTCCATGCAGAATACTGGTCCCCATATAACGCTCCATACAGGATACTGGTACCCATATAACACTCCATACAGGATACTGGTCCCCATATAATGCTCCATACAGGATACTGGCCCCCATATAACACTCCATAGAGGATACTGGCTCCCTTATAACGTTTCATACAGAATACTGGCCCCCACATAATGCCCCATGCCGGCTGTGCCCCCACATAATGCCCCATGCAGGATGTCATTCCTCCCCATATAATGACCCATGCAGTATGTCAATTCCCCCTATATAATGCCCCATGCAGAATGTCACCCCCCATATAATGCCCCATTCAGGATGTCACCCCCCCCATATAATGCCCCATGCAGGATGTCACCCCCCCCCATATAGTGCCCCATGCAGGATGTCACCTCTCCCCCCTATATAATGCCCCATTCAGGATGTCACTTTCCCCCCCATATAATGCCCCATGCAGGATGTCACCTCCCCCCCCCATATAATGCCCCATGCAGGATGTCACCTCTCCCCCCCATATAATGCCCCATGCAGGATGTCACTTGTTCCCCCCCCCCATATAATTCCCCATGCCTCCATACATATATAAAAAACAATCAAGTACTCACTTCCCACCTGCTGCCGCTGCTCCGGACTCCTCAGCGTCGCCGGCGTTTTCCCACTCTGCTCTGTAACGGCTCAGGAGAGAGCGCGGTGTAAAGACGTCACCACGCCCTCTGACCTGAGGCATCACAGTGCAGCAGCCGCGGAAGTGACCAGAGCTGCCATTACACAGTACACAGCGGGGGCACATTTATAAGATTATCTCAGCACTGGAACATTTTTAAACACATCTAATTGTGGAAATTGTTTTTATTGGAAGATCTATTAATTAAAATGTACTTTGTTCTTGGGACAACCCATTTTAAGATACTACGGTTACTAAGGAAATGGGTAAAGTGCAGTATCCAGACAGGTTATCAAAATTGAGGTTATTCAGTTTGGAAAAACTACAGTTTAGGGGCGATCTTATTACAGTATACAAATATATGAGGGGACAATATAGAGATCATTCTAATAATCTTTGTTATACCAAAGCCTGCGACGGGGATAAGAGGGTATCCTCTACGCCTATAGCAAAGAAGTTTTAAGCATAATTACAGATGCAGATTCTTTACTATAGGATCAGTGAGACTATGGAGCTCTCTGCCACATGATATTGTAATGGTTGATTCATTAAAGAGGGCATGGATGCTTTAAAATGAAATAAAATATATAAATAAAATAATATTACAGGTCATGGGTACTAGATTCTGTGATGGGATGTTGATTCGGGTAACTAGTCTGATTGTGATTGGAGTAGGAAAGAATTTTCCCCTAATATGGAACAATTAGCATCTTCCTTTTGAGGTTTTACCTTCCGCTGGATCAATATGTTAGGTTATAGTTTGAACATGGAGAACTTGTGTCTTCTTTCAACCTGAAAATTATTAAACAAATGCTAGCTATTGATAAGAGCAATGCTAAAAGTCAAAATCAACCCTTTAAGAAGAGCCTTTGACATGTAACTTAAAATGGAAAGACAAACCAAAATCATAATTTTGCATAAAACTATTTCAAGGTTTCTTTTTTCCTATCAGCAGTGGAAAGTAGGAACAGTGGTGGGAGCAGTGGTTGACTGGGTGATAGGCCTTTGGCAGGAGGTCAAGATATAAAGTTTCTCATTGTGGAGAGCACCCAAGGTGGTATAGAGAGACTTATAGGCCATGCAAAATTCCCCTGAGGAATTAAATATGCATATAGCCTCTAATGCCACCTATTGGAAGCAGAAATCCTAAAAGTCAGAATCAACCCTTTAATAAGCCTCGCCACTAGTGATGAGCGAGCATGCTCGCTACTGCTCGGTGCTCGCCTGAACATCTCACTGCTTGAGATGCTTGGCGCTCGCCGAGTATTTCCGGGGTTGCTCGGTGGGAGCTCGGGTCCACTCCCTGCATGTTTGGCTCTCTTTAGAGCGCCAATCAACATGCAGGGATTGCCTGCCACTCACTGTAATGCCGTAGCCATGTTGGTTGTGGCATTACAGTTATTGGCTGGCCGCACAGCACCATCGGGTCTATATCAGACCTGGCGCCGTTGTGCTCGTCACAGTCACTCCGGTATCAGGCACAGTAGGGAGAGGTGCTACTGCGTCAGGGAAAGATTTGCTTGTGTATTAGGTAGTGTAGGGAGAAAAACCGTACATTACACATATCCATCTTAACAAACAGCCCTTTTCAGTACTAACTAATCCATCTGCAGGGATATCAGGCAGGCCGAGTATATAGGCAGGCAGGGTATACAGCAGACTGCAGTGCATATAGCACAAGAGTCTCCATTCCAATTCTGCCTTCTGCTGCTGTTAGATATTTCTATACAAAGGCCCAGGTCTCACAGGCCAGGAATACTTTTTTTTGGATCTTAATCCTCATTATTTGCTTAAAACGCAATCCAGAGAACACAGTTTTTCTGCGCCATTTGCTTGTTGGCACTGCAGAATACAGCCAGGTCCTTTCCACATTACAGCACTAGAAATCCAGCTTTTTAAAACTGTGTTTTCTCTGTCAAACGGATCACATATAAGTTGTCAGAAAATATTGCCATTTCTGGCCTCCATTAAAAATTTCCTTTAGTGTGTCAGTGAAGCAATTCACACCAGTTTGCTGTTCAAACTACTTACCTACAGGCCAGGTATTTAAGACTGTGTTTTCTCCGTCACACGGATCACATATACGTTGTCAGAAAATACTGCCATTTCTGGCCTCCATTAAAAATTTCTTTCAGTGTGTCAGTGAAGCAATTCACACCAGTTTGCTGTTCAAACTACTTACCTACAAGCCAGGTATTTAAAACTCTGTTTTCTCCATCACACAAATCACATATATGTTGTCAGAAAATACTGCCATTTCTGGCCTCCATTAAAATTTTCCTTTAGTGTATCAGTGAAGCAATTCACACCAGTTTGCTGTTCAAACTACTTATCTACAGGCCAGGTATTTAAAACTCTGTTTTCTCCGTCACCCGGATCACATATATGTTGTCAGAAAATATTGCCATTTCTGGCCTCCATTAAAAATTTCCTTTAGTGTGTCAGTGAAGCAATTCACACCAGTTTGCTGTTCAAACTGCTTACCTACAGGCCAGGTATTTAAAACTCTGTTTTCTCTGTCACACGGATCACATATAATTTCGCTCTAAACTCAGTCATTTGTAGTGAGTGTGGAAGATACTGTGATCCATTTAAAATGGGTAAGGCACGTGGCAAGGGAAGGGGAACTGGACGTGATGGTGATGGTGCATGCAGAGGCCGAAGACAATGCCGTGGGCCAGCTGAAATTGTGCCACAACAAACACCCACATCTTCTCGCCTGACCTTCCTGTCCCAATTCGTAGGGGACCGCAGCACACCACTATTGAACCCAGAGCAGTGTCAAAAGGTTGTTGATTGGATAGCGTATAATGCTTCCAGGCACTTAGCCACCACCACCACCCTGTCTTCCACACGGTCAAGTCTCAGTAGCCGTGAGTCTGGACCACACATTCCTCACCCTGATCCTCCTTCCTCCTACCATGCCGAGTGCCCGGAGACAACTGATTCCACACTTGGACACTCTGAAGAGCTGTTCACTTTTCCATTTATAGATTCGGGCCTCTCGCCCGGTCCACTTGAAGCAGGGCAAGAGGAGATTGCGTGTAGCGATGCCCAAATATTTGAGCAGCCACGGTGCCAAGAAGGCGACGGTGGGAAAGTGTCACAATAGGTGGACGATGATGAGACACAATTGCCAGAAAGTCAGGAGGAGGACCAGGGTGCGGAAGTGGAAGACGAGGTGGTGGATGATATAGTAACTGACCCAACCTGGCAGGAGGACATGCAAAGCAAGGACAGCAGCACACAGGGGGAGAGAGAGAGCACCCCAGGAAGAAAGCAGTGTGGTGGCCGCAGACAGAAGGCAGGCAACCATTCCCCGTAACACCAACACGAAGGAAGTTGCCAGTACAACTGTTAGGTCTACCCGAGTCTGGTTGTTTTTTAAAGACTCTGCCAATAACCCCAAAAAGGCCATTTGCAACACCTGCCAGGCCAGCATCAGCAGGGGTGGCAAAACGACCAGCCTGACCACCACCAGCATGATCAGGCACATGGCAGCAAAGCACCCGACTTTGTGGCCAAAGCCCAGGGTCCAGGAACAGTGTCTGCAGGTGGCGCCATTGCTTCTTCCGCTGTTTTGCATGCAAGCCAATCCCCTGTCCATGGTGCATGCGAAGATGCCTCCTGCCCTGCACCTGTTGTTGCGCACTCCCAAGTAGAAGCATCAGGAAGCACGTCCATATCCTAGTCCCAGCACAGCATTCAGTTGTCCATACCCCAGTCCTTGGAACACAAGCGCAAATATGCAGCCAATGCCCCACAGGCCACACTACTAAATTCTCACATTTCATGACTGCTTGCGCTCGAAATGTTGCCTTTTAGGCTTGTGGAGACAAAAGCATTTAGCAACCTGATGGCGGCGGCCGTCCCTCGATACTCGGTCTCCAGCCGCCACTATTTCTCCCGGTGTGCTGTCCCCGCATTACACAAGCACGTGTCTTAAAACATTAGCCGTGCCCTCAACGAGGCAGTTACCGGGAAAGTCCACCTAACCACTGACACGTGGACAAGTGCTTGTAGGCAGGGACGGTACATCTCACTGACGGCACACTGGGTTAACATAGTGGAAACCAGGACCCAGTCTGACCTTGGGATGGAACACGTCCTCTCGACGCCAAGGATTGCGGGCCCTAGGTCAATCAGGGTTTCCCCCACGGTCTACAGCTCCTGCACCTCATCCTCCTCAGCCTCCTCCTCCTCTTCAACCTCCATCTCCGAAATAACCACATCAGTCACAAGCTGGAAGTACTGCAGCACTGCCTCGGCCAAGCGGCAACAGGTTGTGCTGAAGCTAATATGCTTAGCTAAAAAACCGCACAGTGCTGAAGAGTTGTGGACAGCTCTGAAAGAGCAGGCAGATCTGTGGCTCACACCGCTGAACCTACAGCCAGGCAAGGTTGTGTGTGACAATGGCCGGAACCTGGTGGCGGCTCTGAGGCGAGGCGAGCTCACACACGTACCATGCCTGGACCATGTGCTTAACCTCGTGGATCAGTGGTTTATCAAATCCTACCCGGAGCTGCTGGATCTGTTTGTTAAAGTATGCCGCCTGTGTGCTCATTTTAGAAAGTCAGCTACAGCTTCCGCCGCCCTTGTCATGTTTCAGCAGCGTTTGCAGCTTCCGGCTCACAGACTGGTGTGTGATGTCCCCACGCATTGGAACTCTACACTGCAGATGTTGGGAAGGATTTGTAAGCAGAAGAGGGCAGTTGTTGAGTACCAGCATCAACAAGGTCATCGGTATTCAGTTCAGACTCCACACATAAGACCTCAAGAGTGGACATGGATGTCAGACATATGTACCATCCTCCAAAACTTTGAGGACTCCACCAAGATGGTGAGCGACGATGATGCCATAATTAGCATCACCATCCCGCTTCTCTGTCTTCTGAAACGCTCCCTGCTCACAATCAAACAGTATGCATTGCAGGCAGAGCGCGATGAGATGGAGCAAGGAACCATACAGCGGATTACACACAGCCAAGCCTCATCTCATCCCAACGTGGATTCGGTGACAATGAGGAAGAGGAGGAAGGACATGAGCTAGACGGTACTACCTGCACAGCTGTCATACCGTCTGTTCAGCGTGGATGGCCAGAGGAAAGAGAAGAGGAGGAGGAGAGCATGGTCAGTCGTCCTCTTAGTGAGGACATGGAAGTCTTGCCTGTTAGTAGTCTGGCACGCATGGCTGAGTTTATGTTACGCTGCCTTTCCCATGACCCTCGCATTCTCAAAATTTTGGGTGATAGTCATTACTGGTTGGTGACACTTCTAGACCCACGCTACAAGGAGAACTTTATATCTCTTATTCCTGAGGCGAACAGGTCTACAAAAATGGGGCTTTACCAGAAGGCCCTTGTTGTGGAACTATTAAAAAAATTCCCATCTGAAAACTCTGGAGGCAGAGGGCACACTTCGTTGGACAACCAAGGAATACAGGCGAGAGAGACACAATTTCAATCCAGCAGAGGCAGGGGAACACTGTCAAAGTTCTGAGAGAGTTTTCTCAGACCCTCCCATCGCACAGGCCCAGTGGCGCAGGGTACTCTCACAAGGAGTGCAAAGTTTTGGAAGATGCTGAGGGAGTACCTTGCGGACCGCACCAACGTCCTCCATAATTCAGCTGTGCCTTATAATTATTGGGTATCCAAGCTGGATACGCGGAATGAACTGGCTCTCTATGCCTTGGAGGTCCTGGCCTGCCCTGCCGCCAGCGTTTTATCAGAGCGGGTTTTTAGTGCCGCTGGTGGAATTATAAATGATAAGGGCATCCGCCTGTCAACTGAAAATGCTGACGGGCTGACTCTTATAAAAATGAACAAGGGCTGGATTGGGCCAGACTTCTCAACACCACCGAATGATAGCATAACATAAACTCAAATCCAGTGTCTTTTCTTGGGAGGTGTATTCCCATGCACCTTTTCACACCCACACATGGGTATACAATTCCTGATTTTGGCTATTTGCTCTTGTCCTCCTCCTTCTCCTCATCCTCCTCCACCATATCACCAGGGTGACCGTGGTCTGTGATGCAACACCCACATAATTTTTTTAAAGGGTGTTTATGATGCCCGTAAAAAATTTTTTTTATACAGTATGTTCCTGTATACCCCCCAGGGGTATATGTTTGTCAGCCTATACACTTTTTCATGGGCATTACAAGTATAGGAGGCCCTCTCCTTTTTAATGGGAACATTTTTTTATGAGTTCCTCCTCCACGTCTCTTCCAAGGGGCATTGAAGTGCCTTCAATTTTTTGGCAGCCCTTGCGTTCACTGCATAGGTCAACACTATGGGAGATTCTCTCCTTTCTAATGGGAATTTGTCATTACTGTGGCCCTGCTCTGTGTGTCTTTAAATTCTTAGTGGGTTTTTTCCTAAAATTGGTCAGCCGTTGGACTCACTACATACCCTATAACTGTATAGCAGACTCTCTCCTTTCTAATGGGAATTTGTCATTACTGTGGCCCTGCTCTATGTGTCTTTAAAGTCTTAGTGGGGTTTTTCCTAAAATTGGTCAGCTTTTGGACTCACTGCATACCCTATAACTGTATAGCAGACCCTCTCCTTTCTAATGGGAACATGTCGTACTTGTTACTGTGGCCTTGCTCTGTGTGTCTTTAAATTCTTAGTGGGGTTTTTCAAAAAATTGGTCAGCCTTTGGACTCACTGCATACCCTATAACTGTATAGCAGACTCTCTCCTTTCTTAATGTAATTTGTCATTACTGTGGCCCTGCTCTATGTGTCTTTAAATTCTTGGTGGGGTTTTTCCTAAAATTGGTCAGCCATTGGACTCACTGCATACCCTATAACTGTATAGCAGAATCTCTCCTTTCTAATCGGAATTTGTCGTACCTTGTTACTGTGGCCCTGCTCTATGTTTCTTTAAATTCTTAGTGGGGTTTTTCCTAAAATTGGTCAGTCGTTGGACTCACTGCATACCCTATAACTGTATAGCAGACCCTCTCCTTTCTAATGGGAACATGTCGTACTTGTTACTGTGGCCCTGCTCTATGTGTCTTTAAATTCTTAGTGGGGTTTTTCCTAAATTTGGTCAGCCGTTGGACTCACTGCATACCCTATAACTGTATAGCAGACTCTCTCCTTTCTAATGGGAACATGCCGTACTTTGTTACTGTGGCCCTGCTCTATGTGTCTTTAAATTCTTACTGGGGTTTTTCCTAAAATTGGTCAACCTTTGGACTCACTGCATGCCCTATAACTGTATAGCAGACTCTCTCTTTTCTAATGGGAATTTGTCATTACTGTGGCCCTGCTCTATGTGTCTTTAAATTCTTAGTGGGGCTTTTCCCAAATTTTGGCAGCCCTTGCAGTCACAGCATGGGCATTACCACTAGAGGAGACCCGCTCCTTTATAATGGGAAAATTTTTTTTACTGAGACCCTCCTCTATGTCTCTTCAAAGGGGTATTGGGTTGCGTCCAAATATTTGGCAACCCTTGCAGTCACTGGATATGCAATAACAGTATAGGAGACCCACTTGTTAATACTGGAAACAACAAAGCATAGCTGGCTGATGGCTCTCTTACAATAGCGAGGGCCGACTGCTGGCCTTTTAAGAATAGTAAGGGCCGTCTGATGGCCCTATAGAAATAGGCTTTATGACTTTCAGAGTCCCTCCATCATAAATAAAACAGGATGTGTCTGATGATGTGTCACAAACCACATGTTAAATGTTAAAATGACATTTCCCGGTGAATGCATTTGTCTTAAAAAATAACTTTAAAAAAAACAAAACAATAGGATCTTTCTTTAGTATAAAAAACAGCGTCACCAAGTAATCAACAATGTAATCACATTTTCCAGCTCCTGCACCTCCTCCTCCATCTCCGAAACGACCACATCAGTCACAAGCTGACAGCACCGCCTTGGCCAAGCGGCAACAAGCTATGCTGAAGATAACATGCTTAATGCTTAATTGACAAACCGCCCAGCGCTGCAGAGTTGTTGAGAGCTGTAACACAGCAGTCTGATCTATGGCTCTCACCGCTGAACATACAGCCAGGCATGGTCATGTGTGACAATGGGCGGAACCCGGTGATGGAGAAATGACACCCAAAGTAGATACGGTCGGTTTCCCTTTCTGCCAGTCCTTTCACCGAGCTAAATACAACTCTCAGCAAAAAAAGCTGTGGACTGGCTCCATACCATACCTGGCCACATTCACCTGTCCACGTGTTTGTGGATAGGCGGTCCTTTCAAGTAAGTGCACTGGGGAGGGCACGCGTAATGTTGTGGGACCCGTGCTTGTGGAAGGTGGAGACGACACCGGGAAAAATAATGGTGACTGGGGGCCGAGTATGGATACCCGGTCGCTGCCGCCATAAGATTGTGGACAGCTTCCACCTCCACGATCCTAAAAGGCCACATTTCAAGTGCAAGCAGCTGCCCAGAAATCTGGCAGCTTAGTGCTGCGGTCTGTGGGTGGGTGGCTGGCTGCATACTTGCGCTTGCATTCTAAGTAACAGAAAACTAAGCAGATGGTGGCCTCTATCATTATTATGGCCTCACCTCGGCACTATGAACTCTCTTGAAGGAGAAGCCAGGGCACACCGGAGGAGTCTCCGGTTCTCTGGTGGGCCCGTCCAACCCTGCTGAGAAGCAGCCCTGGCTAAGAAAAGTGTGGGAGAGGGTTTCCGCACACTCTATGGCTGCTTTTTTAATGTGGATCGGACATGCTCATGCATGTTATTTCTTAAACCGCATTGCAGATCAGGCCATTGTTCAACTCTGTATTCATGAAATTAAATGCGCAAAGATGTTTGTGTGTCAAAGCACCACCGACAAGTGCAAGTTGATGTTGGATGGGTTGCCATTGCTTCTGCAACAAGCTGCAATAGAGGACTTCCTGGGAGAAATGACACCCAGGGTAGAAACGGTTTCCCTCTATGCCAGTCCTTTCACCGAGCTAAATACAACTGTCAGCAAAAAAAGCTGTGGACTTGCTTCGTACCATCCCTGGCCACATTCACCTGTCCACGTGTTTGTGGTTAGGCGGTCCTTCCCAGTAAGTGCACTGGGGAGGGCACGGGTAATGTTGTGGGACCCCTGCTTGTGGAAGGCGGAGACGACACCGGGAGAAATAGTGGAGGCTGGGGACCGAGTATGGACACCCGGCCGCCGCCGGCATGAGGTTATGAAAAGCTTCTGCCTCCACGGTGCCTAAAAGGCCACATTTCAAGTGCAAGCAGCTGTCAAAAATTTGGCAGTATAGTATTGCAGCCTGTGGGTGGGTGGGTGGCTGGCTGCATACTTGCGCTTGCATTCAAGAAATGGGGTAAGGACAACTGAACGCTGCACTGGGACAAGGACGTGGACGGTGATTGTTGCAAGTCTGCAACGACACGAGCATGGCGGGAGGCATTTTTGCATGCGCCAAGGATCACTTATGATGGGCACACTTTTAGGCAGTGACCTGGGAGTCAGAAATGCTTCCAGAGGTCTTCCCCATGCTTCTCCCATGTCTTTTCAGCACTGTATGCATGTGTCTGATGATGTGTCACACACCACATGGCCAGATAAGGTTGTAAAATGTTAAATTGACATTTCCCAGTGAATGCATTTGTCTTTGTTGAAAGCAATGCAAAAGTGCAAAAATGCATCAAAAACGCTACGTGTGAACATAGCTCAAGGTGTGGAGGAGTATTTTTGGTTTTGGTTATTTATTTTGCCTTATATACAAGTCATTACCCTGGAAAGGACGTACCTTAACATATTTCCCAGGAAAATCCAGTTTGGTTTGTTTTTGTTGACAGCAGTGACCTGGGATTCAGAAATGCTTCCAGGAGTCTTCCCCATGCTGTTCCCATGTCATTTGAGCACTGTTCCCATTGATTTGGGCAATTTTTAGGCCCTCTGCAGACCGCAGGGGGGAGCCGCCTGAAAAATGCTCGAGTTTCCCATAGACTTACATTGGGCTCGTTGCTTGGGTCGAGCACCCAAGTATTCCAATTTGCTCGACCCAAGCAACGAATACCCGAGCATTTTAGTGCTCGCTCATCACTACTCGCCACATGACTAGGGCTTTATATCCTAAATCATATGGCATTGCTGCTTCCAATTGGAGGAATTCAAGACACTGCTCTCTTTTTCTGTGAAGAGGCTATTTGCATCTGTGTGCACATATACTGAATCTGTTAAAGGGGTTGTACGATCTAAAAAAAAAAGTCTGCCATCACTCTGTATGACTGTAGACATTTGAATCCTCCCAGTGCACCACTATGTGATGTGATGAATCACCATTGTGTGCCCCAGAATGGTGGTCAGGTATGCGATATGAATACTCCCGGGCAGAACCCATCTAGTGGGCGTGGCCTCACTCCATACAAGTGTATTGGGAAAGGCCACACCCACTAGATGAGTTCTGCCCTGGGAACAGAGGCCAGGTATGCGATATGCATACTCCGGGGCAGAACTTGAATTCTCGCAGCGTACATAACGTGCACTGGGAGGATTTAAAAGTCTGCAGTCACATAGAGTGACTGCAGACTTTTCATTTTAGACCAGATAACCCCTTAAATGTAAATTTCAAGCCCTAAAATGCAATTCTTCATCAAATGCCATATAGATTGTTTAGTAATATCATATCAGAAGCACCTTTTAATATTACCTAGAATGCCCATGCCTCTGTAATACTGTGCCTCGCTACATTGTTACTATAAGGCGCAATGTTCTTATTCAGCATTTGCACATTACCGGTTCCTTTTTCAAACTGGTACCTCATTGTGTGTTTTTTCTGATTTCTCATTTAGCTGTGGTCATTTTTCTTAATAAAAGTAATAGTATTTGATAAAATCAAAGGACAGATGTAATAAGGTTGTTTATAAGCATTATTCAATTAAAAGAAAGCCACAGGTCGCCCCTGGCATTTACTGCTGTGTTTACCATTAGACTTACATAAAAATAGAGCATTCCCCCGAGTGACAATAAATGTAAGAGAAACAAATGTAATTTGATAGATATAAAATCAAATGCTGTTGCACTTACTGAATTAGTTATCTCCTTGTGATCATGTACTTAATGTTACATAAAATGCTATAGAATAATACTACCTTATAATGGTATCAGGAAAAAAAGAGGTTAAAGAATGATTAAGTGCAAAACTGGGCAAAACCAGAACCTTTTAAATTTTCTATTAACAACACAGAATTACAGTGGTGCTTGAAAGTTTGTGAACCCCTGAGAATTTTCCACATTTCTGCATAAAGTTGACCTAAAACTACATAAGATTTTCACACAAGTCCTAAAAGTAGATAAAGAGAACAAAATGCAACAAGTGAGTCAAATATATTAGACTTTATGATTTTTTAAATGAGGAATATGTTCCAATGATGTCTGTGAGTGGCAAAAGTATGTGAACCTTTGTTTTTAGTATCTGGTGTGACTCCCTTTGTGGAGCTATAACTGAATCTAAACATTTCCGGTAGTTGTTGATTAGTGATGATCGAGCACTAAAATGCTCAAGTGCTTGGTACTCAAACCGAGTAGGTCAGATGCTCGGACGGGCTCAACTTGAGTACGAGCAAAATGGAAGTCAATGGGAAACTTGAGCATTTTTCCGGAAGACCCTAAAAGGAGGTCTGGGGGGACAGGAAAATCCCTGAAATGGATGGAAACAGGGCTCAAATGTAATGGGAACAGCATGGGGAAGGCATCTGAACGCATCTCTGACTCCCAGGTCACTGCTGGGAATTATGTTGTCAGAGTTTTTCTCCATTTTTACAGACTGACAATAAAACATACAAAACCAAAGATAAAATGGATTTTGCAGAAAAAAATGTTAGAAAACATTCTTTCCTGTATAATGACTTGTATATAAAGCAAAATTAAAAGGAGAAAAAATAGAAATGCCCCCTCCAACCCTTAGGCTGCATGCCCATGATCAGTAATACTGGCGTTCTGGACGCAGCGTATTTTTGCTGAGTCCAAAATGCTGCTTTGTACTGTACAAGCACAGTGAATGGGATTAATAGAAATCTCATGCCCACTGTGCTTCTTTTTTACGCTGTGTAAACTCAGCTGCGGTGCGGATTTCCAAGCCGCAGCATGTCAATTTCTCAATGCTCAGTCTGCTGTGTGGAATTTCCCCATAAACTTGCACTAGATGCGGTAAATCGCAGTTAAAAAAAAGCACATGCATTGTAAGTGCAATTACGCAGGTGTTTATAACCTGGTTTTAATGATTAAATAATTTTAAAAAATGATGTGAGGTCCCCCACCTTATTTTTTATAACCAGCCAAAGTAGAGCAGACAGCTGTGGCTTATGTTATCAGGCTGGGAAGGTCCCTGGTTATTGGGCTCTTCCCAGCCTAAAAATACAAGCCCGCAGCCACACCAGATTTGGTGTATGACATTAGATGCACCAATTCTGGCACTTTGCCTGGTTCTTCCAGATTGCCCTGGTGTGATGGCAATCGTGGTAATTGTAGTTGTGGTTGATGACAGCTGTGATTTGTCAAAAATCACAGCTGCTATCAACCCCTAGGGTTAGTCATGGAGAGGTGTCTATCAGAAACCCACATTACTAACCCGGTAATAGAAAATAAAAAACACACACGGAGAAAAAAGCACTTTATTTGAATAAAGACTCCGTCACACTATCCCTCGTTCACCAAATTGCTAAAAAAATGTAAAAATCCCATGCAGGTCCCCAGCAATCCATCAAATCCTAAGTAGTCCAGAAAAGGATACCTGAAAGACATGAAAAGACAGAAAAAAAGACAATAGACAATCCCTTGTTCACCAATTTATTACCCAAAATGTTGCCATGCAGGTCCGATGTAGTCCATGTTCTCCAATGTCTATAGCATCTGTGAATAGCAGTAAAGAGACTATTATTCACAAGCGCCGGGTAGTGACGTCAATGCTTATCATCGTCACAGTGTGTTGCTGAGCTCAGCGAGACTTGATGGCTCTGATGACAGATATCCTGCCATTTTCCTTTAGAATTTTCTGGTATGCAGTAATTCAATCTATCCTGGCCCAGATGCAGCAAAAAAAACTTAAACCATAATGCTACCACCACTTTGTTTCACTGATAGTATGAAGCTTTTATGCTGTAATACATTGTTTTTCTTTCACTAAATATAACTCTTCTTATTTAAACCTGAAAGCTCTATTTTAGTCTCATCGATCCACAATATATGTTCCAAATGCTTTCTGGTTTGTCCAGGTGATCTTTTCAGTAGTGAAGTAGTGGCTTGTTCTTGCAATCCTGCCATGCACAACATTGTTGTTCAGTGTTCTCCTGATTGTGGACTCATGAACATTAACATTAGCTAATATAAGAGAGGCCTTTAGTTGTTAAGAATTTACCTTGGGCTCCTTTATGACCTCGGGAATTATTATACGCCATGCTGTTGGAGTAATCTTTGTTCATCGACCACTACTGAGGAGCATAATAATAGCCTTGAATTTCCTTGATTTGTACACAATATATCTGACTGTTAATAGGTACAGTCCAAACTCTTTAGAGATGGTTTTGTAATCTTTTCCATGCCGAGAGTTTCTCATCTATTGTATACAACTATAAAACTAAATTAATACATATAAAGAAGAGAAAGAAATGGCCAGCAGTTCACAGCTTACACTTATTGTGGCCAAACTGGATAATGATAATTACAAGCTATGGAAGTTTAAAGTTGAAAGTTTAATGTCCAGAGATGACTTATGGAAAGTTATTACTGCATAGAGACCAGTGTCGGACTGGGGTGCCAGGGGTCCACTAGTAAACAACTCCAGGACCCACTTTTCAACTACATGCGATTGTGACATTATCTTTAATCACAGATTTATATAACAATGAGCTGGGTAGATTTTTAAATGAATAAGATGCTACTTTTGTTTGTACATAATTAATCAAGTATATTGTGCCAAGTGCTGCTCACATAAGAGGGTGGTGGCCCACTCTTCTCTCCTCCTGAGGGCCAGTCCAAGCCTGATAGAGACCATATATTTATAGCCATATATTTTTAAGCCGTTATAAGCTTATTAGCGAAGGGTGTTGATGAACTGACCTTCATTAGACCTGAGAACAGTGCTAAAGGCATGTGGAAAGCACTGCAAAGGCTATATGAGAGATTCAGTCTCAAAAACAAAGTATTTCTGATGAGAAAAAGTATATACAGGAACAAATAAATGCAGTACAGGAAGTGATCACACAATTGAGATTAGTGGATGAGGATATAAAAGTCAGCCATGCTATATCCATATTGCCGTGCAGTTTACCTGATACATACAGTGTATGGTATACAGTGGCTTGCGAAAGTATTCACCCCCTTGGCAATTTTCTCATTTTGCTGCCTCACAACCTAAAATGTCACTGTTTTTTGAGGATTTGCATTTGTTCACGTAAAAAGAACATGATTACAACTGTGAACATTTGGTTTTCTTTTTATTATGAAGTAAACAATAAATAGTACAAAATAACTGTAAACTTCAGTGTGCATAACTATTCAACCCCTAAAGTCAGTACTTTGTAGAGCCTCATTTTGTTGCAATTAACAGTTGCAAGTCGCTTTGGATAAGTCTCTATGAAATTTCCACATTTTACCAATGGGATTTTTGCCCATTCCTCAAGGCAAAACTGCTCCAGCTTCTTCAAGTTAGATGATTTCCTCTAGTGAACAGTAATCTTCAAGTCTGACCACAGATTCTCAATTAGATTAAGGTCTGAGCTTTGACTAGACCACTCTAGAACATTTACAGAATATAAAGAAAGCATTTAGGAACTGTAAAAACAGAACCTAACAAAGAATGTTATAATCTCCACTTGTCCTAATTAGAGATGAGCAATTAGACATGAGCACCCTATTGTGCTGTTTGTCCCTTCCAGGTTTATTCCTTTTCTATGTAATAAGCTTGACTCAAATACTGGATATGCATTAATTTTTGTTCTAGTAGGTGTGTTTTCTTTAGCACGCTTGGTACAGTTACTGTACTTATGCAGTAAGCTTGGTTCTGTTGCCATTCCATAAATAGGTTTGGTCTTGCTATTGTGTCTGTGTATTAAGCTTACTTCTTTCAGGCTATATTCACATGCTCAGGATTTTTCAATGGCAAATTTAAAATATTTTTTTCAACTATCTGTAGTAAAAATCTATGGTTGAAACTGGAATATTAGCTATGGATGTACAAGTGGACTTGCACATGAAGTAGACCCAATATCATTTAGTGGGGCTAATAAGCAGCTTTTGTGAAATTGTTGCAAATAATTATCACACTTGGTTCTGTTTATAGTATCCACGCACTAAATGTTTTTCTGGTACTATATGTTCAGATCTGTTACTGTAGTTATGTAATCAGTTTTGTGTGTATATGTTGTTTGAATATTTGTAGTGAATATTAGCATCTACTGTACTCCTTTTTGCATTTTAGGAAGTATTTTAACCAAGGAATATTTAATTTTTGATGTGTAATTTATGAGTGTACTGCACTCCCTGGTATCATACTGGTCACTATTGTATACCCGTGGTGAATGTTCATATATACAGTGGGTAAGGAAAGTATTCAGACCCCTTTAAATTTTTCACTCTTTGTTTCATTGAAGCCATTTGGTAAATTCTAAAAAGTTCATTTTTTTTTCTCATTAAAGTACACACTGCACCCCATCTTGACTGAAAAAAACAGAAATGTAGAAATTTTTGCAAATTTATTAAAAAAGAAAAACTGAAATATCACATGGTCATAAGTATTCAGATCCTTTGCTCAGACACTCATATTTAAGTCACATGCTGTCCATTTCCTTGTGATCCTCCTTGAGATGGTTCTACTCCTTCATTGGAGTCCAGCTGTGTTTAATTAAACTGATAGGACTTGATTTGGAAAGGCACACACCTGTCTATATAAGACTTAACAGCTCAAAGTGCATGTCAGACCAAATGAGAATCATGAGCTCAAATGAACTGCCCAAGTAGCTCAGAGACAGAATTGTGGCAAGGCAAAGATCTGGCCAAGGTTATAAAAGATTTTCTGCATTACTCAAGGTTCCTAAGAGCACAGTGGCCTCCATAATCCTTAAAAGGAAGAAGTTTGGGACCACCAGAAGTCTTCCTAGACCTGGCCGTCCTGCCAAACTGAGCAATCGTGGAAGAAGAGCCTTGGTGAGAGAGGTAAAGAAGAACCCCAAGATCACTGTGGCTAAGCTCCAGAGATGCAGTAGGGAGATGGGAGAAAGTTCCACAAAGTCAACTATCACTGCAGCTCTCCACCAGTCGGGCCTTTATGGCAGAGTGGCCCGACGGAAGCCTCTCCTCAGTGCAAGACATATGAAAGCCCGCATAGAGTTTGCTAAAAAACACATGAAGAACTTCCAGACTATGAAAAATAAGATTCTCTGGTCTGATGAGACGAAGATAGAACTTTTTGGTGATAATTCTAAGCGGTATGTGTGGAGAAAACCAGGCACTGCTCATCACCTGCCCAATGCAATCCCAACAGTGAAACATGGTGGTGGCAGCATCATACTCTGGGGGGGTTTTCAGCTGCAGGGACAGGACCACTGGTTGCAATTGAAGGAAACATGAATGCGGCCAAGTACAGAGATATCCTGGATGAAAACCTCTTCCAGAGTGCTCTGGACCTCAGACTTGGCCGAAGGTTCACCTTCCAACAAGACAATGACCCTAAGCACACAGCTTAAATAACAAAGGAGTGGCTTCAGAACAACTCTGTGACCATTCTTGACTGGCCCAGCCAGAGCCCTGACCTAAACCCAGTTGAGCATCTCTGGAGAGACCTGAAAATGGCTGTCCACCAACGTTCACCATCCAACCTCACAGAACTGGAGAGGATCTGCAAGGAAGAATGGCAGAGGATCCCCAAATCCAGGTGTGAAAAACTTGTTGCATCATTCCCAAGAAGACTCATGGCTGTACTAGCTTAAAAGGGTGCTTCTACTCAATACTGAGCAAAGGGTCTGAATACTTATGACCATGCGATATTTCAGTTTTTCTTTTTTAATAAATTTGCAAAAATGTATACATTTCTGTTTTTTTCAGTCAAGATGGGGTGCAGAGTGTACTTTAATGAGAAAAAATGAACTTTTTAGAATTTACCAAATGGCTGCAATGAAACCAAGAGTGAAAAATTTAAAGGGGTCTCAATACTTTCCGTACCCACTGTAAGTGTAAAGATGCATTTATACCTGATCGGCAGTCACACCTGATTTGCTGATCAGTAGTCACTTAATTCCCTGTTTACACAGGCGGACAGTAGTTCCAATGCACAATGAATGCTCAGTGCTGTCATTGTTCTCGGCAGCACATTTTCTGTTTACACTGGACGATGTGCTGCAGAGAACGATGATGATCTTTTGTGCAGCATAAAAGATCATTTCACCCAACAAATGAGCGTTTTACTCATTCGTCGGGTGATTCCCAGTCTAAACTGTTTAGATTGCAAGATTTTCGTGAAATGATTGTTTCTAGAAACATTTTTTCTTGATAATCTTGTAGTGTAAATTATGTTAAAGGGGTTTTCCCACAAGCAAAAGTTAATTTTAATCAATAGATCTTGGAATGAGAATAAGTTCCACAATTGAAAGCATTTAAATAAAATGTTCCTGTGCTGAGATAATCTTATAAATGTGCCCCTGCTGTGTACAGTGTAATGGCTGTGTCTGATGGTACAGGAACATGGTCTGATTGTACCACATCTTCTGGGCGGGGGGGGAAGCAAAAGCGTATACAGACATTACAACATGGGATCACAGCTGATTCTTTATTTGAAGTAAAACATTGTTTAAAAACAGGTAGGGAAATGTTTTACCTCACAGAAAGAATCAGCTGTGATCCCATGCTGTAATGTCTGTATACTCTTTTGCTTCCCCCCTGCCCAGGAGATGTGGAATAATCAGACCGTATTCTGTACACGGTCAGACACAGCCATTATACAGAGGAACATTTATAACATTTTATTTAAACACATCAAATTGTGAAACTTATTATTATTCCAAGATCTATTGATTAAAATGAACTTTCGTTCGTGGGAAAACCCCATTAACTAATAGATGTGTAAAATATTCACCACACACAACATGCACTGTATAAAGTTATTGCTTAAATTAGTAATTTACTTAGTGTTGTTAATAATTTAAAAATTCTGTACTGAAAGGAGACTCACACTTTCCGAACAGCCTGGTGTCCTAACCTTAATCCACCGCTGCTTAGAGTGCCGATGTAAGTTTAGTTGTTTTTGTACCTGCCTCTCTTTAACAGAACCTCTGTCTTGCTCTATATCCCACCTGGCTTCACAAAGCCCCTCTAATTTTTGGACTTCTCCAAGCCATTGCTATGACCCGGGACCGGAGGGGAAATATGAGTTATACATACTCCCGGCCATTAGGCTTGGCCTCTTTCCATACACTTGTATGGAGTGATGCTGTGCCTTCTAGTCGGCCCTCTGGCCGGCCACGTCACTAAAAGGGGTCTCTCTCAATACAAGTGTTTGGGGCGAGGCCACGCTCACTGGCCGAGGGTATGTATAACTCATACATATTTGCCGGACCCGGCTCAGAAATCGGCGACTCCCCGCAGCACACAGTGCATGCGCTGGGGAGATTTATAACTTTGCAGTCACACAGAGTGACTCCAGATTCATCGACTTGGACCGGATAACCCCTTTAATGAACCCCCAAAATGTCACTGCCACCTAGTGTCTACACTCCTCACAGAGCTCTGCTACTTTGTGTCGTCCCCCAAAGCATTTACCAGTGTATATTTCCCTTGCACATGTATCCCAATAGAGCAAGTAGGGGGATACTAGGGGCCAAAATGCCTTGGCTGTGTGGGGCGCAGAAATTCCTGATGGCCCTGCACAAGATACCAGCAATGTCCAACAAGGTGCACCCCGTTATATATTGTTGGCAACAAGTGATATGTTTTATTTGCTTTTAGCACCTGTTTTATTTGCATTTAGTGTATATTGCAAGTATGCTTGTAAGCACACTGTGTTTCTCTCTGCCATTATACATGTACTGTAGCTCTGGGTGTGTATCAATAGTTTAGCGCTTTAACAGCTTATTCTGTTAGATTCACAATCTAGATGCTTAAATGCAATAGTACTATGATCATGTAAAAAAATAATATTTAGCATGTTCTGAAGGTATACATCTGGATCGAAGACACGTA
The DNA here is from genome assembly GCF_046119375.1 of Phyllobates terribilis. Lineage (NCBI taxonomy): Eukaryota > Metazoa > Chordata > Amphibia > Anura > Dendrobatidae > Phyllobates > Phyllobates terribilis. The sequence continues at coordinate 746,335,678 of NW_027362762.1, forward strand.
GGGGGTATATGGCTACATAAAATCAGATTATGAATTCATTGAAAATGATTCATTCATTAAAAAAAACAGCATTTTTACAATAACAGCAAAATAAATCAGATTTCTAAAATCACATTCTCACAGTGCAAAGAAAGAACTGCGTGATCACAACCTAATTGTCCAAATTCTTTAAACTGATGTGAACATACAGCAGAGAAACTGCTATCATGTAACTGTAGGAAATGTGTATCTTGTATTCCTCGTACACAATATTATTGCAAGATATCAGCTGGTTGCTGGAAAGGTCAGTCGTACAGAAAAGCAGGAAATTGATATGGACAGCCAGCATTAAACATTACTCTGTCAGATAAGGACAATATTTGATTTAAGTAAAGTCATAAAAAGCCACATCAGTGCTGCAGCTAGCCTGGTCTGCTCATGCTACATATTTACTTTGCCCAACAAATTTACTGTAATTTAAAGCTGATGGTAAGTTATTCAGCTATATTTCATACAGAAGGACTGTAAATAGTTATTTTCTTATCCTCACTTATCTATAATCAAAGTAATGTTGTGTTTTGGGGGCAGTAATGATATTCATAACATGATTTCTGCCATTCACATTTATCTTTTGGACCAGTTCCTTTCTTAAAGGGCATGTATCAATCTGTTCATGCTGCCCAAACCACAGGCAGCGTGAATCAGAGCCTGGCGAGTGCACAATTGCAGCTAAGAATGTTTTTCTCTGAAATACTGTGGCTTTTCCAGAAAATATAGTTTGCAGAGCCCAGCACTGCTTCAGGTGATAGATAGGTTTCTCTCTAAGTACAGACATGAGAGATCTGTCAATCACATGGAGCATGGTGGGGGCAGCACCAGACTAGTCTCGTCTCTGCCTATGGTCCCTAGCTTGCTCTTCAAACTATAATTTAAAAGAATACCTGGCTGCAATCGTGCAAGCATGCTCTGATTCATGCTGCCCGTGGTTTTGGCAGCAAGAATCGAGTCAATATGCAATCAACCTTCCTTTGTACTCTTCTGTACTCATGGCCCTCACAAAATGTTTCTCTGTTACCAACACTGAGTTTAATTTTCAATAAATAGCAATAAATGCATTTAAAAATAGCAATAAATCCTATTAACCCATAGCTCACATAAATATGTCTAATAATGATGTTTCTTTTCTTCCCTAGGTCTCTCGGCAGCTAAAGTGCTTGTAGAGTCAGGTCTTAGTGTAGTTGTGCTTGAAGCTCGTGATCGAGTAGGAGGACGAACATTCACTGTAAAGGTAAGTTTACCTGATATACTTAAAGGCAAAATAGATGGATTTATTAATTGGGTTGAATTCAGTTTTATTTCTTTGGCTTCTAGTACATAAAAATAACAAATACAACTAAAGTTACTCACAGCTCTTTGAGTGTCGGCACTGAAGCACCAGTAGGGTATCGCTGTATTTGGTAGTTAAGTAGTTAATGGATAAAAAGAAAAAAATAAATTGGACCACGCCTTTAAGAAACTGGTAACTTGTGTTAAAGGGAACTTGACAGCTGATATATGCTGACTAAATGTCGGGCAGCATATATAAAAGCTAAAGATCTTTGAGACCCGTAGTAGAACAAAAAGGCCGTCATCCACGATGTGTTCCTCCTACTACCCCGCTCTTTGGTTTTAAAGAGATGAAATAAAGACTGTTATTTTTACAGCCGGTGAGTGCTATCTATCTTCTTACTTACACAGATGACAGCATATATCAAACACTGACTCTTTAATTTCAGCCAGGTATAGTTTACTCTGAAATGCTGCAACATTTAAAGAGCTGGTCATGGACCATGCCATTTGAGGGATTTGTTCAAGTGGGTGGTCACCAGCAACTTCTTCCTTCTTCCCTTGAGTGACTGGTGTCTCTCTTTATGTGGGTGTATAAAGAGAGATCTAACACTTAAGGGGAGTGGAGCAGGGTGAATTCACCATAGACCAGCCTCTTGGATTGACACTAAAGCGGTATGGTTCCAGGACAGCTTTTAAATGTTTTTTTTTTTCTTGAAATTACTCAGCTGGCTGAAATGAGAGAGCCCATATCTGATACTTTCTGCCTGTCAGGTTCCCTTTAAATAGTGTAAAAAATACTATAAGCTAACTAGTTCCTAAAAATGAAATGGCACAGAAATTAAGGCAAACTGATTCTTAAAATCTGTACTACTAAATTACTAAATTGAAAACAATAGTTACTTTTCAAATTCTAAAGAAAATTTCCACCTGACCTTATCAAACTCTTGGTTCTCTCTTAACTTTGACCCAATGATAACCCACATAGATACAATCTTAAACTGGTTGAGAATTTGTTTTCACATCCTGAAGAATAAACCTTTTAAAAATGAGGATCATTTCCAGAGTAACTTATCTGTTACAAGCAATATTCATTTATTTTCTTTAATGTTTCTGCAATATATTGAGATACATCTGTATGTAAGGAAAAACATGCACATACCCTAGGATTGCACTAAAAGGATTAAAACATGTTTGAATAATCAGTTTTACTACTGTCAAAACCTAATATTAACCTATACAATTAGCACAACTGGTACAATACTGACTGGTACTATGAACCATTCCAAAAACTACAGGTGCAACCACAGGACCTTGTCAGAATAAAATTGGAATGAACTTTTTCGGACAATGGCCCTCTGAAAATGTGTTATGTGATATCCAAGGCAATTAAAAGTACCCCTATTCCTTTATTCTTAAAGGAGTTGTCTGGTTTAAAACAACAAGTCTGCAGTTACTCTATGTGACTGTAGAGTTGTGAACCCTCACATAGCCTGCACTGCGCGCTGTGAAGATTCTCCGGTGTCATCACCGGGATCGGCAGTGACGTGACCGCAAGTATGTGATATGCATACTCTCTGCCAAAATTCGACTAGACTTTTTCCGGCCTCACGCAATATACTTGCATTATGTGCGCTGGAAACCGTCTAGTCCGATTCTGTCCGGAAGTATGCAAAGAGCATACTTCCGATCTCGTGACCGCTGTTCATGTCACTGACACTGGAGAATCCTCACAGTGTGCAGTCGTGCTAAATGAGGATTCACAAGTCTTTTGCAGAACTGTCATCTTAGACAGGACAATCCCTTTAATATAAGTCGGAAACCTCTTGGGCCTAAGTGACCCCTTCAAAAAATCCCAGGATTCATTTCCACCTTCACTAGGTAACAAAGTTGTCCATTACATTCTCCATGAAGAAGCACATGCGTCATTTGCATAGATATTCTGTCAAGTTACAATTAACAAGTTACTCATAAATACAAAATAACTTCTGACAATTAATGAAACAAAACTAATTTCTAAATAAAGGTATATGGGCTGAATAGATAATAGCTACTACATCTCTAACTCGATTCTATAAAATCACTCTACTGGAGATGTTCCTCTAATAAGGAGACAATTAGCCACATTTGGTAGGATTAATAAAACCTTGCTAGTCCAAAGTTAAAAATACCAGCAAGGCCATCCATTTGCCAGCAAGCTCCATCACTAACTCCCAAATTGAAATTTATAAATATGGCCTCACAAGCATCGCAACGAAGCACTATGTGACTGGCTCCTAAAGCCATTTTTGCCCAAAAAATTGGTGTTAAAATATTGCAACTTGTGATGTTTTTACACCAGCTCCTCCTTATTTTTTAAGTGGTCGGAGCTTTTCCTTAAAAGGGTATGGTCAGGTGCTGCTATAAAAATTCACTATCATTTATTCCACAAAATGTATGAGAGTTGTAGCAGAAATTTAATTCACTCTATGACTGGAGTACATTTCTAGCAAACAGGCAGCTGAAGGTTGCACCAAATTAATTAAAAGATATGTACCTCGTCAACTTCATGAAGTTATTGAATCTTACTCTAGTGGACCCTGAATCAAGACAGGTATGAAAAACCCCAGTCTTATTAACCCCTTGATCACAGAACATTTTTTCTGCATAGGCTGTGATGCCATTATTTTGACACGAAATGTATTTCTAACTGGCTGAAAAAGACATCCCAGATTTAAAGACTGGAGCTATGCCCTTTAAATAAAAGAAACACATCTGAATTTCAAGAATCAAAGAATTTTATAACAAATTTGATGTGTGTCAAATAAATTTGCCATGAATCAAAATACTAAAAAAACACTAATTGCCCAGGAAATGAGAGAGAGAAGAGGAGAGAGGGGTAGCAGAAAAAGGAGGGTAGGAAAAGGAGAGGGGGAGGGGGAGAGAGAGAGAGGAAGAAGTAGAGGGAGAAACCAAAATAGCACTGAAGGGTTTAATACTGCCATCCTTGGTTGCAGAATGTGAAGAATAAAAAAGGCTGTTAATGTGTTGATACTGCAGTATATCACAGATCAATCAATTCACAGTCACGCTGACTATGTAGGTCCAGCACCTCCCTATATGTCATTTGAATCTTTGGATTATTATTCACAGACTGAGACTACCAGTCCCATTTTCAATGTAGTTCAGCACTGCAGTAGGAACCACAATCAAATTAGACCTTTTTTTATTCTGATGTGGAATGACCTCCTTTCCCTACAATGTACAAACATAAAATGGTGCTCTGATAGCCCCCTTAATTGGCTGCACTAGAACCATTTGATGCCTTAGCTGCAGAGCATTAAGGGATAGCGCACGGCAGCGCAAAACATCATTAGCTTGCTCACTGATGCATCAGCAGTGTGTGAAAAGACACTGACATTTTTTTTTCCAATCCTCATGAATAGAATTGCAAACTTTTTGAATTCGTGAGGACATGCTAATTTCAGGTGATCCGACTCAAAGTTGATTCTCCAGAAATTGAAATGTGAACGAGACCTTATTGTTAGAAATGAGCAAATCAGTTTTTGCCCTTCATGAGCTGTCAGTGTTTTTCAGTGGCAACAAATTGAAACATATACAGTACAGACCAAAAGTTTGGACACACTTTCTCATTTAAAGATTTTTCTGTATTTTCATAACTATGAAAATTGTACATTCACACTGAAGGCATCAAAGCTATGAATTAACACATGTGGAATTATATACTTTACAAAAAAGTGTGAAACTACTGAAAATATGTCTTATATTCTAGGTTCTTCAAAGTAGCCACCTTTTGCTTTGATGACTGCTTTGCACGCTCTTGGCATTCTCTTCATGAGCTTCAAGAGGTAGTCACCGGAAATGGTCTTCCAACAATCTTGAAGGAGTTCCCAGAGATGCTTAGCACTTGTTGGCCCTTTTGCCTTCACTCTGCAGTCCAGCTCACCCCAAACCATCTCGATTAGGTTCAGGTCTGGTGACTCTGGAGGCCAGGTCATCTGGTGTAGCACCCCATCACTCTCCTTCTTGGTCAAATAGCCCTTACACAGCCTGGAGGTGTGTTGGGGGTCATTGTCCTGTTGAAAAATAAATGATGGTCCAACTAAACGCAAACCGGATGGAATAGCATGCCTCTGCAAGATGGTGTGGTAGCCATGCTGGTTCAGTATGCCTTCAATTTAGAATAAATCCCCAACAGTGTCACCAGCAAAGCACCCCCACACCATCACACCTCCTCCTCCATGCTTCAAGGTGGGAACCAGGCATGTAGAGTCCATCATTTCACCTTTTCTGCGACGCACAAAGACACGGTAGTTGGAACCAAAGATCTCAAATTTGGACTCATCAGACCAAAGCACAGATTTCCACTGGTCTAATGTCCATTCCTTGTGTTCTTTAACCCAAACAAGTCTCTTCTGCTTGCTGCCTGTCCTTAGCAGTGGTTTCCTAGCAGCTATTTTACCATGAAGGCCTGCTTTACAAAGTCTCCTCTTAACAGTTGTTGTAGAGATGTGTCTGCTGCTAAAACTCTGTGTGGCATTGACCTGGTCTCTAATCTGAGCTGCTGTTAACCTGCGATTTCTGAGGCTGGTGACTCGGATATACTTATCCTCAGAAACAGAGGTGACTCTTGGTCTTCCTTTCCTGGGGCGGTCCTCATGTGAGCCAGTTTCTTTGTAGCGCTTGATGGTTTTTGCAACTGCACTTGGGGACACTTTCAAAGTTTGCCCAATTTTTCGGACTGACTGACCGTCATTTCTTAAAGTAATAATGGCCACTCGTTTTTGTTTACTTAGCTGCTTTTTTCTTGCCATAATACAAATTCTAACAGTCTATTCAGTAGGACTATAAGCTGTGCATCCACCTGACTTCTGCACAACACAACTGATGGTCCCAACACCATTTATAAGGCAAGAAATCCCACTTATTAAACCTGACAGGGCACACCTGTGAAGTGAAAACCATTTCCGGTGACTACCTCTTGAAGCTCATCAAGAGAATGCCAAGAGTGTGCAAAGCAGTCATCAAAGCAAAAGGTGGCTACTTTGAAGAACCTAGAATATAAGACATATTTTCAGTTGTTTCACACTTTTTTGTTAAGTATATAATTCCACATGTATTAATTCATAGTTTTGATGCCTTCAGTGTGAATGTACAATTTTCAAAGTTATGAAAATGCAGAAAAATCTTTAAATGAGAAGGTGTGTCCAAACTTTTGGTCTGTACTGTATATACAGTGGTGGCCAAAAGTATTGGCACCCCTGCAATTCTGTCAGATAATACTCAGTTTCTTCCTGAAAATGATTGCAATCACAAATTCTTTGGTATTATTATCTTCATTTAATTTGTCTTCAATGAAAAAACACAAAAATAATTGTCCTAAGGCCAAATTGGATATAATTCCACACCAAACCTAAAAAAGGGTGTGGACAAAAGTATTGGCACTGTTTGAAAAATCATGTGATGCTTCTCTAATTCGTGTAATTAACAGCACCTGTAACTTACCTGTGGCACCTAACAGGTGTTGGCAATAACTAAATCACACTTGCAGCCAGTTAACATGGATTAAAGTTGACTCAACCTCTGTCCTGTGTCCTTGTGTGTACCACATTGAGCATGGAGAAAAGAAAGAAGACCAAAGAACTTGAGAAACCAAATTGTGAGGATGCATGAGCAATCTCAAGGCTACAAGTCCATCTCCAAAGACCTGAATGTTCCTGTGTCTTCCGTGTGCAGTGTCATCAAGAAGTTTAAAGCCCATGGCACTGTGGCTAACCTCCCTAGATGTGGACGGAAAATGAAAAATTGACGAGAGATTTCAACGCAAGATTGTGCGGATGGTGGATAAAGAACCTCGACTAACATCCGAACAAGTTCAAGCTGCCCTGCAGTCCGAGGGTACAACAGTGTCAACCTGTACTATCCTTTGGCGGCTGAATGAAAAGGGACTGTATGGTAGGATACCCAGGAAGACCCCACTTCTTACCCCGAGACATAAAAAAGCCAGGCTGGAGTTTGCCAAAACTTACCTGAGAAAGCCTAAAACGTTTTGGAAGAATGTTCTCTGGTCAGATGAGACAAAAGTAGAGCTTTTTGGAAAAAAGCATCAACATAGAGTGTACAGGAAAAAAAAGAGGCATTCAAAGAAAAGAACACGGTCCCTACAGTCAAACATGGCGGAGGTTCCCTGATGTTTTGGGGTTGCTTTGCTGCCTCTGGCACTGGACTGCTTGACCGTGTGCATGGCATTATGAAGTCTGAAGACTACCAACAAATTTTGCAGCATAATGTAGGGCCCAGTGTGAGAAAGCTGGGTCTCCCTCAGAGGTCATGGGTCTTCCAGCAGGACAATGACCCAAAACACACTTCCAAAAGCACTATAAAATGGTTTTAGAGAAAGCACTGGAGACTTCTAAGGTGGCCAGCAATGAGTCCAGACCTGAATCCCATAGAATACCTGTGGAGAGATCTCAAAATGGCAGTTTGGAGAAGGCACCCTTCAAATATCAGGGACCTGGAGCAGTTTGCCAAAGAAGAATGGTCTACAATTCCAGCAGAGCATTGTAAGAAACTCATTGATGGTTACCGGAAGCGGTTGTTCGCAGTTATTTTGGCTAAAGGTTGTGCAACCAAGTATTAGGCTGAGGGTGCCAATACTTTTGTCTGGCCCATTTTTGGAGTTTTGTGTGAAATGATCAATGATTTGATTTTTGCTTCATTCTCTTTTGTGTTTTTTCCTTGCAAGCAAATTAAATGAAGATAATAATACCAAAGAATTTGTGATTGCAATCATTTTCAGGAAGAAACTGAGTATTATCTGACAGAATTGCAGGGGTGCCAATACTTTTGGACACCACTGTATATATATATATATATATATATATATATACATATATATATATATATATATATATATATATATATATTTGAGGCTATTCACAGTCAGTTTTTCTTTTTTGCTGACAAATGGCCCATGTAAAAAAAAGGAAAGACATGTCCTAATCTGGTTCTGGTCTGTTTTATGTAAAGAGATTGCCAGTTCGAATGTATGGGTCACTGAAAAAAAATTAACAGTCCACTGATGCCATCCACGTGCTTCAATGTACTGTCTGACTTTCAGTGACTGGTTGGGAAACCTCAATCGGCTCTCGCTATGTGCTGACAACATAACGGACACTTGACATAGCCTTGCATGGATGCGTGTGGGAGTAGGACAGAAATTCTCATGTGGTTTACAGTTGTTGAAGGTGTAAAGGTGTATAGTCACCTTTAGCCCATGGACAATTACACAGAATTAATCCATGGGCTATTCTGCTCTACTGTGCAAAGACAGGGATATACTTCAAGAAACATATGTGACCAGATTTATGAATACATGTGTGTATATTAGAATGTTGCATGATTTTCTGTTTCCTATGCAAAGAATAAAAAACTGAGTACCCCTTTAACTCCTATTCATTACAGATTTCATAGACCACACAACCCCTCTGCTCTGCCTGTATAAAGGCTTCTTATTTTTAATACTGGGGCCCACGAGCAAAAACATGGCTGAGAATTTGTTGTCTACCAAGATCAGTATGCCATTCATATTTTTGCAGTAGGAGAGATCAGCAGGGTTAGACTAGAACTAATAAGCAGCCTTGGCACAAACCCCATCAGCCCACAGAAATGATTTCCCTATGCAATGAGATTGGCAGCAAATATCACATTTGGGACAACAAATGGCGCTAGAGTAGATGGTGTTAAAGTTTGTTTAGTCTGTATTGTATGACCTCTCTGTCGTTTTGTTTGTGTCAGGTCTTTCCTGTTATTCTCCATGTTATGATGATTGATATTATGTTGTATGTCCCAAGTAAAACCGTTTATTCTCCCTCAATGTCTGATGATTCTGCTGAAAGCTGAAATCTGCAATGGGAGTGACCATAAAGTGGTCACAGGCAGACTTTATAAGTAATTACAAAGCTAATGAGACCCATTAGTAGTAAGATTACATAATAATTAAAGAGGATCAGTCCATTCTTCTGACATGTCTGTTTTAGTAGATATCTGTAGTCCCCATGAAATAACAGTTGTGGAGTTACTGGAAATCTCTTTTTGCTAATCCTCTGTTATATCAACTAGAAATGTATGAATTAATTGACGACTTGGTGTCTCATATCACTTGACAAAGGCCTATGTCTATACACATATAAATACGCATAAACGGATAGTTAGTCTCATTTCCAATATAATGTTCTATTCGAAAGAATAATGAGGATACCCAATATTCAATGCATTAATTCTCATACCTCATTATAATAAATCAAAGAATAGTAATCCATGTGCTATCAAAATTTGCAAGTTTATTACATCAAAAATTACAAAATTACACAGTCAACAGACAAAGCCCTTTTATAAAATAGCCCCTAAAAAGACCCATTAAAAAGACTTGGGCAGTGTGGTTCTAGATGAAAATATTATTTAGCTTCATGATTCTGTCATCGGAGTTTAGTGGGTCCGGAGATCATCAGTTATAAAGTACAAGAGTCCACCCAGAGATAGGTCAGATTAGTGCAAGACAAGAAAAATTGCTGGGATCCCCACAGCTTTCTAAATCAATGGTGAACATACAGACCAGTCTGTATGTTCACCATTGATTTATAAAGCTGTGGGTGTCACAGCAATTTTTCTTGTCTGATGATCTCTGGACCCATTGAGACAATGATCATGATATAGCATTTAAATTATACGAGATACATATTTTAGTTCATAATATTCATCTCAGAATTATGTATTGCAACTATATTTACTGTTACAAATGGTTGTTATTATAAAACTGTATATGTATGAAATTTATAATATATGTTATATATATATTTCTATCTCTGAAATGTATGAATTATAATTTTGTATCATGTTCACCACTAAACTCTGATGATAGAATCATGATGCTAAATAATATTTTCATCTAGAACCACACTGCCCAAGTCTTTTTAATGGGTCTTTTTAAGGGCTATTTTATAAAAAGGCTTTGTCTGTTGACTGTGTAATTTTGTAATTTTTGATGTAATAAACTTGAAAATTTTGATAGCACATGAATTACTATTCTTTGATTTATTATAATGAGGTATGTGAATTAATGCTATGTCTATACACCGTCTGACAGTCTCCAATCCTAGCTGACAGTCTCAGACTGTGAAGAGACATCCCATTGACAAGGGAAATGGTAAAGTCCCATTTTTAGGTAGATCTGGGTTACACAGAGACTTTATGTAGGATTACCGATTAACTGACAGCTACTCAATGTATCATAATAGTAGCTAATGCAAAAAAGTCTGTTTATGCATATATTTCCAAGAAGAATAAGATAGAAATATCACTAATTAGAGTTTTAAGATAAAAATATGCTCCAGAATTGTTACTTCATTGATTCACTAAAACAGAAATCTCAGGAGAGGTCAAAGCTCCTCTATTACGCACCGGTAATGTTTCCTCTCATTCAGGACTGCTGCCATGAGACGAAATCAGCATCTTGCCTTATGTGGTAGTCAGAGGTGTCTCTCAAGGGAGTGACAAAAAGCTGCATAAGAACTCAGCCTAGGCAATACTGCATGCAGCGGGTCGGGATGTGCGAAACAGGCTCAAGAGCTGAGACTGCTCCATACACAGTAGAGCATGGCTATGTTACACAGCCGGTATCTGTCTCTAAGACGGCAGCAGTCTATTTAGCGAGCAGCTACACTGTTGGCGCAGCTGTTAACCAGGTGCCGCTGTCAATCTCTCGACAGCAATATTTAAATGAAGTGGTCATCGATGCACACACTTACTTAAAGCTACCACCTCTACCATTTTTGATTTCCTATGAGGCTCAGCCACAGGTTGGGCTTCATAGCAGACTGTGATTTGTATTATGTACTGTAATACACTGGTATTGCAGTATATGTAGAATAAGTGATCAGACGATTACAGATTCTAGTCTCACTAAAAGATTCAATAAGATAAAAGTTTTAAAAAACATAAAAAAAATAAAATATATAAAAATTCTAATCACTTTCCTCACCCCCATTAAAAATAAATAAATGAGAAAAAACAAATGAACCCTTCCAGTAAATGCTGTAAAGAAAAAAAAATTGAGACTCCAGAATTGCATTTTGAATTTTTATTTGACACCACACCACCCTAAAAAATGCAATAAAAAGCCTTCAAAGTATTATAAATAAAATCATTGGCTCACTACGTAAAAAAACAAGATACAGCTCCATCAATTATAAAATAAAAACAAAACACGTCCTGGAAAATGGCAAAAGAAACCAATTTTTTCTTTTACAAATTTCTGGATTTTTTTCTATATGCAAATCGCCTCTTCAGATTTTTTTCTATCACTTAAAATAAATCTATGCAAGTTTGGTATTACCGTAATTTTACCGAGAATCTGAAGATATATATTTTTTGATTATTTTAAAATGCAAAAAATGCCGTAAAAGTAATACGCAAAAAACAATGGCGGAATGGCTTTCATTCACTGGAGGTTTAGAGGTTTATGTTGCTTTGTAGGGAAGAGCTGCATTTCAGTTTTTGTCTCTCGTAAGAGGAAAGTCAGAATTGGCCCTGTTCTGATTATAACCATTCTTTTTCTTCTTCATTCAGGCGAAGACTATCATTACCACTTCTCCTAATGATTGAAGAGTTTGCTGCCAAGACATCTTTGAAATGAAACTAGTGGTTTAGCTGAATGCGTTTTAGAACAACAATAAAAATGATACCTGTTGTATAGCAATCCAATGTGCTAAGCTTTGAAGTCACATGCAATGTAGCCTAGAAATGCATTTGTGGTGTGCGGATGCACACTGAATGCACTGGCACGTCCCCAATGCATTTCCAGGCTAATTTGCATGTGGTTTCAATCTTTGATTTTTCGCTAAATGGTACATCGGATGACTGCAACACATTTATCATTTTTAAACAAAACATAAATAACTTCAACATTGAAAAAAATAAAAATAAAATTATTTGTTTTTCTAGATACCTGCATCTATTAAATGGATATATCAATATACTTCCGGTGCTGTACCAATTTATATCCTAGTTCTAGCAATTTTGTATTAGAACATATTTTATAAAGGTCGCATCCTGAATTATTATCATTTTATTGGTTTTCTTATCAGAACAGCAAAACAAAATATGTGGATCTCGGCGGTGCTTATATCGGTCCCACTCAGAACAGAATCATAAGAGTCGCCAAAGAACTTGGAGTGGAGACGTATAAAGTAAATGAAGAGCAACGACTCCTTCATTATGTCAAGGTAAGATTAATATTTACGCTGTGCAAGGTAATAGTAGTTATTAATTATTATTGTGACTGCAACCGTCAATTAATTATAATAGAATATTTTAATACATCTTATAGTGAAAGGCTTAAAATCCTATATTTTTTGTAGACTTTAAAATATCTATTTTTTACTCTGAAATCGATGGCCCTACATAATATTTCCTGTATTATTATTGTTCTTTTTGCAGCGCAGTACCTTTCTGGTAATTCATGCAAATGATAAACAGCTTTTTTAAGGCTTAGCAAAAGAGAAGATCTAAAATGGGTGAATATGACAAGGAGGCATCTAAGTATAAGAAAGAACGTGGGAAGTAGATCAAAGCATTAAAAGACCAGACAAGTGCTGTAGGGAAAAGCGTGATCAAAATAATATAAAAACCTGTGGGCTTTGCTGGATGTCAGGAACAGATTGCAATCATATGCAAACACTCACAGCCCCATCTGGTGGCAAAGATATATTTGAATACAATTCTTTTGATTCACCCGTTACAGTTAATAATCTAGATTTTTAATACATACTGTATCTACTGTTTTTGTATCATTATGATAGATATGGTAAATAATATTGTGAAAATATAATATAATAGGATTTCCTCCCTGAATTTAAACATTAACATTCACTCTTCAATATTACATTGCAATTGCAACACCATGAAGAGGTCATGGATTTGAGGAAATAACAGGATGAATAGACATGTTAAAGGAAACTTGTCGATTTATGCTGCCCAAGTTACAGAGAAAACATAGAACTTATTACGCTTGTTTATATATTTCACATCGCTTTACATATATTGTCATCACTGTCTCCATTGGGGCTCACAATCTAAATTCCCTATCAGTAAGTCTTTGGGGTGTGGGAGGAACCCCATATAAACATGGGGAGAGAGAACATACAAACTCCTTGCAGATGTTGTAATTGGTGAGTCTCTACCATAGCTTACATGGAGTGGCACTGGACTAGTCTTGTCTCTGGCTATGTTACCAGGATCTTCCAACTATATGTTCTCCAAAACACTAGAGCATTTAGAGAATAATTTAGCCTGCTTCAGTCATACAGCCAGTCTCTGATTCATCCTGCCCGTAGTTTGGGCAGCATGAATAGCATGACATTCCTTTTAATTTGCAAATGATGAAAGAACATTTTCAAAATATCTCAAATCATTCACAATTGAGTATGAGCGCCACACACAGAAACACATGCATTTACTCACCTTGGCTGCTATTCGTAAGGTTATTAATTGTTGTCTGAGGAATGTTCTGCCATGCTGAATGCAGTTGGGCATGCAAATCATCAAGATTCATTGCTGGCAGCTCCCTTTGCAATTGCCAACCAATGATGTCCCCGATGTGCTTAATGACAAACATGTCTGGAGACTCTGCAGGACATGAAAGCATGAGCAAAATGTAGCCTAGTGTTGTTGACGCGCCCCCTGGGCCATATTCTTTAGGGGGAATATCCGGAGCCGGATCAGATGGGAGTTGTAGTCTTCCGAGTGGCTGTGACCCAGTCCGTGCCCAGGGTGTCAAACTCAGTTGTATGTGGCAGTCCTACAGATGTTAATAAGTTCTTAATGTCGACTACGCCACCCGTTGTATTGCGGTCACTACGGCCGCCGCTGCAGCAGGGTCCGCTGAGGCTGATGGTGTAGGTGCAGCTTTGGTGATATAACCCCCAACGGGTGGGGTATAGCCTCAGGGGGATCAGGTGCAGAGGATGGGGGTTGTGGTGATGCAGTGTAGACGGCAATCAGAGACAGAGTCGGGTTATGCAGTTTAGGATGTTTACTCACTGCTGATGTTCCGGTCACTCCAGCTTCGAGTGACCTCCCGAGCCGTGCTGCGTCCACCAGGTTCTGGATCCAGCCAACCCCCAAATAAGTCCGGAGCGTGACCCTGAGCTCTCCTTCTGTCCTTTCTCTGGCCGTCCCCACTATTGATCCACCCAGGTCCAGCTCCCTCGGGCCTTCTGTTGGGAGACCCTTGGCCTTGGGTTCCCTGACCCTCCACGTGGTATGCCTTCGTGGTGGATGTGGTGGGTGGCCGTGGCAGACGCTGCCCACGGCCTCCGGTCTCTGGCTGGGGTGTGTTTTTGCCCCCACCAGCTTGGGTTCCGGTACCCTGATGCCGACTCTTCACCCGGGGATTTAATTTGGGTTCTTAGAGTCCTCTCTTCTGTTTCCCCCTCTGGGTCTCTCTTTCTCCTCTCTCACTCTGGGTCTCTCTTCTCCTCTGCTCGCTGACTTTCTCTCTGCAACTGACTCTGTTCTTAGTTGGTGCCCACCTTATATACACCCTCTATGTGTGAGCTCAGGTGACCAGCACCCAATGAGCTCCTATCTTTACCCAGGCTGCTCCCCCTATCTGCCCCTACACTACTTGGGATGTACCACCCCCCTCCCACTCCAGCCAGGAACAGACTCGGTCGTACCTGCACATTTCTAAGTGGGAGTACCGTCGGCCTGTTCCTCGGAAATGGGATGTATGTAGTGCATGCAGCCTACCGAGCTCAGTTCCACACTCCATCCTTACCCGGGAGTGGAATATCACACCTCTGGGTTGAGGTGCAATACCCCTGTAGCAGCCGAATCCTCAGGGTGCTACATTGTCGTGTTGAAAAACAAGTCCTGGTACACTTGGACAAATAGTAGTAACACTGGTTCCACCATTAGATCAATGTATTGGCAACCTGTTGGTCTACGTGGAATGAAGACTTTCCTTCATGAAAATCTCTTAATGGCACTGTCCATGTGGTCTCCAGTGATAAGTCCCACTCTTGTCTTGAGTGCAATGATAGCTGCAGAGTGGTATGTAGACCAAGTGGGCCACACCATGAAGAGGCCTTAAGGAGGGAATTTCAAACCTTCACACTTACTCCAGGAATTATGGTGAGGGATGGTATAATCTAAGGTAGCTGGATCCCTGTTATCTTAATTTCAGGTACACTAACTGCTCAGCATTACACTGATTTGGTCTCAGAAACAGTGATACAGCTATTTCCTTAGAGTGTGCAAAAAACTGATCTTTAACATGACATTGCTAGGCCACATGTTTCTCTTGTTACTTTGAGCAGACTGTGCGGCCTAAATGAGCTACCAGGGCCTGCAGAATCTCCAGACTTGTTTCCCATGAAGTACTTTGGAGACATCATAGATCGGCAATTGCAAACAAAGCTGACAGCAGTGGATCTTGATGTTTTGCATGCCTAAGTGCATTCAGCGTGGCGGAACACTCCTCAGACAACCATCAATAACCTCACGGGTAGCAGCCAAGATGTGTAAGATGTGTAAGTGCTTTTATTTCTGCACGTGATGCTCATACTCAATACTGAATAAATTGAGATGTTTTGAAAATGTTGTGTCACAGACAGTCGCTCTGGATCTGGTTGCAGTATGTCACTGCGTTTGGAAATTGCAGACGCCTTCTTAATCCTTCTCACTTTTAGACCCAGCGGCAGCCTCTCTCCTGCTCTGATTGACACACCCTGGTTTGGGTGTTTATAAACTCTCAGTCTGCTTTAGGGAGTCGCCAGTGATATTCTCATTTTCCCTTGCGAAGACTTGGAGCAACAGCAGTTGGCTAGCTCTGGCACCCTTGGAGGACGTTTGATGTTATCTCTCTGGTGTCTGCTCAAGCTAAGTTTTCCCCCCTTTGTTTGTCTCCCTTGTTGTCTTTAGTTTATAGTGGGGACTGACCAGTGCTCACCCTCCCCTCCCTATCTAGGGTCTAGTTCTAGGGATATACAGGGATTAAGTTTCCTGTTTGGCGACAGGTGCGTAACCTATATAAGGACGGTTTGGGCTACCTCATCTCTTTGTGTTACACTTAGTCTTGCCCACACTGTGCGTGACATGTTCTTTCCATTTTTTTTATTATTTCCATATTATTAACGTGTCTACCCCTTCTGTAATTCCCATAATTGCAGGACTTATCCATCTTAGTGTTGCAATTTCTATGTTAAAGATTCTATACTATTAAATCTGAAGATAAAGTGACAGTCTTTGCTTTCCAATTTTCTCTTCACCTGTGGCCTCTTATTTAAGTGCAGCTATATTGGATGTAGCTTTGAATCTTGAACCTGATAGTAAATATTCTTACTGGTTGAAAAAATGCCAGTATCTGTAAAAAAAAGAAACATTGTCTTTAATCTAACTTCTAAATAGTTAAAGGGGCTGTCTGGGCAATATTGATTACCTACCCTTGAGATCGGTCATTCATATTGGGTCAGTAGAGATCCAATATCCAGCACCCCACGGATCAGCTGTCATTACCCCTCGCAGGGGCCGAATGTAAACATTGAACAGCACAGCTTCATTCAATGTGTAGCAGCCACTGCCGGGTACTGCACAGCAGCTCCTATTCTCCTGATGATCTTTTTTTAAGGAAAGGTTTCATTTTTACATGCTTGTACAGCCCCTTTAGTATAAGGTCACTTTTTAAAAGTTGGTTGAAAATGAATAAACATAATCCAGGACCACATGACTGTATGGAAAATCCCATCCTTTCTTTTGTTTCTGGTTTTCCTTCTACATGATATAAATGGATTATAAGCCATTATAAAGAAGTTAGAGTGGAAAGTAGATTGAGATACTACAGATGAGCAATTTGGTTTCTGCTGACTTGATCCGGCTTCCAGCATCTGCCACAACACTTTAGACTGTAGGTACACCAATACTTTTATAGTTTTGGGATATTATTAATGTGCTGAAAGTGGCCTGACATCATTGTTCTACTGCTAGTGGTCGATTCATGCACATTAATCCCATGTGATTACAGTCTGTTCTGTTTGACTGTTCTTTTGATAAGGTGCACCACATATGACTGGTGAAAATAACTAGTGCTTGAATACATTTGGTTACGTTCCCACGATGAGATTTTGGTGAGTGTTTGATATTGCAGCTTTTCTGTACCATTTCTGCACCTGTTAGGTAAGCTAGGTTACTTGCATTTTTTATTGTGTTTTTGAGGTTTTTTTTTTACATGTCATTTTATTGCGTTTTTGACACTGTGTTCTTTGCCTCTTTTTGGTGTGTCATGTTTTAAAGGGGTAACATTTCTCCTTGCGGGGAGAGACATGTTAATCATGTCAAGGTGAGGAGACTTTTAAAGCCACAATGTTCCTCTAGGAAATATGCAAATTGTCTCTTCAGAGAAGAAGAGGACTAGAACTCTAGTGCCACCTACAGGAAGTAGCAATCCTAAAAGTCAATAGTGACCCTTTAACGAGCCTTATCACATGACTTAGGATGTAAGCCAGAACCTGAAACTCAATTTGCAGACACTGTGTTTTGGGGTACTGCCCCTCGTCAGTGCGAAGTGTGAGTTCTGGTTTGGCTGGGTGAGAGGCGTCAGACCGGTATCTAAGGAGTAGCATATCTCCTTGCGGAGAGAGACATATTAGTCTTGTCAAGGTGAGGAGACTTTTAAAGCCACAATGCTCTCCTGCTCCTCTCATGTGTTAAATAAAGCTGCTTTGTTTTTTATTCTTCCTGGTATTTAGCCTTGACAAAAAGTTATTAATATAGTCAAGTGCATATTACATGAGTTCTTGATGTGTTTCTGTCTCGGTAATGCACTAAAAACGTATGTGCATTTTTACATATGGATTCTCCACATCTGATGCAAGACTATGGTAAAAATTTGCACCGAAGACTCGGCGTACCCATAAGAGAAATTGACATGTTGCAGATTTGGAACCTGCACTGCAGGTCAGTTTATGCGGAGTCAAAAGAAGCACAGTGGGCAGGAGATTTCTATAAAACCAATCCACTTTGCTGGAACTATTAGACCATGTGCGCATGTTGAGTATTTGGAGAGTTTTTACCTAAGTATTTGAAGTCAAAAACAGGAGTGGCTAAAAAATGCCGAAGTGGTGACGTGTTTCTATTATACTTTTCCCTTGATTGTTTAACTCCTGGTTTTGGCTTACAAATACTGTGGCAAAATACTTACCAAAAACTCAACGTGTGCACACAGCTTTAGACGTGAAAGTACGGAGCGTCAAAAACTCATCACGGCACAGTGTTTATTGCAGTGCAGTGTGGTGTTCCATGGTGGGGGTGCCTCACCATACCAGGGTCAGACGTGAGTGGTATTATTTTAGTGTGTATTTTAATTGTTTTTACTTGTGTTTTCTTCAATACATTTAAAGATAAACTTTATTACTGTTTTAGAGATTTTGTTTTATTATTGGATGTGCCTTGTTTGTACAAGGGTATGTGACGCCCTCCAACCCACATCAGGTAACCTTGTCCTGTCAGTAACTCCCCTTATGGTATGGAGGGACTATTGTACCTTTAGAATATATACTACTGTATCCCAAGTGAATTTGTTTGAGGGAATTTATAGCAATGTGTTGCACTTATGGTAGTAGTTTATCATGTATGAATTAAACTTATACTAGTAAGGTTTATGTGGGTTATGGCGCCACCTGGTGGTTGTTCCCATTTTTAAATGTGTGTTTTTAATAACTGTTTTCAATAAAGATTAGTTGATTATTTGAAGTATTTCCTTGGATGTTGTTTTCGACTCTAAACTGTGGTTGATTCTAATGTACACCTATTTCTTTATATGATATTCTTGTTTGTACAATGTATCTTTTTTGTATTATATTACTTAGCACACACCTGCCTGTTGTGCCCGCCACCGTTCTTCACCAGCACAGAGCAGTCACTGATGCTCCTGCCGGCTAATCAGCTGCCTCTGCTGATGTCACGTCAACACAGCTGTGGTTTGTTTTCCGCTTTGCCAAGACGCAGGGCGGGACTGCCAATGCAATTCTGATTGACAGCCGGATCCCTGTTGCCTAATTGGGGGACTTAGGGAATCCAATTAAAGTAATTAAACTAAACCAATTAAATAAATTAAAGGAAAACCAACTTACTGCCTATTGAATTTTTCTGCAATATGTACCATATATACTCGACTATAAGCCGAGTTTTTCAGCACATTTTTTGTGCAGAAAAAGCCCCCCTCGGCTTATGCTCGAGTATATAGGAATTCCGTTGGTGGATAGTGGGGGGGGGGTTGTGGTGGTGGAGGGTGGGGCCCATGCAGCAGCCGCTGCTGCAGCTACTACATGTGCCTGCTGCTAAAGGGTAATGAATATTCCCTCTTTTCCACTCCCACGGGCGTGGAGAAGAATGAATATTAATTCTCTTTAGTAGCTGGCATGGAGGAGCGCTGAGCCGCAGCTCCTGATGACAATGCCTGCTACTAAAGAGAATGCATAAAGAGAAGTGGATATGCTGACAGCTCACATCAGTGTCTGAGAGCGCATGGCTGTAAAGCACTGCTCTGCTCAAATGCTGACATGCGCTGCTGCAGCAGAACAGGATGCGGCGCTGGAGTAGAGGTGAGGAAGAAAGGTGAGAATAAGTGTTTATTTTTTATGTGTGCAGTGATGGGGCCATACATACCAGGATTGTTGGATGAGGAGGCCATACATACCAGGATTGGGGGATGAGGGGTGCCATACATACCAGGATTAGGGGATGAAGAGGCCATGCATACCAGGATTGGGAATGAGGGGACCATACATATCAGGATTGTGGATGAGGGGGGCCATGCATCCCAGGATTGGGGATGAGGCGGCCATGCATACCAGGATTGGGGATGAGGGGGCCATGCATACCAGGATTGGGGATGAGGGGGCCATGAATACCCTGATTGGGAATGAGGGGGGCCATGTATAGCAGGATTGGGGATGAGGGGGCCATGCATACCAGGAATGGGGATGAGGAGGCCATACATACCAGGATTGGGGATGAGGGGGCCATGCATACCAGGATTAATAATGTTTTATAACCTTTTTATTTATATAGCGCCAACATATTCCGCAGCGCTTTACAATTCAGACAGTTTAAAGACATTATCGGGTTTGTCCCAATTGGGGCTTACAATCTACATTCCCTATCAGTATGTCTTTCGAGTGTGGGAGGAAACCAGAGAACCCGGAGGAAACCCACGCAAACACAGGGAGAACATACAAACTCTTGCAGGATTGGGGATGAGGGAGCCATGCATACCAGGACTGGGGATGAGGGGGCCATGCATACCAGGATTGGGGAATGAGGGGTGCCATACATACCAAGATTGGAGGATGAGGGTTGCCATACATACCAGGATTGGAGGATGAGGGGTGCCATGCATACCAGGTTTGGGGGATGAGGGGTGCCATACATACCAGGATTGGGAGAAAATGGGGCCATACATACCAGGATTGGGGACGAGGAGGCCATACATACCAGGATTGGAGGATGAGGGGTGCCATACATACCAGAATTAGGGGATGAGGAGGCCATGCATACCAGGATTGGGGATGAGGGGGCCATACATACCAGGATTGTGGATGAGGGGGGCCATGCATCCCAGGATTGGGAATGAGGGGGCCATGCATACAAGGATTGGGGATGAGGGGGCCGTGCATACAAGGATTGGGGATGAGGGGCCATGAATACCCTTATTGGGGATAAGGGGGGCCATGATAGCAGGATTGGGGATGAGGGGGCCATGCATACCAGGAATGGGGATGAGGAGGCCATACATACCAGGATTGGGGATGAGGGGGCCATGCATACCAGGATTAATAATTGTTTATAATCTTTTTATTTCTATAGCGCCAACATATTCCGCAGCGCTTTACAATTCAGACAGTTTAAAGACATTATCGCCACTGTCCCCATTGGGGCTTACAATCTACATTCCCTATCAGTATGTCTTTGGAGTGTGGGAGGAAACCGTAGAACCCAGAGGAAACCCACGCAAACACGGGGAGAACATACAAACTCCTTGCAGGATTGGGGATGAGGGAGCCATGCATACCAGGAATGGGAATGAGGGGGCCATGCATACCAGGATTGAGGATGAGGGGGCCTTGCATACCAGGATTGGGGATGAGGGGGCTATACATACCAGGATTGGGGATGAGGGGGCCATGCATACCAAGATTGGGGGATGAGGGAGCAATGCATACCAGGATTGGGGATGAGGGGGCAATACTTACCAGGATAGGGAAATTTACCAGTAGCTGCTGCATTTCCCACCCTAGGCTTATACTCGAATCAATAAGTTTTCCCAGTTTTTTGTGGTAAAATTAAGTACCTCGGCTTATACTCGAGTATATGCGGTACATATTTTCTATTATGAGTTCTCTCTGTGCTTCCTGGTAATAATATCAGAGTACAAGTGACATCACTGATTCTTACCAACCATTCTCTTCCTCTGTTTTTACTGCAATCAGATTGTATGATGAATGTCACATGACAGAATACATTCATATTTAAATCTGATGTGTCCTACAAAAATGTATCTAAAAAAAATGTGTGAATCTTATATTGTGCATGAAGAAATTACTGTTATAACATTCCTTCACACAAATATAAATTTTCTTTTTTCTTAATTCACTTTCTTTTAGGGTAAAGCATATGCTTTTAAAGGTCCTTTTCCTCCAATGTGGAATCCAATTGTCTACTTGGATTACAACAATCTCTGGAGAACTATGGATGAAATGGGAAAAGAGGTAACGTTGAACAAAACTTGATTAATTACATTAAAATTTATAAACAAATCCCAAAATATATAAAGTGTTCTAGAAAAGTGCTGCTAGACTACGTAGTGACAACAATTCCATAACAGAAAACATTTTGTGGTGCCATAATAATTAAATTTTCACTGTTCTCTGGCTATATGGATATATATGTAGGATACCTTAAACTTAATATTTGTGTATGGTAAAACTCTAAGAAGATGCTGCAACTTAGATTACATTTTTTTTTTGATCAAATATAATTTTTTGGGGGGGCATTGGCAAAACTACTATAATTATTGACAGTAAATAATGAGTAGGAGGGAAGATCATATTTTTACATGTTTAAAACTGATTATTTCAGATTCCCAATGACTCTCCTTGGAATGCGCCACATGCTGAAAAATGGGATAAAATAACAATGAAAGAACTGATTGACAAGTTATGCTGGACCAAGTAAGTGTAAAAAACCCTACCGCTTGAACTGGGTTTCTGCAGTAAGAGATTCTAAGGCTCTCCCTGGTATTACAGCTTTAACCCCTCTACAGGGATCTCGATTTGCTGAGGGAAAACCAGTCAGGCCAGGGTTAAAACAAGAGAGGTGCTAGTAGTAAGGAAGACAGAGATAGCGAGGTCAGAATCCAGTAGGTCAGGAAGAATAAACAGGCTGGGAACAATAAACCATTTTAGACCAAAATGGCTTAACCCCTTTACAGCCCATGACGTATTAATACGCGTCAGTGCCCTGGGCTTTAAGAGCCTGACCCGTATTAGTACGTCATGGCGA
The DNA here is from genome assembly GCF_046119375.1 of Phyllobates terribilis. Classification (NCBI taxonomy): domain Eukaryota; kingdom Metazoa; phylum Chordata; class Amphibia; order Anura; family Dendrobatidae; genus Phyllobates; species Phyllobates terribilis. Next base: position 746,358,601 of record NW_027362762.1, read on the forward strand.
TCGCGCGCGCACACAGGCTGTGCGGGCGCGATCGCCGCCGGGTGTCAGCTGATTGTCCCAGCTGACACCCGGTACTATGTGCAGGGAGCGGTCCCGCACCGCTCCCGGGACATTAACCCCCACAATGCTGCAATCGAAGTCGATCGCAGCATTGCGGTGGCAAGGGGAGGTGATCGGTATACTCACCTCCTCTTCCGGCCTCCAGCGCTATCTGCTGCGGCTTCCCAGGTGTTGACATGATGACCTGATGTCGTCATGACAACATCCGGGTCACCAGGCAGCAGGAACATTGTTTGGTCATGCGCAGTGCACGACCACACAATGTTCTCACTGTGCAGCGCTGACTGCCTGCATAGCACAGGGATGGTGCTCCATCCCTATGCTGTCCAGGCGATCAGAATAAAAAAAGTTTAAGTCCCAGAGTGGGACAAAGTGAAAAAGTGTAAAAACTCTCAGAAAGTGAAACAATTTTTTTTTAAAAAATTGTAAAAATATAAAAAAAAAAAAAAAAAATAAATAATCCACCAAAAATAAAAATATAATGTACCCATCAATAAATATTATTATGAAAAAAAAGCAAACAAACAATAAAAGTACACATATTTGGTATCGCCGCATCCGGAACGACCTGACCGATCAAACTGTGCCACTAGTTAACCCCTTCAGTGAACACGGTAAAAAAAAAAAAAAAAAAAAAAAACGAAGCAAAAAACAATGCTTTATTACCATAACGCCAAACAAAAAATGGAATAACAAGCGATCAAAAAGACGAATATAAATAAAAATGGTACAGCTGAAAACGTCATCTTGTCCCCCAAAAAACAAGCCACCATACAGCTCCATCATCCAAAAAATCAAAAAGTTATAGCTCTCAGAATAAAGCGATGCAAAAAAATAATTTTTTCTATAAAATGGCTTTTATTGAGTAAAAGCGCCAAAACATAGAAAAACGATATAAATGTGGTACCGCTGTAAACGTACTGACCCAAATAATAAAGCTCCCTTATCAATTTTACCACACGTGGAACAGAATAAAAAAAACAAAAAAAAAACAATTCCTGAATTGGTGGTTTTTGTTTATTCTGCCTCCCAAAAATCGGAATAGAAAGCGATCAAAAAATGTCACGTGCCTGAAAATGGCACCAATAAAAACGTCAACTCATCCCGCAAGAAACAAGCCATCACATGACTCTGTCTGCCAAAATATGGAAAAATTATAGCTCTCAAAATCTGGCAATGCAAAAACTAGATTTTTAAAAAAATGCGTCTTTTAGTGTGTGACAGCTGTCAGTCATAAAAACCCCATATGATTCTGGTATCGCTGTGATTGCACCGACCCGAAGAATTAAGTCATCTAATCACTTATACCGCATGAGGCACGGCGTAAAAAATAAACTCTCGGGTTAGGGTTGTCCTAGGGTTAGGGTTGTGCTAGGGTTAGGGTTGTGCTAGGGTTAGGGCTGGCCTAGGGTTAGGGTTGGGCTAGGGTTAGGGTTGGGCTAAGGTTAGGGCTGGGGTTGGGGTTAGGGTTGTGATGGGGTTGTGATTCTTTTCAAAAGTAAGAAAAAAAGATGACGATATGGCGACTAGTGTTGAGCGCAAGTGCTCGCTACTTGAGTTTCCATCGGGTGCTCTGGTATGCATTGAGTCTCGTGGGTATTTGAGTGACATGCTCGAGTCTCCGCCCCATATGATTCGGGGCCAAAAAAACTTTGCGGGGATTGCCTGCCATGCACGAGCGATCCCCGCAAGTTTTTTTCTGGGTGTCTAATAACCGTGAAACATGCGTGGCAGGGACTCGAGCATGTCACTCGAGCACACGCAGTGCATGGTGCATACCTGAGTACCCGATGCAAACTCAAGTAGCGAGCACTTACGCTCAGGACTAATTACAACTTATTCAATATGATGACCTAATGTTATCAAATTCTGTGTCGTTCCTCTGGGCTCAAAATGTTCACTATACCCCTTGATAAAATCCTTGAGGGGTCTAGTTGCCAAAATGGGGTCACTTGTGGGTGTTTCAACTGTTTAGGCACACAGGGGCCCTCCAAACGCGACATGGTGTCCGCTAACAAATTGAATGGAAAATCGGCTCAAATTGTTAGCGGACATCATGTTGCATTTGGAGAGCCCCTGTGTGCCTAAACATTAGAGCTCCCCCACAAGTGTCCCCATTTTGGAAACTAGACCCCCCAAGGCACCTATCTATATGCATAGTGAGCACTTGGAACCCCCAGGTGCTTCACAAATTGATTGGCAAAAATGAAAAAGTGGAAAAAAAAATACTTTTTCATTTTTAAGAATCAATTTGTGAAGCACCTGGGGGTTCCAGGTGCTCACTATGCATCTAGATAGGTGCCTTGGGGGGTCTAGTTTCTAAAATGGGGTCACTTGTGGGGGAGCTCCAATGTTTAGGCACATAGGGGCTCTCCAAACGCGACATGGTGTCCGCTAAAAATTTGAGCCAATTTTCCATTCAATTTGTTAGCGGACACCATGTCGCTTTTGGAGAGCCCCTGTGTGAATAAACATTGGAGCTCCCCCACAAGTGACCCCAATTTGGAAACTAGACCCCCGAAGGCACCTACCTAGATGAATAGTGAGCACTTGGAACCCCCAGGTGCTTCACAAATTAATCCGTAAAAATAAAAAAGTGTTTTTTTTTCCACTTTTTCATTTTTAAGAATCAATTTGTGAAGCACCTGGGGGTTCCAAGTGCTCACTATGCATATAGATAGGTGCCTTTGGGGGGTCTAGTTTCTAAAATGGGGTCACTTGTGGGGGAGCTCCAATATTTAGGCACACAGGGGCTCTCCAAACGCAACATGGTGTCCGCTAACAATTTGACCCAATTTTCCATTCAATTTGTTAGCGGACACCATGTCGCATTTGGAGAGCCCCTGTGTGCCTAAACATTGGAGCTCCCCCACAAGTGACCCCATTTTGGAAGCTAGACCCCCGAAGGCACCTACCTAGATGCATAGTGAGCACTTGGAGCCCCCAGGTGCTTCACAAATTAATCCGTAAAAATAAAAAAGTGTTTTTTTTTCCACTTTTTCATTTTTAAGAATCAATTTGTGAAGCACCTGGGGGTTCCAAGTGCTCACTATGCATATAGATTGGTGTCTTCGGGGGGTCTAGTTTCTAAAATGGGGTCACTTGTGGGGGAGCTCCAATGTTTAGGCACACAGGGGCTCTCCAAACGCAACATGGTGTCTGCTAACAATTTGAGCCGATTTTCCATTCAATTTGTTAGGGGACACCATGTTGCGTTTGGAGAGCCCCTTTGTGCCTAAACATTGGAGCTCCCCAAAAAGTGACCCCATTTTGGAAACTAGACCCCCCAAGGCACCTATCTAAATGCATAGTGAGTACTTGGAACCCCCAGGTGTTTCACAAATTGATTCATAAAAATTAAAAAGTGGAAAAAAAAATACTTTTTCATTTTTACGGATTAATATGTGAAGCACCTGGGGGCTCAAAATGCTCACCACCCATCTAGTTAAGTTCCCAGGGGGGTCTAGTTTCCAAAATGGGGTAATTTGTGGGGGGTTTCCACTGTTTAGGCACATCAGGGGCTCTCCAAACGCAACATGGCGTCCGCTAATTATTCAAGCAAATTTTGCAATCGAAAATTCAAATGGCGCTCCTTCCCTTCCGAGCCCTGCCGTGCGCCCAAACAGTGTTTTTTCCCCACATATGAGGTATCTGCGTGCCCAGGGGAAATTGCACAACAAATTTTGTGGTCCAATTTTTCCTGTTACCTCTGCGAAAATAAAAAAATTGGGTCTAAAGTAACATTTTTGTGAAAAAAGTTAAATGTTCATTTTTTTCTTCCACATTCCAAAAATTCCTGTGAAGCACCTGAAGGGTTAAAAAAGTTCTTGAATGTGGTTTTGAGCACCTTGAGGGGTGCAGTTTTTAGAATGGTATCACTTTTGGGTATTTTCTGTCATAAAGACCTCTCAAAGTGACTTCAAATGTGATGTCCCTAGAAAAATGGTTTTGCAAATTTTGTTGGAAAAATGAGAAATCTCTGGTCAACTTTTAACCCTTATAGTTCCATAACAAAAAAAAAATGTTGTTCCAAAATTGTGCTGATGTAAAGTAGACATGTGGAAAATGTTATTTATTAACTATTTTGTGTAACATATCTCTCTGACTTAAGGGCATAAAAATTCAAATTTTGAAAATTGCAAAATTTTCAAAATTTTCGCCAAATTTCTGCTTTTTTCACAAATAAACGCAAGTGATATCGAAGAAATTTTACCACAATCATGAAGTACAATATGTCTCGAAAAAATAATCTCAGAATCAGGGGGATCCGTTGAAGCGTTCTAGAGTAATTACCTCATAAAGTGACAGTGGTCAGAATTGTTAAAATTGGCCTGGTCATTAACATGCAAACCACCTTGGGTTGTAAAGGGGTTAATCAGAAAAAATATCAGCAAACAACAAGGTCAGAATACTGCACACACAGTCTAAATAGGGACATTTAGTTGGAGCTTATATAGCGGTAGTATAGAGATTATAAGATAGTTGGCAATGAGCATTGCAAACAGGGAAGGTAAATAGGGTGTCAAGACAGCTGGTTTGCCAATGAACAAACCCTGTAATTAGTCTGCTGACTGGCTCACAAGATTGGCCAGAGGTAGCACCTGTTAATCTAGTTGGACGACGAAGTTCACTGCGCAAGCACCACCAGACATCTCTGCCAGTGCACACAGAAAGACCAAAGCGATGGTGCCTGACAAAGAGAATCAAAACTGGAAAATGGTGAGCTAAGTCTTATATTGCTTCGAAAATTCCTATCACCAGTCTGGGACTGCCATCCAGGTATAATAATAATGTTTAATCAAAGAGTGGGCAGCCCCGAAGTGGTGATTTTATTAAATATGTTATCACCAAAAGTGCTCATGCAATGGGGAAAATAAGTATCTGATACACTGTCGATTTTGCAAGTTTTCCACTGTGACAGAGTCACAGTGTTATATGTGAGGGGAGGTATGTTTCACTATGGCTGCAAGCCTTAGTGAACTGAACCTAGAACTTTCTCCAGCATGTTATATGTTGGGGGTGATGTCACCATTGTAAAGGGAGTGGTTTTGTGTGAATGACATAGAGATGGGAGGGAGTCATTCACCATACCTCCCCCTCAGAGTGTGGCTGAGCAAGGTTAAATGCTCAGTCACTTTTTTTTCTGTGGTGTGAGTTTGGAGAGACAAGTCTCCAAGCTGTGTAACTCAGCTCAGAAGGAGCTGAAGGGTTCAGGTGAACCTGTACACATATGGACTGTGTTACCATTTGTCTTTTGTTATATCTTTATGCAAGCAAGGCTGAGTTTATTTTGCTGAAGTCTTCAGTGCTTTATGCTGACATAATAAACCTGCAGATTAAGCCATTCCTGTATCTACTTCCGACTGCAGCCGGTGAGTCATCTTGCCACACCACCTACAAAGAAGGAAGAGGTCTGTAATTTTTATTGTATCGGTACACTTCAACTGTGAGAGACAGAATCTAAAAATAAAATCAGAAAATCACATTGTATGATTTTTAATTAATTAAATTGCATTTTATTGCATGAAATAAGTATTTGATCACCTACCAACTAGCAAGAATTTTGGCTCTCACAGACCTGTTAGTTTTTCTTTAAGAAGCTTTCCTACTCTGCACTCATTACCTGTATTAATTGTACCTACTTAAACTCATTACCTGTATAAAAGACACCTGTCCACACACTAAATCAATTACATTCCAACCTCTCCACCATGGCCAAGACCAAAGAGCTGTCTAAGGACACCAGGGACAAAATTGTAGACCTGCACAAGGCTGGGATGGGCTACAGGACAATAGGCAAGCAGCCTGGTGGGAAGGCAACAACTGTTGGTGCAATTATTAGAAAATGGAAGAAACACAAGATGACTGTCAATCTTCCTTAGTCTGGGGCTCCATGCAAGATGTCGCCTCATGAGGCAAGGATGATTCAAACAAAGGTCAGGAATCAGCCCAGAAATACATGGGAGGACCTGGTCAATGACCTGAAGAGAGCTGAGACCACAGTCTCAAACATTACCATTAGTAACACACTACACCGTCATAGATTAAAATCCTGCAGGGCACCCAAGGCCCACCTGCTCATGGAAGCACATGTCCAGGCCTGTTTTACGTTCGCCACTGACCATCTGGATTATCCAGAGGAGACATGGCAGAAGATCATGTGGTCAGATGAGACTAAAATAGAACTTTTGGTATCAACTCCACTCGCTGTGTTTGGAGGAAGAAGAAGGATGAGTACAACCCCAAGAACACCGTCCGAACCGTGAAGCATGGTGGGGGAAACATCATACTTTGGGGGTGCTTTTCTGCAAAGGGGACAGGATGACTGCACCATATTGAAGGGAGAATGGATGGGGTCATGTACCACGTGATTTTGGCCAACAATCTTCTTCCCTCAGTAGGAGCATTGAAGATGGGTTGACGGTTGGGTCTTTCAGCATGACAATGACCCGAAATACAGAGCCAGGGCAACTAAAGAGTGGCTCCGAAAGAAGCATTTCAAGGTCCTGGAGTGGCCTAGCCAGTCTCCAGACCTGAACCCAATAGAAAATCTTTGGAGGGAGCTAAAACTCAATGTTGCAAAGCAACGGCCCTGAAGCCTGAAAGATCTGGAGAAGATCTGTATGTAGGAGTGGGCCAAAATCCCTGCTGCAGTGTGTGCAAACTTGGTCAAGAACTACAGGAAACATCTTACCTCTGTAATTGCAAACATAGGTTTCTGAATCAAATATTAAGTTCTGTTCTTATATTGTGTGAAGTACTTATTTCATGCAATAGATTGCAAATTAATTATGCAAAAATCATACAATATGATTTTCTGGATTTTTTATTTGATTGTAGGTAGAAGTGTACCTACGATTAAAATTACAGACCTCTCCATTCTTTGTAGGTAGGAAAACTTGCATCATCGGCAGTGTATCAAATACTTATTTTCCCCACTGTAAGTAACTCTAATGCCACCGAAAGCCTGACTTTCTAGAAAAAGTCCAAGCTTCCAGGTTATGGGATTCTGGTGTAAGCAGGTGAACTATGCTATATGCAACAGCAGAGACACCAGGCGGAACAACAATCTACCTTTATTTGCTTAACAGAATAATATGAATAAAAAATTGCTATTAGAAGCAGATAATACAGACACAGAATTCACAGAATCAGTAGCAAAACAATTATATGAATAGGAATATATTAGCTAACGTACAATGGGTAATATCAGGATAAACTTGGGGTCTACAGTCCAACTTAATTCTAGTTGGGAGGGGGGGGTAAACTCTGTACTTGGCGGGAGCAGTCTCTAAGAACTACTACGGCTTTCTGGACTTGATAAGGGCCGCTGTTCCATCTCACTAGCCACACATTTTCCTAACAAAGTCTATCAGTTCTCTCTGGGCTGCTGGAGAGTCAGCCAGACCCCGTCTGGCCCACAACCCTCCTTCTCCCCACACCCGCTACTGTAAGTCTCTGCTGAAAGTGACGGCTCATCCCACATGTGTCCCCCGATCACTGGCCCAGGCATGGGTGTCTGGCCAGGTATCATGAGGACTTCTTCGGTACTTGACCGCCGTTGAGTGTCTCCTTGGTCCGTATCAACGGGGGCTGGTCCTCAGCTGTTGACCGATGTCGTCTGGGTTGGAAGCCTTGACTGGTGTAGCTCTTGTTTTCTGTGCTTGACCATCGTCATCTGAGTCTGGGCCTTGCTGGTACACACAGCTGCGGCAAACTGTCACGGCTGCTGAAGATGCAGCAGGGTCAACTGTCACATCCCTTGGCACCCAATCCTCTTCTGTTTTGGCGCTGGCCTTTTGTATCCAAGGCTTGCTTCGTCACCATCACCTGACCCAGAGCGCTGGCTAATTCCGTCCCTCCTGCAACCATCCCTGCTTTTGTCTTGCCAGTCTTCGGAAGAGGAAAGTCTCTAGCTGACCGGTACCTCTTCGGAGGTAACCCAACTTCTGCTAAGAGCCGTGTACATTCCCACGTCTTTTGTTGAATTTGTGCCCAGACGAACTTATCTTGTGCATACCGATTAGGAGGAATACCTGCATTGGCTCACTTTATCCTGCGCAGTTCCTCTGATAAAGGTTCTTCCTGGAGATCCAGGGTTTCAGCTACCCCACTGAGTGTATTATCCCCTGACCCGTTCTCTAACTTAGTTAGGGGTGATGGTGTCGACCATCTGCACATCAATCCACTCTTCTTCATGATCAGCCGCTGTCCCTGTATTGGTTTCAGATGAAATTTCTAGTGGAGCCCCCTTCTCCACCTCGAAAAGGCACGGCCGGAGCATATTCCTGTGAAGCACCCGTGTCAGAGCTCCTTCTTCATCTTCAGACTGGACCTCATAAACCAGGCCATCTGGATGCACCCTCTTCACAATTCGGTAGGGTACCGCCTCCCATCAATGGTCCAGCTTACTTCTGGGCCGCTTGGCCCATACCAACACCGGATTCCCTGTCCGAATGGGCTCTTCTTGTGTCAGGGTTTTGTCTGGGTGTTCCACCTCCCTGAGTTTTTGCTCTACCAATTGCCTCATCATCTGCACTTGGTGTTGATGTCGTCGGACCTAGGTGTTTCCAAGCTGCTTCCCGGGTATGGGTCCTCTGGATCTAGCTCTATCTCAGTAATTTCTCAGCCACTTCGTCCAAATAGTAAGGTCTAAGGCATGTATCCAGTGGTCTCATGGACCTGATTATTGTACACCTACACCAGCTTGGAAATGAACTCAGGCCACCTCATCTTCTGGTTCTCCTCCTGAGGCAGCAGCATCTGAAACAGGGTTCTGTTGAAGTGTTCACAAGCTCCATTCCCCTGCGGGTGGTAGGGTGTGGTTCGGGACTTATCAATGCCATAGAGGTGGTGAACTTCTTCCATTATCTTCCCTTGGAAGCAGGCCCCTTGGTCTGAATGAATCCTTATCAGACACCCATACACATGAATGAGGTCCCGACAGATTGCCCTAGCCACCTTTTCTTCAGTCTGATCCCAGGTTTGAGTGACCACATCAAATTTGGTGAAGTGGTCGGTCATCACTAAACAGTACTCATAACCATTGTAAGATGTTCCAATCATCAGATAATCTACCATCAATACATCCAACAGAGCGAATGTCCTTATGGCGTGAACGGGGGCCCTCTGCTTCAGGTGTTTGGTTAATTCACACTGGCGGCACTTTCAGCAGGTCTCTTCTACTGTCTGGTGCAGCTGGGGTCAGTACACCAACCATTGTAGACATCGGAAAGTCTTCACAGTACCAAAGTGGGCACACCGTTCTTGAGCTTCCTTGGCCAGACTGGCCGCCATCCCTCCTGGGATCACCACTTGCCAGGTGACATCCGGTTCTTGTGGCAGTTGAACCCTCTGGTACAGCAATCCATTCTTCACGAAGAGCCTTTCCCACTGGCTCAAAAGCTGTAAGATGCTTGCTGGCAGGGACGCTCTTAACTCCTGGCCAGGCTTTTGTCCCAGCATTACCCACTTCCTTATCTCCGCAAGTTCGGGATCGGACAGTTCGGAATCGGACTGCTGCAGATGAACCCACTCATCTCTTGGGTGCTCCAGGATCTGAGTATGCTTGCACTCTTCTCCCTCTTCTTGGGCAGCCACTACAGTGGCTGCGATCTGCTTAAAATCTGGAGTCCCATCACCCTCGAGATCTTCATCTGTGTCTCACTTCGGACCCGCTTGGGTGACCCGGGACAGCGCATCCGCATGTGTGTTTTGGGCTTTTGACCGGTATGAGATTTTGTACCGATACTTGGACAGACTTGCAACCCACCTTTGCTCCAGTGCTGCCAGCTTCGCATTCTCTAGATGGGTGAGGGGAATATTATCAGTCCGCACTGAACTTCCGATCGCGACAAGTATTCTGCAGTCTTCTTGGTCATGGCCCATACCAGCACCAATAGCTCTAGCTTGAACGAGCTGTAGTTATCTTCTTGGCTTCCCTTAATGATCGACTGGTATATGTAATCACTCGTTCCTTCCCTTCTTGGACTTGAGCCAGCAATTCCCCAGTCCGTACAAACTTCCATCTGTGTACAATACAAAGGGCTGGGAGAAATTAGCATAGGCCAGTATGAGAGCATTGGTTAATGCCATTTTCAGGGCATGGAAAGCTTCTTCCTGTCGGTGCCCCCACTGAATGGTCCATTGCTTGTGTCTTCCTGCCATTCCACTAAGGAGTTTGTGGAGCAGGACCACAACCTTCGCAAAGTCTTTATTGAACCTCCGGTAGTACCCTGCCAAGTCCAAGAACACTCTCAGCTCCCTCAGATTAGTTAGATTGGGCCACTTCTGTACGGCCACTACTTTTCCAGGGGTAGGGTAAACCCTAGCGCTGGAGGCGGTGTGTCCCAGGTACTCAATCTCCCTCTGGAACAAGTGGCATTTTCGAAGTTTGATCTTCAGCCAATGCATTCGGAGCCGCTCCAACACTTGTTCTAGCCGACTGAGATGCTCTTCAAAGGTGGAGGTTGTCATCCCAGTAAATTAAAGTTGCTTCAAAATTCAGGTCCCCAAGGCATCTTTCCATTTATCCTGTCGACTACACTAAATGTAAGCAGGTGCACTATATGCAACAGAGGAGACACTAGGCAGAAGAACAATCTACTTTTATTTGCTTAACAGAATAATATGAATAAAAGATTGCTATTAGACGCAGATTATACAGACACAGAATTCACAGAATCAATGGCAAAACAATTATATAAACAGGAATATATTGGTTATGTACAATGGGGAATATCAGGATAAACTTGGGTCTAAAGTCCAACCCAATTTTAGTTGAGGGGGGTAAACACTGTACTTGGCAAGAACAGTCTCTAAGAACTTCCACGGCTTTCTGGGCCTGACAAGGGTCGCTGCTCTGTCTCACTAGCTGCACATTTTTCTAACAAAGTCTATCAGTTCTCACTAGGCCACTCTAGTGTCTATCTAGCGTCTACTCTAGCATTATCTAGTGAATAAAAATATTAGGTTCATCATGGAATATCATGAGGACTGGAAGAAGATGATGAACGTCCTAAAGAGACACTGGAGTATCCTCAGATGGAAAGATAAAGTAATTCATAAATTATGACCTTATGAGACTATGCTAAGAGATGTCATCCAGTTTCTATATTTTGGATATAATGTGAAGTTCTGGTGAAGATCTGTCACAACACTGTTCCCACTAATTATTTTAGAGATGGGATGTGTTGTTGCCAAAATGTGGTAGAAGAAAGATCTTTGGGAATAATACTGTTGGATTTATTCCCAAATCCCCAAGTAGTTATATTTTAAAAAGTTTTTATGTGATAGGTTGACCCACCTGTCAATCATGACAGGGTGTATAAATATCCTGTGGAATGGGCCGACCTCGCCCTTAGAAAAAGCCGGTATCCCAGCGAAACGCGCGTCAGGGACACATGTTAAATGAAAGTTCAAGTATAATCTATTAGCACAGGAGTCCTTTTGAGCCTATGTAACATTATAAACTAGTTAAATTGCAATATGGTTCAGCAGGCACGCCAACTCTGCTCTAAGATACAATGACATGCTGACATGCTGGTGGCTCTTGAATCACAGGCTTGATCAGCTGGCGGTGTTGGTGAACCGCAGGCCGCTCGCAGGTGCATTGCGAGCGGTGCATTGAAACATATGTGGCGGGTAGTGTTGAGCGATACCTTCCGATATCAGGAAATATCGTATCGGATTGGATCGGGCCGATACCCAAAAAGTATCAGATATCGAAACCAATGCAAGTCAATGGGACACAAATATCGGAATGAAAATAAACCCTTTCTTTCCTTGTAGGTTAATTCTACATGAAGTAAAACAACTAAGAATAATGTAGAATGACATGAAAAGCCGGCAATTCATCAGCGGCATACACCGGTACCCGACAATTTACAACAGAAAGAATAGAGCTTCACACATAGATTAGATAGATAGAAACATGTCAGTCACATATATATGAAGTACAGTGACAGTGTTGCTTACTGTACTTGTCATTTAGTGTAAAGGATTTATTTAAAAAAATATTAGTGTTTTCGTGCACCGTCTCTTTAAAAAAGCCGGCCGGCAATTCAGCAGCGGTACCCGACAATTTATAACAGACAGAATAGAGCTTCACACATAGATTAGATAGATAGAAACATGTCAGCCACATATATAAGAAGTACAGTGACAGTGTTGCTTACTGTACTTGTCATTTAGTGTAAAGGATTTATTTAAAAAAATAATAGTGTTTTCATGCACCGTCTCTTTAAGAAAGCCGGCCGGCAATTCAGCATCTGTACCCAACAATTTAGAATAGAAGGAATAGAGAATCACACATAGATTAGATAGATAGAAACATGTCAGCCACATATATACGAAGTACAGTGACAGTGTTGATTACTGTACTTGTCATTTAGTGTTAAAATAAAGGATTTATTTAAAAAAAAATTGGCGTGGGGTTCCCCTTAATTTTAGGCTCTAGCGGAGGTTAAGCAGACAGCTGGGGCAAATGTTTGAAGCCTGGGAAGGGGGTAATACCCACGGAGCTTCCCAGGCTACTAATATCAGCCCCCAGCTGAATACCTAGCCTTTACTAGCTATTAAAATGGGGGAACCCCCCAAAAAAAATAACGTGGGGTCCCCCCTAATTTAATAACTAGCACAGGCTAGGCAGACAGCTGGGGGCTGATATTAATAGCCCAGGAAGGGTGCCATGAATATTGGCCCCCTCCCAGGCTAGAAACACCAGCCGTCAGCTGCCCCAGAAATGGCGCATCCATAGGATGCGCCAATTCTGGCACTTAGCCTCGCTCTTCCACGCTGCCCTGGTGCGGTGGCAGGGGGTAATAGGGTTGGGGTTGATGTCAGCTTATAATGCCAGCTGACATCAAGCCCAGGTTAGTAATGGAGAGGCGTCTATAAGACACCCCCATTACTAACCCCATAGTCAAAGTTAAAAGAAAACACAAACACCCAGAATAAAGTCCTTTAATTGAAATAAAGACACAATTCTTTATTGTTCTAAATTAAACCATACTTACCATCACGCCCATTCCAGCTGAAGCCAACGATCTCCTGCAATAAAAGTAAAATAATAAAGCAACCTCATCCTTACCTTTCCATGGTTCCCACGACAGCTTCAGCTCTGCTACATCGAGATGACAGGCTGGACCGCAGCAGAACGCTGCCATCCAGCCTGTCATCCCGCAGACACTGAGAAGCGCAGGCATGCTTGCGCTCCTCAGTGTCTCTCTGTGACGTCATCCAGATGAGCCGAGTTCATGTCCAATGAACTCAGCTCACCTCATGCACGTCACTGACAGCGTGGGAAAATTCTCCTGCACTCAGCGCTTCAGCGTGAGAATTCTCCCACGCTGTCAGTGACATACATGAGGTGAGGTCATGTCCAATGAACTCAGCTCACCTCATGCACGTCACTGACAGCGTGGGAAAATTCTCACGCTGAAGTGCTTAGTGCAGGAGAATTTTCCCACGCTGTCAGTGACGTACATGAGGTGAGCTGAGTTCATTGGACATGACCTCGGCTCATCTGGATGCCGTCACAGCCAGACACTGAGGAGTGGAAGTATGCCTGCGCTTCTCAGTGTCTGCGGGATGACAGGATGGATGGCAGCGTTCTGCTGCGGTCCAGCCTGTCATCTCGATGTAGCAGAGCTGAAGCTGTCGTGGGAGCCATGGAAAGGTAAGGATGATGTTGCTTTATTATTTTACTTTTATTGCAGGAGATCGTTGGCTTCAGCTGGAATGGGCGTGATGATAAGTATGGCTTAATTTAGAACAATAAAGAATTGTGTGTTTATTTCAATTAAAGGACTTTTTTCTGGGTGTTGTGTTTTTTTAAATACTTTACTAGAAATTCATGGTGGTCATGTCTAATATTGGCGTGACCCCATGAATTTCGGGCTTAGGGCCAGCTGATAATGCCAAGCTGGCCTTAACCCCTTTATTACCCAGTGAGCCACCGCACCAGGGCCCTGGATGAGTTGGGTACAGCGCCAGAAGATGGCGCTTCTATGAACGCGCCATTTTCTGGGGCGGCTGCGGACTGCAATTTGCAGCGGGGGTGGCCCAGAAAGCTTGGGTCTCCCTGCGCGGCGGATTCCAGCCCCCAGCTGCCTAGTTGTATCTGGCTGGGCACAAAAATAGGGCGAAGCCCCACGCATTTTTTTTTTAAATTATTTCATGAAATTCATGGAATAATTAAGAAAAAAAGGGCTTCCCTATATTGTTGTGTCCAACCAGGTACAAATAGGCAGCTGGTGGTTGGGGGCAGCCCATTCCTGCCTGCTGTACCTGGCTGGACACAAATATAGTGCGAAGCCCCACGTCAATTTTTTTTTAATTATTTCATGAAATAATTTTTTTAAAAAAGGGCTTCCCTATATTGTTGTGTCCGGCCAGGTACAAATAGGCAGCTGGTGGTTGGGGGCAGCCTGTTCCTGCCTGCTGTACCTGGCTGGACACAAATATAGGGCGAAGCCCCACGTCAATTTTTTTTAAAATAAATCCTTTATTTTAACACTAAATGACATTTGAGGAGTTAATAAAGATGCAGTCCCTAAATTATTATTTATTTTTTAATTAATTTTTCCCAAAACTTTTGACGTGGGCTTCGCCATATTTTTGTATGCCAGCCAGGTACAGCATCCAGCTTCTATGAACGCGCCATTTTCCGGGGTGGCTGCGGACTGCAATTTTCAGCGGGGGGGGGGGGCAGAAAGCTTGGGCCTCCCTGCGCTGCAGATTCCATCCCCCAGCTGCCTAGTTGTACCTGGCTGGACACAAAAATAGGGAGAAGCTTCACGTATTTTTTTTTTTTTAATTATTTCATGAAATTCATGAAATAATTAAGAAAAAAAGGGCTTCCCTATATTGTTGTGTCCAACCAGGTACAAATAGGCAGCTGGTGGTTGGGGGCAGCCCGTTCCTGCCTGCTGTACCTGGCTGGACACAAATATAGTGCGAAGCCCCACGTCAATTTTTTTTAAATCATTTCAGGAAATTCATGAAATAATTAAAAAAAATTGATGTGGGGCTTCGCCCTATATTTGTGTCCAGTCAGGTACAGCAGGCAGGAACGGGCTGCCCCCAACCACCAGCTGCCTATTTGTACCTAGCCGGACACAACAATATAGGGAAGCCCTTTTTTTCTTAATTATTCCATGAATTTCATGAATTTAAAAAAAAAAAACGTGGAGCTTCGCCCTATTTTTGTGTCCAGCCAGGTACAACTAGGCAGCTGGGGGCTGGAATCTGCAGCGCAGGGAGGCCCAAGCTTTCTGGGCCCCACCCGCTGCAAATTGCAGTCCGCAGCCGCCCCGGAAAATGGCGCGTTCATAGAAGCGCCATCTTCTGGCGCTGTACCCAACTCATCCAGGGCCCTGGTGCGGTGGCTCACTGGGTAATAAAGGGGTTAAGGCCAGCTTGGCATTATCAGCTGTCCCTAAGCCCGAAATTCATGGGGTCACGCCAATATTAGACATGACCACCATGAATTTCTAGTAAAGTATTTAAAAAAAACACAAACACACAGAAAAAAGTCCTTTAATTGAAATAAACACACAATTCTTTATTGTTCTAAATTAAACCATACTTACCATCACGCCCATTCCAGCTGAAGCCAACGATCTCCTGCAATAAAAGAAAAATAATAAAGCAACCTCATCCTTACCTTTCCATGGCTCCCACGACGGCTCCAGCTCTGCTACATCGAGATGACAGGCTGGACCGCAGCAGAACGCTGCCATCCAGCCTGTCATCCCGCAGACACTGAGAAGCGCAGGCATACTTCCACTCCTCAGTGTCTGGCTGTGAAGGCATCCAGATGAGCCGACA
Organism: Phyllobates terribilis; assembly: GCF_046119375.1. NCBI lineage: Eukaryota > Metazoa > Chordata > Amphibia > Anura > Dendrobatidae > Phyllobates > Phyllobates terribilis. The sequence continues at coordinate 746,374,492 of NW_027362762.1, forward strand.
ATGAACTCGGCTCACCTCATGTACGTCACTGACAGCGTGGGAGAATTCTCCTGCACTCAGCGCTTCAGCGTGAGAATTTTCCCACGCTGTCAGTGACGTGCATGAGGTGAGGTCATGTCCAATGAACTCGGCGCACCTCATGCACGTCACTGACAGCGTGGGAAAATTCTCACGCTGAAGCGCTGAGTGCAGGAGAATTTTCCCACGCTGTCAGTGACGTGCATGAGGTGAGCTGAGTTCATTGGACATGACCTCGGCTCATCTGGATGCCGTCACAGCGAGACACTGAGGAGCGCAAGCATGCCTGCGCTTCTCAGTGTCTGCGGGATGACAGGCTGGATGGCAGCGTTCTGCTGCGGTCCAGCCTGTCATCTCGATGTAGCAGAGCTGAAGCTGTCCTGGGAACCATGGAAAGGTAAGGATGAGGTTGCTTTATTATTTTACTTTTATTGCAGGAGATCGTTGGCTTCAGCTGGAATGGGCGTGACTGTAAGTATGGTTTAATTTAGAACAATAAAGAATTGTGTCTTTATTTCAATTAAAGGACTTTTTTCTGGGTGTTTGTGTTTTTTTTAAATACTTTACTAGAAATTCATGGTGGTCATGTCTAATATTGGCGTGACCCCATGAATTTCGGGCTTAGGGCCAGCTGATAATGCCAAGCTGGCCTTAACCCCTTTATTACCCAGTGAGCCACCGCACCAGGGCCCTGGATGAGTTGGGTACAGCGCCAGAAGATGGCGCTTCTATGAACGCGCCATTTTCCGGGGTGGCTGCGGACTGCAATTTGCAGCGGGTGGGGCCCAGAAAGCTTGGGCCTCCCTGCGCTGCGGATTCCAGCCCCCAGCTGCCTTGTTGTACCTGGCTGGACACAAAAATAGGGCGAAGCCCCACGTATTTTTTTTTTTAATTATTTCATGAAATTCATGGAATAATTAAGAAAAAAAGGGCTTCCCTATATTGTTGTGTCCGGCTAGGTACAAATAGGCAGCTGGTGGTTGGGGGCAGCCCGTTCCTGCCTGCTGTACCTGACTGGACACAAATATAGGGCGAAGCCCCACATAATTTTTTTTTAATTATTTCATGAATTTCCTGAAATAATTTAAAAAAAATTGACGTGCCATAGAGGTGGTGAACTTCTTCCATTATCTTCCCTTGGAAGCAGGCCCCTTGGTCTGAATGAATCCTTATCAGACACCCATACACATGAATGAGGTCCCGACAGATTGCCCTAGCCACCTTTTCTTCCGTCTGATCCCAGGTTTGAGTGACCACATCAAATTTGGTGAAGTGGTCGGTCATCACTAAACAGTACTCATAACCATTGTAAGATGTTCCAATCATCAGATAATCTACCATCAATACATCCAACAGAGCGAATGTCCTTATGGCGTGAACGGGGGCCCTCTGCTTCAGGTGTTTGGTTAATTCACACTGGCGGCACTTTCAGCAGGTCTCTTCTACTGTCTGGTGCAGCTGGGGTCAGTACACCAACCATTGTAGACATCGGAAAGTCTTCACAGTACCAAAGTGGGCACACCGTTCTTTAGCTTCCTTGGCCAGACTGGCCGCCATCCCTCCTGGGATCACCACTTGCCAGGTGACATCCGGTTCTTGTGGCAGTTGAACCCTCCGGTACAGCAATCCATTCTTCACGAAGAGCCTTTCCCACTGGCTCAAAAGCTATAAGATGCTTGCTGGCAGGGACGCTCTTAACTCCTGGCCAGGCTTTTGTCCCAGCATTACCCACTTCCTTATCTCCGCAAGTTCGGGATCGGACAGTTCGGAATCGGACTGCTGCAGATGAACCCACTCATCTCTTGGGTGCTCCAGGATCTGAGTATGCTTGCACTCTTCTCCCTCTTCTTGGGCAGCCACTACAGTGGCTGCGATCTGCTTAAAATCTGGAGTCCCATCACCCTCGAGATCTTCATCTGTGTCTCACTTCGGACCCGCTTGGGTGACCCGGGACAGCGCATCCGCATGTGTGTTTTGGGCTTTTGACCGGTATGAGATTTTGTACCGATACTTGGACAGACTTGCAACCCACCTTTGCTCCAGTGCTGCCAGCTTCGCATTCTCTAGATGGGTGAGGGGATTATTATCAGTCCGCACTGAACTTCCGATCGCGACAAGTATTCTGCAGTCTTCTTGGTCATGGCCCATACCAGCACCAATAGCTCTAGCTTGAACGAGCTGTAGTTATCTTCTTGGCTTCCCTTAACGATCGACTGGTATATGTAATCACTCGTTCCTTCCCTTCTTGGACTTGAGCCAGCAATTCCCCAGTCCATACAAACTTCCATCTGTGTACAATACAAAGGGCTGGGAGAAATTAGCATAGGCCAGTATGAGAGCATTGGTTAATGCCATTTTCAGGGCATGGAAAGCTTCTTCCTGTCGGTGCCCCCACTGAATGGTCCATTGCTTGTGTCTTCCTGCCATTCCACTAAGGAGTTTGTGGAGCAGGACCACAACTTTCGCAAAGTCTTTATTGAACCTCCGGTAGTACCCTGCCAAGTCCAAGAACACTCTCAGCTCCCTCAGATTAGTTAGATTGGGCCACTTCTGTACGGCCACTACTTTTCCAGGGGTAGAGTAAACCCTAGCGCTGGAGGCGGTGTGTCCCAGGTACTCAATCTCCCTCTGGAACAAGTGGCATTTTCGAAGTTTGATCTTCAGCCAATGCATTCGGAGCCGCTCCAACACTTGTTCTAGCCGACTGAGATGCTCTTCAAAGGTGGAGGTTGTCATCCCAGTAAATTAAAGTTGCTTCAAAATTCAGGTCCCCAAGGCATCTTTCCATTTATCCTGTCGACTACACTAAATGTAAGCAGGTGCACTATATGCAACAGAGGAGACACTAGGCAGAACAACAATCTACTTTTATTTGCTTAACAGAATAATATGAATAAAAGATTGCTATTAGACGCAGATTATACAGACACAGAATTCACAGAATCAATGGCAAAACAATTATATAAACAGGAATATATTGGTTATGTACAATGGGGAATATCAGGATAAACTTGGGTCTAAAGTCCAACCCAATTCTAGTTGAGGGGGGTAAACACTGTACTTGGCAAGAACAGTCTCTAAGAACTTCCACGGCTTTCTGGGCCTGACAAGGGTCGCTGCTCTGTCTCACTAGCTGCACATTTTTCTAACAAAGTCTATCAGTTCTCACTAGGCCACTCTAGTGTCTATCTAGCGTCTACTCTAGCATTATCTAGTGAATAAAAATATTAGGTTCATCATGGAATATCATGAGGACTGGAAGAAGATGATGAACGTCCTAAAGAGACACTGGAGTATCCTCAGATGGGAAGATAAAGTAATTCATAAATTATGACCTTATGAGACTATGCTAAGAGATGTCATCCAGTTTCTATATTTTGGATATAATGTGAAGTTCTGGTGAAGATCTGTCACAACACTGTTCCCACTAATTATTTTAGAGATGGGATGTGTTGTTGCCAAAATGTGGTAGAAGAAAGATCTTTGGGAATAATACTGTTGGATTTATTCCCAAATCCCCAAGTAGTTATATTTTAAAAAGTTTTTATGTGATAGGTTGACCCACCTGTCAATCATGACAGGGTGTATAAATATCCTGTGGAATGGGCCGACCTCGCCCTTAGAAAAAGCCGGTATCCCAGCGAAACGCGCGTCAGGGACACATGTTAAATGAAAGTTCAAGTATAATCTATTAGCACAGGAGTCCTTTTGAGCCTATGTAACATTATAAACTAGTTAAATTGCAATATGGTTCAGCAGGCACGCCAACTCTGCTCTAAGATACAATGACATGCTGACATGCTGGTGGCTCTTGAATCACAGGCTTGATCAGCTGGCGGTGTTGGTGAACCGCAGGCCGCTCGCAGGTGCATTGCGAGCGGTGCATTGAAACATATGTGGCGGGTAGTGTTGAGCGATACCTTCCGATATCAGGAAATATCGTATCGGATTGGATCGGGCCGATACCCAAAAAGTATCGGATATCGCCGATTCCGATACCGGAAACCAATGCAAGTCAATGGGACACAAATATCGGAATGAAAATAAACCCTTTCTTTCCTTGTAGGTTAATTCTACATGAAGTAAAACAACTAAGAATAATGTAGAATGACATGAAAAGCCGGCAATTCATCAGCGGCATACACCGGTACCCGACAATTTACAACAGAAAGAATAGAGCTTCACACATAGATTAGATAGATAGAAACATGTCAGTCACATATATATGAAGTACAGTGACAGTGTTGCTTACTGTACTTGTCATTTAGTGTAAAGGATTTATTAAAAAAAATATTAGTGTTTTCGTGCACCGTCTCTTTAAAAAAGCCGGCCGGCAATTCAGCAGCGGTACCCGACAATTTATAACAGACAGAATAGAGCTTCACACATAGATTAGATAGATAGAAACATGTCAGCCACATATATAAGAAGTACAGTGACAGTGTTGCTTACTGTACTTGTCATTTAGTGTAAAGGATTTATTTAAAAAAATAATAGTGTTTTCATGCACCGTCTCTTTAAGAAAGCCGGCCGGCAATTCAGCATCTGTACCCAACAATTTAGAATAGAAGGAATAGAGAATCACACATAGATTAGATAGATAGAAACATGTCAGCCACATATATACGAAGTACAGTGACAGTGTTGATTACTGTACTTGTCATTTAGTGTTAAAATAAAGGATTTATTTAAAAAAAAATTGGCGTGGGGTTCCCCTTAATTTTAGGCTCTAGCGGAGGTTAAGCAGACAGCTGGGGCAAATGTTTGAAGCCTGGGAAGGGGGTAATACCCACGGAGCTTCCCAGGCTACTAATATCAGCCCCCAGCTGAATACCTAGCCTTTACTAGCTATTAAAATGGGGGAACCTCCCAAAAAAAATAACGTGGGGTCCCCCCTAATTTAATAGCTAGCACAGGCTAGGCAGACAGCTGGGGGCTGATATTAATAGCCCAGGAAGGGTGCCATGAATATTGGCCCCCTCCCAGGCTACAAACACCAGCCGTCAGCCGCCCCAGAAATGGCGCATCCATAGGATGCGCCAATTCTGGCACTTAGCCTCGCTCTTCCACGCTGCCCTGGTGCGGTGGCAGGGGGTAATAGGGTTGGGGTTGATGTCAGCTTATAATGCCAGCTGACATCAAGCCCAGGTTAGTAATGGAGAGGCGTCTATAAGACACCCCCATTACTAAGCCCATAGTCAAAGTTAAAAGAAAACACAAACACCCAGAATAAAGTCCTTTAATTGAAATAAAGACACAATTCTTTATTGTTCTAAATTAAACCATACTTACCATCACGCCCATTCCAGCTGAAGCCAACGATCTCCTGCAATAAAAGTAAAATAATAAAGCAACCTCATCCTTACCTTTCCATGGTTCCCACGACAGCTTCAGCTCTGCTACATCGAGATGACAGGCTGGACCGCAGCAGAACGCTGCCATCCAGCCTGTCATCCCGCAGACACTGAGAAGCGCAGGCATGCTTGCGCTCCTCAGTGTCTCGCTGTGACGTCATCCAGATGAGCCGAGTTCATGTCCAATGAACTCAGCTCACCTCATGCACGTCACTGACAGCGTGGGAAAATTCTCACGCTGAAGTGCTGAGTGCAGGAGAATTTTCCCACGCTGTCAGTGACGTACATGAGGTGAGCTGAGTTCATTGGACATGACCTCGGCTCATCTGGATGCCGTCACAGCCAGACACTGAGGAGTGGAAGTATGCCTGCGCTTCTCAGTGTCTGCGGGATGACAGGATGGATGGCAGCGTTCTGCTGCGGTCCAGCCTGTCATCTCGATGTAGCAGAGCTGAAGCTGTCGTGGGAGCCATGGAAAGGTAAGGATGATGTTGCTTTATTATTTTACTTTTATTGCAGGAGATCGTTGGCTTCAGCTGGAATGGGCGTGATGGTAAGTATGGTTTAATTTAGAACAATAAAGAATTGTGTGTTTATTTCAATTAAAGGACTTTTTTCTGGGTGTTGTGTTTTTTTAAATACTTTACTAGAAATTCATGGTGGTCATGTCTAATATTGGCGTGACCCCATGAATTTCGGGCTTAGGGCCAGCTGATAATGCCAAGCTGGCCTTAACCCCTTTATTACCCAGTGAGCCACCGCACCAGGGCCCTGGATGAGTTGGGTACAGCGCCAGAAGATGGCGCTTCTATGAACGCGCCATTTTCTGGGGCGGCTGCGGACTGCAATTTGCAGCGGGGGTGGCCCAGAAAGCTTGGGTCTCCCTGCGCTGCGGATTCCAGCCCCCAGCTGCCTAGTTGTATCTGGCTGGGCACAAAAATAGGGCGAAGCCCCACGCATTTTTTTTTAAAATTATTTCATGAAATTCATGGAATAATTAAGAAAAAAAGGGCTTCCCTATATTGTTGTGTCCAACCAGGTACAAATAGGCAGCTGGTGGTTGGGGGCAGCCCATTCCTGCCTGCTGTGCCTGGCTGGACACAAATATAGTGCGAAGCCACACGTCAATTTTTTTTTAATTATTTCATGAAATAATTTTTTTAAAAAAGGGCTTCCCTATATTGTTGTGTCCGGCCAGGTACAAATAGGCAGCTGGTGGTTGGGGGCAGCCTGTTCCTGCCTGCTGTACCTGGCTGGACACAAATATAGGGCGAAGCCCCACGTCAATTTTTTTTAAAATAAATCCTTTATTTTAACACTAAATGACATTTGAGGAGTTAATAAAGATGCAGTCCCTAAATTGTTATTTATTTTTTAATTAATTTTTCCCAAAACTTTTGACGTGGGCTTCGCCATATTTTTGTATGCCAGACAGGTACAGCATCCAGCTTCTATGAACGCGCCATTTTCCGGGGTGGCTGCGGACTGCAATTTTCAGCGGGGGGGGGGGGGCAGAAAGCTTGGGCCGCCCTGCGCTGCAGATTCCATCCCCCAGCTGCCTAGTTGTACCTGGCTGGACACAAAAATAGGGAGAAGCTTCACGTATTTTTTTTTTTAAATTATTTCATGAAATTCATGAAATAATTAAGAAAAAAAGGGCTTCCCTATATTGTTGTGTCCAACCAGGTACAAATAGGCAGCTGGTGGTTGGGGGCAGCCCGTTCCTGCCTGCTGTACCTGGCTGGACACAAATATAGTGCGAAGCCCCACGTCAATTTTTTTTAAATCATTTCAGGAAATTCATGAAATAATTAAAAAAAATTGATGTGGGGCTTCGCCCTATATTTGTGTCCAGTCAGGTACAGCAGGCAGGAACGGGCTGCCCCCAACCACCAGCTGCCTATTTGTACCTAGCCGGACACAACAATATAGGGAAGCCCTTTTTTTCTTAATTATTCCATGAATTTCATGAATTTAAAAAAAAAAAACGTGGAGCTTCGCCCTATTTTTGTGTCCAGCCAGGTACAACTAGGCAGCTGGGGGCTGGAATCTGCAGCGCAGGGAGGCCCAAGCTTTCTGGGCCCCACCCGCTGCAAATTGCAGTCCGCAGCCGCCCCGGAAAATGGCGCGTTCATAGAAGCGCCATCTTCTGGCGCTGTACCCAACTCATCCAGGGCCCTGGTGCGGTGGCTCACTGGGTAATAAAGGGGTTAAGGCCAGCTTGGCATTATCAGCTGGCCCTAAGCCCGAAATTCATGGGGTCACGCCAATATTAGACATGACCACCATGAATTTCTAGTAAAGTATTTAAAAAAAACACAAACACCCAGAAAAAAGTCCTTTAATTGAAATAAACACACAATTCTTTATTGTTCTAAATTAAACCATACTTACCATCACGCCCATTCCAGCTGAAGCCAACGATCTCCTGCAATAAAAGAAAAATAATAAAGCAACCTCATCCTTACCTTTCCATGGCTCCCACGACGGCTCCAGCTCTGCTACATCGAGATGACAGGCTGGACCGCAGCAGAACGCTGCCATCCAGCCTGTCATCCCGCAGACACTGAGAAGCGCAGGCATACTTCCACTCCTCAGTGTCTGGCTGTGACGGCATCCAGATGAGCCGACAATGAACTCGGCTCACCTCATGTACGTCACTGACAGCGTGGGAGAATTCTCCTGCACTCAGCGCTTCAGCGTGAGAATTTTCCCACGCTGTCAGTGACGTGCATGAGGTGAGGTCATGTCCAATGAACTCGGCGCACCTCATGCACGTCACTGACAGCGTGGGAAAATTCTCACGCTGAAGCGCTGAGTGCAGGAGAATTTTCCCACGCTGTCAGTGACGTCCATGAGGTGAGCTGAGTTCATTGGACATGACCTCGGCTCATCTGGATGCCGTCACAGCGAGACACTGAGGAGCGCAAGCATGCCTGCGCTTCTCAGTGTCTGCGGGATGACAGGCTGGATGGCAGCGTTCTGCTGCGGTCCAGCCTGTCATCTCGATGTAGCAGAGCTGAAGCTGTCCTGGGAACCATGGAAAGGTAAGGATGAGGTTGCTTTATTATTTTACTTTTATTGCAGGAGATCGTTGGCTTCAGCTGGAATGGGCGTGACTGTAAGTATGGTTTAATTTAGAACAATAAAGAATTGTGTCTTTATTTCAATTAAAGGACTTTTTTCTGGGTGTTTGTGTTTTTTTTAAATACTTTACTAGAAATTCATGGTGGTCATGTCTAATATTGGCGTGACCCCATGAATTTCGGGCTTAGGGCCAGCTGATAATGCCAAGCTGGCCTTAACCCCTTTATTACCCAGTGAGCCACCGCACCAGGGCCCTGGATGAGTTGGGTACAGCGCCAGAAGATGGCGCTTCTATGAACGCGCCATTTTCCGGGGTGGCTGCGGACTGCAATTTGCAGCGGGTGGGGCCCAGAAAGCTTGGGCCTCCCTGCGCTGCGGATTCCAGCCCCCAGCTGCCTTGTTGTACCTGGCTGGACACAAAAATAGGGCGAAGCCCCACGTATTTTTTTTTTAAATTATTTCATGAAATTCATGGAATAATTAAGAAAAAAAGGGCTTCCCTATATTGTTGTGTCCGGCTAGGTACAAATAGGCAGCTGGTGGTTGGGGGCAGCCCGTTCCTGCCTGCTGTACCTGACTGGACACAAATATAGGGCGAAGCCCCACATAATTTTTTTTTAATTATTTCATGAATTTCCTGAAATAATTAAAAAAAAATTGACGTGGGGCTTTGCACTATATTTGGGTCCAGCCAGGTACAGCAGGCAGGAACGGGCTGCCCCCAACCACCAGCTGCCTATTTGTACCTGGTTGGACACAACAATATAGGGAAGCCCTTTTTTTCTTAATTATTCCATGAATTTCATGAAATAATTAAAAAAAAACAAAACGTGGAGCTTCTCCCTATTTTTGTGTCCAGCCAGGTACAACTAGGCAGCTGGGGGATGGAATCTGCAGCGCAGGGAGGCCCAAGCTTTCTGCCCCCCGCTGAAAATTGCAGTCCGCAGCCGCCCCGGAAAATGGCGCGTTCATAGAAGCTGGATGCTGTACCTGGCTGGCATACAAAAATATGGCGAAGCCCACGTCAAAAGTTTTGGGAAAAATTAATTAAAAAATAAATAATAATTTAGGGACTGCATCTTTATTAACTCCTCAAATGTCATTTAGTGTTAAAATAATGGATTTATTTTAAAAAAAAATGGCGTGGGATCCCCCATAATTTTAGTCTCTAGCGGAGGTTAAGCAGACGGCTGGGGCAGATGTTTGAAGCCTGGGAAGGGGGTAAAACCCACGGAGCTTCCCAGGCTACTAATATCAGCCCCCAGCTGAATACCTAGCCTTTACTAGCTATTAAAATGGGGGATCCCCCCCCAAAAAATGATGTGGGGTCCCCCCTATTTTAATAGCTAGCAAAGGCTAGGCAGACAGCTGGGGGCTGATATTAATAGCCCAGGAAGGGTGCCATGAATATTGGCCCCCTCCCAGGCTAGAAACACCAGTCGTCAGCCGCCCCAGAAATGGCGCATCCATAGGATGCGCCAACTCTGGCACTTAGCCTCGCTCTTCCACGCTGCCCTGGTGCGGTGGCAGGGGGTAATAGTGGTGGGGTTCATGTCAGCGCCAGCTGCCATGAAGCCCAGGTTAGTAATGATGGGCGTCTATAAGACACCCCCATTACTAACCTACAAAGTGTTAAAAAGAAAAAACACACTACACCCAGAAAAAAATAATTTATTTGAAATAAAACACACAATTTTATTTAATTCTTAGTTTACTAAAAATAATAGTTACCTGTCCACGTTCCTGCGCTGATCTCCCATGCACAGCTGTCACATCTGGAGATGGTGACAGCTGTGCATGGCTGCTGTAAGCTCACGCTGCCGGGAACACGTCCGCTCCCGGCAGCGGGAGCCACTGACTGAGGTCACCGGAGTGCATTCAGGCAGCGCAGCTCCGGAGACCTCCTTTACGGCACTGCTGTACCGTGGGAATTTCTCACGATACAGCAGGGCCGTAAAGGAGCTAACCGGAGCAGCGCTGCCTGAACTCCGGTGAACCCTTACGGCCCCGTCATTCTAGCGGCGGCAGCGGTTCAGAGCGGTCACATTCTATGTGGCTGCTCTGAACTGGAGATCTTCGTGGGACACTCGTGGACTGCTACGGAGGGGTAAGGATAAGGTTGTGGTTTATTATTTTATATTTTATTACAGGAGATCGATGGCTTCGGGGAATTAGGTGTCTAGGTGAGTATAGGTGTAGTTTTTTATTTTTTACTTTATTTTAGGTGGCGATCGGCGGGGACAGGTAATGTATGAACTAATTTCTTTTAGGTAACCACTGGCCACCAATGACATGTATTTAACATTTATTGGGGACACAGTAGGGCAATTTAAATAGCAGGATCAGTCTGATGGGAACTACTGCTCCCATCGAGCTGATCCTGCTGGCAGGAGTGGACGGGGGACAGACATAGGCCGATGGGAGTAGTAGTGTCACATCGGCCTATGTCTGCCTGCACGCACACACCCGCACACACACCGCACACACCCGCACACATCGCACAGACACCGCGCACACCCGCACAAACATCGCGCACACACCCTGCACACACCCCGCACACACACTAATCATGACGGGCTGATGGTCTGGGAGGTGAGGCTGACCTGTGCGGCCGTGGGAAAGTTCATGTGAGTTCATGCAGTCAAGCATGAACTCACATGAACCGTCTGAGGGCAACGCGGCGACTTCAAATGAACAGCTGATCTGCATCACCTGATACCTCAGCTGTTCATTTGAAATAACCGGCGGGAAAGCGCAGCACAGAACGGGAAAGCCGGCGGTGAAGTCTTTTCACTGCCGGCTTCCCCGCCCGGGTCCTTCACTCCCCGCTCCTTGGAGCTGCGCTCCCCGCCCGGTCCTAACTTACGATCGGGATGGGAGGTGGCGAGGGGAGCGGAGGATCGGGGTGGGAGGCTGCGGGGAAGCAGTATGGGGCTGTGTGATTGTTTTAAAGCCGGCGGCTTTATACCGCCCGCCGGCTTTTAAACAATCAGGAGAATTCTCCCCCGCTGGGATGGCATTCTGATGACAGGCTGGATCGCGCTGCCATCCAACTTGTCATCCTTCACAGACACTGCAGAGCGCAGGCATTATGGGAACTTCCGATTCCGGTATTCGATATTGTAAAAGTATCGGAATTAAGTATCGGAATTCCGATACCGCGAATATCGGCCGATACCCGATATTACAGTATCGGAATGCTCAACACTAGTGGCGGGTATTTCCTAGCTGGCTGTGTCATATGCTGGCTTAGTGCGGTATACCTTAATCCCCACCTTGACAGCTGGCCTGATACTTTCTGTGAAGAACCGCACTAGTGACGGCCGTGCAGACCACACATTAACATGCCGCTTGCACGATAAATCCTAGTGCTGTACACTAGTGATGAGCGAGCAATAAAATGCTCGGGTACTCGTTGCTCGGGTCGAGCAAATTGGAATACTCGGGTGCTCGACCCGAGCAACGAGCCCAATGTAAGTCTATGGGAAACTCGAGCATTTTTCAGGCGGCTCCCCCCGGCGGTCTGCAGAGGGCCTAAAAATTGCCCAAATCGATGGGAACAGTACTCAAATGAAATGGGAACAGCATGGGGAAGACCCCTGGAAGCATCTCTGACTCCCAGATCACTGCTGTCGGCAATGTGGTCAGAGTATTACACCACTTTTACGGACTCACAATAAAACATACAAAAACTAAACCAAAATGGATTTTCCTGGGAAATATTTTAAGGAACATCCTTTCCAAGTTAATGACTTGTATATAAGGCAAAATAAATAACCAAAATCAAAAATACTCCTCCACAACTTGGGCTATGTTCACACATAGCGTTTTTGATGCGTTTTTGCACTTTTGAATTGCTTTCAACCAAGACAAATGCATTCACCAGGAAATGTCATTTTAACATTTTACAACCTTATCTGGCCATGTGGTGTGTGACACATCATCAGACACATGCATATAGTGCTGAAAAGACATGGGAACAGCATGGGGAAGACCTCTGGAAGCATCTCTGACTCCTAGGTCACTGCCTAAAAGTGTGCCCATCATAAGTGATCCTTGGCGCATGCGAAGATGCCTCCCACCATGCACCTGTCATTGCAGACTTGCAACAATCACCGTCCACGTCCTTGTCCCACTGCAGCGTTCAGCTGTTCCTACCCCATTCCTTGCAATGCCAGCGCAAGTATGCAGGCAGCCACCCATCCACCCACAGGCTGCAATGCTATACTGCCAAATTTTTGACAGCTGCTTGCACTTAAAATGTGGCCTTTTAGGCTCGTGGAGGCGGAAGCTTTTCACAACCTCATGCCGGCGGCGGCTGGGTGTCCATACTCGGTCCCCAGCCGCCACTATATTTCCCGGTATCGCCTCCGCCTTCCACAAGCACGGGTCCCACAACATTACCCGTGCCCTCCCTAGTGCACTCACTGGGAAGGACCGCCTAACCACAAACACGTGGACAGGTGAATGTGGCCAGGGACAGTACGGAGCCAGAAACCGTATGTACCCTGCGTGTCATTTCTCCCAGGAAGTCCTGTAATTGAGCTTGTTGCAGAAGTAATGGCAGCTCGTCCAACATCAACTCGCACTTGTCGGTGGTGCTTTGACACACACATCTCTCTTTGCGCATTTAATGTCTTGAATACAGAGTTGGACAATGGCCTGATCTGTAATGCGTTTTGAGATATAACATGCATAAGCATGGCCGATACAAATTAAAAAAGCAGCCATAGAGTGTCCGGGAACCTTTCCCCACACTTTTCTTAGCCAGGGCTGCTTTTCAGCAGGGTTGGACGGGCCCACCAGAGAACCGGAGACTCCTCCGGCGGGCCCTGGCTTCTCCTTCAGGAGAGTTCATAGTGGCGAGGTGAGGCCATGATGATGATAGAGGCCACCATCTGCTTAGCTTTCTGCTACTTGGAATGCAAGTGCAAGTATGCAGCCAGCCACCCACCCACCCACAGGCCGCCACACTAAACTGCCAGATTTCTGGGCAGCTCTTTGCACTTGAAATATGGCCTTTTAAGCTCGTGGAGGCGGAAGCTTTTCACAACCTCATGCTGGCGGCGGGGTGTCCATACTCAGTACCCAGACGCCACTATTATTCCCGGAATCGCCTCCGCCTTCCACAAGCACGGGTCCCACAACATTACCCGTGCCTGTTAGAACCCTCCTGTTAGTTTTTTTCTATTTTGTGGTCACGTGACCTGCTGCCTATTTATTCCAGCTCCGCCCTTCTGGCTTTGCTGGACTTCAGTGTTATTTGACTCTCTTTCTAGCCAGGTGCTTTTGTACCTATTTCTCTAGTTCGTTTGGTCCTTTGGACCTCTAAGTACTTTTTGTCTGATTGTCTTTTTGCTCCACTACAACATCTGCTAGGAGGTGTCCAATTTTGTCCCAGTCCTTAGTTCTTTTAGGGACCCCTCCCTTTATTCTTTAGGTCTGCGTTCAGACTAGCTGAGGACGAAGGCGGGTCTGTTCACAAGGAACAGGTCGCCCGCTGCAATGTAGGGAATCAGCTTAGTCTTATTGTAGGGACAGATTCCCTTTCTTTCCTTAGTTCTTGTAGCAGATCATAACAGTAAATCCAGCCCAAACTAAACTTAGGAAAGAAATCCGGGGATCAGTATGGTGTCTGTTCAAGAGTTGGCTCAACGCCTGCAGGGATTGTCTCTAGAGGTGGCCGAGCTCCAGCAACTTGTGAGTAGCTGTCCTGGAGTGCATTTTGTGGAACCAAAGGTAGGACTGCCTGATATTTTTGATGGTAAACAACAAGATTTCTTTTCCTTTAAAAATGCTTGTTTATTATATTTTTGTTTGAGACCCAGGTCCTCTGGGAATGAATCACAGCGCATTGGGTTTATCATGTCACTTTTGCGCAAAGAACCACAGGGGTGGGCCTTTTCTCTCCAACCTAATGATCCGTGTTTTAGGTCAGTGGAGGATTTTTTTTCTGCTATGGGGTTATTGTATGATGATCCTGATCGAGTCTCATCTGCTGAGACAGAACTGAGACATTTTAAGCAGGGGTCAGGTGATGTTGAAAATGATTGTACACACTTCAGAAGGTGGTCTTCAGAAGTGAAATGGAATGATTCGGTGTTAAAATGTTTGTTTCTTGCCGGTCTAAGTGAAAGGGTTAAAGATCTGCTGATTGCATTCCCTGCACCTGTGAGCTTGCAAGAAGCCATGCAATTAGCTATACGTGTGGACAGGAGACTGTGTGCCAGGGTTAATGATGAGAAAATTCCTGCAATGGCAGCTCCTAGTCCTCAGAGAGTCTGCTCGGACGGCGGAGAACCGATGGAGGTTGGGGCGATGTCACTTCGCTCTCAGGAAAGAGACAGCAGGTTTTCCAAGGGATTGTGTTTTTACTGTGGTAAATCTGACCATTTGATTAAGAACTGTGAGCTTTGTTTAAGCAAAGAAAAAAAAAAGGTTAGTTACGCCCGTATTGCTTGTTTGAATTCTAAGGGAGTATTTCTTTCAGGGAGTACCTTATTGCAGGAAGATTTGATTGAATTTCAGGTATTTGTGGATTGTGGTTCAACACTTAATGTGATTGATAAAGGGTTTTTGTAAAAACTTAACTTGGAATCCAAAGCTTTGTCATCACCTATTTCTGTGATTGCTATTGACAACACTCCTTGTAAATGTATTACTCACAAGGTTGCTGAATTTCCCCTCACTATCAATGGTATTCACCAGGAAAATTTGGATTTGGTGGTATTAAATAATTTACCTTCTCCAGTAGTTTTAGGTTTGCCTTGGTTAAAACTGCACAATCCTTTACTGGACTGGTCTACTAATGAGATTAAGTCATGCAGTCCTAAGTGCCATGATAAGTGTTGTAACGGTCACATTGCGGCTGTGGAAAAAGAGGAATTACCTGTACCTATTCAGGATTTTTGGAAGATTTTAGTCAGAGGAGGAGTCGCAAGTTTTACCTCCTCATAGGGACTATGATTGCACCATTGAGTTTGTTCCTGGAGCTACTCTTCCCAAGAGTCGCTTATTTAATCTGACTATCCCTGAGAGAAAGGCCTTGGAGGAATACATACAGATGAGCTTGGCTGCTGGTCACATTAGACCTTCTAAGTCGCCTGTGGCTGTTGGATTTTTTTTTGTAAAAAAAAAGGATGGCGGTTTACGTCCATGTCTGGACTTTCACGAAATTAATAAAAATACCGTATGCAATTCCTACCCATTGCCGTTAATTCCTGACTTATTTAACCAGTTAGTGGGGGCCAAGTGGTTCTCTAAAATTGATCTCCGGTGGGCATACAATTTGTTACGAATAAAGGAGGGTGATGAATGGAAAACTGCTTTTAACACTCCGGTAGGTCATTTTGAGAATCTGGTGATGCCTTTTGGTCTTACCAATGCACCCGCGTTTTTTTAGAACCTTATTAATGACATCCTGAGACCTTTGATTGGTAAGAATGTGGTTGTGTATTTGGATGACATTTTTATTTATTCGCCAGATCTGGAGTCTCATTGGCAGAGTGTACGTGAGGTATTGCAGTTATTAAGTGACAATTCACTTTTTGCTAAGCTGGAGAAATGTGAGTTCGCTGTGCAGAGAATTAGTTTTTTGGGCTACATTATCTCCAGCGAGGGCTTTGAGATGGACCCGGTGAAGGTTCAGGCTGTGCAGGAATGGCCTAGGCCTATTGGATTGAAATCAATACAGAGATTTTTTGGTTTCGCCAATTATTACAGAAAATTCATTAAGAATTTTTCTATAATTGTTAAGCCGCTGACCGATCTCACCAGGAAAGGTGCGAATACGGTCCAGTGGACTACTGAGGCCATTGAAGCTTTTGTGTATCTCAAGGAGAGGTTTAGTTCTGCCCCTATCCTTGTGCAGCCTGATGAGACCAAGCCTTTTTTGGTCGAGGTTGATGCTTCTTCGGTGGGGGTCGGTGCGGTTTTGTGTCAGGAGAACAAGGATGGAGTACATCCCTGTGCTTTTTTTCCGAAAAAAATTTCAGAAACCAAACTTAATTACGATGTTGGTAATCGGGAATTGCTGGCTATTAAACTCGTGTTTGAACATTGGCGGCATTTCTTGGAAGGTGCTAAATTTCCGGTTCAGGTTTTCACTGATCATAAAAATTTGATTTATCTGGATGCTACCAAGCGCTTGAATGCCCGTCAGGCTAGGTGGGCACTTTTTTTTTCTCAGTTTAATTTTTCTGTTACTTACATCCCTGGTACCAAGAATGTTAAAGCCGATGCTTTATCTCGCAGCTTTTCTCCCATGGTTGGTACTGAGGAGGAGGAGAGCATGTTACAGGAGGGAGTTGTGGTAGCGGCATTGGACTCCGTTTTGGAAGATGGGATTCTGAATGCCCAGGAGGATGCCCCATCTAACACTCCCCATGGGAGGTTGTTTGTGCCTAGAACCTTTAGGAAAGATTTGTTTGTGGAATATCATGAGTCTCGGTTGACAGGTCATCCAGGAATTTCTGAGACTAAGAGACTTATAAGTCTCAGTTTTTGGTGGCTTGGATGGCAGAAGGAAGTCATCAAGTGGGTGCGTCAATGTACGGTGTGTGCTAGGTCAAAGGCTTCACATACCCCTGCTGCGGGGTTGCTTTGCCCTCTGGAGGTTCCTAGTGCACCTTGGACGCATCTGGCAATGGATTTTATTACTGACCCTCCTGTGTCTGAGGGTTTTACTGTCATCTGGGTGGTCGTGGATCGTTTTAGCAAGATGTGTCATTTGATTCCTTTCATTAAACTACCCTGCGCTAAGACACTCGCTAAGGCGTTTGTTAAGGAAATTGTCAAACTCCATGGAGTTCCCACCGACATTGTTTCTGATAGGGGACCTCAGTTTGTGGCTCGCTTTTTGGCGTGCTTTTTGTGACAGGTTCGGAGTCCATTTGTCATTTTCATCTGGGTATCATCCTGAGTCTAATGGACAGACAGAAAGAAAGAACCAGCATGTTGAACAGTTTTTGCGTTGTTTTGTGGCAGACAATCAAGAGGGGTGGTCTGAGTTTCTGCCACTCGCTGAATTTACTCTTAACAACCATACATCCTCTTCTGCTGGGTGCTCTCCTTTTTTTTGTTGTACTGGGAGACATCCGTCGTTTGGTTCGTTCTCCAAATTGGTGTTGGCTGTGCCAGAGGAGGAGAATTTTTCCGGTGATTTGGAGAGAGTTTGGATTGACGAACGTTGTAACCTTCAAGAGGCTAACAAAAAGTCCAAGAAGTATTTTAACAGGAAACGTAAAGACATTTTGTTTACGGTGGGTGACATGGTTTGGTTTTCCTCAAAGAATCTGCAGTTGAGGATTCCCTCTAAAAAATTGGGTCCGAAGTTTGTGGGGCCATTTAAGGTGCTTCAGGTGGTTAATCAGTCTGCTGTTAGGTTGGAGGTCCCCACCTCCTGGAAGATTAATCCTGTGTTTCATGTTTACTTGTTGAAAAAGGCTGATGTATCGGATAGGGATGCTACTGTCACAGTTCCTCTGGTGGTGGAAGACAGCGAATATGAAATTTCTCGTATCCTGAATTCCAGAAGACATAGAGGGAGATTGCAGTATCTCGTCGCTTGGAAAGGTTTCGGTCCAGAGGATAACTCCTGGGTAAGGGCGGATGATGTCTCTGCCCCTAGACTTGTCAGAGCATTCCACAGGAAGTTTCCTGATAGGCCTGGGCCTGGAGGATCCGGAGGATCCTCATAGAAGAGGGGGTACTGTTAGAACCCTCCTGTTAGTTTTTTTCTATTTTGTGGTCACGTGACCTGCTGCCTATTTATTCCAGCTCCGCCCTTCTGGCTTTTCTGGACTTCAGTGTTATTTGACTCTCTTTCTAGCCAGGTGCTTTTGTACCTATTTCTCTAGTTCGTTTGGTCCTTTGGACCTCTAAGTACTTTTTGTCTGTTTGTCTTTTTGCTCCACTACAACATCTGCTAGGAGGTGTCCAATTTTGTCCCAGTCCTTAGTTATTTTAGGGACCCCTTCCTTTATTCTTTAGGTCTGCGTTCAGACTAGCTGAGGATGAAGGCGGTTCTGTTCACAAGGAACAGGTTGCCCCCTGCAACGTAGGGAATCAGCTTAGTCTTATTGTAGGGACATATTCCCTTTCTTTCCTTAGTTCTTGTAGCAGATCATAACAGTGCCCTCCCCAGTGCACTTACTGGGAAGGACCGCCTAACCACAAACACGTGGACAGGTGAATATGGCCAGGGACGGTACGGAGCCAGTCCACAACTTTTTTTGCTAAGAGTTGTATTTAGCTCAGTGAAAGGACTGGCATACAGGGAAACCTTATGTACCCTGCGTGTCATTTCTCCCAGGAAGTCCTCTAAAGCTACTTGCACTTGAAATGTGGTCTGAACATTACTGCTGGTACTTTTCTGTGTGAATTTGCTTGCCTCTTACCAGCCTGGAATATTTCCAGCAAACTATGGTACGACGCCATGGTATTAGCACTCCCCCAGTACCAATAGCGAAGCCATCCCCAATTTCCTTCTCAGGAATTTTATTTCGTAGACCGAGTGGCTTCCCAAATACATTTTCTCACAAAGGAGCTGAAGATAGAGTGACAGTAGGTGCAAGTTTGTCCAGCCTGTTAGATATTAGAGGGTGAACGGCAGCACATTGGATCAGTGGTTAGCACTGAAGACTTGCAGCACTGGGATCCTGGGTTCAAATCCCAGCAAGGACAACATCTGCAAGAACTTTGAATGTTCTCCCCTTGTTTGCGTGTGTTTCCTCCTCAGTAAAAAAGCAGCCATAGAGTGTCCGGGAACCTTTCCACACACTTTTCTTAGCCAGGACTGCTTCTTGGCAGGGTTGGACGGTCCCACCAGAGAATACTCTGGTGTGCCTTGGCTTCTACCTCAGGAGAGTTCATGATAGCGCTAACTTTGCAGCTGCTATGGGGCTCTTGAGCGGGTGAGAAAGGTTAGCCCTCAGAATCAAATCCTCTGGTGGGCACAATGTTTTTCAATCTGAAACAGCTTCTCATTGGGAGTTGTATTTCACCACAGCCATATTCTTTAGCTCGGTGAAAGGGCTGGCATAGAGGGAAACCGTGTCTACCCCGGCTGTCATTTCTCCGTGACCAGGTTCAACCCATTGTCACACACGACCATGCCTGGCTGTATGTTCAGCTGTGAGAGCCACAGATCAGGCTGCTGTGTTACAGCTTTCAACAACTCTGCCGAGCTGGGCGGTTTGTCAATTAAGCATTAAGCATGTTATCTTCAGCACAGCCTGTTGCTGCATGGCCAAGGCAGTGCTGCAGTGCTGTCAGCTTGTGACTGATGTGATTATTTTGGAGATGGAGGAGGAGGTGCATGAGCTGAACAATGTGATTACATTGAGGTTAAATTGGTGACACTGTTTTTTATACTAAAGAAAGATCCTATTGTTTTCGTTTTTTTACGTTATTTTTTAAGACAAATGCATTCACCTGGAAATGTCATTTTAAAATTTTACAACCTTAACTGGCAATGTGGTGTGTGACACATCATCAGACACATCCTTTTTTATTTATGATAGAGGGACTCTGAAAGTCATAAAGCCTATTTTTACAGGGACCTCAGACGGCCCTTACTATTCTTAAAAGGTCAGCAGTCGGCCGTAGCTATTGATAGAGAGCCATCAGCCGGCTATGCTTTGTTGTTCCCATTATTAACAAGTGGGTCTCCTATACTGTTATTGCGTATCCAGTGACTGCAAGGGCTGCCAAAAATTTTGACGCAACCCAATTCCCCTTTGAAGAGACATAGAGGAGGGTCTCAGTAAAAAAAATGTTCCCATTATAAAGGAGCGGGTCTCCTATAGTGGTAATGCCCATGCTGTGACTGCAAGGGCTGCGAAAATTTAGGAAAAACCCCACTAAGAATTTAAAGACACATAGAGCAGGGCCACAGTAACAAGGTACGACATGTTCCCATTAGAAAGGAGAGGGTCTGCCATACAGTTATAGGATATGCAGTGAGTCCAACGGCTGACCAATTTTAGGAAAATCCCCACTAAGAATTTAAAGACACACAGAGCAGGGCCACAGTAACAAGGTACGACATGTTCCCATTAGAAAGGAAAGGGTCTGCTATACAGTTATAGGGTATGCAGTGACTCCAATGGCTGATCAATTTTAGGAAAAACCCCACTAAGAATTTAAAGACACACAGAGCAGGGCCACAGTAACAAGGTACGACATGTTCCCATTAGAAAGGAGAGGGTCTGCTATACAGTTATAGGGTATGCAGTGAGTCCAACGGCTGACTAATTTTAGGAAAAACCCCACTAAGAATTTAAAGACACACGGAGGGTACAAAGGAGGGCGACTAAGGTAATAAAGGGAATGGAGGGACTAGAATACCCAGAGAGGTTGTCAAAATTAGGCCTATTTACATTGGAAAAGAGAAGGCTTACGGGAGACCTCATAAACATGTATAAATACATCAGGGGGCAGTACAGAGATCTCTCCCATGACCTGTTTATACCAAGGATGGTGACAAAGACGAGGGGGCACACTATGCGTCTGGAGGAAAGGAGGTTCCTGCACCAGCATAGAAGGGGATTCTTTACGGTCAGAGCCGTGAGACTCTGGAACTCTCTGGGAGAGGAAGTGGTGATGTCCAACTCACTTAATGAGTTCAAGAGAGGCCTGGACGCCTTTCTTGAGAACAATAAAATTACATCTTATGCTTAGTTAATTAATCCAGGGATTTAATCTGACTGCCAGATTGGAGTCGGGAAGTGAATTTTTCCTCAATGATGTAAATTGGCCTATACCACATGGTTTTTTGTTGCCTTCCCCTGGATCAACGCTGCGGAATAGCTGCAGTGCACAAGAAATAGGCTGAACTGGATGGACGCTTGTCTTTTTTCGGCCTTATAAACTATGTAACTATGTAACTATGGAGCAGGGCTACAGTAACAAGGTACCACATGTTCCCATTAGAAAGGAGAGGGTCTGCTATACAGTTAAAGGGTATGCAGTGAGACAACAGCTGACCAATTTTAGGAAAAACCCCACTAAGAATTTAAAGACACACAGAGCAGGGCCACAGTAACAAGTACGACATGTTCCCATTAGAAAGGAGAGGGTCTGCTATACAGTTATAGGGTATGCAGTGAGTCCAACAGCTGACCAATTTTAGCAAAAACCCCACTAAGAATTTAAAGACACACGGAGCAGGGCCACAGTAACAAGTACGACATGTTCCCATTAGAAAGGAGAGGGTCTGATATACAGATATAGGGTATGCAGTGAGTCCAACGGCTGACTAATTTTAGGAAAAACCCCACTAAGAATTTAAAGACACACGAAGCAGGGTCACAGTAACAAGGTATGACATGTTCCCATTAGAAAGGAGAGGGTCAGCAATACAGTTATAGGGTATGCAGTGAGTCCAACAGCTGACCAATTTTAGGAAAAACCCCACTAAGAATTTAAAGACACACAGAGCAGGGCCACAGTAACAAGGTACGACATGTTCCCAATAGAAAGGAGAGGGTCTGCTATACAGTTATAGGGTATGCAGTGAGTCCAACGGCTGACGAATTTTAGGAAAAACCCCACTAAGAATTTAAAGACACACAGAGCAGGGCCACAGTAACAAGTACGACATGTTCCCATTAGAAAGGACATGGTCTGCTATACAGTTATAGGGTATGCAGTGAGTCCAACGGCTGACCAATTTTAGGAAAAACCCCACTAAGAATTTAAAGACACACAGAGCAGGGCCACAGTAACAAGTACGACATGTTCCCATTAGAAAGGAGAGAGTCTGCTATACAGTTATAGGGTATGCAGTGAGTCCAACGGCTGACCAATTTTAGGAAAAACCCCACTAAGAATTTAAAGACACATAGAGCAGGGTCACAGTAACAACAAATTCCCTTTAGAAAGGAGAGAGTCTCCCATAGTGTTGGCCTATGCAGTGAATGCAAGGGCTGCCAAAAATTTGGAGGCACTTCAAAGCCCCTTGGAAGAGACGTGAAGGAGGGCCTCATAAAAAATGTTCCCAGCAGGGCAGGCCAGGACCTCCAAGGCATAGAGAGCCAGTTCATTCCACGTATCCAGCTTGGATACCCAATAATTATAAGGCACAGAGGAATCACGGAGGACGTAGTTACAATCGGCAAGGTACTCCCTCAGCATCTTCCCAAACTTTGCACTCCTTGTGAGAGTACCCCGCGCCTCAGGGCCTGTGCGATGGGTGGGTCTGAGAAAACTCTCCCAGAACTTTGACAGTGTTCCCCTGCCTCTGCTGGATTGAAGTTGAGTCTCTCTCGCCTGTACTCTTTGGTCGTCCAATGAAGTGTGCCCTCTGCTGCCAGCGTTTTCAGATGGGAATTTTTTTAATAGTTCCGCAACAAGGGCCTTCTGGTACTGCCCCATTTTTATAGACCTGTCCGCCTCAGGAATAAGAGATATAAAGTTCTCCTTGTAGCGTGGGTCTAGAAGTGTCACCAACCAGTAATGACTGTCACCCAAAATTTTGAGAACGTGAGGGTCATGGGAAAGGCAGCTTAACATAAACTCAGCCATGCGTGCCAGACTACTAACAGGCAAGACTTCCGTGTCCTCACCAAGAGGATGACTGACCATGCTCTCCTCCTCCTCTCTGTCCTCTGGCCATCCACGCTCAACAGACAGTATGACAGCTATGCAGGTAGTACCGTCTATAGTGCATGAAACTAGCTCCTGTCCTTCCTCCTCCTTCTCATCTTCCTCATTATCACCCAATCCACCTTGGGATGAGATGAGGCTTGGCTGTGTGTAATCACCCTGTATAGTTCCTTGCTTCATCTCATCGTGCTCCACATGCAATGCATCCTCTTTGATTGTGAGCAGAGAGTGTTTCAGAAGACAGAGAAGCGGGATGGCGATGCAAATTATGTCGTCATCGACGCTCACCATCTTGGTGGAGTCCTCAAAGTTTTGGAGGATGGTACATATATTTGACATCCACGTCCACTCCTGAGGTCTTATCTGTGGAGTCTGAACTGAATACCGACGGCCTTGTTGATGCTGGTACTCAACAACTGCCCTCTTCTGCTCACAAATCCTTCCCAACATCTGCAGTGTAGAGTTCCAACATGTGGGGACATCACACACCAGTCTGTGAGCCGGAAGCTGCAAACGCTGCTGAAACACTGCAAGGGTGGCAGAAGCTGTAGCTGACTTTCTAAAATGGGCACACAGGCGATCCCGCAGCTCCGGGTAGGATTTGAGAAACCGCTGAACCACAAGGTTAAGCACATGGGCCAGGCATGGTACGTGTGTGAGCTCGCCTCTCCTCAGAGCCGCCACCAGGTTCCGACCATTGTCACACACGACCATGCCTGGCTGTAGGTTCAGTGGTGGGAGCCACAGATCTGCCTGCTCTTTCAGAGCTGTCCACAACTCTTCAGCATTGTGCGCTTTTTCACCTAAGCATATTAGCTTCAGCACAGCCTGTTGCCGCTTGGCCAAGGCCGTGCTGCAGTGCTTCCAGCTGGTGACTGATGTGGTCATTTTGGAGATGGAGGCTGAAGAGGAGGAGGAGGCTGAAGAGGATGAGGTGCAGGAGCTGTAGACCATGGGGGCAATCCTGATTGACCTAGGGCCCGCAATCCTTGGCGTCGGGAGGACGTGTTCCGTCCCAAGTTCTGACTAGGTCCTGGCTTCCACTATGTTAACCCAGTGTGCCGTCAGCGAGATGTACCTTCCCTGCCCACAAGCTCTTGTCCACGTGTCCGTGGGCAGGTGGACTTTACCGGTAACTGCGTTGTTGAGAGCACAGCTAATGTTTTGGAACACGTGCTTGTGTAATGCGGGGACGGCACACCGGGAGAAATAGTGGCAGCTGGGGACCGAGTACCGAGGGATGGCCGCTGCCATCAGGTTGCGGAATGCTTCCTAAAAGGCAACATTTCGAGCGCAAGCAATCGTGAAATGTGAGAATTTAGTAGTGTGGCCTGTGGGGCGTTGGCTACATATTTGCGCTTGCATTCCAAGGACTGGGGTATGGACAACTGAACGCTGCGCTGGGACAAGGACATGGACGTGCTTCCTGATGCTGCTACATGAGAGTGTGCAATGACAGGTGCAGGGCAGGAGGCGTCTTCGCATGCACCATGGACAGGGGATTAGCCTGCATGCACAACAGCGGAAGAAGAAATGGTGCCACCCGCAGACACTTTTCCTGGACCCTGGGGTTCGGCCCACAAAGTCGGGTGCTTTGCTGCCATGTGCCTAATCATGCTGGTGGTGGTCAGGCTGGTCGTTTTGCCACCCCTGCTGATGCTGGCCTGGCAGGTGGTGCAAATGGCCTTTTTGGGGTTATCGGCAGAGTCTTTAAATAACAACCAGACTCGAGAAGACCTAACAGTTGTACTGGCAACTTCCTTCGTGTTGGTGTTACGGGGAACGGTTGCCTGCCTTCTGTCTGCGGCCACCACACTGCTTCTTCCTGCCTGTTGGGGTGCTCTGCCTCCCTCCCCCTGTGTGCTGCTGTCCTCGCTCTGCATATCCTCCTGCCAGGTTGGGTCAGTTACTATATCATCCACCACCTCATCTTCCACTTCCGCACCCTGGTCCTCCTCCTGACTTTCTGGCAATTGTGTCTCATCATCGTCCACCTCTTGTGACACTTTCCCACCATCGCCTTCGTGTTACCGAGGCTGCTCAAATATTTGGGCATCGCTACACGCGATCTCCTCTTGCCCTGCTTCAAGTGAGGCCCGAATCTATAAATGGAAAAGTGAACAGCTCTTCACAGTGTCCAAGTGTGGGATCAGTTGTCTCTGGGTACTCGGCATGGTGGTAGGAAGGAGGATCAGGGTGAGGAATATGCGGTCCAGACTCATGGCTACTGAGACTTGACCGTGTGGAAGACAGGGTGGTGGTGGTGGTGGCTAAGTGACTGGAAGCATTATCCGCTATCCAACCAACAACCTTTTGACACTGCTCTGAGTTCAATAGTGGTGTGCTGCGGTCCACTAGAAATTGGGACAGGAAGGTCAGGCGAGAAGATGTGGGTGTTTGTTGTGGCACAATTTCGGCTTGCCCACGGCCTTGTCCTCGGCCTCTACATGCACCATTACCATCACGTCCAGTTCCCCCTCCCTTGTCACGAGTCTTGCCCATTTTAAATGGAGGACAGTATCTTCCACGCTCACTACAAATGACTGAGATTGAAGCAAACTTATATGTGATCCGTGTGATAGAGAAAACAGAGTTTTAAATACCTGGCCTGTAGGTAAGTAGTTTGAACAGCAAACTGCTGTGAATTGCTTCACTGACACACTAAAGGAAATTTTTAATAGAGGCCAGAAATGGCAGTATTTTCTGACAATGTATATGTGATCCGTGTGAAGGAGAAAACAGAGTTTTAAATACCTGGCCTGTAGGTAAGTAGTTTGAACAGCAAACTGCTGTGAATTGCTTCAATGACACACTAAAGGAAATTTTTAATGGAGGCCAGAAATGGCAGTATTTTCTGACAACGTATATGTGATCCATTTGATGGAGAAAACACAGTTTTAAATACCTGGCCTCTAGGTAACTAGTTTGAACAGCAAACTGGTGTGAATTGCTTCAATGACACACTAAAGGAAATTTTTAATGGAAGCCAGAAATGGCAGTATTTTCTGACAACATATATGTGATCCTTTTGATAGCGAAAACACAGTTTTAAATACCTGGCCTGTAGGTAAGTAGTTTGAACAGCAAACTGCGGTGAATTGCTTCAATGACACACTAAAGAAAATTTTTAAAGGAGGCCAGAAATGGCAGTATTTTCTGACAACGTATATGTGTTCCTGGATTTCTAGCACTCTAATATGGAAAGGACCTGGCTGTATTCTGCAGTGCCAACAAGCAAATGGCGCAGAAAAAATGGTGCTCTCTGGATTGCTTTTTAAGCAAATGATGAGGATTAAGATCCAAAGAAAATTATTCCTGGCCCCTGAGACCTGGGCCTTTTTATAGAAATATCTAACAGCAGCAGAAGTCAGAATTGGAATGGAGCCTCTTGTGCTATATGCACTGCAGTCTGCTATATACACTGCCTGCCTATACACCCTGCCTGCCTGATATCTCTGCAGATGGATTAGTCCTCAGAAGGACTGTTTGTTGAGATGGATATGTGTAATGTACGGTTTTTCTCCCTACACTTCCTAATACACAAGCAAGTCTGTCCCTGATGCAGCAGCACCTCTCCCAAAACAAGCAAATGGCGCAGAAAAACGGTGCTCTCTGGATTGCTTTTTAAGCAAATAATGAGGCTTAAGATCCAAAGAAAAGTATTCCTGGCCCCTGAGACCTGGGCCTTTGTATAGAAATATCTAACAGCAGCAGAAGGCAGAATTGGAATGGAGCCTCTTGTGCTATATGCACTGCAGTCTGCTATATACACTGCCTGCCTATACACCCTGCCTGCCTGATATCTCTGCAGATGGATTAGTCCTCAGAAGGACTGTTTGTTAAGATGGATATATGTAATGTACGGTTTTTCTCCCTACACTACCTAATACACGATCAAATCTCTACCTGACACAGCAGCAGCTCTCCCTACACTGTCTGATCCGGAGTGACTGTGACAAGCATGGCGGTGCCAGGTCTGATATAGACCTGATGACGCTGTGCAGCCAGCCAATCACTATAATGCACACAACCAACATGGCTACGGCATTATAGTGCAAGGCAGGCAATCCCTACATGTTCATTGGCTCTCTAAAGAGCACCAAATATGCAGGGAGGGGACCCGAGTTCCCGCCCGAGCAACCCGGAAATACTCGGCGAGCGCCGAGCATCTCGAGCAGTGAGATGCTCGGGCGAGCACCGAGCTGTAGCGAGCATGCTCGCTCATTACTACTGTACACTCTAACTCCCATCTGTGATCCTGACAGAACAGTTATGGTGCGTCAGTGTCAACTGCTCCTGCGGTCTTTGGGGCACATATGATAGGGGTGTCCCTTTGAAATAATAAGGGTCTGAATGCGCTGTAACTATCAAAGAAGCTCTCAATATCACAGTATATAGGCTAGTGTGACTGTGTAAGTCCATATGTGAATGCACCAGGCAGAGCCACATAACTCATATTAAGATCATTAACATTATGTAAATGATTTTGCTGGCTGATAATCAGAATAATATACTCTGACAGAGTTAATTATCTCTGGATGGAGTTGAACCAATGAGCATGTATTAGCTAGTGCTAACTAGTACCCATTTGAATGTCAGTACTGCCAGTACGCCATTTTTGCAACTATACTATAATAATTTATGAGTCAGAAAAGTGACTGGTAATTTTTTGGGGAGTCATACTAGAACGGCCCCTTTGGCGATTAACATTATGACTTCTTATTATATACTATATGGAATTTAAATACCTGACATGTAATTCAAAAGGGACAAAGGTCAGTTTTACTATTTGATTCATAATTTATACTAGACTTCATCTAAATTTATCGGATCACAGGTACTATTGAATTACACATCAGTTTCAACGACTGTGATCTTATATACGTCAGTAAAGTACATATGTGAATATGATACATTTTATTATAGATTTTTGTATTTTTCATAATAAAGATTAATTTTATACACACTCATTTCTTTCTTAACCCTTCCACTTATACTCTTACTGTTTAATGGTGGTGTACACTAGTGTGTTTCCATGTCTGATGAGATGTGACAACTAGAGATGAGCGTTGTTCTACTCGAACTGTTCGCCAATCTCAAATTCGAGCTGTTTTGGGCGGTGTTCGAGCCGTTCGGCGAACACGAACAATTTGAGAAAAATTCGGCTGTTCGAGGTTATGTTCGATAACTGTTCGTGCACCAAAATCATAACTGGATTTTTTCTCAGTAATGATGAAAATTAATGTTAATACGCAGTTTGAGTGTACAGCGGGGTGGGGGGAGGGGCAGGGGATGGATCTGTGACACCCCAGGGGTCTGGTTGCCACAGTGATAGAGATATTATGTCTGAGAGCAGGTGGGAGGTCCTTTGGTCAGGGATCCTGTGCATGCCACACCTCCTGCCCAGTCTTGGGAGGGGAAGAACTTCCCCTGTATAAACCCGGGGCTGAGGCAGGGTGAGTCAGACAAGGAGAGTGGAGACAAGAAGCAGCATAGGAAACAGCAGAGTTACAAGGAGTCAGGGGCTGGCAGCTACAGAGCTCGCCCTGACTAAGAAGATTCTTTACCTTACCCGGAGTCCGAGGCTGTGGGGACTAACGCCTACCCAGCAGCAGAATCCGTCGGGCAGGGGATTTCAGGTCCTCTGGCCCAGAAGCCCGAAGGCACGGTCACACGCGTGGGACCAGCACCGCCATCGTGGAGCGGAAGCCATTAGAAGGCCCCGAGTCACCGGCCATACGGGTGAGCACCACACGGTACACTCAGGGACGTGGGCTACTTACATCAGCTTCTAGCAAGGTAGCCAGAAGAGTACAGTCAGTTTGGGAGGCCTACAGCTACGCCTGGCCAGGGGAGATCCCATCTGCTCAAAGACTGACCAGGCCCCGTTTGCTAGCAAGTACTCCGGGAGGGTCTGTCGTTGTTACCAGTAAAGACCCTGAACTACACCGTACCGTCTCTGAGTGGTTCCTGCTACCCCCATCATCCACGTCGGCTGCCCTGAGGCCATACCCCTCCCGTTGGGGGTTATACTATCACGCTGCACAATCCTACCACCGGCCTCAGCGGTCTGCCCTGCAGCAGCAGCTTCCTGGCTGCACTCAACGGGTGGCGTAGTCATCAACTATTTACTACTAATAGACTGCCGTCTAGTTTGACTCCCTGGGCACGGACCGGGTCACCGCCACGAGATTACAACCCTCCACGGATCCGGCTCCGGGTAAGCTCCCGCGTGCGCACCGCAGCGCGACACAGGCCCAGGGGCGCGTCAACTTTGGCGTAGTCGGCAGGATTTCGTGCCCGCAACCACCGGGTACTGCGTGCCTGAAAAGCAAAGACTGTTCAAACTTACCAGTGGTGAAGGTTTCCCGCCATCCGGCGCCATCTTCTACCTTCTTCCCGCCATCCGCGAAGTTTTCCCGCCATCCGGCGCCATCTTCGACCTTCTTCCCGCCATCCGTGGAGTTTTCCCGCCATTGGACGCCATCTTGAGGACGCCGCGCGGGAAGAAGAGGGGCGTGGACTCCGAAAGCGCGCGAGAACTGAAGCCCCGCCTCACGTCCGGACGTTGCGTAAGGTCCTGGAAGGAGCCCAGCAGACGCCGACGTCACAGGAGCGCGACGGAAGGTCCTCAACCCTGACGATCCACTGCGGAGCCGCGGCCTACGGAAGAGGATCATCGCAAGGTAGGCCACGGTCCACTAGGGGGGAGGAAGATGTCGGATACGGAGGAGAGCTTCACTGCCTCAACCCCCGCCAGCGCTACCGCTGCTGCAGTTATGCCCTTCACCATGCCCTATATCCCGGGAGCAGCTTGGCTACCCCAGTACTCAGGGGAGTCACATACCCTGCATGACTTTAGAGAAAAGCTGGATAGCCTCTTCCAGGTGTACCCCCTCACAGAAGAGCAAAAAGTGAGCATCCTGGTGGCCCAACTAACCGGGGCAGCCAAAAGGGAAGTAAAATCCTGGCCACCTGGGAGGAAGACTGTCGCAGGGATACTAACCCGGCTGAAGGACACCTTTGATACCCGCACGCTGGAGAATTTAAAGTGTATAAATTGTTTTATTTATGTTTTTCTGTGTCTTGTTGCTTGTGTATAATTTTGTGTTTCTAGTTATTTTTAGGAAACCTTGGTGGATTTACCGGGAATCCTTGTATATAGTTGGAGCGTAACCCAGGATGGACTAGAGACTGTTAAGGACTCGGGGTAGGACAGACCCCTACCTGGTTACGTCTCCCTGTGTTGGTGAAATGGACACCTTTGCTTTTCTTCAAAGACTGCACCCGGTTGCGGACACGCCGCAACCATCTTATGTGTTTTTCTTATTGTGTTGTTATTGTTATACTTTGTTATGTTTTTCTAAACGTGTTTAGTCCCGGAGTACTAAATTTCACTAGGGGGGAATGTGACACCCCAGGGGTCTGGTTGCCACAGTGATAGAGATATTATGTCTGAGAGCAGGTGGGAGGTCCTTTGGTCAGGGATCCTGTGCATGCCACACCTCCTGCCCAGTCTTGGGAGGGGAAGAACTTCCCCTGTATAAACCCGGGGCTGAGGCAGGGTGAGTCAGACAAGGAGAGTGGAGACAAGAAGCAGCATAGGAAACAGCAGAGTTACAAGGAGTCAGGGGCTGGCAGCTACAGAGCTCGCCCTGACTAAGAAGATTCTTTACCTTACCCGGAGTCCGAGGCTGTGGGGACTAACGCCTACCCAGCAGCAGAATCCGTCGGGCAGGGGATTTCAGGTCCTCTGGCCCAGAAGCCCGAAGGCACGGTCACACGCGTGGGACCAGCACCGCCATCGTGGAGCGGAAGCCATTAGAAGGCCCCGAGTCACCGGCCATACGGGTGAGCACCACACGGTACACTCAGGGACGTGGGCTACTTACATCAGCTTCTAGCAAGGTAGCCAGAAGAGTACAGTCAGTTTGGGAGGCCTACAGCTACGCCTGGCCAGGGGAGATCCCATCTGCTCAAAGACTGACCAGGCCCCGTTTGCTAGCAAGTACTCCGGGAGGGTCTGTCGTTGTTACCAGTAAAGACCCTGAACTACACCGTACCGTCTCTGAGTGGTTCCTGCTACCCCCATCATCCACGTCGGCTGCCCTGAGGCCATACCCCTCCCGTTGGGGGTTATACTATCACGCTGCACAATCCTACCACCGGCCTCAGCGGTCTGCCCTGCAGCAGCAGCTTCCTGGCTGCACTCAACGGGTGGCGTAGTCATCAACTATTTACTACTAATAGACTGCCGTCTAGTTTGACTCCCTGGGCACGGACCGGGTCACCGCCACGAGATTACAACCCTCCACGGATCCGGCTCCGGGTAAGCTCCCGCGTGCGCACCGCAGCGCGACACAGGCCCAGGGGCGCGTCAGATCTCTGCAGGAACAATGAAGATCTCCATTTTTTTTTCTCTTTCCCGCATTTGCAGTGGGGAGGTGCAATCTGTCAGCCTATCAGCAGCGCACACACGGAGCGAAGTGCTTTTTTTCACACAAGCAAGGGCATGTGTCATTGGCAGTGTATGTCACATGTCCTTGCCCTATAAGACCAAGCCATTTTCCCCGTCGCCACCATTTTCTCACTGCTGCAGCTGCGTGTTAGACGGCACCGCTGTTGCTGTGTGCGCTATACCTTGTTAATTTCAAGCCAATTTTCGCACAAATCTACAGATAGCTTGGGAGTAGGGAATAGTTGTGATTGCAGTCCTTTTAAGGACTAGGTTACAGCATTTCCTACGACTTTTATCAGGGAGGTCTGTGCTCTTAAATAGATAGGTTGTGGGAGTAAAGACTAATTGTAATTGGAGTCCTTTTCAGGACTAGGTTACATCAGTTCCTATCAGTTTTTGCCAGGCAGGTCTGTGCCAGTGCTGTGCAAGTTTTTTTCACAGCATTTGGCTGAATCTAGCAAAGCTAATCCTTTTTGGCCTATTGCAGAGTGTGTTAGTCAGTGGAGTAGCCTATCTGTGCTGCAAGATATACCACCTGTGTATAGAATACCAATTTTTTTACTGCACCTAGTGAAGTAAAATCTTTTGGGCATAGCATCATTCTATTAGTCCATCTATACTGACGTCCATCAGGTTGCAAATTAAAACTAATTTTTATCTGCATCTACAGTACCTCTGAAAAAATATTTGGGCTTCTACCTGTGTGTGGGATTTGTTGTATTAGTCCATCTATACTGACCTCCATCAGGTTGCAAACTGAATATATTTTTTTCCTGCATCTACCTCTGAAAAAATATTGGGCTTCTAGCTGTGTGTGGGTCTTGTTCTATTAATCCATCTATACTGACCTCCATCAGGTTGCAAACTGAATATAATTTTTTTCTGCATCTAGCTCTGAAAAAATATTTGGCCTTCTAGTAGTGTGTCGGACTTTCTCTATTAGTCCATCTATACTGACCTCCATCAGGTTGCAAACTGAATATAATTTTTTTCTGCATCTAGCTCTGAAAAAATATTTGGCCTTCTAGTAGTGTGTCGGACTTTCTCTATTAGTCCATCTATACTGACCTCCATCAGGTTGCAAATTAAAACTAATTTTTATCTGCATCTACAGTACCTCTGAAAAAATATTTGGGCTTCTAGCTGTGTGTGGGACTTGTTGTATTAGTCCATCTATACTGACCTCCATCAGGTTGCAAACTGAATATATTTTTTTCTGCATCTACCTCTGAAAAAATATTGGGCTTCTAGCTGTGTGTGGGTCTTGTTCTATTAATCCATCTATACTGACCTCCATCAGGTTGCAAACTGAATATAATTTTTTTCTGCATCTAGCTCTGAAAAAATATTTGGCCTTCTAGTAGTGTGTCGGACTTTCTCTATTAGTCCATCTATACTGACCTCCATCAGGTTGCAAACTGAATATAATTTTTTTCTGCATCTACCTCTGAAAAAATATTGGGCTTCTAGCTGTGTGTGGGACTTGTTGTATTAGTCCATCTATACTGACCTCCATCAGGTTGCAAACTGAATATATTTTTTTCTGCATCTACCTCTGAAAAAATATTGGGCTTCTAGCTGTGTGTGGGTCTTGTTCTATTAATCCATCTATACTGACCTCCATCAGGTTGCAAACTGAATATAATTTTTTTCTGCATCTAGCTCTGAAAAAATATTTGGCCTTCTAGTAGTGTGTCGGACTTTCTCTATTAGTCCATCTATACTGACCTCCATCAGGTTGCAAACTGAATATAATTTTTTTCTGCATCTAGCTCTGAAAAAATATTTGGCCTTCTAGTAGTGTGTCGGACTTTCTCTATTAGTCCATCTATACTGACCTCCATCAGGTTGCAAATTAAAACTAATTTTTATCTGCATCTACAGTACCTCTGAAAAAATATTTGGGCTTCTAGCTGTGTGTGGGACTTATTGTATTAGTCCATCTATACTGACCTCCATCAGGTTGCGAACTGAATATATTTTTTTCTGCATCTACCTCTGAAAAAATATTGGGCTTCTGGCTGTGTGTGGGACTTGTTGTATTAGTCCATCTATACTGACCTCCATCAGGTTGCAAACTGAATATATTTTTTTCTGCATCTACCTCTGAAAAAATATTGGGCTTCTAGCTGTGTGTGGGTCTTGTTCTATTAATCCATCTATACTGACCTCCATCAGGTTGCAAACTGAATATAATTTTTTTCTGCATCTAGCTCTGAAAAAATATTTGGCCTTCTAGTAGTGTGTCGGACTTTCTCTATTAGTCCATCTATACTGACCTCCATCAGGTTGCAAATTAAAACTAATTTTTATCTGCATCTACAGTACCTCTGAAAAAATATTTGGGCTTCTAGCTGTGTGTGGGACTTGTTGTATTAGTCCATCTATACTGACCTCCATCAGGTTGCAAACTGAATATATTTTTTTCTGCATCTACCTCTGAAAAAATATTGGGCTTCTAGCTGTGTGTGGGTCTTGTTCTATTAATCCATCTATACTGACCTCCATCAGGTTGCAAACTGAATATAATTTTTTTCTGCATCTAGCTCTGAAAAAATATTTGGCCTTCTAGTAGTGTGTCGGACTTTCTCTATTAGTCCATCTATACTGACCTCCATCAGGTTGCAAACTGAATATAATTTTTTTCTGCATCTACCTCTGAAAAAATATTGGGCTTCTAGCTGTGTGTGGGACTTGTTGTATTAGTCCATCTATACTGACCTCCATCAGGTTGCAAACTGAATATATTTTTTTCTGCATCTACCTCTGAAAAAATATTGGGCTTCTAGCTGTGTGTGGGTCTTGTTCTATTAATCCATCTATACTGACCTCCATCAGGTTGCAAACTGAATATAATTTTTTTCTGCATCTAGCTCTGAAAAAATATTTGGCCTTCTAGTAGTGTGTCGGACTTTCTCTATTAGTCCATCTATACTGACCTCCATCAGGTTGCAAACTGAATATAATTTTTTTCTGCATCTAGCTCTGAAAAAATATTTGGCCTTCTAGTAGTGTGTCGGACTTTCTCTATTAGTCCATCTATACTGACCTCCATCAGGTTGCAAATTAAAACTAATTTTTATCTGCATCTACAGTACCTCTGAAAAAATATTTGGGCTTCTAGCTGTGTGTGGGACTTATTGTATTAGTCCATCTATACTGACCTCCATCAGGTTGCAAACTGAATATATTTTTTTCTGCATCTACCTCTGAAAAAATATTGGGCTTCTGGCTGTGTGTGGGACTTGTTGTATTAGTCCATCTATACTGACCTCCATCAGGTTGCAAACTGAATATATTTTTTTCTGCATCTACCTCTGAAAAAATATTGGGCTTCTAGCTGTGTGTGGGTCTTGTTCTATTAATCCATCTATACTGACCTCCATCAGGTTGCAAACTGAATATAATTTTTTTCTGCATCTAGCTCTGAAAAAATATTTGGCCTTCTAGTAGTGTGTCGGACTTTCTCTATTAGTCCATCTATACTGACCTCCATCAGGTTGCAAATTAAAACTAATTTTTATCTGCATCTACAGTACCTCTGAAAAAATATTTGGGCTTCTAGCTGTGTGTGGGACTTGTTGTATTAGTCCATCTATACTGACCTCCATCAGGTTGCAAACTGAATATATTTTTTTCTGCATCTACCTCTGAAAAAATATTGGGCTTCTAGCTGTGTGTGGGACTTGTTGTATTAGTCCATCTATACTGACCTCCATCAGGTTGCAAACTGAATATATTTTTTTCTGCATCTACCTCTGAAAAAATATTGGGCTTCTAGCTGTGTGTGGGTCTTGTTCTATTAATCCATCTATACTGACCTCCATCAGGTTGCAAACTGAATATAATTTTTTTCTGCATCTAGCTCTGAAAAAATATTTGGCCTTCTAGTAGTGTGTCGGACTTTCTCTATTAGTCCATCTATACTGACCTCCATCAGGTTGCAAACTGAATATATTTTTTTCTGCATCTACCTCTGAAAAAATATTTGGCCTTCTAGTAGTGTGTCGGACTTTCTCTATTAGTCCATCTATACTGACCTCCATCAGGTTGCAAATTAAAACTAATTTTTATCTACATCTACAGTACCTCTGAAAAAATATTTGGGCTTCTAGCTGTGTGTGGGACTTGTTGTATTAGTCCATCTATACTGACCTCCATCAGGTTGCAAACTGAATATATTTTTTTCCTGCATCTACCTCTGAAAAAATATTGGGCTTCTAGCTGTGTGTGGGTCTTGTTCTATTAATCCATCTATACTGACCTCCATCAGGTTGCAAATTCAAAATAATTTTTTTCTGCATCTAACCCAGCCAATAGTTTTGGCCTAATACCACAGTTTGGCCACTCAGCTCTGCTCGGTTACCATCCATTGTTTTTTTGTGCAAACAACTCCAGAGTTGTGAATTAGTTAACCACCAAATTGAGTGGAAAAAGGCCTGCTGCTGGTGGAAAGGGGAATAGGCGTGTTGGGAAGGGGAAAAAAGGTTGTGTCCGTGGGGTAGGTGTTAAAGCAACAGTAACATCTGCAGAAGAAAGACCATCTTCCAGCCAAACTAAAATGTCTACTTCTTTTAGCGGACAATGTGATAAGATCCCTTTCTTACGGCCACGCCAATCGCTACAAATTCCAGATGAGGCACAAAAACAGCAGGTGCTTCAACGGATATCAAGTGCTCCTTTAAGTGGGCTCTCCTCCACATCAACTTCAACATCACAAATACTCCAGTCCTCAAAGGTGTCACCCAAATCGCACTTGCTTCCTCACAGCTCCCAAATCTCCAGCTGCCCGTCTGAGTATGAGGTAGAACAGATGGTTGAGTCTGCAGAGCTGTTTACTCATACTATAGCCTGGGAATCAGAGGTCGACTCCAGCACTTCTGTGAATCCAGACGAGGAAATGATCTGCACTGATGCCCAGAATCTTTATGAGTCGGATCCAGGACCAGACGCAGAAGGTTCTGACCATAATGTAGACCCTCATTCCCAAACTGTAACTCCTGTTGGTGGAGACAATGAGGAAGACGATGATAAGACTCAAATACCTGATTGGAGCGACAACTTTAGTTTTTTGTCAGGGCAGGAACAGGTTGGCTCTGAGGACGACGGGTGTGATAACGCACAGGGTGATGATGATGAGGTCGGAGATCCCACTTACTGTCAACCCACAGTCAGCCAAGAGATGAGGTCAGCAGAGGAGGTGGAGGAAGATGCTAGTGACGACGAGGTCAGGTTGCGCCTTCCTGGACAGAGACGTAGTACTGGAAGCACGTCAACAACTGCATCCTCAAACACAACTCTGCCTCTCACCACAAGTCGTGGTGGCTCTTCAGGTCGCATGGGTGCTAAGCCTTGCATAGCCTGGGCATTTTTTCAGATCGATAAAGATGACCCAACTCGTGTTATCTGTAACATTTGTCAGCAAAAACTAAGTAGAGGCCAAAAAATACATAGTTTGAGTACTTCATGCATGAACCGGCACATGGACATGAAGCATAAGTTGCAGTGGGAAGCTCAGTGTGCTACAATGCGGCCTAGCCGGCCGGGCCAACCACCGTCTGCCATATCTTGTGCATCCGCGGCCTCTTCATCCTCTGTGACTGGGGGGACAGCAGTCACACCTGTTTTGGGGCGCAGACCTGCCACCTCTTTACCCGCAACAGCCAGCGTGATTGGCAGGTCATCATTTTCTTTGGAGGTGGTAACACCAGCTGGTGTTGAGCGCTGTCCGACATCGATAGCACCACCTTTGGATCAAGGCAACCTAACATGTCCGCCTGCATCTTCCTCACAGACCGGCAGTTTGCCGGGGACACCCTTATCAACCCCGTCTAAGCACAATAGCCAGCCCTCGGTCCCTCAGATGTGGACAAGTAAAAGACCATTTCCTCCTAGCCATGAGAAAGCTAAGAGGTTGAATTTCACCATCTGCAAGCTCTTGGCTACAGAAATGCTGCCTTTCCGCCTGGTGGACACAAAGGATTTTCGAGACCTTATGTCCGTCGCAGTGCCCCAGTACCAGATGCCCAGTCGGCACTACTTCTCAAAGAAAGGTGTGCCTGCGCTCCACCAGCATGTCGCACATAACATCACCGCTTCTTTGAGAAACTCTGTGTGTGACAGGGTGCATTTCACCACAGACACTTGGACGAGTAGGCATGGACAGGGGCGTTACATGTCGCTGACTGGGCACTGGGTAACTATGGTGACAGCAGGACAAGGGGCTGCTGTCCAAGTCTTGCCGTCCCCACGAGTTGTGCGTCAATCCTCTTTATGTCAAAGTTCCTCCACTGCTTCTGCCTCCTCAACCTCCTCTCGGTCTTCCA
The DNA here is from genome assembly GCF_046119375.1 of Phyllobates terribilis. Lineage (NCBI taxonomy): Eukaryota > Metazoa > Chordata > Amphibia > Anura > Dendrobatidae > Phyllobates > Phyllobates terribilis. The sequence continues at coordinate 746,412,342 of NW_027362762.1, forward strand.
CCTGCACCCAAAGCCTGTCTGGTCATGCCACAAGCTTTGTAACTGCGCAGAAGGGATCCTGCACACCTCCTTACTATGCTGGCAGTAGGGCTCAACGTCATCAGGCGGGTTTTACATTGAAATGTCTGGGAAATGTGAGTCACACAGCTGAGGAGTTGTGGTCAGCTCTGGAGAACCAATTTCATGAATGGTTGTCTCCACTGGACCTGAAACCAGGGAAGGCCGTGTGCGACAATGCTGCAAACCTGGGTGCGGCCCTTCGCCGGGGCAATGTCACACACGTGCCTTGTATGGCTCACGTGTTGAACCTGGTTGTCCAGCAATTTTTAGCCCACTATCCCAGACTAGATGGCCTTCTGCAGAGGGCACGGTCGCTGTGTGCTCACTTCCGCCGTTCGCATCCCGCAGCTCAGCGACTTACATCTCTACAGAAGTCGTTGGGCCTGCCACTTCACCGGCTAAAATGCGATGTGCCTACCCGGTGGAATTCAACTCTGCACATGTTGCAGCGACTGTGGCAGCACCGACAAGCCCTGGTGCAATACGTTCTGACGTATAGCCTGGGCCAACGAGATTCAGAGGTGGGGCAAATCACGCTGGAGGAGTGGTCTCAGATCAGGGACCTATGCACCCTTCTGCACAGTTTTGAAATGGCGACGAAGATGTTTAGTGCTGATGATGCCATTATCAGCATGACTATTCCGGTGATTTACATGCTGGAGCACATGTTAAACAGAATTCGGAGTCAGGTGGTGGCACAAGAGGAGGTGGAGGAAGTAGAGGAGGAGGAGTTGTATGCGGAAGGGCTAACATCTGCAAGGTCCAGACGGTCGGCAGCACCAAGGCGGCAGGCATGTGAGGGTGGGGGAGATGGTTTTACCAGGGCGCATGGTAACAGCCAAACTAGTGAGGAAGGTGCAGGAGCCCAGGAAGAAGTGGAGGACGAACTGATGGAAGACTCATCAGATGAGGGAGACCTTGATCACATTTCTGTTGTGCGAGGTTGGGGGGAGAGGACAGAGGAAGGAAGCATGATTGTTACCTCGCCACCAACACAACAGGGACTTGGTGCTCCTGGATGCGCAACACACATGAGTGCCTTCTTGCTGCACTACCTGCAACATGACCCTCGAATTGTGAGAATTAGAAATAATCCTGACTACTGGGTTGCCACACTGTTAGATCCCCGGTACAAAAGTAAATTTGCAGAAATTATTCCTGCCATAGAAAGGGATGCACGCATGCAGGAGTATCAGCAGAGACTGTTGCAGAATCTTACATGTGCTTTTCCACAAAATACCAGTGGTGCACGTAGTGAATCTCACAGTTCCAACTTGCCAACCATGGGACCGTCAAGTGTTCAGCACTCAAACCGTAACAGAACCACAGTATCTGCTGGTAACATCAATTTTGCGGAATCATTTCACCACTTTTTTAGCCCATCCTTTGCAAGGCCACAGGAGACAAGAAGTCTGACACATAGTCAACGCCTAGAGACGATGGTACAGGAGTATCTCCAAGTAAACATTGAAGCCACGACTGTGTCACTGGACCCTTGCTCTTTTTGGGCTTCCAATCTGGATAAATGGCCGGAGCTAGCCACTTACGCCTTTGAGATCTTGTCATGCCCCGCAGCCAGCGTTCTGTCTGAACGTGTGTTCAGCGCTGCTGGTGGTGTGCTGACAGATAAGTGCACGCGGCTCTCCACTGATAATGTAGACAGACTCACGTTCATAAAGATGAACAAATCATGGATCCGAAACGACTTTTCTACCCCTGTGTCATCCTGGGGAGAGTAAAAGCTTGATGATTGGTTAAAATCACCCTACCAACCGTTTTAAGCTTTCAAATTACTAATCATGTTTATCTGTATCTTGACTGGAAAATAATTTGGGCTTTGTAGCAGTGTGCAGCACTGATCCTATTAGGCCATCTATAATAAGCTCCACCAGATTTAAAATTAAAAATAATTTTTAGCTGCATCTAGCCCGGAAAATAATTTTGGGGCTCCGAGATGCGCAAGACACATAAGTGCCTTCTTGCTGCACTACCTGCAGCATGACCCTCATATTGTCAGAATTCGAAGTAATCATGACTACTGGGTTGCCACACTCTTAGATCCCCCAAACTTTTCGATCAACCTTTTCATTTTAATAAAGACCAAAAAAATGGTCATTTTTGAAATTATAAGCATTAGCAGGTTGTTAGAAACTGAAATCAAACAGTTTTCAACTCAAAACTTTATTCTAGGTGATGTTACATTTTCACATAGGACCCCTTGTTCGAAAGGAGCTTCTGAACTCTCTCGTCCATTGAATTTGTCAGGTTTTGGATGGTTTCTGCTTCAATTGTTTTGCATGAGGACAGAATACCCTCCCAGAGCTGTTGCTTAGATGTGAACTGCCTCCCGCCATCATAGACACTCCTTTTAATGATGCTCCAAAGGTTCTGAATGGGGTAGAGGTCAGGGGAGCATGGGGGTCACACCATAAGTTTGTCCCCTTTTATGCCCATATCAGCCAGAGATGCAGATGTTTTATGTGCAGCATGAGATGGTGCATTATCATGCAGAAAAATGATCTTGCTGTGAAATACACGGTTCTTCTTCTTGAACCATGGCAGGAAGTGCTGTTTGAGAAAATCCACATACATTATGGAGTTCATCTTTAGCGCCTTCAGGGATCCTAAAGGGGCCGACAATCTCTCTCCCCATGATTCCAGCCCAAAACATTACTCCACCTCCTCCTTGTTGGCGCTGTAGCCGTGTTTGCGTGGGGTGTGCATCAACCAGCCATCCTACACTCCATCCATCTGGACCATCGAGCGCTGCACGGCACTCGTCCGTGAACAAAACTGTTTTGAAATCAGTCTTCATGTAATGTTTGGCCCACTGGAGCCGTTTCTGCTTGTGTGAAGTGGATAGAGGAGGTCGACAGGATGGCGTATGCACAGCTGCAAACCTCTGAAGGACCCTGCATCTTGTTGTTCGGGGGACGTTGGAGGCACAAGCAGCTTCAAAAACTTGTCTGCTGCTATGACAAGGCTTTTTTGCCGCTGCTCTTTCAACCTGACGTAATTGCCTGTAGGAAAGAGTCCTCAATTTGCCCTTATCAGCACGCACACGTGTGTACTGTGAATCAGCTACATACTTCTTGATTGCCAAGACACTTCATCCTTATCATCGCACAATGTTGATTGTAGTCATGCCTTGACCTAAACACTCCACAATTTGTTGCTTCTCAGCAGCCGACACATCCTTTTTCTTTCCCATTTTGGCAGAAAATGTAGGCTGCTTAATAATGTGAGAGAGCCTTCTTAAGTAGTCTTGCCTTTCATTGGACACACCTGCCAAACTAATTAGCACAGGTGTCTGCAATTGCTTACAGTGATATAAAGAGCCCTGGCACACATCACCATCAATGAGTTTAACTAACAAACAAACAAATTCTTCCCTTATCACTCCTAAACACTTTTTGCATAATAATTTGGAACGCAGTGTACATGTGCTTTTCCACAAAACACCAGTGGTTCACGTAGTGAATCTTACAGTTCTAACTTGCCAACCGTGGTCTGTATGGAGTTGTTCAATAAAGGGCCCAAAACTAAGATAACATAGATGGGAGAGGTCTCTATGAATAGGAATTCCTAAGTATTTGATACCCTGTGAGGGCCAGGCAAAGGGAAAGTTGGACTGGATGGAATCCTATATGGATTTGGGGAGGGAGACATCGAGGGCCTCAGACTTCGCTGCATTGATTTTAAAATTTGACCATGTAACAAAGTGATCTATTTCAGCCATAACAGCATGGATGGATATATGTGATTGAGTGATATATACTAGGACATCATCAGCAAATAGAGAGCACTTGTACTCGGTGCCTCCCACCTCAATCCACCTAATATTGGGGTTATGGCGAATTGATGAGAGCAGGTGCTCCGTCACTAGGATGTATAAGAGAGGGGACAGAGGACATCACTGCCTTGTCCCATTGGTGATTGTGAAAGGTTATGAAAATGTTCTGACGCACCCCCTGGGCCTTGGGACACCCGGAGCCGGACCCTTTTTGGTGGATGCTGGTGGTTGTAGTCTTCGTGGCGGCGACCCGGTTCCGTGGCTCAGGGCGGTCAAACCAGTGGCGGAACTATTTATGTGGTTTTGATGTTTAAATGTCCGACTACGCCACCCGTGGATTGCGGTCAGAGTGAACCGCCGCTACAGGGCAGACCGCTGAGGCTGGTGTTGTGGGTGCAGCAGAGCGTAGCATAACTCCCCACGGGAGGAGTATAGCCTCAGGGCAGTGTATGCGGAGGATGGGGGTGATGGTGCAGGGCAGCAGCAGTAACGACACGGAGTCAGTGATGCAGTTCAGGGCCTTTACTCACAGTTCTTATTATCCAGACCACGTCTGCAGGTAACGGCTGCCCACGTCGTACTGTGCTCACCAGGTGAGGGGCTCAGACAACTCCCAGATAACTTTGGAGCACTTCACAGGACCCCCTTTGTGTGTCCTTTGTCTGGCCTTTTTTACCAACACTTCTGTCCGGCTGCCTCGGGCCTCCTCTTGGTAAACTTGGCGCCAGTTTCCCTGACCCTATGTGGTGCCTTCCTAGCGGGTGTAGCGCGGGGCTGCGCCACATAAAATGTCAGAGCCTCCGGTTTCTAGCTGAGGGTCGTTTCCTGCCTCCACTAGTTCGGGGACCGGTCTCCCCCTTTGGCCTGACCCCTCCACGCAGGTGGATTCGGGCGTGCGGTGGCGACTCGCCCGTCCGCACCCCTGGGATCCCTTCATTCCTCTTTCCTGGAGCCTTCTCCGCTCCTCTTCCTTCCTTCTCCCTCTTCCAGGCCTGGGCCTCTGTTACTAGGCCCGCCTCCGGAGCAGAGCTCATGCAGAGCCCCTGCTCCCTGCCACTTCTGCTCAGACTTCTCTGCACTGAACTAAGATGGTGCCCACCTTTTATACTCCCTTCTCAATGCACCCAGGAACTGCTTCCTCCCTGCTCCTGCACTACAGGGTTCCCCTTCCTCAGTGTTCCCTCCCCCCACTCCAGCCAGGGACAGGGACTGTCGTGCCCATCTCAGGGGCATATTGGTCGCCCTGCCCCACGGCAATGTGGTGTAATGCATGCAGGTGTCGGGTCCTGATCCACACTCCATCCTTACCTGAGAGTGAGATATCACACCTCTGGGTGAGGTGCAATACGTCTGTAGCAACCGAGCCCTCAGGGTGCTACAGTTCCATTTATCTTCAGCCTAGGTGACGTATTGCGATACAGGGCCGTGATTTTGGCTATAAAAGGGTCCCCTAGACCCCTACCCCAAGCTTTTTAAGAGAATCATATATGGCGTGCCAGGAGACTCTATGGAATGCTTTCTCAGCATCCAACGAGAGTATCTAATTACAAATTTTTAACTGCATCTAGCCCAGGAAATACTTTGTGCCTAGTAGCAGTGTCTGCAAGTCAGCGGATTATCCCGGCTGTTAAGCAAGCTGCACCACCTGTAGTTTAGACACTTAATTTTTTCAAAGGAAATGCTTCGGGACCATGGGATACTTAGTGAAGAGCATCAGGAGGCACCCCAAGGCATAGGGGCTGGAACTGGCAGTAGGATGCCTTGCGGTGGACAGCCGAGCTCGATCCTTATAAAAGCTTTTTAACTGCAGCAGCTTTAGTGGACGCTACTGGAGCTGGAATTACCGCTGCTGCTGGCATGAGACTTGCCCTCCAATAGATCCTTGTAAATGGATTTAAAGTGTATTCATTCAAATTAGAGAGACAATTTAAATTAAAAAGCTTAGAGCTGCCTCCACCACAGGGGGGCTCGCTCGACCCACCAGCGGACAGGCACCAGTATTGGGAGAGGGGGGCTGGCCGTCAGGGTTCACCGCGGCTCTGGCACAAACCCGGCGACACGGAGGTGGCACGGGCAGGAGCGGACTGGCCGTGTCGGCTTCTCACTTTTTGGATTTTAGAAGGGCATGACATGCCTATATCTGTGTCTCCCCCTCCTTTTACTCCTCCACCTCTTTTATTTTCGCATGACTATATGTACTTGTCACTTTTCCATGTGTTAGTTATGTCTTCTGAGCAGTTTGTCAGCTTTTGGACACCTTTGAAGGTGTTTTCTATGTGTTTCTATGTGTTTTTGTTTGCCTGCCATTGGTTTTAACGGTGTTCGAAGGTGTTCGACGAACAGTTCGGCGAACACACGGGTGTTCGACGAACCGAACCGAACTCGAACACTACGGGGGTGGCTCAACACTAGTGACAACATTGCTACCTTTTGTATCCAAGGCTGGCTCCTTTCGCCATCACCTGACCCGGAGCACTGGCTAATTCCATCCCTCCTGCAACGTCTTTCCTCCTGATTAGTTCCGCATAATTTTGTTCAGGCCTGGAAGCCACACGGCATTGCATTGTTTTATCCCCTGTGCTCCGTTCTCATACACTGGCATACAGAATAGGATCCCACAACACTCTGCAGACGCTCTCACAGTGATCGAGCGATTTCTTGCTCTTTGCACTAACCATGCGCTGTGGCAAAATTTACTAAGCTGTTAATAGTAACATCATTAGTGTGGTTACTAATGTTCAGAAACAGTTTTGCAAAGTGCGTGGCAGCACTGGGTTACTGCAAATAGCAAGATTTTGCTCTTACTCTGCGAGTGGGTTTGTGGTAGGATGTGGAATCCGACTCTGAATGGCAGGATCCCACAACCCAGAAATTGCTAGAAAGTCGGACCATTTTGGGGGTATTAGGGTTATTTATTGACACTTTTTACAATAACTTTTAATATTTAGAAGAATCACCATTCATGGGCTGCTCACTCTTTAAATTAAAGAGTAACCCCAAATTGATGATAGGTACTCTTTAAATAATACCCAACATTGTCAATATACTGTAATCATCTTGGGTGTTACAGAAAATCTTTGATGATTAGAAAGTGAAATTCCTTTATGTTATATATTTTATATATATGTAAATTATCTTCCATTTAACAGCACTTTTATTATAGTCCAATGTGATGTATTTATATCTAGCAGTGGAGTGGAATGCAATGACACATAAAAACATATTCAATCTTACTGCTACTTTGCTGATTTCATTTATAGAGTAAAGTCAGGAACAACAAAGTAACTTTGACTTCCTAAATATTTGGAAAAAAAGAAACTACCGCACTCCTGGAGTGGTGGTGGTGCCCAGGTAGGGTTACAAGCCCGTATAGATACAGAAAAACAACCTGGCACTCAGAAGACTCATGGGTTCTTTTAGTGATTTTTAATAAAGTAATGTAGTAAATAACAAATAAACAGACGTTTCGGTCACAATAGACCTTCATCGGTGTACGGTTTTATTAAAGGCGTGATGCATTTGGGCCGCTGTCTAGAAATTTGTAAACCGTTGCTTGCGGTAGGTACTTAAAGGTAATGGCCTGGTCGGTGCCGTAGGCCGTAGGAGAAAATGAATAACCAGAGGCAGTAGCCCGCTAGGAAGTTGTATGCTGAATTGTAAAGGACGCAGGACGCGGTATCCACCGTTTGTCCAGAAGCATGCCGCGTCCTGCGTCCTTTACAATTCAGCAAGCAACGGTTTACAAATTTCTACAGATAGCGGCCCAAATGCATCACGCCTTTAATAAAACCGTACACCGATGAAGGTCTATTGTGACCGAAACGTCTGTTTATTTGTTATTTACTACATTACTTTATTAAAAATCACTAAAAGAACCCATGAGTCTTCTGAGTGCCAGGTTGTTTTTCTGTTCCTAAATATTTGGAACACCTGATATGGCTCGATGGCTTGCTATTAATACCAAAAATGTTCAAATTGTTTTATTTTAGCTAGGCCCATGACATGCTATTTTCAGTTATCATTATAAATGTTTCTATCACTCTGATTTTAATAGATAGCTGTAGTATATACAATGTGTGGAAATAATGGACATAATAAATAATACAGAGGTGAAAATTTTTACACTTTAAGGCTATGTTCACACTTTCAGTATTTGGTCAGTATTTTGCTTCAGTATTTGTAAGCCAAAATAAGAAGTGGGTAAAAAATACAGAAGTGGTGATGTGTTTCTATTAGATTTTTCCTCTGACTGTTCCACTTCTGGTTTTGGCTTACAAATACTGATGTAAAATACTGACCAAATACTGAATGTGTGAACGTGTCCTAATGGTAAGGAACATGCTATATATAATATCAACACATCAAAACACATCACATGTAAATGAAGATGTTTTATTTTTGATAGGCGATTCCCTTTTATATGGTATGTGTACTTTAAACACCATTTTACAGTGCATGTATTGTATTTAGTTACTCTGCATACAATTCTGCAAATAACTTTGAAAAATATCCTGGTAGCTATTTTGTATTGAGTTGCAAGTCAACCTATATTTTAACCAAGCCACATTAACAAATCTGCAATCATTCAAGACATCAAGACATATCTTGGCCTTCGACATTATAAACCTCACAAAAGTTGCCACAATATGCTTGGAACAAACACGAAACAAGCAAATAATGCTGATGAAGACATTTCAAGCTAAAAGTATAAATGAAGCATGGGACTATATTACATGTGGCTTCAAGATAATAAGTGATGCAGTGCTTATCCAAATTGAGTTTGTTGCAGTGCTTATCCAAATTTTGTCTTCCATTCATTATGGATTGGTTGTTAGGTGGACACCAACGGGACTCGATGGACCTCATTGACTTATAATGGGGACAATAGTTTGGCCAAGAAAAATGGCACTGTATGCAGTGATACTTTTTACTGTAAAGTCTGGATAAATTTGTAACAGATGCGAAAAATGTGACCATGGGCTAACAAATTTTTTTGTGACAATTCATTTCAAACTGGTGTTAAAGTCCCCCATGCCCATGAGGCTAAAGTCGTTGAGCCCACCAATGTTGGACAATCTAATCTGTATGGAGGCTTCCTGACTTTTATCCAAAATTATTTTGGGAGAGAGAAGAATCCGACCTATTGGATTTCCGATGGTCAATTCTTTTGTTTTCCTGGGACATAAGACAATGGCAGAAGCTAAGCCAAGTTTTTCTGTACATAGTGAAGTCGTGGAAGATAGTTGTCGGCCAATAATTATATCTATTGTGTATAGGCGGACCACAAGAAATGAATGCAAATGCTTATATTAAAGTCAGTGTAGTAAGGAACACAGAACAATAACATGGTTAGACTATACAATACCTCCCCTATTCTTCAAGACATTTATACTTAAATAATACATGTGTTTTTACGCATAGTATATTAATTTTCTATGATCTTGCAGCACAGCCAAGAAGTTTGCAACACTTTTTGTGAATGTAAATGTAACATCAGAACCTCATGAAGTCTCAGCCCTTTGGTTCTTGTGGTATGTAAAGCAATGTGGCGGAACTACAAGAATTTTTTCGACATCTAATGGTGGTCAGGTAAAGCTAATCATTTTTAAAATTCTAATTATTAAGATTATAGTTGGGAATACTTCAACTATAATTTCACTATGTTTCACCCATAGAGCTTAAACAAGCACTCCAATGAAGATGTTTTAAATAAATATGTGTAAATGAGTATACTGTATAGCGTAGTGTGTATGTGTTAATATACTCAACTACCGCTGCCTTCTGTGATGTCCAGCACCATTCCGTTCCTCTTCTTAGTGACGTCACTGTACTTCATACTATTTGGCTGACTATGTGTGAGACAGAAGTCTCTTTCTGTTCTGACGATTTATAGGCTTACATTGTAAAAGACACTTCTGGGTCATTCAGAGCATAGTGTGACCCTGAGAATCTGCAGAGCGGTGACATCACTCTGAACAGGAGCAGAACGGCACTGGACACCGGAGAAGGTGGTGGTAGGTGAGTATATTAGCACACTCATACTACACGACATGCACATATACACATATTTAATAAAACAATTCTTCATGAGAGTGTTTCTTTAAAGGAAACCTGTCAGCTGATTTAAGTTGCATGAACCAAGACTCTGGCTACATTATTGTAGCATTGTATACTTGTATGCTTTACTCTGAAAAGCTGCGGCGTTTCAGATAAAACATACTTTGAAAGTTGGCCGGAGACTTTGCTTTGAGACTTTCAGCTGACTAGTTTGAGGCAGGTCCCAGATACTTTTTCCTGCCCTAATCCCCAAGATTGACAGGTCTGTCCCTATGTGTGTTGTACAAGGAGAGGCCTGTCAGGTATGGGGAGTGGGGCAGAGAGAAGCTCTGCCTTAGACTAGTCATCCAAGACGCATTGTCCCCAGCCTACTTTTCAAAGTATGTTTTACTTTGAATTGCAGCATTTCACAGTCACTATCGTATTTCCTGCTGCCCATTGTTCTGGCAGCAGGAATCAGTCTCCAGGTTCCCTTTAAAGAGGTCCTGTCATTACTCATGAAATAACTTGCTTATCCAATGAAATAATAATTTTGAAGCATACTTTAAAGGGGATATCCAAGACTTAAAAAAAGGCATGTAGCTGCTACCAGAGGCAACTACCTGTCTGTTGTACTCAGCACCGGTCATAGACCGCTCCTGCTAGAGATTCAGCTGCTCCCTGTCAACAGAGCAGTAGCTTCTCTTAATGTTGACAGGGCGGGACTACTGGTGTCATGCTGATTGACTGCTGGTTTCCGCCAATTAGGCAGCAGAGAGACGGCTGTCAGTCAGCATGACACCAGTAATCCCGCTCTGTCAACAGGAAGAGAAACTGCTGCTTTGTTGACAGGGAGCAGCTGAGTCTCTGGTAGGAGCGGTCAACGATCGGTGATGGGTACAACAGACAGGTAGTTGCCGCTGTTAGCAACTATATGCCTTTTTTTTAAAGTCCCAGACATCCCCTTTAAAAGTCTTGCATTGTCTATTCCATTTCTATTACCCCTGAGCACATCTGAATAATTTCTTATCGAGGCATTAACATTTGCAAGGGTAATGACAATTTATTTATACAGTTTTAGGGAAAAAAACAAAAGGTCAACTTCAAACATATACAATACATACTATTATCATTCTTTCATTATAATCTAAACCACTGAATCATTATAAATTCCATTTTGTTTCATAAGGAAAGAAAATTTGTCGGTGGAGCTGGACAAATTAGTGAAAAAATGGCAGAACGCTTACAAGGTCAGGTAAAACTACAGAGGCCTGTTGTTCGTATTGATCAGTCTGCTGAGAACATTACAGTAGAAACTGTCAATCATGAAATATATGAGGTAGGAATTTCATTTTGTTTTCAAAAAATCTCAATATTCTTTTTTTGTTAAAATTTGAGTCAGATTCCTTTGTTAGCAAGTTACACACCTAAATACCTTTCTAAACACGAAGTTGTTTTGTATGCATAAAAAGTTAAAGTCCATGTGCGTCTTTGCACAATTTTTTTTTCATTGTTCAGTCGCTTCCTAAGTGTAGCTTTAAAGGGAACCTGTCACCTGACAAAACGCTATTAACCAGCAGATATATTATATATGTCTCTGCTCTACCCCTCTCTTATCAATGTTTTTGGGCTCAGGTACACAAGCTAATTATACTGAAAATGGAAAATATAATAAGTTTAAAAATAAAAGAGTAACAATTTGATTCACCACTCTTTTCCCAATTTAAAAATAAATACATTTTTTTTAAAAAGATAAACATATTTAGTATGGCTGCATCCACAAAAGTCTAGTTTATCAAAATATAACATTTTTAACCCGTATCATAAACACCATGAAGAAAAAAATAGAAACTCCATTTTTTCAGTCATCGCTCCTACACCAAGCAACACATAATAAACAATCAAAACATAGTTTTTCCCACAAAATGATACCAATAAAATGACTTCTTGCCACTCAAAAAACAAGCACTCACGCAGCTCAGTCTAAAGAAGTGTAAAATTGTTTCGGGTCTCAGAAAATTGCCGCAAAAATCAATGTTTTTTTTTTCTTTAAAAATTTCTCAATTCTTTTCACTTCTTAAAGGAAACCTGTCAAGTCTGATGACATTAACCTGCAGTTATAGAGTAGAATCCGTAGGTTAATAAAGTTATAAAGGTGCTCAGCCTTACTACTGAAAGTGTGACACCCGGGAGAAAATTAACTTTATTTCTCATGGTGGCCTCCAGCTTTCAGTCATATACTGTAGGCGTGCCCGGGGCGATTATAGTCATGGCATGTAATTACAGAATCGGCTATCAATCAACTGGTTCCAGGCACCTTCATAATGATATTAACCTGCAAATTAACAATATATCAGCAGCATCATCACACCTGACAGGTTCCCTTTAAATTAAAAAAATATATATATTATGTTGTTGCATCATGTTATTAGGAAACTTTTATCGAATAGTGAGTGCCATAAAAATAAAATCCCAAAAAGAGTGGCAGACTTTCTTTTTTTTTCATAATTTCACTGCTCTTGGATTTTTTTCCCATTTTCCAATACATTTTAGGCCCCCTTTACACTTGCGCATAAAAGCACATCTACGTGGGAAGTTCCGTTATTGTGCTTTTTTTTTTTTTTAACATCCATGTGTCCATTTTTTTAATCCATGTGTCCATCTGTGGGCTATGCATGCCCTGTCCCCTTGATAAAGTCTATACAAATTAGCACTAAATAAAAATGTCCATATTTTTAAAAAGACTGGATTACTCAGAAGAGCAGCTGGAGTAATAGCAAAAACTGACTACTTTTTACCTGGTGACCGATCCTCTTCAATTTTTCTGAAAACTTGAACATAATTGACAAAAAAAATGAATGCCTGTATGTGTAATGTGAAAGAGGCCTAAGAGGAAAATAGTTTTAATTTAGAAAACATTCAAATAATATTTCTTGTGTTTAAACCACTTTTATATTGTTACAGGCCAAATATGTCATCAGTGCCATTCCACCCGCTCTTTGTCTTAAAATTCATTTTAACCCTGGTTTGCCTCCGCTAAGGAATCAGCTAATTAATCGTGTTCCTATGGGCTCAGTAATAAAGTGTATGGTTTATTATAAGGAGGCCTTCTGGAGAAAAAAAGGTATGGACTCTTAGTCATCAGGGACTGCTTTTAATGGTCCATATGCAAGTATTTATACAGTTTGTACATAGACATTTTACGATTAATGGCACCTGATTACTTTCATTCTATATTGGCACATTAGTATTGACCAAGCCATTGAAAATGGTTAGATATAAATTATTTGCTTTCTAAGACTAAGGCATTGAACTACTTGGATTGCAATCAAAGATTTCATCTAGAGAGACTTAAAAGACCAATTTCTAACTCAATGCTTAAACCATTTTTTATCATTTTTAGACATTTAAAAATGTGATTACTACAACTGGGATGATCTATTTGCAGGACCCCGTCCCATGGCCACAACACTAGTGACTGCTGGATGTGAACCCTGAGAACGGCTTCATACCTCCCAGCATCTGTGGCTCTTCTTTTGATTAGCCAACCTGGTGCATCATCAGCATGACATACACGTGACATCGCGCCAGGTCAGCTAATCAAAAGTAGAGCCACAGATAACTGGCCAGAGAATACTGACAAGGTCAATGGACCGGAGCCTTCAAATCATTTCAAACCAGCTCTAATAATTATAAGTTAGTAATTATTCTATGTTTTTTCATTCGCTAGATTATTGTGGAAGCATGGTTATTGAAGATGAAGAAGCCCCAATTGGTCTAACCTTGGATGATACAAAACCTGATGGCACGGTGCCTGCTATAATGGGGTAATATGTCTTCTGCATTAAAAAAAGTCAGCTTCATACTTCAGTGTGGATAGTTTTATTCTTATAATATTATATTACAAAAATATATCCACGAGATGTTACTGGCAGTTTAACCGCTTCCCAACACGGCCAATTTTGTTTTTTCTTCCCCTTCTTCCCAGAGCCATAACTTTTTATTTTTCTATCCAAATAGACATATGTGGGCTTGCTTTTTGCGGGACGAGTTGTACTTTTGAATGACACTATTCATTTTACTACATAAATGTACTGGAAAACGGTAAAAAATTCTGTGCAGTGCACGGAAAAAGTGCAGTGAAATTGTGAAAAGAACACAATTCTGACATTGTTTTTTGGGAATTGTTTTTATGGCAAGAGAGAGGGAGAGATTTTCCAGCTCCAAAGATTAGGGCCCCATTGATTTCAATTGGGTTTGGGCTCAGGCTGAAGTTGGGGTAAAGTTCTGGTGCCCGAACAAACTTTGGACTAACGTTTGGTCGGCTACCAGAACCCCAACTTCCACGGGTCAGCTCATCCCTACTGTTACGGATCCGGGTGGTGGAACCTCTGTGCTGCGGTGCAAGGAGGGACCAGAGGGGCGTGACTAAGTATCTACTCGGCCTGACCAAGGTCGGACGGCGGCTCAGTCGACTCCGTGAACCAGGGAGGGACCGAGCAGAGGGACCATGTGCCACTCTGGGACTGACCTTGTATGAGAGCAGGGGACTCCCACGGGTCAGAAGGCAGGAACTGACCGGCACAACGAAAGAGCACGGCAGGCAGGCTGATGGGTGGTCCAGGTAGTCAGGCAGGCTGATTTGGCTGATAGTCAGACAGGTGCTCCGGGTAGGCAAGCTGGCGGCCACAACAGGTAACAGGCAGGTGCTTCCAGGTAAGCAGGCAAGCGGGCATGGCAGGTAACAGGCAGGGTCTTCCAGGTAAGTAGGCAGGCGGGCAAGGCAGGTGACAGGCAGGTGCTTCCAGGTAAGCAGGCTGGCAGACACGGCAGGTAACAGGCAGGTGCTTCCAGGTAAGCAGGCGGGCAGAGCCCATAGATAGACTGGCGGACAGGACTGTAGGCAGACTGTCGGGCAGGAAAGTAGTCAGACTGGCGGACTGGACTGAAGAACAGACTGGCGGACAGGACTAATTTGCAGAGGACCTGAGGGCTGAAGCAAAGTAAGAATAACAAAGCATCAACCTTGCACGGGCACCTCCATATTGGAGGAGGTGCCTTATATAAAGAATTTCCTCCGGCCATTGGTTGGGGACTTTTTAGGATAGAGAGAGGGAGCGCGTGTGCACGCATCCTAAGCACAGTGCCAGGGAAGCAGCGTGCACCAGCAGCAGCAGCAGGGAGGCAGGGAGGAAGTGGGCAGAGATGCCGATGCTACACCTACTCGTAACTTTTTCACTTTTTTGGGTCGATGGGGCTGTGTGAGGGCTTATTTTTTGCAGAGCGAGACAATGTTTTTATTGATGCTATTTTGGGATTGATATGAAATTTTGATCGCTTGTTACAGCATTTTTTGTGGTATTACAGTGACCAAAGAAACTTACCGTATTTTTCGAACTATAAGATGCATTTTTTTCCTCCAAAATTTTGGAGGAAAGTGAGGGGTACGTCTTATAGTCCGAATATTATATTATTGTATGGCCGCATGGTGGTGGGTGTGGGGGAGCGGCAGCGGGGGATCAGCGTGGCACAGGAGGCAGCAGCCACCTGCTGCAGCCTAGCTGTGCCCGCTACTAAAGAAAATTAATATTCCCTGCTCCCCACGCCCATGGGCGTGGAGAGCAATGAATATTCATTTCTCTTAATAGCCGGCACACTGTACCGCAGTGCGGTTCCTGCTGCGCTCTGCGGTCTGTGTGCCCACTATTAAAGCTCATGAATATTCACTACAACCCACTCCCATGGGTTGTAGTGAATATCCATGGTCTTTAATAGCAGGCACACTGACCACAGAGCAGCAGCAGGAGCCGCGCTGTGGTACAGTGTGCCGGCTATTGAACAGACTGAATGGTCACTGCTCCCCACGCACAGAGTCCCAGCGTGGGGAGCAGTGACTATTCCAGCACAGTGTCTCACACTGTGTGAGGGCGCATGGCAGGGACGCCTCACACAGTGAGAGTGTCAGCAGCAGAGCGGGACAGTGCTGGAGGAGAGAGGAGGTGAGTATGATTGTTTAATTTTTTTTGTAGGCAGCATGATGGGGGCTCAGAGGGTGCCATACATACCAGGATGGGGGCTCAGAGGGGTGCCATACATACTAGGATGGGGGCTTAGAGGGTGCCACGCATACCAGGATGGGGCTCAGAAGGTGCCATACATACCAGGATGGGGGCTCAGAGGGGTGCCATACATACCAGGATGGTGGCTCAGAAGGTGCCATACATACCAGGATGGGTGCTCAGAAGGTGCCATACATACCAGGATGGGGGCTCAGAAGGTGCCATACATACCAGGATGGGGGCTCAGAAGGTGCCATGCATACCAGGATGGGGGCTCAGAGGGGTGCCATACATACCAGGATGAGGGCTCAGAGGGTGCCATGCATACCAGGATGGGGGCTCAGGGGATGCCATGCAAACCAGGATGGGGGCTCAAGGGGTGCCATGCATAAGAGGATGAGGGCTCAGATGGGTGCCATACATACCAGGATGGGTGCTCAGAAGGTGCCATACATACCAGGATGGGGGCTCAGAAGGTGCCATACATACCAGGATGGGGGCTCAGAAGGTGCGATGCATACCAGGATGGGGGCTCAGAGGGGTGCCATGCATAACAGGATGAGGGCTCAGAGGGTGCCATGCATACCAGGATGGGGGCTCAAGGGGTGCCATGCATAAGAGGATGAGGGCTCAGAGGGGTGCCATGCATACCAGGATGGGGGCTCAGAAGGTGCGATGCATACCAGGATGGGGGCTCAGAGGGGTGCCATGCATAACAGGATGAGGGCTCAGAGGGTGCCATGCATACCAGGATGGGGGCTCAAGGGGTGCCATGCATAAGAGGATGAGGGCTCAGAGGGGTGCCATGCATACCAGGATGGGGGCTCAGAGGGTGCCCTGCATACCAGGATGGGGGCTCAGAGGGTGTCATGCATACCAGGATGGGTTATCAAGGGGTGCCATGCATACCAGGATGGGGGCTCAAGGGGTGCCATGCATACCAGGATGGGGGCTCAAGGGGTGCCATGCATACCAGAATGGGGGCTCTGAGGGTGCCATGCATACCAGGATGGGTGCTCAAGGGGTGCCATGCATACAAGGATGGGGGATAAAGGGGTGCCATGCATACTAAGATGGGGTATAAAGGGGTGCCATGCATACCAAGATGGGATATAAAGGGTTGCCATGCATACCAGAATGGGGGATAAAGGGGTGCCATGCATACCAGGATGGGATGGGGGCCACTTATACCAGGAAGGAGGGGCCATACATACCAGGATGGAGGATATTAACAGAATTGGGGGACATTACCCCAATACCAGTGTCAGCAGCAGACCCACTCCCCCATAACATGGCATAATGACCACATTTTTTGCTTACATTTTTTTTTTCCTATTTTCCTCCTTTAAAACCTAGGTGCGCCTTATGGTCTGGTGCTTCTTATAGTCCGAAAAATACGGTAATTGTGCCATTTTTGAATTTTTTTACATTTACAGTGTTTACCAATCGGGTTAATTATTTTTATACAGAAAGCAAAGGAAAATTCAGCACATCCATCTGGTGATAATTAAAATGAAATCATTTTATTGTAAGTCTATTTAAAACACATAAATCCATGGAGCCATTAAAAATCTGACGTTTCTAGTAGTATGACTAAGGGCGGTTTCTCCAAAAACGCGTCATATTTTTCATGGCTCCATGGATTTTTGTGTTTTAAATGGACCTGCAATAAAATGATTTCATTTTAATTATCATTGGATTCATGTGCTAAATTTTCCTTTGTTTTTTGTGCTATTGCTGTGCCTGCCAGCAGGATATAGCATGCACTGATAAAGATTCCTTACAACTATTTCTCTGATCAACATAGTAGGTGAGCTTCTTTTTTCTTTTTAATTATTTTTAGATTTTGATAGATCAGAATTTTCTGAACGTGGCAATACCGCATACGGTATAGGTAATTTTTTTTTATTATCTTTATTTTTAATGAGGTAAAAGGGGGTGTAATTTGAACTTTTTATTTATTTTAAATTTTGTTTCATATTTTTTAAAACATTTTCGTTTACTTTTGAACTTTACTTGTTAGTCCCTTTAGGAGACTTGAACCTGTGATCTTCTGATTGCTTGTGCTATTTACAGCAATATCATAACAAATAGGAGACAAAGGAAAAATTTGTATCTCTATAGATGTCAATAAGTATACGGAATATACGTTTGTATCTATACATATTGATGTATTAAATATACATATATAGAGACAATAATGCCAAATGGACAAGTCAGTAAAAACACAAAACCTGTAGAAATAAGAAAAACCAACCGAATAGTCCACGAAAATTTGACTCGTAGTCGAGCAGATCTGTTATTAACACCTGATTATTATATCTCAAAGTTGATCATACACATTTTATAATGTCGGATGCACATTTGTTCTGCTGACAGCTATGACTATCAACCCCCCAACAGATCTAGAATGCTCAGCTCGGTATGTTCTGCTCAGGTCAACAGAGCATTCCTGTGTTCTCTCTGGGGGAAAAGAGGTAGTCACTGCCAGGATCACTGGAAGTGACTCATTTGCCCAGAACAAATGGATTGGGTGAATTAATTCTAACCACCAGATCCTTATCTCATCTGACATATTTGTCATAATGTGGTGGGAGAGTCGGGAGGTAAGCATATTCATTAAATGGTTGGCCCTGTTCTTATGAATAGTTGACATGTCTTCATTGGGACGCCCAGCAAATACTCCTTATCATGTGGATAACTGATAAACGTCGTTCATAGGCCAGCACCTTTTGGTAACACAGTATCACTTAGGTAGTTTGTTAAAAAGCTAAAATAAATAAAAATAAATTGAATAAATAAACAAATACTAAAGATATTTATCAGCACTTTTCATTTCATTGTAGATTCATACTTGCCCGCAAGTCAAGGAGGCTGGCTAATCTTACCAAAGATGAACGGTAAGAGAAGGGTGTTTTCTGATTTGTTTGTGTACAGTTCAAATTCAATTCGCATAGCTCCATATTACTATATATACGCATAACTCAATTAACTTAATATATGTATATATTTATGTTTACAAAGATTTTACTTTATACAGGGGAACACATAGCCCTTATGGGTTTGTTGGATTACGGAGCAAAAGGAACTTGTTGTTCCACCATTTGGTGTTTTGAGATACTTAATTTTATCCTATAAACAGAGTACCTGCATAACATAATATGTGACAGACCTTGACATACTTTTATTTCTCACCAATTCCATAAGAGTTCACTAGTAAAAAAAAACTTTGCTTGTGTGTAATATCAGATGACTGCAGAAGATATAGCATTGGTACAGAGTAACAGATTAATGGAACATGGATTTGTAATGCGATCATGTGAATGTGACGTTATTGCATTTTTTACTTTTTAGGTTACAACAATGTAAAGTCATTATTGTACTTAAATAAATAAAAATAAATAAATAGTTTCTCAGTATAATTATCAGCTGTTTTGGCATGAACTAGTAATGACTATGTAAAGTGCTTTACTTTTGCTAGATAATATAAGCATTATACTGTATTATGTTTATGCTGTATAAAATTTATAAGCGGGAGAGTCAAAAATTTTGTGCACTCTGGGTGTAGAATCTATTTTAATCAACTTTCAGAAAAGATTTATACATAATTTTTTTTACATAATTTCCTTGATTTTCATACACTTTATCGATCTGTCATCAAGCTTTCATATTTCCTCTTTAAAAATATTTTAGTCTGAGCTGTGAACCACGAGTGCACTACTGTCTTCACCTCTTAATCAGAAGTGAATCCCCATCCTAGCAGGGCTTCTTTCAGAGGATATAGTCTACTGTTACTGATTTATCCAACAGAACCAACAGAATCAGTTCACATGCTTGCTTAATGTTGTCGTCAGTAGTGGACGGGCATCTGGCTCCTTCTTCGTGGCTGACTCTTGTGCAACTTTCCTTGAACTTCTCTATCTCTATCCATTCATGCACATTAATTCATGACAAAAGACATCTTCCATACTGTCTTCAAAGTGTTCAATAAATATCGGCACCATACATACCCTCAGACCACAAAAAAATGAATCGCTGCTAGCTGCTCTTCTTTCATGCAGCCATTGTTTCTCACACTATAGTCACCAATGAACTGATGTAACATATTAAAAATGAAACACCAGTGACTGTACATACAGCAATCTCATACGGAAAGCTCTGCAGTAAACAGACATTTTAATATAACCATAATGCGGTATATTTTTGACTAACCCTCAAACAATTATCGGAGTTTAAAATGTAACATGCACATGTACTTTATCACTGGACACATGTTTTCACTTATTATAAGCAAAATTGTATTGAATAAAAGTGTCCTACTTTTTTCTGTTTAGAAAAAGAAAGATCTGCGAGCTATATGCAAGAGTATTGGAGTCTGAGGAAGCCTTACATGTAAGATCACTTATTTCATTACAAGCTTTTCATATTGGTGCTTAACAAAGGTTAATAATATATTACAGTAAGAACTTTATGCTAAACGTTGTACCAATAGAAAGAAAAAAAAACATAGAAAAATTAGGGAATAGTCTTGTGATCCACAAAGTATAAAATCATTAGATCCCCATTTATTACTACAATAATATACGCAAGAATATTGCATGTATACCACAGTGCAACTCGCAAAGATTTTATGAATTTTAAGAAAGAGTTATTCATTATAAAGAGTTACCTTTCCTTAAATGGATGGCACAATATTTGCGATGCCCCTATTAATGACCACTGAATGACATCACCCCGAACCATTGCGACACATTATCATCCCCTATACAGTCTACAGAGCCATGCTGTTCTGCTCTGTACACTGTATACAGAGGGGGCTGCAGTGGGGGCTGCAAACTGCTGATTGTGTGATGAGTGTTAGACCTTCAAAGATGTAATATTAATGACCTATGTCAATAAAAAAAGTCCTGGAGAATCCTCTTAAGTGAAATAAATCTCAAATAACCCAAGTATTTTTATTTTAATTTAGTTAAGGTTCCCACAAGGCACATGAATAAGCATATGAAGAAAAAGGAGGAGGAGAAAACATGCCGGGAACAACACTGATATTAAAAACAATACTTTTATTAAGTACATTTTTAAAAAGTTATCATACAATACAGTCCAAGTAAATGCCGAAATGCAGACACAGACAACAAAAACAATTGGGTGAGCTAGTCGAAAAAATCCATAAATATATATGTAAATGGGTACACCAATTATCTTTGTTGGTGTCTGCATTTCGGCATTTGCTTTGACTGTATTGTACGATGACTTTTTAAAAATGTACTCAATAAAAGTATTGTTTTTAATATCAATGTTGTACTTTGTTCCTGGCACTTTTTCTTCTCCTCCTTTTTCTTCTCCTCTTTTTTCTTCTCCTCTTTTTTCTTCAAATCCTTTTAAGTGGCAGTACAATTTTTAATTTTAGGGGGAAAATTTTGGAAGGAGAAGTCACTGATACACAGAGATTGACACAATATGCCAGAGGTGTATCTGGGGTTTCCAGCATCCAAGGCAAGATTACAGTTTGGCACTCCCTCCCAAGCATATATGCGATTTGCACACTTAGTCACGTGCCGACGAGCTGCTCTCCCTAATTCTCTCAATGTTCAGTGAAAACCTGAGAAAAGCAGGAAGAAAATCTAGTTGTCATGTGAGTAAGTATGAAAATCGCATACGAGTGAAGTGGCCATGTGATGACTGCTGGAACCAGCAATATAAAAGCAACTGGAACCAACAAGCAGAGTTGAATCCTGACAGTGAGTATATTACACACCATTAGGATAGGCAAGCTATAGTACTACAGGGCTTAATTTTATAATTAATGGGCTTGTCCAGGTTTGAGATGAAAGTCTACGTGACTGCAAGCTTCTGAATTCTCACAGTGCATAGTGCTGTCAGGATTCTCTGGTGAGGGCAGTGAGAGTGGACGGTCATGTGAGCACAAGTATGTGATTTGTATACTTCTGGCCACATTCCGACTAGACTTGTCTGGCCTCACTCAATTAATTCTGATTGAGTGAGGCCACATGTCTAGTCGGCATGTGACCGCATGTATGCAAATCACATACTTGCAGTTTTGTGACCTCCTGCTTTCACTGCCGACACCAGAGAATCCTGACAGCAGTGCACACTGTGAGAATTCACAAGTCTGCAGTCTCATCACAAACTTGGTCAACTCTTTTAATTTTCGTAACATATATAAAAACATAGTAACCCTTAACTTGTCAGACGGGACAACACTTTATTAACATAGCCATGTATCACATAATCTTACAAGTTTGGGATTGTTACATGTGTACAGGATCAGAACCAATAACAGCTCAAGAATCCATTACCAGAACCACCACCAGTACAGAAATACATTATTAGAACCCCCATCAGTACTAAAATACAGCATCAGAACCACCAGCAGTACAGAAATTCACCATCAGAACCACTAGCAGTGCAGAAATTCATTATCAGAACCACCAGAAGTACAGAAATACATCTGTATAACCCTCCTCATCAGTACAGAAACACAGCATTAAAACCCTCATCAGTACAGGAATACAGCACAAGAACCACCATGAGTACAGGAATACATCACCAGGACCACAATCAGTACATAAATACTTCACTAGGAACACCATCCTGATACCATGGTATATCAGTTATTATGTCAGGTCAGACCCATATACATTTGTATTGCATGAACCTGCAACTTCCAGTACTTAACAATGGTAAGGAGATACTGGAAGCTGTTGCTATCAGTCATCATCAGGCTGTGGGCCATACAGGAACCACAGTACTGATGAGAATTAGTCAGCATCACAAAAAAAATTTACATCCAGGTACCTTATTATGTTGATGGCGTTGTCTCTGGAGTCGTTCTCTTTCTTTTTTTCATCTTGTCCAGACACTGTGATGACTTTTCACAGCCACAGCTCATCTCTGCAGACTGACATCTTCTCCAGTCTTCAGCAGAACATCCCCACATGATATCCTTAAAAATTGCAGTGTCATTATAATCTCCTGAATAAAAATATCTGCCCTACACTGAACCCCTGAATAAATGGTTGCCCTTCACTATATTCCCTGCATAAAATATGACCCACATACTGTCCCTCTGATGGTACATGGCATCCACACTGCCCTCTCCTTTTCATACTGGGCCTCCACTGTCCTCTCACACCGGGTCCACCTATAGGGCCCAGTCTCTATACTGTGCCCCTTCATCATACTTCCCCTCTTTGGTATACTGTCCCTTACTGGCTCTGCCCTTACACAGTCCCCCCATGCTACTCCACCCACAATACTGAGTCTCTATTCTGTGCTCACTCACACTTTTCTCCCCCATACAGTTTCTTCACACTATTTCTCTCAATAGTCTCCTGAAACATTTCCCCCTCCCTCCTCATACTGCCTCCTCTTACATCCCCCATGCTAACCATACTGTCTCCTCATATATTTACCCCCTCACTCTCTATACTGTCTCCTCACATATTTACCCCCTCGCTCTCTATACTGCCTCCTCACTCATCCCGCCACTCACCATACTGCGTCAGCACTCTGCACCTATCCCATCAGCTTCACTCCCTATACTGTGTCCGCATACATTCTTCCCCTCGCTCCTCATACTTTGTCTGCAGCTATACCCAACTCACCATACTGTGTTTTCACCCATCCCCTCCCTCACTCCTCATACTGTGTCTGCACCCATCCCCCGACTCAGCATACTGTGTCTGCACCCATCCCCTTCCTCACTCCTCATACTGTGTCTGCACCCATCCCCTCCCTTTCCCCTCATGCTATGTCCGCACTCATCCCTCTACTCACCATACTGTGCCTGCACCCATATCCCCTCATACTGTTTCCTCATACATGCCCTCTCATCTCCTTTCTTAGGACTCAGTATGTGTCCGCACCCATCCCTTCCTCATTCCCCAAACTGTGTCCTAAATTCTAATTTCTTCTCCCCCTCAAACTGTGGCCTCAAATCTTATTTCCTGTCTCCCCAAACTGTGTCCTCAAATGCTATTTCTTCTCCACCCCACTCTCCTAATCTGTCCTCAAATGCTATTTGTTCTTCCCCACAACCCTTCCCCCCGTTACAATGAATCTTCAGTGTCAACACCATCGTTGCACCATAAATTGTATGCTCCAACGGATGGCAAGTGATGTCGGCAGCATGATCACATGACCTGATCACGCTGCTGACATCACCCTGACCCAGCGGTCAGAGCTTCAATTGTGCTCGCACATGACGGTGCCCCCCCTCCTGACTGCGCTCAGGGGAGATACTCCACTCCCCCCCCTCTGTAATATGCTAACAAAGTCTGATTGGCGCCACTGCAATCACTGTGACCTCTTAGTCTATCTACACACATCTGCATTGTAGATTACAGAAATTTACAGCCCTTGATACCAATGTTTGTTAACTTCCTAAAACAAGGAATACAATAGGGCATATTTTAACATTGAAGTAGTCTTACTATTGTTTTTCAATAAAGTGGGTTTTGACTCTTTAAAAAAAAAATTAGGAGTAGAAAACTATTTTAAGTTCATAACTGTAAGTCTATTCACAGCCGGTGCATTATGAGGAAAAGAACTGGTGTGAGGAACAGTATTCTGGGGGATGTTATACGGCTTATTTTCCACCGGGAATCCTGACTCAGTATGGAAGGTACGTTTTAGAGTAAACTCTTACCAAACAATGCAATTTTTACAACAAGTTAATTTACATCCTTTCATCTTATCATCTTTAGTTAAAAAAAAAAAGAGTAAACGACACAAATAATGGCGTGCTGGACTGCCT
Source organism: Phyllobates terribilis (assembly GCF_046119375.1). Classification (NCBI taxonomy): domain Eukaryota; kingdom Metazoa; phylum Chordata; class Amphibia; order Anura; family Dendrobatidae; genus Phyllobates; species Phyllobates terribilis. The sequence continues at coordinate 746,437,069 of NW_027362762.1, forward strand.
GAAAAAATGTGCAGCTTTTCCACTTAAATGGGTTGTCCACAACTAGGACAACCCCCTTTTGGATCTGGATGTTTGCCTCGTGAAAATAAAAACACTTATACTCACCTCCCTTGCTGGCACCATTACAGCGGTGTCAGCACTCGCATTCCTGGGCTCACATGCAGTTGTTATGACACATGTGTCCTGCGCTCAATCAGCGCTGGCGTCACTGGCCCCCCCTTCTGACGTATAAGAAATCAACAGGAAGTGAGAGCGGTTTCCGGCCGCTCACTTTCTCTTAATTGCTTGATTACTTCCTACTCTTCCCGAACAGATGATTTCAGGGGAGACAAGGATCTGGCTTTTTGAATTTCCAGTGGCAGCTCCTTTTGTTCTCCAGGAGATAATCCGCTGCCAGCAGAGTCTTGCAGTGACTCTCTCATAGAGAATACAAGATAGCGCAGCCGAACAAAAAGGTCGGGGAAGTGGGGAAGTCAGGCCAAAAGCGATATAATGTGTAAAGGCCTCTTACCAATATCAATTGGGGGGACAAGCTCTCTTAATAGTAAGGACAAGGAATTATAAAATCTTTCATGTTCCATTTTAGCATAATAACTGTCAGAAAAAAATTCAGTCACAAGAATGATTGTAAAAATAACTCATATTTATTTGACTCTGCTTCATAATAGATTGCCAAAATTTGTAACCCTAACAAATAAATGATGTGTCCCCAAAAGGCACGTAGTGTAAAACAATCAAACAGAAAATATGCTGGTGCAAAAAATACTTAAATCAGTATGAACAAATATCAATGCTTCATCAGGGATCAGCATTAGAAAAACGCGCATCGGGTGTTTGGTGGGTGAGGTCATTATTTGTGATGATATTTAAACTTTATTATTAGCTTATTCATTATATATGGGAAGTACTTACCTGTATTTACTGGGCTTTGTCTATGCATACATGTTTTTACTAAAGTATTATTTATGTGTCAATATACTTACTTGTATGTCTAATATGGAAATTGATGTCTAAAGTACATACATACATATTGTATTGCATCATGGATGAACAACTGATCTATATTCAGTGGCATGTAAAAGTTTAATACAAATTAGATGTGTCATCTTTAACTTTAGGCCTTTTAAAGATCATTTCATCTTCAACTTGCTTAACTGTTCACAATAACAGTCATTTTGACCAGGGGTGCCAAAACTTTTACATGCCACTGTATATATGTGTGCATTTTTATATGCATCTTTCTTACTTGATTGCATAATTCCCCAAGCACTGACCCTGCCTTGTATATACAGACCTAGTAATTTTGTAGGGGTTTCCCACACTAGCTCACTCACCAATTTTATGTCTAGATTTTGGGATTGTCTGTTCCCCTTGTTCTTAAAATTTTATTTAATAAATGCTTGATATTTGTTTATACTGTTATGAGTATTTTTTTGCCTCAGCATATTTTCTTTTTGGTTCTTCTGCTTCATAATATAAGATTTGCTGTATAAAAATTTTTATAACATTTAAAGAATGCAGAAATTCTTGATCTTAACGAGATGTTTTACTATCTACTAGCTGCTTCCCCTCTTGATAACCTACAGAGAGTAGAAAATGGAATATGGAAAGTGAAGTAACTCATGACTGTTGGATCAAACGTGAAACATGATTTTATATGTTTTGTAACCATGGAAACACTGGATCAATAAAAAAAGGTTGATCAGTATTCCTGCTATTGTATTAATAATTATTTAATTAACTGTAAAAATAATGTGCGGCTTCCTTTTATTTGTCCACATTGAGATTTCTCATCCGAGATTCATGAATTCAAAAATAATAATCTTTTAAACAAAAAAAAAATACAGCATTATTCATTTCATTACCATATTATGGTTTTATGAGATATCATTATTGCATAATGGGTATGTTGTGTTCTCTATAGATCATTTGAGAAAAGTATTAGACCATGGCATGTATATAATGATTGGTGGAGGTAACAAAAATTAAAAATGTCAGGTTACCTAACCTAATACAAATGTGCATAATACCACTAGTGAAATATAATTGTGCTGATAGAAATACCATTGTAATAAACATAAATATATCCCAGAAATTGAATAACTTTCTCCTCATATTTTAAGGGTTCTACGACAACCTTTTGGTCGGCTCTTTTTTGCTGGCACAGAGACAGCCACGGAGTGGAGTGGATATCTTGAAGGAGCAATCCAAGCTGGAGAAAGAGCTGCTAGAGAGGTATCATTTTATATTTTCTTTGGGATTATTGATGTGTTGAAAGATCATTAATAAGTGCAGTAAAGAATATGCTCTGCAGAACATTTTTAAACTTTTCCAGACTAGCGCAATTCCGTTACTGAGATTGAGGTTACAAAACAGGCTCTACCAGTCCAAGCACCACAAAATAGCTCTTCCAATGTATGTCACTCTTGTGTATTTTTATAGTTTTTAGATTTTACTGATAAGAAACAATCACATTCATATACTTATCTATTTGCCTTTTGGTAGACTTAGCCTGACTGCACACATTTTTAGGGAAATCCGGGTTTATTAAGCCCTAAAATCATTATTGAGGTTAGGTACAGTTGCTTTGTCATAAGTAGTGTTGAGCCACCCCCGTAGTGTTCGGGTTCGGTTCGGTTCGTCGAACACCGGGATGTTCGAGGAACTGTTCGTCGAACTGTTCGTCGAACACCTTAGAACACCGTCGAACACCGTTAAAACCAATGGCAGGCAAACAAAAACACATAGGAACACATAGAAAACACCTTCAAAGGTGTCCAAAAGCTGACAAACTGCTCAGAAGACGCTTTCTTTAAAAAAGCCGGCCGGCAATTCAGCAGCGGCATACACCGGTACCCGACAATATAGACATGAAGGAATAGAGCATCACACATAGATTAGATAGATAGAAACATGTCAGTCACATATATATGAAGTACAGTGACAGTGTTGCTTACTGTACTTGTCATTTAGTGTAAAGGATTTATTAAAAAATATAATAGTGTTTTCGTGCACCGTCTCTTTAAAAAAGCCGGCCGGCAATTCAGCAGCGGTACCCGACAATTTATAACAGACAGAATAGAGCTTCACACATAGATTAGATAGATAGAAACATGTCAGTCACATATATATGAAGTACTGTGACAGTGTTGCTTACTGTACTTGTCATTTACTGCAAAGAATTTATTTAAAAAAATAATAGTGTTTTCATGCACCGTCTCTTTAAAAAAGCCGGCTGGCAATTCAGCATCTGTACCCGACAATTTAGAATAGAAGGAATAGAGAATCACACATAGATTAGATAGATAGAAACATGTCAGTCACACATATAAGAAGTACAGTGACAGTGTTGCTTACTGTACTTGTCATTTAGTGTAAAGGATTTATCAAAAAAAATAATAGTGTTTTCATGCACCGTCTCTTTAAAAAAGCCGGCCGGCAATTCAGCATCTGTACCCGACAATTTAGAATAGAAGGAATAGAGAATCACACATAGATTAGATAGATAGAAACATGTCAGCCACATATATACGAAGTACAGTGACAGTGTTGCTTACTGTACTTGTCATTTAGTGTAAAGGATTTATTAAAAAATATAATAGTGTTTTCGTGCACCGTCTCTTTAAAAAAGCCGGCCGGCAATTCAGCAGCGGTACCCGACAATTTATAACAGACAGAATAGAGCTTCACACATAGATTAGATAGATAGAAATATGTCAGTCACATATATATGAAGTACAGTGACAGTGTTGCTTACTGTACTTGTCATTTACTGCAAAGGATTTATTAAAAAAAATAATAGTGTTTTCATGCACCGTCTCTTTAAAAAAGCCGGCCGGCAATTCAGCATCTGTACCCGACAATTTATAACAGACAGAATAGAGCTTCACACATAGATTAGATAGATAGAAACATGTCAGTCACATATATAATAAGTACAGTGACAGTGTTGGTTACTGTACTTGTCATTTAGTATTAAAATAAAGGATTTATTATTAAAAAAAATTGGCGTGGGGTTCCCCGTAATTTTAGTCTCTAGCGGAGGTTAAGCAGACGGCTGGGGCAGATGTTTGAAGCCTGGGAAGGGGGTAATACCCACGGAGCTTCCCAGGCTACTAATATCAGCCCCCAGCTGAATACCTAGCCTTTACTAGCTATTAAAATGGGGGACCCCCCCAAAAAAATGACGTGGGGTCCCCCCTAATTTAATAGCTAGCAAAGGCTAGGCAGACAGCTGGGGGCTGATATTAATAGCCCAGGAAGGGAGCCATGAATATTGGCCCCCTCCCAGGCTAGAAACACCAGCCCTCAGCCGCCCCAGAAATGGCGCATCCATAGGATGCGCCAATTCTGGCACTTAGCCTCGCTCTTCCACGCTGCCCTGGTGCGGTGGCAGGGGGTAATAGGGTTGGGGTTGATGTCAGCTTATAATGCCAGCTGACATCAAGCCCAGGTTAGTAATGGAGAGGCGTCTATAAGACACCCCCATTACTAACCCCATAGTCAAAGTTAAAAAAAAAACACAAACACCCAGAATAAAGTCCTTTAATTGAAATAAAGACACAATTCTTTATTGTTCTAAATTAAACCATACTTACCATCACGCCCATTCCAGCTGAAGCCAACGATCTCCTGCAATAAAAGAAAAATAATAAAGCAACCTCATCCTTACCTTTCCATGGTTCCCAGGACAGCTTCAGCTCTGCTACATCGAGATGACAGGCTGGACCGCAGCAGAACGCTGCCATCCAGCCTGTCATCCCGCAGACACTGAGAAGCGCAGGCATGCTTGCGCTCCTCAGTGTCTGACTGTGACGGCATCCAGAAGAGCCGACAATGAACTCGGCTCACCTCATGTACGTCACTGACAGCGTGGGAAAATTCTCCTGCACTCAGCGCTTCAGCGTGAGAATTTTCCCACGCTGTCAGTGACGTGCATGAGGTGAGCCGAGTTCATTGGACATGACCTCGGCTCATCTGGATGCCGTCACAGCCAGACACTGAGTAGCGCAAGCATGCCTGCGCTTCTCAGTGTCTGCGGGATGACAGGCTGGATGGCAGCGTTCTGCTGCGGTCCAGCCTGTCATCTCGATGTAGCAGAGCTGAAGCTGTCGTGGGAGCCATGGAAAGGTAAGGATGATGTTGCTTTATTATTTTACTTTTATTGCAGGAGATCATTGGCTTCAGCTGGAATGGGCGTGATGGTAAGTATGGTTTAATTTAGAACAATAAAGAATTGTGTGTTTATTTCAATTAAAGGACTTTTTTCTGGGTGTTTGTGTTTTTTTTAAATACTTTACTAGAAATTCATGGTGGTCATGTCTAATATTGGCGTGACCCCATGAATTTCGGGCTTAGGGCCAGCTGATAATGCCAAGCTGGCCTTAACCCCTTTATTACCCAGTGAGCCACCGCACCAGGGCCCTGGATGAGTTGGGTACAGCGCCAGAAGATGGCGCTTCTATGAACGCGCCATTTTCCGGGGCGGCTGCGGACTGCAATTTGCAGCGGGTGGGGCCCAGAAAGCTTGGGCCTCCCTGCGCTGCAGATTCCAGCCCCCAGCTGCCTAGTTGTACCTGGCTGGACACAAAAATAGGGCGAAGCTCCACGTATTTTTTTTTTAAATTCATGAAATTCATGGAATAATTAAGAAAAAAAGGGCTTTCCTATATTGTTGTGTCCGGCTAGGTACAAATAGGCAGCTGGTGGTTGGGAGCAGCCCGTTCCTGCCTGCTGTACCTGACTGGACACAAATATAGGGCGAAGCCCCACATCAATTTTTTTTTCAATATTTCATGAATTTCCTGAAATAATTTAAAAAAAATTGACGTGGGGCTTCGCCCTATATTTGTGTCCAGTCAGGTACAGCAGGCAGGAACGGGCTGCCCCCAACCACCAGCTGCCTATTTGTACCTGGCCAGACACAACAATATAGGGAAGCCCTTTTTTCAAAAAATTATTTCATGAAATAATTAAAAAAAAATTGACTTGGGGCTTCGCACTATATTTGTGTCCAGCCAGGTACAGCAGGCAGGGACGGGCTGCCCCCAACCACCAGCTGCCTATTTGTACCTGGTTGGACACAACAATATAGGGAAGCCCTTTTTTTCTTAATTATTCCATGAATTTCATGAAATAATTTTAAAAAAAAATGCGTGGGGATTCGCCCTATTTTTGTGCCCAGCCAGGTACAACTAGGCAGCTGGGGGCTGGAATCTGCAGCGCAGGGAGGCCCAAGCTTTCTGGACCCCACCCGCTGCATATTGCAGTCCGCAGCCGCCCCGGAAAATGGCGCGTTCATAGAAGCGCCATCTTCTGGCGCTGTACCCAACTCATCCAGGGCCCTGGTGCGGTGGCTCACTGGGTAATAAAGGGGTTAAGGCCAGCTTGGCATTATCAGCTGGCCCTAAGCCCGAAATTCATGGGGTCACGCCAATATTAGACATGACCACCATGAATTTCTAGTATAGTATTTAAAAAAACACAACACCCAGAATAAAGTCCTTTAATTGAAATAAACACACAATTCTTTATTGTTCTAAATTAAACCATACTTACAGTCACGCCCATTCCAGCTGAAGCCAATGTCTTCTGCAATAAAAGTAAAATAATAAAGCAACCTCATCCTTACCTTTCCATGGTTCCCACGACAGCTTCAGCTCTGCTACATCGAGATGACAGGCTGGACCGCAGCAGAACGCTGCCATCCAGCCTGTCATCCCGCGGACACTCAGAAGCGCAGGCATGCTTGCGCTCCTCAGTGTCTCGCTGTGACGGCATAAAGATGAGACAAGCTCATGTCCAATGAACTCGGCGCTCCTCATGCACGTCACTGACAGCGTGGGAGAATTCTCCTGCACTCAGCACTTCAGCGTGAAAATTCTCCCACGCTGTCAGTGACGTACATGAGGTCAGCTGAGTTCATTGGACATGAATGAGCTCACCTCATGCACGTCACTGACAGCGTGGGAAAATTCTCACGCTGAAGCGCTGAGTGCAGGAGAATTTTCCCACGCTGTCAGTGACGTGCATGAGGTGAGCTCATTCATGTCCAATGATCTCAGCTCACCTCATGCACGTCACTGACAGCGTGGGAAAATTCTCCTGCACTCAGCGCTACAGCGTGAGAATTCTCCCACGCTGTCAGTGACGTGCATGAGGTGAGCTCATTCATGTCCAATGAACTCAGCTGACCTCATGCACGTCACTGACAGCGTGGGAGAATTCTCACGCTGAAGTGCTGAGTGCAGGAGAATTCTCCCACGCTGTCAGTGACGTGCATGAGGTGCGCCGAGTTCATTGGACATGAACTCGTCTCATCTTTATGCCGTCACAGCCAGACACTGCAGAGCGCAAGCATGCCTGCGCTTCTCAGTGTCTGCGGGATGACAGGCTGGATGGCAGCGTTCTGCTGCGGTCCAGCCTGTTATCTCGATGTAGCAGAGCTGAAGCTGTCGTGGGAACCATGGAAAGGTAAGGATGAGGTTGCTTTATTATTTTTCTTTTATTGCAGGAGATCGTTGGCTTCAGCTGGAATGGGCGTGACGGTAAGTATGGTTTAATTTAGAACAATAAAGGAATGTGTCTTTATTTCAATTAAAGGACTTTATTCTGGGTGTTTGTGTTTTCTTTTAACTTTGACTATGGGGTTAGTAATGGGGGTGTCTTATAGACGCCTCTCCATTACTAACCTGGGCTTGATGTCAGCTGGCATTATAAGCTGACATCAACCCCAACCCTATTACCCCCTGCCACCGCACCAGGGCAGCGTGGAAGAGCGAGGCTAAGTGCCAGAATTGGCGCATCCTATGGATGCGCCATTTCTGGGGCGGCTGACGGCTGGTGTTTCTAGCCTGGGAGGGGGCCAATATTCATGGTTCCCTTCCTGGGCTATTAATATCAGCCCCCAGCTGTCTGCCTAGCCTTTGCTAGCTATTAAATTAGGGGGGACCCCAGGTCATTTTTTTGGGGGGTCCCCCATTTTAATAGCTAGTAAAGGCTAGGTATTCAGCTGGGGGCTGATATTAGTAGTCTGGGAAGCTCCGTGGGTATTACCCCCTTCCCAGGCTTCAAACATCTGCCCCAGCTGTCTGCTTAACCTCCGCTAGAGACTAAAATTACGGGGAACCCCACGCCAATTTTTTTTTAATAATAAATCCTTTATTTTAATACTAAATGACAAGTACAGTAACCAACACTGTCACTGTACTTATTATATATGTGACTGACATGTTTCTATGTATCTAATCTATGTGTGAAGCTCTATTCTGTCTGTTATAAATTGTCGGGCACAGATGCTGAATTGCCGGCCGGCTTTTTTAAAGAGACGGTGCATGAAAACACTATTATTTTTTTTAATAAATCCTTTGCAGTAAATGACAAGTACAGTAAGCAACACTGTCACAGTACTTCATATATATGTGACTGACATGTTTCTATCTATCTAATCTATGTCTGAAGCTCTATTCTGTCTGTTATAAATTGTCGGGCACAGATGCTGAATTGCCGGCCGGCTTTTTTAAAGAGACGGTGCATGAAAACACTATTATTTTTTTTAATAAATCCTTTGCAGTAAATGACAAGTACAGTAAGCAACACTGTCACAGTACTTCATATATATGTGACTGACATGTTTCTATCTATCTAATCTATGTGTGAAGCTCTATTCTGTCTGTTATAAATTGTCGGGTACCGCTGCTGAATTGCCGGCCGGCTTTTTTAAAGAGACGGTGCACGAAAACACTATTATATTTTTTAATAAATCCTTTACACTAAATGACAAGTACAGTAAGCAACACTGTCACTGTACTTCGTATATATGTGGCTGACATGTTTCTATCTATCTAATCTATGTGTGATTCTCTATTCCTTCTATTCTAAATTGTTGGGTACAGATGCTGAATTGCCGGCCGGCTTTTTTAAAGAGACGGTGCATGAAAACACTAGTATTTTTTTTGATAAATCCTTTACACTAAATGACAAGTACAGTAAGCAACACTGTCACTGTACTTCTTATATGTGTGACTGACATGTTTCTATCTATCTAATCTATGTGTGATTCTCTATTCTTTCTGTTCTAAATTGTCGGGTACCGGTGTATGCCGCTGCTGAATTGCCGGCTTTTCATGTTTCACTGTGAGCACTGTTCCCATCAATTTGGGCAATCACTGTAATGCCACAACCACCATGGCTGTGGCATTACAGTGAGTGGCAGACAATCCCTGCATGATTGGTGCTCTAAATAGCGCCAGACATGCAGGACACGCTTTTGGTGCACGAACAGTTATCGAACATAACCTCGAACAGCCGAATTTTTTGCAAATCGTTCGGGTTCGTCGAACAACTCGAACACCGCCCAAAACAGCTCGAATTTGAGATTGGCGAACAGTTCTAGTCGAACACCGCTCATCTCTAGTCATAAGGTTTAGTTCATAGTTATTCTACCATCCTAAAGATATTAAAGGGAATCTGTCAGCAGGTTTTTGCTACCTCATCTGAGAGCAGCATGATGTAGGCAAAGAGACCCTGAATCTAACAATGTATCACTTAGTTTACTGGGTGCAGCGGTTCTGGCACAATCAGAATTTTTAGATTTAGAAATGCAGCAGAGCTGAGAAAACTAACCCTGCCCACACCAGACTCTCAGTGTACATATTCTATAGACAGTAAGTTACTTATCACAGAAGGGGTACAACGCCAAAAAAATGGAGCAATATGTCCATAAAAAATATAACAATCTTTATTGAGATAACACAAATATATAGGCAAAACATATATATGAATCATGGTTAGACATGATCAGTGATACAAATCACATGTCAAATGTTGACAATTAATACATATAATAGTCTGGGAGGGGAAGATTAGATGTCCTCATAAACTGTACATAAAGTGCTGGTGCGCAAAGTATTAACTCACACTAAATGCTATGTCTGCAATATGCAAAGCAGCTCCAAATAGTAGTAACAAAGGGTCCCATATAATGATATGTATATCAAACCACAGACAGCAAAACATCAACTCATACCCTTAGTTAGCCCATGTGGGATGTCACTGCAGCAGCCCCAACACGCATATCGCGTTGGCTTCCTCGGTCAAATTGTATATCTGTACACGCCACACCAATTCATCGCTCTGTTAAACTACAGACAGCAAAATATCAACTCATACCCATAGTTAGCCCATGTGGGATGTCACCGCAGCAGCCCCAACACGCATATCGCGTTGGCTTCCTCGGTCAAATTGTATATCTGTACACGCCACACCAATTCATCGCTCTGTTAAACTACAGACAGCAAAATATCAACTCATACCCATAGTTAGCCCATGTGGGATGTCACCGCAGCAGCCCCAACACGCATATCGCGTTGGCTTCCTCGGTCAAATTGTATATCTGTACACGCCACACCAATTCATCGCTCTGTTAAACTACAGACAGCAAAATATCAACTCATACCCATAGTTAGCCCATGTGGGATGTCACCCCAGCAGCCCCAACACGCGTTTCGCGTTGGATTCCTCAGTCAAATTGTATATCTGTACACGCCACACCAATTCATCGCTCTGTTAAACTACAGACCACAAAATATCAACTCATACCCATAGTTAGCCCATGTGGGATGTCACCGCAGCAGCCCCCACATGCGTTTCGCGTTGGCTTCCTCTGTAAAATTGTATATCTGTACACGCCACACCAATACATAGCTCTGTTAAAAGTGCTGCCTTTTTGGATGTGTACCTACCTACCTAGCATTTCAAATCATGTCATCATTTTTGGAAATAGGTTTGAATTTTGTTGAAAAAAATAGAAACAAAATGCATCAAAAATATAGAGATTTGACTCTGCATGTCTGTTTTTGCACACCTGTTTTACTATTCCAAACTAACAACCATACACATCACACCTATACTGTGGCCTGCTGTCACTTTTGGCCTTCTGTACATGTACCTACCTATATAACACTTCCTAATACGTCCTTTTTGGTAAAGGTTGAATAATATGTGTTGAAAAGATTGTCAAGATTTTTAATTATAGTGTTTTATAAAACATGGTAAAATAAAAAGTGTCAATGGAAATGGAAGAGGTTGTGTAAAAGAGAATAAAAAGCATACAACTGCGTGTGGGAGCTATTAGAAGTAGCAGAAGCACCACTACCACTGGCACCAGCTGGCCAGGTAGTAAAACTACTAGTGTTGAGCGAGTATGTTCTGTTAACCCTTTTGCCGAGTATGCTCGGGCGAGTACCAAGTAGTTACAGCTGCTCGGTGATATGGTTGAGTCGCTCCTGTGTGCATGATTTGCGACTGTTTGACAGCTTTACTACATGTGAGGAATGTCTATTTCTTACACATTCCTCACATGTAGTAAAGCTGTTAAACAGTTGCAAATCATGCACACGGGAGTGATTTAAACATAACACCGAGCAGCTGTAACTACTCGGTGCTCGCCCGAGTTTACTCAGCGAAAGGGTTAACAGAACTCGCTCAACACTAAAAATTACCAATCACAGGCCACAATTGGCCTCCATTGCATCCAGCACGCTTGCTAGTAGCGAGCAGACAGAGTGCCTTATGGAATATATGGCATATCAATAGTTTCAGTCACAGCAGGATGATGGTAACTTTGTGACAATGTGATAACGTCAGTTTGAATCTGGTTTCTAAAAAGAATGGTGTGCTTAATCAGAAATAAGAGGGATAATTTTTGGACCCTATTGCTTATTAAAAAAAATTCAAAAGTCGTCAGTTCACAGTGTTATTAATTGGTTACTCCAAGATGTTTGGAACAACCTTCCTGACTTCCTTCAAAAGCTGTATGCAAGTGTAGCTTGAAGAATCACCTGTTTCTCTGGTGAGGTTTATTTGACATTACTAAGGCTTTGTTTGTATTAAAGAGCTTGGACACAGTCTTAGGAGATCTCAGAGTGTTGCACATGTCTTTTTAGGGCAATTAGAAGCTTTATAGCATTGTGATTCACAGCAAGTCTTTTTGCTTCTAATCAAATTTTTGGGTAAAAATTTGTCAAACCTAGCAAATTCAATTCGATCATTGAATTGCTGTATACATTCTTTTAATTACCCTGTGAGCAGGGTCACTAGGTACTGAAGCTGAAATAGATGAATCTACTAATAAGAAATAGTGTTTGGATATGATTAATTCAGGGATTGCAATCACAAGTTATTTTTCATGTAAGCCTTTTAAAGTTGACATAAATGTGATTTACCTGCAAGCGTATTGCCTAATTAATTGGTTAATTCATAAAATGTTGATCCATTTGCAACATAATTACGTTATTATTACATAGTTATTATTAAGTTGCTATTACACAGTCCATTTATAAATCCTTTAACCTTTCTTATTAATTCTGCTTTAGATTTTATTTGAGCTGGGGAAAATTTCAGAGAATGATATTTTGATGGCAGAACCACAGTCATTGGTAAGAACTCATTTATGTTTCTGAATGTAAGGTCCCTTATCTTGGTTCAATACAAAACTGTGTACATAGGGATCCAGCTAGAATCGGTCTTGTTTGGCATACTATTCTATATACAAGAAATAGTTTTTATGGAACAGTGTCAAAGGATAACATTAGAATATGCCTGCAATATCTAATTGTCAGGATTTCCCTTTTCAGCACCACTGCCGATCAGCTGTAGGGACCGCTGTGCTTCTCGCAAGAGCCACATCTCCTTTAGTATTTACAATGCACAATACATCACAGCTCTGCACTTTTAGTAACGTTTGCATCTGGTATTATTACTCATTTTAATTGAAAAGGACAAATCTGTAGAGAATTATAATACCAGACACAACCTCTGCTAAAAGTATGGTGCTTTGACTGGTATTCAACAAAGAGAACATTCAACTTGTCACACCAAAATGACCCCTAGCAACAGCTGATTGTCTCCCCCTTCCAACTAATGTAATATTGATGGCCTAATGATTCTAAATTGAATCACACACATACATACAGCAGGAAAAAAATTATCAGATGCTACCTTCACTTGCAGAATAGCAAGTGATGTTGAAAACGGTCTTAAGAACCAAAAGCTGATATATTGGTCATTCCACATTCTTTGTTAGTGAATACCTGGGTTATTGCATGTCAAATTATGTAACATGCTTAGGTTTGGTCATGCATGTGTAAAATATATATTTATGAAAATCAATCCCTGCAGGTCTAGCGACCTAAACTTACAGCATCACGGATGTCTATGACTCAGATCATATTAACCTTGCTGTGATTTGCGGCTGCATTATAAATACATAATGCATAAATATTGCACTTGTTTCAAATGTCTTGTTGAGAAATAGGCTACATTTCTCCAGCAGTTTTTGTGTTCTATGTAGATTCTGTATCATCTGTAATGTTTGTCCAAATTTAAGCATATTTAATTAACCATATGAAGGAAAACCTTTTTCTTTGAGATCATATATTTTTCTTTCAAAATCTAATTCCCCAAGTTAGCACAAATGTTACCACCAGAATTCAAAATTAAATAGATCTCTTAAACCTGATGATACTCTTGTACACTGTACAACCTTGCTTCGTTGGTCCTCCCTCTTTTTCCTTTATATTAAAGGAAATCTGTCACCACATTTGACCTAGCTAAACTATTAATATGGGCATGCAGGTTATAGACTGCTGAAAAAATTCCTCCCTGTATGCCTCATATCAGATGCCTTGTTGTGGATAAATCATCTTTTATCACTTTATATAAATGACCTCTTCCAGGCTCTAGGGCGGATGCTGCCTGAAAGATAACTCTGCTTCCAGGGATTGTTTTATATGAAGGATGAGTTACCAGTGTGATGGCTGCTCCCTGCTCTCCTGATCTCACTGCAGAGCTGTGTGTGATTATACCTGACACATCTGCAGTTTCCGCTCAGCTTCCATCTCACAGGCAGACAGGGTTGTAAAATTGCTGTAATACAGCAGAGCTCAGAAAGCTGCAAAAATGTGTTTGCAGGAAGACAAATTTAATTTCTCCTGTACTTTGTTCGTTACTTGCATCACACTGGCAATGCCCCTTTTTATTTAAAATAAGCCCTGGAGTTATCTTCCGACAACATTCTCCCCATAGCCGTGAAGAGGTGATTTATATATAAGAAAAACGTGGATTTCTCTGGAATAAGACATCAGATCGTAGATATTAAGGTATCGTTTCATTCAGCTTCCTATGTATCTACATGTCCATATAGACGGCTTAGGAGGGTTGATCCTACTGACAGATTCCCTTTAACATCCATGTTCCCTAATCATTTTTGGTGTTGGTAAAATAAAACAGGTCTATTGAAATAAATTATATATTAATCATTTGATGTCACTTTAAATGTAAATTAGTCTACTAATGATTCGCAGACCCAGTAAATTCCCTTTTTTAACCCATGTCACAATACACACACACACAAAAAAAACATCTGTCTCACCTCGTGATGTTGACTATCTCTATCTAGAGGGGAACCAATGATATATGACTAATTCTGTCATGGATCGTAAGGTTCAGGGGTACAGTGGATATCCAGTCAGTTAGGAGATGTGTGTCACTCCAGGAAAGGTCTGCAGTCCCTCACATTTTCAAAGGGGAAATTCCATGAGATCAGGACCAATAGTATGCTCCTCTTATGATGGAGCTGGTAGTCAGGATCACTCAAAAGTATATGATGATTAGTGATGGGCGAGCACTAAAATGCTCGGGTGCTCGATGCTCGGGTCGAGCAAATTGGACTGTTTGGGTGCTCGACCCGAGCAATGAGTCCAATGTAAGTCTAGGGGAAACTCGGACATTTTTCAGGCGGCTCCCCCAGGCAGTCTGCAGAGGGCCTAAAAATTTCCCAAATCGATGGGAGCAGTGCTCAAATGACATGGGAACTGCATGGGGAAGACCCCTGGAAGCATTTCTGACTCCCAGGTCACTGCTGTCAACAATGTTGTCAGAAGTATTACGCCACTTTTACGGACTCACAATAAAACATACTGTTATGATCTGCAACAAGTACTAAGGAAAGATAAGGGAAAACTGTCCCTACAGTAAAACTAAGCTGAATCCCTACGATGTAGCAGGCTGCCTGTTCCTAGTGAACAGACCCGCCTTAGTCCTCGGCTAGTCTGAACGAAGACCTATAGCATAAGGGGATAAGGGGAGGGGTCCCTAAAAGAACTAAGGACTGGAACAAAAATGGGACACCTCCTAAACAGAGAAGTTGTTGCAGAACACAAAAAGACAAACAGACAAAAAGGTACTAGAGGTCCCAGAAGGACCAGGAACTGACAGAGAAAGGCACAGAAGCACCTGGCTAGAGAAACAGTCAAACACTGAAGTCCAGCACAGCCAAAAGGGCGGAGCTGAAATATAAAGGCAGATGGTCACGTGACCGCAAAACACAAGATGGAAAAAAACAAACAGGAGGGTTCTAGCAGTACCCCCTCTTTTATGAGGATCCTCCGGATCCTCCAGGCCCAGGCCTATCTGGAAGCCTCTTGTGGAAAGCTTTAACAAGCCTAGGAGCAAAGACATCATCCGTCCTTACCCAGGAGTTCTCTTCGGAACCGAAACCCTTCCAGGAGACAAGATACTGTAATCTCCCTCTATGCCATCTAGAATTCAAGATACGAGAAATTTCAAATTCGCCGTCTTCCACCACAGAAGGAACTGTGACAGTGGCATCCCTATCTGACACATCAGCCTTTTTCAACAAGGAAACATGAAACACAGGATTAATCTTCCAGGAAGTAGGGACATCCAACCTAACAGCAGATGGGTTAACAACCTGAAGCACTTTAAATGGGCCCACAAACTTAGGACCCAGTTTTTTAGAGGTAATCCTCAACTGCAGGTTAGTTGAGGACAACCAATCCATGTCACCCACGGTAAACAAAACCTCCTTACGTTTCCTGCCAAAATACTTCTTGGACTTCTTGTTAGCCTCTTGAAGGTTGCAACGTACATTAATCTAAACTCTCTCCAAATCACCGGAAAAATTCTCCTCCTCTGGCACCACCGACCCCAATTTGGAGAACGAACAAAAACACGGATGTCTCACATTACAACAAAAGAAAGGAGAACACCCAGCAGAGGAACATGTATGATTGTTAAGAGCAAATTCCGCGAGAGGCAGAAACTCAGACCACACCTCTTGATTGTCCGCCACAAAACAACGCAAAAACTGTTCTACATCCTGGTTCTTTCTTTCAGTCTGTCCATTAGACTGAGGATGATACCCAGACGAAAATGACAAATGGACTCCAAACCTGTCACAAAAAGCACGCCAAAATCGAGCCACAAACTGAGGTCCTCTATCAGAAACAATATCTGTGGGAACACCATGAAGCTTGACAGTCTCCTTAACAAACGCCTTAGCGAGTGTCTTGGCGCAGGGCAACTTAATGAATGGAACCAAATGACACATCTTACTAAAACGGTCCACGACCACCCAGATGACAGTAAAACCCTCGGACACTGGAAGATCAGTAATAAAATCCATTGTGAGATGCGTCCAAGGGGCACTAGGAACCTCCAGAGGGCAAAGCAACCCCGCAGCAGGAGTATGTGAAGCCTTTGACCTAGCACACACAGTACATTGACGCACCCACTTGATGACTTCCTTCTGCCATCTAGGCCACCAAAAACTGCGACTGATAAGTCTCTTAGTCTCCGAAATTCCTGGATGACCTGCCAACCGAGACTCATGACACTCCACAAACAAATCTCTCCTAAAGGCTCTAGGCACAAACAACCTCCCATGGGGAGTGTAAGATGGAGCATCATCTTGAGCTTTCAGAATCCCATTCTCCAAAACGGAGTCCAATGCCGCCACCACCACAACTCCTTTCTGTAAAATGCTCTCCTCCTCCTCGGCACCGACCGTAGGAGAGAAGCTGAGAGATAAAGCATCGGCTTTAACATTCTTAGTACCAGGGATATAGGTAACAGAAAAATGAAACCAATAAAAAAAAGTGCCCACCTAGCTTGACGGGCATTCAAGCGCTTGGCAACATCCAGATAGATCAAATTCTTATGATCTCTGAACACCTGAATAGGAAATCTAGCGCCTTTCAAAAAATGACGCCAATGTCCTAACGCGAGTCTAATAGCCAGCAACTCCCGATTTCCAACATCATGATTCAGTTCGGTTTCCGAAATTTTTTCCGAAAAGAAGGCACAAGGATGTACTCCATTCTTGTTCTCCTGAGACAAAACTACTCCGACCCCCACCGATGAAGCATCAACCTCAACCAAAAAAGGCTTGGTCTCATCAGGCTGCATAAGGATAGGGACAGAACTGAACCTCTCTTTGAGATACTCAAATGCTTCAATGGCCTCAGTAGTCCACTGGACCGTATTCGCACCTTTCCTGGTGAGATCGGTCAGAGGCTTAACAATTACAGAAAAATTCTTAATGAATTTCCTGTAATAATTGGCAAAACCCAAAAATCTCTGTATAGATTTCAAACCAATAGGCCTAGGCCATTCCTGCACAGCCTGAGCCTTCACCGGGTCCATCTCAAAGCCCTTGCTGGAGACAATGTAGCCCAAAAACCTAATTTTCTGCACAGCGAACTCACATTTCTCCAGCTTAGCAAAGAGTAAATTATCACTCAGTAGCTGCAAAACTTCACGTACACTCTGCCAATGGGACTCTAGGTCTGGTGAATAAATCAAAATGTCATCCAAATACATCACCACATTCTTACCAATCAAATGTCTCAGGATGTCATTAATAAGGTTCTGAAAAAATGCAGGTGCATTGGTAAGACCAAAAGGCATCACCAGATTCTCAAAATGACCTACCGGAGTGTTAACAGCAGTTTTCCATTCATCATCCTCCTTCACTCGTAACAAATTGTATGCCCCCCGGAGATCAATTTTAGAGAACCACTTGGCCCCCACTAACTGGTTAAACAAGTCAGGAATTAACGGCAATGGGTAGGAATTGCGTACGGTAATCTTATTAATTTCATGAAAATCCAGACATGGACGTAAATGTCCCTCCTTTTTTTAACAAAGAAAAATCCAACTGCCACAGGCGACTTAGAAGGTCTAATGTGACCAACAGCCAGGCTAGTCTGTATGTACTCCTCCAAGGCCTTTCTTTCAGGGATAGTCAGATTAAACAAGCGACTCATGGGAAGAGTAGCTCCAGGAATAAACTCAATGGCGCAATCATAATCCCTATGAGGAGGTAAAACTTGCGACTCCTCCTCTGAAAAAACCCTCCAAAAATCTTGAATAGGTACAGGTAATTCCCTTTTTTCCACAGCCGCAATGTGACCATTACAACATTTATCATAGCACTTCGGACTCCAAGACTTAATCACATTAGTAGACCAGTCCAGGAAAGGATTGTGCAGTTTTAACCAAGGCAAACCTAAAACGAAGGTGAATTATCTAATACAACCAAGTCCAAAATTTCTTGGTGAACTCCATTGATAGTGAGGGGAAATACAGCAACATTGTGAGTAATACATTTCAAGGGGGTGTTTTCAATTGCAATCACAGAAATAGGTGATGACAAGGGTATGGATTTCAATTTAAGGTTGTCCAAAAACCCTTTATCAATCACATTAAGTGTTGAACCACAATCCACAAATACCTGAAATTCAATAAAATTTTCCTGCAAAGTAGTACTCCCAGAAAGAAATACTCCTGGAGAGTGTAAACAAGCTATACGGGTGTAAC
This sequence comes from Phyllobates terribilis, assembly GCF_046119375.1. NCBI lineage: Eukaryota > Metazoa > Chordata > Amphibia > Anura > Dendrobatidae > Phyllobates > Phyllobates terribilis. The sequence goes on from NW_027362762.1 coordinate 746,455,750, forward strand.
TGACCTTTTTTCTTTCTTTACTTAAACGAAGCTCACAATACTTAATCAAATGGTCAGCTTTACCACAATAAAGACACAATCCCTCGGCGAACCTCCGATCTATTTCCTGAGAGGAGAGCGACTTCGCGCCAACCTCCATCGGTTCTCCGCCGTCAGAGCAGATTTTCTGGGCACTAGGACCTGGAATTACAGGAGTCTTTACCTCATTCTGTCTAAATCTCAGTCTCCTATCTACAGCTAATTGCATGGCATCCTGCAGAGTCTCAGGTGGGGGGAATGCAATTAGCAAATCCTTAACCCTTTCACTCAGACCAGCAAGAAATAGACTTTTCAGAGCCGGATCATTCCATTTAACTTCTGAGGCCCATCTTCTGAAGTGTGTACAATAATTTTCAACATCACCTGACACCTGATTCAAACGCCTGAGTTCTGCCTCAGCAGATGAGATTCGATCAGGATCGTCATATAATAGCCCCATAGCAGAAAAAAATTCTTCTACAGACCTTAAACATGAATCATTAGGTTGGAGAGAAAAGGCCCACCCCTGTGGTTCTTTGCACAAAAGTGACATAATAAAACCAATGCGCTGTGATTCATTCCCAGAGGACCTTGGTCTCAAACGAAAATATAACAAACAAGCATTTTTAAAGGAAAAAAAATCTTGCTGTTTACCATAAAAAAACATCAGGAAGTCCTACCTTGGGTTCCACAAAATGCGCTTCGAACAGCTACTCACGTGTTGCTCGAACTTGGCTACCTCCAGAGACAATCCCTGCAGGCGTTGAACCAAATCCTGGACGGAAACCATACTGATCCCCGAATTTCTTTCCTTTTAGTTTTTTTTTTTTTTGGGCTGAACTTACTGTTATGATCTGCAACAAGTCCTAAGGAAAGATAAGGGAAAACTGTCCCTATAGTAAGACTAAGCTGAATCCCTACGATGTAGCGGGCTGCCTGTTCCTAGCGAACAGACCCGCCCTAGTCCTCGGCTAGTCTGAACGAAGACCTATAGCATAAGGGGAGGGGTCCCTAAAAGAACTAAGGACTGGAACAAAAATGGGACACCTCCTAAACAGAGAAGTTGCTGCAGAACACAAAAAGACAAACAGACAAAAAGGTACTAGAGGTCCCAGAAGGACCAAGAACTGACAGAGAAAGGCACAGAAGCACCTGGCTAGAGAAACAGTCAAACACTGAAGTCCAGCACAGCCAAAAGGGCGGAGCTGGAATATAAAGGCAGATGGTCACGTGACCGCAAAACACAAAATGCGTTTTTGCACTTTTGCATTGCTTTCAACCGTGACAAATGCATTCACTGGTAAATGTCTTTTTAACATTTTACAACCTTATCTGACCATGTGGTGTGTGACACATCATCAGACACATCCTGTTTCATTTATGATGGAGGGACTCTGAAAGTCACAAAACCTATTTTTATAGGGCCATCGGGTGGCCCTTACTATTCTTAAAGGGCCAGCAGTCATCCCTAGCTATTGTTAGAGAACCATCAGCCCGCTATGCTTTGTTGTTCCCATTGTTAATGAGTGGGTCTCCTGTACTGTTATTGTGTATGCAGTGACTGCAAGGGCTGCCAAAAATTTGGAGGCACGCCAATGCCCCTTGGAAGAGACGGAGAGGTTGGAGAACCTCCTAAAAGCAATGTTCCCATTATTAGGAAGTGGGTCTCCCATTATGTTTGCCTATGCAGTGAATGCAAAAACTGGCAAAAATTTGGAGTCACGCCAATGCCGCTTGGAAGAGACGTAGAGGTCGGAGAGCCTCCTAAAAACAATATTCCCATTATTAGGAAGTGGGTCTCCCATAGTGTTTGCCTATGCAGTTAATGCAAAAGCTGCCAAAAATTTGGAGGCACTCCAATGACGTAAAGGTCAAAGAACCTCCTAAAAACAATGTTCCCATTGTAACATCCCTGGCGGCGTGCTTGCAGGGCTTACCACCTCCCACCATGCAAGACCGCAATCTTACCTTTCAGGCCAGGCTGCACACTTTGCTCCAGTACCTGCTGTTTGTATGTCTCTTGTCTTCTGGTTTAGGGCGGCGGCGCTGTTACTTCCTGATTCTTAAAGCTACAGTGTGCGCAGTCCTAATGCGTCCCCAGCCTATTGCTGTGAGTCACTGGATACTTAAACCCCCTCCACCCAGTAGGAGGTGCCTGAGCAACAATTTCTTTCAGTGTGTTCTGTGCAGCTGAGTTGCCAGGTCCTGTCCTGTATCATGTCTGTTCTGCCACCCTGGGGGCTGTATACCCAGGCCTGTTGCCTGTATCTGTGACTTCTAGTCTGTTTCTGCCACCCTGGGGGCTGAGTTCCCAGGCTCGTTCCTGTATCTTGCTCCTGGTTCACTTCCTGTCTGAACAGTGTCCTAGACCGTTACCTGTTTGTCTCTATGTCCGAACCTTCCCTTTTCCTGCAGTGTCTGAACCTGCACCTAACTCCAACTCGTTGTCTCTGTACTTCTGTTTGTGAGTTTTGTGTCCACTCGCTACTTCATTGTAAGTACCTTGTGTGTATCTGGTTCTGCTTGTCCGGTTTTCCTGCCTCCGATCTACCTCCTGTGTTCTAACTATCTTCCTGTATTTTCCAGTCTGTTCCATGTGAACAGAGCCCTGTCCTGTCTGCCTGCACCTTCTGCTCTGCTCTGCTTGTTCACCGCACCTGCGGTTCCGTTATGCTCTGCTTGTTCACCGCACCTGCGGTTCCGCTCTGCTCTGCTTGTTCACCGCACCTGCGGTTCCGCTCTGCTCCGCTTGTTCACCCCACCTGTGGTACCGCTCTGTTCTGCTAGTTCACCGCACCTGCGGTTCCGCTCTGCTCTGCTAGTTCACCGCACCTGCGGTTCCGCTCTGCTCTGCTAGTTCACCGCACCAGCAGTTCCGCTCTGCTCTGCTTTTTCACCGCACCTGCAGTTTTGCTCTGCTCTGCTTTTTCACCGCACCTGCGGTTTTGCTCCGCTCTGCTAGTTCACCGCACCTTCGTTTTTGCTCCGCTCTGCTTGTTCACCGCACCTGCGGTTTCGCTCCGCTCTGTTTGTTCACCGCACCGGCGGTTTCGCTCTGCTCTGCTTGTTCACTGCACCAGCGGTTTCGCTCTGCTCTGCTTGTTCACCGCATTGGCGGTTTCGCTCTGCTCTGCTTGTTCACCGCATCCGCGGGTTCACTTTGCTTTGCTGTCCACCGCACCTGCGGCTCCGTTCCTGTGTCCCAGTCTGTACTGGTCCCTATCCTGCCTGCGTTCCTACCTGCCAGTACCCGCCTGTCTACATGCCAGCCGTGCCTTCCAGTGCCCACCTGTCTGCATGCCAGCCGTGCCTGCCAGTGCCCACCTGTCTGCATTCCAGCTGTGCCTGCCAGTGCCCACCTGTCTGCATACCAGCCGTGCCTGCCAGTACCCACCTGTCTGTATGCCAGCCTAACCTGCCTGTTCCTGCATTCCCCGGTGTGGGTCAACAGCTGTGACCGGGGTCTGACCTGGCGTAGCACCTGGTCCCTCTGCTCGGTTCCTCCCTGGTTCACGGAGTCGACTGAGCCGCCGTGTGACCTTGGTCAGACCGAGTTGATACTTAGTTACGCCCCACCAGGCACTCCTCGGTTCATGGTCCAGTGGGATCACTGATCAAGCTCACGCCAGTCAGTCCGGGCGCGAGCGTAACACCCATCATTAGGAAGTGGGTCTCCCATAGTGTTTGCCAATGCAGTGAATTCAAAATCTGCCAAAAATTTGGAGGCACTCCAATGCCCCCTGGAATAGAGATGTAGAGGTCAGAGAGCCTCCTAAAAACAATGTTCCCATTATTAGGAAGTAGGTCTCCCATAGTGTTTGCCTATGCAGTGAATGCAAAATCTGACATTTGGAGGAACTCCAATGCACCTTGCAAGACACATAGAGGAGGTGATATGGTAGATATGATGGTGAATGATATGGCGATGGAGGATGAGGAGAAGGAGAAGGACAAGAGCAAATAGACAAAATCAGGAAGCCTATACCCATGTCTGGGTGTGAAGACAGAGGTGCATGGGAATAGAATTAGACCTCCCAAAAAAACACACTGTCTTCGAGTTTATGTTACGCTGCTATCATTCGGTGGTGTTGAGAAGTCTGGCCCAATCCAGCCATTGTTCATTTTTATAAGAGTCAGCCTGTCAGCATTTTCAGTTGACAGGCGTATGCGTCTATCGGTTATAATTCCACCAGCGGCACTAAAAACCCGCTCTGATAAAATGCTAGCGGCAGGGCAGGCCAGGACCTCCAAGGCGTAGAGAGCCAGTTCATTCCACGTGTCCAGCTTGGATACCCAGTAATTATAAGGCACAGAGGAATCACGGAGGATGTTGGTGAGGTAGGCAAGGTACTCCCTCACCATCTTGCACTCCTTGTGAGAGTACCCCACACCTCAAGGCCTATAAGATGGGATGGTTTGAGAAAACTGTCCCAGAACTTTGACAGTGTTCCCCTGCCTCTGCTGGATTGGAGTTGTGTCTCTCTCGCCTGTACTCCTTGGTTGTCCAACGAACTGTGACCTCTGCCGCCAGCGTTTTCAGACCATGCCTGGCTGTAGGTTCAGCGGTGTCAGCTGCAGATCTGGGTGCTCTTTCAGAGCTGTCCACAACTCTTCAGCGTTGTGCGTTTTGTCACCTAAGCATATTAGCTTCAGCACAGCCTGTTGCCGCTTGGCCGAGGCAGTGCTGCAGTGCTTCTAGCTTACGACTGATGTGGTCATTTCGGAGATGGATGCTATAGAAGAGGAGGAGGTGCAGGAGCTGTTGAATGTTGGGGCAACAATGAATGACCCAGGGCCCGCAATCCTCAGCATCGGGAGGACGTGTTCCATCCCAAGGTCCGACTGGGTCCCGGCTTCCACTATGTTAACCAAGTGTGCCATCAGTGAGATGTACCGTACCTGCCCATAAGCACTTGTCCACGTGTCCGTGGTTGGGTGGTCTTTCCCAGTAACTGCGTTGTTGAGGGCATGGCTAATGTTGTGGGACACATGCTCGTGTAATGCGGGGACAGCACACCGGGAGAAATAGCGGCGACCGGGGACCGAGTACCGAGGGATGGCCGCCGCCATCAGGTTGCGGAAAGCTTCCATCTCCACAAGCCTAAAAGGCAACATTGCGAGCGCAAGCAGTTGCAAAATGTGTGAATTTAGTAGTGTGGGCTGTGGGACGTTGGCTGCGTATTTGCGCTTGCGTTCCAAGGACTGGGCTAGGGACAACTTAATGCTGCGCTGGGACATGGAAGTGGACGTGCTTGCTGATGGTGCTAGTTGAGAGTGTGCAATGACAGGTGCAGGGCAGGAGGCATCTTCGCATGCGCCATGGACAGAGGATTGGCTTGCATGCACAACAGCGGAAGAAGTAGTGGTGCCACCCGCATACACTGTTCCTAGACCCTGGGGTTCGGCCCACTTAGTCAGGTGCTTTGCTGCCATGTGCCTGATCATGCTGGTGGTGATCAGGCTGGTAGTTTTGCTACCCCTGCTGATGCTAGCCTGGCAGGTGGTGCAAATGGACTTTTTGGGGTTACCGGCAGAGTCTTTAAAAAACAACCAGACTCAGGAAGACCTAACGGTTGTACTGGCAATTTCTGTCGTGTTGATGTTACGGAGAACTGGTGCCCGCCTTCTGTCTGCGGCTGGTAGTTTTGCTACCCCTGTGTTATGATCTGCAACATGAACTAAGGAAAGATAGGGGAAAGCTGTCCCTACAGTAAGACTAAGCTGAATCCCTACGATGTAGCGGGCTGCCTGTTCCTTGTGAACAGACCCGCCTTAGTCCTCGGCTAGTCTGAACGAAGACCTATAGAATTAAGGGAGGGGTCCCTAAATGAACAAAGGACTGGGACAAAAATGGGACACCTCCTAAACAGAAGTTGTTGCAGAGCACAAAAGACAAACTGACAAAAAACACTAGAGGTCCCAGAGGACCAAGCGAACTGACAGAGATAGGCACCGAAGCACCTGGCTAGAAAGACAGTCAAACAACACTGAAGTCCAGCAAAGCCAGGAGGGCGGAGCTGGAATATATAGGCAGATCGTCACGAGACCGCAAAACACAAGATAGCAAAAACTAACAGGAGGGTTCTAACACCCTGCTGATGCTGGCCTAGCAGGTGGTGCAAATGGCCTTTTTGGCGTTATCGGCAACTTCCGTCGTGTTGATGTTACGGGGAACGGTTGCCCGCCTTCTGTCTGCGGCCACCACACTGCTTCTTTCTGCTTGTTGTGGTGCTACACTTCCCTCCCCCTGTGTGCTGCTGTCCTCGCTCGGTATGTTCCCCTGCAAGGTTGGGTCAGTTACTATATCATCCACCACCTTCCACTTTCGCATCCTGGTCCTCCTCCTGCATTTCTGGCAATTGTGTCTCATCATCGTCCAACTGTTGTGACAGTTTCCCACCGTCGCCTTCATGTGACTATGGCTGCTCAAATATTTGGGCATCGCTACATGCGATCTCGTCTTGCCCCACTTCAAGTGGACCTGGTGAGAGGCCCGAATCTATAAATGGAAAAGTGAACAGCTCTTCGGAGTGTCCAAGTGTGGGATCAGTTGTCTCTGGGCACTCGGCATGGTGGGAGGAAGGAGGATCAGGGTGGGGAATATGCATTCCAGACTCACAGCTATTGAGACTTGACCGTGTGGAAGACAGGGTGGTGGTGTTGGTGCTAAGTGACTGGAAGCATTATCTGCTATCCAACCAATAACCTTTTCACACTGCCCTGTGTTCAATAGTGGTGTTCTGCGGTCCCCTAATAGGAAGGTCGAGCAAGAAGATGTGGGTGTTTGTTGTGGCGCAATTTCAGCTAGCCCACGGCCTCGGCCTCGGCCTCGTCCTCTGCATGCACCATCATCACCATCACGTCCACTTCCCTGTCCCTTACCACGCTCCTTGCTCATTTTAAATGGAGGACAATATTTTCCACATTTACTACAAATGGCTGGATTTGAACCGCTGTGATATGTGATACGTGTGACGGAAAACCACAGTTTTAAATAGCTTGCCTGTAGGTAACTATTTTTAAGAGCGACCTCGTGTCAATAACTTCACTGACACACTGCAACAAAATTTCAAAGGAGGCCAGAAATGGTGATCCGTGTGACGGACAAATCACAGTTTTAAATAGCTGGATTTTTAGCACTGTAATATGAAAAGGATCTGGCTGTATTCTGCAGTGCCAACAAGCAAATGGAGCAGAAAAACTCTGTTCTCTGGATTGCATTTTAAGCAAATAATCAGGATTAAGATCCAAAAAAAAAATTATTCCTGACCCCTGATACCTGGGGCTATTTCTAGAAATATCTGTAAAAGCACCATCAGCAGACAGAACTGGAATAGACCCCCTTGCTATGTGCACTGCAGTCTGCTATATACCCTGCCTGGCACTGATCTATGCAGCTGAATTAGTCCTCAGAAGAACTGTTAGTTGAGATGGATATGTGAATAATATATGCTGGTATACCTACATTAAGTAAGAAACAAGCAAATCTCTCCCTAGCTCAGCAGCACCACTCCGTACATTGCCTGATTCCGGAGTAGACTGTGACGAGCACAGCGGCGCCAGGTCTGATATAGACCTGATGACGCTGTGCGGCCAGCCAATCACTGTAATGCCACAACCAACATGGCTGCGGCATAGTGTGTGGCAGACAATCCCTGCATGTTCATTGGCGCTCTAAAGAGCACCAAGCATGCAGGGAGGGGACCCGAGCTCCCGCCGAGCAACCCCAGAAATACTCAGCGAGCACCGAGCATGTCAAGCAGTGAGATGCTCGGGCGAGCATCGAGCAGTAGCAAGCATGCTCGTTCATCACTAATGATGATGACTAGGATCAGAATTACAATGACAGAAAGAATAAATAGACTGAAGAAATAGGTGGCTTTGGCACTATATCCGAACAGTGTTTCTAATCAGTACATAGGTCTGTCTATAGAGTGAGCCCTCGTCTGAGATCTTGGTTGTGTCATGTTTGAGCTAAATTAAAACTAGGTTACCCTTAGCAAGCTTTTTATATACTCTCTTTGAAATCCAATTTGAAAATGATTGTATCCATTTGCAAAATGTAAACCAAATCTCCACCAGCCTAGCCTGATAAGATCTTCCCTTTTCCCTAAGAACTGCTGAGATCTCACAGTGCTCAATTCAAGCTGCAGCTGTAAGTCAGCCTTGGTGGGTGGCGATTGAATACACCTGAAATCAGGAACTATTGAACTGGATTAAAAAAAATGATCATTTTATTCTCAGGCTCATAGACAGGTCTAGATGTGTTTAATGTATGCCATATGTATTGTAATATCTGATAATAGATCCAATTTAATGGGAACCTGTCAGCAGGATTTGACCCCCAAAATCATGTACATGTGCATACAGCTCTTGCAAAGGCAAGTCCAATCATACCTTTAGCTAGACATTTCGTTTTTCAGTTACCAAGAAATCTGTATTTGAATTGATATTCAGATGAGGCTGAAGTGCCTTTGGTGCATGGAAGCTCTTCCCACATCAAATCCCCACCCAACACTATGTGACTTTAAGCATAGGATCTGTCAGTCAAGCAGGAGAAAGCAGCACTAGTTGGGGAATAGAGCTGGAGTGACTGAGGGTTGGAAACAGCTTCCACACAGTGAAAACACTTAAACCTCATTTACATATCAATTCAAGTGCAGATTTCTTGGTAATTGAGGAACAGACTGTCTGGGTAAAGGTATTGCTGGTCTTGTCTTTGTGAGAGGTACATGTGCATTTAGAGTTTGTCAGCACAGAATGACTGTGCAAACCAAGTACAGGCACTCGGCGCACCCTTGCTGTTACCAAAAATGTAAGTGCACCTTCCCACCTACTTGTTTTATATCTCTCTGCCCTTCTCTATAATTCCAGAGCTGTCAATCAAAGAAGAGGGTGTGTGGAGATAGAGGGAAAACAAGTAGGTGGAATGGTGCAGTTAAATGTTTGGCCACACCAAGGATGCACAGAGAGACTGTATTTTATTTCAACAGACTGAAAGACTCCCTTGTAGTTTTTTTTTGAGAGAGAAGGTGAAATCCTGCTGACAGATTGTTCTTGAGACTACCCTTTTAAAGGGCAAAGTTCATTTTAATCAATTGGTCAGAGGAGGAAACAAATAGAGTATACAGACAGGACAGCAGTGGATCACAGCTGATTCTTTCTGTGAGGTAAAAAATTGGTTGAAAATAGTCAGGGAAATGTTTTACCTCACAAAAAAAATCAGATGCAATCCTATACTGTCATGTCTGTATAATCTTTTGTTTCCTGCCCAGGAGATGTGGTATGATCAGACCATGTTCCTGTACGATCAGACACAGCCATTACACAGGGAAACATTTATAAGATTATCTCAGCACGGGAACATTTTTTTTAACACATTCAATTGTGGAAGTTATCTTTATTCCATGATCTAGCGATTAAAATGCTCTTTATTCGTGGGACAACCCCTTTAAGCTGGCTTAATACTTTTAACCACTCTCTATACAGAAATAAAGCTACACTTTAATAAATATTTTGGAATCGCCAGAATTGATTTGTGTTTAACTCTTTCTTTTTTTTCATATTTTTGCAGGATATTCCGGTCATTCCAATTACAACTACATTTTTGGAAAGAACCTTACCTTCCGTTGGGGGTTTACTGACTCTTTTTGGATTTTCAGCAGTTATAACAACTGTCGTTTTAGGTTTAACCGTTTACAAAAAAGGACTTCCTATTCAGAATTAACAGTTGCTTTATTCCAAAGATTTAGTTCTAGTCTACAATTCTAGTCTGTGAAATATCTTATTGTAACTCATTTCATAAATGATCAGTTAACTTGTGCTCCAATAATCCCCATGTTGTTTAAGAATAATTTTCATGTCAATGATTGAAAATATCATTAACTTAGTATTGGATTATTTTGTAGCTTACTTTTTTAGTGTTAGTTTTTTTAGAACATATTCTTTTTGTTACTTCCTAAATATTTTGCAAAGCAGCAAATCTTGACAAAACTGCTGAATGCCAATTCTACATATATTTTGTGAGGTTTGTACAAGACACAATTGATTGACGCTATTCAACATAAGTCTAAGATTCATTGCCCGAGTCAATGTTTAATGCAATTTCTATGTCACAAGCTACGTTTCAACTATTTTATAAAAGTCACCCCAATTTGGTTTCTTTTAAGTTGATGTTTGTTACTAATTGAGTAATGAAAATAGCCCATAGTGAATAAATAATGAATAAAATTTAAGCTTTATAACTTGCTAGTGAGGGTTACTATTTAGTGCAGCCTTGCCCTTTTAGGAAATTACACATTGTTGCTACTAGGTTTTTTTTACAGGAAAATATTGATGATGCCGCATGGTTTCGATAATCCCAGCTTTTTATTGCTGCTTTCAGTTGACTTTACTTAGCCTGGAAGAACTAGTCTGAAAGTATACAATTACCTCAGAACATTTATAATAAGGTATCTTTTTTACATATATCCACAATACTACATGTATAATGAACTATATTTTGTACATATAAGTTTAATTTATCCATTTTACATGCGCTTCCTTTACCAGTGTAATTAGTTTAAATTACTCTAAAGTATTACTCTCTCTTAAAGAAAAAAACCCCATAAAGAACAGTTCAATTATTTCACAATTTAAATTTGGTCACTAGACATATTATAGTGTGCATTGTGTGTTACAAACACACTATCCATAAGTATCACAGAATATGATATTAGCATTTGATTTAATTTACATAAATAGTGGTAATTGGCTTAAACTGAGAAAGCAGAGGTTTGGCTACAAGATTAAATTTCTCATGCCGTACCGTAAGGTGCCGCCATTTGAGGCAGTTGCCCAGAGCAGCTGCATGCTTCTTGGCTAAGTCTATCCCCAAAGTGGCACTGGTGTCGAGACATAATATTTCAATGCATGCACCTCAGCATTCAGTAGTGAACATTTCGTACCCATGCTTACAGAGCAAGAAGAAATTAATGGGCCAGTGGCCATCAAAATACAGCTGCCGGCCCAAACATTGTGGTCTCTGGGAATCTGCCTGGGGGCTGGATAAAAAGTAATTGAAGGCCGTAAATGGTGCGTGGGCCTGAGGTTCCCCACCCCTGACATACAGTGTGTGTAACATACAGCACGGAGTGTATGTAACATATATTGTATGTATAGCATCCATATTTAAAAATACCGGCAGCGCAGGCGAGCGTTCGTAAGTGTAAACATGATGGCAATCTCCCAACTAACAAGCAAAATGTTCATTCATCTGATGATTGGCTCTTTTATCATTGTTCTAGGCAGCACTTTACTGTGTCGATAAGAGATGTGGTATTGATGACATGATACGGTACCATATATATAATGATATATTAACAATCGTTCTGTCCCATAGTTCTTCATTAGCCTGCGTAAGAGCCCGATAGAAAAGCGCCAAACAGCTTGAATATAGCCAATTGGTGCTCATTTAATGGACTAAATGCACCCTGTTTCTATATTATAGTGCAATATGTTAGCATTTGGGGCTCCACTTTTAATTTTGCCTAGGGCTATATATTATCTAAAACAGGTCCTGGCTATAGTACACAGCTTTGCATAAATACGTTTGGCACTGGTGGTCACAGACTGATTCTTTCAGACAAAATGATCTAAAAAAAGGCATCTTGGTAACAATCAGAACCCAATTTGAAATCACTACAGGGTTTTATGATGATTAAGAATTGGGAGAATTATGTAGAGTACGAGTTACGACAGTGACAACAATTGAAATCCAGTTTTAATGAATGACACATTGATTTAGGAATTAGTAACTACTTCGTTCAATCATAATTTAATTAGTCATACTCTCAATGATGTTAAAACAATGTCTATTGTAAAACTGAGGCTGTATATTACATTTTTAAATTTGTGAACACTTTAATTTGACCTTAACATATTAATATTGTGTGGTGTAAGAAATAAAAACAGATGCTAACCTATCAAATCCCCCTTACTCTTCCACACTGTTACCTGTGACCCGTGGCAGTCTCCATGCCCTCTTTCCTGATATCACATAATGTTTGCAACCAATTAGCTTGCAATGATCAATTCTAACTTTGACATTCAGTTCACCAGTCTCTCTTTTTTACAGTGGAGGCCTGGTAGGTGAGTATCTTTAGTTTTTTCAATTTTTACACAACACAATTTAAATATAAAATTTAATAGTGGACAATCCCTTTAAATGCCTGGATACTTGCTTGATCCTGGGAAGTCATAAACCTTCTTTAGGTTGATGACATCACCATGTTTACATTCTAAATCTACTCTTGATTGACAATGATAACTGTTAAGATAAAGTTTGTTACTGCATAGCTCTTTTGTAATCCAATTGACCTTTACAATTTGCATGTAACATTTGAAAAAAGATAATAAGATGAGTGAACAGAAAATGATCAGTGTTCGTATCTATATTAGAAATGTAATTTCAGTAGTGGATATATATACATATATTTACACATATGTAATTGTGACTAATACAATTTGTTGGAAGTCAAACATCCTGATAGTCAAAATTAGTAGTAATTTACTTATAATTACATTGTCAAATTCTTGCCTACTAATGTACTTTCAAATTAAAGAATACAATGTAATAAAAAGCTAGAACTCATGTCATGTAGTGGTGAATCTATTAATGTTTGGGTATTGGTTAATCATTGTACAATGTTTACATTGTATCAGTTAGAAAATCTATCAATGTTTGATAAAGTGTTAAAATAATGTGTTGGATAGAGAGTGTTTTGGTGAGGATAAAGTAAGCTGTCAGTATTTCTCTCTATTCCCACCTCCAAATTTCAAAATAGGTAATTTTTACTCAATGGCCTGGCACTGGGTAGCAATAGGTATCTTCTTAATACATTATGTCAATTTGCCAGTGGTTGGAGAAGATGCTGTATTACTTCCGGCACTATTAGCCCAAATGTCACATATAATTGACTAGCTACTATGAAGCCACCTGTAGCCAAAGCCATGAAAGGTGGAGGAGTGTTTATCTGAAAAATACAGTGGCCCCATATCTTTTTTACTGGTTGCTGTTAGCCAAATTGACAAACTTTTTGTGACATTTGAATAAATAGTGCATTGTAATTTTCATCATATTATACATCTCCAACCTGTGACAACATCTCAGATCCAGATCTAGAGCTCACCCTTCAGCTAAATTTTATGACTTCATATGTGGATAAAAATATGGAGGAAGAGAAAAATCTGGGATGTGTTATTCTCCTCAAGAACACTTTCGTTTTTTATATCTGTTCCTTGAAAACAGAAACTTTATGGTTAAATTTGTGGTAATATAGCAAGTTTTTCCTGGTATTGGTAGAAAACTACCTACCATAAGTGGTAAACCTGTTCATGCTACATATATAATAAAAGAGACTCTGTAACATACAAAACTCCCCGTAAGCAACGGTAATCATAAAAAAGGCAGATTGTAAATTCATTTTTAATCTAGTTATTGTTTCTACTCAATTTCCTTACACAAGGAGGCTAGGCTGTGCTATATATGTTAGTGAACAAGACCTAGAAGTCCTCTACATTATAAACAGACTATTAAGAATCCTTTCTGTGTATTAACATACACTGCAGAGCCCATTTGTGGGCACATTTGTGGGCACACAGCAGTGCATTTGTGTGCAGAAGTAAGTAAAACACGAAAGTTGATGGATTCGGAATCAATAGAGCAGATTTTAATACCTAATTTTAAGACGTAGACTAGACAGTCTTAAAATGCACACAGTAGCTCGTGCTGGATAATAGATATAGTGACTGTTAAGTCTAAGGGTCCAATTCATCATTTTCATTATTTTAACTGACTTTTCTATTTTTGCTTTGTGATATTTGTTGATGTTTTTTGCGCCAAATTCAAAAAAATTGTGCATATGGTTAATGGATTTTAAGCTATTTACTGATTATTGTAGTTTAGTGAGTTTTAGTGAGACAGAGTCTCTTTTGGATTCACCTTATTGAGCAACCATTTTTTTTATTTAAAATAATCGAGCAGTGTGTCGTTAGAATGAACCATAAAGCTAAAGATACCAAATAACAAAAGGAAACTACGATAAATGTTTTAAAAGCACATTATTACAGATGTTGAAAACTTTTAAGATGACTTTGCTAATGTCCTGTGTTTGTGGTGATGTGTCAAGTTAAAATATGCTACATCTGTAAATCTGTTCTGCCTAGATTCCTCAAATCCAATGCTGCGAGCCATCCTCTGGTGTTCTAGATTTGGTTTAGTAGAAGTTGAAACCAGAAGAAGGCGGACTTGTTACAACCATAATCCAGAAGCTAAAATGCACATTACAGTTGCGTGAAACTAGGTTAATGTGGCTATCCTAACCAGTAATGAATCTTGAGACTGTTAACTGAAAATAGTGGGATCATTTAGTAGCCTACAAATGGAGCCCTGCCTAAATCATGTGTTAGAGTTTGAGTTCATTATTGCTAATTCTAGGGCAGATTACTATTAGTGAATATAGTCACAATTTTTCTTAATCAGTTAGGATCATGTTATAAATAAAGTTTGGATTTTTAAAAAATATTTTAGCAGAAGCAATCATTTTTAAATATATTTCCATTCATGTTAAATTACAATAACAATATTGCAGAATTTATTCAAAGTACTAAAGGTGGGTCCTTGTTGAACACATTGCTGAAGTATATATGGTATGTCTATTAGCACTAACGCATCCAACAGACACCCATTTTTACTCTTTTGAAATATAGAGGCTTGTGCCTTAAATGGATTGTGTTTTCTACAAGTGCCTCTGTGGTAGTGTTATGAATCAACTTGTGAAATCTTATTGTTGGATCAGATATTTATGGTTTTGAGAAGTGAACAAATGTAACTTTAAAATAAAACTACAGCTTCACGTGTCAATTTATATTCGGTCTAACCTTAGTGAATATTTTAATAAATCAAATATATAATATAAATGGGAATTATATATTGATGCTAATATTGTACTTCCTGTGGTGAGTAATATCTTTTACTGTTATTAATTAGTGATGAGCGAATATGTTCGGTGATACTCAGATATCACTCCAGTATCTGGGTGCTCGCATGTGCTTGGTACTTGCTGAGCATTGACTGGTGCTCGGATTTGAAGCTCGAATCCCAGCCCCACATGATTGACGCCTGTTACACAGTCAGTAAACATGCAGGGATTGCCTGCCAGTCACTGTAATGGCGTAGCTGTCTTCATAGTTTGATTTTCTGGCCGCATACCTCATTAGAGGTTATAAAAGGACAGGTGCCGCTATGCTCGGCACACTGACGCCATTGCACAGCTCAGGGACAGCTGTGATTGGAGGGAGAGAGCAGTTATCCAGGGCTATGTGTGCACAGTTTAACTAATCAGAGTCCTCCAGTGCTGATGCTGAGAACCTAAAGAATGGGTAGCCACCAATAACAGAAGGAATATCTGTCTATTCTATATGTATAATATGGTGGAAAAAACATAGAAACCAAAGGGATGGAAGGAAATTATTCATATTTATAAGAAAAATTACAAAATGATGTACAATATACAATCAAATCATGGAAATCAGAGGAAATTATGGCTAAAACAATATGGGAGATGGAACACAACCATAGACAAGAGACAACTAATCCCAGCATCCCTGGTTCCCAAAAGTCCCACGGATAGCTAATGAATGTGACAATCCAAGATAGCTGCCGACACTAATAGGAGCCTATATAAGAGCAATGGGTACACTCATAAATAGTTTATGATGGAAGAACACATGCACAGTAAATACTTGTATATAAGGACTAGTTCATAAAGGGCTATGCAGTTATATAGATGGCAAGGCCAATGAGCTGGCAGGTATACAGATCAAAATATAAATGCACAGAGTCTATATCTAAATTGCATTCAAATGAGAAAAAATTCAATGGAGAAAGGTCAATGCAACCAAATGGTTAATACACATCCCAACAAGACACAGCGATCATATAATAATACTTAAAGAATTACCACTACCCAATATCGAGGGAGAGGGATAGTGCTACCGAGAAATTGTGTGTGCACATGACATGGCACAAAAATCAGCTTACCATCCCACTAATACAGGTGCATCTCACTAAATTAGAATATCATCAAAAAGTTAATTTATTTCAGTACAAAAAGTTAAACTCATATATTATTTAGAGTCATTACAAACACAGTGAATTATTTCAAGTGTTTGTTTCTGTTAATGTTGATGATTATGGCTTACAGCCAATGAAAGCACAAGTCATTATCTAAGTAAATTGGAAAAATTAGCAAAAAACACCTGCAAATGCTTCCTAAGCATTTAAAAAGGTCCCTTAGTCTGTTTCAGTAGGTTCCACAATCATGGGGTAGACTGCTGACTTGACAGATGTCCAAAAGGCAGTCAATAACACTAAGTAAATGCAAAGTAAATTTTGCATTTCATTTGGAAATCAAGGTCCCAGAGTCTGGAGGAAGAGTGGAGAGGCACACAATCCAAGCTTCTTGAAGTTTAGTGTGAAGTTTCCACAATAAGTGATGGTTTGGGGAGCAATGTCATCTGCTAGTGTAGGTCCACTGTGTTTTAACAAGACCAAAGTTGGCACAGCCATCTACCAGGAAATTTTAGAACACTTCATGCTTCCCTCTGCCGACAAGCTTTTTCGAGATGGAAATCTCCGGCAGGACTTGACACCTGTCCACACTGCCAAAAGTACCAATACTTGGTTTTAAAACAACAGTATCACTGTGCTTGATTGGCCAGCAAACTCGCCTGACCTTAACCCCATAGAGAATCTATGGGTTATTGTCAAGAGGAAGATGAGAGACTCCAGACCCAACAATGCAGACGAGCTGAAGGCTGCTGTCAAAGCAACCTGCGCTTCCATAACACCTCAGCAGTGCCAAAGGCTGATCGCCTCCATGACATGCCGCATTGATGAAGTAATTGATGCAAAAGGAGCCCCGACCAAGTATTGAGTGCATTTACTGAATATACATTTCAACAGGCCAACATTTCGGATTTTAAAAACATTTTTCAAGCTGTTGTTATATAGTATTCTAATTTACTGAGATAATGACTTTTGTGTTTTCATTGGCTGCAAACCATAGTCATCAACATTAACAGAAATAAACACTTGAAATAGATCACTCTGTTTGTAATGACTCTATATAATATATGAGTTTCACTTTTTTTATTGAAGAACTTAAATAAATTAACTTTTTGATGATATTCTAATTTAGTGAGTCGCACCTGTAGGTATAGGAAAAACCATCTGTGGTCTGGTGTAAGTCAGGAGGATAGCCATGCTTATTAATCAGTAAAGACATATGATGATCACTATATTACCTTGAGACATAGTACACTGCTGTGGGAGACACAGGAGGGGCTATGAGAGCACCTCAACGTGCGTTTCGTCTGTGTGGCTCCATCAGGAGGCGTGGCTTAAAGTTAAGAGGTGGGTACTATTATAGCGATGGTGGCTAATGAGTCGGCAAATCAGTGCACTGCCTGAAATGTTGCTCTGCCCTAGTGATGGGGGGACATGCGTCATCCCCTCCATCACCACAGCAGTACAAAGCCGCCTGCCACGCCGCCAGCGTCAAGTGTGTCTGTGCCGTAACGAAGTAGGAAGGTGCTATTGCTGAACCACCATACTAACAGTCCTTCTAAGGGCTAATCCTGTGCTTTTCTATTTGTATCAGATTTATTCTGCATTTAGCCTAGGGAGGGACAGTTGCAGGAGCAGGGAGAGTGGCAGAATACTGCCTCTAGGTAGGGATCAGGACTTTGCAGTCTGTTGCTAAATATATAGCTCCTGCACATGACCACTTTTTTGGGGGGTGAAAAAATTGACTATATTGTCATCCATTCAGTTTAATGTGCTGATGATACGACTACGCCTGTTACTGGTGTTAAAGAAACATGTTTGTCCACGACACATAGCTTCCTGTCCCACTTTGCTGTGAAGCACTGGACACCACTTCTGAAGCCAGAGAAGTGCGAACAGGTGGTTCGTTGGATAGCAGATAATGCTTCAAGCATGCTTGCCAACACACCCAGTCTTCCTCACGGTTGAGTCTTCCTCACCCTAAATTCCCTTCCTCCCACCATGTCGAGTCCCTGGGGACCAGTGATCCCACACTAGGACCCTCCGAGGTGCTCTTTACTAGTGTTGAGCCACCCCCGTAGTGTTCGAGTTCGGTTCGGTTCGTCGAACACCCGTGTGTTCGCCGAACTGTTCGTCGAACACCTTCGAACACCGTTAAAACCAATGGCAGGCAAACAAAAACACATAGAAACACATAGAAAACACCTTCAAAGGTGTCCAAAAGCTAACAAACTGCTCAGAAGACACAACTAACACATGGAAAAGTGACAAGTACATATAGTCATGCGAAAAGAAAAGAGGTGGAGGAGTAAAAGGAGGGGGAGACACAGATATAGGCATGTCATGCCCTTCTAAAATCCAAAAAGTGAGAAGCCGACACGTTCAGTCCGCTCCTGCCCGTGCCACCTCCGTGTCGCCGGGTTTTTGCCAGAGCCACGGTGAACCCTGACGGCCAGCCCCCCTCTCCCAATACTGGTGCCTGTCCGCTGGTGGGTCGAGCGAGCCCCCCTGTGGTGGAGGCAGCTCTAAGCTTTTTAATTTAAATTGTCTCTCTAATTTGAATGAATACACTTTAAATCCATTTACAAGGATCTATTGGAGGGCAAGTCTCATGCCAGCAGCCGCGTAATTCCAGCTCCAGTAGCGTCCACTAAAGCTGCTGCAGTTAAAAAGCTTTTATAAGGATCGAGCTCGGCTGTCCACCGCAAGGCATCCTACTGCCAGTCCCAGCCCCTATGCCTTGGGGTGCCTCCTGATGCTCTTCACTGAGTATCCCGTGGTCCCGAAGCATTTCCTTTGAAAAAATTAAGTGTCCAAACTACAGGTGGTGTAGCTTGCTTAACAGCCGGGATAATCCGCTGACTAGAAGACACTGCTACTAGGCACAAAGTATTTCCTGGGCTAGATGCAGTTAAAAATTTGTAATTAGATACTCTCGTTGGATGCTGAGAAAGCATTCCATAGAGTCTCCTGGCACGCCATATATGATTCTCTTAAAAAGCTTGGGGTAGGGGTCTAGGGGACCCTTTTATAGCCAAAATCACGGCCCTGTATCACAATACGTCACCTAGGCTGAAGATAAATGGAACTGTAGCACCCTGAGGGCTCGGTTGCTACAGAGGTATTGCACCTCACCCAGAGGTGTGATATCTCACTCTCAGGTAAGGATGGAGTGTGGATCAGGACCCGACACCTGCATGCATTACACCACATTGCCGTGGGGCAGGGCGACCAATATGCCTCTGAGATGGGCACGACAGTCCCTGTCCCTGGCTGGAGTGGGGGGAGGGAACACTGAGGAAGGGGAACCCTGTAGTGCAGGAGCAGGGAGGAAGCAGTTCCTGGGTGCATTGAGAAGGGAGTATAAAAGGTGGGCACCATCTTAGTTCAGTGCAGAGAAGTCTGAGCAGAAGTGGCAGGGAGCAGGGGCTCTGCATGAGCTCTGCTCCGGAGGCGGGCCTAGTAACAGAGGCCCAGGCCTGGAAGAGGGAGAAGGAAGGAAGAGGAGCGGAGAAGGCTCCAGGAATGAGGAATGAAGGGATCCCAGGGGTGCGGACGGGCGAGTCGCCACTGCACGCCCGAATCCACCTGCGTGGAGGGGTCAGGCCAAAGGGGGAGACCGGTCCCCGAAACTAGTGGAGGCAGGAAACGACCCTCAGCTAGAAACCGGAGGCTGTGACATTTTATGTGGCGCAGCCCCGCGCTACACCCGCTAGGAAGGCACCACATAGGGTCAGGGAAACTGGCGCCAAGTTTACCAAGAGGAGGCCCGAGGCAGCCGGACAGAAGGGTTGGTAAGAAAGGCCAGACAAAGGACACACAAAGGGGGTCCTGTGAAGCGCTCCAAAGTTATCTGGGAGTTGTCTGAGCCCCTCACCTGGTGAGCACAGTACGACGTGGGCAGCCGTTACCTGCAGACGTGGTCTGGATAATAAGAACTGTGAGTAAAGGCCCTGGACTGTATCACTGACTCTGTGTCGTTACTGCTGCTGCCCTGCACCATCACCCCCATCCTCCGCATACACTGCCCTGAGGCTACACTCCTCCCGTGGGGAGTTATGCTACGCTCTGCTGCACCCACAACACCAGCCTCAGCGGTCTGCCCTGCAGCGGCGGTTCACTCTGACCGCAATCCACGGGTGGCGTAGTCGGACATTTAAACATCAAAACCACATAAATAGTTCCGCCACTGGTTTGACCGCCCTGAGCCACGGAACCGGGTCGCCGCCACGAAGACTACAACCACCAGCATCCACCAAAAAGGGTCCGGCTCCGGGTGTCCCAAGGCCCAGGGGGTGCATCAGAACATTTTCATCACCTTTCACAATCACCAATGGGACAAGGCAGGGATGTCCTCTGTCCCCTCTCTTATACATCCTAGTGACGGAGCACCTGTTTTCATCAATTCGCCATAACCCCAATATTAGGTGGATTGAGGTGGGAGGCACCGAGTACAAGTGCTCTCTATTTGCTGATGATGTCCTAGTATATATCACTCAATCACATATATCCATTCATGCTGTTATGGCTGAAATAGATCACTTTGTTACATGGTCAAATTTTAAAATCAATGCAGCGAAGTCTGAGGCCCTCGATGTCTCCCTCCCCAAATCCATATAGGATTCCATCCAGTCCAACTTTCCCTTTGCCTGGCCCTCACAAGGTATCAAATACTTAGGAATTCCTATTCATAGAGACCTCTCCCATCTATGTTATCTTAATTTTGGGCCCTTTATTGAACAACTCCATACAGACCACGGTTGGCAACTAAGAACTGTAAGATTCACTACGTGAACCACTGGTGTTTTGTGGAAAAGCACATGTACACTGTGTTCCAAATTATTATGCAAAAAGTTTTAGGAGTGATAAGGGAAGAATTTGTTTGTCAGTTAAACTCATTGATGGTGATGTGTGTCAGGGCTCTTTATATCACTGTAAGCAATTGCAGACACCTGGGCTAATTAGTTTGGCAGGTGTGTCCAATGAAAGGCAAGACTACTTAAGAAGGCTGTCTCACATTATTAAGCAGCCTACATTTTCTGCCAAAATGGGAAAGAAAAAGGATGTGTCGGCTGCTGAGAAGCAACAAATTGTGGAATGTTTAGGTCAAGGCATGACTACAATCAACATTGTGCGATGATCAGGATGAAGTGTCTTGGCAATCAAGAAGTATGTAGCTGATTCACAGTACACACGTGTGCGTGCTGATAAGGGCAAATTGAGGACTCTTTCCTACAGGCAATTACGTCAGGTTAAAAGAGCAGCGGCAAAAAAGTCTTGTCATAGCAGCAGACAAGTTTTTGAAGCTGCTGGTGCCTCCAACGTCCTGCGAACAACAAGATGCAGGGTCCTTCAGAGGTTTGCAGCTGTGCATACGCCATCCTGTCGACCTCCTCTATCCACTTCACACAAGCAGAAATGGCTACAGTGGGCCAAACATTACATGAAGACTGATTTCAAAACTGTTTTGTTCACGGATGAGTGCCGTGCAGCGCTCGATGGTCCAGATGGATGGAGTGGAGGATGGCTGGTTGATGGACACCCCACGCAAACACGGCTACAGCGCCAACAAGGAGGAGGTGGAGTAATGTTTTGGGCTGGAATCATGGGGAGAGAGATTGTCGGCCCCTTTAGGATCCCTGAAGGCGCTAAAGATGAACTCCATAATGTATGTGGATTTTCTCAAACAGCACTTCCTGCCGTGGTTCAAGAAGAATAACCGTGTATTTCACAGCAAGATCATTTTTTTGCATGATAATGCACCATCTCATGCTGCACATAAAACATCTGCATCTCTGGCTGATATGGGCATAAAAGGGGACAAACTTATGGTGTGACCCCCATGCTCCCCTGACCTGTACCCCATTCAGAACCTCTGGAGCATCATCAAAAGGAGTGTCTATGATGGTGGGAGGCAGTTCACATCTAAGCAACAGCTCTGGGAGGGTATTCTGTCCTCATGCAAAACAATTGAAGCAGAAACCATCCAAAACCTGACAAATTCAATGGACGAGAGAGTTCAGAAGCTCCTTTCGAACAAGGGGTCCTATGTGAAAATGTAACATCACCTAGAATACAGTTTTGAGTTGAAAACTGTTTGATTTCATTTTCTAATAACCTGCTAATGCTTATAATTTAAAAAATGACCATTTTTTTGGTCTTTATTAAAATGAAAAGGTTGATCGAAAAGTTTGGGGGATCTAAGAGTGTGGCAACCCAGTAGTCATGATTACTTCGAATTCTGACAATATGAGGGTCATGTTGCAGGTAGTGCAGCAAGAAGGCACTTATGTGTCTTGCGCATCTCGGAGCCCCAAAATTATTTTCCGGGCTAGATGCAGCTAAAAATTATTATTAATTTTAAATCTGGTGGAGCTTAGTATAGATGGCCTAATAGGATCAGTGCTGCACACTGCTACAAAGCCCAAATTATTTTCCAGCCAAGATACAGATAAACATGATTAGTAATTTGAAAGCTTAAAACTAGAGATGAGCGTTGTTCTACTCGAACTGTTCACCAATCTCAAATTCGAGCTGTTTTGGGCGGTGTTCGAGCCGTTCGGCGAACACGAACGATTTGAGAAAAATTCGGCTGTTCGAGGTTATGTTCGATAACTGTTCGTGCACCAAAATCATAACTGGATTTTTTCTCAGTAATGATGAAAATTAATGTTAATACGCAGTTTGAGTGTACAGCGGGGTGGGGGGAGGGGCAGGGGATGGATCTCTGCAGGAATAATGAAGATCTCCATTTTTTTTTCTCTTTCCCGCATTTACAATGGGGAGGTGCAATCTGTCAGCCTATCAGTAGCGCACACACGGAGCGAAGTGCTTTTTTTCACACAAGCAAGGGCATGTGTCATTGGCAGTGTATGTCACATGTCCTTGCCCTATAAGACCAAGCCATTTTCCCCGTCGCCACCATTTTCTCACTGCTGCAGCTGCGTGTTTGACGGCACCGCTGTTGCTGTGTTCGCTATACCTTGTTAATTTCAAGCCAATTTTCGCACAAATCTACAGATAGCTTGGGAGTAGGGAATAGTTGTGATTGCAGTCCTTTTAAGGACTAGGTTACAGCATTTCCTACGACTTTTATCAGGCAGGTCTGTGCTCTTAAATAGATAGATTGTGGGAGTAAAGACTAATTGTAATCGGAGTCCTTTTCGGGACCAGGTTACATCAGTTCCTATCAGATTTTGCCAGGCAGGTCTGTGCCAGTGCTGTGCAAGTTTTTTTCACAGCATTTGGCTGAATTTAGCAAAGCTAATCCTTTTTGGCCTATTGCAGAGTGTGTTAGTCAATGGAGTTGCCTATCTGTGTTGCAAGATATACCACCTGTGTATAGAATACCAATTTTTTTACTGCACCTAGTGAAGTAAAATCTTTTGGGCATAGCATCATTCTATTACTCCATCTATACTGACCTCCATCAGGTTGCAAATTGAATATAATTTTTTTCTGCATCTAGCTCAAAAAATATTGGGCTTCTAGCTGTGTGTGGGACTTGTTGTATTAGTCCATCTATACTGACCTCCATCAGGTTGCAAACTGAATATATTTTTTTCTGCATCTACCTCTGAAAAAATATTGGGCTTCTAGCTGTGTGTGGGTCTTGTTCTATTAATCCATCTATACAGACCTCCATCAGGTTGCAAACTGAATATAATTTTTTTCTGCATCTAGCTCTGAAAAAATATTTGGCCTTCTAGCAGTGTGTGGGACTTTCTCTATTATTCCATCTATACTGACCTCCATCAGGTTGTAAACTGAATATAATTTTTTTCTGCATCTAGCTCTGAAAAAATATTTGGCCTTCTAGCAGTATGTGGGACTTGTTCTATTAGTCCACCTATACTGACCTCCATCAGCTTGCAAATTCAAAATAATTTTTTGTCTGCATCTACCTCTGAAAAAATATTTGGCCTTCTAGCAGTGTGTGGGACTTTCTCTATTAGTCCATCTATACTGACCTCCATCAGGTTGCAAACTGAATATTTTTTTTTCTGCATCTATCTCTGAAAAAATATTTGTGCTTCTAGCTGTGTGTGGGACTTGTTCTATTAGTCCATCTATACTGACCTCCATCAGGTTGCAAATTGAATATAATTTTTTTCTGCATCTAACCCAGCCAATAGTTTTGGCCTAATACCACAGTTTGGCCACTCAGCTCTGCTCGGTTCCCATCCATTGTTTTTTTGTGCAAACAACTCCAGAGTTGTGAATTAGTTAACCACCAAAATGAGTGGAAAAAGGCCTGCTGCTGGTGGAAAGGGGAATAGGCGTGTTGGGAAGGGGAAAAAAGGTTGTGTCCGTGGGGTAGGTGTTAAAGCAACAGTAACATCTGCAGAAGAAAGACCATCTTCCAGCCAAACTAAAATGTCTACTTCTTTTAGCGGACAATGTGATAAGATCCCTTTCTTACGGCCACGCCAATTGCTACAAATTCCAGATGAGGCACAAAAACAGCAGGTGCTTCAACGGATATCAAGTGCTCCTTTAAGTGGGCTCTCCTCCACATCAACTTCAACATCACAAATACTACAGTCCTCAAAGGTGTCACCCCAATCGCACTTGCTTCCTCACAGCTCCGAAATCTCCAGCTGCCCGTCTGAGTATGAGGTAGAACAGATGGTTGAGTCTGCAGAGCTGTTTACTCATACTATAGCCTGGGAATCAGAGGTCGACTCCAGCGCTTCTGTGAATCCAGACGAGGAAATGATCTGCACTGATGTCCAGAATCTTTATGATTCGGATCCAGGACCAGACGCAGAAGGTTCTGACCATAATGTAGACCCTCTGCTATGTTCTGCTACCAGAGCTAAGGAAAGAGAGGAGATCTGTCCCTACGATAGAACTCAGCTTTATCCCTACGATGTAACAGGGGACCTGATCCTGCGATCAGACCTGCTAAAGTCCTAAGCTAGTCTGTACGGAGACCTATAGATGTGGGGAAGGAATCCCTACAAGTACTAAGGACTGGGAGGAAAATGGGACACCTCCTAACAGAAATAGTAGCAGACAGACAAACAAACAAAATATATAGAACACTGAGGTCCGTAGACCAAGCAAACTAACAGAGTTAGATACAGAGCACAGGCTAGCTAGAAAGTAGTTATACAATGAAGTCCAGCAAAGCCAGAAGGGCGGAGCAGGATTAAATAGGCCAACAAGGTCATGTGACCAGCAAAGGAAAAAACCTAAGAGCAAGGTTCTAACACCCTCATTCCCAAACTGTAACTCCTGTTGGTGGAGACAATGAGGAAGACGATGATGAGACTCAAATACCTGATTGGAGCGACAACTTTAGTTTTTTGTCAGGGCAGGAACAGGTTGGCTCTGAGGACGACGGGTGTGATAACGCACAGGGTGATGATGATGAGGTTGGAGATCCCACTTACTGTCAACCCACAGTCAGTCAAGAGATAAGGTCAGCAGAGGAGGTGGAGGCAGATGCTAGTGACGACGAGGTCAGGTTGCGCCTTCCTGGACAGAGACGTAGTACTGGAAGCACGTCAACAACTGCATCCTCAAACACAACTCTGCCTCTCACCACAAGTCGTGGTGGCTCTTCAGGTCGCATGGGTGCTAAGCCTTGCATAGCCTGGGCATTTTTTCAGATCGATAAAGATGACCCAACTCGTGTTATCTGTAACATTTGTCAGCAAAAGCTAAGTAGAGGCCAAAAAATACATAGTTTGAGTACTTCATGCATGAACCGGCACATGGACATGAAGCATAAGTTGCAGTGGGAAGCTCAGTGTGCTACAATGCGGCCTAGCCGGCCGGGCCAACCACCGTCTGCCATATCTTGTGCATCCACGGCCTCTTCATCCTCTGTGACTGGGGGGACAGCAGTCACACCTGTTTTGGGGTGCAGACCTGCCACCTCTTTACCCGCAACAGCCAGCGTGATTGGCAGGTCATCATTTTCTTTGGAGGTGGTAACACCAGCTGGTGTTGAGCGCTGTCCGACATCGATAGCACCACCTTTGGATCAAGGCAACCTAACATGTCCGCCTGCATCTTCCTCACAGACCGGCAGTTTGCCGGGGACACCCTTATCAACCCCGTCTAAGCACAATAGCCAGCCCTCGGTCCCTCAGATGTGGACAAGTAAAAGACCATTTCCTCCTAGCCATGAGAAAGCTAAGAGGTTGAATTTCACCATCTGCAAGCTCTTGGCTACAGAAATGCTGCCTTTCCGCCTGGTGGACACAGAGGATTTTTGAGACCTTATGTCCGTCGCAGTGCCCAGTACCAGATGCCCAGTCGGCACTACTTCTCAAACAAAGGTGTGCCTGCGCTCCACCAGCATGTCGCACACAACATCACCGCTTCTTTGAGAAACTCTGTGTGTGACAGGGTGCATTTCACCACAGACACTTGGACGAGTAGGCATGGACAGGGGCGTTACATGTCGCTGACTGGGCACTGGGTAACTATGGTGACAGCAGGACAAGGGGCTGCTGTCCAAGTCTTGCCGTCCCCACGAGTTGTGCGTCAATCCTCTTTGTCAAAGTTCCTCCACTGCTTCTGCCTCCTCAACCTCCTCTCGGTCTTCCACCTGCACCCAAAGCCTGTCTGGTCATGCCACAAGCTTTCTAACTGCGCAGAAGGGATCCTGCACACCTCCTTACTATGCTGGCAGTAGGGCTTAACGTCATCAGGCGGTTTTTACATTGAAATGTCTGGGAAATGTGAGTCACACAGCTGAGGAGTTGTGGTCAGCTCTGGAGAACCAATTTCATGAATGGTTGTCTCCACTGGACCTGAAACCAGGGAAGGCCGTGTGCGACAATGCTGCAAACCTGGGTGCGGCCCTTCGCCGGGGCAATGTCACACACGTGCCTTGTATGGCTCACGTGTTGAACCTGGTTGTCCAGCAATTTTTAGCCCACTATCCCAGACTAGATGGCCTTCTGCAGAGGGCACGGTCGCTGTGTGCTCACTTTCGCCGTTCGCATCCCGCAGCTCAGCGACTTACATCTCTACAGAAGTCGTTGGGCCTGCCACTTCACCGGCTAAAATGCGATGTGCCTACCCAGTGGAATTCAACTCTGCACATGTTGCAGCGACTGTGGCAGCACCGACAAGCCCTGGTGCAATACGTTCTGACGTATAGCCTGGGCCAACGAGATCCAGAGGTGGCGCAAATCACGCTGGTGGAGTGGTCTCAGATCAAGGACCTATGCACCCTTCTGCACAGTTTTGAAATGGCGACGAAGATGTTTAGTGCTGACGATGCCATTATCAGCATGACTATTCCGGTGATTTACATGCTGGAGCACATGTTAAACAGAATTCGGAGTCAGGTGGTGGCACAAGAGGAGGTGGAGGAAGTAGAGGAGGAGGAGTTGTATGCGGAAGGGCTAACATCTGCAAGGTCCAGACGGTCGGCAGCACCAAGGCGGCAGGCATGTGAGGGTGGGGGAGATGGTTTTACCAGGGCGCATGGTAGCAGCCAAACTAGTGAGGAAGGTGCAGGAGCCCAGGAAGAAGTGGAGGACGAACTGATGGAAGACTCATCAGATGAGGGAGACCTTGATCACATTTCTGTTGTGCGAGGTTGGGGGGAGAGGACAGAGGAAGGAAGCATGATTGTTACCTCGCCACCAACACAACAGGGACTTGGTGCTCCTGGATGCGCAACACACATGAGTGCCTTCTTGCTGCACTACCTGCAACATGACCCTCGAATTGTGAGAATTAGAAATAATCCTGACTACTGGGTTGCCACACTGTTAGATCCCCGGTACAAAAGTAAATTTGCAGAAATTATTCCTGCCATAGAAAGGGATGCACGCATGCAGGAGTATCAGCAGAGACTGTTGCAGAATCTTACATGTGCTTTTCCACAAAATACCAGTGGTGCACGTAGTGAATCTCACAGTTCCAACTTGCCAACCGTGGGACCGTCAAGTGTTCAGCACTCAAACCGTAACAGAACCACAGTATCTGCTGGTAACATCAATTTTGCGGAATCATTTCACCACTTTTTTAGCCCATCCTTTGCAAGGCCACAGGAGACAAGAAGTCTGACACATAGTCAACGCCTAGAGACGATGGTACAGGAGTATCTCCAAGTAAACATTGAAGCCACGACTGTGTCACTGTACCCTTGCTCTTTTTGGGCTTCCAATCTGGATAAATGGCCGGAGCTAGCCACTTACGCCTTGGAGATCTTGTCATGCCCCGCAGCCAGCGTTCTGTCTGAACGTGTGTTCAGCGCTGCTGGTGGTGTGCTGACAGATAAGCGCACGCGGCTCTCCACTGATAATGTAGACAGACTCACGTTCATAAAGATGAACAAATCATGGATCCGAAACGAATTTTCTACCCCTGTGTCATCCTGGGGAGAATAAAAGTTTGATGATTGGTTAAAATCACCCTACCAACCGTTTTAAGCTTTCAAATTACTAATCATGTTTATCTGTATCTTGGCTGGAAAATAATTTGGGCTTTGTAGCAGTGTGCAGCACTGATTCTATTAGGCCATCTATAATAAGCTCCACCAGATTTAAAATTACTAATCATGTTTATCTGTATCTTGACTGGAAAATAATTTGGGCTTTGTAGCAGTGTGCAGCACTGATCCTATTTGGCCATCTATACTAAAGCTTCACCAGATTTAAAATTAATAATAATTTTTAGCTGCATCTAGCCCGGAAAATAATTTTGGGGCTCCGAGATGCGCAAGACACATAAGTGCCTTCTTGCTGCACTACCTGCAACATGACCCTCATATTGTCAGAATTCGAAGTAATCATGACTACTGGGTTGCCACACTCTTAGATCC
This sequence comes from Phyllobates terribilis, assembly GCF_046119375.1. Classification (NCBI taxonomy): domain Eukaryota; kingdom Metazoa; phylum Chordata; class Amphibia; order Anura; family Dendrobatidae; genus Phyllobates; species Phyllobates terribilis. The sequence goes on from NW_027362762.1 coordinate 746,484,672, forward strand.
CCCAAACTTTTCGATCAACCTTTTCATTTTAATAAAGACCAAAAAAATGGTCATTTTTGAAATAATAAGCATTACCAGGTTGTTAGAAACTGAAATCAAACAGTTTTCAACTCAAAACTTTATTCTAGGTGATGTTACATTTTCACATAGGACCCCTTGTTCGAAAGGAGCTTCTGAACTCTCTCGTCCATTGAATTTGTAAGGTTTTGGATGGTTTCTGCTTCAATTGTTTTGCATGAGGACAGAATACCCTCCCAGAGCTGTTGCTTAGATGTGAACTGCCTCCCGCCATCATAGACACTCCTTTTAATGATGCTCCAAAGGTTCTGAATGGGGTAGAGGTCAGGGGAGCATGGGGGTCACACCATAAGTTTGTCCCCTTTTATGCCCATATCAGCCAGAGATGCAGATGTTTTATGTGCAGCATGAGATGGTGCATTATCATGCAGAAAAATGATCTTGCTGTGAAATACACGGTTCTTCTTCTTGAACCATGGCAGGAAGTGCTGTTTGAGAAAATCCACATACATTATGGAGTTCATCTTTAGCGCCTTCAGGGATCCTAAAGGGGCCGACAATCTCTCTCCCCATGATTCCAGCCCAAAACATTACTCCACCTCCTCCTTGTTGGCGCTGTAGCCGTGTTTGCGTGGGGTGTCCATCAACCAGCCATCCTCCACTCCATCCATCTGGACCATCGAGCGCTGCACGGCACTCATCCGTGAACAAAACAGTTTTGAAATCAGTCTTCATGTAATGTTTGGCCCACTGGAGCCGTTTCTGCTTGTGTGAAGTGGATAGAGGAGGTCGACAGGATGGCGTATGCACAGCTGCAAACCTCTGAAGGACCCTGCATCTTGTTGTTCGGGGGACGTTGGAGGCACCAGCAGCTTCAAAAACTTGTCTGCTGCTATGACAAGGCTTTTTTGCCGCTGCTCTTTCAACCTGACGTAATTGCCTGTAGGAAAGAGTCCTCAATTTGCCCTTATCAGCACGCACACGTGTGTACTGTGAATCAGCTACATACTTCTTGATTGCCAAGACACTTCATCCTGATCATCGCACAATGTTGATTGTAGTCATGCCTTGACCTAAACACTCCACAATTTGTTGCTTCTCAGCAGCCGACACATCCTTTTTCTTTCCCATTTTGGCAGAAAATGTAGGCTGCTTAATAATGTGAGACAGCCTTCTTAAGTAGTCTTGCCTTTCATTGGACACACCTGCCAAACTAATTAGCACAGGTGTCTGCAATTGCTTACAGTGATATAAAGAGCCCTGACACACATCACCATCAATGAGTTTAACTGACAAACAAACAAATTCTTCCCTTATCACTCCTAAACACTTTTTGCATAATAATTTGGAACGCAGTGTACATGTGCTTTTCCACAAAACACCAGTGGTTCACGTAGTGAATCTTACAGTTCTAACTTGCCAACCGTGGTCTGTATGGAGTTGTTCAATAAAGGGCCCAAAATTAAGATAACATAGATGGGAGAGGTCTCTATGAATAGGAATTCCTAAGTATTTGATACCCTGTGAGGGCCAGGCAAAGGGAAAGTTGGACTGGATGGAATCCTATATGGATTTGGGGAGGGAGACATCGAGGGCCTCAGACTTCGCTGCATTGATTTTAAAATTTGACCATGTAACAAAGTGATCTATTTCAGCCATAACAGCATGGATGGATATATGTGATTGAGTGTTATATACTAGGACATCATCAGCAAATAGAGAGCACTTGTACTCGGTGCCTCCCACCTCAATCCACCTAATATTGGGGTTATGGCGAATTGATGAGAGCAGGTGCTCCGTCACTAGGATGTATAAGAGAGGGGACAGAGAACATCCCTGCCTTGTCCCATTGGTGATTGTGAAAGGTGATGAAAATGTTCTGACGCGCCCCCTGGGCCTTGGGACAACCGGAGCCGGACCCTTTTTGGTGGATGCTGGTGGTTGTAGTCTCCGTGGCGGCAACCCGGTTCCATGGCTCAGGGCGGTCAAACCAGTGGCGGAACTATTTATGTGGTTTTGATGTTTAAATGTCCGACTACGCCACCCGTGGATTGCGGTCAGAGTGAACCGCCGCTCCAGGGCAGACCGCTGAGGCTGGTGTTGTGGGTGCAGCAGAGCGTAGCATAACTCCCCACGGGAGGAGTATAGCCTCAGGGCAGTGTATGCGGAGGATGGGGGTGATGGTGCAGGGCAGCAGCAGTAATGACACGGAGTCAGTGATGCAGTCCAGGGCCTTTACTCACAGTTCTTATTATGAAGACATCGTCTGCAGGTAACGGCTGCCCACGTCGTACTGTGCTCACCAGGTGAGGGGCTCAGACAACTCCCAGATAACTTTGGAGTGCTTCACAGGACCCCCTTTGTGTGTCCTTTGTCTGGCCTTTCTTACCAACCCTTCTGTCCGGCTGCCTCGGGCCTCCTCTTGGTGAACTTGGCGCCAGTTTCCCTGACCCTATGTGGTGCCTTCCTAGCAGGTGGAGTGAGGGGCTGCGCCACATAAAATGTCACAGCCTCCTGTTTCTAGCTGAGGGTCATTTCCTGCCTCCACTAGTTTCGGGGACCGGTCTCCCCCTTTGGCCTGACCCCTCCACGCAGGTGGATTCGGGCGTGCGGTGGCGACTCGCCCGTCCGCACCCCTGAGATCCCTTCGTTCCTCGTTCCTGGAGCCTTCTCCACTCCTCTTCCTTCCTTCTCCCTCTTCCAGGCCTGGGCCTCTGTTACTAGGCCCGCCTCCGGAGCAGAGCTCATGCAGAGCCCCTGCTCCCTGCCACTTCTGCTCAGACTTCTCTGCACTGAACTAAGATGGTGCCCACCTTTTATACTCCCTTCTCAATGCACCCAGGAACTGCTTCCTCCCTGCTCCTGCACTACAGGGTTCCCCTTCCTCAGTGTTCCCTCCCCCCACTCCAGCCAGGGACAGGGACTGTCGTGCCCATCTCAGGGGCATATTGGTCGCCCTGCCCCACGGCAATGTGGTGTAATGCATGCAGGTGTCGGGTCCTGATCCACACTACATCCTTACCTGAGAGTGAGATATCACACCTCTGGGTGAGGTGCAATACCTCTGTAGCAACCGAGCCCTCAGAGTGCTACAGTTCCATTTATCTTCAGCCTAGGTGACGTATTGCGATACAGGGCCGTGATTTTGGCTATAAAAGGGTCCCCTAGACCCCTACCCCAAGCTTTTTAAGAGAATCATATATGGCGTGCCAGGAGACTCTATGGAATGCTTTCTCAGCATCCAACGAGAGTATCTAATTACAAATTTTTAACTGCATCTAGCCCAGGAAATACTTTGTGCCTAGTAGCAGGGTCTGCTAGTCAGCGGATTATCCCGGCTGTTAAGCAAGCTACACCACCTGTAGTTTGGACACTTCATTTTTTCAAAGGAAATGCTTCGGGACCACGGGATACTCAGTGAAGAGCATCAGGAGGCACCCCAAGGCATAGGGGCTCGGACTGGCAGTAGGATGCCTTGCGGTGGACAGCCGAGCTCGATCCTTATAAAAGCTTTTTAACTGCAGCAGCTTTAGTGGACGCTACTGGAGCTGGAATTACGCGGCTGCTGGCATGAGACTTGCCCTCCAATAGATCCTTGTAAATGGATTTAAAGTGTATTTATTCAAATTAGAGACACAATTTAAATTAAAAAGCTTAGAGCTGCCTCCACCACAGGGGGGCTCGCTCGACCCACCAGCGGACAGGCACCAGTATTGGGAAAGGGGGGCTGGCCGTCAGGGTTCACCGCGGCTCTGGCACAAACCCGGCGACACGGAGGTGGCACGGGCAGGAGCGGACTGAACGTGTCGGCTTCTCACTTTTTGGATTTTAGAAGGGCATGACATGCCTATATCTGTGTCTCCCACTCCTTTTACTCCTCCACCTCTTTTCTTTTCGCATGACTATATGTACTTGTCACTTTTCCATGTGTTAGTTGTGTCTTCTGAGCAGTTTGTCAGCTTTTGGACACCTTTGAAGGTGTTTTCTATGTGTTTCTATTTGTTTTTGTTTGCCTGCCATTGGTTTTAGCGGTGTTCGAAGGTGTTCGACGAACAGTTCGGCGAACACACGGGTGTTCGACGAACCGAACTCGAACACTGCGGGGGTGGCTCAACACTAATCAGCACGCACACGTGTGTACTGTGAATCAGCTACATACTTCTTGATTGCCAAGACACTTCATCCTGATCATCGCACAATGTTGATTGTAGTCATGCCTTGACCTAAACACTCCACAATTTGTTGCTTCTCAGCAGCCGACACATCCTTTTTCTTTCCCATTTTGGCAGAAAATGTAGGCTGCTTAATAATGTGAGACAGCCTTCTTAAGTAGTCTTGCCTTTCATTGGACACACCTGCCAAACTAATTAGCCCAGGTGTCTGCAATTGCTTACAGTGATATAAAGAGCCCTGACACACATCACCATCAATGAGTTTAACTGACAAACAAACAAATTCTTCCCTTATCACTCCTAAACACTTTTTGCATAATAATTTGGAACACAGTGTACATGTGCTTTTCCACAAAACACCAGTGGTTCACGTAGTGAATCTTACAGTTCTAACTTGCCAACCGTGGTCTGTATGGAGTTGTTCAATAAAGGGCCCAAAATTAAGATAACATAGATGGGAGAGGTCTCTATGAATAGGAATTCCTAAGTATTTGATACCCTGTGAGGGCCAGGCAAAGGGAAAGTTGGACTGGATGGAATCCTATATGGATTTGGGGAGGGAGACATCGAGGGCCTCAGACTTCGCTGCATTGATTTTAAAATTTGACCATGTAACAAAGTGATCTATTTCAGCCATAACAGCATGGATGGATATATGTGATTGAGTGATATATACTAGGACATCATCAGCAAATAGAGAGCACTTGTACTCGGTGCCTCCCACCTCAATCCACCTAATATTGGGGTTATGGCGAATTGATGAGAGCAGGTGCTCCGTCACTAGGATGTATAAGAGAGGGGACAGAGAACATCCCTGCCTTGTCCCATTGGTGATTGTGAAAGGTGATGAAAATGTTCTGACGCGCCCCCTGGGCCTTGGGACACCCGGAGCCGGACCCTTTTTAATGGATACTGGTGCTTGTAGTCTCCGTGGCGGCGACCCGGTTCCGTGGCTCAGGGCGGTCAAACCAGTGGCGGAACTATTTATGTGGTTTTGATGTTTAAATGTCCGACTACGCCACCCGTGGATTGCGGTCAGAGTGAACCGCCGCTCCAGGGCAGACCGCTAAGGCTGGTGTTGTGGGTGCAGCAGAGCGTAGCATAACTCCCCACGGGAGGAGTATAGCCTCAGGGCAGTGTATGCGGAGGATGGGGGTGATGGTGCAGGGCAGCAGCAGTAACGACACTGAGTCAGTGATGCAGTCCAGGGCCTTTACTCACAGTTCTTATTATCCAGACCACGTCTGCAGGTAACGGCTGCCCACGTCGTACTGTGCTCACCAGGTGAGGGGCTCAGACAACTCCCAGATAACTTTGGAGCGCTTCACAGGACCCCCTTTGTGTGTCCTTTGTCTGGCCTTTCTTACAAACCCTTCTGTCCGGCTGCCTCGGGCCTCCTCTTGGTAAACTTGGCGCCAGTTTCCCTGACCCTATGTGGTGCCTTCCTAGCAGGTGTAGCGAGGGGCTGCGCTACATAAAATGTCACAGCCTCCGGTTTCTAGCTGAGGGTCGTTTCCTGCCTCCACTAGTTTCGGGGACCGGTCTCCTCCTTTGGCCTGACCCCTCCACGCAGGTGGATTCGGGCGTGCGGTGGCGACTCGCCCATCCGCACCCCTGGGATCCCTTCGTTCCTCGTTCCTGGAGCCTTCTCCGCTCCTCTTCCTTCCTTCTCCCTCTTCCAGGCCTGGGCCTCTGTTACTAGGCCCGCCTCCGGAGCAGAGCTCATGCAGAGCCCCTGCTCCCTGCCACTTCTGCTCAGACTTCTCTGCACTGAACTAAGATGGTGCCCACCTTTTATACTCCCTTCTCAATGCACCCAGGAACTGCTTCCTCCCTGCTCCTGCACTACAGGGTTCCCCTTCCTCAGTGTTCCCTCCCCCCACTCCAGCCAGGGACAGGAACTGTCATGCCCATCTCAGGGGCATATTGGTCGCCCTGCCCCACGGCAATGTGGTGTAATGCATGCAGGTGTCGGGTCCTGATCCACACTCCATCCTTACCTGAGAGTGAGATCACACCTCTGGGTGAGGTGCAATACGTCTGTAGCAAACGAGCCCTCAGGGTAATACAGTTTCATTTATCTTCAGCCTAGGTGACGTATTGCGATACAGGGCCGTGATTTTGGCTATAAAAGGGTCCCCTAGACCCCTACCCCAAGCTTTTTAAGAGAATCATATATGGCGTGCCAGGAGACTCTATGGAATGCTTTCTCAGCATCCAACGAGAGTATCTAATTACAAATTTTTAACTGCATCTAGCCCAGGAAAAACTTTGTGCCTAGTAGCAGTGTCTGCTAGTCAGCGGATTATCCCGGCTGTTAAGCAAGCTACACCACCTGTAGTTTTGACACTTCATTTTTTCAAAGGAAATGCTTCGGGACCACGGGATACTCAGTGAAGAGCATCAGGAGGCACCCCAAGGCATAGGGGCTCGGACTGGCAGTAGGATGCCTTGCGGTGGACAGCCGAGCTCGATCCTTATAAAAGCTTTTTAACTGCAGCAGCTTTAGTGGACGCTACTGGAGCTGGAATTACGCGGCTGCTGGCATGAGACTTGCCCTCCAATAGATCCTTGTAAATGGATTTAAAGTGTATTCATTCAAATTAGAGAGACAATTTAAATTAAAAAGCTTAGAGCTGCCTCCACCACAGGGGGGCTCGCTCGACCCACCAGCGGACAGGCACCAGTATTGGGAGAGGGGGGCTGGCCGTCAGGGTTCACCGCGGCTCTGGCACAAACCCGGCGACACGGAGGTGGCACGGGCAGGAGCGGACTGAACGTGTCGGCTTCTCACTTTTTGGATTTTAGAAGGGCATGACATGCCTATATCTGTGTCTCCCCCTCCTTTTACTCCTCCACCTCTTTTCTTTTCGCATGACTATATGTACTTGTCACTTTTCCATGTGTTAGTTGTGTCTTCTGAGCAGTTTGTCAGCTTTTGGACACCTTTGAAGGTGTTTTCTATGTGTTTCTATGTGTTTTTGTTTGCCTGCCATTGGTTTTAACGGTGTTCGAAGGTGTTCGACGAACAGTTCGGCGAACACACGGGTGTTCGACGAACCGAACCGAACTCGAACACTATGGGGGTGGCTCAACACTACTTAAAACGGTTGGTAGGGTGATTTTAACCAATCATCAAGCTGTTACTCTCCCCAGGATGACACAGGGGTAGAAACGTCGTTTCGGATCCATGATTTGTTCATCTTTATGAACGTGAGTCTGTCTACATTATCAGTGTAGAGCCGCGTGCGCTTATCTGTCAGCACACCACCAGCAGCGCTGAACACACGTTCAGACAGAACGCTGGCTGCGGGGCATGACAAGATCTCCAAGGCGTAAGTGGCTAGCTCCGGCCATTTATCCAGATTGGAAGCCCAAAAAGAGCAAGGGTCCAGTGACACAGTCATGGCTTCAATGTTTACTTGGAGATACTCCTGTACCATCGTCTCTAGGCGTTGACTATGTGTCAGACTTCTTGTCTCCTGTGGCCTTGCAAAGGATGGGCTAAAAAAGTGGTGAAATGATTCCGCAAAATTGATGTTACCAGCAGATACTGTGGTTCTGTTACGGTTTGAGTGCTGAACACTTGACGGTCCCACGGTTGGCAAGTTGGAACTGTGAGATTCACTACGTGCACCACTGGTGTTTTGTGGAAAAGCATATGTAAGATTCTGCAACAGTCTCTGCTGATACTCCTGCATGCGTGCATCCCTTTCTATGGCAGGAATAATTTCTGCAAATTTACTTTTGAACCGGGGATCTAACAGTGTGGCAACCCAGTAGTCAGGATTATTTCTAATTCTCACAATTCGAGGGTCATGTTGCAGGTAGTGCAGCAAGAAGGCACTCGTGTGTTGCGCATCCAGGAGCACCAAGTCCCTGTTGTGTTGGTGGCGAGGTAACAATCATGCTTCCTTCCTCTGTCCTCTCCCCCCAACCTCGCACAACAGAAATGTGATCAAGGTCTCCCTCATCTGATGAGTCTTCCATCAGTTCGTCCTCCACTTCTTCCTGGGCTCCTGCACCTTCCTCACTAGTTTGGCTGCTACCATGCGCCCTGGTAAAACAATCTCCCCCACCCTCACATGCCTGCCGCCTTGGTGCTGCCGACCGTCTGGACCTTGCAGATGTTAGCCCTTCCGCATACAACTCCTCCTCCTCTACTTCCTCCACCTCCTCTTGTGCCACCACCTGACTCTGAATTCTGTTTAACATGTGCTCCAGCATGTAAATCACCGGAATAGTCATGCTGATAATGGCATCGTCAGCACTAAACATCTTCGTCGCCATTTCAAAACTGTGCAGAAGGGTGCATAGGTCCCTCATCTGAGACCACTCCTCCAGCGTGATTTGCCCTCTCGTTGGCCCAGGCTATACGTCAGAACGTATTGCACCAGGGCTTGTCGGTGCTGCCACAGTCGCTGCAACATGTGCAGAGTTGAATTCCACCGGGTAGGCACATCGCATTTTAGCCGTTGAAGTGGCAGGCCCAACAACTTCTGTAGAGATGTAAGTCGCTGAGCTGCGGGATGCGAACGGCGGAAGTGAGCACACAGCGACCGTGCCCTCTGCAGAAGGCCATCTAGTCTGGGATAGTGGGCTAAAAATTGCTGGACAACCAGGTTCAACACGTGAGCCATACAAGGCACGTGTGTGACATTGCCCCGGCGATGGACCGCACCCAGGTTTGCAGCATTGTCGCACACGGCCTTCCCTGGTTTCAGGTCCAGTGGAGACAACCATTCATGAAATTGGTTCTCCAGAGCTGACCACAACTCCTCAGCTGTGTGACTCACATTTCCCAGACATTTCAAAGTAAAAACCGCCTGATGACGTTGAGCCCTACTGCCAGCATAGTAAGGAGGTGTGCAGGATCCCTTCTGCGCAGTTAGAAAGCTTGTGGCATGACCAGACAGGCTTTGGGTGCAGGTGGAAGACCGAGAGGAGGTTGAGGAGGCAGAAGCAGTGGAGGAACTTTGACATAAAGAGGATTGACGCACAACTCGTGGGGACGGCAAGACTTGGACAGCAGCCCCTTGTCCTGCTGTCACCATAGTTACCCAGTGTCCAGTCAGCGACATGTAACGCCCCTGTTCATGCCTACTCGTCCAAGTGTCTGTGGTGAAATGCACCCTGTCACACACAGAGTTTCTCAAAGAAGCGGTGATGTTGTGTGCAACATGCTGGTGGAGCGCAGGCACACCTTTCTTTGAGAAGTAGTGCCGACTGAGCATCTGGTACTGGGGTACTGCGACGGACATAAGGTCTCGAAAATCCTCTGTGTCCACCAGGCGGAAAGGCAGCATTTCTGTAGCCAAGAGCTTGCAGATGGTGAAATTCAACCTCTTAGCTTTCTCATGGCTAGGAGGAAATGGTCTTTTACTTGTCCACATCTGAGGGACCAAGGGCTGGCTATTGTGCTTAGACGGGGTTGATAAGGGTGTCCCCGGCAAACTGCCGGTCTGTGAGGAAGATGCAGGCGGACATGTTAGGTTGCCTTGATCCAAAGGTAGTGCTATCGATGTCGGACAGCGCTCAACACCAGCTGGTGTTACCACCTCCAAAGAAAATGATGACCTGCCAAACACGCAGGCTGTTGTGGGTAAAGAGGTGGCAGGTCTGCGCCCCAAAACAGGTGTGACTGCTGTCCCCCCAGTCACAGAGGATGAAGAGGCCACGGATGCACAAGATATGGCAGACGGTGGTTGGCCCGGCCGGCTAGGCCGCATTGTAGCACACTGAGCTTCCCACTGCAACTTATGCTTCATGTCCATGTGCCGGTTCATGCATGAAGTACTCAAACTATGTATTTTTTGGCCTCTACTTAGCTTTTGCTGACAAATGTTACAGATAACACGAGTTGGGTCATCTTTATCGATCTGAAAAAATGCCCAGGCTATGCAAGGCTTAGCACCCATGTGACCTGAAGAGCCACCACGACTTGTGGTGAGAGGCAGAGTTGTGTTTGAGGATGCAGTTGTTGACGTGCTTCCAGTACTACGTCTCTGTCCAGGAAGGCGCAACCTGACCTCGTCGTCACTAGCATCTTCCTCCACCTCCTCTGCTGACCTCATCTCTTGGCTGACTGTGGGTTGACAGTAAGTGGGATCTCCAACCTCATCATCATCACCCTGTGCGTTATCACACCCGTCGTCCTCAGAGCCAACCTGTTCCTGCCCTGACAAAAAACTAAAGTTGTCGCTCCAATCAGGTATTTGAGTCTCTTCATCGTCTTCCTCATTGTCTCCACCAACAGGAGTTACAGTTTGGGAATGAGGGTCTACATTATGGTCAGAACCTTCTGCATCTGGTCCTGGATCCGACTCATAAAGATTCTGGGCATCAGTGCAGATCATTTCCTCGTCTGGATTCACAGAAGCGCTGGAGTCGACCTCTGATTCCCAGGCTATAGTATGAGTAAACAGCTCTGCAGACTCAACCATCTGTTCTACCTCATACTCAGACGGGCAGCTGGAGATTTGGGAGCTGTGAGGAAGCAAGTGCGATTGGGGTGACACCTTTGAGGACTGGAGTATTTGTGATGTTGAAGTTGATGTGGAGGAGAGCCCACTTAAAGGAGCACTTGATATCCGTTGAAGCACCTGCTGTTTTTGTGCCTCATCTGGAATTTGTAGCGATTGGCGTGGCCGTAAGAAAGGGATCTTATCACATTGTCCGCTAAAAGAAGTAGACATTTTAGTTTGGCTGGAAGATGGTCTTTCTTCTGCAGATGTTACTGTTGCTTTAACACCTACCCCACGGACACAACCTTTTTTCCCCTTCCCAACACGCCTATTCCCCTTTCCACCAGCAGCAGGCCTTTTTCCACTCATTTTGGTGGTTAACTAATTCACAACTCAGGAGTTGTTTGCACAAAAAAACAATGGATGGGAACCGAACAGAGCTGAGTGGCCAAACTGTGGTATTAGGCCAAAACTATTGGCTGGGTTAGATGCAGAAAAAAATTATATTCAATTTGCAACCTGATGGAGGTCAGTATAGATGGACTAATAGAACAAGTCCCACACACAGCTAGAAGCCCAAAAAATTTTTCAGAGGTAGATGCAGAAAAAAATTGTATTCAGTTTGCAACCTGATGGAGGTCAGTATAGATGGACTAATACAACAAGTCCCACACACAGCTAGAAGGCCAAATATTTTTTCAGAGCTAGATGCAGACAAAAATTATTTTTAATTTGCAACCTGATGGAGGTCAGTATAGATGGACTAATAGAACAAGTCCCACACACAGCTAGAAGGCCAAATATTTTTTCAGAGGTAGATGCAGATAAAAATTATTTTTAATTTTCAACCTGATGGAGGTCTGTATAGATGGACTAATAGAGAAAGTCCCACACACTGCTAGAAGGCCAAATATTTTTTCAGAGCTAGATGCAGACAAAAAATTATTTTTAATTTGCATCCTGATGGAGGTCAGTATAGATGGACTAATAGAGAAAGTCCCACACACTGATAGAAGGCCAAATATTTTTTCAGAGCTAGATGCAGATATAAATTATTTTTAATTTGCAACCTGATGGAGGTCAGTATAGATGGACTAATAGAGAAAGTCCCACACACTGCTAGAAGGCCAAATATTTTTTCAGAGCTAGATGCAGAAAAAAATTATATTCAGTTTGCAACCTGATGGAGGTCAGTATAGATGGACTAATAGAACAAGTCCCACACACAGCTAGAAGCCCAAATATTTTTTCAGAGGTAGATGCAGAAAAAAATTATATTCAGTTTGCAACCTGATGGAGGTCTGTATAGATGGATTAATAGAACAAGTCCCACACACAGCTAGAAGCCCAATATTTTTTCAGAGGTAGATGCAGAAAAAAAATATATTCAGTTTGCAACCTGATGGAGGTCAGTATAGATGGACTAATAGAGAAAGTCCCACACACTGCTAGAAGGCCAAATATTTTTTCAGAGCTAGATGCAGACAAAAAATTATTTTTAATTTGCAACCTGATGGAGGTCAGTATAGATGGACTAATAGAGAAAGTCCCACACACTGCTAGAAGGCCAAATATTTTTTCAGAGCTAGATGCAGAAAAAAATCATATTCAGTTTGCAACCTGATGGAGGTCAGTATAGATGGACTAATAGAACAAGTCCCACACACAGCTAGAAGGCCAAATATTTTTTCAGAGGTGGATGCAGATAAAAATTATTTTTAATTTGCAGCCTGATGGAGGTCAGTATAGATGGACTAATAAAGAAAGTCCCACACACTGCTAGAAGGCCAAATATTTTTTCAGAGCTAGATGCAGACAAAAAAATATTTTGAATTTGCAACCTGATGGAGATCAGTATAGATGGACTAATAGAGAAAGTCCCACACACTGCTAGAAGGCCAAATATTTTTTCAGAGCTAGATGCAGATAAAAATTATTTTTAATTTGCAACCTGATGGAGGTCAGTATAGATGGACTAATAGAGAAAGTCCCACACACTGCTAGAAGGCCAAATATTTTTTCAGAGCTAGATGCAGAAAAAAATTATATTCAGTTTGCAACCTGATGGAGGTCAGTATAGATGGACTAATAGAACAAGTCCCACACACAGCTAGAAGCCCAAATATTTTTTCAGAGGTAGATGCAGATAAAAATTATTTTTAATTTGCAACCTGATGGAGGTCAGTATAGATGGACTAATAGAGAAAGTCCCACACACTGCTAGAAGGCCAAATATTTTTTCAGAGCTAGATGCAGACAAAAAATTATTTTGAATTTGCAGCGTGATGGAGGTCAGTATAGATGGACTAATAGAACAAGTCCCACACACTGCTAGAAGGCCAAATATTTTTTCAGAGCTAGATGCAGAAAAAAATTATATTCAGTTTGCAACCTGATGGAGGTCAGTATAGATGTACTAATAGAACAAGTCCCACACACTGCTAGAAGCCCAAATATTTTTTCAGAGCTAGATGCAGAAAAAAATTATATTCAATTTGCAACCTGATGGAGGTCAGTATAGATGGACTAATAGAATGATGCTATGCCCAAAAGATTTTACTTCACTAGGTGCAGAAAAAAAATTGGTGTTCTATACACAGGTGGTATATCTTGCAACACAGATAGGCTACTCCACTGACTAACACACTCTGCAATAGGCCAGAAAGGATTAGCTTTGCTAGAGTCAGCCAAATGCTGTGAAAAAAACTTGCACAGCACTGGCACAGACCTGCCTGGCAAAAACTGATAGGAACTGATGTAACCTAGTCCTGAAAAGGACTGCAATTACAATTAGTCTTTACTCCCACAATCTATCTATTTAAGAGCACAGACCTGCCTGATAAAAGTCGTAGGAAATGCTGTAACCTAGTCCTTAAAAGGACTGCAATCACAACTATTCCCTACTCCCAAGCTATCTGTAGATTTTTGCGAAAATTGGCTTGAAATTAACAAGGTATAGCGCACGCAGCAACAGCGGTGCCGTCTAACACGCAGCTGCAGCAGTGAGAAAATGGTGGCGATGGGGAAAATGGCTTGGTCTTATAGGGCAAGGACATGTGACATACACTGCCAATGACACATGCCCTTGCTTGTGTGAAAAAAAGCACTTCGCTCCGTGTGTGCGCTGCTGATAGGCTGACAGATTGCACCTCCCCACTGTAAATGCGGGAAAGAGAAAAAAAAATGGAGATCTTCATTATTCCTGCAGAGATCCATCCCCTGCCCCTCCCCCCACCCCGCTGTACACTCAAACTGCGTATTAACATTAATTTTCATCATTACTGAGAAAAAATCCAGTTATGATTTTGGTGCACGAACAGTTATCGAACATAACCTCGAACAGCCGAATTTTTCTCAAATCGTTCGTGTTCGCCGAACGGCTCGAACACCGCCCAAAACAGCTCGAATTTGAGATTGGCGAACAGTTCGAGTCGAACAACGCTCATCTCTACTCTTTACATCATCATTTCTGGACTGTGGCCTTTCACAAGAAGGACAGGAGGAGATACTGTTTAGTAATGCACAAAACTTAGAGCCATGGTCGCAAGAAGATGATGGTGCGGAATGGCAAATTTTGTCTAAGGAGGTAGATCATGATGAGACACAGTTGCCGATAAGTTAGGTTGTTATTAAGTCACCAAGTGAGGACCAGGAATCGGCGTTGGAAGACGAGGTGATGGATGACGAAGTCACCAACACAACCTGGGAAGCTGACATGCGGAGAGAGGCCAGCAGCGCTGATGGGGAGGGATCAGCAGTAGTGATGAACGAGCACTAAAATGCTCAGGTGCTGCTTGCTCGAGTCAAGCAAATTGGAATGCTCGAGTGCTCGACACGAGCAACAGCCCAATTTAAGTCTATGGGAAACTTGAGCATTTTCCCAGCGGCGCCCCCCCCTGAGGTCTGCAGGGGGCCTAAAAAATTCCAATATCGATGGGAACAGTGCTCAAATAACATGGGAACAGCATGGGGAAGACCCCTGGAAGCATCTCTGACTCCCAGGTCACTGCTGTGAACAATGTTGTCAGAGTATTACGCCACTTTTACGGGCTCACAATAAAACATACAAAAACGAAACCAAAATGGATTTTCATGGGAAATATGGTAAGGAACATCCTTTCCAGGGTAGTGACTTGTATATAAGGCAAAATAAATAACCAAAAACAAAAATGATCCTCCACACCTTGGGCTATGTTCACACGCAGCGTTTTTGATGCGTTTTTGCACTTTTGCATTGCTTTCAACGGTGAAAATTACCAGTAACTGTCATTTTAACATTTTACTACCTTATCTTCCCATGTGGTGTGTGAGACATGATCAGACACATACTGTTTCATTTATGAAGGAGGGACTCTGAATGTCACAAAGCCTATTTCTATAGGGCCCCCTTTTAAGAGACATAGAGGAGGGCCTCAGTAAAAAAAAATGTTCCCATTAAAAAAGGAGTGGGTCTCCTATAGTTGTAATGCCAATGCAGTGATTGCAAGGGCTGCCTAAATTTGTGAAATACCCCAATACCAATTTGAAGACACATAGAGGTGGGACTCAGTAACAACATATTCACATTAGAAAGGAGCGGTTCTGCTATACAGTTATTGCGTATGCAGTGACTACAATGTCCGCTTCATTTGAAAAATACCCCAATACCAATTTAAAGACACATAGAGGAGGGCCTCCATAACAACATGTTCCCATTAGAAAGGAGCAGTTCTGCTATATGTACTGACCCAAAAGGGGTCATTACAAACATTTCTGCATTCATAGGAGTCTGTCAAATCATTTATGCTTTGATGTATTACCTGGTGACATTCTATTAAATTAAATGTAAATTGTTGCTCTGTCATACCATTGGAGACCAGCAGATGGTGATATAATGGTCAGCAACGGACTGTATTGGAGGGTGTCTGATCAACATCCTCTATAGTCTGGTCACTATGGTGACCAGGGGGAGTTGGAGTTGGAGGTTAGAGAGTGCCAAGCCTGGCTAGAGGTGAGGCATAGGGTACAAGGGCTGCTAGGATTAAGCATCTTGCCAGACAATCTTTTTAGCGCCCATCACTGCAAGGTGTTATGTTCTGCTACCAGAGCTAAGGAAAGAGAGGAGATCTGTCCCTACGATAGAACTCAGCTGAATCCCTACGATGTAACAGGGAACCTGATCCTGCGATCAGACCTGCTAAAGTCCTAAGCTAGTCTGTACGAAGACCTATAGATGTGGGGGAGGAATCCCTACAAGTACTAAGGACTGGGAGGAATATGGGACACCTCCTAACAGAAATAGTAGCAGACAGACGAACAAACAAAATATAAAGAACATAGAGGTCAGTAAACCAAGCAAACTAACAGAGCAAGACACAGAGCACAGGCTAGCTAGAAAGTTGATATACAATGAAGTCCAGCAAAGCCAGAAGGGCGGAGCAGGATTAAATAGGCCAACAAGGTCATGTGACCAGCAAAGGAAAAAAAACCTAACAGCAAGGTTCTAACAGTACCCCCCCTTCTAAGAGGATCCTCCGGATCCCCTAGGACCAGGCTTTTCAGGAAATCTCCTGTGAAATGCTCTGATAAGTCTGGACGCGGAAACATCATCTGACCTCACCCAAGAGTTATCCTCGGGTCCGAAACCTTTCCAGGCCACAAGATACTGCAAACTACCTCTATACCGTCTAGAGTCAAGGATGCGAGAAATTTCATATTCCCCGTCCTCCACCACCGGAGGAACAGAGGCAGAGGCGTCACCATCCGACACAACAGCTTTTTTTAACAGAGAGACATGAAAGACCGGATTAATTCTCCAGGAGGTAGGAACCTCCAACCTAACAGCAGATTGGTTGACAACCTGAAGCACCTTAAAGGGCCCTACAAACTTGGGACCCAATTTCTTAGAAGGAATCCTCAACCGCAGATTCCTAGAGGACAACCAAACCATGTCACCAACAGCGAACAAAACCTCCTGTCGTTTCCTATCAAAGTAGTCTTTAGATTTTCTGTTGGCCTCCTGAAGATTACCACGCACATCCGTCCAAACTCTTTCCAAATCACCGGAAAAATTCTCCTCCTCAGGCACGGCAGATCCCAACTTGGAGAACGACCCAAACGACGGATGTCTCCCAGAACAACAAAAAAAAGGCGAACAACCAGCAGAAGAAGATGTATGATTGTTCAGAGCAAATTCGGCAAGTGGCAGAAACTCAGACCACCCCTCTTGATTGTCTGCCACAAAACAACGCAAGAACTGCTCAACATCCTGGTTTTTCCTTTCTGTCTGGCCATTAGATTCAGGATGATATCCGGACGAAAACGACAAATGAATTCCCAACCTGTCACAAAAGGCACGCCAAAAACGAGCCACGAACTGAGGACCCCTATCAGAAACAATGTCAGTAGGAACGCCATGAAGTCTGACAATTTCCTTGACAAAGGCCTTAGCGAGAGTTTTAGCGCAGGGCAGTTTGATGAAGGGAACCAAGTGACACATCTTACTAAAACGGTCCACGACCACCCAGATGACAGTAAAACCCTCAGAGGGGGGAAGGTCAGTTATAAAGTCCATAGCCAAATGTGTCCAAGGAGCACTGGGGACCTCCAAAGGACAAAGCAACCCCGCAGCAGGAGTATGTGAGGACTTAGATCTAGCACATACAGTACATTGGCGTACCCACTTAATGACTTCCTTCTGCCATCCAGGCCACCAAAAACTGCGACCCACCAGTCTCTTGGTCTCAGAGATTCCGGGATGACCTGCCAATCGAGATTCGTGACACTCAACAAACAAATCTCTCCTAAAGGTCCCAGGCACAAACAACCTCCCATGAGGAGTGTTAGATGGGGCATTCTCCTGAGCTTTAAGAATCTCATCTTCCAAAACGGAGTCTAAAGCAGCTATCACAACACCTTCTTGTAAAATGTTTTCCTCTTTCTCAGCACCGACTATGGGAGAAAAACTGCCAGACAAGGCATCCGCCTTAACATTCTTAGTACCAGGGATGTAAGTAACGGAGAAATTAAACCGCGAGAAAAACAGTGCCCACCTAGCCTGACGGGCATTCAGGCGCTTGGCAGCGTCAAGATATATCAGATTTTTATGATCCGTAAGAACCTGAACGGGAAATTCCGCACCTTCCAAGAAGTGGCGCCAGTGTTCAAATGCGAGTTTAATAGCCAATAATTCCCGATTACCAATATCGTAATTCAATTCAGTCTCCGAAAATTTTTTTGAAAAAAAGGCACAGGGATGTAATCCATCCCCGTTATCCTGAGACAATACTGCGCCAACCCCCACAGAGGAAGCATCAACCTCAACCAAAAACGGCCTAGTAACATCAGGCTGCATAAGGATGGGAGCAGAGGTGAACCTCTCCTTGAGATACACAAAAGCTTCAATGGCCTCAGAAGACCACTGAACCGCATCAGCACCTTTCCTGGTGAGATCAGTCAGAGGTTTGACAATACTAGAAAAATTTTTTATGAATTTTCTATAGTAATTGGCGAAACCCAAAAACCTCTGTATCGATTTCAAACCAATAGGCCTAGGCCATTCCTGCACAGCCTGAACCTTAACCGGATCCATCTCAAAACCTTTGCTGGAGATAATGTAGCCCAAAAAACTAATTCTCTGTACAGCGAACTCACATTTCTCCAGCTTAGCAAAAAGCGAATTGTCCATTAATAACTGTAATACCTCACGCACGCTCCGCCAATGAGACTCCAGATCTGGCGAATAAATCAAAATGTCATCCAAATACACAACCACATTTTTACCGATCAAAGGTCTAAGGATGTCATTAATCAGATTCTGAAAAAATGCAGGAGCATTAGTAAGACCAAAAGGCATAACCAGATTCTCAAAATGACCCACAGGAGTGTTAAAAGCAGTCTTCCATTCATCACCCTCCTTCATGCGCAACAGATTGTATGCCCCCTTAAGGTCAATTTTAGAGAACCACTTGGCCCCCAATAACTGGTTAAACAGATCAGGAATCAATGGCAGTGGGTAAGGATTGTGTACCGTAATTTTGTTAATCTCACGAAAATCCAGACAAGGACGTAAACCGCCGTCCTTTTTTTTTACAAAAAAAAATCCAACCGCCACAGGAGACTTAGAGGGCCTAATGTGACCGGCGGCCAAACTTGTCTGTATGTATTCCTCCAAAGCCTTCCTCTCAGGAATAGTAAGGTTAAATAAACGACTTTTAGGAAGAGTCGCTCCAGGGACAAATTCAATAGAACAATCATAGTCTCTATGGGGAGGCAAAACCTGCGATTCCTTCTCAGAAAAAACTCTCCAAAAATCCTGAATAGGAACAGGCAATTCTCCCCTATCCAAAGCTGCAATACGCCCGTTACAACACTTGTCATAACATTTATGGCTCCAGGATTTAATTTCACTGGTAGACCAATCCAGTACAGGATTGTGACATTTTAACCAAGGCAATCCCAATATTACTGGAGAAGGCAAGTTATTCAACACTACCAAATCCAATTTCTCATGGTGAACACCATTAATAGTGAGAGGAAATTCACAGACCTTGAGAGTAATATTCTTCAAAGGGGAGCCATCCACAGAAACCACAGCAATGGGGAATGATAAAGGTTCAGGTTTTAAATTGAGTTTTTCCACGAATCCCCCATCAATTACATTCAGTGTAGACCCGCAATCAACAAACACACGAAATTCCATTAATTTTTCCTGAGCAATCGTGGAAGCAGCTAAAAATATACCCTTGGAATTTAAACAGGCAATACGGGCGTGACTGACCATTTTTTTTTCTTTCTTCATACGAAGCTCACAGCCTTTAATCAAATGACCAGATTTTCCGCAATAGAAACACAAGCCTTTCGAAAAACGACGGTCTTTTTCTTGAGAGCGAGGTGCCACCGATCCAATCTCCATCGGTTCACCACTGTTAGTACACACATTATCATAACCAGAAACTGACATAGCAGAGGATTTGCTCTCATTAACCCTAGCACGCAGTCTTCTATCCACCCGTATAGCTAATTGCATAGCCTGTTGCAAATCCTCAGGTGTAGGATAAGCAATTAGCAGGTCTTTAACCCTTTCACTGAGCCCAGCAAGAAATAGACTTTTCAGAGCAGAATCGTTCCACCCTGTTTGAGTGGACCAACGACGAAAATGTGTACAATATTTTTCGACATTACCTGATCCTTGTTTTAAACGTCTCAACTCAGTCTCAGCTGATGCGACACGGTCAGGATCATCATATAATAGTCCTAAAGCAGAAAAAAAAAACTATCCACTGATCTGAAGCATGTATCACTAGGTTGCAAAGAAAAGGCCCACTCCTGAGGCTCTTTGCGCAAAAGTGACATTATGAACCCTACGCGCTGGGATTCATCCCCAGAGGACTTGGGTCTCAAACGAAAATACAATAAGCAAGCATTTTTAAATGAAAAAAATTCTCGATGTTCACCAAAAAATAAATCCGGCAAACATACCTTAGGCTCCAAGAAATGTGCTCCAGAACAGTTACTCACGTGCTGACGGAGCTCGGCCACTTCCAGAGAGAGTCCCTGCAGGCGATGAGCCAAATCCTGAACCGACACCATGATGGAACAGAAAAATCTTTCCTTAGAGAATTTGCTGGCTGGACTTACTGTTATGTTCTGCTACCAGAGCTAAGGAAAGAGAGGAGATCTGTCCCTACGATAGAACTCAGCTGAATCCCTACGATGTAACAGGGAACCTGATCCTGCGATCAGACCTGCTAAAGTCCTAAGCTAGTCTGTACGAAGACCTATAGATGTGGGGGAGGAATCCCTACAAGTACTAAGGACTGGGAGGAATATGGGACACCTCCTAACAGAAATAGTAGCAGACAGACGAACAAACAAAATATAAAGAACATAGAGGTCAGTAAACCAAGCAAACTAACAGAGCAAGACACAGAGCACAGGCTAGCTAGAAAGTTGATATACAATGAAGTCCAGCAAAGCCAGAAGGGCGGAGCAGGATTAAATAGGCCAACAAGGTCATGTGACCAGCAAAGGAAAAAAAACCTAACAGCAAGGTTCTAACACAAGGCCAAAACTTTTCCCATATCAGAGTATCAGTCCTGTTGCCATCCAGCAAGCAATGGGACTGATACAGTGGAGAATTGCATTGCTGAAGAACCTGCAGTGGAGAATTATATTGCTGAAGAACCTGCAGTGGAGAATTGCATTATTGAAGCAGAAGAACCTGCAGTGGAGAAATGCATTGTTGAAGCAGAAGAACCTGCAGTGGAGAAATGCATTGTTGAAGCAGAAGAACCTGCAGTGGAGAATTGCATTGAGCCGCTAGCGGCCACCATCTTGTTCTGAAATCCCCCGTCGCTGATTGGCCGCGGCCTGACCAATCAGCGACGTGGGATTTCCTGGACAGACAGACAGACAGAGAGACAGAAGGGATAAGACAATTATATATATTAGATTAGTGGTAATATAACAAGTTTTTTCTGGTATTGGTAGAAAAGTACCTACCATAAGTGGTAAACCTGTTCATGCTACATATATAATAAAAGAGACTCTGTAACATACAAACCCCCCCCCCCTAAGAAACAGTAATCATAAAAAAGGCAGATTGTAAATTCGTTTTTAATCTATTTATTGTTTCTACTCAATTTCCTTACACGACTGTGTGCCCACAAGGAGGCTGTGCTATACATGTTAGTGAACAAGACCTAGAAGTCCTCTACATTATAAACAGACTATTAAGAGTCCTTTCTATGTATTAACATACACTGCAGAGCCCATTTGTGGGCACACAGCAGTGCATTTGTGTGCAGAAGTAAGTAAAACACGAAAATTGATGGATTCGGAATCAGTAGAGCAGATTTTTAAAAAGTACATAATTTTAAGACGTAGACTAGACAGTCTTAAAATGCTCACAGTAGCTCGTGCTGGATAATAGATATAGTGACTGTTAAGTCTAAGGGTCCAATTCATCATTTTCATTATTTTAACTGACTTTTCTATTTTTGCTTTGTGATATTTGTTGATGTTTTTTGCGCCAAATTCTAAAAAATTGTGCATATGGTTAATGGATTTTAAGCTATTTACTGATTATTGTAGTTTAGTGAGTTTTAGTGACACAGAGTCTTTTGGATTCACCTTATTGAGCAACCTTTTTTTTTATTTAAAATAATCGAGCAGTGTGTCGTTAGAATAAACCATAAAGCTAAAGATACCAAATAACAAAAGGAAACTACGATAAATGTTTTAAAAGCACATTATTACAGATGTTGAAAACTTTTAAGATGACTTTGCTAATGTCCTGAGTTTGTGGTGATGTGTCAAGTTAAAATATGCTACATTTGTAAATCTGTTCTGCCTAGATTCCTCAAATCCAATGCTGCGAGCCATCCTCTGGTGTTCTAGATTTGGTTTAGTAGAAGTTGAAACCAGAAGACGGCGGACTTGTTACAACCATAATCCAGAAGCTAAAATGCACATTACAGTTGCGTGAAACTAGGTTAATGTGGCTATCCTAACCAGTAATGAATCTTGAGACTGTTAACTGAAAATAGTGGGATCATTTAGTAGCCTACAAATGGAGCCCTGCCAAAATTATGTGTTAGAGTTTGAGTTCATTATTGCTAATTCTAGGGCAGATTACTATTAGTGAATATAGTCACAATTTTTCTTAATCAGTTAGGATCATATTATAAATAAAGTTTGGATTTTTAAAAAATATTTTAGCAGAAGCAATCATTTTTACATATATTACCATTCATGTTAAATTACAATAACAATATTGCAGAATTTATTCTGTTATAGCAGAAGATGGAGTCCCTCAAGTTTAAAGGCCCTATCTATGCTATATAAGTCTGACAGTTATTTTAGGTAGAAAACAACAGCAAGCTGAAATGTTCCTTCTTGTATCAATAGCGTGTCCTTGCTAAGAAGATAACGTGCCCTCCCTGGCCAGATGTTTCTTCTTGTAGCAATAATGTGTCCTTGCAAGAAGATAATGTGGCCTTGCTAACCAGATACGTCTAATTAAATATTTTAAAGCATACAGAAACTAGCTTTTTCGCTTGTTCAGCTAAACTGTATAATCGAACCATATATGGCAAATCCGTTTCCTGCCTTCAGGGTGTATATTAGCCCTGTGTTTTGTAATAAAGTTTAGAGTATGTTTAGACACAAACATCCTGTCCTGTGTCTTCTTCTCTCCGATATCGTAATCCAAAGGATAGAAGACCAAGAATGCAGTGACGACAATTCAAAGTACTAAAGGTGGGTCCTTGTTGAACACATTGCTGAAGTATATATGGTATGTCTATTAGCACTAACGCATCCAATAGACACCCATTTTTACTCTTTTGAAATATAGAGGCTTGTGCCTTAAATGGATTGTGTTTTCTACAAGTGCCTCTGTGGTAGTGTTATGAATCAAATTGTGAAATCTTATTGTTGGATCAGATATTTATGGTTTTGAGAAGTGAACAAATGTAACTTTAAAATAAAACTACAGCTTCATGTGTCAATTTATATTCGGTCTAACCTTAGTGAATATTTTAATAAATCAAATATATAATATAAATGGGAATTATATATTGATGCTAATATTGTACTTCCTGTGTTGAGTAATATCTAGTGTTGAGCCACCCCCGTAGTGTTCGAGTTCGGTTCGGTTCGTCGAACACCCGTGTGTTCGCCGAACTGTTCGTCGAACTGTTCGTCGAACACCTTCGAACAACGTTAAAACCAATGGCAGGCAAACAAAAACACATAGAAACACATAGAAAACACCTTCAAAGGTGTCCAAAAGCTGACAAACTGCTCAGAAGACATAACTAACACATGGAACAGTGACAAGTACATATAGTCATGCGAAAAGAAAAGAGGTGGAGGAGTAAAAGGAGGGGGAGACACAGATATAGGCATGTCATGCCCTTCTAAAATCCAAAAAGTGAGAAGCCGACACGTTCAGTCCGCTCCTGCCCGTGCCACCTCCGTGTCGCCGGGTTTGTGCCAGAGCCGCGGTGAACCCTGACGGCCAGCCCCCCTCTCCCAATACTGGTGCCTGTCCGCTGGTGGGTCGAGCGAGCCCCCCTGTGGTGGAGGCAGCTCTAAGCTTTTTAATTTAAATTGTCTCTCTAATTTGAATAAATACACTTTAAATCCATTTACAAGGATCTATTGGAGGGCAAGTCTCATGCCAGCAGCCGCGTAATTCCAGCTCCAGTAGCGTCCACTAAAGCTGCTGCAGTTAAAAAGCTTTGATAAGGATCGAGCTCGGCTGTCCACCGCAAGGCATCCTACTGCCAGTCCGAGCCCCTATGCCTTGGGGTGCCTCCTGATGCTCTTCACTGAGTATCCCGTGGTCCCGAAGCATTTCCTTTGAAAAAATTAAGTGTCCAAACTACAGGTGGTGTAGCTTGCTTAACAGCCGGGATAATCCGCTGACTAGCAGACCCTGCTACTAGGCACAAAGTATTTCCTGGGCTAGATGCAGTTAAAAATTTGTAATTAGATACTCTCGTTGGATGCTGAGAAAGCATTCCATAGAGTCTCCTGGCACGCCATATATGATTCTCTTAAAAAGCTTGGGGTAGGGGTCTAGGGGACCCTTTTATAGCCAAAATCACGGCCCTGTATCGCAATACGTCACCTAGGCTGAAGATAAATGGAACTGTAGCACCCTGAGGGCTCGGATGCTACAGAGGTATTGCACCTCACCCAGAGGTGTGATATCTCACTCTCAGGTAAGGATGGAGTGTGGATCAGGACCCGACACCTGCATGCATTACACCACATTGCCGTGGGGCAGGGCGACCAATATGCCCCTGAGATGGGCACGACAGTCCCTGTCCCTGGCTGGAGTGGGGGGAGGGAACACTGAGGAAGGGGAACCCTGTAGTGCAGGAGCAGGGAGGAAGCAGTTCCTGGGTGCATTGAGAAGGGAGTATAAAAGGTGGGCACCATCTTAGTTCAGTGCAGAGAAGTCTGAGCAGAAGTGGCAGGGAGCAGGGGCTCTGCATGAGCTCTGCTCCGGAGGCGGGCCTAGTAACAGAGGCCCAGGCCTGGAAGAGGGAGAAGGAAGGAAGAGGAGCGGAGAAGGCTCCAGGAACGAGGAACGAAGGGATCTCAGGGGTGCGGACGGGCGAGTCGCCACTGCACGCCCGAATCCACCTGCGTGGAGGGGTCAGGCCAAAGGGGGAGACCGGTCCCCGAAACTAGTGGAGGCAGGAAACGACCCTCAGCTAGAAACAGGAGGCTGTGACATTTTATGTGGCGCAGCCCCTCGCTACACCCGCTAGGAAGGCACCACATAGGGTCAGGGAAACTGGCGCCAAGTTTACCAAGAGGAGGCCCGAGGCAGCCGGACAGAAGGGTTGGTAAGAAAGGCCAGACAAAGGACACACAAAGGGGGTCCTGTGAAGCACTCCAAAGTTATCTGGGAGTTGTCTGAGCCCCTCACCTGGTGAGCACAGTACGACGTGGGCAGCCGTTACCTGCAGACGTGTTCTGGATAATAAGAACTGTGAGTAAAGGCCCTGGACTGCATCACTGACTCCGTGTCATTACTGCTGCTGCCCTGCACCATCACCCCCATCCTCCGCATACACTGCCCTGAGGCTATACTCCTCCCGTGGGGAGTTATGCTACGCTCTGCTGCACCCACAACACCAGCCTCAGCGGTCTGCCCTGGAGCGGCGGTTCACTCTGACCGCAATCCACGGGTGGCGTAGTCGGACATTTAAACATCAAAACCACATAAATAGTTCCGCCACTGGTTTGACCGCCCTGAGCCACGGAACCGGGTTGCCGCCACGGAGACTACAACCACCAGCATCCACCAAAAAGGGTCCGGCTCCGGGTGTCCCAAGGCCCAGGGGGCACGTCAGAACATTTTCATCACCTTTCACAATCACCAATGGGACAAGGCAGGGATGTTCTCTGTCCCCTCTCTTATACATCCTAGTGACGGAGCACCTGCTCTCATCAATTCGCCATAACCCCAATATTAGGTGGATTGAGGTGGGAGGCATCGAGTACAAGTGCTCTCTATTTGCTGATGATGTCCTAGTATATATCACTCAATCACATATATCCATCCATGCTGTTATGGCTGAAATAGATCACTTTGTTACATGGTCAAATTTTAAAATCAATGCAGCGAAGTCTGAGGCCCTCGATGTCTCCCTCCCCAAATCCATATAGGATTCCATCCAGTCCAACTTTCCCTTTGCCTGGCCCTCACAGGGTATCAAATACTTAGGAATTCCTATTCATAGAGACCTCTCCCATCTATGTTATCTTAATTTTGGGCCCTTTATTGAACAACTCCATACAGACCACGGTTGGCAAGTTAGAACTGTAAGATTCACTACGTGAACCACTGGTGTTTTGTGGAAAAGCACATGTACACTGTGTTCCAAATTATTATGCAAAAAGTGTTTAGGAGTGATAAGGGAAGAATTTGTTTGTTTGTCAGTTAAACTCATTGATGGTAATGTGTGTCAGGGCTCTTTATATCACTGTAAGCAATTGCAGACACCTGTGCTAATTAGTTTGGCAGGTGTGTCCAATGAAAGGCAAGACTACTTAAGAAGGCTGTCTCACATTATTAAGCAGCCTACATTTTCTGCCAAAATGGGAAAGAAAAAGGATGTGTCGGCTGCTGAGAAGCAACAAATTGTGGAGTGTTTAGGTCAAGGCATGACTACAATCAACATTGTGCGATGATCAGGATGAAGTGTCTTGGCAATCAAGAAGTATGTAGCTGATTCACAGTACACACGTGTGCGTGCTGATAAGGGCAAATTGAGGACTCTTTCCTACAGGCAATTACGTCAGGTTGAAAGAGCAGCGGCAAAAAAGCCTTGTCATAGCAGCAGACAAGTTTTTGAAGCTGCTGGTACCTCCAACGTCCCCCGAACAACAAGATGCAGGGTCCTTCAGAGGTTTGCAGCTGTGCATACGCCATCCTGTCGACCTCCTCTATCCACTTCACACAAGCAGAAACGGCTCCAGTGGGCCAAACATTACATGAAGACTGATTTCAAAACTGTTTTGTTCACGGATGAGTGCCGTGCAGCGCTCGATGGTCCAGATGGATGGAGTGGAGGATGGCTGGTTGATGGACACCCCACGCAAACACGGCTACAGCGCCAACAAGGAGGAGGTGGAGTAATGTTTTGGGCTGGAATCATGGGGAGAGAGATTGTCGGCCCCTTTAGGATCCCTGAAGGCGCTAAAGATGAACTCCATAATGTATGTGGATTTTCTCAAACAGCACTTCCTGCCATGGTTCAAGAAGAAGAACCGTGTATTTCACAGCAAGATCATTTTTCTGCATGATAATGCACCATCTCATGCTGCACATAAAACATCTGCATCTCTGGCTGATATGGGCATAAAAGGGGACAAACTTATGGAGTGACCCCCATGCTCCCCTGACCTCTACCCCATTCAGAACCTTTGGAGCATCATTAAAAGGAGTGTCTATGATGGCGGGAGGCAGTTCACATCTAAGCAACAGCTCTGGGAGGGTATTCTGTCCTCATGCAAAACAATTGAAGCAGAAACCATCCAAAACCTGACAAATTCAATGGACGAGAGAGTTCAGAAGCTCCTTTCGAACAAGGGGTCCTATGTGAAAATGTAACATCACCTAGAATAAAGTTTTGAGTTGAAAACTGTTTGATTTCAGTTTCTAACAACCTGCTAATGCTTATAATTTCAAAAATGACCATTTTTTTGGTCTTTATTAAAATGAAAAGGTTGATCGAAAAGTTTGGGGGATCTAAGAGTGTGGCAACCCAGTAGTCATGATTACTTCGAATTCTGACAATATGAGGGTCATGCTGCAGGTAGTGCAGCAAGAAGGCACTTATGTGTCTTGCGCATCTCGGAGCCCCAAAATTATTTTCCGGGCTAGATGCAGCTAAAAATTATTATTAATTTTAAATCTGGTGAAGCTTTAGTATATATAGCCTAATAGGATCAGTGCTGCACACTGCTACAAAGCCCAAATTATTTTCCAGCCAAGATACAGATAAACATGATTAGTAATTTGAAAGCTTAAAACGGTTGGTAGGGTGATTTTAACCAATCATCAAGCTTTTACTCTCCCCAGGATGACACAGGGGTAGAAAAGTCGTTTCGGATCCATGATTTGTTCATCTTTATGAACGTGAGTCTGTCTACATTATCAGTGGAGAGCCGCGTGCGCTTATCTGTCAGCACACCACCAGCAGCGCTGAACACACGTTCAGACAGAACGCTGGCTGCGGGGCATGACAAGATCTCCAAGGCGTAAGTGGCTAGCTCCGGCCATTTATCCAGATTGGAAGCCCAAAAAGAGCAAGGGTCCAGTGACACAGTCGTGGCTTCAATGTTTACTTGGAGATACTCCTGTACCATCGTCTCTAGGCGTTGACTATGTGTCAGACTTCTTGTCGCCTGTGGCCTTGCAAAGGATGGGCTAAAAAAGTGGTGAAATGATTCCGCAAAATTGATGTTACCAGCAGATACTGTGGTTCTGTTACGGTTTGAGTGCTGAACACTTGACGGTCCCATGGTTGGCAAGTTGGAACTGTGAGATTCACTACGTGCACCACTGGTATTTTGTGGAAAAGCACATGTAAGATTCTGCAACAGTCTCTGCTGATACTCCTGCATGCGTGCATCCCTTTCTATGGCAGGAATAATTTCTGCAAATTTTCTTTTGTACCGGGGATCTAACAGTGTGGCAACCCAGTAGTCAGGATTATTTCTAATTCTCACAATTCGAGGGTCATGTTGCAGGTAGTGCAGCAAGAAGGCACTCATGTGTGTTGCGCATCCAGGAGCACCAAGTCCCTGTTGTGTTGGTGGCGAGGTAACAATCATGCTTCCTTCCTCTGTCCTCTCCCCCCAACCTCGCACAACAGAAATGTGATCAAGGTCTCCCTCATCTGATGAGTCTTCCATCAGTTCGTCCTCCACTTCTTCCTGGGCTCCTGCACCTTCCTCACTAGTTTGGCTGCTACCATGCGCCCTGGTAAAACCATCTCCCCCACCCTCACATGCCTGCCGCCTTGGTGCTGCCGACCGTCTGGACCTTGCAGATGTTAGCCCTTCCGCATACAACTCCTCCTCCTCTACTTCCTCCACCTCCTCTTGTGCCACCACCTGACTCCGAATTCTGTTTAACATGTGCTCCAGCATGTAAATCACCGGAATAGTCATGCTGATAATGGCATCGTCAGCACTAAACATCTTCGTCGCCATTTCAAAACTGTGCAGAAGGGTGCATAGGTCCCTGATCTGAGACCACTCCTCCAGCGTGATTTGCCCCACCTCTGGATCTCGTTGGCCCAGGCTATACGTCAGAACGTATTGCACCAGGGCTTGTCGGTGCTGCCACAGTCGCTGCAACATGTGCAGAGTTGAATTCCACCGGGTAGGCACATCGCATTTTAGCCGGTGAAGTGGCAGGCCCAACAACTTCTGTAGAGATGTAAGTCGCTGAGCTGCGGGATGCGAACGGCGGAAGTGAGCACACAGCGACCGTGCCCTCTGCAGAAGGCCATCTAGTCTGGGATAGTGGGCTAAAAATTGCTGGACAACCAGGTTCAACACGTGAGCCATACAAGGCACGTGTGTGACATTGCCCCGGCGAAGGGCCGCACCCAGGTTTGCAGCATTGTCGCACACGGCCTTCCCTGGTTTCAGGTCCAGTGGAGACAACCATTCATGAAATTGGTTCTCCAGAGCTGACCACAACTCCTCAGCTGTGTGACTCACATTTCCCAGACATTTCAATGTAAAAACCGCCTGATGACGTTGAGCCCTACTGCCAGCATAGTAAGGAGGTGTGCAGGATCCCTTCTGCGCAGTTAGAAAGCTTGTGGCATGACCAGACAGGCTTTGGGTGCAGGTGGAAGACCGAGAGGAGGTTGAGGAGGCAGAAGCAGTGGAGGAACTTTGACATAAAGAGGATTGACGCACAACTCGTGGGGACGGCAAGACTTGGACAGCAGCCCCTTGTCCTGCTGTCACCATAGTTACCCAGTGCCCAGTCAGCGACATGTAACGCCCCTGTCCATGCCTACTCATCCAAGTGTCTGTGGTGAAATGCACCCTGTCACACACAGTTTCTCAAAGAAGCGGTGATGTTGTGTGCGACATGCTGGTGGAGCCCAGGCACACCTTTCTTTGAGAAGTAGTGCCGACTGGGCATCTGGTACTGGGGCACTGCGACGGACATAAGGTCTCGAAAATCCTCTGTGTCCACCAGGCGGAAAGGCAGCATTTCTGTAGCCAAGAACTTGCAGATGGTGAAATTCAACCTCTTAGCTTTCTCATGGCTAGGAGGAAATGGTCTTTTACTTGTCCACATCTGAGGGACCGAGGGCTGGCTATTGTGCTTAGACGGGGTTGATAAGGGTGTCCCCGGCAAACTGCCGGTCTGTGAGGAAGATGCAGGCGGACATGTTAGGTTGCCTTGATCCAAAGGTGGTGCTATCGATGTCGGACAGCGCTCAACACCAGCTGGTGTTACCACCTCAAAAGAAAATGATGACCTGCCAATCACGCTGGCTGTTGCGGGTAAAGAGGTGGCAGGTCTGCGCCCCAAAACAGGTGTGACTGCTGTCCCCCCAGTCACAGAGGATGAAGAGGCCGCGGATGCACAAGATATGGCAGACGGTGGTTGGCCCGGCCGGCTAGGCCGCATTGTAGCACACTGAGCTTCCCACTGCAACTTATGCTTCATGTCCATGTGCCGGTTCATGCATGAAGTACTCAAACTATGTATTTTTTGGCCTCTACTTAGCTTTTGCTGACAAATGTTACAGATAACACGAGTTGGGTCATCTTTATCGATCTGAAAAAATGCCCAGGCTATGCAAGGCTTAGCACCCATGCGACCTGAAGAGCCACCACGACTTGTGGTGAGAGGCAGAGTTGTGTTTGAGGATGCAGTTGTTGACGTGCTTCCAGTACTACGTCTCTGTCCAGGAAGGCGCAACCTGACCTCGTCGTCACTAGCATCTTCCTCCACCTCCTCTGCTGACCTCATCTCTTGGCTGACTGTGGGTTGACAGTAAGTGGGATCTCCAACCTCATCATCATCACCCTGTGTGTTATCACACCCGTCGTCCTCAGAGCCAACCTGTTCCTGCCCTGACAAAAAACTAAAGTTGTCGCTCCAATCAGGTATTTGAGTCTTATCATCGTCTTCCTCATTGTCTCCACCAACAGGAGTTACAGTTTGGGAATGAGGGTCTACATTATGGTCAGAACCTTCTGCGTCTGGTCCTGGATCCGACTCATAAAGATTCTGGGCATCAGTGCAGATCATTTCCTCGTCTGGATTCACAGAAGCGCTGGAGTCGACCTCTGATTCCCAGGCTATAGTATGAGTAAACAGCTCTGCAGACTCAACCATCTGTTCTACCTCATACTCAGACGGGCAGCTGGAGATTTGGGAGCTGTGAGGAAGCATGTGCGATTTGGGTGACACCTTTGAGGACTGGAGTATTTGTGATGTTGAAGTTGATGTGGAGGAGAGCCCACTTAAAGGAGCACTTGATATCCGTTGAAGCACCTGCTGTTTTTGTGACTCATCTGGAATTTGTAGCGATTGGCGTGGCCGTAAGAAAGGGATCTTATCACATTGTCCGCTAAAAGAAGTAGACATTTTAGTTTGGCTGGAAGATGGTCTTTCTTCTGCAGATGTTACTGTTGCTTTAACACCTACCCCACGGACACAACCTTTTTTCCCCTTCCCAACACGCCTATTCCCCTTTCCACCAGCAGCAGGCCTTTTTCCACTCATTTTGGTGGTTAACTAATTAACAACTCTGGAGTTGTTTGCACAAAAAAACAATGGATGGGAACCGAGCAGAGCTGAGTGGCCAAACTGTGGTATTAGGCCAAAACTATTGGCTGGGTTAGATGCAGAAAAAAATTATATTCAATTTGCAACCTGATGGAGGTCAGTATAGATGGACTAATAGAGAAAGTCCCAAACACTGCTAGAAGGCCAAATATTTTTTCAGAGGTAGATGCAGATAAAAATTATTTTTAATTTGCAACCTGATAGAGGTCAGTATAGATGGACTAATAGAGAAAGTCCCACACACTGCTAGAAGGCCAAATATTTTTTCAGAGGTAGATGCAGAAAAAAATATATTCAGTTTGCAACCTGATGGAGGTCTGTATAGATGGATTATTAGAACAAGTCCCACACACAGCTAGAAGCCCAATATTTTTTCAGAGGTAGATGCAGAAAAAAATATATTCAGTTTGCAACCTGATGGAGGTCAGTATAGATGGACTAATACAACAAGTCCCACACACAGCTAGAAGCCCAATATTTTTTCAGAGGTAGATGCAGGAAAAATATATTCAGTTTGCAACCTGATGGAGGTCTGTATAGATGGATTAATAGAACAAGTCCCACACACAGCTAGAAGCCTAATATTTTTTCAGAGGTAGATGCAGAAAAAAATATATTCAGTTTGCAACCTGATGGAGGTCAGTATAGATGGACTAATACAACAAGTCCCACACACAGCTAGAAGCCCAATATTTTTTCAGAGGTAGATGCAGAAAAAAATATATTCAGTTTGCAACCTGATGGAGGTCTGTATAGATGGATTAATAGAACAAGTCCCACACACAGCTAGAAGCCCAATATTTTTTCAGAGGTAGATGCAGAAAAAATATATTCAGTTTGCAACCTGATGGAGGTCAGTATAGATGGACTAATACAACAAGTCCCACACAGCTAGAAGCCCAATATTTTTTCAGAGGTAGATGCAGAAAAAAATATATTCAGTTTGCAACCTGATGGAGGTCTGTATAGATTGATTAATAGAACAAGTCCCACACACAGCTAGAAGCCCAGTATTTTTTCAGAGCTAGATGCAGAAAAAAATTATATTCAATTTGCAACCTGATGGAGGTCAGTATAGATGGACTAATACAACAAGTCCCACACACAGCTAGAAGCCCAATATTTTTTCAGAGGTAGATGCAGAAAAAAATATATTCAGTTTGCAACCTGATGGAGGTCTGTATAGATGGATTAATAGAACAAGTCCCACACACAGCTAGAAGCCCAATATTTTTTCAGAGGTAGATGAAGAAAAAAATATATGCAGTTTGCAACCTGATGGAGGTCAGTATAGATGGACTAATACAACAAGTCCCACACACAGCTAGAAGCCCAATATTTTTTCAGAGCTAGATGCAGAAAAAAATTATATTCAATTTGCAACCTGATGGAGGTCAGTATAGATGGACTAATAGAATGATGCTATGCCCAAAAGATTTTACTTCACTAGGTGCAGTAAAAAAATTGGTATTCTATACACAGGTGGTATATCTTGCAACACAGATAGGCTACTCCACTGACTAACACACTCTGCAATAGGCCAAAAAGGATTAGCTTAGCTAGATTCAGCCAAATGCTGTGAAAAAAACTTGCACAGCACTGGCACAGACCTGCCTGGCAAAAACTGATAGGAACTGATGTAACCTAGTCCTGAAAAGGACTCCAATTACAATTAGTCTTTACTCCCACAATCTATCTATTTAAGAGCACAGACCTGCCTGATAAAAGTCGTAGGAAATGCTGTAACCTAGTCCTTAAAAGGACTGCAATCACAACTATTCCCTACTCCCAAGCTATCTGTAGATTTTTGCGAAAATTGGCTTGAAATTAACAAGGTATAGCGCACACAGCAACAGCGGTGCCGTCTAACACGCAGCTGCAGCAGTGAGAAAATGGTGGCGACGGGGAAAATGGCTTGGTCTTATAGGGCAAGGACATGTGACATACACTGCCAATGACACATGCCCTTGCTTGTGTGAAAAAAAGCACTTCGCTCCGTGTGTGCGCTGCTGATAGGCTGACAGATTGCACCTCCCCACTGTAAATGCGGGAAAGAGAAAAAAAAAATGGAGATCTTCATTGTTCCTGCAGAGATCCATCCCCTGCCCCTCCCCCCACCCCGCTGTACACTCAAACTGCGTATTAACATTAATTTTCATCATTACTGAGAAAAAATCCAGTTATGATTTTGGTGCACGAACAGTTATCGAACATAACCTCGAACAGCCGAATTTTTCTCAAATTGTTCGTGTTCGCCGAACGGCTCGAACACCGCCCAAAACAGCTCGAATTTGAGATTGGCGAACAGTTCGAGTAGAACAACGCTCATCTCTAGTAATATCTTTTACTGTTATTAATTAGTGATGAGCGAATATGTTCAGCGATACTCAG
This sequence comes from Phyllobates terribilis, assembly GCF_046119375.1. Classification (NCBI taxonomy): domain Eukaryota; kingdom Metazoa; phylum Chordata; class Amphibia; order Anura; family Dendrobatidae; genus Phyllobates; species Phyllobates terribilis. The sequence continues at coordinate 746,518,556 of NW_027362762.1, forward strand.
ATATCACTCGAGTATCTGGGTGCTCGCATGTGCTTGGCACTTGCCGAGCATTGACTGGTGCTTGGATTTGAAGCTCGAATCTCAGCCCCACATGATTGACGCCTGTTACACAGTCAATAAACATTTGGGGATTGCGTGCCAGTCACTGTAATGGCGTAGCTATCTTCATAGTTTGATTTTCTGGCCGCATACCTCATTAGAGGTTATAAAAGGACAGGTGCCGCTATGCTCGGCACACTGATGCCATTGCACAGCTCAGGGACAGCTGTGATTGGAGGGAGAGAGCAGTTATCCAGGGCTATGTGTGCACAGTTTAACTAATCAGAGTCCTCCAGTGCTGATGCTGAGAACCTAAAGAATGGGTAGCCACCAATAACAGAAGGAATATCTGTCTATTCTATATGTATAATATGGTGGAAAAAAACATAGAAACAAAAGGGATGGAAGGAAATTATTCATATTTATAAGAAAAGTTACAAAATGATGTACAATATACAATCAAATCATGGAAATCAGAGGAAATTATGGCTAAAACAATATGGGAGATGGAACACAACCATAGACAAGAGACAACTAATCCCAGCATCCCTGGTTCCCAAAAGTCCCACGGATAGCTAATGAATGTGACAATCCAAGATAGCTGCCAACTGTAGTAGGAGCCTATATAAGAGCAATGGGTACACTCATAAATAGTTTATGATGGAAGAACACATGCACAGTAAATACTTGTGTATAAGGACTAGTTCATAAAGGGTTATGCAGTTATATAGATGGCAAGGCCAATGAGCTGGCAGGTATACAGATCAAAATATAAATGCCCAGAGCCTATATCTAAATTGCATTCAAATGAGAAAAAATTCAATGGAGAAAGGTCAATGCAACCAAATGGTTAATACACATCCCAACAAAACACAGCGATCATATAATAATACTTAAAGAATTACCACTACCCAATATCGAGGGAAAGGGATAGTGCTACCGAGAAATTGTGTGTGCACCTGACATGGCACAAAAATCAGCTTACCATCCTACTAATACAGGTGCATCTCACTAAATTAGAATATCATCAAAAAGTTAATTTATTTCAGTACAAAAAGTTAAACTCATATATTATATAGAGTCATTACAAACACAGTGACCTATTTCAAGTGTTTATTTCCGTTAATGATGATGATTATGGCTTACAGCCAATGAAAACACCAGTCATTATCTCAGTAAATTGGAAAAATTAGCAAAAAACACCTGCAAATGCTTCCTAAGCATTTAAAAAGGTCCCTTAGTCTGTTTCAGTGGGTTCCACAATCATGGGGTAGACTGCTGACTTGACAGATGTCCAAAAGGCAGTCATTAACACTAAGTAAATGCAAAGTAAATTTTGCATTTCATTTGGAAATCAAGGTTCCAGAGTCTGGAGGAAGAGTGGAGAGGCACATAATCCAAGCTTCTTGAAGTCTAGTGTGAAGTTTCCACAATCAGTGATGGTTTGGGGAGCAATGTCATCTGCTAGTGTAGGTCCACTGTGTTTTAACAAGACCAAAGTTGGCACAGCCATCTACCAGGAAATTTTAGAACACTTCATGCTTCCCTCTGTCGACAAGCTTTTTCGAGATGGAAATCTGCGGCCGGACTTGACACCTGTCCACACTGCCAAAAGTACCAATACTTGGTTTTAAAACAGCAGTATCACTGTGCTTGATTGGCCAGCAAACTCGCCTGACCTTAACCCCATAGAGAATCTATGGGTTATTGTCAAGAGTAAGATGGGAGACACCAGACCCAACAATGCAGATGAGCTGAAGGCTGCTGTCAAAGCAACCTGGGCTTCCATAACACCTCAGCAGTGCCACAGGCTGATCGCCTCCATGACATGCCGCATTGATGAAGCAATTGATGCAAAAGGAGCCCCGACCAAGTATTGAGTGCATTTACTGAATATACATTTCAACAGGCCAACATTTCGGATTTTAAAAACATTTATCAAGCTGTTGTTATATAGTATTCTAATTTACTGAGATAATGACTTTTGTGTTTTCATTGGCTGTAAGCCATAGTCATCAACATTAACAGAAAAAAACACTTGAAATAGATCACTCTGTTTGTAATGACTCAATATAATATATGAGTTTCACTTTTTTTATTGAAGAACTTAAATAAATTAACTTTTTGATGATATTCTAATTTAATTAGTCACCTGAAGGTATAGGAAAAACCATCTGTGGTGTGGTGTAAGTCAGGAGGATAGCCATGCTTATTAATCAGTAAAGACATATGATGATCACTATATTACCTTGAGACATAGTACACTGCTGTGGGAGACACAGGAGGGTTTATGAGAGCACCTCAACGTGCGTTTCGTCTGTGTGGCTCCATCAGGAGGCGTGGCTTAAAGTTAAGAGGTGGGTACTATTATAGCGATGGTGGCTAATGAGTCGGCAAATCAGTGCACTGCCTGCAATGTTGCTCTGCCCTAGTGATGGGGGGACATGCATCATCCCCTCCATCACCACAGCAATACAACGCGGCCTGCCATGCCTCCAGCGCGAAGTGTGTCTGTGCCGTAACAAAGTAGGAAGGTGCTAATGCTGAACCACCATACTAACAGTCCTTCTAAGGGCTAATCCTGTGCTTTGCTATTTATATCAGATACATTCTGCATTTAGCCTAGGGAGTGACAGTTGCAGGAGCAGGGAGAGTGGCAGAATACTGCCTCTAGGCAGGGATCAGGACTTTGCAGTCTGTTGCTAAATATATAGCTCCTGCACATGACCACATATTTGGGGGTGAAAAAATTGACTATATTGTCTTCCATTCAGTTTAATGTGCTGATGATGGTGCACACAGACGCTGAGGACGTGGGGCAGGTGCGACTACGCCTGTTACTGGTGTTAAAGAAACATGTTTGTCCACGACACATAGCTTCTTGTCCCACTTTGCAGTGAGGCACTGGACACCACTTCTGAAGCCAGAGAAGTGCGAACAGGTGGTTCGTTGGATAGCTGATAATGCTTCCAGCATGCTTGCCAACACACCCAGTCTTCCTCACAGTTGAGTCTTCCTCACCCTAAATTCCCTTCCTCCCACCATGTCGAGTCCCTGGGGACCAGTGATCCCACACTAGGACACTCCGAGGTGCTTTTTACATCATCATTTCTTGATTGTGGCCTTTCACAAGAAGGACTGGAGGAGATACTGTTTAGTGATGCACAAAACTTAGAGCCATGGTCGCAAGAAGATGATGGTGCGGAATGGCAAATTTTGTCTAAGGAGGTAGATGATGATGAGACACAGTTGCCGATAAGTTAGGTTGTTATTAAGTCACCAAGTGAGGACCAGGAAGTGGCGTTGGAAGACGAGGTGATGGATGACGAAGTCACCAACACAACCTGGGAAGCTGACATGCGGATAGAGGCCAGCAGCGCTGATGGGGAGGGATCAGCAGTAGTGATGAACGAGCACTAAAATGCTCAGGTGCTGCTTGCTCGAGTCAAGCAAATTGGAATGCTCGAGTGCTCGACACGAGCAACAGCCCAATTTAAGTCTATGGGAAACTTGAGCATTTTCCCAGCGGCACCCCCCCTGAGGTCTGCAGGGGGCCTAAAAATTTCCAAAATCGAATGGAACAGTGCTCAAATAACATGGGAACAGCATGGGGAAGACCCCTGGAAGCATCTCTGACTCCCAGGTCACTGTTGTGAATAATGTTGTCAGAGTATTACGCCACTTTTACGGGCTCACAATAAAACATACAAAAACAAAACCAAAATGGATTTTCATGGGAAATATGTTAACCCCAGAACTCATGACCATAAAAATCTACTTTTTCACATACCTGGGGCCTTTTAGGCCCGTGTGCAAATAACATGGAATAACTCAAACAAAAATGACAAACAACTATATACCTGAGGAATACCTAGAGTTTCAAAATTCTAACTAAAGTAATCTTGCAGAAAATAGAAAACAATTAACAGGGTGGGCCTGCGAGGCCCCAGGTATGCGTTCTAGGGTTAAGGAACATCCTTTCCAGGGTAATGACTTGTATTTAAGGCAAAATAAATAACCAAAAACAAAAATGATCCTCCACACCTTGCGCTATATTCACACGTAGTGTTTTTGATGCGTTTTTGTACTTTTGCATTGCTTTCAATTTCAATTTAATTTCAATTCAATTTACCAGTAACTGTAATTTTAACATTTTACTACCTTATCTTCCCATGTGGTGTGTGAGACATGATCAGACACATCCTGTTTCATTTATGAAGGAGGGACTCTGAATGTCACAAAGCCTATTTTTATAGGGCCAGCAGTCGGCTCTCACTATTGTTAGAGGGCCATCAGCCGGCTATGCTTTGTTGTTCCCATTATTAATTTATTAAAGAATGGGTCTCCTATACTGTTATTGCGTATGCAGTGACTGCAAGGGCTGCCAAAAATTTGGACGCACCCCAATACCCCTTTGAAGAGACGTAGAGGAGGGCCTCAGTAAAAAAAAATGTTCCCATTAAAAAAGGAGTGGGTTTCCTATAGTCGTAATGCCCATGTAGTGATTGCAAGGGCTGCCTAAATTTTTGAAATACCCCAATACCAATTTGAAGACAGATAGAGGTGGGCCTCAGTAGCAACATATTCCCATTAGAAAGGAGTGGTTCTGCTAAACAGTTATTGCGTATGCAGTGACTACAACGGCCGCCTAAATTTGAAAAATACCCCAATACCAATTTAGAGACACATAGAGGAGGGCCTCCATAACAACATGTTCCCATTAGTAAGGAGCAGTTCTGCTATATGTACTGACCCAAAAGGGGTCATTACTAGTGTTGAGCGAGCACTAAAATGCTCGGGTGCTCGAAGCTCGGGCCGAGCTCACTGTGATACTCGGGTGCTCGATCCGAGCAACGAGCCCAATGTTAGTCTATGGGAGACCCGAACATTTTTGCGGCGGCTCCCCCGGCAGTCTGTAGAAAGCCTAAAAAGTGGCCAAAACGATAGTGACAGTGCTCAAATGACATAGGGACAGCATGGGGATCGCCCCTGGAAGCATTTCTGACCCCCAGGTCACTGCTGTCAACAACGTGGTCAGAGGTATTGTTATGTTCTGCTACCAGAGCTAAGGAAAGAGAGGAGATCTGTCCCTACGATAGAACTCAGCTTAATCCCTACGAAGTAACAGGGGACCTGATCCTGCGATCAGACCTGCTAAAGTCCTAAGCTAGTCTGTACGGAGACCTATAGATGTGGGGAGGGAATCCCTACAAGTACTAAGGACTGGGAGGAATATGGGACACCTCCTAACAGAAATAGTAGCAGACAGACGAACAAACAGAATATATAGAACATAGAGGTCAGTAGACCAAGCAAACTAACAGAGTTAGATACAGAGCACAGGCTAGCTAGAAAGTAGATATACAATGAAGTCCAGCAAAGCCAGAAGGGCGGAGCAGGATTAAATAGGCCAACAAGGTCATGTGACCAGCAAAGGAAAAAAAACCTAACAGCAAGGTTCTAACAGTACCCCCACTTCTAAGAGGATCCTCCGGATCCCCTAGGACCAGGCTTATCAGGAAATCTCCTGTGAAACGCTCTGATAAGTCTGGACGCGGAAACATCATCTGACCTCACCCAAGAGTTATCCTCGGGTCCGAAACCTTTCCAGGCCACAAGATACTGCAAACTACCTCTATACCGTCTAGAGTCAAGTATGCGAGAAATTTCATATTCCCCGTCCTCCACCACCGGAGGAACAGAGGCAGAGGCGTCACCATCCGACACAACAGCTTTTTTTAACAGAGAGACATGAAAGACCGGATTAATTCTCCAGGAGGTAGGAACCTCCAACCTAACAGCAGATTGGTTGACAACCTGAAGCACCTTAAAGGGCCCTACAAACTTGGGACCCAATTTCTTAGAAGGAATCCTCAACCGCAGATTCCTAGAGGACAACCAAACCATGTCACCAACAGCGAACAAAACCTCCTGTCGTTTCCTATCAAAGTAGTCTTTAGATTTTCTGTTGGCCTCCTGAAGATTACCACGCACATCCGTCCAAACTCTTTCCAAATCACCGGAAAAATTCTCCTCCTCAGGCACGGCAGATCCCAACTTGGAGAACGACCCAAACGACGGATGTCTCCCAGAACAACAAAAAAAAGGCGAACAACCAGCAGAAGAAGATGTATGATTGTTCAGAGCAAATTCGGCAAGTGACAGAAACTCAGACCACCCCTCTTGATTGTCTGCCACAAAACAACGCAAGAACTGCTCAACATCCTGGTTTTTCCTTTCTGTCTGGCCATTAGATTCAGGATGATATCCGGACGAAAACGACAAATGAATTCCCAACCTGTCACAAAAGGCACGCCAAAAACGAGCCACGAACTGAGGACCCCTATCAGAAACAATGTCAGTAGGAACGCCATGAAGTCTGACAATTTCCTTGACAAAGGCCTTAGCGAGAGTTTTAGCGCAGGGCAGTTTGACGAAGGGAACCAAGTGACACATCTTGCTAAAATGGTCCACGACCACCCAGATGACAGTAAAACCCTCAGAGGGGGGAAGGTCAGTTATAAAGTCCATAGCCAAATGTGTCCAAGGAGCACTGGGGACCTCCAAAGGACAAAGCAACCCTGCAGCAGGAGTATGTGAGGACTTAGATCTAGCACATATAGTACATTGGCGCACCCACTTAATGACTTCCTTCTGCCATCCAGGCCACCAAAAACTGCGACCCACCAGTCTCTTGGTCTCAGAGATTCCAGGATGACCTGCCAATCGAGATTCGTGACACTCAACAAACAAATCTCTCCTAAAGGTCCCAGGCACAAACAACCTCCCATGAGGAGTGTTAGATGGGGCATTCTCCTGAGCTTTAAGAATCTCATCTTCCAAAACGGAGTCTAAAGCAGCTATCACAACACCTTCTTGTAAAATGTTTTCCTCTTTCTCAGCACCAACTATGGGAGAAAAACTGCGAGACAAGGCATCCGCCTTAACATTCTTAGTACCAGGGATGTAAGTAACGGAGAAATTAAACCGCGAGAAAAACAGTGCCCACCTAGCCTGACGGGCATTCAGGCGCTTGGCAGCATCAAGATATATCAGATTTTTATGATCCGTAAGAACCTGAACGGGAAATTCCGCACCTTCCAAGAAGTGGCGCCAGTGTTCAAATGCGAGTTTAATAGCCAATAATTCCCGATTACCAATATCGTAATTCAATTCAGTCTCCGAAAATTTTTTTGAAAAAAAGGCACAGGGATGTAATCCATCCCCGTTATCCTGAGACAGTACTGCGCCAACCCCCACAGAGGAAGCATCAACCTCAACCAAAAACGGCCTAGTAACATCAGGCTGCATAAGGATGGGAGCAGAGGTGAACCTCTCCTTGAGATACACAAAAGCTTCAATGGCCTCAGAAGACCACTGAACCGCATCAGCACCTTTCCTGGTGAGATCAGTCAGAGGTTTGACAATACTAGAAAATTTTTTTATGAATTTTCTATAGTAATTGGCGAAACCCAAAAACCTCTGTATCGATTTCAAACCAATAGGCCTAGGCCATTCCTGCACAGCCTGAACCTTAACCGGATCCATCTCAAAACCTTTGCTGGAGATAATGTAGCCCAAAAAACTAATTCTCTGTACAGCGAACTCACATTTCTCCAGCTTAGCAAAAAGCGAATTGTCCATTAATAACTGTAATACCTCACGCACGCTCCGCCAATGAGACTCCAGATCTGGCGAATAAATCAAAATGTCATCCAAATACACAACCACATTTTTACCGATCAAAGGTCTAAGGATGTCATTAATCAAATTCTGAAAAAATGCAGGAGCATTAGTAAGACCAAAAGGCATAACCAGATTCTCAAAATGACCCACAGGAGTGTTAAAAGCAGTCTTCCATTCATCACCCTCCTTCATGCGCAACAGATTGTATGCCCCCTTAAGGTCAATTTTAGAGAACCACTTGGCCCCCAATAACTGGTTAAACAGATCAGGAATCAATGGCAGTGGGTAAGGATTGCGTACCGTAATTTTGTTAATCTCACGAAAATCCAGACAAGGACGTAAACCGCCGTCCTTTTTTTTTACAAAAAAAAATCCAACCGCCACAGGAGACTTAGAGGGCCTAATGTGACCGGCGGCCAAACTTGTCTGTATGTATTCCTCCAAAGCCTTCCTCTCAGGAATAGTAAGGTTAAATAAACGACTTTTAGGAAGAGTCGCTCCAGGGACAAATTCAATAGAACAATCATAGTCTCTATGGGGAGGCAAAACCTGCGATTCTTTCTCAGAAAAAACTCTCCAAAAATCCTGAATAGGAACAGGCAATTCTCCCCTATCCAAAGCTGCAATACGCCCGTTACAACACTTGTCATAACATTTATGGCTCCAGGATTTAATTTCACTGGTAGACCAATCCAGTACAGGATTGTGAAATTTTAACCAGGGCAAACCCAATATTACTGGAGAAGGCAAGTTATTCAACACTACCAAATCCAATTTCTCATGGTGAACACCATTAATAGTGAGAGGAAATTCACTGACCTTGAGAGTAATATTCTTCAAAGGGGAGCCATCCACAGAAACCACAGCAATGGGGGATGATAAAGGTTCAGGTTTTAAATTGAGTTTTTCCACGAATCCCCCATCAATTACATTCAGTGTAGACCCGCAATCAACAAACACCCGAAATTCCATTAATTTTTCCTGAGCAATCGTGGAAGCTGCTAAAAATATACCCTTGGAATTTAAACAGGCAATACGGGCGTGACTGACCATTTTTTTTTTCTTTCTTCATACGAAGCTCACAGACTTTAATCAAATGACCAGATTTTCCGCAATAGAAACACAAGCCTTCCGAAAAACGACGGTCTTTTTCTTGAGAGCGAGGTGCCACCGATCCAATCTCCATCGGTTCACCACTGTTAGTACACACATTATCATAACCAGAAACTGACATAGCAGAGGATTTGCTCTCATTAACCCTAGCACGCAGTCTTCTATCCACCCGTATAGCTAATTGCATAGCCTGTTGCAAATCCTCAGGTGTAGGATAAGCAATTAGCAGGTCTTTAACCCTTTCACTGAGCCCAGCAAGAAATAGACTTTTCAGAGCAGAATCGTTCCACCCTGTTTGAGTCGACCAACGACGGAAATGAGTACAATATTTTTCAACATTACCTGATCCTTGTTTTAAATGTCTCAACTCAGTCTCAGCTGATGCGACACGGTCAGGATCATCATATAATAGTCCCAAAGCAGAAAAAAAACTATCCACTGATCTGAAGCATGAATCACTAGGTTGCAAAGAAAAGGCCCACTCCTGAGGCTCTTTGCGCAAAAGTGACATTATGAACCCTACGCGCTGGGATTCATCCCCAGAGGACTTAGGTCTCAAACGAAAATACAATAAGCAAGCATTTTTAAATGAAAAAAATTCTCGGTGTTCACCAAAAAATAAATCCGGCAAACATACCTTAGGCTCCAAGAAATGTTCTCCAGGACAGTTACTCACGTGCTGACGGAGCTCGGCCACCTCCAGAGAGAGTCCCTGCAGGCGATGAACCAAATCCTGAACCGACACCATGATGGAACAGAAAAATCTTTCCTTAGAGAATTTGCTGGCTGGACTTACTGTTATGTTCTGCTACCAGAGCTAAGGAAAGAGAGGAGATCTGTCCCTACGATAGAACTCAGCTTAATCCCTACGAAGTAACAGGGGACCTGATCCTGCGATCAGACCTGCTAAAGTCCTAAGCTAGTCTGTACGGAGACCTATAGATGTGGGGAGGGAATCCCTACAAGTACTAAGGACTGGGAGGAATATGGGACACCTCCTAACAGAAATAGTAGCAGACAGACGAACAAACAAAATATATAGAACATAGAGGTCAGTAGACCAAGCAAACTAACAGAGTTAGATACAGAGCACAGGCTAGCTAGAAAGTAGATATACAATGAAGTCCAGCAAAGCCAGAAGGGCGGAGCAGGATTAAATAGGCCAACAAGGTCATGTGACCAGCAAAGGAAAAAAAACCTAACAGCAAGGTTCTAACAGGTATTAAGCCACTTTTACAGGCTCACAATAAAACGTTCAAAAACGAAAGTGAAAGTGCTTTCCTGTGAAATATGTTAACCCCTTAACGACCATGGGTCTTTCTGTTTTTGTGTTTTCCTTTTTTGCTCCCCTTCTTCCCAGAGCCAGAACTTTTTTAATTTTCATTCAATATGGCCATGTGAGGGCTTATTTTTTGCGGGACGAGTTGTTATTTTAAACACCATCACTGGTTTTACCATATCGTGTGCTGGAAAATGGGAAAAAAATTCCAAGTGCAGTGAAACTGCAAAAAAAATGCAATTCCACAGTTGTTTTTTGGGTCCTTTTTTTACCACGTTCACAGATTGCTAAAACTGACCTGCCATCCTTATTTTCCAGGTCGTTACGAGTTCATAGACACCAAACATGTATAGGTTCTTTTTTATTTAAGTGGTGAAAAAAAAATCCAAAGCTTGCTTAAAAAACAAAAAAAAATGACGCCATTTTCCGAGACACTTAGCTTCTCCATTTTTTGGGATCTGGGGCCAGGTGGGGGCTTATTTTTTGCGTGCCGGGCTAACGTTTTTATTGATACCATTTTGGGGTAGATCCGATGTTTTGATCGCCCGTTATTGCATTTTATTGCAAAGTTGTAGCGACCAAAAAAACTTAATTCTGGCGTTTAAAATTATTTTCTCGTTACGCCGTTTACTGATTGTATTAATTCTTCTCTTATATTGATAGATCGGGCGATTCTGAACGCGGCGATGCCAAATATGTGTATGTGTTTTTTTTTTTATATATATATATATTTTATTTTGAATGGGGCGAAAGGGGGGTGACTTAAACTTTTATATATTTTTTATTTTTTTTATTTTTTTAAAAACTTTTTTTTACACTTTCTGCTTGCTTCTATAGTCTCCAGAGGAGACTAGAAGCAGCAGTTGTCTGATTGCTTCTACTGCATACAAGCGATGAGCAGATCGCTTGTATGCAGGAGAAATGCTCACTTGCTATGAGCGCTGACCACTAGGTGGCACTCATAGCAATTGAGACATGACAACCACAGGCGTCTGCTGCAGACCCTGAGTTGTCATGCCCACCCATTGGTGACCCGCGATCACGTGACGGGGTCACTGATGGGCGGGGCTTAGGACTCCCGGAAGCGTGAGTTAAATGCCACTGTCAGAGATTTAACATGTTAACAGCCACGGGTGGATTGCGATTCCAATAATCAGCTGACATGTGCTCGCTTCAGTGCGGGCTCACCGCCGGAGCCCCCGCTGAACCGGCCTTCCCGACCTGGTGCGTACTATTACTGACCAGGTCGGAAAGGGGTTAAGGAACATCCTTTCCAGGGTAAAGACTTGTGTATAAGGTAAAATAAATAACCAAAAACAAAAATACTCCTCCACACCTTGGACTATGTTCACAAGTAGCATTTTTTATGCGTTTTTGCACGTTTGTATTGCTTTCAACCATGACAAATGCATTCACCGGGAAATGTCATTTTAACATTTTACAACCTTATCTGGACATGTGCTGTGTGACGCATGCATACAGTGCTAAAAAGACATGGGAACAGCATGGGGAAGACCCCTGGAAGCATCTCTGACATCCAGGTCACTGCCTAAAAGTGTGCCCATCAGAAGTGATCCTTGCCGCATCAGAAGATGCAGACTTGCAACTATCCCCGTGCAAGTCCTTGTCCCAGGGCAGTGTTCAATTGTACCTCCCCCATAACTTGCAATACAAGCGCAAGTATGCAGCCTGCCACCCACCCACCCCCAGGCTGCAATACCATACTGCTAGCTTGCTTGCACTTAAAATTGGGCCTTTTAGGCATGTGGAGGTGGAATCTGGCCACCACGTCATGGCTGCGTCGGTAGCCTGGTATTCATACTCAGTCCCCAGCCGCCCGGCGACCGGGTGTCCACGCTTGGTCCCCAGCCGCCAGGGGGCGGCCGGGTGTCCATACTCAGTCCCCAGCCGCCCCGCGGCCGGGTGCCCACACACAGTCCCCAGCCGCGTGGGGGTGGCCGGGTGTCCATAAACGGTCCCCAGCCACCCCTATTTGTCCCAGTGCGCCTTATACACAAGCGCGCATACCAAAACATTACCTGTGCCCTCCCCAGTGCATTTAGTGGGAAGGACAGCCTAACCACAAACACGTGGACAAGTGAATGTGGCCAGGAATGGTCCATCTCACTGACGCCTTCACACTGGGTTAATATTGTGGAAGCCGGGACACAGTTGGACACTGGGATGCAACACGTCCTCCAGACATAGAGGATTGCGGGTCCTGGGTCAATCAGGCTTCAACACAAAGTTCAGAAGGTAGACAGCAGCAGTGGTCGGCCTCCTACACAACGAGTAAATTATTCATGATCATGAGGCCATCCACCTCCTTAGCTTTCTGTTCCTTGGAATGCAAGCGCATGTATGTAGTAGCAGCTAGGCCTGAGGTGGTCAGCGTTTTGGCGCATATTCTACCTCCTTCGAGGATTGCTGGATGTTTTCCTGCTACTATCCCAGTTCTATGACTCCCGTTAAAACAAAGCTTCAGATGATGAATGATGGATGAGGTGGTGGCAAAGGAGAAAGAGCAGGAGGAAGCCTGTATGCCTTAGTTGGGCAGAGAACTGTGACCTCTGCCGCTACCGTGTTCAGATGGGAATTTTTTTAATAGTTCTGCAGCAAGGGCCTTCTGGTACTGCCCCATTTTTGAAGACCTCTCCAACTCAGGAATAAGAGAGTGAAAGTTCTCCTTGTAGAGGGGGTCTAAAAGTGTCATCAACCAGTAATGACTGTCACCCAACATTTTGACAATGCGAGGGTCACGGTTAAGGCAGCGTAACAGAAAGTCAGCCATGGGTGCCAGACTGGTAACGGGCAAGACTTCCATGTCCTCACAAAGATGACGACTGATAGTGTTGAGCGATCACTAAAATGCTCGGGTTCTCGAAGCTCGGGCCGAGCTTACCGTGATACTTCTGGTGCTCGACCCGAGCAACGAGCGGCAGCACCCCCGGCAGTCTGTAGAAAGCCTAAAAAGTGCCCAAAATGATAGTGACAGTGCTCAAAAGACATGGGAGCAGCATGGGGATCGCCCCTGGAAGCATTTCTGACCCCCAGGTCACTGCTGTCAACAACGTGGTCAGAGGTATTAAGCCACTTTTGCGTGTTCACAATAAAACGTTCAAAAACGAAACTAAAACGGATTTCCTGTGAAATATGTTAAGGAATTTCCTTTCCAGGGTAAAAACTTGTGTATAAGGTAAAATAAATAGCCAAAAACAAAAATACTCCTCCACACCTTGGGCTATTTTCACAAGTAGCATTTTTCATGCGTTTTTGCACTTTTGTATTGCTTTCAACCGTGACAAATGCGTTCACCGGGAAATGTCATTTTAACATTTTACAACCTTATCTGGCCATGTGCTGTGTGACACATGCATACAGTGCTGAAAAGACAAGGGATCAGCATGGGGAAGACCCCTGGAAGCATCTCTGACCCCCAGGTCACTGTCTAAAAGTGTGCCCATCAGAAGTGATCCTTGCCGCATCAGAAGATGCAGACTTGCAACTATCCCCGTGCAAGTCCTTGTCCCAGGGCAGTGTTCAATTGTACCTCCCCCATTCCTTGCAATGCAAGCGAAAATATGCAGCCAACCACCCACCCACCCGAAGGCTGCAATACCATACAGCTTGCTTTCACTTGAAATGGGGCCTTTTAGTTTGGAGGAGGTCGAAGCTGGCCACTACCTCATGGCCGCTTCAGCAGCGAGGTATCCATACTCTGTCCCCAGCCGCCCGGCGGCCGGGTGTCCACACTCGGTCCCCAGCTGCCAAGTGGCGGCCAGGTGTCCATACTCGGTCCCCAGCCGCCCTGATTTCTCCTGTCACCTTCCCCCACACTTTTCTTAGCCTGGCCTGCTTTAGGGCAGCATTGGACGAGCCCACCAGAGAACCAGACTCCTCCGGTGGGCCCTGGCTTCTCCATCAGGGGAGTTGAGAGTGCCAAGGTGAGGAGCATGATGATGATGATAGAAGTTAGCATCTGCTTTGTTTTCTTGGAATGCAAGCGCATGTATGTAGTAGCGGCTAGGCCTGAGGTGGTCCACGTTTTGGCGCATATCCTACCTCCTCCGAGGATTGCTGGATGTTTTCCTGCTACTATGCCAGTTCTATGACTCCCGTTAAAACAAAGCTTCAGGTGATAAATGATGGATGAGGTGGTGGCAAAGGAGAAAGAGCAGGAGGAACAGGGACCATTCACATCAATATCAGGCCAGTCAACCAGATATGTCTTGTAGGATATGTTTCTGTAACAAAAGGAGCAGTTCGGCTACACAGTTATAGGGCATACAGTGAGTGCAATGCCTACCAAAAATTTCGAGCCACTCCAATGCCCCTTGGAAATGACATGGAGGTCAGAGGGCGTTAACTAAACCTTTTTTTCCATTTATAGCAACTGGGTCTCCCGTGCACTGTTGGCCTAAGCAGTGAATGGAAGGCTTTCCAAAAATAATGAGGAACTGCAATGCCCCTTACAAGAGCCATGTGTGGCACCCCAGGGGTCTGGTCACCACAGTAATAGAGATATTACGTCGGAGAGCAAGTGGGAGGTTTCCTGGTCAGGATCCCTTAAACATGCAACATCCTCCTGCCCCAGTCCTGGGAGGGGAGAATTCTGCCCTTATAAACTGGATCTGGGGCGGGGTTGAGTGAGTCAGAGAACAGTCAGAGTCAGAGTGAGAGCAAGGGAAAGTAACAGCAAGGAGCTCTGTAGGAGCTAGGAGCTAAAGACCAGGGGCTGGAAGCTGAGCAGAGCTCGCCCTGGCAGAAGACAATAGGAACCGGACACAGGAGTCCGAAGCTGTGAGGACTTATATATCCAGCAGCAGAAACCAGCCTGCAGGGGATTTCAGGTCTTCTGGCCATAGAAGCCCGGAGGCTCAGTCACAAGCAAGGGACCAGCACCGCCGTCGTGGAGCGGAGGCTAACAGAAGGCCCCAAGTCACCAGCCATACGGGTGAGCACTACACGGTACACTCAGGGACGTGGGCTACTTCTACCCGCTTACAGCAAGGTAGCCAGGAAGAGTGCAGACAGACGGGGAGGCCTACAACTCCACCTGGCCAGGGGAACTCCTGCTTGCTCACAGACTGACCAGGCCTCTTATGCTAGCCAGTACTCCCGGGAGGGTCTACCTTATAATCATCAGTAAAGACCCTGAACTGCACTGCAAAGACTCTGAGTCGTTCCTGCTGCGCTCGTGCACCATCACCCCCATCATCCACACTCACTGCCCTGAGGCTATACTCCTCCCGAGGGGAGTTATCCCATTCTATGCTGCGCACACAACACCAGCCTCAGCGGTCTGCCTCGCAGCGGTGGTACTCCCTGACCGCAATCCACGGGTGGCGCAGTCGGACAATTAACCTCAAAACCTAAGAAAGACTGCCACTTGTTTGACCAGCCTGAGCCACGGGACCGGGTCACCGCCAAGGAGACTACAGACCCCAGAGACCCGGCACCGGGTATCCCACACACGTTTACACACGGCCCAGGGGGCGCGTCACATGCAGTACAGCATATTACAAACATAAGTCCCATTATTGGGGAGTGAGTGTCCCATAGTATTTGCTTATGCCTTGCAAGCAAAAGCTGCCAAAAATTAGGACGGAGCAACTTGCAATGCCCCTTACAAGAGCCATACAGTACAGCATATTACAAACATAAGTCCCATTATTGGGGAGTGGGTGTCCCATGGTATTTGCTTATGCTTTCCCAGCAAAAGCTGCCAAAAGTTAGGACGGAGGAACTTGCAATGCTGGCATACTGGTGCTATAGCGGTGGTGGAGGCTGAGGATAAGGAGAAGAAGATTAAACAGCTGAAACGAGGAAGCGTATACCCATGTGTGGGTGTGAAGCGGTGCATGTGAATACTCCTCCTGAAATAACACAGTGGATTTGACTTTATGTTACTCTACAGTCATTTGGTGGTGATGAGAAGTCTGGCCCAATCCAGCCCTTGTTCATTTTGATAAGGGTCAGCTTGTCAGCATTGTCAGTTGACAGGCGAGTGCGTTTATCAGTTATAATTCCCCCAGCGGCACTAAAAACACGCTCCGATAACACGCTAGCGGCAGGGCAGGCCAGGACCTCCAAGGCGTACAGAGCGAGTTCATTCCAAGTGTCCAGCTTGGATACCCAATAATTAAAAGGCACAGAGGAATCACAGAGGACGCTGGTACGATCGGCAAGGTACTCCCTCACCATCTTTTGAAACTTTCCACTCCTTGTGAGAGTACCCCGCGACTCAGGGCCTGTAAGTTGGGCGGGTGTCAGAAAACTGTCCCAGAACATTGACAGTGTTCCCCTGCCTCTGCTGGATTGGAGTTGCATCTCTCTCGCCTGTACGCCTGGGTTGGGCAACGAACTGTGACCTCTGCTGCTAGCGTGTTCAAATGGGAATTTTTTTAAGAGATCTGCAGCAAGGGCCTTCTGGTATTGCCCCATTTTTGTAGACCTCTCCACCTCAGGAATAAGAGAGTGAAAGTTCTCCTTGTAGCGGCGGTCTACAAGTGTCACCAACCAGTAATGACTGTCACCCAACATTTTGACAACGCGAGGGTCACGGTTAAGGCAGCGTAACATAAAGTCAGCCATGCGTGCCAGACTGGTAATGGGCAAGATTTCCGTGTCCTCACCAAGATGACGACTGACTATGCTCTCCTCCTCCTCCTCTTCCTCCTCCCCCCTGTCCTCAGGCCACCCACGCTGAACCGACGGTATGACACTTGTACAGGTACTACCGTCTACAATGCATGATAGCAGCTCCTGTTCTTCCTCCTCCTCCTCCTCTCCCTCATTGTCCCCCAAAGCACGTTGGGATGAGATGAGGCTGGGCTGTGTGTAATCGCCCGCTACGGCTTCTTGATCCATCTCATCATACTCTGGCTGCAATGCCTCCTCTTTAATTCTCTGCAGAGAGCGTTGCAAAAGACAGACAAATGGGATGCTGACACTAATGATGGCATCATCGCCACTCACCATCTTGGTGGTCTCCTCAAAGTTTGTCAGGATGGTACATATGTCAGACATCCAGGTCCACTCCTGAGGTCTTATGTGTGGAGTCTGACCTGAATATCGACGGCCTTGTTGCAGCTGGTACTCCACAACTGCTCTCTTCTGCTCACAAATCCTTTGCAACATGTGGAGGGTAGAGTTCCAACGTGTGGGGACATCACACACCAGTCGGTGTGCCGGAAGCTGCAAACGCTGCTGCAACACAGCAAGGGCGGCGGAAGCTGTAGCCGACTTGCGAAAATGAGCTGACAGGCGGCGTACTTTCACGAGCAGATCTGGCAACTCGGGGTACAATTTAAGAAACCGCTGAACCACGAGGTTAAGCACATGAGCCAGGCATGGTACGTGTGTGATCTCACCTCGCCTCAGAGCCGCCACAAGGTTACGGCCATTGTCACACACGACCATGCAGGGATGTAGGTTCAGCGGTCTCAGCCACAGATCTGCCTGCTCTTTCACAGCTGTCCACAACTCACAAGCAGTGTGAGGTTTATCACCTAAGCTTATTAGTTTCAGCACAGCCTGTTGCCGCTTGGCGGAGGCAGTACTGCAATGCTTCCAGCTTGTAACTGATGTGGTGATATCTGAGATGGAGGCTGAACATGAGGAGATGGAGGAGGAGGAGGAGGATGCGCAGGAGCTGTACACTGTGGGGGCAACTCTGACTGACATAGGGCCCGCAATCCTCGGTGTGGGGAGGATGTGTTCCATCCCAAGGTTCGACTAGGTCCCGGCTTCCACTATGTTTACCCAGTGTGCCGTCAGAGAGATGTACCGTCCCTGGCCACAAGCACTTGTCCACGTGTCCATTGTCAGGTGGACTCTCCCAGTAACTGCGTTGTTGAGGGCACGGCAGATGCTTTGGGACACGTGCTTGTGTAGTGCGGGGATTGCACACCGGGCAAAATAGTGTCGGCTTGGGACCGAGTACCGAGGGACGGCCACCGCCATAAGATTGCGGAAGGATTCCATCTTCACCAGCCTAAAAGGCAGCATTTCCAATGCAAGCAGTCATGAAATGTGTGAATTTAGGACTGTGGCCTGTGGGGCGTTAGCTGCGAATTTCCGCTTTCGTTCAAAGGTCTGGGATATGGACAATTGAACGCTGCGGTGGGACGTGGACGTGGACGTTGATGCTGTTTCTTGAGAAACTGCCATAACAAGTGAAGATTGAGAGGAGGGGGCATCTTTACATGCAGTATGGACAGGGGATTGCCTTGCACACACAACAGGGGGTTCTATTACACGCACAACAGTGGAAGAAGCAGTGGTGACACCCGCTGACACTGGTCGTGGACCCTGGGTTTCGCCCCACAAAGTCGGGTGCTTTGCTGCCATGTGCCTGATCATGCTGGTGGTGGTCAGGCTGGTAGTTTTGTCACCCCTGCTGATGCTGGCATGGCAGGTGGAACATATGGCCTTTTTGGGGTTATCAGCAGAGTCTTTAAAAAAATTCCAGACTCTGGAAGACCTACCGCTTGTACTGGCAACGTCCCTTGTGTTGGTGTTATGGGGAACGGTTGCCTGCCTTCTGTCTGCGGCCACCACACTGCTTCTTCCTGCCTGTTGGGGTACTCTGCCTCCCTCCCCCTGTGTGCTGCTGGCCTCACTCTGCATGTCCTCCTTCTACGTTGGGTCAGTTACTAGATCATCCACCACCTCCTCCTCTTCCACTTGCGCACCATGATCCTCCTCCTCACTTCCTGGCAATTGTGTCTCGTCATCGTCCACCTCTTGTGACAGATTGCCAACGTCGACTTCCTGTGGCCGTGGCTGTTCAAATATTTGGGCATCGCAACATGGGATCTCCTCTTCCACCACTTCAGACGTATCAGGCGAGGGGCCCAAATATGGAAATGGACCAGTGAACAGCTCTTCAGAGTGTCCAAGTGTGGGATCACTTGCTGTCTGACGACACTCGGCATGGTGGGAGGAAGGAGCATCAGGGTGAGGAGGAGTATGCGGTCGAGACTCACGGCTACTAAGAGTTGACCGTGTGGAAGACAGACCGGAGGTGGTGGTGCCCAGGTAGCTGGAAGTATTGTCTGCTATCCAATTAATAACCTGTTCACACTGATCAGTTCTCAATACTGGTGTTGTTCTGTGCTTCCCTAGTAATTCGGTCAAGAAGTGGGAGCGAGAAGATGTGGCTGTTGGTTGTGGCACATTTTCACCTTGGCCACGACCCCGTCCTCTGCACGAACCATCACCAGAACGTCCACTTCCACGTCCCTTGCCACGCGCCTTGCCCATTGTAAATGAAGTAAAATAGCTTACACTTGCACTATCAATGGAAAAAGGGTAATAAAGAGTAGATTAGAACCGTGGAAGAGGAAAACCACAGTTATTGTTTACTGGGGTATACCACACTTTTTTAAATAGAGATATTTGCGGCTGAACAGTGAGCGACACACTCAAACTGCTTTTTTTTAGATACCAAAGGCCCAAAACTGGATAGTACAGCGATTTGACCCGTGGAACTGCGAAACCACACTGGGATGTCGGGCCTACACAAGACTATTTTCAACAGATATATTTTTGTGTCACAACAGTCAGGAGACACTACTGTTTTTCTTTATGGAAAAAACTACCAAAAGCTGAATAATAGAGATTTTTTACTGTGGGGTGGCAAAACCACAGTTATTGTTTACTGGGGTATACCACACTTTTTTAAATAGAGATATTTGCGGCTGAACAGTGAGCGACACACTCAAACTGCTTTTTTTTTAGATACCAAAGGCCCAAAACTGGATGGTACAGCGATTTGACCCGTGGAACTGCAAAACCACACTGGGATGTCGGGCCTACACAAGACTATTTTCAACAGATATATTTTTGTGTCACAACAGTCAGGAGACACTACTGTTTTTCTTTACGGAAAAAACTACCAAAAGCTGAATAATAGAGATTTTTTACCGTGGGATGGCAAAATCACAGTTATTGTTTACTGGGGTATACCACACTTTTTTAAATAGAGATATTTGCGGCTGAACAGTGAGCAACACACTCAAACTGCTTTTTTTTTAGATACCAAAGGCCCAAAACTGGATGGTACAGCGATTTGACCCGTGGAACTGCAAAACCACACTGGGATGTCGGGCCTACACAAGACTATTTTCAACAGATATATTTTTGTGTCACAACAGTCAGGAGACACTACTGTTTTTCTTTACGGAAAAAACTACCAAAAGCTGAATAATAGAGATTTTTTACCGTGGGATGGCAAAATCACAGTTATTGTTTACTGGGGTATACCACACTTTTTTAAATAGAGATATTTGCAGCTGAACAGTGAGCAACACACTCAAACTGCTTTTTTTTTAGATACCAAAGGCCCAAAACTGGATAGTTCAGCGATTTGACCCATGGAACTGCGAAACCACACTGTGATGTCGGGCCTACACAATACTATTTTTAACAGATATATTTTTGTGTCACAACAGTCAGGAGACACTACTGTTTTTCTTTACGGAAAAAACTACCAAAACCTGAATAATAGAGATTTTTTACCGTGGGATGGCAAAACCACAGTTATTGTTTACTGGGGTATACCACACTTTTTTAAATAGAGATATTTGCGGCTGAACAGTGAGCGACACACTCAAACTGTTTTTTTTTAGATACAAATGGCCCAAAATGGATAATACAGAGGTTTGAACCGTGGAAGTGCAAAACAACACTTCTGTTTCTCTAGCCTACACCAGACTATTTTCAACAGTTATATTTGTGTCTGAAAAATCAGAGACACGCTTTTTTTTGGGGGAAGGGAGGTGGGACACACCAAAAGGTTAATAAGACGGGTATTTGTACAGTGTGAAGGAGGAAAAAAAAAGGAGGATTTAGATGGAAAAAAAAGGATTTTTCCTGGCCCCCGACACCTGGTGCTAAGTCCAGCAATTTGAGCAACAGGAACACACAGGACTGTAATGCAGCGTTTGCTGGTACAGTGCCTACAAGTAGTATTCAACCCCCTGCAGATTTAGCTGGTTGACACATGCGGAATTAACTTGGCATTGTGACATTTGTACTGTAGATCAGCCTGGAAGTGGGAAATGCACTGCAGCAAATATTGTTTTTTTTTTTTTGTTTGTTTGTTTTTTTAAAACGTTAAAAGTTAATTCAGAGTGTCATTTATTATTCAACCCCTCAAACCACAAGAATTCTGTTTGGTCCCCCTAAAGTATTAAGAAGTAGTTCAGGCACCAAGAATAATGAGCTTCACATGTGTGGATTAAAGATCTCTTTTGCCAGCCTTTTCTGACTATTTAAGACCCTCCCCAAACTTGTGAACAGCACTCAGACATGGTCAACATGGGAAAGACAAAGGAGCATTCCAAGGCCATCAGAGACAAGATCGTGGAGGGTCACAAGGCTGGCAAGGGGTACAAAACCCTTTCCAAGGAGTTGGGCCTACCTGTCTCCACTGTTGGGAGCATCATCCGTAAGTGGAAGGCTTATGGAACTACTGTAAGCCTTCCACGGCCTGGACAGCCTTTGAAAGTGTCCTCCCGTCCCGAGGCCAGGCTTGTCCGAAGAGTCAAGGCTAACCCAAGGACAACAAGGAAGGAGATCCGGGAAGATCTCATGGCAGTGGGGACATTGGTTTCAGTCAATACCATAAGTAACGTACTCCACCGCAATGGTCTCCGTTCCAGACGAGCCTGTAAGGTACCTTTACTTTCAAAGCGTCATGTCAAGGCTCGTCTACAGTTTGCTCATGATCACTTGGATGACTCTGAGACAGACTGGTTCAAGGTTCTATGGTCTGATGAGACCAAGATCGAGATCTTTGGTGCCAACCACACACGTGACGTTTGGAGACTGGATGGCACTGCATACGACCCCAAGAATACCATCCCTACAGTCAAGCATGGTGGTGGCAGCATCATGCTGTGGGGCTGTTTCTCAGCCAAGGGGCCTGGCCATCTGGTCCGCATCCATGGGAAGATGGATAGCACGGCCTACCTCGAGATTTTGGCCAAGAACCTCCGCTCCTCCATCAAGGATCTTAAGATGGGTCGTAATTTCATCTTCCAACAAGACAACGACCCAAAGCACACAGCCAAGAAAACCAAGGCCTGGTTCAAGAGGGAAAAAGTCAAGGTGTTGGAGTGGCCTAGTCAGTCTCCTGACCTTAACCCAATTGAAAGCTTGTGGAAGGCGCTCAAGAATAAAGTCCACATGAGACACCCAAAGAACCTAGATAACTTGGAGAAGATCTGCATGGAGGAGTGGGCCAAGATAACTCCACAGACCTGTGCCGGCCTGATCAGGTCTTATAAAAGACGATTATTAGCTGTAATTGCAAACAAGGGTTATTCCACAAAATATTAAACATAGGGGTTGTATAATAATTGACCCACACTTTTATGTTTAAAATTTAATAAAATTCAACTGAGCAACATAACTTTTTGGTTTGTAAGATTTATGCTTCTGTTCATAAATCCTACTCTCGTTTGCAGTTTGAAGGCTCTAACTTATTTGCATCTTATCAAGCCAGCTAAATCTGCAGGGGGTTGAATGCTACTTGTAGGCACTGTATAACCACTGTGTCTCCTATACAGCCTGCCTGCCTGGTATCTGGGATGGATATTAGTCCTGAAAAGGACTGTTTTTTTGTTCTGGCAGCCTTTACTGACCCTACACTAACTATTTTGCAGTTTCTATCTCTCCCTAAATCAGCAGCGCTGTCCCTACACTGTCTAATCCGGAGCGACTGTGTCCAAGATGGCGGCGCCCGGTTTTAAATACTCGAGGTGACGCTGTGCGGCCAGCCAATCACGATAATGCCCACAACCAACATGGCTGCAGCATTACAGTGACTGGCTGGCAATCCCTGCATGTTCATTGGCTCTGTAAAGAGCGCCAAACATGCAGGGCGGAGACGAGAGCTCCCTCCCGAGTAACCCGGAAATGCTCGGTGCTCGCCGAACATCCCCAGTAGCGTGATGCTCGGGCGAGTACCGAGCAGTGTCGAGCATGTTCGCTCAACACTAGTCATTACAAACATTTCTGCATTCATAGGAGTCTGTCAAATCATTTATGCTTTGATGTATTACCTGGTGTCATTCTATTAAATTAAATGTAAATTGTTGCTCTGTCATACCATTGGAGACCAGCAGATGGTGATATAAGGGTCAGCAACGGACTGTATTGGAGGATGTCTGATCAGCATCCTCTATAGTCTGGTCACTATGGTGAGCAGGGGGAGTTGGAGTTGGAGGTTAGAGAGTGTCAAGCCTGTCTAGAGGTGAGGCATGGGGTACAAGGGCTGCTAGGATTAAGTATCTTGCCAGACAATCTTTTTAGAGCCCATCGCAGCAAGGCCAAAACTTTTCCCATATCAGACTATCAGTCCTGTTGCCATCCAGCAGGCAATGGGACTGATACAGTGGAGAATTGCATTGCTGAAGAACCTGCAGTGGAGAATTACATTGCTGAAGAACCAAAAGTGGAGAATTGCATTATTGAAGCAGAAGAACCTGCAGTGGAGAAATGCATTGTTGAAGCAGAAGAACCTGCAGTGGAGAATTGCATTGCTGAAGAAATAGAACCTGCAGTGGAGAATTGCATTGTTGAAGCAGAAGAACCTGCAGTGGAGAATTGCATTGTTGAAGCAGAGGAACCTCCAGTGGATAATTGCATTGTTGAAGCAGAAGATCTTGCAGTGGAGAACTACAATGTTGAGGCTGAAGAATCTACAATGGACAATTGCAATGTTGAGCCTGAAGAATTTACAATGGAGAACTGTGCTGTAGTAGCAGAAGAAACTATAATGGAGAATTGCGATGTCATATCAGAAGAACCTATAATAGATAGTTCATCAGAAGAAGAATTGATAAATGAAAACGTTGTTGAACCAGAGATCCTTGAAGAAGTGATGCCTCCTTAAGATAACAGCTTAATATCACCGTCTTTTGAAGCTGTATCTGACAGCATTGAGCAGAATGCATCTCCAAAACTTCCTGGTATTTGCTTTATAGAAAATACAGGAAGTATAAGTAAAGAACAGTATGATCACTGGTCTGAAACTTCTGATGACGATATTGAATATATATGTTCATATACAGAACCTCTCTCACATCAAAAAGATTTCCAGGAAGATATTCCTGAGCCTCCTAGATTTTTACCAGAGGAAGTGAAACATCTTCAGGAACTGAATCCCGCAAATAGGACAAAAAATCCTTTAGAAAGCACTCTGGTTCAAATAGTGGTCTATATGAAGCTGATGAAAATATGTTACGGCATCTAAAGGATCGTGAATACAACAGCAAGACAAATCATGGTAATGTTACTGTGACTAAAAATATTAAAGACTAGTGTTGAGCGAGCACTAAAATGCTCGGGTGCTCGAAGCTCGGGCCGAGCTCGCCGTGATACTCGGGTGCTCGACCCAAGCAACGAGCCCAATGTTAGTCTATGGGAGACTCGAGCATTTTTGCGCTGGCACCCCCGGCAGTCTTTTAAAAGCCTAACAAGTGCCCAAAACGATAGTGACAGTGCTCAAATGACATGGGGACAGCATGGGGATCGCCCCAGGAAGCATTTCTGACCCCCAGGTCACTGCTGTCAACAACGTGGTCAGAGGTATTAAGCCACTTTTACAGGCTCACAATAAAACGAAAGTGAAACTTTTTTCCTGTGAAATATGTTAAGGAACATCCTTTCCAGGGAAAAGACTTGTGTATAAGTTAAAATAAATGACCAAAAACAAAAATACTCCTCCACACCTTCGGCTATGTTCACAAGTAGCATTTTTTATGTGTTTTTGCACTTTTGTATTGCTTTCAACTATGACAAATGCATTCACCGGGAAATGTCATTTTTAACATTTTACAACCTTATCTGGCCATGTGCTGTGTGACACATGCATAAAGTGCTGAAAAGACATGGGAACAGCATGGGGAAGACCCCTGGAAGCATCTCTGACTCCCAGGTCACTGTCTAAAAGTGTGCCCATCATAAGTGATCCTTGCCGCATCAGAAGATGCAGACTTGCAACTATCCCCATGCAAGTTCTAGTCCCAGGGCAGTGTTCAATTGTACCTCCCCCATTCCTTGCAATACAAGCGCAAGTATGCAGCCTGCCACCCACCCACCCCCAGGCTGCAATACCATACTGCTTGCTTGCTTGAACTTGAAATTGGGCCTTTTAGGCATGTGGAGGCGGAATCTGGCCACCACGTCATGGCTGTGTTGGCGGCCTCGTATCCATACTCAGTCCCCAGCCGCCCCGCGGCCGAGTGTCCACACGGTCCCCAGCCGCCTGGGGGCAGTCGGGTGTCCATAAACGGTCCCCAGCCGCCCCCATTTCTCCTTGGAACATCCCCCCACACACTTTTCTTAGCCCAGCCTGCTTTAGGCAGCATTGGACGAGCCCACCAGAGAACCAGACTCCTCCGGTGGGCCCTGACTTCTCCATCAGTGGAGTTGAGAGTGCCAAGATGAGAAGCATGATGATGATGACAGAAGTTAGCATCTGCTATGTTTTCTTTTAATGCAAGTGTAAGTGTGCAGCCTGCCACCCACCCACCCCCAGACTGCAATTCATACTGCTAGCTTGCACTTGAAATGGGGCCTTTTAGTTTAGAGGAGGCCGAAGCTGGCCACTACCTCATGGCTGCTTCGGCAGCGAGGTATCCATACTCAGTCCCCAGCCACCCCTATTTGTCCTGGTGTGCCTTATACATAAGATTAAGCGCGTATACCAAAACATTACCTGTGCCCTCCCCAGTGCATTTAGTGGGAAGGAGAGCCTATTCCGCTGTAGTGTGTACATGCCAAACCCCTGTTCATGGTACATGCGAAGATGCCTCCCACCTTGCACCTGTCGTTGCAGACTTGCAACTATCCCCATTCAAGTCCTTGTCCCAGGGCAGTGTTCAATTGTACCTCTCCCATTCCTTGCAATGCAAGCGCAAGTATGCAGCCTGCCACCCACCCACCCCCAGGCTGCAATACCATACTGCTTGCTTGCTTGCACTTTAAATTGGGCCTTTTAGGCATGTGGAGGTGGAATCTGGCCACCACGCCATGGCTGTGTCGGCGGCCTGGTATCCATACTCAGTCCCCAGTCGCCTGGTGGCCGGGTGTCCCCGCTTGCTCCCCAGCCTCCAGGGGGTGGCCGGGTGTCCATACTCGGTCCCCAGCCACCCCTATTTGTACCGGTAACCTTTCCCACACTTTTCTTAGCCTGGCCTGCTTTAGGGCAGCATTGGCCGAGCCCACCGGACTATCAGACTCCTCCGGTGGGCCCTGGCTTCTCCATCAGGGTAGTTGAGAGTGCCAAGGTGAGGAGCATGATGAGGATGATAGAAGTTAGCATCTGCTTTGTTTTGTTGTAATGCAAGCGCATGTATGTAGTAGGGGCTAGGCCTGAGGAGGTCAGCGTTTTGGCGCATATCCTACCTCCTCCGAGGATTGCTGGATGTTTTCCTGCTACTATCCAAGTTCTATGACTCCCGTTAAAACAAAGCTTCAGGTGATAAATGATGGATGAGTTAGTGGCAAAGGAGAAAGAGCAGGAGGAACAGGGACCATTCACATCAATATCAGGCCAGTCAACCAGATATGTCTTGTAGGATATGTTTCTGTAACAAAAGGAGCGGTTCGGCTACACAGTTATAGGGCATACAGTGAGTGCAATGCCTACCAAAAATTTCGAGGCACTCCAATGCCCCTTGGAAATGACATGGAGGTCAGAGGGCGTTAACTAAACCTTTTTTTCCATTTATACCAACTTGGTCTCCTGTGCACTGTTGGCCTAAGCAGTGAATGGAATGCTTTCCAAAAATTATGAGGTACTACAATGCCCCTTACAAGATCCATGTGTGGCACCCCAGGGGTCTGGTCACCACAGTAATAGAGATTACGTCGGAGAGCAAGTGGGAGGTTTCCTGGTCAGGATCCCTTAAACATGCAACATCCTCCTGCCCCAGTCCTGGGAGGGGAGAATTCTGCCCTTATAAACTGGATCTGGGGTGGGGTTGAGTGAGTCAGAGAACAGAGAACAGTCAGAGTCAGAGTGAGAGCAAGGGAAAGTAACAGCAAGGAGCTCTGTAGGAGCTAGGAGCTAAAGACGAGGGGCTGGAAGCTGAGCAGAGCTCGCCCTGGCAGAAGACAATAGGAACCGGACACAGGAGTCCGAAGCTGTGAGGACTTATAAATCCAGCAGCAGAAACCAGCCGGCAGGGGATTTCAGGTCCTCTGACCATAGAAGCCCGGAGGCTCAGTCACAAGCAAGGGACCAGCACCGCCGTCGTGGAGCGGAGGCTAACAGAAGGCCCCAAGTCACCAGCCATACGGGTGAGCACTACACGGTACACTCAGGGACGTGGGCTACATCTACCCGCTTACACCAAGGTAGCCAGGAAGAGTGCAGACAGACGGGGAGGCCTACAACTCCACCTGGCCAGGGGAACTCCTGCTTGCTCACGGACTGACCAGGCCTCTTATGCTAGCCAGTACTCCCGGGAGGGTCTACCTTATAATCATCAGTAAAGACCCTGAACTGCACTGCAAAGACTCTGAGTCATTCCTGCTGCGCTCGTGCACCATCACCCCCATCATCCACACTCACTGCCCTGAGGCTATACTCCTCCCGAGGGGAGATATCCCATTTTATGCTGCGCACACAACACCAGCCTCAGCG
Source organism: Phyllobates terribilis (assembly GCF_046119375.1). Lineage (NCBI taxonomy): Eukaryota > Metazoa > Chordata > Amphibia > Anura > Dendrobatidae > Phyllobates > Phyllobates terribilis. Next base: position 746,546,338 of record NW_027362762.1, read on the forward strand.
GACTGCCTCGTAGCGGTGGTACTCCCTGGCCGCAATCCACGGGTGGCGCAGTCGGACAATTAACCTCAAAACCTATGAAAGATTGCCACTGGTTTGACCAGCCTGAGCCACGGAACCGGGTCACCGCCACGGAGACTACAGACCCCAGAGACCCGGCACCGGGTATCCCACACACGTGTACACACGGCCCAGGGGGCGCGTCACATGCAGTACAGCATATTACAAACATAAGTCCCATTATTGGGAAGTGGGTGTCCCATAGTATTTGCTTATGCCTTGCAAGCAAAAGCTGCCAAAAATTAGGACGGAGCAACTTGCAATGCCCCTTACAAGAGCCATGCAGTACAGCATATTACAAACATAAGTCCCATTATTGGGGAGTGGGTCTCCCATAGTATTTGCTTATGCTTTCCCAGCAAAAGCTGCCAAAACTTAGGATGGAGCAACTTGCAATGCCCCTTACAAGAGCCATGCAGTACAGCATATTACAAACATAAGTCCCATTATTGGGGAGTGGGTCTCCCATAGTATTTGCTTATGCTTTCCCAGCAAAAGCTGCCAAAAATTAGGACGGAGCAACTTGCAATGCCCCTTACAAGAGCCATGCAGTACAGCATATTACAAACATAAGTCCCATTATTGGGGAGTGGGTCTCCCATAGTATTTGCTTATGCTTTCCCAGCAAAAGCTGCCAAAAATTAGGACGGAGCAACTTGCAATGCCCCTTACAAGAGCCATGCAGTACAGCATATTACAAACATAAGTCCCATTATTGGGGAGTGGGTGTCCCATGGTATTTGCTTATGCTTTCCCAGCAAAAGCTGCCAAAAATTAGGACGGATGAACTTGCAATGCTGGCACCTTGGTGGTATAGTGGTGGTGGAGGCTGAGGATAAGGAGAAGAAGTCAAACAGCCGAAACGAGGAAGCGTATACTCATGTGTGGGTGTGAAGCGGTGCATGTGAATACACCTCCCGAAATAACACAGTGGATTTGACTTTATGTTACTCTGCTGTTATTTGGTGGTGATGAGAAGTCTGGCCCAATCCAGCCCTTGTTCATTTTGATAAGGGTCAGCTTGTCAGCATTGTCAGTTGACAGGCGAGTGCGCTTATCAGTTATAATTCCCCCAGCGGCACTAAAAACACGCTCCGATAACACGCTAGCGGCAGGGCAGGCCAGGACCTCCAAGGCATACAGAGCGAGTTCATTCCAAGTGTCCAGCTTGGATACCCAATAATTAAAAGGCACAGAGGAATCACGGAGGACGCTGGTACGATCGGCAAGGTACTCCCTCACCATCTTTTGAAACTTTCCACTCCTTGTGAGAGTACCCCGCGCCTCAGGGCCTGTAAGCTGGGCGGGTGTCAGAAAACTGTCCCAGAACGTTGACAGTGTTCCCCTGCCTCTGCTGGATTGGAGTTGCATCTCTCTCGCCTGTATGCCTTGGTTGGGCAACGAACTGTGACCTCTGCCGCTAGCATGTTCAGATGGGAATTTTTTTAAGAGTTCTGCAGCAAGGGCCTTCTGGTATTGCCCCATTTTTGCAGACCTCTCCACCTCAGGAATAAGAGAGTGAAAGTTCTCCTTGTAGCGGGGGTCTACAAGTGTCACCAACCAGTAATGACTGTCACCCAACATTTTGACAACGCGAGGGTCACGGTTAAGGCACCGTAACATAAAGTCAGCCATGCGTGCCAGACTGGTAACGGGCAAGATTTCCGTGTCCTCACCAAGATGACGACTGACCATGCTCTCCTCCTCCTCCTCTTCCTCCTCCCCCCTGTCCTCAGGCTACCCACGCTGAACCGACGGTATGACACTTGTACAGGTACTACCATCTACAACGCATGATAGCAGCTCCTGTTCTTCCTCCTCCTCCTCCTCCTCCTCTCCCTCATTGTTCCCCAATGCACGTTGGGATGAGATGAGGCTGGGCTGTGTGTAATCGCCCGCTACGGCTTCTTGATCCATCTCATCATACTCTGGCTGCAATGCCTCCTCTTTAATTCTCTGCAGAGAGCGTTGCAAAAGACAGACAAGTGGGATGCTGACACTAATGATGGCGTCATTGCCACTCACCATCTTGGTGGCCTCCTCAAAGTTTGTCAGGATGGTACATATGTCAGACATCCAGGTCCACTCCTGAGGTCTTATGTGTGGAGTCTGACCTGAATATCGACTTCCTTGTTGCAGCTGGTACTCCACAACTGCTCTCTTCTGCTCACAAATCCTTTGCAACATGTGGAGGGTAGAGTTCCAAGGTGTGGGGACATCACACACCAGTCGGTGTGCCGGAAGCTGCAAACGCTGCTGCAACACAGCAAGGGCGGCGGAAGCTGTAGCCGACTTGCGAAAATGAGCTGACAGGCGGCGTACTTTCACGAGCAGATCTGGCAACTCGGGGTACGATTTAAGAAACCGCTGAACCACGAGGTTAAGCACATGAGCCAGGCATGGTACGTGTGTGATCTCACCTCGCCTCAGAGCCGCCACCAGGTTACAGCCATTGTCACACACAACCATGACGGGATGTAGGTTCAGCGGTCTCAGCCACAGATCTGCCTGCTCTTTCACAGCTGTCCACAACTCACAAGCAGTGTGAGGTTTATCACCTAAGCTTATGAGTTTCAGCACAGCCTGTTGCCGCTTGGCGGAGGCAGTACTGCAATGCTTCCAGCTTGTAACTGATGTGGTGATATCTGAGATGGAGGCTGAAGATGAGGAGGAGGAGGAGGAGGAGGATGCGCAGGAGCTGTACACTGTGGGGGCAACTCTGACTGACATAGGGCCCGCAATCCTCGGTGTGGGGAGGATGTGTTCCGTCCCAAGGTCCGACTGAGTCCCGGCTTCCACTATGTTTACCCAGTGTGCCGTCAGAGAGATGTACCGTCCCTGGCCACAAGCACTTGTCCACGTGTCCGTTGTCAGGTGGACTCTCCCAGTAACTGCGTTGTTGAGGGCACGGCAGATGCTTTGGGACACGTGCTTGTGTAGTGCGGGGATGGCACACCGGGCAAAATAGTGTCGGCTGGGGACCGAGTACCGAGGGACGGCCACCGCCATAAGATTGCGGAAGGATTCCGTCTCCACCAGCCTAAAAGGCAGCATTTCCAATGCAAGCAGTCGTGAAATGTGCGAATTTAGGACTGTGGCCTGTGGGGCGTTAGCTGCGAATTTCCGCTTTCGTTCAAAGGTCTGGGATATGGACAATTGAATGCTGCGGTGGGACGTGGACGTGGACGTTGATGCTGTTTCTTGAGAAACTGCCATAACAAGTGAAGACTGAGAGGAGGGGGCATCTTTACATGCAGTATGGACAGGGGATTGCCTTGCACACACAACAGGGGGTTCTATTGCACGCACAACAGTGGAAGAAGCAGTGGTGACACCCGCTGACACTGGTCGTGGACCCTGGGTTTCGCCCCACAAAGTCGGGTGCTTTGCTGCCATGTGCCTGATCATGCTGGTGGTGGCCAGGCTGGTAGTTTTGTCACCCCTGCTGATGCTGGCATGGCAGGTGGAACATATGGCCTTTTTGGGGTTATCAGCAGAGTCTTTAAAAAAATTCCAGACTCTGGAAGACCTACCGCTTGTACTGGCAACGTCCCTCGTGTTGGTGTTACGGGGAACGGTTGCCTGCCTTCTGTCTGCGGCCACCACACTGCTTCTTCCTGCCTGTTGGGGTACTCTGCCTCCCTCACCCTGTGTGCTGCTGGCCTCACTCTGCATGTCCTCCTTCTACGTTGGGTCAGTTACTAGATCATCCACCACCTCCTCCTCTTCCACTTGCGCACCACGATCCTCCTCCTCACTTCCTGGCAATTGTGTCTCATCATCGTCCACCTCTTGTGACAGATTGCCAACGTCGACTTCCTATGGCCGTGGCTGTTCAAATATTTGGGAATCGCAACATGGGATCTCCTCTTCCACCACTTCAAGCGTATCAGGCGAGGGGCCCAAATATGGAAATGGACCAGTGAACAGCTCTTCAGAGTGTCCAAGTGTGGGATCACTTGCTGTCTGACGACACTCGGCATGGTGGGAGGAAGGAGCATCAGGGTGAGGAGGAGTATGCGGTCGAGACTCACGGCTACTAAGAGTTGACCGTGTGGAAGACAGACCGGAGGTGGTGGTGCCCAGGTAACTGGAAGTATTGTCTGCTATCCAATTAATAACCTGTTCACACTGATCAGTTCTCAATACTGGTGTTGTTCTGTGCTTCCCTAGTAATTCGGTCAAGAAGTGGGAGCGAGAAGATGTGGCTGTTGGTTGTGGCACATTTTCACCTTGGCCACGGCCCCGTCCTCTGCACGAACCATCACCAGAACGTCCACTTCCACGTCCCTTGCCATGCGCCTTGCCCATTGTAAATGAAGTAAAATAGCTTACACTTGCACTATCAATGGAAAAAGGGTAATAAAGAGTAGATTAGTACCGTGGAAGAGGAAAACCACAGTTATTGTTTACTGGGGTATACCACACTTTTTTAAATAGAGATATTTGCGGCTGAACAGTGAGCGACACACTCAATCTGCCTTTTTTTTAGATACCAAAGGCTCAAAACTGAATAGTACAGCGATTTGACCCGTGGAACTGCGAAACCACACTGGGATGTCGGGCCTACACAAGACTATTTTCAACAGATATATTTTTGTGTCACAACAGTCAGGAGACACTACTGTTTTTCTTTACAGAAAAAACTACCAAAACCTGAATAATAGAGATGTTTTACCGTGGAACATCAAAACCACAGTAATAATTTACTGGTGTATGCCAGGCTTTTTAAAATATATATATATTTGCGGCTGAACAGTGAGCGACACACTCAAACTGTTTTTTTTAGATACAAATGGCCCAAAAGTGGATAATACAGAGGTTTTTACCGTGGAACTGCAAAACCACACTTGTATTTCTCGGGCCTACACCAGACTATTTTCAACAGATATATTTGTGTCTGAAAAATCAGGGAGACACTATTTTTTTTTTTATTTTACAGCAAAAAATGCAAAAAGCAGGATAATAGAGATTTTTCACCGTGGAACAGCAAAAGCACACTTCTGTCTCTCTGGCCTACACCAGACTATTTTCAACAGATATATTTGTGTTTGAAAAATCAGGGAGACACTATTATTATTTTTATACAGCAAAAAATGCCAAAAACAGGATAATAGAGATGTTTTACCGTGGAACATCAAAACCACAGTAATAATTTACTGGTGTATACCAGGCTTTTTAAAATATATATATATTTGCGGCTGAACAGTGAGCGACACACTCAAACTTTTTTATTTAGATACAAATGGCCCAAAAGTGGATAATACAGAGGTTTGTACCGTGGAACTGCAAAACCACACTTGTATTTCTCGGGCCTACACCAGACTATTTTCAACAGATATATTTGTGTCTGAAAAATCAGGGAGACACTATTTTTTTTTTTTACAGCAAAAAATGCAAAAAGCAGGATAATTGAGATTTTTTACCGTGGAACAGCAAAAGCACACTTCTGTCTCTCTGGCCTACACCAGACTATTTTCAACAGATATATTTGTGTCTGAAAAATCAGGGAGACACTGTTATTATTTTTATACAGCAAAAAATGCCAAAAACAGGATAATAGAGATGTTTTACCGTGGAACATCAAAACCACAGTAATAATTTACTGGTGTATACCAGACTTTTTAAAATATATATATATATATTTGCGGCTGAACAGTGAGCAACACACTCAAACTGTTTTTTTTAGATACAAATGGCCCAAAAGTGGATAATACAGAGGTTTGTACCGTGGAACTGCAAAACCACACTTGTATTTCTCGGGCCTACACCAGACTATTTTCAACAGATATATTTGTGTCTGAAAAATCAGGGAGACACTATTTTTTTTTTTTACAGCAAAAAATGATTAAAGCAGGATAATAGAGATTTTTTACCGTGGAACAGCAAAAGCACACTTCTGTCTCTCTGGCCTACACCAGACTATTTTCAACAGATATATTTGTGTCTGAAAAATCAGGGAGACACATATTATTTTTATACAGCAAAAAATGCCAAAAACAGGATAATAGAGATGTTTTACCGTGGAACATCAAAACCAAAGTAATAATTTACTGGTGTATACCAGGCTTTTTAAAATATATATATATATTTGTGGCTGAACAGTGAGCGACACACTCAAACTGTTTTTTTCAGATACAAATGGCCCAAAAGTGGATAATACAGAGGTTTGTACCGTGGAACTGCAAAACCACACTTGTATTTCTCGGGCCTACACCAGACTATTTTCAACAGATATATTTGTGTCTGAAAAATCAGGGAGACACAATTTTTTTTTTTTACAGCAAAAAATGCAAAAAGCAGGATAATAGAGATTTTTTACCGTGGAACAGCAAAAGCACACTTCTGTCTCTCTGGCCTACACCAGACTATTTTCAACAGATATATTTGTGTCTGAAAAATCAGGGAGACACTATTATTATTTTTATACAGCAAAAAATGCCAAAAACAGGATAATAGAGATGTTTTACCGTGGAACATCAAAACCACAGTAATAATTTACTGGTGTATACCAGACTTTTTAAAATATATATATATTTGCGGCTGAACAGTGAGCAACACACTCAAACTGTTTTTTTTAAATACAAATGGCCCAAAAGTGGATAATACAGAGGTTTGTACCGTGGAACTGCAAAACCACACTTGTATTTCTCGGGCCTACACCAGACTATTTTCAACAGATATATTTGTGTCTGAAAAATCAGGGAGACACTATTTTTTTTTTTTACAGCAAAAAATGCAAAAAGCAGGATAATAGAGATTTTTTACCGTGGAACAGCAAAAGCACACTTCTGTCTCTCTGGCCTACACCAGACTATTTTCAACAGATATATTTGTGTCTGAAAAATCAGGGAGACACTATTATTATTTTTATACAGCAAAAAATGCCAAAAACAGGATAATAGAGATGTTTTACCGTGGAACATCAAAACCACAGTAATAATTTACTGGTGTATAACAGACTTTTTAAAATATATATATATTTGCGGCTGAACAGTGAGCAACACACTCAAACTGTTTTTTTTAGATACAAATGGCCCAAAAGTGGATAATACAGAGGTTTGTACCGTGGAACTGCAAATCCACACTTGTATTTCTCGGGCCTACACCAGACTATTTTCAACAGATATATTTGTGTCTGAAAAATTAGGGAGACACTATTTTTTTTTTTACAGCAAAAAATGCTAAAAGCAGGATAATAGAGATTTTTTACCGTGAACAGCAAAAGCACACTTCTGTCTCTCTGGCCTACACCAGACTATTTTCAACAGATATATTTGTGTCTGAAAAATCAGGGAGACACTTATTATTTTTATACAGCAAAAAATGCCAAAAACAGGATAATAGAGATGTTTTACCGTGGAACATCAAAACTACAGTAATAATTTACTGGTGTATACCAGGCTTTTTAAAATATATATATATTTGCGGCTGAACAGTGAGCGACACACTCGAACTGTTTTTTTTAGATAAAAATGGCCCATAGAACTGCAAAACCACACTTCTATTTCTCTGGCCTACACCAGACTATTTTCAACAGATATATTTGTGTCTGAAAAATCAGAAGCACACTTTTTTTTTGGGGGGGGGGGGGGCACCAAAAGGTTAATAAGATGGGTATTTGTACATTGTGAAGGAGGAAAAAAAGGGAGGATTTAGATAAAAAAAATGGATTTTTCCTGGCCCCCGGGACCTGGAGCTAAGTCCAGCAATTTCAGCAACATTAACAGCACACAGGACTGTAATGCAGCGTTTGCTGGCATAACCACTGCGTCTCCTATACAGCCTGCCTGCCTGCCTGATATACCTGGGATGGATATTAGTCCTGAGAAGGACTGTTTGTTTGATCTGGCAGCCTTTACAGACCTTACACTAACTATTTTGCAGGATATATCTCTCCCTAAATCAGCAGCGCTGTCCCTACACTGTCTGATCCGGAGCGACTGTGTCCAAGATGGCGGCACCCGGTTTTAAATACTCGAGGTGACGCTGTGCGGCCAGCCAATCACTGTAATGCCCACAAACAACATGGCTGCGGCATTACAGTGACTGGCTGGCAATCCCTGCATGTTCATTGGCTCTGTAAAGAGCGCCAAACATGCAGGGCGGAGACCCGAGCTCCCGCCCGAGTAACCCGGAAATGCTCGGTGCTCGCCGAACATCCCGAGTAGCGTGATGCTCGGGCGAGTACCGAGCAGTGTCGAGCATGTTCGCTCAACACTATTAAAGACCCTGAATCTGCTACAAGAACAATCCGCAAAGAGATTTCTAGGTCTGACTTGGACCATGTCTTCTCTGGTAACACAGCAATGTCAGATGATCTTACTCAGAACACTTGACATGGAAAATGTATAGTTTACTTGTAATTTAAAGAAGATTTTACTAAAGTCGTTGAAAGAAAAGAACATATATGGACCTCGTTTTCAGACTATACTCGACTCCAGGAGGATTCCTAGCTGTTCACATTCTACAATGAAGTGTAGAAATCCTCTGCTTATCACTGTGCGTTGCCCATACCGCAGGACAAATACAGAGAAATAGTCGGCACTCCGTAGTCCTCGTTAGTAATAGTGGTGCACGTGGAGAGATTACAAGCAAAATGAAGAAATCCCGGCACTCACGTGTGTTCGATCAGTTCATTTATTCCACATGTAGGAAAACTACAACAAGACGTTTGTGACTGTCACAATTGAAAAAAGCCTGTAAGGGGCTGAAACGTCTTGTTGTAGTTTTCCTACATGTGGAATAAATTAACTGATCGAACACACGTGAGTTCCGGGATTTCTTCATACAGCAGGACAGACTTTAGGAGACCTGACAGCAGACATTCAAGCACATACAATACTTCACCCTACTATCAGGATGAATTATAAGAATACACCTCCCCAAAAAAAACCACTGGATTTGAGCTATCATTGTTGTTGAGAAGTCTGGCCCAATCCAGCACTTGTTCATTTTTTTAAGAGTCAGCCTGTCAGCATTTTCAGTTGACAGGCGGATGCGCCTATCAGTTATAATTCCCCCGGCGGCACTAAAAAACCTCTCTGACAAAACGCTAGCAGCAGGACAGGCCAGTACCTCCAAGACGTAGAGAGCCAGTTCATTCCATGTGTCCAGCTTGGATACCCAATAATTATAAGGCACAGAGTATTCACGGAGGACGTTAGTACGTTCGGCAAGGTATTCCTTCAGCATCTTCGTAAAATTATCCCTCCTTGTGAGGGATAATCCATCAGGGCCTGTGCAATGGGAGGGTCTGAGAAAACTCTCCCAGACCTTTGACAGTGTTTCTCTGCCTCTGCTGGATCGTATTCGTGTCTCTCTCGCTTGTACTCCTTGGTTGTCCAACGAACTGTGAACTCTGCCGCCAGCATTTTTAGATGGGAATTTTGTTAATAATTCGGCAACAAGGGCCTTCTGGTACTGCACCATTTTACTAGACCTGTCCGCCGCGGGAATGAGAGATAGAAAGTTCTCCTTGTAGCTTGGGTCTAGAAGTGTCACCAACCAGTAATGACTGTCACCCCAAATTTGGACAACGCAAGGGTCATGAGAAAGGCAGCGTAACATAAAGTCAGCCATCTGTGCCAGACTGCTAACAGGCAAGATTTCCATGTCCTCACCAAGAGGACGACTGACCATGCTCTCCTCCTCATCCTCCTCCTCCCTCTCCTCAGGCCATCCATGCTGAACAGACGGTATGACAGTTGTGCAGGTAGTACAGTCTATAGCGCTGGAAACTAGCTCCTGTTTTTCCTCCTCCTCTTCCTCATTGTCACCCAATCCACTTTGGGATGAGATGAGGCTGAGCTATGTGGAATCACCCTGTATGGTTCCTTGCTCCATCTCATCGTGCTCCGCCTGCAATGCCTCCTCTCTAGTTATGAACAGCGATTGTTTCAGAAGACAGAGAAGCGGGATAGTGACTAGAGATGAGCGTTGTTCTACTCGAACTGTTCGCCAATCTCAAATTCGAGCTGTTTTGGGCGGTGTTCGAGCCGTTCGGCGAACACGAACAATTTGAGAAAAATTCGGCTGTTCGAGGTTATGTTCGATAACTGTTCGTGCACCAAAATCATAACTGGATTTTTTCTCAGTAATGATGAAAATTAATGTTAATACGCAGTTTGAGTGTACAGCGGGGTGGGGGGAGGGGCAGGGGATGGATCTCTGCAGGAACAATGAAGATCTCCATTTTTTTTTCTCTTTCCCGCATTTACAGTGGGGAGGTGCCATCTGTCAGCCTATCAGCAGCGCACACACGGAGCGAAGTGCTTTTTTTCACACAAGCAAGGGCATGTGTCATTGGCAGTGTATGTCACATGTCCTTGCCCTATAAGACCAAGCCATTTTCCCCGTCGCCACCATTTTCTCACTGCTGCAGCTGCGTGTTAGACGGCACCGCTGTTGCTGTGTGCGCTATACCTTGTTAATTTCAAGCCAATTTTCGCACAAATATACAGATAGCTTGGGAGTAGGGAATAGTTGTGATTGCAGTCCTTTTAAGGACTAGGTTACAGCATTTCCTACGACTTTTATCAGGCAGGTCTGTGCTCTTAAATAGATAGGTTGAGGGAGTAAAGACTAATTGTAATTGGAGTCCTTTTCAGGACTAGGTTACATCAGTTCCTATCAGTTTTTGCCAGGCAGGTCTGTGCCAGTGCTGTGCAAGTTTTTTTCACAGCATTTGGCTGAATCTAGCAAAGCTAATCCTTTTTGGCCTATTGCAGAGTGTGTTAGTCAGTGGAGTAGCCTATCTGTGTTGCAAGATATACCACCTGTGTATAGAATACCAATTTTTTTACTGCACCTAGTGAAGTAAAATCTTTTGGGCATAGCATCATTCTATTAGTCCATCTATACTGACCTCCATCAGGTTGCAAACTGAATCTAATTTTTTTCTGCATCTAGCTCTGAAAAAATATTTGGCCTTCTAGCAGTGTGTGGGACTTGTTCTATTAGTCCACCTATACTGACCTCCATCAGGTTGCAAACTGAATATATTTTTTTCTGCATCTACCTCTGAAAAAATATTGGGCTTCTAGCTGTGTGTGGGACTTGTTGTATTAGTCCATCTATACTGACCTCAATCAGGTTGCAAACTGAATATATTTTTTTCTGCATCAACCTCTGAAAAAATATTGGGCTTCTAGCTGTGTGTGGGTCTTGTTCTATTAATCCATCTATACAGACCTCCATCAGGTTGCAAACTGAATATAATTTTTTTCTGCATCTAGCTCTGAAAAAATATTTGGCCTTCTAGTAGTGTGTGGGACTTTCTCTGTTAGTCCATCTATACTGACCTCCATCAGGTTGCAAACTGAATATATTTTTTTCTGCATCTACCTCTGAAAAAATATTGGGCTTCTAGCTGTGTGTGGGTCTTGTTCTATTAATCCATCTATACTGACCTCCATCAGGTTGCAAACTGAATATAACTTTTTTCTGCATCTAGCTCTGAAAAAATATTTGGCCTTCTAGTAGTGTGTCGGACTTTCTCTATTAGTCCATCTATACTGACCTCCATCAGGTTGCAAATTAAAAATAATTTTTATCTGCATCTACAGTACCTCTGAAAAAATATTTGGGCTTCTAGCTGTGTGTGGGACTTGTTGTATTAGTCCATCTATACTGACCTCCATCAGGTTGCAAACTGAATATATTTTTTTCTGCATCTACCTCTGAAAAAATATTGGGCTTCTAGCTGTGTGTGGGTCTTGTTCTATTAATCCATCTATACAGACCTCCATCAGGTTGCAAACTGAATATAATTTTTTTCTGCATCTAGCTCTGAAAAAATATTTGGCCTTCTAGCAGTGTGTGGGACTTGTTCTATTAGTCCACCTATACTGACCTCCATCAGGTTGCAAATTAAAAATAATTTTTTGTACGCATCTAGCTCTGAAAAAATATTTGGCCTTCTAGCTGTGTGTGGGACTTTCTCTGTTAGTCCATCTATACTGACCTCCATCAGGTTGCAAACTGAATCTAATTTTTTTCTGCATCTAGCTCTGAAAAAATATTTGGCCTTCTAGCAGTGTGTCGGACTTTCTCTATTAGTCCATCTATACTGACCTCCATCAGGTTGCAAATTAAAAATAATTTTTATCTGCATCTATAGTACCTCTGAAAAAATATTTGGGCTTCTAGCTGTGTGTGGGACTTGTTGTATTAGTCCATCTATACTGACCTCCATCAGGTTGCAAACTGAATATATTTTTTTCTGCATCTACCTCTGAAAAAATATTGGGCTTCTAGCTGTGTGTGGGTCTTGTTCTATTAATCCATCTATACAGACCTCCATCAGGTTGCAAACTGAATATAATTTTTTTCTGCATCTACCTCTGAAAAAATATTGGGCTTCTAGCTGTGTGTGGGACTTGTTGTATTAGTCCATCTATACTGACCTCCATCAGGTTGCAAATTGAATATATTTTTTTCTGCATCTACCTCTGAAAAAATATTGGGCTTCTAGCTGTGTGTGGGACTTGTTCTATTAATCCATCTATACAGACCTCCATCAGGTTGCAAACTGAATATATTTTTTTCTGCATCTACCTCTGAAAAAATATTGGGCTTCTAGCTGTGTGTGGGACTTGTTGTATTAGTCCATCTATACTGACCTCCATCAGGTTGCAAACTGAATATATTTTTTTCTGCATCTACCTCTGAAAAAATATTGGGCTTCTAGCTGTGTGTGGGACTTGTTGTATTAGTCCATCTATACTGACCTCCATCAGGTTGCAAATTGAATATAATTTTTTTCTGCATCTAACCCAGCCAATAGTTTTGGCCTAATACCACAGTTTGGCCACTCAGCTCTGCTCGGTTACCATCCATTGTTTTTTTGTGCAAACAACTCCAGAGTTGTGAATTAGTTAACCACCAAAATGAGTGGAAAAAGGCCTGCTGCTGGTGGAAAGGGGAATAGGCGTGTTGGGAAGGGGAAAAAAGGTTGTGTCCGTGGGGTAGGTGTTAGAGCAACAGTAACATCTGCAGAAGAAAGACCATCTTCCAGCCAAACTAAAATGTCTACTTCTTTTAGCGGACAATGTGATAAGATCCCTTTCTTACGGCCACGCCAATCGCTACAAATTCCAGATGAGGCACAAAAACAGCAGGTGCTTCAACGGATATCAAGTGCTCCTTTAAGTGGGCTCTCCTCCACATCAACTTCAACATCACAAATACTCCAGTCCTCAAAGGTGTCACCCAAATCGCACTTGCTTCCTCACAGCTCCCAAATCTCCAGCTGCCCGTCTGAGTATGAGGTAGAACAGATGGTTGAGTCTGCAGAGCTGTTTACTCATACTATAGCCTGGGAATCAGAGGTCGACTCCAGCGCTTCTGTGAATCCAGACGAGGAAATGATCTGCACTGATGCCCAGAATTTTTATGAGTCGGATCCAGGACCAGACGCAGAAGTTTCTGACCATAATGTAGACCCTCATTCCCAAACTGTAACTCCTGTTGGTGGAGACAATGAGGAAGACGATGATAAGACTCAAATACCTGATTGGAGCGACAACTTTAGTTTTTTGTCAGGGCAGGAACAGGTTGGCTGTGAGGACGACGGGTGTGATAACACACAGGGTGATGATGATGAGGTTGGAGATCCCACTTACTGTCAACCCACAGTCAGCCAAGAGATGAGGTCAGCAGAGGAGGTGGAGGAAGATGCTAGTGACGACGAGGTCAGGTTGCGCCTTCCTGGACAGAGACGTAGTACTGGAAGCACGTCAACAACTGCATCCTAAAACACAACTCTGCCTCTCACCACAAGTCGTGGTGGCTCTTCAGGTCGCATGGGTGCTAAGCCTTGCATAGCCTGGGCATTTTTTCAGATCGATAAAGATGACCCAACTCGTGTTATCTGTAACATTTGTCAGCAAAAGCTAAGTAGAGGCCAAAAAATACATAGTTTGAGTACTTCATGCATGAACCGGCACATGGACATGAAGCATAAGTTGCAGTGGGAAGCTCAGTGTGCTACAATGCGGCCTAGCCGGCCGGGCCAACCACCGTCTGCCATATCTTGTGCATCCGCGGCCTCTTCATCCTCTGTGACTGGGGGGACAGCAGTCACACCTGTTTTGGGGCGCAGACCTGCCACCTCTTTACCCGCAACAGCCAGCGTGATTGGCAGGTCATCATTTTCTTTGGAGGTGGTAACACCAGCTGGTGTTGAGCGCTGTCCGACATCGATAGCACCACCTTTGGATCAAGGCAACCTAACATGTCCGCCTGCATCTTCCTCACAGACCGGCAGTTTGCCGGGGACACCCTTATCAACCCCGTCTAAGCACAATAGCCAGCCCTCGGTCCCTCAGATGTGGACAAGTAAAAGACCATTTCCTCCTAGCCATGAGAAAGCTAAGAGGTTGAATTTCACCATCTGCAAGCTCTTGGCTACAGAAATGCTGCCTTTCCGCCTGGTGGACACAGAGGATTTTCGAGACCTTATGTCCGTCGCAGTGCCCCAGTACCAGATGCCCAGTCGGCACTACTTCTCAAAGAAAGGTGTGCCTGCGCTCCACCAGCATGTCGCACACAACATCACCGCTTCTTTGAGAAACTCTGTGTGTGACAGGGTGCATTTCACCACAGACACTTGGACGAGTAGGCATGGACAGGGGCGTTACATGTCGCTGACTGGGCACTGGGTAACTATGGTGACAGCAGGACAAGGGGCTGCTGTCCAAGTCTTGCCGTCCCCACGAGTTGTGCGTCAATCCTCTTTATGTCAAAGTTCCTCCACTGCTTCTGCCTCCTCAACCTCCTCTCGGTCTTCCACCTGCACCCAAAGCCTGTCTGGTCATGCCACAAGCTTTCTAACTGCGCAGAAGGGATCCTGCACACCTCCTTACTATGCTGGCAGTAGGGCTCAACGTCAACAGGCGGTTTTTACTTTGAAATGTCTGGGAAATGTGAGTCACACAGCTGAGCAGTTGTGGTCAGCTCTGGAGAACCAATTTCATGAATGGCTGTCTCCACTGGACCTGAAACCAGGGAAGGCCGTGTGCGACAATGTTGCAAACCTGGGTGCGGCCCTTCGCCGGGGCAATGTCACACACGTGCCTTGTATGGCTCACGTGTTGAACCTGGTTGTCCAGCAATTTTTAGCCCACTATCCCAGACTAGATGGCCTTCTGCAGAGGGCAAGGTCACTGTGTGCTCACTTCCGCCGTTCGCATCCCGCAGCTCAGCGACTTACATCTCTACAGAAGTCGTTGGGCCTGCCACTTCACCGGCTAAAATGCGATGTGCCTACCCGGTGGAATTCAACTCTGCACATGTTGCAGCGACTGTGGCAGCACCGACAAGCCCTGGTGCAATACGTTCTGACGTATAGCCTGGGCCAACGAGATCCAGAGGTGGGGCAAATCACGCTGGAGGAGTGGTCTCAGATCAGGGACCTATGCACCCTTCTGCACAGTTTTGAAATGGCGACGAAGATGTTTAGTGCTGATGATGCCATTATCAGCATGACTATTCCGGTGATTTACATGCTGGAGCACATGTTAAACAGAATTCGGAGTCAGGTGGTGGCACAAGAGGAGGTGGAGGAAGTAGAGGAGGAGGAGTTGTATGCGGAAGGGCTAACATCTGCAAGGTCCAGACGGTCGGCAGCACCAAGGCGGCAGGCATGTGAGGGTGGGGGAGATGGTTTTACCAGGGCGCATGGTAGCAGCCAAACTAGTGAGGAAGGTGCAGGAGCCCAGGAAGAAGTGGAGGACGAACTGATGGAAGACTCATCAGATGAGGGAGACCTTGATCACATTTCTGTTGTGCGAGGTTGGGGGGAGAGGACAGAGGAAGGAAGCATGATTGTTACCTCGCCACCAACACAACAGGGACTTGGTGCTCCTGGATGCGCAACACACATGAGTGCCTTCTTGCTGCACTACCTGCAACATGACCCTCGAATTGTGAGAATTAGAAATAATCCTGACTACTGGGTTGCCACACTGTTAGATCCCCGGTACAAAAGTAAATTTGCCGAAATTATTCCTGCCATAGAAAGGGATGCACGCATGCAGGAGTATCAGCAGAGACTGTTGCAGAATCTTACATGTGCTTTTCCACAAAACACCAGTGGTGCACGTAGTGAATCTCACAGTTCCAACTTGCCAACCGTGGGACCGTCAAGTGTTCAGCACTCAAACCGTAACAGAACCACAGTATCTGCTGGTAACATCAATTTTGCGGAATCATTTCACCACTTTTTTAGCCCATCCTTTGCAAGGCCACAGGAGACAAGAAGTCTGACACATAGTCAACGCCTAGAGAGGATGGTACAGGAGTATCTCCAAGTAAACATTGAAGCCACGACTGTGTCACTGGACCCTTGCTCTTTTTGGGCTTCCAATCTGGATAAATGGCCGGAGCTAGCCACTTACGCCTTGGAGATCTTGTCATGCCCCGCAGCCAGCGTTCTGTCTGAACGTGTGTTCAGCGCTGCTGGTGGTGTGCTGACAGATAAGCGCACGCGGCTCTCCACTGATAATATAGACAGACTCACGTTCATAAAGATGAACAAATCATGGATCCGAAACGACTTTTCTACCCCTGTGTCATCCTGGGGAGAGTAAAAGCTTGATGATTGGTTAAAATCACCCTACCAACCGTTTTAAGCTTTCAAATTACTAATCATGTTTATCTGTATCTTGACTGGAAAATAATTTGGGCTTTGTAGCAGTGTGCAGCACTGATCCTATTAGGCCATCTATAATAAGCTCCACCAGATTTAAAATTAAAAATAATTTTTAGCTGCATCTAGCCCGGAAAATAATTTTGGGGCTCCGAGATGCGCAAGACACATAAGTGCCTTCTTGCTGCACTACCTGCAGCATGACCCTCATATTGTCAGAATTCGAAGTAATCATGACTACTGGGTTGCCACACTCTTAGATCCCCCAAACTTTTCGATCAACCTTTTCATTTTAATAAAGACCAAAAAAAAGGTCATTTTTGAAATTATAAGCATTAGCAGGTTGTTAGAAACTGAAATCAAACAGTTTTCAACTCAAAACTTTATTCTAGGTGATGTTACATTTTCACATAGGACCCCTTGTTCGAAAGGAGCTTCTGAACTCTCTCGTCCATTGAATTTGTCAGGTTTTGGATGGTTTCTGCTTCAATTGTTTTGCATGAGGACAGAATACCCTCCCAGAGCTGTTGCTTAGATGTGAACTGCCTCCCGCCATCATAGACACTCCTTTTAATGATGCTCCAAAGGTTCTGAATGGGGTAGAGGTCAGGGGAGCATGGGGGTCACACCATAAGTTTGTCCCCTTTTATGCCCATATCAGCCAGAGATGCAGATGTTTTATGTGCAGCATGAGATGGTGCATTATCATGCAGAAAAATGATTTTGCTGTGAAATACACGGTTCTTCTTCTTGAACCATGGCAGGAAGTGCTGTTTGAGAAAATCCACATACATTATGGAGTTCATCTTTAGCGCCTTCAGGGATCCTAAAGGGGCCGACAATCTCTCTCCCCATGATTCCAGCCCAAAACATTACTCCACCTCCTCCTTGTTGGCGCTGTAGCCGTGTTTGCGTGGGGTGTCCATCAACCAGCCATCCTCCACTCCATCCATCTGGACCATCGAGCGCTGCACGGCACTCATCCGTGAACAAAACAGTTTTGAAATCAGTCTTCATGTAATGTTTGGCCCACTGGAGCCGTTTCTGCTTGTGTGAAGTGGATAGAGGAGGTCGACAGGATGGCGTATGCACAGCTGCAAACCTCTGAAGGACCCTGCATCTTGTTGTTCGGGGGACGTTGGAGGCACAAGCAGCTTCAAAATCTTGTCTGCTGCTATGACAAGGCTTTTTTGCCGCTGCTCTTTCAACCTGACGTAATTGCCTGTAGGAAAGAGTCCTCAATTTGCCCTTATCAGCACGCACACGTGTGTACTGTGAATCAGCTACATACTTCTTGATTGCCAAGACACTTCATCCTGATCATCGCACAATGTTGATTGTAGTCATGCCTTGACCTAAACACTCCACAATTTGTTGCTTCTCAGCAGCCGACACATCCTTTTTCTTTCCCATTTTGGCAGAAAATGTAGGCTGCTTAATAATGTGAGAGAGCCTTCTTAAGTAGTCTTGCCTTTCATTGGACACACCTGCCAAACTAATTAGCACAGGTGTCTGCAATTGCTTACAGTGATATAAAGAGCCCTGACACACATCACCATCAATGAGTTTAACTGACAAACAAACAAATTCTTCCCTTATCACTCCTAAACACTTTTTGCATAATAATTTGGAACGCAGTGTACATGTGCTTTTCCACAAAACACCAGTGGTTCACGTAGTGAATCTTACAGTTCTAACTTGCCAACCGTGGTCTGTATGGAATTGTTCAATAAAGGGCCCAAAATTAAGATAACATAGATGGGAGAGGTCTCTATGAATAGGAATTCCTAAGTATTTGATACCCTGTGAGGGTCAGGCAAAGGGGAAGTTGGACTGGATGGAATCCTATATGGATTTGGGGAGGGAGACATCGAGGGCCTCAGACTTCGCTGCATTGATTTTAAAATTTTACCATGTAACAAAGTGATCTATTTCAGCCATAACAGCAGGGATGGATATATGTGATTGAGTGATATATACTAGGACATCATCAGCAAATAGAGAGCACTTGTACTCGGTGCCTCCCACCTCAATCCACCTAATATTGGGGTTATGGCGAATTGATGAGAGCAGGTGCTCCGTCACTAGGATGTATAAGAGAGGGGACAGAGGACATCCCTGCCTTGTCCCATTGGTGATTGTGAAAGGTGATGAAAATGTTCTGACGCACCCCCTGGGCCTTGGGACACCCGGAGCCGGACCCTTTTTGGTGGATGCTGGTGGTTGTAGTCTTCGTGGCGGCGATCCGGTTCCATGGCTCAGGGCGGTCAAACCAGTGGCGGAACTATTTATGTGGTTTTGATGTTTAAATGTCCGACTACGCCACCCGTGGATTGCGGTCAGAGTGAACCGCCGCTACAGGGCAGACCGCTGAGGCTGGTGTTGTGGGTGCAGCAGAGCGTAGCATAACTCCCCACGGGAGGAGTATAGCCTCAGGGCAGTGTATGCGGAGGATGGGGGTGATGGTGCAGGGCAGCAGCAGTAACGACACGGAGTCAGTGATGCAGTCCAGGGCCTTTACTCACAGTTCTTATTATCCAGACCACGTCTGCAGGTAACGGCTGCCCACGTCGTACTGTGCTCACCAGGTGAGGGGCTCAGACAACTCCCAGATAACTTTGGAGCACTTCACAGGACCCCCTTTGTGTGTCCTTTGTCTGGCCTTTCTTACCAACACTTCTGTCCGGCTGCCTCGGGCCTCCTCTTGGTAAACTTGGCGCCAGTTTCCCTGACCCTATGTGATGCCTTCCTAGCGGGTGTAGCGAGGGGCTGCGCCACATAAAATGTCAGAGCCTCCGGTTTCTAGCTGAGGGTCGTTTCCTGCCTCCACTAGTTCGGGGACCGGTCTCCCCCTTTGGCCTGACCCCTCCACGCAGTTGGATTCGGGCGTGCGGTGGCGACTTGCCCGTCCGCACCCCTGGGATCCCTTCATTCCTCGTTCCTGGAGCCTTCTCCGCTCCTCTTCCTTCCTTCTCCCTCTTCCAGGCCTGGGCCTCTGTTACTAGGCCCGCCTCCGGAGCAGAGCTCATGCAGAGCCCCTGCTCCCTGCCACTTCTGCTCAGACTTCTCTGCACTGAACTAAGATGGTGCCCACCTTTTATACTCCCTTCTCAATGCACCCAGGAACTGCTTCCTCCCTGCTCCTGCACTACAGGGTTCCCCTTCCTCAGTGTTCCCTCCCCCCACTCCAGCCAGGGACAGGGACTGTCGTGCCCATCTCAGGGGCATATTGGTCGCCCTGCCCCACGGCAATGTGGTGTAATGCATGCAGGTGTCGGGTCCTGATCCACACTCCATCCTTACCTGAGAGTGAGATATCACACCTCTGGGTGAGGTGCAATACGTCTGTAGCAACCGAGCCCTCAGGGTGCTACAGTTCCATTTATCTTCAGCCTAGGTGACGTATTGCGATACAGGGCCGTGATTTTGGCTATAAAAGGGTCCCCTAGACCCCTACCCCAAGCTTTTTAAGAGAATCATATATGGCGTGCCAGGAGACTCTATGGAATGCTTTCTCAGCATCCAACGAGAGTATCTAATTACAAATTTTTAACTGCATCTAGCCCAGGAAATACTTTGTGCCTAGTAGCAGTGTCTGCTAGTCAGCGGATTATCCCGGCTGTTAAGCAAGCTACACCACCTGTAGTTTAGACACTTAATTTTTTCAAAGGAAATGCTTCGGGACCATGGGATACTTAGTGAAGAGCATCAGGAGGCACCCCAAGGCATAGGGGCTGGGACTGGCAGTAGGATGCCTTGCGGTGGACAGACGAGCTCGATCCTTATAAAAGCTTTTTAACTGCAGCAGCTTTAGTGGACGCTACTGGAGCTGGAATTACCGCGGCTGCTGGCATGAGACTTGCCCTCCAATAGATCCTTGTAAATGGATTTAAAGTGTATTCATTCAAATTAGAGAGACAATTTAAATTAAAAAGCTTAGAGCTGCCTCCACCACAGGGGGGCTCGCTCGACCCACCAGCGGACAGGCACCAGTATTGGGAGAGGGGGGCTGGCCGTCAGGGTTCACCGCGGCTCTGGCACAAACCCGGCGACACGGAGGTGGCACGGGCAGGAGCGGACTGGCCGTGTCGGCTTCTCACTTTTTGGATTTTAGAAGGGCATGACATGCCTATATCTGTGTCTCCCCCTCCTTTTACTCCTCCACCTCTTTTATTTTCGCATGACTATATGTACTTGTCACTTTTCCATGTGTTAGTTATGTCTTCTGAGCAGTTTGTCAGCTTTTGGACACCTTTGAAGGTGTTTTCTATGTGTTTCTATGTGTTTTTGTTTGCCTGCCATTGGTTTTAACGGTGTTCGAAGGTGTTCGACGAACAGTTCGACGAACAGTTCGGCGAACACACGGGTGTTCGACGAACCGAACCGAACTCGAACACTACGGGGGTGGCTCAACACTAATAGTGACGCTAATTATGGCATCATTTCCGCACACCATCTTGGTGGAGTCCTCAAAGTTTTGGAGGATGGCACAGATGTCTGACAACCATGCCCACTCCTGAGGTCTTATGTGTGAAGGCTGGAAGCTGCAAACGTTGATGAAGCACAGCAAGGGTGGCGAAAGCTGTAGCTGACTTTCTAAAATGGGCACACACGCGGCGTACTTTAACAAGCATATTCGGCAGATCCAGGTAGGTTTTGAGAAACCGCTGAACCACTAGGCTGAGCACATGGGCCAGGCATGGTATGTGTGTGAGCTCGCCTCGCTTCAGAGCCGCCACCAGGTTCCGGCCTTTGTCACACACGACCATGCCTGGCTGTAGGTTCAGCGGTGACAGCCACAGATCTGCCTGCTCTTTTAGAGCTGTCAACAACTCTTCAGCGGTGCTTGTCACCTAAGCATATTAGCTTCAGCAAAGCCTGTTGCCACTTGGTCGAGGCAGTGCTGCAGTGCTTGCAGTTTCCGACTGATGTGGTCAGTTTAGATATGAAGGTTGAAGAGGAGGAGGAAGTGCAGGAGCTGTAGAATATGGGGGCAACCCTGATTGACCCTGGGCCAATCCTCGCCATCGGGAGGACGTGTTCCGTTCCAAGGTCCGACTGGGTCCAGGCTTCCACTATATTAACCCAGTGTGCTGTCAGAGAGATGTACCGTCCCTGCCCATAAGCACTTGTCCACGTGTCCTTGGTTAAGTGGACCTTCCCAGTAACTGCGATATTGAGGGCACGTCTACAGTAATGTTCTGGGACACATGCTTGTGTAATGTGGGAATGGCACACTGGAAGAAATAGTGGCGGCTGGGGACCAAGTACGGAGGGACGGCTGCCGCCATCAGGTTGCGGAAAGCTTCCGTCTCCATGAGCCTAAAAGGCAACATTTCGAGCGCAAGCATTTGCAAAATGTGTGAGTTTAATAGTGTGGCCTGTGGGGCGTTGGCTGCGTATTTGTGCTTGCGCTCCAAGGACTGGGGTAGGGACCACTGAATGCTGTGCTGGGACAAGGACGTGGACTCTGATGGTGGTAGTTGCGAGTGTGCAATGACAGGTGCAGGGCGGGAAGCATCTTTGCATGAGCCATGGAAAGGTGATTGGCATGCACGCACAACAGCGTAAGAAGCAATGGTGTCACCCGCAGACACTGTTTCTGGACCCTGGCGTTCAGCCCACCTAGTCAGGTGCTTTGCTATCATGTGCCTGAGCATGCTGGTGTTGGTCAGGCTGCTAGTTTTGCTACCCCTGCTGATGCTGGCCTGGCAGATGGTGCAAATGACCCTTTTGGGGTTATCTAAACAGTCTTTAAAAAAGAACCAGACTCGGTAAGACCTCACAGTTGTACTGGCAACTTCCGTCGTGTTGGTGTTCCAGGGATCAGTTGGCCACCCTGTGTCTGTGGCCACCACACTGCTTGTTCCTCCCTGTTGTGGTGCTACGCCTCCCTCCCCCTGTGCGCTGCTGTCCTCACTCTGCATGTCACCTTGCCAGGTTGGGTCAGTGACTCCATCATCCACCACCTCATCTTCCTCACCCTG
The DNA here is from genome assembly GCF_046119375.1 of Phyllobates terribilis. Lineage (NCBI taxonomy): Eukaryota > Metazoa > Chordata > Amphibia > Anura > Dendrobatidae > Phyllobates > Phyllobates terribilis. The sequence goes on from NW_027362762.1 coordinate 746,569,033, forward strand.
GTCCTCCTCCTGACTTTCTTTCAATTGTATCTCATCATCATCCACCTCTTGTGACAGTAATTGTACTTTCCCACTGTTGCCTTTGTGTGACCGTGACTGCTCAAATATTTGGGCATCACTACATGCGATCTCCTCTTGCCACTCTTGAAGCTGGCCAGGCGAGAGGCCAGAAGAATCTATAAATGGAAAAGTGAACAGCTCTTCGGAGTGTCCAAGTGTGGGATGAGTTGTCTCTGGGCACTTGGCATGATGGCAGGATGGAGGATCAGGGTGAGGAATATACGATCCACACTCACGGCTGAGACTTGACCGTGTGGAACACAGGGTGCTGGTGGTGGCAAAGTGATTGGAAGCATTATCTGCTCTCCCAACCAACAATCTTTTGACACTGCTCTGGGTTCAATAGTGGTGTGCTGCGGTCCCCTAGTAACTGGGACAGGAAGGTCAAGCGACAAGATGTGGGTGTTTGTTGTGGCACAATTTCAGCTTGACCACAGCCTGGACCTCTGAATGCACAATCACCATCACGTCCACTTCCCCGTCCCTTGCCAAGCACCTTGCCCATTTTCAATGGAGGATTCTATTTTGCACGGTCGCTACAAATGGCTGGATTTGTACCGCAGTTATATGTGATACGTCTGACGGGTGCCCATGGTTTTAAATAGTGGGCTTGTAGTTTCCTATTATTCACAGCGGCCATGTGTGAATAGCTGCACTGACACACTGCTACAAACTGTAAATGGAGGACAATATTTTCCATGGTTGGTACAAATTTCTGGATTTTTATCGCTGTAATATGGGATCACGTCTGATGATGGAAAAGTTCTGGCGGTATTCTGCTGTGCTAAAAAGCAAATGGAGGAGTAAAATGTTGGACTCTATTACTTTTTTAGAAAATAATCTGGATTAAGATAAAAAAAAATTAGCCCTGACCCCTGATATCTGGGGCTATGTCTACGGATATCTGTAACAGCAGGAGCAGACAGAACATGCAATGGACCCTCTTGAATATATGCAGCTGGATTAGTCCTTAGAAGGACTGTTAGTTCAGATGGATATATATATATATTCTTGGAGTACCTATATATAACTATTACACCACCAATTCTGTCCCTCACACAGCTGCACCTCTTCCTACTCTGTCTGTCTGAAGGTTACACTGTGATGACCCTAGCATCACTAGGTCTTATATAGACCTGATGATGCACTGCGGCCTGCCAATCACTGTAATGGCACAACCAACATAGCTACGGCATTACAGTGCATGGCAAGCAATCCCTGCATATTCATTGGCTCTTTAAATAGCATCAAACATGCAGGGTGAGGACCAGAGCTCCCGCCCAAACATCCCAGAAATACTCACCGAACGCCGAGCATGATGAGCAGTAAGATGCTCGGGGGAGTACCGAGCAGTAGCGAGCATGCTCGCTCATCACTAATCAGCAGCTCTCAAATAGGCAGGAAGAGGCAATGGGGTGACCAGAGGGAGAAGGCGTGCAACTGTTCTGCAGAACACCGACACTGAATTTCTCCGTCAAAGAGTTATGTGTTCCATAGTCTGGGACTTTCTTAAAGAGAGTTCGGAGACAAAAAAAAAATGTTAATGGTTGTTAATGGCAACTTTTGCCATGCCTAGATCAGCAGGAGCCAAACCACTAAGAGGCTAACCACCACCAGCATGATCAGGCCCATGTCATCAAAGAACCCGACTCAATGAGCTGAACACCTGGGCCCACGATTGGTGCCAGTGGGTGAAACCAGTGCCTCTTTCCCTGTGCTAGGTGCTTCCCAAACACCTGCCTATGACACTAACGCAGATGCCTCCCATCCTGCACCTGTCCTTGCAGAGATGGAGGAGGGGGTGGAGGAGATGGAATATCGTCATTATGGTGGAGAGAGAGAAGTGTTGGCAGTAGGTAGCTTGGCATATTTGGCCGACTTTATGTTCCGTTGCTTTCTTGTGGCTCTTGCGTTTTATTTTGGCCAAAAAAGAGTACTGGTTGTTCACTCTGCTAGACCCATGTTACAAGGAGAACTTTACATCTCTTCTTCGTGAGACAGAGAGGTCTTCAAAAATGGTGCTATAACAGAAGGCCATTTTGGAAAATATGTTGAAAAAATTCCCATCAGGCAACGCTAGCATCCTTGCCCAACCAAGGAGGAGAGGCGAGGGAAACACACACCAGGTACAGCAGAGGCAGAGGTACACTGTCAAAGTCCTGGGCCAGATTCATGACACTATTCCAGCATCCAGGACTTTATGACCAGGTATTTTGACGAGGAGGGAAAAGAAGGGAAAAGTTTTAAAGATGGTCAAGCAATACCTGGCAAACCAAACCAGTGTACTCCCTAATTCCTCTGTGACCTTCAACTATTGGGTGTCAAAGCTGAAGACCTGCCATAAGCTGTCCCTCTATGCCTTGGAGGTGTTGTGCTGCCTTGCCACTAGTGTCTTATCTGAGCGGGTTTTTAGTGCTGCCGGGAGGTCATAACAGACAAGCGCTTTCGCCTGTCAACAGAGAATGCTGACAAGCTCACTCTGATAAAAATGAACAAAGCCTGGCTTAGCCTCCACGTTTCCACACCACCAAATGACAGCAGCACATAACTTGTTTTTAATCTTCAATATATGAATGAGGCCCTCCAGTTCTTGCCTTCAAGAGTGTTGGATGACCCTCCTTATAATTTTTTTTCTGACTTTGCACTGTGTGAAAAGCCTTTATTAGTGTAGAAATACCACAACTACACTTTCTGAATTTTTTTATGAGACATTTCAGTTGGTACCTTCAAGGGTGTATGGATGACCCTTCTTATAATTCTTTTTCTGGCTTTGCACTTTGTTCAAAGCCTTTATGAGTGTAAAAGTGACACAACTACACTTTCTTAATTTTTTATTAGGCCCACAAGCTGTTGCCTTCAAGGGTCTATGGATGACTGTATTACCCTCCTTATCACTTTTTCCTGGCTTTACACTTTGCACAAAGCCTTTATAATTGTAAGAGTATATCAACTATACTTTCAAAATATTTTAATGAGGCCCGTAAGTTGTTGCCTTCAAGGTTCTATGGATAATCCTCATTATATCTTTTTTCTGCCTTAGCACTGTGTGCAGAGCCTTTATGAGTGTGGGAGTACCACAACTACACTTTTTTAATATTTGAATGAGGTACTACAGTTGATTCCTTCAAAGGTGTATGGATGAACATGCTTGTAATTTTTGGCAGGCTTTGCAGCTTGTGCAGAGCTTTTATGAAACTGCAATTTCTCATCTTTTTTGAATGTTTATTATCAGTCCTTAAAGTGGACTAAAAGTGTGACACCATTGTTCTCAGCCGCGATCTGGGAGTCAGAGATGCTTCCAGGGGTCTTTTTCTTGCTGTTCTCCTTCCATTCAGCGCTTTTTCCATCCATTTCAACATTTTCACGGCCCCCTAGACCTCCTTGTAGGGTCTGCCAGAAAAAAGCTTAGCTTTCCCATTGACTCCCATTATACTCGAAACGAGCATCCCAGCATTAAGAATTGCTTGGTTCGAGTAACGAGCATCCAAGCAGTTTAGTGCTCGCTCATGCCTATGATTAATAAATATATAAATATACATACAGTGGGGGAAATAAATATTTAATACACTGCCAGTTTTGCAAGTTTTCCCAGCTATACAGAATGGAGAGGTCTGTAATTTTTATCGTACAGTAGGTACACTTAAACTGTGAGAGACAGAATCTAAAAATAAAAAAACAAAAAATCCTATTGTATGATTTTGAAATAATTAAATTGTATTTTATTGCATGAAAAAAGTATTTGATCACCTTCCAACTAGCAAGAATTATATCTCTCATAGACCTTAGTTTTTTTTAAGAACCCCTCCTATTCCCATTACCTGTAATAATTGCACCTGTTTGAACTCATTACCTGTACAAAACACACTTTTCCACACTCAATCAATCACACTCCAACCTCTACAGCATGACCAAAGATCAAATAGCTGTCTAAGGACACTAGGGACAAAATTGTAGACCTGCACAAGGCTGGGATGGGTACCAGACAATAGGCAAGCAGCTTGGCGAGAAGGCAACAACTGTTGGCACAATTATTAGAAAATGGAAGAAACACAAGATGACTGTCAATCTTCCTTGGTCTGGGGCTCCATGCAAGAGCATGCCTCGTGGGGTAAGGATGATTCTGTTATTCTGAGAAAGGTCAGGAATCAACCCAGAACTATACGGGAGGATCTGGTCAATGACCTGAAGAGAGCTGGGACCACAGTCTCAAACATTACTGTTAGTAACACACTATGCCGTCATAGATTAAAATCCTGCAGGGCATGCAAGATCCCCTTGCACATGCCAGCACATGTCCAGGCCCGTTTGAAGTTTGCCAATGACCATCTGGATGATCCAGAGGAGGCATGAGAGATGGTCATGTGGTCAGATGAGACCATAATAGAACTTTTTGATATCAACTCCACTCACAGTGTTTGGAGGAAGAAGAAGGATGAGTTCAACCCCAAGAACACCATCCCAACCATGAAGCATGGTGGAGGAAACATCAAACTTTAGGGGTGCTTTTCTGCAAAGGGAACAGGACAACTATACCGCATTGAAGGGAGGATGGATGGGGTCACGTATCGTAAGATTTTGGACAACGACATCCTTTCATCAGTAAGAGCATTGAAGATGGGTCGTGCCTGGTCTCCTAGCATGGCAATGACCCAAAACACACAGGGCAATTAAGGAGTGGCTCCAGGAGAAGCACTTCAAGGTCCTGGAGTGGCCTAGCCAGTCTTCAGACCTGAACCCAATATAATATCTTTGAAGGGAGCTGAAACTCAATGTTGCCCAGTGACAGTCCTGAAACCTGAAAGATCTGTAGAAGATCTGTATGGAGGAGTGAGCCAAAATTCCTGCTGCAGTGTGTGCAAACTTGGTCAAGAACTACAGGAAACATCTGACCTCTGTAATTGCAAACAAAGGTTTCTGTATCAAATATTAAGTTCTGTTTTTCATGTATCAAGTACTTATTTCATGCAATAAAATGCAATTTAATTTGATTTTGTCTCTCACAGTTGAAGTGTACCTATGATAAAAATTACAGACCTCTCCATTCTGTATAGGTGGGAAAACTTGCAAAATCAGCAGTGTATCAAATACTTATTTTCTCCACTGTATAATATATACAGCAGGTGAAATAGGTATTGAACATGTAACCAATTTTCTTAGTAAATATATTCTTAAAGGTGCTATTGACATGAAATTCTCACCAGATGTTGGTAACAATCAATCCGATCCACACAGGCAAAGAAATGAAACCAAAAATGTCCACAAATTAAGTTATGAGTAATAATGAGAAATGACACAAGGAAAAAGTATTGAACACGCTTACTGAAATTTATTTAATACTTCATACAAAAGCCTTTGTTGGTGATGACAGCTTCAAGATGTCTCCTGTATGGAGAAACTAGTTGCATGCATTGCTCAGGTGTGATTTTGGTCCATTCTCCCATACAAACACTCTTCAAATCCTGAAGTTTCGTGGGCTCCGTCTATGAACTCTGAGCATTTGTTCCTTCCATTAATTTTCTATTGGATTCAAGTCAGGTGACTGGCTGGACCATTCTAGCAGCTTTATTTTCTTTCTGTGAAACCTGTTGAGATTTTTCTTGGCACTGTGCTTGGGATCATTGACTTGAAGAAATGTCCACCCTTGTTCCATCTTCATCATCCTGGTAGATGACTGCAGATTTTTATGAAGAATCTCTCAATACATTTGTCCATTCATCCATCCTTCAATTATATGAAGTTTGAAAGTGATGTATGCTGAAAAACAGCCCCACACCATGATGTTCCCACCTCCAAACTTCACAGTTGGTGTCAGGAATATTATAAAATATTAATATCAGGGAAATGTTCGTCCATATCTGCCTGAGATAAATGTTCACCCCCCTCCCTTATTCCCCTTCTGCTCAGCACAAAAGCCCCAATTACTCCACGCCTGCTAAATAGTTTATGCAAACAAGGCCAGGCAAGGAGTGTTATAACTTCGTTAAGAAGCAAGCATCTTGTCCCTGAAAGACACAGGAGGTAATTAAAATGCAGGCTTGCACTAATTTGCGTGTAACTGTTGAAGCTGCTTCCTGAGCTTCAAAGGGGAATTTGCAGACATAATGACTCCGATATGAATTATGAGATATTATGAGTTCCATAGGTCCGACAGTGACGGGACCCATATGTGTAGTGACCAAATCAGCCCAGGAATGTATAGGTAGTTTTCCAGGGCTGTAACCAAAATCAGGGAGCTGCAGCGCAAAAACACCAGAATGGCAGACTGCAACTATGAGATGTGTGATATCTAAATAAAGATAAAATCATAAGGGAAAAAATGGCGTAGTTTGCAAGCTTCTGTGATCAACGAGCGATGAGTTATCGCAGAAGTTAGCATTTCTAATAAAAATGTACAGGCTGGAGACCAGCCCACATGATGTCACCACAAGGGGCATGTGGCCAGAACTCCCCTTGGGTATAAAAGAATCTATGGAGAAGACAGGAGCACTCATTGCCAGAGGGGAATAAGAATTATAAGCAACGGGTCCTGTTCAATAACAGCATATTCCAACCGGGGAGCCCCTCCTCCACCTATATTGAGTCGTCGCAGCAAACTTTATCTTGTAAGTTTCACTTTTCATCCTGTTTTATTTTATGTATCTGCATATGTATTTTAATGTCCCCTTTGTACCATCCTTGTATATATTTTTCCTAAACACTGCCTCCCTTTTGGATTAAATATAAAATTTAGTAGTTCTGTTTCATTTGTTCTGTAATCGTTCCCTTCCCTGAAGCCATATACGCTACCAAAACGCAGGCGTCCGGCCAGGCCTGTATTATATTTCAAACTCGGCTGGTGGTGGCAGAGAGTATTAATAATTGGGCTATCGTGAAGCTGACAGTGACAATATGGAGGGCGTTAAACACGGATTCCAGTCTGTGGAACCCAGGGTGTTGCGCCATACGCTCACTGGTCGCTTACCAATACCTACGTAGAGAGTAGTCTGGATCACGTGCTCGCGACTCCAGACGAAATACGGACAGCGTGACGGCACGGTGAGATATTGTGTGATCTCCCCGGTGTCGTCCTGACTGTGTGTGGGTGGAATCCCTGACAAATTGGTGGCAGCGGTGGGATATTGTATGATCCTGCCGGTGTCGTCCTGACAGTTGGTATGGTGTTTTTATGGTGATATGCAGTGCCTTTTGGCCTCCAAATATGAAGTGCGCTATGGCATCCAAAGAGTTAAATTTTGGTCTCATCTGACCAGACTATATTCCACCAGTATTACACAGGCTTGTCTAAATGTTGTAGGTATGCAAAAAGTAAAATGTGTGTATCTGTGTATAGTTTTTTTTCAAAAAACATTTTGAGCGTGATAATTATTTTTTGCTTCAAATTCTCATAAACTTAATGAAAATTAACCCTAGTTTCATTCTAGATACATGCATGTAAAATAATTTGCAGCAGCAGCAGTATTGTTGTGGTGCCTTTGATTGTTAAATGCAACTAGTAAAACAATTGAAAAGCATTAATGTGAAGACAGAGCTTTTCTTCTTAATTATGCCAGACATAAATTCAGTAAGCCAGGAGCTATATACTTTTATCTTCATGTTGACTTTTGCATTTGTGTTCTTGTTTGGTTGATTAACACAGACTATTGTTTGAATAATCCTGAATGTTGACACTTGGGTTGAGATGTACTGCAACTTATTGTCTGAAAATCTTGCAAGATAGGGTCATGGAGCAATACTGTTTGATAATATGCTGATTACAAATTATACCAGCCCAGGGAGTTGTTGATTTGCGGAGCAATGGAGGAAAAACTATGCAAGTTGATTAAATGCTCAAACAATGAATCATGAGCCCCTTCCACTTTCATCCCTGACCCTTGACCTGTTAATTATGGCTGAAAGGACAATTGTGATCTATAAAAAGGGGGTCTCTGCCTCTATTCGGTGTCATTCTACAGCATGTAAGCTTAGGGGACTACGGCCCCAGCTGGAGGAATACAGTTTGGATCCAGCGACCACTGCTGAACCCTCAGAGATGTCTTGAAGAATTCAGGTTGGGACAATCAGGTCACCTGCTCCCAGACCTCACTGCTCTCGGCGAGAGCAGTAATAATATCCTTTATAGCCCCTACAGTAATAATATCCCTCATCCTGTCCCATGTCTCCATCCTGCCCCCATTTCTCCATCCTGCCCTCAATGTCTCCATTCTGCCCCCATTGTCTCGATTTGTCTCCAATCTTCCCCATGTCTCCATTTGTCTCCATCCTGCCCCCATTTGTCTCCAATCTGCCCCATGTCTCCATTTGTCTCCATTCTGCCCCAGTTGTCTCCATCCTGCCTCCATTTGTCTCCATCCTGCCCCCAATGTTTCCATCCTGCCCTTATGTCTCAATTTGTCTCTATTCAGCCCCCATAGTGTCTCCTTTCTGGCCCCAATGTCTCCATTCTACCCCCAATATCTCCATTCCACCCAAATATCTCCATTCTGCCCCCCATGTCTCTTTATTCTGCCTCCCATGTATCTCCATTCTGCCCCATGTCTCCATCCTGCCCCCATGTCTCCATCCTGCCCCCATTTGTCTCCATTGTGCCCCCAATATCTCCATTCTGCCCCCAATGTCTCCATTTGTCTCCATTCTGCCCCCATGTCTCCATTCTGCCAATTGTCTCCATCCTGCCCCCATTTGTCTCCATCCTGCCCCCATGTTTCCATTTGTCTCCATTCTGCCCCCATTGTCTCCATTTGTCTCCATCCTGCCTCCATTGTGTCTCCATTCTGCCCCCTAGTGTCTCCATCCTGCCCCCATCTTGCCTCCATCCTGCCCCCATACTTTCTCCATCCTCCCCATAGTGTCTCCATCCTGCCCCCATACTATCTCCATCTTCCCCCATAGTGTCTCCATTCTGCCCCCATAGTGTCTCCATCCTTCCCCCATAGTAACTCCATCCTGCCACCATATAACTCCATCCTGCCCCCATAGTGTCTCCATTCTGCGCCCATAGAGTCTCCATCCTGCACCCATAGTGTCTCCGTCCTGCACCCATAGTTTCTCCATTATGCCTCCCATGTCTCTCCATCCTGCCCCCATAGTGTCTTCATCCTTCCCCCATAGTGTCTCCATCCTGCCCCCATAGTGACTCCATCCTGCCCCAATAGTGTCTCCATCCTGCCCCATAGTACCTCCATCCTCCCCCCATAGTGTCTCCATTCTGCCCCCATAGTGTCTCCATCCTGCCCCCATGTCTCTATTCTGCCCCCATAGTGCGGCTTTCCAAAAAAAAAGTAAAAAAAAAAAGTTTTTGCTTACCTTGCCACTCTCCTGCAGTGCCCGGCTCTCCCATCACCCGGAGCACGGTCACTGGCGCACGGCAGTGACGTCATATGCCAGCGACGTGTGCGCTGACGTCAGCTGCCGGCCTGTGAATGGCTGGCGGCTATTAACTATTGCCGTGCGGGAAGCTTCCGAGGATGCATGTTCACAGTTATTAAACTGGCAGAATCCTGCTGCTGGGGCCCGGTAAGCAGAAGAACGGGGGCCTGGCCAGGCCCCCTCTGCTCACCAGGCCCCATACGCCAGTAAAGGCAGTAATGCCCTGATGGCGGCCCTGGTCACGCTGAGTGACTATGCAGCTACAGCACTTTCCTATATATCACTTACATCTTTGGATTAGTATCCACAGACTGAGACTAGCACTCCCATTTTCTATACACCACAGTCAAATTAGGCCTTTTTCTTCCATCTTTAAGTGGAATGAGTTGTGCTCACTGACCTCCTATCTCTACACTGAACAAGCATAAAATGGCGCTCCTTGACCAGCCCTCATTTGTATTACTGTCTGAGATAGCCCTCTTGATTGGCTGGGCATGTGATATGATAGCTACAGGGTGGTATATTATGGAGAAGCCCACCTGGCCAAGTTTGATGCAATTATCCCTCTCTCTGAGTCTTCAGCAGCGTGTGAAATGGCAACTGGCACATTTTTATCTTGCCATTCCTTGCCAATTGAAACGCAGGACATGAAAAGATGACATATCCGAGAAACTTCAACAATACATACATTCCCAAAAGCAGCATACACAGCACATTTCAGCAGCAAAATAGAATGAGGAAAATTGTCTTCATCTGACAGTACAGATACTGTAGATCAGATTTTGATAAATCTCCTGCACCTGTGGGAAAAATACTGTAGCGTAAATTGACCAGTGCTGTGGACTTTACTTTTGCAGCATGCTAATTTATGCTTAAATAAGGCCTCCTTCACACGTCGGTATAAAACACATACGTGTAAAACCAGTACCAGTGTCATCATGGTTCCATCCGTGTGTCTGTTTTTACCATCAGTGTGTCATCAGTGTTTTTCCGGTATGGATAAACAAATAAATGACAAAACTTCTATACTTTGCAATGCTAAACACGGATAGCACACGGACCAATAGACTTGAATTGGCCCTTGTTATCTCTGCTGCTGGAAAAAAACTGACATGTCTCCGTGTGTTTTGCACAAACCCTATTCACATAATATAGCAGAAAAACAACGGTTTTGACTGCATTGACAAACAAATGTAAGATTTTGATCAGAATTTTTCACAGAAATAAGAAAAAGAAAAACTAATTATAAAATGATTGTAGTGCTGATGAAATGTGTTTATTACAATACAGTATTTAATCCTAAAACCACTACAATACTTTGTGATAAAATCACCAATGCTAAACACCGGACTAAGGCACCATATCTGCCAGCTTTAGTTTAGATTCTCATGTCACATTAAATAAACATTTTTATATCGAGTTAAGATCTAAAATTGCATTTAAAGCTCAGATAGCCCTTCTTGATGGCTAGAATTCCAGCTGCAGCTGTTGCTAAGAAGGTGGTACAGCCAATGAATCTAAGGAAACCTTGAGTAGAAGGCAAGTTTCGCTCCAAAAATGTTGTTGTAATTGGCAGAGCTGGAACATCCTATAGTGAGGAAATGCAATTAGAAAGTTGTTCATTAAATTAGTTCTAAATGATTATATAGGTCTTTGAGGATATGTTAGTCAAAGTCAGAATTATCAGATAACATCTGTCATAATGATAATCGAGTAGTAAGTATATAGCCATAGGAGATGACAAGGATATAATATTAACCCCTTACCAACATCCACCATACACTTTAACCTGTTAAATGCCACTGTCAAACTCTGACATATTTGTCAGATAACCAGAGTGATGTGGAGTAGTCAAAGCTTCATTGTGGTATGACCACTCCACATCACTCTGGTTATTTGACAAATGTGTAAAAAAGCCTCCTGATGATCCAGCATATGGTGAAATGCGTAGAGATATGGCAAATTAAGAGCATGACTATCTACTAACACGATAAGTCTCTATCATATCCAGTATTTTGGCGTGCTCAATATATCTCCTAGCATAGGAACTATGTTGTCTAGACTAGCATTTTATTGGTGTTTTGTATCTAGCAGGGGCAACTAGGGCAAGTGGGCTCCCCCCAGTCCATGTATATATGGTCCCTCCCCCATTCCATGTATATATGCTCCCTCCCCCAGAGCATGTATATATGCTCCCTCCCCCAGTCCATGTATATATGCTCCCCCCAGTCCATGTATATATGCTCCCTCTCCCCCAGTCCATGTATATATGCTCCCCCCAGTCCATGTATATATGCTCCCTCTCAGTCCATGTATATATGCCCCCCCCAGTCCATGTATATATGCTCCCTCTCCCCCAGTCCATGTATATATGCTCCTCCCAGTCCATGTATATATGCTCCCCCTCAGTCCATGTATATATGCCCCCCCCAGTCAATGTATATATGCTCCCTCCCCCAGTCCATGTATATATACTCCCCCCCAGTCCATGTATATATGCTCCCCCTCAGTCCATGTATATATGCCCTCAGTCCATGTATATATGCTCCCTCCTCCAGTCCATGTATATATGCTCCCTCCCCCAGTCCATGCATATATGCTCCCCCCAGTCCATGTGTATATGCTCCCTTCCCCAATCCATGCATATATGCTCCCTCCCAGTCCATGTATATATGCTCCCCCTCAGTCCATGTATATATGCTCCCTCTCCAGTCCATGTATATATGCTCCCTCCCTCAGTTCATGTATATATGCTCCCCCAGTCCATGTTTATATGCTCCCACCCCCAGTCAATGTATATATGCTCACCCCAGTCCATGTATATATGCTCCCTCCCCCAGTCCATGTATATAAGCTCCCTCTCCCCCAGTCCATGTATATATGCTCCCTCCCCCAGTCCATGCATATATGCTCCCTCCCCAAGGCCATGTATAAATGCTCCCTCCCCAGTCCATGTATATATGCTCCCCCTCAGTCCATGTATATATGCCCCCAGTCCATGTATATATGCTCCCCCTCAGTCCAAGGATAAATGCCCCCCCAGTCCATGTATATATGCTCCCTCCCCCAATCCATGTATATATGCTCCCTCCCCCAGTACATGTATATATGTTCCCTCCCCCAGTACATGTATATATGCTCCCTCTCCCCTTGTCCATGTATATATGCTCCCTCCCCCAGTCCTTGTATATATGCTCCCTCCCCCAGTCCATGTATATATGCTCCCCCCAGTCCATGTATATATGCTCCCTCCCCCAGTCCATGTATATATGCTCCCTCCCTCAGTTCATGTATATATGCTCCCCCCAGTCCATGTATATATGCTTCCTCTCCCCCAGTTCATGTATATATGCTCTCTCCCCCAGTCCATGCATATATGCTCCCTCCCCAGTCCATGTATATATGCTCCCTCCCCCAGTTCATGTATATATGCTCCCTCCCCCAGTCCATGCATATATGCTCCCCTCCAGTCCATGTATATATGCTCCCCCTCAGTCCATGTATATATGCTCCCTCCCCAGTCCATGTATATATGCTCCCTCCCCCAATTCATGTATATATGCTCCCCCAGTCCATGTTTATATGCTCCCTCCCCCAGTCAATGTATATATGCTCCCCCCAGTCCATGTATATTTGCTCCCTCACGCAGTCCATGTATATATGCTCCCTCCCCCAGTCCATGTATATATGCTCCCTCTCCCCCAGTCCATGTATATATGCCCCCTCCCCCAGTCCATGCATATATGCTCCCTCCCCCAGGCCATGTATAAATGCTCCCCCTCAGTCCAAGTATATATGCCCCCCAGTCCTTGTATATATGCTCCCCCTCAGTCCAAGAATAAATGCCCCCCCCAGTCCATGTATATATGCTCTCTCCCCCAGTCCATGTATATATGCTCCCTCCCCCAGTCATGTATATATGCTCCCTCCCCCAGTCCATGTATAAATGCTCCCTCCCCAGTCCATGTATATATGCTCCCTCTCCCCCAGTCCATGTATATATGCTCCCTCTCCCCCTGTCCATGCATATATGCTCCCTCCCCCAGTCCATGTATATATGCTCCCCCTCATTCCATGTATATATGCCCTCAGTCCATGTATATATGCTCCCTCCTCCAGTCCATGTATATATGCTCCCTCCCCCAGTCCATGCATATATGCTCCCCCCCAGTCCATGTATATATGCTCCCTTCCTCAGTCCATGCATATATGCTCCCTCCCAGTCCATGTATATATGCTCCCCCTCAGTCCATGTATATATGCTCCCTCTCCAGTTCATGTATATATGCTCCCTCCCTCAGTTCATGTATATATGCTCCCCAGTCCATGTTTATATGCTCCCACCCCCAGTCAATGTATATATGCTCCCCCTCAGTCCATGTATATATGCTCCCTCTCCAGTCCATGTATATATGCTCCCTCCCTCAGTTCATGTATATATGCTCCCCAGTCCATGTTTATATGCTCCCACCCCCAGTCAATGTATATATGCTCCCCCAGTCCATGTATATTTGCTCCCTCCCCCAGTCCATGTATATATGCTCCCTCCCCCAGTCCATGTATATAAGCTCCCTCTCCCCCAGTCCATGTATATATGCTCCCTCCCCCAGTCCATGAATATATGCTCCCTCCCCAAGGCCATGTATAAATGCTCCCTCCCCAGTCCATGTATATATGCTCCCCCTCAGTCCTTGTATATATGCCCCCAGTCCATGTATATATGCTCCCCCTCAGTCCAAGGATAAATGCCCCCCCAGTCCATGTATATATGCTCCCTCCCCCAATCCATGTATATATGCTCCCTCCCCCAGTACATGTATATATGTTCCCTCCCCCAGTACATGTATATATGCTCCCTCTCCCCTTGTCCATGTATATATGCTCCCTCCCCCAGTCCTTGTATATATGCTCCCTCCCCCAGTCCATGTATATATGCTCCCCCCAGTCCATGTATATATGCTCCCTCCCCCAGTCCATGTATATATGCTCCCTCCCTCAGTTCATGTATATATGCTCCCCCCAGTCCATGTATATATGCTTCCTCTCCCCCAGTTCATGTATATATGCTCTCTCCCCCAGTCCATGCATATATGCTCCCTCCCCAGTCCATGTATATATGCTCCCTCCCCCAGTTCATGTATATATGCTCCCTCCCCCAGTCCATGCATATATGCTCCCCTCCAGTCCATGTATATATGCTCCCCCTCAGTCCATGTATATATGCTCCCTCCCCAGTCCATGTATATATGCTCCCTCCCCCAATTCATGTATATATGCTCCCCCAGTCCATGTTTATATGCTCCCTCCCCCAGTCAATGTATATATGCTCCCCCCAGTCCATGTATATTTGCTCCCTCACGCAGTCCATGTATATATGCTCCCTCCCCCAGTCCATGTATATATGCTCCCTCTCCCCCAGTCCATGTATATATGCCCCCTCCCCCAGTCCATGCATATATGCTCCCTCCCCCAGGCCATGTATAAATGCTCCCCCTCAGTCCAAGTATATATGCCCCCCAGTCCTTGTATATATGCTCCCCCTCAGTCCAAGAATAAATGCCCCCCCCAGTCCATGTATATATGCTCTCTCCCCCAGTCCATGTATATATGCTCCCTCCCCCAGTCATGTATATATGCTCCCTCCCCCAGTCCATGTATAAATGCTCCCTCCCCAGTCCATGTATATATGCTCCCTCTCCCCCAGTCCATGTATATATGCTCCCTCTCCCCCTGTCCATGCATATATGCTCCCTCCCCCAGTCCATGTATATATGCTCCCCCTCATTCCATGTATATATGCCCTCAGTCCATGTATATATGCTCCCTCCTCCAGTCCATGTATATATGCTCCCTCCCCCAGTCCATGCATATATGCTCCCCCCCAGTCCATGTATATATGCTCCCTTCCTCAGTCCATGCATATATGCTCCCTCCCAGTCCATGTATATATGCTCCCCCTCAGTCCATGTATATATGCTCCCTCTCCAGTTCATGTATATATGCTCCCTCCCTCAGTTCATGTATATATGCTCCCCAGTCCATGTTTATATGCTCCCACCCCCAGTCAATGTATATATGCTCCCCCTCAGTCCATGTATATATGCTCCCTCTCCAGTCCATGTATATATGCTCCCTCCCTCAGTTCATGTATATATGCTCCCCAGTCCATGTTTATATGCTCCCACCCCCAGTCAATGTATATATGCTCCCCCAGTCCATGTATATTTGCTCCCTCCCCCAGTCCATGTATATATGCTCCCTCCCCCAGTCCATGTATATAAGCTCCCTCTCCCCCAGTCCATGTATATATGCTCCCTCCCCCAGTCCATGAATATATGCTCCCTCCCCAAGGCCATGTATAAATGCTCCCTCCCCAGTCCATGTATATATGCTCCCCCTCAGTCCTTGTATATATGCCCCCAGTCCATGTATATATGCTCCCCCTCAGTCCAAGGATAAATGCCCCCCCAGTCCATGTATATATGCTCCCTCCCCCAATCCATGTATATATGCTCCCTCCCCCAGTGCATGTATATATGTTCCCTCCCCCAGTACATGTATATATGCTCCCTCTCCCCTTGTCCATGTATATATGCTCCCTCCCCCAGTCCTTGTATATATGCTCCCTCCCCCAGTCCATGTATATATGCTCCCCCCAGTCCATGTATATATGCTCCCTCCCCCAGTCCATGCATATATGCTCCCTCCCCCAGTCCATGTATATATGCTTCCTCTCCCCCAGTTCATGTATATATGCTACCTCCCCCAGTCCATGCATATATGCTCCCTCCCCAGTCCATGTATATATGCTCCCTCCCCCAGTTCATGTATATATGCTCCCTCCCCCAGTCCATGCATATATGCTCCCCCCCAGTCCATGTATATATGCTCCCCCTCAATCCATGTATATATGCTCCCTCCCCAGTCCATGTATATATGCTCCCTCCCCCAGTTCATGTATATATGCTCCCCCAGTCCATGTTTATATGCTCCCTCCCCCAGTCAATGTATATATGCTCCCCCCAGTCCATGTATATTTGCTCCCTCACGCAGTCCATGTATATATGCTCCCTCCCCCAGTCCATGTATATATGCTCACTCTCCTCCAGTCCATGTATATATGCCCCCTCCCCCAGTCCATGCATATATGCTCCCTCCCCCAGGCCATGTATAAATGCTCCCCCTCAGTCCAAGTATATATGCCCCCCAGTCCTTGTATATATGCTCCCCCTCAGTCCAAGGATAAATGCCCCCCCAGTCCATGTATATATGCTCTCTCCTCCAGTCCATGTATATATGCTCCCTCCCCCAGTCCATGTATATATGCTCCCTCCCCCAGTCATGTATATATGCTCCCTCCCCCAGTCCATGTATAAATGCTCCCTCCCCAGTCCATGTATATATGCTCCCTCTCCCCCAGTCCATGTATATATGCTCCCTCTCCCCCTGTCCATGCATATATGCTCCCTCCCCCAGTCCATGTGTAAATGCTCCCTCCCCAGTCCATGTATATATGCTCTCTCCCCAGTCCATGTATATATGCTCCCCCCAGTCCTTGTATATATGCTCCCCCTCAGTCCACGTATATATGCCCCCCAGTCCATGTATATATGCTCCCCCCAGTCCATGTATATATGCTCCCCCTAGTCCATATATATATATGCTCCCTCCTTCAGTCCATGTATATATGCCCCCTCAGTCCATGTATATATGCTTCCTCCCCCAGTCCATGTACATATGCTCCCCCAGTCCATTTATATATGCTCCCCCACAGTCCAAGTATATATGCCCCCCCAGTCCATGTATATATGCTCCCCCCAGTCCATGTATATATGCTCCCTCCCCCAGTCCATGTATATATGCTTCCTCCCCCAGTCCATGTATATATGCTCCCTCCCCCAGTCCATGTATAAATGCTCCCTCCCCAGTCCATGTATATATGCTCCCTCCCGAAGTCCATGTATATATGCTCCGCCCCAGCCTGCTGGCGCCGCTGTTCATCACATATTAAAAAAAAAACACACTCCTACTCACCTTTCTTCCTCTCCCGCACGGTGTCCTCTCCTGTAGCCGGCAGCTGACTCCAGCGTCCTAGCGATGGGGGTGCATGACTTCACTGCCATGCACCCAGTCGCGTGTACGCTGAAGTCAGCTGTTAGCTGCTAGCCTCTGATTGGCCAGCAGTGTCTATTGCAGTGCACGGGCCTGGCAAGTTCGTGCGCTGAAATACCCTTCAGCTAGATGTGCGTCCAAGAACGCACATCTAGCTGAAGTAGTGGGGCTGTCGTGCCCAATCCAGTAGCGCTAGTGCTGTGGCGATGGTGCTCGTGCCCACCGGGAGGGCTCTGCGTGCCCCCTCTGGCACACGAGCCATAGGTTCACCGGCACTGTCCTAGGGTAATACAGACCCACTATTTGTGTTATGACCTGGGGTGTTGTTATGTTACCATTGTATTTTTATCCATAACCATAGCCTTGGCCATTTAGGGGATCATCTTAATCTGTAGGATTTATACATGTTTTTCTGTTCATGCCATATATGCTGATTTATGAATGTTCTGATTATATCATCTATTTGCTTGCTGCTTTTGATCAGACATCCATATTATGGTTCTTTCACTGTGCACATGGGATGTTTGGTGCATTTTAAATATGTCTAAATAAATTTGTATTTTTAAAGGGTTCATATTTACACTGATTCCATTCCCCTTTTTCGGATAACTATTTTTAACACTTATTTCTAGGTACACTTGCACACAGTTTTTGAAGGAACTCGGCAGGGAGGTTGTTCCAAACATCTTGAAGAACTAACCACAGATCTTCTGTGGATGTACTTACTTTCAGGATTCCTTGTTCTCCTTTGCCCTGAAGATAGTTTTTAATTACATTGGTTATATGTTTGGGGTCATTGTCATGCTGCAGAATATAGTTGGAGCCAATCAGATGCCTCCCTGATGATATTGTGTGATGGAAAATTATTTGCATTATTGAGGACATCAAGAAATGGGCAACATTGAGGACATTAGACTAAGTGGTTGGACAAAGAAACTTAGTGCAGCATATGAAAGACACATCAAGCTTACTTCCCTTCAAAATTGGAAGATGTCCAGCAGTGCTATCAGCTCATATCTAGCTGCAACTAGTGGTCTCCAGCTAAACACATGTAGTGTTCAGAGAAGTCTGGCTAAGGCTATGTGCCCACGATGCAGAAATGCTCTGGATTTTTCCTGAGCGTTTCTGCATCTCCCTGGCAGAAAAAATGCATGCGGATTGTACATGCGTTTTTCCTGCCAGGGACATGCGGATGTGAAGCGTTCTTCACATGCATTTCCGCATGCGGGTTGACAAGCGCTTTCCAAGCGATTTTAGCATCACTTGGAAAGTGCTTGACAACTTGGTCACACTATATAAATCCATGCAAACGGCATGGATTTATATAGTGTGACCGTAAAAAATAAAAAAATAACTATATACTTACCTTCTGATGGCCCCCGGAGTCTTTATTCGATCCGTCCTGGCTTGCCGGCAGCTCGCGGTACACTGAAGGACCTGCCGTCACATGACTAAATGACGTCAGCGCAGGTCTTTCAGTCCACCGCGATCTGCCGGCAAGCAAAGACAAGCACACCGCAGGCCATCAGAAGGTAAGTATAATATTTATTTTTTATTTTATTCTTTTTTTTACAGGTTCTATGGTACCCGGGTCCGGAGGAGAGTCTCCAGACTCGGGTACCATTCGCACATTGAAACGCATGTAATCCGCAAGTACAGATCCAGTGATGCGGATTACATGCGTTCCAGTGCAAGTCAATGGCGGCGAAAACGCAGCGCTTCTGCAAAATAATTGGTAGTGCTGCGTTTTTTTCCGCAATTATAATCCTCAGTGGAAATTTCCGCAGCATGTGCACAGCACATGTGGATTATCATTGGGGAACATGGCAGACCTTCTACCAAGCATTTTTTAAGCGTTTCTGCAGCGGAATTGCCTCTGCAAAAATGCTTAAAAAACGCATCGTGGGGACAAAGCCTAAAAGTGTTTTTCATAGAAAAATATCAGACAAAAACAAAAACTGTACCTTCAACAAAGAAACATAATCAAGTGGCTCAACTATGCAAGAATACATAGGTGCAGAAAAATTGCAGCAGTTGCTCTGTCTGGACTGATGAGTTAAAATGTGAAATATTTGGCTGCACCAGAAGGCAGTTTATTCAGCTAAAGGCTGGATAGCAGTAGTATAGCCTGAGTGTCTGCAGGCAAAAGTGAGACATGGTAGAGGTTCCTTGCAAGTTTAAGGCTAGATTTTAGCAAATGGAGTTGGGGATTTGGTTTCTCAATGCTGAGAAATACAGGAAGATACTTTTCCATCATGCAATATCATCAGGGAGGTGTCTGAATGGCTCAAAATGTATCCTGCAGCATGACAACTGACAAAAACATACAGAAAATGATATTAAGAACTATTTTTAGAGTTTAGAAGAACAATAAATTTGGAAGTTATGATATGGTACATACAGAGCTCTCACCTTAACATCATTGAGTCTGTCTGGGATTACATGAAAAGACAGAAGATCTGTAGTTAGTTCTCCAAGATGTTTGGAACAACCTCCCTGCCAAATGCCTAAATATTGATTTGAGTTAGATTTCTTATTTGTTCATTCACTTTTTATTTAATTAATAAAAATAAACTATTAACACTTTTATTTTTTAAAACATTTTTACTTGCATCATTTTTGCCTGAAAATTTCTCACAGTACTATATATTGAAGAGAAAAATCATACTGAATCACGTAAAAAGGGAAAGGATTACTAACAAAAATCAATACTGAAAAAAACATAAATTCAGTACTTCTTTTCTGTTATATCGTTGATGAAATACTCCCTTAAGCATAAAAAATGAGTAAAATCATGTTTAATATGGTTTACTGTTCAACTGGTATCTGTAAAATGAGAATATATTCACAGGGAAGATTAATGTTAGATCCAATGAAGATACTGTAAATAACTGTTGTGTACTTATTGTAAGAGCTATTGGAAGGTAGTAAACCCCTTTAGAATGATTATAAATAGTTAAACGATGAATTTATCTACAGTATTTATCTATCACTTTGTCTTGCAATATACAGTAAATTCTTGTTTTTTATTATCATTTTTCTATTGTTATACATACCACAGATTCTGGCTCTGGGACCCATATCTGGTTCTCTCCAATTAGTCCCATTCTGCACATAACCTGCAAAGACATATTTTATGAAACTAAAATTCTGTATCAATTATCTTATGTTGATTATCTAGATTCTTCATTTCAAACTGTTTTAAAATAAATAAAGTATTTTATATCATCTAGTGATAAATAAGTTGAGAAATTAGTAGAAATCCTAGTCATAGGCATAAATAATACAAAATCATGCATTGTAATATTATGATGCCTAAGGAGACTCTTGACTGTTAGCAAAGCAAGGGGGGGATTTGTATTGAGATAACACCACCCTTTCTGAAAACAGAAGGCACTAAAGTGAAGCATATTAAATTAGAAGACCGTATCGACAGTATACTGATTAATATTAATATTTACTGTCTCTTGAAATTGTAACTTTTTATGTCCTTGCAAGCAATAGAATATTTGTCAGGTATACCTAAATAGATCATTAAAGAAGCACTCTAGATTCCAACTCCCTCACAACCATCTACCCTCCTCCCCTCAAAAAAACCTATACAGTGAAGCTTAGGCTATTATAATAGAATATTTATTTAGAGATTTGTGCTTATGCTTTGTGCATACCTATTTTAGTTGATGTGCTATGTTAAGGTTGTCTGCCATCTTGATTCTTTATTTTCCTGTGATGTACATAGCAGAGCCTTAGTGTACGCTCTTTCACGTATACAGCAGTGTCTCAGTGTATCCTATGTGATGTATACAGAAGAGATTCAGCCTATCCAATGTGATGTATACAGCTGAGTTTCAGTGTATCCTATGTGATATATACAGCAGAGTATAATTAAATTCTATGTGATGTATACAGCAGTCTCATTGTATCCTATGTGATGTATACAGCAGAGTCTCATTGTATCGTATGTAATGTATACAGCAGAGTCTCAGTGTATCCTATATGATGTATACAGCAGCAAAGTCTCAGTGTATCCTATGTGATGTATTCAGCACATTCTCTGTATCCTATGTGATGGATGCAGCAAAGTCTTAGTGTATCCAATGTAATGTATGCAGAACAATCTCCTGTGTGATGTATATACCTGTCTCACCTAATTATAGGCCAGATTTTTAATTTATGTTGCAATATATAGGCAAAAGAAAGATTTTTTTGTGCTGAAGTGCTGGTTTCATGAATGAGGTCTATTTGGTTATTATCAGTTATTGTTTTGTTGACGTTTTATTGGGAGTTTGGAATGTCAAATGACAATTCTATGCTTTCCAACTTACAAGAAAGGTATTTTTGGCTTTTAGCAATTGCAACAGGATAGCACAAACTACAAGTGTAGAAGGCTTAGGGTATGTGCACACGATCAGTGTTCGCTGCGGATTGGACGCAGCACAAGTGCGCTGCGTGCAATCCACAACGGCCAGATGTTACAGCATAGTGGATGGGATTTATACAAATCCCATGTCCACTATGCGTCTCCGTACACCTGCGGAAACTGACATGTGGCGCGTCTTTCCAGACCGCAGCATGTCAATTTCTCCTGCGGGTCCGCATGCAGGCTTTCCCTATGAACCTAATTTCTATGGGGAAAGCCCGCTAGTGAGAGAAAAAAAAAACGGAGTCGGCTCGTCCACAGGCTCGGGGCCGCAGTCGGCTCCGGATCGTGTGGATGTAGCCTCACAGCAATGATGTTCTTGACGAGATGTAAATTGCAATATAATATATTGATAAAGATAGTTAAATGGGTTACCCGGGAATTTAACATTAATGACAAACCTCTTTGAGGTTCTCTTTGATCTTCAGAACGCAGGGGCTGCTGCACAATATCCCTTTCACTATTTACATGCAAACATACAATTTTACTTAACCTCTCTGGCTGCCCTTTCTCCAGCTTCTATAGCACCTTCCATGTATCCACTCCACACTGTAGCCGTCTCAGTACCAGCAAAGTAAAGCTTTCCTACAGGTTTTCGAATGACACTGTGGGAACATATGACATATATACGGTATAAGGTTCATATACACACTTTTATTAGAATGAGTGGTTGCTTATGTATATGTAAAATGAGTCATGTTTGAACTGATGCAAGCTGCTGTGATTGCAATAATATACAAACAAATACAACAGCACACTGAGTGCGCTAAGATATATGTCAATGTTAAATGTACCATAAGTTGTGGATGCAAGAAAGTGTCAATGATTCCGCACTCCTCCGGGTCAAAAGAAGGGATGCAATACCCAGTGCTTGGTTAAGAGTCCATTTATTTAGAAGCTAAAATCAGACGAGTTTCATGGACGTCCTGTCCACCTCATCAGTGCATAGCTTGTGTCAGGTATAGCAAGGAGTGGACATATATATACAAAAAATGTGAAAAAAACTGGCGCCAAAACAAGGTGACCATTAAGGCAGAAAAGTACAATCACTAAAAAGGCATAAATTTGAGTGTCCATCAATGTATATATGCGTCGGGAGTAAAATATTGTTAGCATGATTAAAAAATAATTAAGAACCGATATAGTTCAATGCTAAAAAATAAATAATTTAAATATATATATATATACATATGTATAATTCCTGAAGTGGGAATTGAACCTGTTGTATTGTGATCAACTGGATTGTGTTTAGATCCTAATCATGGTACAACCCTCTAAGCCACGGGTGCTCATGTATAGTGAGACTGATCTTGTTCTGATAGGAAGTAATAAACGAATATTAAAAGATATATCTAACTTATATGTACATACTAAACAAAATAAAAATGTATGTCAAGATCCAAAAGACAGAAGAGAATGTGTCTCATGGATGATACGTATTAAGAAATGTACCAGATACCCTTGTATGTATTATACAACCCAAATGCATGAAATGTGTACTCACATACAATCAATTGTTCCCCAAATTTTTTATTTTTTTATTTTTTTATTTTATTCTTCTTATAATAGAATATGTGATCGTATTTGCAGCCAGAATTATTTGCAGAACATGAATGACTTCTTTAGGAGCGTGTCCGTCCATATTACCGGTGTAGTACTAGAGAACAGTCGTGCGCATTAATGTCCACTAGGTGGTATGATGAGCACTGAAAGTATCCTGGGGAATGGTGCAGACTACTGGGAACAGAAAGCAATGATCATAAGAAGAAAAGGAAACTTAACTCGGTCAAAACCTGGATCGGGACAGTGGATCAAGACCAAGCCAAGACACATGTTCCTGACCATGTAGAGGTAAATTATATTTGCCAGTGCTTTCAAATCAAAACCTCTGACATTTCATTGAGACCCCGAGGTTTCAAAGTATTTAGTTGATATATCCAGTATATCTCTTTCCTATTGAGACACTGAATTCTATTGGGAGTGGTGCACGGAATATGCTCTATGGGCATGATTTTAAGACACCCACAGTCTTTATTGTGATGGATTGCCATATGACGGGATAAACCATGTTTTAAAAAACCTGTAGCAACATTGTGCCTATGAGAATTTAGACTTTTATGAAAGGGTTGCATAGTTCTACCGACATATTGCTTGGGACATGTGCATTCAATCAGATACATGACAAAATCAGTGTCACTGGACATATTACTATTTATTTTGAACTGTTCTTTGCTTGATGTGGATGCAAAAGTGTCGGCTCCATGAGTAATATTCAAGCAACACGTGCAGTTCTTTTTGCCACATTTGGTGATGGTTTTATTCTTATTATTGATCTTGCTACCATCTAGAGTAGAAAGGGTGTGGATCCTACTGGGGGCTAAAATGTTCCTTAGAGTGGGGGCTCTCCTATACACAATGGAGAGTTTTTCTGGGATAATCTTCTTGAGTATCGGATCATTTAACAGAATATGCCAATTCTTCTGCAGAATACCTCTTAATGATTTATACTGAAAATTGTATGTAGTAATGAATTTTACACAGTGCTCATAGGACATTTTATCTGAATTAGATCTTAAAATAAGTGAATTCTGGCTACAGGTATCCATTACTCTTTCAAATGATTTGCCAACAAGATTTTTGGGATAACCCTGTTGTAGAAATTTCCGTTTCAGCATACCTGATTGCTCTGAAAAATCATTTTCAGAAGTGCAATTCCTTCTGATCCTCTGAAATTGATTAAAAGGAATATTACATAGCCATTTATGGTACTGGCCACTGCTGTAGTGGATGTAACTATTTGCATCCACTTGTTTAAAATAAGTCTTGGTGCAAATCCTATTGTTCTCTATAAATAAAGTCAGATCCAGAAAATTAATGCTGGTTTTATTTGTATCAGAATTGAAGGAAATACCCCAGCAGTTGTTATTTAGAAAACTGGCAAGGGCTGAGGGTTCTGCGATGTCCTTATTAAGAATGAAAATTAAGTTGTCAATGTATCTTTTGTAAAATATAATTCCTTCCCAAAATGGACCCCCATAGATGAACACCAGTTCAAATATGCCCATGAAAATATTAGCGAATGTAGGTGCGACCTTTGACCCCATCGCGGTCCCTTTGATCTGATGGTAAGTGTGTTGGAGGAAAGTGAAATAATTGTTATTAAGGATGAAAGATAACCCGGATAGAATAAAGGATTTGTGGGAGGAAGACAGGCCGGTGTCTTTGGAGACCATATGTTCAACACATAATAAACCAATTTCCCAATCAATATTGGTGTAAAGGGATGTGACATCAAGGCTTAAAAATACAAATGATTCTTCCCATTAGTAAGGTTGATGAGGTGGCTGGAGTCACGAAGGTAACTCCTCAACCTTTTAACATGGGGCTGAAGGAGGACATCAATATACTCTGCTAGATTACTAGTGAGGGAGCCTATACCCGATATAATAGGCCTCCCGGGGGGACTGATAGGGTCTTTGTGTATTTTAGGAAGATAGTAGTAAGAGGGCATGCTTGGATTCTGTATCGTGAGAAATTTTCTCTCATTCTCATTAAATAGTCCCTGTTCAATCCCCTTTTTTTATCATTTTTTTATATTCTAAGTTGGTACTTTCTAAAGCATAATGATACATTTCTTTATAGTACTTAGTGTCATTAAGGATCCTTTTTGCCTCCTCTATATAATCACAATAATTTTGTATTATAAATCCTCCACCTTTGTCGGCTGATCTAATAATGATGTTTTTGTTCTTTTTAAGATCCGAAAGTGCTTTTTTTTCATTTATTTTTAAATTTCTATTTTTTTGAAACATGGGCGTTTCAGCCAATTTTTTAAGTTCATGCATAGTGACCTCACCAAAAGTCTCTATCTGGTGGCTTCTGCTTTCTAGTGGTGGAATCTAGACTTATTTTTCAGATCTGTGTGCACCGTCTCATGAGTCATATCTGTAACTAAGTCTGTATTAACTGTGTCCGGTTTGCTAGCAAAGTGTTTTTTTAAAGTAAGCTTTCTAATAAAGGCTTAGAGGTCCAAAAATATATCAAAATCCTTAAATTTGTAGGTGGGACAAAAGGATAACCCTTTGGACAGAAGGGAAATTTCATGTTCATTTAGCGTATGTGATGATAGGTTAAATACGTTGGATTTTACTGATTTGCTCTGCTCAGCTAGTTTACTAATCTTTTATTGTTTCCCCCTCCCTCTACAGCCTCTCCTGTGATTTTTCATTTTCCTTTTGAAGTAATGATCTAACGTGTCCGGTCCGGGAAAGGTGGCCCGGGGTAAAAAATCAGTGACACATGAGGCACTATCGTTATTGGTATTATCAACCAATGTAGTGTTATCAGGTTTTGACACGGAGGAGCGCGGAATCATTGGCACTTTCTTGCATCCACAACTTATGGTACTCAGATCCTTGAGGTTTGGTGTCTCCTGCAGCACTCCATTATACCATCATATGAGTTGTGCATTTCACAACTCACCAAGGTGAGCATCCTTTTTCCTTTATACCACTACTTGTCTGGGTAACAGCTCTATTGGCGCCCCCTCTCCATCTTATTGCAATGTTAAATGTATGAATTTTGAACTGCATTACTGCTACATAGACTATCAGAGATGAGCAAATTGATTTGAGCAAATCAAATTTGTTTTGAATTTTTCATAATTCGCTGAATACAGAAAATTTGAACAGTTTTCAATTTGCCTTGCTCAAATTGGCTAAACTTGGTCACTGCCATTGTACACATTGCAGAGGATTGCATCAGCCAGAGAAGGATCACATGGCCTTGTGTGGGCTTTCAATAATGCCTTGCAGTTAAATATTTATAGAGGCAGTCAGTGCCCTCAAATGCATGCTACAAAAAAAAAATGACCAGCACCTGCTGATAAAACAAATCAAATGTGAACATATGCAGGATGCTGTAACTCTTCAATAATATACAAACAAATGAAGTAGTACTCTGAGCATGCTAAGGTACTGCCTATTTGAACACTGAATTTATGAATTTTGATCTGCATTAGTGCTTAATAGACTGAAGTTGTAGAATTGAAGCATTCTGGCCAATATGTGCACTAAGTACCCCAATTCTACAAGTATAGTCTTGTTGCATACAGTTAAAAATTCATATATTCACTGTCCACACAAATCTTAGGGCACTCAGTCTGCTGAAAGATTCATTTGTATATACAGGTGCATCTCATTAAATTAGAATATCATTAAAAAGTTAATTTATTTCAGTTCAATACAAAAAGTGAAACTTATGTATTATATAGAGTCATTACAAACAGAGTGATCTATTTCAAGTGTTTATTTCTGTTAATGTTGCTGATTATGGCTTACAGCCAATGAAAACACAAAAGGCATTATCTCAGTAAATTAGAATACTTTATAACAACAGTTTGAAAAATGTTTTTAAAATCCGAAATGTATGTACAGTAAATGCACTCAATACTTGGTCGGGGCTCCTTTTACATCAATTACTGCATCAATGCAGCGTGGCATGGAGGCGATCAGCCTTCTCTATGGGGTTAAGGTCAGGCGAGTTTGCTGGCAAATGAAGCACAGTGATACTGTTGTTTTTAACCGGTTCCCGACCGCCCACTGTAGATAAACGTCCGCGCTGCCTGGGCTCTGTGCAGCGCCGACGTTTAAAAATGGTGGGTGGTCTCGCAGTGCTCAGGACCCCCAGGGTCCTGCAAGCACTGCGATTCCGGTGCAGAGCGTTAGCTCTGACAGGGTACATCATCGGGACCTGATTAGATCAGGTCCCAGTGATGTTAACCCTTTGCTGTCTTCTATATGCTGCGATCTATAGTGATCGCGGCATATAGGAGACAGCAGGAAGAGAGGGGGTCGTCTTACTTACCTCCGAAGACCTCCGTTTCGTTTGAGGACCTGGGGTTGCTATGGCAGCTGGAGGTCACATGACCGCCTCCAGCTCTGCCATATATGGTGTCCTTCCTGTCTGGCTTCAGCCTGTATGTAGCTGATGCCAGACAGGAGACTGACTGAAACAGTCAGTGAAGATCTCATGTAATGTAATATATGTCTATTACATTACATGAGATCAGTGATCAGAAAAATAAAAATTAATGTCCCATACAGGGACTAAGTAAAAATGTAAAAAAAAGTAAAAAAAAAAGTTTTTAAACTATTAAAAAAAAAAAATCACAAAATAAATAAAAATAAATAAATAAAATATTAAACCAATAAATCCGTATATTATTACAAAACCAAAAAAAGTACACATATTTGGTATCGCCGCATCCGAAACAACCCGAGCTATAAAACTGTCACACTAATTAACTCCTTCTGTGCACACCGTAATAAAAATAAATAAAAAACGGAGCAAAAAAATATGCTTTTTCATCATATCGCCAAACAAAAAGTGGAAAAAAATGCGATCAAAAAGCAGAATAGAAATAAAAATGGTACCACTGAAAACTTCATCTTGTTCCGCAAAAAAAAGCCGCCATACAGCTCCATCAGCCGAAAAATAAAAAAGTTATAGCGCTCAGAATAAAGCAATGCAAAAAAAATTTTTTTTTTTCTATAAAATTGTTTTATTGTGTAAAAGCGCCAAAACATAAAAAAATTACAGTAAGTGTAGTATTGCTGTAAACGTACTGACCCGAAGAATAACGCTGCCTGATCACTTTTACCACACGCAGAACGGCATAAAAAAAAACTCAAAAAACAATTCCTGAAGTGTTTGCTTTTGTTAACTTTACCTCCCAAAAACGGAATAGAAAGCGATCAAAAAATGTCACGTACCCAAAAATGATTCCAATAAAAATGTCAACTCGTCCCGCAAAAAACAAGCCATCACATGACTCTATCGGCCGAAATATGGAAAAATTATAGCTCTCAAAATATGGTGATGCAAAAACTAGATTTTGCAAAAAAAGCGTATTTTAGTGTGTGACAGCTGTCAGTCATAAAAACCCGATATAAATCTGGTATCTCTGTAATCGCACCGACCCGAAGAATAAAGTAATCTAATCAGTTATATCACACTAGGAACGGCATAAAAAATAAATAAAACAAATATTATTCACCTGCTACTGATTTGTTTATTATGTCTCCCAAAGATCCCAGTAAGGCTCTGCTCACATTTATCCTGTGCTCTGCGCTGAGCACTTACACCAGAGTTTCCGTGTAAATCTCTGAAATACGTGATTCAGCCAGAACCCATGATGGAAGATTCCCTGTAATGAGGCAGATATAGGCCACTGTGGACCCGTCTAGCCTGGGATCCCACGGTGTCATTTGTTTTAGGCGTGCATAAAAGTGCGGTTGGCCACAGTTTTGTGCACTTCTGAAAAAAAGGACACCACTAAACAGAGGCCAGACGGAGTCCAGAGTAACTCTGCTGCCTCATTATAGTGAATGGATCCTGCAGGGGTTTCATCTGAATTACATCACTTGGAAATTTAGATGGAAACCCCGATGTAAGTGCTCAGCCTAGAGCGCCGGATAAATGTTACGTAAAATGTTCCCAATAAAAGCTTCAACTCAGTCCTCAAAAAAAGCTAGTCCCCACTCAGGTCCATCATCTGTTAAAAATATAAGGGACTTCCAAGTTACTGGTAGCAGAAAGGCTCTGGAAAAGCAAAATGGTCCTTGCCCCCCAAAAGAAATTCAGAAAATTTTGTGGTCCCAAATCCAAATGCCTATTCTACAATAATTTGTTCTCCAATTGTCAAATAGCACTCCTTCCCCCTCAAATCTCACCGTATGGTGAGTTTACAAAATGGGGTCACTTGTGGGGGTTTCTGCTGTTTTGGCATGTCAGCGACTCTTCAAATGTGACATGGTGTCTGCTGCCTATCCCAGCCAACATAGTGCTTCTTTCTCTTCCGAACCCTGCCGTACACCAAAGCAGTGGTTTTCCCCCACATATGGGGTATCGGCGTACTCAGGAGAAATTGTACAACAAATTTCATGGTGCAATTTATCCTGTTACCCTTATGATAATGCAAAATTTGGGTAATGAAAAACATTTTTTATGGGAAAAATGTGAAAATTTTATTTTTATGGCTCAATATTATAAACTTCTGTGAAGCAGCTGGGGGTGCAAGGTGCTCACCACACATCTAGATAAGTTCCCTAAGGGGTATAGTTTCCAAAATGGTGGCACTTGTGGGGGGTTACCACTGTTTAGGCACATTAGGGGCTCCCCAAATGTGACATGGCGTCCGCTAATTATTCAAACAAATTTTACATTCAAAAAGTCAAATGGCGCTCCTTCCCTTTCAAACCCTGCCATGTGCCCAAACAGTAATTTGCCTCCACATATGGGGTATCGGCGTGTTCAGGAGAAATTGCACAACAAATTTCATGGTGCAATTTATCCTGTTACCCTTATGATAATACAAAATTAGGGAATGAAAAACATTTTTTGAGGGAAAAATGTGAAAATTTTATTTTTACGGCTCAATATTATAAACTTCTGTGAAGCAGCTGGGGGTGCAAGGTGCTCACCACACATCTAGATAAGTTCCCTAAGGGGTATAGTTTCTAAAATGGTGGCACTTGTGGGTGGTTTCCACTGTTTAGGCACATTAGGGGCTCCCCAAATGTGACATGGCGTCCGCTAATTATTCAAACAAATTTTACATTCAAAAAGTCAAATGGCGCTCCTTCCCTTTCAAACCCTGCCATGTGCCCAAACAGTAATTTGCCTCCACATATGGGGTATCGGCGTGTTCAGGAGAAATTGCACAACAAATTTCATGGTGCAATTTATCCTGTTACCCTTATGATAATACAAAATTAGGGAATGAAAAACATTTTTTGAGGGAAAAATGTGAAAATTTTATTTTTACGGCTCAATATTATAAACTTCTGTGAAGCAGCTGGGGGTGCAAGGTGCTCACCACACATCTAGATAAGTTCCCTAAGGGGTCTAGTTTCCAAAATGGTGGCACTTGTGGGGGGTTTCCACTGTTTAGGCACATTAGGGGCTCCCCAAATGTGACATGGCGTCCGCTAATTATTCACACAAATTTTACATTCAAAAAGTCAAATGGCGCTCCTTCCCTTTCAAACCCTGCCATGTGCCCAAACAGTAATTTGCCTCCACATATGGGGTATCAGCGTGTTCAGGAGAAATTGCATAACAAATTTCATGGTGCAATTTATCCTATTACCCTTATGATAATGCAAAGTTAAGGGATGAAAAACGGTTTTGAGGGAAAAATGTGAAAATTTTATTTTTACGGCTCAATATTATAAACTTCTGTGAAGCAGCTGGGGGTTCAAGGTGCTCACCACACATCTAGATAAGTTCCCTAAGGGGTCTAGTTTCCAAAATGGTGTCACTTGTGGGGGGTTTCCACTGTTTAGGCACATCAGGAGCTCTCCAAACGCAACATAGCGTCTGCTAATTATTCAGACAAATTTTACATTCAAAAAGTCTAATGGCGCTCCTTCCCTTCCGAACCCTGCCGTGCGCCCAAACAGTGGTTTTCCCTCACATATGGGGTATCAGCACGCTCAAGAGAAATTGCACAAAAAAATTTGGGGTCCAATTTTTCATGTTACCCCTGTGAAAATAAAAAAAATTGGGTCTAAAGTAACATTTTTGTGAAAAAAGTTAAATGTTAATTTTTTTCTTCCACATTCCAAAAATTCCTGTGAAGCACCTGAAGGGTTAATAAAGTTCTTGAATGTGGTTTTGAGCACCTTGAGGGGTGCAGTTTTTAGAATGGTGTCACTTTTGGGTATTTTCTGTCATAAAGACCCCTCAAATTGACTTCAAATATGATGTGGTCCCTAAAAAAATGTTTTTGTAAATTTTGTTGGAAAAATGAGAAATCGCTGGTCAACTTTTAACCCTTATAGCTCCCTAACAAAAAAAAATTTTGGTTCCAAAATTGTGCTGATGTAAAGTAGACATGTGGGAAATGTTATTTATTAACTATTTTGTGTGACATATCTCTCTGATTTAAGGGCATGAAAATTCAAAGTTTGAAAATTGCAAAATTTTCAAAATTTTCGCCACATTTCCAATTTTTTCACAAATAAACACAAGTTATATCGAAGAAATTTTACCACTATCATGAAGTACAATATGTCACGAAAAAACAATCTCAGAATCAGGGGAATACGTTGAAGCGTTCCAGAGTAATTACTTCATAAACTGGCAGTGGTCAGAATTGAAAAAATTGGCCCGGTCACGAAGGCAAAAACAGGCTCTGATGCGAAGTGGTTAAACCAGGTATTTGTACTTTTGGCAGTGTGAACAGGTGCCAAGTCCAGCTGGAGAATGAAATTTCCCTCTCCAAAAAGTTTGTCGGCAGAGGGAAGCATGAAGTGCTCTAAAATTTCCTGGCAGATGGCTGCGCTGACTTTGGTCTTGATAAAACACAGTGGACCTACACCAGCAGATGACATGGCTCTCCAAACCATCACTGATTGTGGAAACTTCACACTAGACCTCAAGCAGCTTGGATTGTGTGCCTCTCCACTCTTCCTCCAAACTCTGGGACCTTGATTTCCAAATGAAAATTGTAACTCTGGGACCTTGTGGAGTGTGTCAATGACTGCCTTCTGGACATCTGTCAAGTCAGCAGTCTTCCTCATGATTGTAGAACCTACTGAAACAGACTAAGGGACCTTTTTAAATGCTTAGGAAGCCTTTGCAGGTGTTTTTCGTAAATTATTTTAATTTACTGAGATAATGACTTTTGCGTTTTCATTGGCTGTAAGCCATAATCATCAACATTAACAGAAATAAACACTTGAAATAGATCACTCTGTTTGTAATGACTCTATACTATATATGAGTTGAACTTTTTATATTGAAGAACTGAAATAAATAAACTTTTTGATGATATTCTAATTTAATGAGATGCACCTGTATATACTCAGACATATAAAGTACAGTGAGCCCACATATATATATATATATATATGAATACATATATATATATACTGTATATGTATATATAGAGTACCATGAAAAAGTATTCATACCCCGTAAAATTTCCAAATTTTTTCACGTTACACCCACAAACTTAAATTAATTTTATTGTCATTTTATATGACATACCAACGCAAAGTAAGAAGTATTTGTGAAGTGTAAATGAAATGATACATGGCTTTATAATTATTTTAAAAATATAAATCTGAAAATTGTGATGTGTATTTGTATTCAGCACCCTGTAGTCTGATACCCCTAAATACAATCCTCAGTGACCAATTGCCTACAGAAGTGACAAAATTAGTAAATTGTATGTAATTTATTGTCACTATAACTACACCTGTCCTGTGAAGACCTCAGAGGTTTGTTTGAGAACATTAGGGATCAAACACCATAAAAAATCAAAAAGCACTCCAGACAAGTCAGGGATAAAGTTGTGGAGGAGCGAAAAGCAGGATTAGGTTATAAAAAAATTGACCAAGCTTTGAACATCTCATGGAGCATTGTTCAATCCTTCATCCAAAAATGGAAGGTGCATGGTGTAGCGCTGGCGTCCCTGCCCTCTGCTAGGCAGGGACGCTGCTCCCCTCACCGCTCTGCTCCGTGCCCGGCGTCCTCTCCCCGCTCTGCTGTCAGCGCGCGCTCCGTCCCGGCGTCCTCCTCCTGCTCTGCTGTCAGCGCGCGCCCCTTCCCGGCGTCCTCCTCCCGCTCTGCTCTCAGCGCGCGCTCCTTCCCGGCCCCTGTGCTTAGGGCGCGCGCGCGCGCGCTCCCCTCCTCTTAAAGGGACCGCGCGCGCCGTCCTAAGGAGTCCCCGGCCAATGGCCGGAGGACTTCATCATATATAAGGCACCTCCTCCAAGATGGAGGTGCCCGAGCAATGTTGTTTGCACCTGTGTCTCACCTGTGCTTCAGCCCTCAGGTCCCGTTGCCAGTTTCCTGCCAGTTTCCTGCCAGTTTCCTGCCAGTTTCCTGCCTGATTCCTGCCTGAATACTTGTTACCTGTCTGCCAGTCTGAGGTCCGACGGTCTGCCTTACTACTCCTGTCAGTCTGTCTAAAGGACCAGCCTGCCCGCTCACCTGGGAGCGCATATCAGCTACCTGCCTGCTTGCCTGAGGTCCGACGGTCTGCCTTACTACTCCGGTCAGTCTGTCTATGGACCAGCTTGCCCGCTCACCTGGGAGCGCTTCTCCGTTATCTGCCTGCTTGCCAGCCCGGAGGCTCCGTTGTCACGTGCTGTGACCACCAGCTATCTCAGAGACTCTTGCCCGCTCACCTGGGAGCGCATCTCCGTTACCTGCCTGCTTGCCAGCCCGGAGGTCCCGTTGTCTCGTGCGGTGACCACCAGCTATTCCAAAGACTCTTGCCCGCTCACCTGGGAGCGCTTCTCCGTTACCTTCCTGCCTGCCAGCCCGGAGGTTCCGCCGTCACGTGCCGTGACCACCTGCTATTCCAGAGACTCTCGCTTGCTCACCTGGGAGCACACATCTACCATCTGCCTGCTAGCCTACCCGGAGGCTCTGCCATCACAGGTCGTACCTACCCCTTACCCAGAGACTGCCCTGATCACTTGCCGTAACTCCCTGTCCGTTCACCCAGAGACTGCCACCCGCTCCCTTACAAGGGCCGCCCCCTTGTATAGTAGCTCAGAGGTTCCGCCTCCCGGACCCGTTACAGTTTGCTCGGGCCATGGAACCCGGTGGCACCCAAGCTCCCTCGCTCTCGGACCTCTGTCTTGAACTGTCCCGTCAGAAGTCCCAACAGGAGGCCATCCTGGGTCATCTGCGGAATGTTAATACTCGCCTGAACACCCTGTCTGATCCACCAACAACCTCCGCCAGTGCCATATCTTGCAATCCGGCAGCTCCGCTGCCCACTAATACTATGGTATCCTACCCCGGACCCCGGCTTTCTGCACCTCCTCGCTTCGGAGGCGACCCCGTCCAGGCTCGGGGCTTCATAAATCAGTGCACCCTGCACTTTGAACTTTTGTCCCATCAGTTTAATTCCGACCGGGCCAAAATTGCCTTTATCATGTCCCATCTCACCGGGGAGGCCCTGGCCTGGCTAAATCCTCTATGGGAGAGAGGAGACCCCCTGGTGTCCAACTTGCCTGCTTTTCTCTCGGCTTTCCGGAAAGTCTTCGACGAACCCGGACGGAAGACCTCATCCGCATCCTCTCTGCTACGCCTCCGTCAGGAGGGTCTCACCGTGGGCCAATATGCCATACGGTTCCGCACCCTTGCCTCGGAGCTGGCCTGGGATAACGACGCTCTGGTATCCGTCTTCTGGGAGGGTCTGTCCGGTCGTATTAAAGATGAACTTGCTGGTCGGGACATTCCTACCTCTCTCGATGATCTAATAACCCTTGCCACCCGGATTGACCTACGGTTCCAGGAGCGTGCCAAAGAGGTCACCCGTGAGAGAAGGATTCCACGTTTAGCTCCTACTTTCCAGAAACCCGTCATTCCCTCCATCTCTCCCCAGGTACACTCTCCTGAGCCTATGCAGGTCGACCAGACCAAGATGGTCAAAACCCGTCAGGACTCACGCCGTGCCGAGGGGAGCTGCTTCTACTGTGGCAGTAAGGAGCACCGGATCCGTGCCTGCCCGGAGAGGTCGGGAAACGCCTGTGTCTAGGTTCGCTCAGAGAGGTCCACCTAGACAAGAATAAATCCTCTCCATCCCTGCTGTTGTCAGTTTCGATCATCTACGGGGAGAACCGTTATTTCGAACTAGCCCAACTTGACTCTGGAGCAGCCGGGAACCTTATTTCACAGTCCCTGGTTGAGAAATACCGCATCCCCACCAAACCTCTGGCTGTACCCTTGTCTGTCGCTGCCGTGGATGGGGGCCTCTTACCTCGCCCCATTCAACTCATCACCGAATCCATTACCCTGCAGGTGGGAATGCTGCATTCTGAAAGTATCTCCTTTCATGTTCTGCCTGGACTCTCTCACGCCCTCTTGCTAGGCCTGCCCTGGCTCCAGAGACATGCACCCGTGCTAGACTGGCAAACCGGAGAGGTCCTTCGCTGGGGACAAGACTGTCATAAAACCTGCCTGGTTCCCGTCCATCCCGTCCGTCCCTCTCCTACCCCAGCTAATCTACCTGGACTTCCGATTCCTTATTGGTCTTATGCAGATGTCTTTAATAAAAAGGAGGCAGAGACATTACCACCACATAGACCATACGACTGTCCCATCGATCTGCTACCCGGTACTACTCCTCCCCGTGGGCGTATCTATCCTTTATCCGCTGCTGAGACCCGGTCAATGTCCGAATATATTGAGGAGAATCTGGCCAGAGGATTCATCCGGAAATCTACCTCCCCGGCGGGAGCAGGCTTCTTTTTCGTCAAAAAGAAGGACGGCTCTCTCCGTCCCTGTATAGACTATAGAGGCCTAAACCTGATCACGGTGAAGAATAAGTACCCCCTTCCGCTCATTCCAGAATTATTTGATCGCCTGAGGGGGGCTAGGATCTTCACCAAACTGGACCTTCGTGGGGTGTACAACCTGGTTCGTATTCGTCAGGGGGATGAATGGAAGACGGCATTCAACACCCGGGACGGCCACTATGAATACCTGGTAATGCCCTTTGGTCTCTGTAACGCTCCTGCCGTCTTTCAAGAGTTGGTCAATGACATCTTCCGGGACCTTCTCTACTCCTGCGTAGTGGTGTACCTGGACGACATCTTGGTCTTCTCTCTGGATCTCCAGACTCACCGGAGGGACGTTCGTCAGGTCCTGCTCAGGCTAAGGCAGAACCATCTCTACGCTAAATTTGAGAAGTGCCTCTTTGAGCAGACCTCGCTTCCGTTTCTGGGCTACATTATCTCTCAGACCGGCCTACAAATGGATCCTGAGAAACTGTCTGCCATCGAGAAATGGCCCCGACCGGAGGGGTTGAAGGCCATTCAGCGATTCCTGGGCTTCGCCAACTACTACCGCCTCTTCATACCACACTTCTCTTCCCGGACGGCCCCAATTTCTGCGCTCACCCGTAAAGGTACTAATCCCAAAGAGTGGCCACCCGAAGCAGAGGAGGCCTTTCTTTCCCTTAAACAGGCCTTCTCTTCCGCCCCGGTGCTGCATCGCCCAGATGGCAACAAACAGTTCTTCCTGGAAGTTGACGCCTCCTCCTCTGGAGCCGGAGCGGTACTTACTCAAAAATCATCTTCCGGGAGGATGGTAACTTGTGGCTTCTTCTCTAAACTCTTCTCCTTCTCTGAGCGCAACTATTCCATAGGAGACCGAGAGTTATTGGCCATCAAACTGGCATTGGAGGAGTGGCGTTACCTGCTCGAGGGGGCTCTTCACCCGGTAATAATTTACACTGACCACAAGAACTTGGCCTACCTCCAGCATGCCCAGAGACTTAACCCGCGCCAAGCCCGGTGGTCCTTGTTTTTTGCTCGTTTTGATTTTGTCCTTCATTTTCGCCCGGCTGACAAAAACGTCAAGGCGGACGCCTTGTCTCGGTCCTTTCTGGTGTCTGATCTCGAGGAGGATCCGAAACATATCATCGATCCCGCCAGAGTAATGCAGGTGGCTCCCGTGAGTCTAAATCGTCTTCCTCCTGGTAAGACGTTCGTACCAGTACCTGATCGGGAGAAGATCCTACACTGGGGTCATTCGTCTAAACTAGCTGGCCACGCCGGTCAGAAAAAGACCCTCCAGCTTATTACCCGGCACTACTGGTGGCCTAACCTGCACAAGGATGTAATAGACTTTGTTTCTGCCTGTGTGTCCTGCGCCCGCAACAAAGTTCCGAGACACCTGCCGGCCGGCCGCCTCCTACCTCTGCCAGTACCGGCTGCCCCCTGGCAGCATATAGCGATGGACTTCATTACTGATCTACCCGTCTCTGCCGGTTGTACGGTCATTTGGGTGGTCGCTGACCGCTTCTCCAAGATGGCTCACTTCATTCCACTGGCAGGTCTTCCGTCTGCACCCGAGCTGGCTAAAGACTTTATCCACCACATCTTCCGTCTTCATGGCCTGCCCCGTCACATCGTGTCGGATCGTGGGGTACAGTTCACTTCCCGTTTCTGGAGAGCCACTTGTAAATTGCTGGACGTCACCCTGGACTTCTCCTCCGCTTACCACCCACAGTCTAATGGTCAAGTGGAGCGGATCAATCAGAACCTGACCAGTTACCTTCGGCACTTCGTTAATGCCCACCATTCTGACTGGGTGGATCTCCTGCCATGGGCCGAATTCTCGTACAACAATCACGAGAGCGAGTCTTCCTCCAAATCCCCGTTTTTTATAGTCTACGGTCAGCATCCTCAGATCCCGTTTCCCGTCTCCACCTCGGCGGACAATCCGGCTGCGGAATCTCTTGTTAACAAATTTTCCTCCATATGGGAGAGTACCCGGTCCGCACTCCTTCTGTCATCCGAGCGTATGAAAAGACACGCTGACAAAAAACGTCTGGACCCTCCTCAATTCCGCCCTGGGGATAAAGTCTGGCTCTCGTCCAAATATGTCCGGCTCAAGATCCCTTCCTATAAGTTAGGGCCTCGGTTCATCGGCCCACTGGAGGTCATCAGTCAGATCAACCCGGTGGCCTATAAATTGAAACTCCCGGCCAACTTACGGATCCCTAACTCCTTCCATGTGTCTCTCCTCAAACCTGTAGTGCTTAACTCTTTTTCCAAGTCTACAGGTACGCCTCCTGCTCCGGTTTCTGCTGAGGACGAGTTTGAGGTAGAGAACATTCTTGCCACCAAAAGGGTAAGAGGAAAGACCTTTTTTCTGGTAGATTGGAAGGGGTTTGGTCCTGAGGAGAGAACGTGGGAGCCCCGGGAGAACATCCATGCCCCTCTCATCCTAGCTAAATTTCTGTCTGGCCTAAAAAAGGGGGGGCCTAAAGGGGGGGGTACTGTAGCGCTGGCGTCCCTGCCCTCTGCTAGGCAGGGACGCTGCTCCCCTCACCGCTCTGCTCCGTGCCCGGCGTCCTCTCCCCGCTCTGCTGTCAGCGCGCGCTCCGTCCCGGCGTCCTCCTCCTGCTCTGCTGTCAGCGCGCGCCCCTTCCCGGCGTCCTCCTCCCGCTCTGCTCTCAGCGCGCGCTCCTTCCCGGCCCCTGTGCTTAGGGCGCGCGCGCGCGCGCTCCCCTCCTCTTAAAGGGACCGCGCGCGCCGTCCTAAGGAGTCCCCGGCCAATGGCCGGAGGACTTCATCATATATAAGGCACCTCCTCCAAGATGGAGGTGCCCGAGCAATGTTGTTTGCACCTGTGTCTCACCTGTGCTTCAGCCCTCAGGTCCCGTTGCCAGTTTCCTGCCAGTTTCCTGCCAGTTTCCTGCCAGTTTCCTGCCAGTTTCCTGCCTGATTCCTGCCTGAATACTTGTTACCTGTCTGCCAGTCTGAGGTCCGACGGTCTGCCTTACTACTCCTGTCAGTCTGTCTAAAGGACCAGCCTGCCCGCTCACCTGGGAGCGCATATCAGCTACCTGCCTGCTTGCCTGAGGTCCGACGGTCTGCCTTACTACTCCGGTCAGTCTGTCTATGGACCAGCTTGCCCGCTCACCTGGGAGCGCTTCTCCGTTATCTGCCTGCTTGCCAGCCCGGAGGCTCCGTTGTCACGTGCTGTGACCACCAGCTATCTCAGAGACTCTTGCCCGCTCACCTGGGAGCGCATCTCCGTTACCTGCCTGCTTGCCAGCCCGGAGGTCCCGTTGTCTCGTGCGGTGACCACCAGCTATTCCAAAGACTCTTGCCCGCTCACCTGGGAGCGCTTCTCCGTTACCTTCCTGCCTGCCAGCCCGGAGGTTCCGCCGTCACGTGCCGTGACCACCTGCTATTCCAGAGACTCTCGCTTGCTCACCTGGGAGCACACATCTACCATCTGCCTGCTAGCCTACCCGGAGGCTCTGCCATCACAGGTCGTACCTACCCCTTACCCAGAGACTGCCCTGATCACTTGCCGTAACTCCCTGTCCGTTCACCCAGAGACTGCCACCCGCTCCCTTACAAGGGCCGCCCCCTTGTATAGTAGCTCAGAGGTTCCGCCTCCCGGACCCGTTACACATGGCACAACTGCAAACCTACCAAGACATTGCCATCCACCTAAACTAACTTCCCAAGCAAGGAAAGCACTAACTAGAAAATCAGTTAAGAGGTCCATGATCACTCTGGAGGGGCTGCAGACATCCACAGCTCAGGTGGGAGAATCTGTCCAGAGGACAACTATTAGTCATGTACTCCACAAATCTGGCCTTTATGGAAGAGTGGCAAGAAGAAAGCCAATTTTGAAAGCAAACCATAAGAAGTCCCATTTGCAGTTTGCAAAAAGCCACGTAGGGGACACAGCTAACATATTGAAGGAGGTGCTCTAGTCAGATGAGACCAAAATAGAACATTTTGGGCTAAATGCTAAATGTGTGGCGGGAAACTAATACTGCACATCAACCTGAAAACAACATCCCCGCTGTCAAACATGGTGGTGGTGGCATCATGTTGTGGGGATGCTTTTCTGCAGAAGAGACAGGGAAGTTGGTCAGAATTGATGGGAAGATGGATGGAGTTAAACACAGGGGTATCAGGGAGGAAAACCTGTTAGAGGCTGCAAAAGACTTGAGACTGGGCGTAAGTTCACCTTCCAGCAGGACAACGACCCTAAACATATTACCAGAGCTACAATAGAATGGTTTAGATCAAAGCATATTCATGTGTTTAAATGGCCCATTCACAGTCCAGACCTAAATCCCATTGAGAATCTGTGGCAAGACTTGAAAATTGCTGTTCATAGACACCTCCATCCAATCTCACTGAGCTAGAGCTAGCGTGCAATGAAGAATGGGCAAAAATTTCAGTCTCTAGATGTGCAAAACTGGGAGAGACATACCCCAAAAGACGTGCAGCAGTAATTGCAGCAAATTTCAGTGGGGTGGAATAAAAATTCATGTCATAAGTTACAGATTTATATTTTTAAAATATTTTAAAACGATGTATCATTTCCTTTACACTTCACAAATACTTGCTACTTTCTGTTGGTATATTACATAAAATTCAAATAAAAAAAGTTTACACTTGTGGGTGTAATGTGAAAAAATATGGAAAAGTTCATGGGGACTATATATATATATATATATATATATATATATATATATATATATATACAGTACAGACCAAAAGTTTGGACACACCTCATTTAAAGATTTTTCTGTATTTTCAGGACTAGGAAAATTGTACAGTCACACTGAAGGCATCAAAACTATGAATTAACACATGTGGAATTATATACTTAACACAAAAGTGTGAAACAACTGAAAATATGTCTTATAGTCTAGGTTCTTCAAAGTAGCCACATTTTGCTTTGATGACTGCTTTGCACACTCTTGGCATTCTCTTGATGAGCTTCAAGAGGTAGTCACCGGAAATGGTCTTCCAACAATCTTGAAGGAGTTCCCAGAGATGCTTAGCACTTGTAGGCCCTTTTGTCTTCACTCTGCGGTCCAGCTCACCCCAAACCATCTCGATTGGGTTCAGGTCTGGTGACTGTGGAGGCCAGGTCATCTGGCGTAGCACCCCATCACTCTCCTTCTTGGTCAAATAGCCCTTACACAGCCTGGAGGTGTGATTGGGGTCATTGTGCTGTTGAAAAATAAATGATGGTCCAACTAAACGCAAACCGGATGGAATAGCATGCCGCTGCAAGATGCTGTGGTAGCCATGCTGGTTCAGTATGCCTTCAATTTTGAATAAATCCCCAACAGTGTCACCAGCAAAGCACGCCCACACCATCACACCTCCTCCTCCATGCTTCACGGTGGAAACCAGGCATGTAGAGTCCATCCGTTCACCTTTTTTGCATCGCACAAAGACACGGTGGCTGGTACAAAAGATCTCAAACTTGGACTCATCAGACCAAAGCACAGATTTCCACTGGTCTAATGTCCATTCCTTGTGATCTTTAGCCCAAATAAGTCTCTTCTACTTGTTGCCTGTCCTTAGCAGTGGTTTCCTAGCAGCTATTTTACCATGAAGGCCTGCTGCACAAAGTCTCCTCTTAACAGTTGTTGAAGAGATGTGTCTGCTGCTAGAACTCTGTGTGGCATTGACCTGGTCTCTAATCTGAGCTGCTGTTATCCTGCGATTTCTGAGGCTGGTGACTCGGATAAACTTATCCTCAGAAGCAGAGTTGACTCTAGGTCTTCCTTTCCTGGGGCGGTCCTCATGTGAGCCAGTTTCTTTGTAGCGCTTGATGGTTTTTGCAACTGCACTTGGGGACACTTTCAAAGTTTGCCCAATTTTTCGCACTGACTGACCTTCATTTCTTAAAGTAATGATGGCCACTCGTTTTTCTTTACTTAGCTGCCTTTTTCTTGCCATAATACAAATTCTAACAGTCTATTCAGTAGGACTATCAGCTGTGTATCCACCAGACTTCTGCACAACACAACTGATGGTCCCAACCCCATTTATAAGGCAAGAAATCCCAATTATTAAACCTGACAGGGCACACCTGCGAAGTGAAAACCATTTCCGGTGACTACTTCTTGAAGCTCATCAAGAGAATGCCAAGAGGGTGCAAAGCAGTCATCAAAGCAAAAGGTGGCTACTTTGAAGAACCTAGAATATAAGACATATTTTCAGTTGTTTCACACTTTTTTTGTTAAGTATATAATTCCACATGTGTTAATTCATAGTTTTGATGCCTTCAGTGTGAAAGTACAATTTTCATAGTCAT
Organism: Phyllobates terribilis; assembly: GCF_046119375.1. Taxonomy (NCBI): domain Eukaryota; kingdom Metazoa; phylum Chordata; class Amphibia; order Anura; family Dendrobatidae; genus Phyllobates; species Phyllobates terribilis. The sequence continues at coordinate 746,611,613 of NW_027362762.1, forward strand.
GAAAATACAGAAAAATCTTTAAATGAGAAGGTGTGTCCAAACTTTTGGTCTGTACTGTATATATATATCTAATATATATAATTGTCTTATCCCGTCTGTCTGTCTGTCTGTCTGTCTATCTGTCTGTCTGTCTGTCTGTCTGTCCAGGAAATCCCACGTCGCTGATTGGTCAGGCCGCGGCCAATCAGCGGTGCGGGATTTCCGAAAAATATGGCGGCCGTTAGCGGCTCACCCTCACACGCTCACCCGCACACGCTCACCCTCACCTGCTCACCCTCACACGCTCACCCTCACACGCTCACCCTCACACCCTCATCCTCAGATGGTCACCCTCACACTCTGACGCTCACGCTCTGATGCTCACGCTCGGACGCTCATGTTCTGACGCTCACGCTCTGACGCTCGGACGCTCACGCTCTCACGCTCATGCTCTGACGCTGACGCTCACGCTCTGACGCTCACACGCTCTGACGCTCACGCTCTGATGCTCATGCTCGGACGCTCACGCTTTGACGCTCACGCTCGGACGCTCACGCTCGGACGCTCATGCTCACGCTCTGACGCTCACGCTCGGACACTCACGCTCTGACGCTCACGCTCTGACGCTCGGACGCTCACGCTCGGACGCCCTGACGCTCACGCTCTGACGCTCACGCTCGGACGCTCACGCTCAGACGCTCACGCTCTCACGCTCACGCTCACACTCGGACGCTCACGCTCTGACGCTCACACTCGGACGCTCACGCTCTGACGCTCACGCTCGGATGCTCACGCTCGGGCGCTCACGCTCACACTCTGACGCTCACACTCTGACGCTCACGCACTGACGCTCACGCTCTGACGCTCACGCTCGGACGCTCATGCTCTCACGCTCACGCTCGGACGCTCACACTCTGACGCTCACGCTCTGACACTCACGCTCGGACGCTCACGCTCTGACGCTCACACTCGGACGCTCATGCTCTGACGCTCACGCTCACGCTCTGACGCTCACACGCTCACGCTCGGACGCTCACGCTCTGAAGCTCACGCTCGGACGCTCATGCTCGGACGCTCACGCTCACGCTCTGATGCTCACGCTCAGACACTCACGCTCAAGCTCAGACGCTCACGCTCTGACACTCACGCTCTGACGCTCACGCTCACGCTTTGACGCTCACGCTCTGACGCTCATGCTCAGGCTCTGACGCTCACGCTCACGCTCTTTCCTCAAGCTCTGACGCTCACGCTCACGCTCTGACACTCAGGCTCTGATGCTCACGCTCGGACGCTCACGCTCTGACGCTCATGCTCGGACGCTCACGCTCTGACGCTCACGCTCACGCTCTGACGCTCACGCTCACGTTCTGATGCTCACACTTGGACGCTCACGCTCGGACGCTCACGCTCTGACACTGACGCTCGGACGCTCACGCTCAGACGCTCACGCTCACGCTCTGACCCTCACGCTCTGACGCTCACGCTCACGCTCTGACGCTTACGCTCTGATGCTCATGCTTGGACGCTCACGCTCAGATGCTCACGCTCTGACACTCACGCTCGGACGCTTACGCTCAGACGCTCACGCTCACGCGGATTTCAGAAAAATATGGCGGCCATTAGCGGATCACCCTCACACGCTCACCCTCACCTGCTCACCCTCACACGCTCACCCTCACACCCTCAGACGCTCACCCTCAGACGCTCACCCTCAGACGCTCACCCGCACATGCTCACCCACACCTGCTCACCCTCACCTGCTCACCCTCACACGCTCACCCTCACACCCTCAGACGCTCACCCTCAGACGCTCACCCTCAGACGCTCACCCTCACGCTCTGACGCTCACGCTCTGATGCTCATGCTCGGACGCTCATGTTCTGACGCTCACGCTCTGACGCTCACGCTCTCACGCTCACGCTCTGACGCTGACGCTCACGCTCTGACGCTCACACGCTCTGATGCTCACACTCTGACGCTCACGCTCGGACGCTCACGCTCACGCTCTGATGCTCACGCTCGGACGCTCACGCTCTGAAGCTCACGCTCTGACGCTCACGCTTGGACGCTCTGATGCTCACGCTCTGACGCTCACGCTCGGACGCTCATGCTCTGACGCTCACGCTCTGACACTCGGACGCTCACGCTTGGACGCTCTGATGCTCACGCTCTCACGCTCACGCTCTGATGCTCACGCTCACGCTCTGATGCTCACGCTTGGATGCTCACGCTCGGATGCTCACGCTCTGACACTCACGCTCGGACGCTCACGCTCAGACGCTCACGCTCACGCTCTGACGCTCACACTCTGACGCTCACGCTCTGACACTCGACGCTCACGCTCTGATGCTCATGCTCAGGCTCTGACGCTCATGCTCACGCTCGGACGCTCACGCTCTGACTCTCACGCTCGGACGCTCACGCTCTGACGCTCATGCTCACCCTGTGATGCTGACGCTCACGCTCGGACGCTCATGCTCGGACGCTTACACTCACGCTCGGACGCTCATGCTCGGACGCTCACGCTCTGACGCTCACACTCAGACGCTCAAGCTCAGACGCTCACGCTCTGACACTCAAGCTCTGACGCTCACGCTCACGCTCTGATGCTCACGCTCTGACGCTCATGCTCAGGCTCTGATGCTCACGCTCTGATGCTCACGCTCTGACGCTCACGCTCGGACGCTCATGCTCTGACGCTCACGCTCGGACGCTCACGCTCGGACGCTCACGCTCATGCTCTGACGCTCACGCTCTGACACTCAAGCTCACGCTCAGACGCTCACGCTCAAGCTCAGACGCTCACGCTCTGACACTCACGCTCTGACGCTCACGCTCACGCTCTGACGCTCACGCTCTGACGCTCATGCTCAGGCTCTGACGCTCATGCTCACGCTCTGATGCTCACGCTCTGACGCTCACGCTCACGCTCTGACACTCAGGCTCTGACGCTCACGCTCGGACGTTCAGGCTCTGAAGCTCACGCTCACGCTCTGATGCTCACACTTGGACGCTCAAACTCGGATGCTCACGCTCTGACACTCACGCTCGGACGCTCACGCTCAGACGCTCACACTCACACTCTGACGCTCACACTCTGACGCTCACGCTCGGAGGCTCTGAAGCTCACGCTCTGACGCTCGACGCTCATGCTCTGACGCTCATGCTCACGCTCGACGCTCACGTTCTGACGCTCATGCTCAGCCTCTGATGCTCATGCTCACGCTCGGACGCTCACGCTCGAACGCTCACGCTCTGACTCTCACGCTCGGACGCTCACGCTCTGATGCTCATGCTCACCCTCTGACACTGATGCTCTGACGCTAACGCTCAGACGCTCATGCTCGGACGCTTACACTCACGCTCGGACGCTCACACTCACGCTCGGACGCTCACGCTCGGACGCTCACGCTCACGCTCTGAGGCTCACGCTCTGACGCTCACGCTCAGACGCTCACGCTCAAGCTCAGATGCTCACGCTCTGACACTCACGCTCTGATGCTCACGCTCACGCTCTGACGCTCACGCTCTGATGCTCATGCTCAGGCTCTGACGCTCACGCTCACGCTCACGCTCTGATGCTCACGCTCTGACGCTCACGCTCACGCTCTGACACTCAGGCTCTGAAGCTCACGCTCGGACGCTCACGCCCTGACGCTCACGCTCACGCTCTGATGCTCACACATGGACGCTCACGCTCGGATGCTCACGCTCTGACACTCACGCTCGGACGCTCACGCTCAAACGCTCACGCTTACGCTCTGACGCTCACACTCTGACGCTCACGCTCGGACGCTCTGACGCTCACGCTCTGACGCTCACGCTCTGACGCTCGACGCTCACGCTCTGACGCTCATGCTCAGGCTCTGACGCTCATGCTCACGCTCGGACGCTCACGCTCGGACGCTCACGCTCTGACTCTCACGCTCGGACGCTCACGCTCTGACGCTCATGCTCACCCTCTGACGCTGACGCTCTGACGCTGACGCTCTGACGCTCACGCTCGGACGCTCATGCTCGGACGCTTACACTCACGCTTGGACGCTCACACTCGGACGCTCACGCTCACGCTCTGACGCTCACGCTCTGACGCTCACGCTCACGCTCAGACGCTCACGCTCAAGCTCAGACGCTCACGCTCTGACACTCACGCTCTGACGCTCACGCTCACGCTCTGACGCTCACACTCTAACGCTCATGCTCAGGCTCTGACGCTCACGCTCTGAAGCTCATGCTCAGGCTCTGACGCTCACGCTCTGATGCTCACGCTCTGACGCTCACGCTCTGACACTCAGGCTCTGACGCTCACGCTCACGCTCAGATGCTCACGCTCAAGCTCAGACGCTCACGCTCTGACACTCAGGCTCTGACGCTCACGCTCACGCTCAGACGCTCACGCTCAAGCTCAGACGCTCACGCTCTGACACTCACGCTCTGACGCTCACGCTCACGCTCTGACGCTCACGCTCTGACGCTCATGCTCAGGCTCTGATGCTCACGCTCACGCTCTGATGCTCACGCTCTGACGCTCACGCTCACGCTCAGACGCTCACGCTCTGACACTCAGGCTCTGACGCACACGCTCACGCTCAGACGCTCACGCTCGGACGCTCACGCTCTGACGCTCACGCTCAAGCTCAGACGCTCACGCTCTGACACTCAGGCTCTGACGCTCATGCTCACGCTCAGACGCTCACGCTCAAGCTCAAACGCTCACGCTCTGACACTCACGCTCTGACGCTCACGCTCTGACGCTCATGCTCAGGCTCTGACGCTCACGCTCACGCTCTGATGCTCAAGCTCTGACGCTCACGCTCACACTCTGACACTCAGGCTCTGACGCTCACGCTCGGATGCTCACGCTCTGACGCTCACGCTCACGCTCTGATGCTCACGCTTGGACGCTCACGCTCGGAGATGCTCACGCTCTGACACTCACGCTCGGACGCTCACGCTCACGCTCTGACGCTCACACTCTGACGCTCACACTCGGACGCTCTGACGCTCACGCTCTGACACTCATGCTCACGCTCTGACGCTCATGCTCACTCTCTGACGCTCATGCTCACCCTCTGACGCTGACGCTCTGACGCTCACGCTCGGACGCTCATGCTCGGACGCTTACACTCACGCTCGGACGCTCATGCTCGGACGCTTACGCTCACGCTCGGACGCTCACGCTCTAACGCTGACGCTCTAACGCTCATGCTCAGGCTCTGACGCTCACGCTCTGAAGCTCATGCTCAGGCTCTGACACTCACGCTCTGATGCTCACGCTCTGACGCTCACACTCACGCTCTGACACTCAGGCTCTGACGCTCACGCTCACGCTCAGACGCTCACGCTCAAGCTCAGACGCTCACGCTCTGACACTCAGGCTCTGACGCTCACGCTCAGATGCTCACGCTCAAGCTCAGACGCTCACGCTCTGACACTCAAGCTCTGACGCTCACGCTCTGACGCTCACGCTCTGACGCTCATGCTCAGGCTCTGACGCTCACGCTCTGATGCTCACGCTCTGACACTCACGCTCACGCTCAGACGCTCACGCTCTGACACTCAGGCTCTGACGCACACGCTCACGCTCAGACACTCACGCTCGGACGCTCACGCTCAAGCTCAGACGCTCACGCTCTGACACTCACGCTCACACTCAGACGCTCACGCTCAAGCTCAAACGCTCACGCTCTGACACTCACGCTCTGACGCTCACGCTCTGACGCTCATGCTCAGGCTCTGACGCTCACGCTCTGATGCTCACGCTCTGATGCTCACGCTCACACTCTGACACTCAGGCTCTGACGCTCACGCTCGGACGCTCACGCTCTGATGCTCACGCTCACGCTCTGATGCTCACGCTTGGACGCTCACGCTCGGATGCTCACGCTCTGACACTCACGCTCGGACGCTCACGCTCAGACGCTCACGCTCATGCTCTGACGCTCACACTCTGACGCTCACACTCGGACGCTCTGACGCTCACGCTCTGACGCTCACGCTCTGACGCTCATGCTCACGCTCTGAAGCTCATGCTCACCCTCTGACGCTGACGCTTTGACGCTCACGCTCGGACGCTCATGCTCGGACGCTTACACTCACGCTCGGACGCTCATGCTCGGACGCTTACGCTCACGCTCGGACGCTCACGCTCGGACGCTCACACTCACGCTCTGATGCTCACGCTCACACTCTGATGCTCACGCTCAGACGCTCACGCTCTGACGCTCACACTCAGACGATCACGCTCTAACACTCACGTTCGGATGCTCAGGTTCAGACGCTCACACTCACGCTCTGACGCTCACACTCTGACGCTCACGCTCGGACGCTCTGACGCTCACGCTCTGACGCTCACGCTCTGACGCTCGACGCTCACGCTCTGACGCTCATGCTCACGCTCGGACGCTCACGCTCGGACGCTCACGCTCTGACTCTCACGCTTGGACGCTCACGCTCTGACGCTCATGCTCACCCTCTGACGCTGACGCTCTGACGCTCACGCTCGGACGCTCATGCTCGGACGCTTACACTCACGCTCGGACGCTCACGCTCGAACGCTCACGCTCGGACGCTTACGCTCACGCTCGGACGCTCACGCTCGGACGCTCACGCTCACGCTCTGATGCTCACGCTCAGACGCTAACGCTCACGCTCTGATGCTCACACTTAGACGATCACGCTCAGACGCTCACACTCTGACGCTCACGCTCTGACGCTCACGCTCTGATGCTCACGCTCGACGCTCACGCTCTGACGCTTATGCTCAGGCTCTGACGCTCACGCTCTGACGCTCACGCTCTGATTCTCACGCTCACGCTCTGACGCTCACGCTTAGACGCTCATGCTCAAACGCTCACGCTCAAGCTCAGACGCTCACGCTCTGACACTCACGCTCTGACACTCACGCTCACGTTCGGACGCTCACGCTCACGCTCTGACGCTCACGCTCTGACGCTCACGCTTGGACGCTCTGATGCTCACGCTCTGACGCTCACGCTCGGACGCTCACGCTCTGACGCTCACGCTCTGACGCTCGGACGCTCACGCTTGGACGCTCTGATGCTCACGCTCTCACGCTCACGCTCTGATGCTCACGCTCGCACGCTCACGCTCTGACGCTCACGCTCGGACGCTCACGCTCTGACGCTCACGCTCGGACGCTCACGCTCACGCTCTGACGCTCACGCTCTGATGCTCACGCTCGGACGCTTACGCTCTGACACTCACGCTCGGACGCTCACACTCTGATGCTCACGCTCTGACACTGACGCTCGGACGCTCATGCTCGGACGCTCACGCTCTGACGCTCAACGTTCACGCTCTGACGCTCACGTTCACGCTCGGACGCTCACGCTCTGACGCTCACGCTCTGACGCTCACGCTCGGACGCTCACGCTCTGACGCTCATGCTCGGACGCTCACGCTCTGACGCTCACGCTCTGACACTCACGCTCTGATGCTCACGCTCGGACGCTCACGCTCAGACGCTCACGCTCTGACGCTCACGCTCGGACGCTCACGCTCTGACGCTCACGCTCGGATGCTCACGCTCGGGCGCTCACGCTCACGCTCTGACGCTCACGCTCTGATGCTCACGCTCGGACGCTTACGCTCTGACGCTCACGCTCGGACGCTCACACTCTGATGCTCACGCTTTGACACTGACGCTCGGACGCTCATGCTCGGACGCTCACGCTCTGACGCTCACGTTCACGCTCGGACGCTCACGCTCTGACGCTCACGCTCGGACGCTCACGCTCTGACGCTCACGCTCACGCTCTGACACTCAGGCTCTGACGCTCACGCTCAGACGCTCACGCTCAAGCTCAGACGCTCACGCTCTGACACTCAGGCTCTGACGCTCACGCTCAGACGCTCACGCTCAAGCTCAGACGCTCACGCTCTGACACTCACGCTCTGACGCTCACGCTCACGCTCTGACGCTCACGCTCTGACGCTCATGCTCAGGCTCTGACGCTCACGCTCACGCTCTGATGCTCACGCTCTGACGCTCACGCTCACGCTCAGACGCTCACGCTCTGACACTCAGGCTCTGACGCACATGCTCACGCTCAGACGCTCACGCTCGGACGCTCACGCTCAAGCTCAGACGCTCACGCTCTGACACTCAGGCTCTGACGCTCACGCTCACGCTCAGACGCTCACGCTCAAGCTCAAACGCTCACGCTCTGACACTCACGCTCTGACGCTCACGCTCTGACGCTCATGCTCAGGCTCTGACGCTGACGCTCACGCTCTGATGCTCACGCTCTGACGCTCACGCTCACACTCTGACACTCAGGCTCTGACGCTCACGCTCGGACGCTCACACTCTGACGCTCACGCTCACGCTCTGATGCTCACGCTTGGACGCTCACGCTCGGATGCTCACGCTCTGACACTCACGCTCGAACGCTCACGCTCAGACGCTCACGCTCACGCTCTGACGCTCACACTCTGACGCTCACACTCGGACGCTCTGACGCTCACGCTCTGACGCTCATGCACACGCTCTGAAGCTCATGCTCACCCTCTGACGCTGACGCTCTGACGCTCACGCTCGGACGCTCATGCTCGGACGCTTACACTCACGCTCGGACGCTCATGCTCGGACGCTTACGCTCATGCTTGGACGCTCACGCTCGGACGCTCACGCTCACGCTCTGATACTCACGCTCACGCTCTGATGCTCACGCTCAGACGCTCACGCTCTGACGCTCACACTCAGACGATCACGCTCTAACACTCACGTTCGGACGCTCACGCTCAGACGCTCACACTCACGCTCTGACGCTCACACTCTGACGCTCACGCTCGGACGCTCTGACGCTCACGCTCTGACGCTCATGCTCTGACGCTCGACGCTCACGCTCTGACGCTCATGCTCACGCTCGGACGCTCACGCTCGGACGCTCACACTCTGACTCTCACGCTCGGACGCTCATGCTCGGACGCTTACGCTCATGCTTGGACGCTCACGCTCGGACGCTCACGCTCACGCTCTGATACTCACGCTCACGCTCTGATGCTCACGCTCAGACGCTCACGCTCTGACGCTCACACTCAGACGATCACGCTCTAACACTCACGTTCGGACGCTCACGCTCAGACGCTCACACTCACGCTCTGACGCTCACACTCTGACGCTCACGCTCGGACGCTCTGACGCTCACGCTCTGACGCTCATGCTCTGACGCTCGACGCTCACGCTCTGACGCTCATGCTCACGCTCGGACGCTCACGCTCGGACGCTCACACTCTGACTCTCACGCTCGGACGCTCACGCTCTGACGCTCATGCTCACCCTCTGACGCTGACGCTCTGACGCTCACGCTCGGACGCTCATGCTCAGACGCTTACACTCACGCTCGGACGCTCACGCTCGAACGCTCACGCTCGGACGCTTACGCTCACGCTCGGACGCTCACGCTCGGACGCTCACGCTCACGCTCTGATGCTCACGCTCAGACGCTCACGCTCACGCTCTGATGCTCACACTTAGACGATCACGCTCAGACGCTCACACTCTGACGCTCACGCTCTGACGCTCACGCTCTGATGCTCACGCTCGACGCTCGCGCTCTGACGCTTATGCTCAGGCTCTGACGCTCACGCTCTGATGCTCACGCTCTGATTCTCACGCTCACGCTCTGACGCTCACGCTCTGACGCTTGGACGCTCACGCTCGGACGCTCTGATGCTCACGCTCTCACGCTCACGCTCTGATGCTCACTCTCGGACGCTCACGCTCAGACGCTCACGCTCAGACGCTCACGCTCTGACGCTCACGCTCGGACGCTCACGCTCTGACGCTCACGCTCGGATGCTCACGCTCACGCTCTGACGCTCACGCTCTGATGCTCACGCTCGGACGCTTACACTCTGACGCTCACGCTCGGACGCTCACACTCTGATGCTCACGCTCTGACACTGACGCTCGGACGCTCATGCTCGGACGCTCACGCTCTGACGCTCACGTTCACGCTTGGACGCTCACGCTCTGACGCTCACGCTCTGACGCTCACGCTCGGACGCTCACGCTCTGACACTCATGCTCGGACGCTCACGCTCTGACGCTCACGCTCTGACACTCACGCTCACGCTCACGCTCTGACGCTCACGCTCGGACGCTCATGCTCTGACACTCACGCTCTGATGCTCACGCTCACGCTCTGATGCTCACGCTCTGACGCTCACGCTCTGATGCTCACGCTCGGACGCTTACACTCTGACGCTCACGCTCGGACGCTCACACTCTGATGCTCACGCTCTGACACTGACGCTCGGACGCTCATGCTCGGACGCTCACGCTCTGACGCTCACGTTCACGCTTGGACGCTCACGCTCTGACGCTCACGCTCTGACGCTCACGCTCGGACGCTCACGCTCTGACACTCATGCTCGGACGCTCACGCTCTGACGCTCACGCTCTGACACTCACGCTCACGCTCACGCTCTGACGCTCACGCTCGGACGCTCATGCTCTGACACTCACGCTCTGATGCTCACGCTCACGCTCTGATGCTCACGCTCTGACGCTCATGCTCAGGCTCTGACGCTCACGCTCATGCTCTGATGTTCACGCTCTAACGCTCACGCTCAGGCTCAGAAACTCAGGTTCTGACGCTCACCCTCGGACGCTCTCGCTCTGACGCTCACGCTCTGATGCTCACGCTTGGACGCTCACGCTCGGATGCTCACGCTCTGACACTCACGCTCGGACGCTCACGCTCAGACGCTCACGCTCACGCTCTGACGCTCACACTCTGACGCTCACGCTCGGACGCTCTGACGCTCACGCTCTGACGCTCACGCTCTGACACTCGACGTTCACGCTCTGACGCTCATGCTCAGGCTCTGACGCTCATGCTCACGCTCGGACGCTCACGCTCTGACTCTCATGCTCGGCGCTCACGCTCTGACTCTCGACGCTCACGCTCTGACGCTCATGCTCAGGCTCTGACGCTCATGCTCACGCTCGGACGCTCACGCTCTGACTCTCACGCTCGGACGCTCACGCTCTGACGCTCATGCTCGGACGCTCATGCTCTGACACTCACGCTCTGACGCTCACGCTCACGCTCTGACGCTCACGCTCTGACTCTCATGCTCAGGCTCTGACGCTCACGCTCATGCTCTGATGCTCACGCTCTGACGCTCACGTTCACGCTCTGACACTCAGGCTCTGACGCTCACGCTCGGACGCTCTCGCTCTGACGCTCACGCTCACGCTCTGATGCTCACGCTTGGACGCTCACGCTCGGATGCTCACGCTCTGACACTCACGCTCGGACGCTCACGCTCAGACGCTCACGCTCACGCTCTGACGCTCACACTCTGACGCTCACGCTCGGACGCTCTGACGCTCACGCTCTGACGCTCACGCTCTGACACTCGACGCTCACGCTCTGACGCTCATGCTCAGGCTCTGACGCTCAGGCTCACACTTGGACGCTCACGCTCGGACGCTCACGCTCTGACGCTTATGCTCACCCTCTGATGCTGACGCTCTGACGCTCACGCTCGGACGCTCATGCTCGGACGCTTACACTCACGCTCGGACGCTCACGCTCGGATGCTCACGCTCTGACGCTCACGCTCAGACGCTCACGCTCAAGCTCAGACGCTCACGCTCTGACGCTCACGCTCACGCTCTGATGCTCACGCTCTGACGCTCATGCTCAGGCTCTGACGCTCACGCTCATGCTCTGATGCTCACGCTCTGACGCTCACGCTCGGACGCTCATACTCTGACGCTCACGCTCGGACGCTCACGCTCGGACGCTCACGCTCACGCTCTGACGCTCACGCTCACGCTCAGACGCTCACGCTCAAGCTCAGACGCTCACGCTCTGACACTCACGCTCTGACACTCACGCTCTGACGCTCACGCTCACGCTCTGACGCTCACGCTCTGACGCTCATGCTCAGGCTCTGACGCTCATGCTCACGCTCTGATGCTCACGCTCTGACGCTCACGCTCACGCTCTGACACTCAGGCTTTGACGCTCACGCTCGGACGTTCACGCTCTGACGGTCACGCTCACGCTCTGATGCTCACACTTGGACGCTCACGCTCGGATGCTCACGCTCTGACACTCACGCTCGGACGCTCACGCTCAGACGCTCACACTCACGCTCTGACGATCACACTCTGACGCTCACGCTCGAACGCTCTGACGCTCACGCTCTGACGCTCACGCTCTGACGCTCGACGCTCACGCTCTGACGCTCATGCTCAGACGCTCACGCTCAAGCTCAGACGCTCACGCTCTGACACTCACGCTCAGACGCTCACGCTCTGACGCTCACACTCTGACGCTCACGCTCGGACGCTCTGACGCTCACGCTCTGACGCTCATGCTCTGACACTCGACGTTCACGCTCTGACGCTCATGCTCAGGCTCTGACGCTCATGCTCACACTCGGACGCTCACGCTCTGACTCTCATGCTCGGCGCTCACGCTCTGACTCTCGACGCTCACGCTCTGACGCTCATGCTCAGGCTCTGACGCTCATGCTCACGCTCGGACGCTCACGCTCTGACTCTCACGCTCGGACGCTCACGCTCTGACGCTCATGCTCGGACGCTCATGCTCTGACACTCACGCTCTGACGCTCACGCTCACGCTCTGACGCTCACGCTCTGACTCTCATGCTCAGGCTCTGACGCTCACGCTCATGCTCTGATGCTCACGCTCTGACGCTCACGTTCACGCTCTGACACTCAGGCTCTGACGCTCACGCTCGGACGCTCTCGCTCTGACGCTCACGCTCACGCTCTGATGCTCACGCTTGGACGCTCACGCTCGGATGCTCACGCTCTGACACTCACGCTCGGACGCTCACGCTCAGACGCTCACGCTCACGCTCTGACGCTCACACTCTGACGCTCACGCTCGGACGCTCTGACGCTCACGCTCTGACGCTCACGCTCTGACACTCGACGCTCACGCTCTGACGCTCATGCTCAGGCTCTGACGCTCAGGCTCACACTTGGACGCTCACGCTCGGACGCTCACGCTCTGACGCTTATGCTCACCCTCTGATGCTGACGCTCTGACGCTCACGCTCGGACGCTCATGCTCGGACGCTTACACTCACGCTCGGACGCTCACGCTCGGATGCTCACGCTCTGACGCTCACGCTCAGACGCTCACGCTCAAGCTCAGACGCTCACGCTCTGACGCTCACGCTCACGCTCTGATGCTCACGCTCTGACGCTCATGCTCAGGCTCTGACGCTCACGCTCATGCTCTGATGCTCACGCTCTGACGCTCACGCTCGGACGCTCATACTCTGACGCTCACGCTCGGACGCTCACGCTCGGACGCTCACGCTCACGCTCTGACGCTCACGCTCACGCTCAGACGCTCACGCTCACGCTCAGACGCTCACGCTCTGACACTCACGCTCTGACACTCACGCTCTGACGCTCACGCTCACGCTCTGACGCTCACGCTCTGATGCTCATGCTCAGGCTCTGACGCTCATGCTCACGCTCTGATGCTCACGCTCTGACGCTCACGCTCACGCTCTGACACTCAGGCTTTGACGCTCACGCTCGGACGTTCACGCTCTGACGGTCACGCTCACGCTCTGATGCTCACACTTGGACGCTCACGCTCGGATGCTCACGCTCTGACACTCACGCTCGGACGCTCACGCTCAGACGCTCACACTCACGCTCTGACGATCACACTCTGACGCTCACGCTCGAACGCTCTGACGCTCACGCTCTGACGCTCACGCTCTGACGCTCGACGCTCACGCTCTGACGCTCATGCTCAGACGCTCACGCTCAAGCTCAGACGCTCACGCTCTGACACTCACGCTTTGATGCTCACGCTCACGCTCTGACGCTCACGCTCTGATGCTCATGCTCAGGCTCTGACGCTCACGCTCACGCTCTGATGCTCACGCTCTGACGCTCACGCTCACGTTCTGACACTCAGGCTCTGAAGCTCACGCTCGGACGCTCACGCTCTGACGCTCACGCTCACGCTCTGATGCTCACGCTTGGACGCTCACACTCGGATGCTCACGCTCTGACAATCACGCTCGGACGCTCACGCTCAGACGCTCACGCTCACGCTCTGATGCTCACACTCTGACGCTCACGCTCGGACGCTCTGACGCTCACGCTCTGACGCTCACGCTCTGACGCTCGACGCTCACGCTCTGAAGCTCATGCTCAGGCTCTGACGCTCATGCTCACGCTCGGACGCTCACGCTCGGACGCTCACGCTCTGACTCTCACGCTCGGACGCTCACGCTCTGACGCTCATGCTCACCATCTGACGCTGACGCTCTGACGCTGACGCTCTGATGCTCACGCTCGGACGCTCATGCTCGGAGGCTTACACTCACGCTCGGACGCTCACGCTCGGACGCTCACGCTCACGCTCTGACGCTCACGCTCTGACGCTCACGCTCACGCTCAGACACTCACGCTCAAGCTCAGACGCTCACGCTCTGACACTCACGCTCTGACGCTCACGCTCACGCTCTGACGCTCACGCTCTGACGCTCATGCTCAAGCTCAGACGCTCACGCTCTGACACTCACGCTCTGATGCTCACGCTCACGCTCTGACGCTCACGCTCTGATGCTCATGCTCAGGCTCTGACGCTCACGCTCAGACGCTCACGCTCAAGCTCAGACGCTCACGCTCTGACACTCACGCTCTGATGCTCACGCTCACGCTCTGACGCTCACGCTCTGACTCTCACGCTCGGACGCTCACGCTCTGACGCTCATGCTCACCATCTGACGCTGACGCTCTGACGCTGACGCTCTGATGCTCATGCTCGGACGCTCATGCTCGGAGGCTTACACTCACGCTCGGACGCTCACGCTCGGACGCTCACGCTCACGCTCTGACGCTCACGCTCTGACGCTCACGCTCACGCTCAGACACTCACGCTCAAGCTCAGACGCTCACGCTCTGACACTCACGCTCTGACGCTCACGCTCACGCTCTGACGCTCACGCTCTGACGCTCATGCTCAAGCTCAGACGCTCACGCTCTGACACTCACGCTCTGATGCTCACGCTCACGCTCTGACGCTCACGCTCTGATGCTCATGCTCAGGCTCTGACGCTCACGCTCAGACGCTCACGCTCAAGCTCAGACGCTCACGCTCTGACACTCACGCTCTGATGCTCACGCTCACGCTCTGACGCTCACGCTCTGATGCTCATGCTCAGGCTCTGACGCTCACGCTCACGCTCTGATGCTCACGCTCTGACGCTCACGCTCACGTTCTGACACTCAGGCTCTGAAGCTCACGCTCGGACGCTCACGCTCTGACGCTCACGCTCACGCTCTGATGCTCACGCTTGGACGCTCACACTCGGATGCTCACGCTCTGACAATCACGCTCGGACGCTCACGCTCAGACGCTCACGCTCACGCTCTGACGCTCACACTCTGACGCTCACGCTCGGACGCTCTGACGCTCACGCTCTGTCGCTCACGCTCTGACGCTCGACGCTCACGCTCTGAAGCTCATGCTCAGGCTCTGACGCTAATGCTCACGCTCGGACGCTCACGCTCGGACGCTCACGCTCTGACTCGCACGCTCGGACGCTCACGCTCTGACGCTCATGCTCACCATCTGACGCTGACGCTCTGACGCTGACGCTCTGATGCTCACGCTCGGACGCTCATGCTCGGAGGCTTACACTCATGCTCGGACGCTCACGCTCGGACGCTCACGCTCACGCTCTGACGCTCACGCTCTGACGCTCATGCTCACGCTCAGACATTCACGCTCAAGCTCAGACGCTCACGCTCTGACACTCACGCTCTGACGCTCACGCTCACGCTCTGACGCTCACGCTCTGACGCTCATGCTCAGGCTCTTACGCTCACGCTCTGACGCTCATGCTCAGGCTCTGACGCTCACGCTCTGATGCTCACGCTCTGACGCTCACGCTCTGACACTCAGGCTCTGACGCTCACGCTCAAGCTCAGACGCTCACGCTCTGACACTCAGGCTCTGACGCTCACGCTCACGCTCAGACGCTCACGCTCAAGCTCAGACCTCCCGCTCTGACACTCACGCTCTGACGCTCACGCTCACGCTCTGACGCTCACGCTCTGACGCTCATGCTCAGGCTCTGACGCTCACGCTCTGATGCTCACGCTCTGACGCTCACGCTCTGACACTCAGGCTCTGACGCTCACGCTCAAGCTCAGACGCTCACGCTCTGACACTCAGGCTCTGACGCTCACGCTCACGCTCAGACGCTCACGCTCAAGCTCACACCTCCCGCTCTGACACTCACGCTCTGACGCTCACGCTCACGCTCTGACACTCACGCTCTGACGCTCACGCTCACGCTCTGACGCTCACGCTCTGACGCTCACGCTCTGACGCTCATGCTCAAGCTCAGACGCTCACGCTCTGACACTCACGCTCTGATGCTCACGCTCACGCTCTGACGCTCACGCTCTGATGCTCATGCTCAGGCTCTGACGCTCACGCTCAGACGCTCACGCTCAAGCTCAGACGCTCACGCTCTGACACTCACGCTCTGATGCTCACGCTCACGCTCTGACGCTCACGCTCTGACTCTCACGCTCGGACGCTCACGCTCTGACGCTCATGCTCACCATCTGACGCTGACGCTCTGACGCTGACGCTCTGATGCTCATGCTCGGACGCTCATGCTCGGAGGCTTACACTCACGCTCGGACGCTCACGCTCGGACGCTCACGCTCACGCTCTGACGCTCACGCTCTGACGCTCACGCTCACGCTCAGACACTCACGCTCAAGCTCAGACGCTCACGCTCTGACACTCACGCTCTGACGCTCACGCTCACGCTCTGACGCTCACGCTCTGACGCTCATGCTCAAGCTCAGACGCTCACGCTCTGACACTC
The DNA here is from genome assembly GCF_046119375.1 of Phyllobates terribilis. NCBI lineage: Eukaryota > Metazoa > Chordata > Amphibia > Anura > Dendrobatidae > Phyllobates > Phyllobates terribilis. The sequence continues at coordinate 746,628,485 of NW_027362762.1, forward strand.
ACGCTCTGATGCTCACGCTCACGCTCTCACGCTCACGCTCTGATGCTCATGCTCAGGCTCTGACGCTCACGCTCAGACGCTCACGCTCAAGCTCAGACGCTCACGCTCTGACACTCACGCTCTGATGCTCACGCTCACGCTCTGACGCTCACGCTCTGATGCTCATGCTCAGGCTCTGACGCTCACGCTCACGCTCTGATGCTCACGCTCTGACGCTCACGCTCACGTTCTGACACTCAGGCTCTGAAGCTCACGCTCGGACGCTCACGCTCTGACGCTCACGCTCACGCTCTGATGCTCACGCTTGGACGCTCACACTCGGATGCTCACGCTCTGACAATCACGCTCGGACGCTCACGCTCAGACGCTCACGCTCACGCTCTGACGCTCACACTCTGACGCTCACGCTCGGACGCTCTGACGCTCACGCTCTGTCGCTCACGCTCTGACGCTCGACGCTCACGCTCTGAAGCTCATGCTCAGGCTCTGACGCTAATGCTCACGCTCGGACGCTCACGCTCGGACGCTCACGCTCTGACTCGCACGCTCGGACGCTCACGCTCTGACGCTCATGCTCACCATCTGACGCTGACGCTCTGACGCTGACGCTCTGATGCTCACGCTCGGACGCTCATGCTCGGAGGCTTACACTCACGCTCGGACGCTCACGCTCGGACGCTCACGCTCACGCTCTGACGCTCACGCTCTGACGCTCATGCTCACGCTCAGACACTCACGCTCAAGCTCAGACGCTCACGCTCTGACACTCACGCTCTGACGCTCACGCTCACGCTCTGACGCTCACGCTCTGACGCTCATGCTCAGGCTCTTACGCTCACGCTCTGACGCTCATGCTCAGGCTCTTACGCTCACGCTCTGACGCTCATGCTCAGGCTCTGACGCTCACGCTCTGATGCTCACGCTCTGACGCTCACGCTCTGACACTCAGGCTCTGACGCTCACGCTCAAGCTCAGACGCTCACGCTCTGACACTCAGGCTCTGACGCTCACGCTCACGCTCAGACGCTCACGCTCAAGCTCAGACCTCCCGCTCTGACACTCACGCTCTGACGCTCACGCTCACGCTCTGACGCTCACGCTCTGACGCTCATGCTCAGGCTCTGACGCTCACGCTCTGATGCTCACGCTCTGACGCTCACGCTCTGACACTCAGGCTCTGACGCTCACGCTCAAGCTCAGACGCTCACGCTCTGACACTCAGGCTCTGACGCTCACGCTCACGCTCAGACGCTCACGCTCAAGCTCAGACCTCCCGCTCTGACACTCACGCTCTGACGCTCACGCTCACGCTCTGACACTCACGCTCTGACGCTCACGCTCACGCTCTGACGCTCACGCTCTGACGCTCATGCTCAAGCTCAGACGCTCACGCTCTGACACTCACGCTCTGATGCTCACGCTCACGCTCTGACGCTCACGCTCTGATGCTCATGCTCAGGCTCTGACGCTCACGCTCAGACGCTCACGCTCAAGCTCAGACGCTCACGCTCTGACACTCACGCTCTGATGCTCACGCTCACGCTCTGACGCTCACGCTCTGACTCTCACGCTCGGACGCTCACGCTCTGACGCTCATGCTCACCATCTGACGCTGACGCTCTGACGCTGACGCTCTGATGCTCATGCTCGGACGCTCATGCTCGGAGGCTTACACTCACGCTCGGACGCTCACGCTCGGACGCTCACGCTCACGCTCTGACGCTCACGCTCTGACGCTCACGCTCACGCTCAGACACTCACGCTCAAGCTCAGACGCTCACGCTCTGACACTCACGCTCTGACGCTCACGCTCACGCTCTGACGCTCACGCTCTGACGCTCATGCTCAAGCTCAGACGCTCACGCTCTGACACTCACGCTCTGATGCTCACGCTCACGCTCTGACGCTCACGCTCTGATGCTCATGCTCAGGCTCTGACGCTCACGCTCAGACGCTCACGCTCAAGCTCAGACGCTCACGCTCTGACACTCACGCTCTGATGCTCACGCTCACGCTCTGACGCTCACGCTCTGATGCTCATGCTCAGGCTCTGACGCTCACGCTCACGCTCTGATGCTCACGCTCTGACGCTCACGCTCACGTTCTGACACTCAGGCTCTGAAGCTCACGCTCGGACGCTCACGCTCTGACGCTCACGCTCACGCTCTGATGCTCACGCTTGGACGCTCACACTCGGATGCTCACGCTCTGACAATCACGCTCGGACGCTCACGCTCAGACGCTCACGCTCTGACGCTCACACTCTGACGCTCACGCTCGGACGCTCTGACGCTCACGCTCTGTCGCTCACGCTCTGACGCTCGACGCTCACGCTCTGAAGCTCATGCTCAGGCTCTGACGCTAATGCTCACGCTCGGACGCTCACGCTCGGACGCTCACGCTCTGACTCGCACGCTCGGACGCTCACGCTCTGACGCTCATGCTCACCATCTGACGCTGACGCTCTGACGCTGACGCTCTGATGCTCACGCTCGGACGCTCATGCTCGGAGGCTTACACTCACGCTCGGACGCTCACGCTCGGACGCTCACGCTCACGCTCTGACGCTCACGCTCTGACGCTCATGCTCACGCTCAGACACTCACGCTCAAGCTCAGACGCTCACGCTCTGACACTCACGCTCTGACGCTCACGCTCACGCTCTGACGCTCACGCTCTGACGCTCATGCTCAGGCTCTTACGCTCACGCTCTGACGCTCATGCTCAGGCTCTGACGCTCACGCTCTGATGCTCACGCTCTGACGCTCACGCTCTGACACTCAGGCTCTGACGCTCACGCTCAAGCTCAGACGCTCACGCTCTGACACTCAGGCTCTGACGCTCACGCTCACGCTCAGACGCTCACGCTCAAGCTCAGACCTCCCGCTCTGACACTCACGCTCTGACGCTCACGCTCACGCTCTGACGCTCACGCTCTGACGCTCATGCTCAGGCTCTGACGCTCACGCTCACGCTCTGATGCTCATGCTCTGACGCTCACGCTCAGACGCTCACGCTCTGACACTCAGGCTCTGACGCTCACGCTCGGACGCTCACGCTCAAGCTCAGACGCTCACGCTCTGACACTCAGGCTCTGACGCTCACGCTCACGCTCAAGCTCAAACGCTCACGCTCTGACACGCTCTGACGCTCACGCTCTGACGCTCATGCTCAGGCTCTGACGCTCACGCTCACGCTCTGATGCTCACGCTCTGACGCTCACGCCCTGACACTCAGGCTCTGACGCTCATGCTCGGACGCTCACGCTCTGACGCTCACGCTCTGATGCTCACGCTTGGACGCTCACGCTCGGATGCTCATGCTCTGACACTCACGCTCGGACGCTCACGCTCAGACGCTCACGCTCACGCTCTGACGCTCACACTCTGACGCTCTGACGCTCGGACGCTCTGACGCTCACGCTCTGACGCTCACACTCTGATGCTCATGCTCAGGCTCTGACGCTCATGCTCACGCTCGGACGCTCACGCTCTGACTCTCATGCTCACCCTCTGACGCTGACGCTCTGACGCTCACGCTCGGACGCTCATGCTCGGACGCTTACACTCACGCTCGGACGCTCACGCTTTGACTCTCACGCTCGGACGCTCACGCTCTGACGCTCATGCTCACCCTCTGATGCTGACGCTCTGACGCTGACGCTCTGACGCTCACGCTCGGACGCTCATGCTCGGATGCTTACACTCATGATCGGACGCTCACGCTCGGATGCTCACGCTTACGCTCTGACGCTCACGCTCACGCTCAGACACTCACGCTCAAGCTCAGACGCTCACGCTCTGACACTCACGCTCAGACACTCACGCTCAAGCTCAGACGCTCACGCTCTGACACTCACGCTCTGACGCTCACGCTCACGCTCTGACGCTCACGCTCTGACGCTCATGCTCAGGCTCTGACGCTCACGCTCTGACGCTCATGCTCAGGCTCTGACGCTCACGCTCTGACGCTCATGCTCAGGCTCTGACGCTCACGCTCTGATGCTCACGCTCTGACGCTCACGCTCACGCTCTGACACTCAGGCTCTGACACTCACGCTCCGACGCTCACGCTCAAGCTCAGACGCTCACGCTCTGACACTCAGGCTCTGACGCTCACGCTCAGACGCTCACGCTCTGACGCTCACGCTCACGCTCTGACGCTCATGCTCTGACGCTCACGCTCTGACGCTCATGCTCAGGCTCTGACGCTCACGCTCACGCTCTGATGCTCACGCTCTGACGCTCACGCTCACGCTCAGACGCTCACGCTCTGACACTCAGGCTCTGACGCTCACGCTCACGCTCAGACGCTCACGCTCGGACGCTCACGCTCTGACGCTCACGCTCAAGCTCAGACGCTCACGCTCTGACACTCAGGCTCTGACGCTCACGCTCACGCTCAGACGCTCACGCTCAAGCTCAAACGCTCACGCTCTGACACTCACGCTCTGACGCTCACGCTCTGACGCTCATGCTCAGGCTCTGACGCTCACGCTCTGATGCTCACGCTCTGACGCTCACGCTCACGCTCTGACACTCAGGCTCTGACGCTCATGCTCGGACGCTCACGCTCACGCTCACGCTCTGATGCTCACGCTTGGACGCTCACGCTCGGATGCTCACGCTCTGACACTCACGCTCGGACGCTCACGCTCACGCTCACGCTCTGATGCTCACGCTTGGATGCTCACGCTCGGATGCTCACGCTCTGACACTCACGCTCGGACGCTCACGCTCAGACGCTCACGCTCTGACGCTCATGCTCTGACGCTCATGCTCAGGCTCTGACGCTCATGCTCACACTCGGACGCTCACGCTCGGACGCTCACGCTCTGACTCTCACGCTCGGACGCTCACGCTCTGATGCTCATGCTCACCCTCTGACGCTGACGCTCTGACGTTCACGCTCGGACGCTCATGCTCGGACGCTTACACTCACGCTCGGACGCTCACGCTCGGACGCTTACGCTCACGCTCGGACGCTCACGCTTGGACGCTCACGCTCTGATGCTCACGCTCAGACGCTCACGCTCTGACGCTCACACTCAGACGATCACGCTCTAACACTCACGTTCGGACGCTCACGCTCAGACGCTCACTCTCACGCTCTGACGCTCACACTCTGACGCTCACGCTCGGACGCTCTGACGCTCACGCTCTGACGCTCGACGCTCACGCTCTGACGCTCATGCTCGGGCTCTGACGCTCATGCTCACACTCGGATGCTCACGCTCGGACGCTCACGTTCTGACTCTCACGCTCGGACGCTCACGCTCTGACGCTCATGCTCACCCTCTGACGCTGACGCTCTGACGCTCACGCTCGGACGCTCATGCCCGGACGCTTACACTCACGCTCAGATGCTCACGCTCGGACGCTCACGCTCGGACGCTTACGCTCACGCTCGGACGCTCACGCTCGGACGCTCATGCTCACGCTCTGATGCTCACGCTCAGACGCTCACGCTCACGCTCTGATGCTCACACTCAGACGATCACGCTCAGACGCTCAAACTCTGACGCTCACGCTCTGACGCTCACGCTCTGACGCTCACGCTCGACGCTCACGCTCTGATGCTTATGCTCAGGCTCTGACGCTCACGCTCTGACGCTCACGCTCTGATTCTCACGCTCACACTCTGACGCTCACGCTCACGCTCAAGCTCAGACGCTCACGCTCTGACACTCACGCTCTGACGCTCACGCTCACGCTCTGATGCTCACGCTTGGACGCTCACGCTCGGACACTCACGCTCTGACGCTCACCCTCGGACGCTCACCCTCGGACACTCACCCTCACACGCTCACCCTCACACGCTCACATTCTCACGCTCACATTCTCACGCTCCCATGCTCACCCTCACACGCTCCCACGCTCACCCTCACACGCTCCCATGCTCACCCTCACACTCTCACCCTCACTCGCTCCCACACTCACCCGCTCACACGCTCACCCTGTGCTAGCCGATCATCTCCCGGCTGCTCGCAGCAGAAGTTCCCCGACCGGCAGCCTCGCTCCCCGGTCCTCCAAAATTCATTAGGGGCCCCGGGGGGATACATTGGGGGGTTAATTTAAAGTAGTGCACAACCCATTTAAACACAGCTTCGCTAATTAGTCGCGCCCGGTTGGCCGCATACATATTCTAGAATACCCGATGCGTTAGAATCGGGCCACCATCTAGTATATATATATATATATGTAGAATATATATATAAGTATATGTACACTGCTCAAAAAAATAAAGGGAACACTTAAACAACACAATGTAACTCCAAGTCAATAACACTTCTGTGAAATCTACTTGTCCAGTTGTGAAGCAACACTGATTGTGAATCAATTTCTCCTGCTGTTGTGCAAATGGAACAGACAACTGGTAGAAATGATAGGCAATTAGCACGATACCCCCTATAAAGGAGTGGTTCTGCAGGTGGTGACCACAGACCATTTCTCTGTTCTCATCACTTTTTCATTTTGCCATTGTTCTCACCCCTAGAAGTACAGTAGCATGAGGCAGTGTCTAAAGTACAACCCACAGAAGTTGCTCAGGTAGTGCAGTTCATCCAGGATGGCACATAAGTGCGATCTGTGGCAAGAAGGGTAGCTGTGTCTGTCAGCACAGTGTCCAGAGCATGGAGCAGATACCAGGAGATGTGGAGGGAGCCATAGGAGGGCAACAACCCAGCAGCAGGACCGTTACCTCCTCCTTTGTGCAAGGAGGAACAGGAGAAGCACTGCCAAAGCCCTGCAAAATGACCTCCAGCGGCCACAAATGTGCATGTGTCTGCACAAACGGTTAGAAATCGACTCCATGAGGGTGGTATGAGGGCCCGACCTCCACAGATGGGGGTTGTGCTCACAGCCCAACACCGTGCAGGACGCTTGGCATTTGCCACAGAACACCAGGATTGGTAAAGTCGCCACTGGTGACCTGTGCTCTTCGAAGATGAAAGCAGGTTCATACTGAGCACATGTGACAGACGTGACAAAGTCTGGAGACGCAGTGAAGAGCGATCTGCTGCCTGCAACATCCTTCAGCATGACCAGTTTTGCAGTGGGTCAGTAACGGTGTGGGGTGGCATTTCTTTGGAGGGCCGCACAGCCCTCCATGTGCTCGCCAGAGGTAGCCTGACTGCCATTAGGTACCGAGATGAGATCCTCAGACCCCTTGTGAGACCATATGCTGGTGCAGTTGGCCCTGGGTTCCTCCTAATGCAGGACAATGCCAGACCTCATGTGGCTGGAGTGTGTCAGCAGTTCCTGCAAGATGAAGGCATTGAAGCTATGGACTGGCCCGCCCGTTCCCCAGACCTGAATCCGATTGAGCACAATAGACACAGTTCATGGAAAAAGTAGTATGTACATCACAATTCAAATATATATTTAAATCACCATAATATTATACTCAATACTACCATATTATGGACTAAATAGGCTCCATCGTCAAAAATAGACATAGAAAGCACAAGGAAAAAGAAGAAAACAGAGCCTCCAAATTTGAAAAAATTCTTATAGCAAATTTATTATAGATCATCAGTTAGGCATACAAAAGGGGTAAGTGCAGATAATATGTGAAGCTTTAAAATAACCCTTCCACCATGGCGACCTCCAAAATAGATCATACATTCCACATGATAAAATCATTAATTTGAAATATATATAGAAGCAGGGGGACCATCACTATGGAGTAATGGCAACAGATAATATCTCCATATATGTTCATACAATAACAAGCATAACAATATTGATTATACTGATTTAGAACATAAGATGTCCACTGCAATGTCCCAATACCATAAATGGATCAACTAAATAGTTCTTGCTGCCAATCGCTGCCTAAAGCTATAGTTCACAGAACAGCCACTGTATACATACCAGGGATGTCGGGCAGTCACGGGGCTGTCAGACGGTATGGGGGTCTATATGGATGGTGCGTACATGGAGCAGAGATGCCCCGACGCGCGTTTCGGTCTTCTCTTCGTCAGGGTGCGTGTAGGTAGAGCGGATGTGTCACAGTTTATAGGCGCCGTGCGGCACCAAGGACCGGAAGTGACGCATGCGTCACCATGGGGAACAGGACGCCGGCCGGCGTCCGCGTCACATGACATCCGGCGGCGGGGTAAAGTGCGCCGACGCCGCACGTCAATCAAGACACAGAGAGCCAGCAGGCGCCGAGAACCACACAGTGCACATGCGTGCCTGGTCGCAACTTTCCCTATGGGTTAGTGACAGCAGACATAGGACTTCATATAGTAATAGACATACAGAAAAGAAATATTAAAAGACATAGCCACCGGGAACATCAAAATAACATTGTGGCTGGAGTGTGTCAGCAGTTCCTGCAAGATGAAGGCATTGAAGCTATGGACTGGCCCGCCCGTTCCCCAGACCTGAATCCGATTGAGCACATCTGGGACATCATGTCTCGCTCCATCCTCCACAGACTGTCCAGGAGTTGGCAGATGCTTTTGTCCAGGTCTGGGAGGAGATCCCACAGGAGACCATCCGCAATCTCTTCAGGAGCATGCCCAGGCATTGTAGGGAGGTCATACAGGCACATGGAGGCCACACACAATACTGACCCTCATTTTGACTTGTTTTAAGGACATTACATCAAAGTTGGATCAGCCTGTAGTGTGTTTTTCCACTTTAATTTGGGGTGACTCCAAATCCAGGCCTCCATTGGTTGATAAATTTGATTTCCATTGATGATTTTTGTGTGATTTTGTTGTCAGCACATTCAACTTTGTACAGAACAAAGTATTCAATGGGAATATTTCATTCATTCAGATCTAGGTAGTGATGAGCGAGCACTAAAATGCTCGGGTACTCGTTGCTCGGGTCGAACAAATTGGAATACTCGGGTGCTCGACCCGAGCAACGAGCCCAATGTAAGTCTATGGGAAACTCGAGCATTTTTCAAATTGATGGGAACAGTGCTCAAATGATATGGGAACAGCATGGGGAAAACCCCTGGAAGCATCTCTAACTCCCAGATCACTGCTGTCAGCAACATGGTCAGAGTATTACGCCACTTTTATGGACTCACAATAAAACATACAAAAACGAAACCAAAATGGATTTTCCTGGGAAATATGTTAAGGAACATCCTTTCCAGGGTAATGACTTGTATATAAGGCAAAATAAATAACCAAAAACAAAAATACTCCTCCACAACTTGAGCTATATTCACACGTAGCGTTTTTGATGTGTTTTTGAACTTTTGCATTACTTTCAACCAAGAAAATGCATTCACTGGGAAATGTAATTTTAACATTTTACAACCTTATCTGGCCATGTGGTGTGTGACACATCATCAGACACATGCATACAGTGCTGAAAAGACATGGGTACAGCATGGGGAAGACCTCTGGAAGCATCTCTGACTCCCAGGTCACTGCCTAAAAGTGTGCCCATCATAAGTGATCTTTGGCACATGCGAAGATGCCTCCCGCCATGCACCTGTCATTGCAGACTTGCAACAATCACCGTCCACATTCTTGTCCCACTGCAGCGTTCAGTTGTCCCTACCCCATTCCTTGGAATGCAAGTGCAAGTATGCAGGCAGCCACCCACCCACCCACAGGCTGCAATACTATACTGCCAAATTTTTGACAGCTGCTTGCACTTGAAATGTAGCCTTTTAGGCTTGTGGAGGTGGAATCTTTTCATAACCTCATGGTGGCGGCGGCCGGGTGTGCATACTCGGTCCCCAGCCGCCACTATATTTTCCGGTATCGCCTCCGCCTTCCACAAGCACGAGTCCCACAACATTACCGGTGCCCTCCCCAGTGCACTTACTGGGAAGGACCGCCTAACCACAAACACGTGGACAGGTGAATGTGGCCAGGGACGGTACGGAGCCAGTCCACAACTTTTTTTGCTGAGAGTTGTATTTAGCTCGGTGAAAGGACTGGCATAGAGGGAAACCGTATCTACCCTGCGTGTCATTTCTCCCAGGAAGTCCTGTAATTGAGCTTGTTGCAGAAGCAATGGCAGCCCATCCAACATCAACTCGCACTTGATGGTGGTGCTTTGACACACACACATCTTTCTTTGCGCATTTAATGTCTTGAATACAGAGTTGGACAATGGCCTCATCTGTAATGCGTTTTGAGAAATAACATGCATAAGCATGGCTGATCCACATTAAAAAAGCAGCCATAGAGTGTCCGGGAACCTTCCCCCACACTTTTCTTAGCCAGGGATGCTTTTCGGCAGGGTTGGACAGGCCCACCAGAGAACTAGAGACTAGAGATGAGCGGTGTTCGACTAGAACTGTTCGCCAATCTCAAATTCGAGCTGTTTTGGGCGGTGTTCGAGTTGTTCGACGAACCCGAACGATTTGCAAAAAATTCGGCTGTTCGAGCTTATGTTCGATAACTGTTCTGCACCAAAAGCTTGTCCTGCATGCCTGGCGCTATTTAGAGCACCAATCATGCAGGGATTGTCTGCCACTCACTGTAATGCCACAGCCATGGTGGTTGTGGCATTACAGTGATTGCCCAAATCGATGGGAACAGTGCTCACAGTGAAACATGAAAAGCCGGCAATTCAGCAGCGGCATACACCGGTACCCGACAATTTAGAACCGAAAGAATAGAGCTTCACACATAGATTAGATAGATAGAAACATGTCAGCCACATATATATGAAGTACAGTGACAGTGTTGCTTACTGTACTTGTCATTTAGTGTAAAGGATTTATCAAAAAAAATAATAGTGTTTTCATGCACCGTCTCTTTAAAAAAGCCGGCCGGCAATTCAGCAGCGGTACCCGACAATTTGGAATAGAAAGAATAGAGAATCACACATAGATTAGATAGATAGAAACATGTCAGTCACATATATATATGAAGTACAGTGACAGTGTTGCTTACTGTACTTGTCATTTAGTGTAAAGGATTTATCAAAAAAAATAATAGTGTTTTCATGCACCGTCTCTTTAAAAAAGCCGGCCGGCAATTCAGCAGCGATACCCGACAATTTGGAATAGAAAGAATAGAGAATCACACATAGATTAGATAGATAGAAACATGTCAGTCACATATATATATGAAGTACAGTGACAGTGTTGCTTACTGTACTTGTCATTTAGTGTAAAGGATTTATTAAAAACAATAATAGTGTTTTCATGCACTGTCTCTTTAAAAAAGCCGACCGGCAATTCAGCATCTGTACCCGACAATTTAGAATAGAAGGAATAGAGCATCACACATAGATTAGATAGATAGAAACATGTCAGTCACATATATAAGAAGTACAGTGATAGTGTTGATTACTGTACTTGTCATTTAGTGTTAAAATAAAGGATTTATTTAAAAAAAAATTGGCGTGGGGTTCCCCGTAATTTTAGGCTCTAGCGGAGGTTAAGCAGACGGCTGGGGCAGATGTTTGAAGCCTGGGAAGGGGGTAATACCCACGGAGCTTCCCAGGCTACTAATATCAGCCCCCAGCGGAATACCTAGCCTTTACTAGCTATTAAAATGGGGGACCCCCCCCAAAAAAAAATGACGTGGGGTCCCCCCTATTTTAATAGCTAGCAAAGGCTAGGCAGACAGCTGGGGGCTGATATTAATAGCCCAGGAAGGGTGCTATGAATATTGGCCCCCTCCCAGGCTAGAAACACCAGCCGTCAGCCGCCCCAGAAATGGCGCATCCATAGGATGCGCCAATTCTGGCACTTAGCCTCGCTCTTCCCACTGCCCTGTAGCGGTGGCAGTGGGGTAATAGGGCTGGGGTTGATGTCAGCTTATAATGCCACCTGACATCAAGCCCAGGTTAGTAATGGAGAGGCGTCTATAAGACACCCCCATTACTAACCCCATAGTCAAAGTTAAAAGAAAACACAAACACCCAGAATAAAGTCCTTTAATTGAAATAAAGACACAATCCTTTATTGTTCTAAATGAAACCATACTTACCACCACGCCCATTCCAGCTGAAGCCAACGATCTCCTGCAATAAAAGTAAAATAATAAAGCAACCTCATCCTTACCTTTCCATGGTTCCCAGGACAGCTTCAGCTCTGCTACATCGATATGACAGGCTGGACCGCTGCAGAACGCTGCCATCCAGCCTGTCATCCCGCGGACACTGAGAAGCGCAGGCATGCTTGCGCTCCTCAGTGTCTCGCTGTGACGGCATCCAGATGAGCCGACAATGAACTCGGCTCACCTCATGCACGTCACTGACAGCGTGGGAGAATTCTCCTGCACTCAGCGCTTCAGCGTGAGAATTTTCCCACGCTGTCAGTGACGTGCATGAGGTGAGCTCATTCATGTCCATTGAACTCAGCTGACCTCATGCACGTCACTGACAGCGTGGGAGAATTCTCATGCTGAAGCGCTGAGTGCAGGAGAATTCTTCCACGCTGTCAGTGACGTACATGAGGTGAGCCGAGTTCATTGGACATGACCTCGGCTCATCTGGATGCCGTCACAGCCAGACACTGAGGAGCACAAGCAAGCCTGCGCTTCTCAGTGTCTGCGGGATGACAGGCTGGATGGCAGCGTTCTGCTGCGGTCCAGCCTGTCATCTCGATGTAGCAGAGCTGAAGCTGTCGTGGGAACCATGGAAAGGTAAGGATGAGGTTGCTTTATTATTTTACTTTTATTGCAGGAGATCGTTGGCTTCAGCTGGAATGGGCGTGACGGTAAGTATGGTTTAATTTAGAACAATAAAGAATTGTGTGTTTATTTCAATTAAAGGACTTTTTTCTGGGTGTTGTGTTTTTTTTAAATACTTTACTAGAAATTCATAGTGGTCATGTCTAATATTGGCGTGACCCCATGAATTTCGGGCTTAGGGCCAGCTGATAATGCCAAGCTGGCCCTAACCCCTTTATTACCCAGTGAGCCACCGCACCAGGGCCCTGGATGAGTTGGGTACAGCGCCAGAAGATGGCGCTTCTATGAATGCGCCATTTTCCGGGGTGGCTGCGGACTGCAATTTGCAGCTGGGGGGACCCAGAAAGCTTGGGCCTCCCTGCGCTGCAGATTCCAGCCCCCAGCTGCCTAGTTGTACCTGGCTGGACACAAAAATAGGGCGAAGCCCCACGTATTTTTTTTTTAAATTATTTCATGAAATTCATGAAATAATTAAGAAAAAAAGGGCTTCCCTATATTGTTGTGTCCGGCCAGGTACAAATAGGCAGCTGGTAGTTGGGGGCAGCCCGTTCCTGCCTGCTGTACCTGGCTGGACACAAATATAGTGCGAAGCCCCACGTCAATTTTTTTTTTAATTATTTCATGAACCTAGATGGTGGCCCGATTCTAACGCATCGGGTATTCTAGAATATGTATGCGGCAGACCCGGCGCAATCAGCAGAGCGGTGTTTAAATTTGGCGCCAAAATCGCTGACTGGTCACGGCCAGCAACCGCGACCAATCAGCAAAGCGGTGTTGAAATTTGGCAACTATATCACTGATTGGTCACGGCCGGCGGTCGCGACTAATCAGCAGAGCAGTGTTTAAATTTTGCGCCAATAATGCTGATAGGTTGTGGTCGCGACCAATCAGCAAAGCGGTGTTTAAATTTGGCGCCAATAATGGTGATTGGTCACGACCTCGACCATTCAGCAGAGCGGTGTTTAAATTTGGCGGCAACAATGTTGATTAGTCGCGGCCGGCATCGCGACCAATCAGCAGAGCGGGGTTTAAATTTGGCGCCAATAATGCTGATTGGTCGCAATCGCCGGCCGCGACCAATCAGCAGAGCGGTGTTTAAATTTGGCGTCAAAATCGCTGATTGGTCGCGGAAGGCAACTGTGACCAATCAGCAGAGCGGGGTTTAAATTTGGCGCCAATACTGCTGATTGGTCGCGGCTGGCAACCGTGACCAATCAGCCGAGCAGGGTTTAAATTTGGCGCCAATACTACTGATTGGTCGCGGACGGCGACCGCGATCAATCAGCAGAGCGGGGTTTAAATTTGGCGCCAATCTCGCTGATTGGTCGCGGCCGCTATTTAAATGTGGTGCCCAAATCGGTGATTGGTCGCGGGCAGCGTCCGCGACCAATCAGCAGAGCGGTGTTTAACTTTAGCGCCAAGATCACTGATTGGTCGCGTGCGGAGAGCGCGACCAATCAGCTAATCGTATTGGTGAGGACCGGGGAGCGCCGCTGCCTGGTCGGATACTTCCGTTGCGAGAAGCCGGGAGATGAGCGACTGCTCGCAGCAGAAGTATCACGACCCGCAGCGCTGCTCCCCGGTCCTCCCTTCACACCCTAGCCGCTGATGTCCCCACAGTATCCGCATGGTGTTACAAAGATCCGGACATTTGTGTTAAAAATCGCTGAATGGTCGCTGGCGCTGCCCGCGACCAATCACCGATTTGGGCGCCAAATTTAAATATCGGCCGCAACCAATCACCAATCTTGGCTCCACATTTAAACACCGCTGTGCTGTGCCACATTTAAATAGCGTCCGTGACCAATCAGTACAGCGGTGTTTAAATGTGGAGCCAAGATGGGTGATTGGTCGCGGAGGATATTTAAATTTGGCGCCCAAATCGGTGATTGGTCACGGGCAGCGCCAGCGACCAATCAGCGATTTTTAACACAAATGTCCGGACCTTTGTAACACCATGTGGATACTGTGTGGACATCAGCGGCTAGGGTGTGAAGGGAGGACCGGGGAGCGGCGTTGACATCCATTTGGTCGCGGCCGCTATTTAAATGTGCCGCACAAATCGGTGATTGGTCGCCGTCTTGACCGCGACCAATCACTGATCTTGCCGCCAAAGTTAAACACTACTGTGCTGATTGGTCGCGGACGCTGCCCGCGACCAATCACAGATTTGTGCGCCAATTTAAATATAGGCCGCGACCAATCACCGATCTTGGATCCACATTTAAACAACGCTGTGCTGATTGGTCGCGGCCGATATTTAAATGTGGCGCCCAAATCGGTGATTGGTCGCGGTCTTGGCGCGCGACCAATCACTGATCTTGCCGCCAAAGTTAAACACTACCGTGCTGATTGGTCGCGGACGCTGCCCGCGACCAATCACCGATTTATGCGCCAAATTTAAATATCAGCCTCATGCACGTCACTGACAGCGTGGGAAAATTCTCCTGCACTCAGCGCTTCAGCGTGAGAATTCTCCCACGCTGTCAGTGACGTACATGAGGTGAGCTGAGTTCATTGGACATAAGCTCACCTCATGCACGTCACTGACAGCGTGGGAGAATTCTCACGCTGAAGCGCTGAGTGCAGGAGAATTTTCCCACGCTGTCAGTGACGTGCATGAGGTGAGCCGAGTTCATTGGACATGACCTCGGCTCATCTGGATGACGTCACAGAGAGACACTGAGGAGCGCAAGCATGCCTGCGCTTCTCAGTGTCTGCGGGATGACAGGCTGGATGGCAGCGTTCTGCTGCGGTCCAGCCTGTCATCTCGATGTAGCAGAGCTGGAGCCATCGTGGGAACCATGGAAAGGTAAGGATGAGGTTGCTTTATTATTTTTCTTTTATTGCAGGAGATCGTTGGCTTCAGCTGGAATGGGCGTGATGGTAAGTAAAGTTTAATTTAGAACAATAAAGAATTGTGTGTTTATTTCAATTAAAGGACTTTATTCTGGGTGTTTGTGTTTTTTTTTTTTAACTTTGACTATGGGGTTAGTAATGGGGGCGTCTTATAGACGCCTCTCCATTACTAACCTGGGCTTGATGTCAGCTGGCATTATAAGCTGACATCAACCGCAGCCCTATTACCCCCTGCCACCGCATCAGGGCAGCGTGGAAGAGCGAGGCTAAGTGCCAGAATTGGCGCATCCTATGGATGCGCCATTTCTGGGGCGGCTGACGGCTGGTGTTTCTAGCCTGGGAGGGGGCCAATATTCATGGTACCCTTCCTGGGCTATTAATATCAGCCCCCAGCTGACTGCCTAGCCTTTGCTAGCTATTAAAAAAGGGAGGACTCCACGTCATTTTTTTGGGGGGGTCCCCCATTTATATAGCTAGTAAAGGCTAGGTATTCAGCTGGGGGCTGATATTAGTAGCCTGGGAAGCTCCATGAGTATTACCCCCTTCCCAGGCTTCAAACATCTGCCCCAGCCGTCTGCTTAACCTCCGCTAGAGCCTAAAATTAAGGGGAACATCACGCCAATTTTTTTTTTAATAAATCCTTTATTTTAACACTAAATGACAAGTACAGTAATCAACACTGTCGCTGTACTTATTATATATGTGACTGACATGTTTCTATCTATCTAATCTATGTGTGATGCTCTATCTTTCTGTTCTAAATTGTCGGGTACCGCTGCTGAATTGCCGGCCGGCTTTTTTAAAGAGACGGTGCATGAAAACACTATTATTTTTTTAAATAAATCCTTTACACTAAATGACAAGTACAGTAACCAACACTATCACTGTACTTATTATATATGTGATTGGCATGTTTATATCTATCTATGTGTGAAGCTCTATTCTTTCTGTTATAAATTGTCGGGTACCGCTGCTGAATTGCCGGCCGGCTTTCTTAAAGAGACGGTGCATGAAAACACTATTATTTTTTTAAATAAATGCTTTACACTAAATGACAAGTACAGTAAGCAACACTGTCACTGTGCTTCTTATATGTGTGACTGACATGTTTCTATCTATCTAATCTATGTGTGATGCTCTATTCCTTCTTGTCTAAATTGTCGGGTACCGGTGTATGCCGCTGATGAATTGCCGGCCGGCTTTTTTAAAGAGAGCGTCTTCTGAGCAGTTTGTCAGCTTTTGGACACCTTTGAAGGTGTTTTCTATGTGTTTCTATGTGTTTTTGTTTGCCTGCCATTGGTTTTAACGGTGTTCGACGGTGTTCTAAGGTGTTCGACGAACAGTTCGACGAACAGTTCCTCGAACATCCCGGTGTTCGACGAACCGAACCGAACCCGAACACTACGGGGGTGGCTCAACACTACTAGAGACTTCTCCGGCAGGCCCTGGCTTCTCCTTCAGGAGAGTTCATAGTGCCGAGGTGAGGCCATGATGATGATAGAGGCCACCATCTGCTTAGTTTTCTGTTACTTGGAATGCAAGTGCAAGTATGCAGCAAGCCATCCACCCACCCACAGGCCGCAACACTAAACTGCCAGATTTCTGGGCAGCTCTTTGCACTTTAAATATGGACTTTTAAGCTCGTGAAGGCGGAAGCTTTTCACAACCTCATGCCGGCGGCGGCCAGGTGTCCATACTCAGTCCCCAGCCGCCACTATATTTCCCGGTATCGCCTCCGCCTTCCACAAGCACGGGTCCCACAACATTACCCGTGCCCTCCCCAGTGCACTTACTGGGAAGGACCGCCTAACCACAAACACGTGGACAGGTGAATGTGGCCAGGGACGTTATGGAGCCAGTCCTCAACTTTTTTTGCTGAGAGTTGTATTTAGCTTGGTGAAAGCACTGGCATAGAGGGAAACCATATCTACCCCACGTGTCATTTCTTCCAGGAAGTCCTCTAAAGCTGCTTGCACTTGAAATGTGGCCTGAACATAACTTCTGGTACTTTTCTGTGGGAATCTGATGCTGCCTACCAGCCTAGAATATTTCCAGCAAGCTATGGTACAACGCCATGGTATTAGCACTGCCCCCAGTACCAGTAGCAAAGCCATCCCCAATTTCCTTCTCAGGAATTTTATTTGGTAGACTGAGTGGCTGCCCAAATACATTTTCTCACAAAGGACCTGAAGATAGAGTGGCAGTAGGTGCAAGTTTCTCCAGCCTGTTAGACATTAGAGGGTGAACGGCAGCACATTGGATCAGTGGTTAGCACCGAAGCCTTGCAGCGCTGGGATCCTGGGTTCGGATGTTGCAGCAAGGACAACATCTGCAAGGACTTTGTATGTTCTCCCCGTGTTTGCGTGTGTTTCCTCCTCAGTAAAAATAGAGTGTCCGGGAACCTTCCCACACACTTTTCTTAGCAAGGACTGCTTCTCAGGAGGGATGAACGGTCCCACCAGAGAATCCTCCGGTGTGCCTTGGCTTCTACCTCAGGAGAGTTCATGATAGCACTAACTTTGCAGCTGCTATGGGGCTCTTGAGCCGGGGAGAAAGGTTAGCCCTCAGAATCAAATCCTCTGGTGGGCACAATGTTTTTCAATCTAAAGCAGCTTCTCAGTGGGAGTTGTATTTCACCACAGCCATATTCTTTAGCTCGGTGAAAGGACTGGCATAGAGAGAAACTGTATCTACCCCGGCTGTTATTTCTCCGTCAACAGGCTCCGCCCATTGTCACACATGACCATGACTGGCTGTATGTTCAGCAGTGAGAGCCACAGATCAGGCTGCTGTGTTACAGCTTTCAACAACTCTGCAACGCTGGGCGGTTTGTCAATTAAGCATTAAGCATGTTATCTTCAGCACAGCCTGTTGCCACTTGGCCAAGGCAGTGCTGCAGTGCTGTCAGCTTGTGACTGATGTAGTCATTGCTGAGATGGAGGAGGAGGTGCATGAGCTGAACAATGTGATTACATTGAGGTTAAATTGGTGACACTGTATTTTATACTAAAGAAAGATCCTATTGTTTTGTTTTTTTTTACGTTATTTTTTAAGACAAATGCTTTCACCGGGAAATGTCATTTTAACATTTTACAACCTTATCTGGCAATGTGGTGTGTGACACATCATCAGACACATCCTGTTTTATTTATGATGGAGGGATTCTGAAAGTCATAAAGCCTATTTTTATAGGGCCATTAGACGGCCCTTACTATTCCTAAAAGGCCAGCAGTCGGCCCTCGCTATTGTTAGAAAGCCATCAGCCGCCTATGCTCTGTTGTTCCCATTATTAACAAGTGGGTCTCCTATACTGTTATTGCGTATCCAGTGACTGCAATGGCTGCCAAAAATTTGGACCCAACCCAATACTCCTTTGAAGAGACATAGAGGAGGGTCTCAGTAAAAAAAATGTTTCCATTATAAAGGAGCAGGTGGTAATGCTCATGCTGTGACTGCAAGAGCTGCCAAAATTTGGGAAAAACCCCACTAAGAATTTAAAGACACATAGAGCAAGGCCACAGTAACGACAAATTCCATTTAGAAAGGAGAGAGTTTGCTATACAGTTATAGGGTATGCAGTGAGTCCAACGGCTGACCAATTTTAGGAAAAACCCCACTAAGAATTTAAAGACACACAGAGCGGGGCCAAAGTAACAAGTACGACATGTTCCCATTAGAAAGGAGAGGGTCTGCTATACAGTTATAGGGTATGCAGTGAGTCCAACGACTGACCAATGTTAGGAAAAACTCCACTAAGAATTTAAAGGCACATAGAGTAGGGCCACAGTAACAAGGTACGACATGTTCCCATTAGAAAGGAGAGGGTCTGCTATACAGTTATAGGGTATGCAGTGAGTCCAATGGCTGACCAAATTTGGGAAAAACCCCACTAAGAAATTAAAGTTACATAGAGCAGGGCCACAGTAACGACAAATTTCCATTAGAAAGGAGAGGGTCTGCTATACAGTTATAGGGTATGCAGTGAGTCCAACGGCTGACCAATTTTAGGAAAAACCCCACTAAGAATTTAAAGACACACAGAGCTGGGCCACAGTAACAAGGTACGACATGTTCCCATTAGAAAGGAGAGGGTCTGCTATACAGTTATAGGGTATGCAGTGAGTCCAACGGCTGACCAATTTTAGGAAAAACCCCACTAAGAATTTAAAGACACATAGAGCTGGGCCACAGTAACAAGGTACGACATGTTCCCATTA
Source organism: Phyllobates terribilis (assembly GCF_046119375.1). Classification (NCBI taxonomy): domain Eukaryota; kingdom Metazoa; phylum Chordata; class Amphibia; order Anura; family Dendrobatidae; genus Phyllobates; species Phyllobates terribilis. Next base: position 746,648,189 of record NW_027362762.1, read on the forward strand.
GAAAGGAGAGAGTCTCCCGTAATGTTGGCCTATGCAGTGAATGCAAGGGCTGCCAAAACTTTGGAGGCACTTCAATGACCCTTGGAAGAGACGTGGAGGAGGGCCTCATAAAAAAATGTTCCCATTAGAAAGGAGCGGGCCTCCTATACTTGTAATGCCCATACACTAAGTGTATGGGCTGACAAACATTTACCCCTGGGTGGTATACATGAACATACTGTATAAAAAAATGCTTTTACGGGCATCATAAACAGGAGGAGGACAAGAGAAAATAGACAAAATCAGGAAGCGTATACCCATGTGTGGGTGTGAAAAGGTGCATGGGAATACACCTCCCAAGAAAAGACACTGGATTTGAGTTTATGTTATGCTGCTATCATTCGGTGGTGTTGAGAAGTCTGGCCCAATCCAGCCCTTATTCATTTTTATAAGAGTCAGCCTGACAGCATTTTCAGTTGACAGGCGGATGCGCTTATCAGTTATAATTCCACCAGTGGCACTAAAAACCCGCTCTGATAAAACTCTAGCGGCAGAGCAGGCCAGGACCGGCAATGCATAGAGAGCCAGTTCATTCCAGGTATCCAGCTTGGATACCCAATAATTATAAGGCACAGCGGAATCACAGAAGACATTGGTACGGTCGGCAAGGTACTCCATCAGCATCTTCCCAAACTTTGCACTCCTTGTGAGAATACCCCGCGCCTCAGGGCCTGTGCGATGGGAGGGTCTGAGAAAACTCTCACACAACTTTGACAGTGTTCCCCTGCCTCTGCTGGATTGAAGTTGTGTCTCTCTCGCCTGTACTCCTTGGTTGTCCAATGTAGTGTGCCCTCTGCCGCCAGCGGTTTCAGATGGGAATTTCTTTAATAGTTCCGCAACAAGGGCCTTCTGGTACAGCTTCATTTCTGTAGACCTGTCCGCTTCAGGAATAAGAGATATAAAGTTCTCCTTGTAGCGTGGGTCTAGAAGTGTCACCAACCAGTAATGACTGTCACCCAAAATTTTGAGAACGTGAGGGTCATGGGAAAGGCAGCGTAACATAAACTCAGACATGTGTGGCAGACTACTAACAGGCAAGACTTCCGCATCCTCACCAAGAGGATGACTGACCATGCTCTCCTCCTCCTCCTCCTCCTCTCTGTCCTCTGGCCATCCACACTGAACAGACGGTATGACAGCTGTGCAGGTAGTACCGTCTATAGTGCATGAAACTAGTTCCTGTCCTTCCTCCTCCTCCTCTTCCTCATTGTCACCCAATCCATGTTGGGATAAGATGAAGTTTCGCATGTGTGTAATCACCCTGTATGGTTCCTTGCTCCATCTCATTGTGCTCCGCCTGCAATGTATCCTCTTTGATTGTGATTAGAGAGCGTTTCAGAAAACAGAGAAGTGGGATGGTGGCGCTAATTATGGTGTCATCGCCGCTCACCATCTTGGTGGAGTCCTCAAAGTTTTGGAGGATGGTACATATGTCTGACATCCATATCCACTCCTGAGGTCTTATGTGTGGAGTCTGAACTGAATACCGATGGCCTTGTTGATGCAGTGTAGAGTTCCAACACGTGGGGACATCACACACCAGTCTGTGAGCCGGAAGCTACAAACGCTGCTGAAGCACGGCAAGGGCGGCGGAAACTGTAGCTGACTTTCTAAAATGGGCACACAGGCGGCGTACTTTAACAAGCAGATCCGGCAGCTCCGGGTAGGATTTGAGAAACCGCTGAACTACGAGGTTAAGCACATGGTTCAGGCATGGTACGTGTGTTAGCTCACCTCGCCTCAGAGCCGCCACCAGGTTCCGGCCATTGTCACACACGACCATGCCTGGCTGTAGGTTCAGCAGTGTAAGCCACAGATCTGCCTGCTCTTTCAGAGCTGTCCACAACTCTTCAGCATTGTGCGGTTTTTCAGCTAAGCATATTAGCTTCAGCACAGCCTGTTGTCGCTTGGCCGAGGCAGTGCTGCAGTGCTTCCAGCTTGTGACTGATGAGGTAATTTCGGAGATGGAGGCTGAAGAGAAGGAGGCTGAGGAGGATGAGGTGTAGGAGCTGTAGACTGTGGGGGCAACCCTGATTGACCTAGGGCCCGCAATCCTTGGCATCGGGAGGACGTGTTCCGTCCCAAGGTCCGACTGGGTCCGGCTTCCACTATGTTAACCCAGTGTGCCATCAGCGAGATGTACCGTCCCTGTCCACAAGCACTTGTTCACGTGTCCGTGGTTAGGTGGACTTTACCGGTAACTGCGTTGTTGAGAGCACGGCTAATGTTTTGGGACACGTACTTGTGTAATGCGGGGATGGCACACCGGGAGAAATAGTGGCAGCTGGGGACCGTGTACTGAGGGACGGCCGCCGCCATCAGGTTGCGGAATGCTTCCGTCTCCACGAGCCTAAAAGGCAACATTTCGAGAGCAAGCAGTCGTGAAATGTGAAAATTTAGTAGTGTGGCCTGTGGGGCGTTGGCTGCATATTTGCGCTTGCATTCCAAGGACTGGGGTATGGACAACTGAACCCTTCGCTGGGACAAGGACATAGGCGTGCTTCCTGATCCTGCTACTTGAGAGTGTGCAACGACAGGTGCAGGGCAGGAGGCGTCTTCGCATGCACCATGGACAGGGCATTGGCTTGCATGCACAAAAGCGGAAGAAGCAATGGTGCCACCCGCAGACACTGTTCCTGGACCCTGGGGTTCGGTCCACAAAGTCAGGTGTTTTGCTGCCATGTGCCTGATCATGCTGGTGGTGGTCAGGCTGGTCGTTTTGCCACCCCTGCTGATGCTGGCCTGGAAGATGGTGCAAATGGCCTTTTTGGGGTTATCAGCAAAGTCTTTAATAAACAACCAGACTCGGGAAGACCTTACAGTTGTACTGGCAACTTCCTTCGTGTTGGTGTTACAGGGAGCAGTTGCCTGCCTTCTGTCTGCGGCCACCACACTGCTTCTTCCTGCCTGTTGGGGTGCTCTGACTCCCTCCACCTGTGTGCTGCTGTCCTCGCTCTGCATGTCCTCCTGCCAGGTTGGGTCAGTTACTATATTATCCACCTCCTCGTCTTCCACTTCCGCACCCTGGTCCTCCTTCTGACTTTCTGGCAATTGTGTCTCATTATCGTTCACCTCATGTGACCGTGGCTGCTCAAATATTTGGGCATCGCTACACGCGATCTCCTCTTGCCCCGCTTCAAGTGGACCGGGCAAGAGGCCCGAATCTATAAATGGAAAAGTGAACAGCTCTTCATTGTATCCAAGTGTGGGATCAGTTGTCTCTGGGTTCTTGGCATGGTGGGAGGAAGGAGGATCAGGGTGAGAAATATGCGGTCCAGACTCACGGCTACTGAGACTTGACCGTGTGGAAGACAGGGTGGTGGTGGTGGCTAAGTGACTGGAAGCATTATACGCTATCCAACCAACAACCTTTTGACACTGCTCTGGGTTCAATAGTGGTGTGCTGCGGTCCCCTAGAAATTGGGACAGGAAGGTCAGGCGAGAAGATGTGGGTGTTTATTGTGGCACAATTCCGGCTTGCCCACAGCCTTGTCCTCGGCCTCTGCATGCACCATTACCATCACATCCAGTTCCCCATCCCTTGCCACGTACCTTGCCCATTTTAAATGGAGGACAGTATCTTCCACGCTCACTATAAATGACTGAGTTTGGAGCGAACTAACTTGTATGTGATCCGTGTGATGGAGAAAACAGAGTTTTAAATACCTTGCCTGTAGGTAAGTAGTTTGAACAGAAAACTGCGGTGAATTGCTTCAATGACACACTAAAGGAAATTTTTAATGGAGGCCAGAAATGGCAGTATTTTCTGACAACTTATATGTGATCCGTGTGACGGAGAAAACAGAGTTTTAATTACCTGGCCTGTAGGTAAGTAGTTTGAACAGCAAACTGCATTGAATTGCTTCCATGACACACTAGAGGAAATTTTTAATGGAGGCCAGAAATGGAAGTATTTTCTGACAACGTATATGTGATCCGCTTGATGGAGAAAACACAGTTTTAAATAGCTGGATTTCTAGCGCTCTAATATGGAAAGAACCTGGCTGTATTCTGCAGTGCCAACAAGCAAATGGCGCAGAAAAAATGGTGTTCTCTGGATTGCTTTTTAAGCAAATAATGAGGATTAAGTTCCAAAGAAAAGTATTCCTGGCCCTGAGACCTGGGCCTTTGTATAGAAATATCTAACAGCAGGAGAAGGCAGAATTGGAATGGATCCTCTTGTGCTATATGCACTGCAGTCTGCTATATTCACTGCCTGCCTATACACCCTGCCTGCCTGATATCTCTGCAGATGGATTAGTCCTCAGAAGGACTGTTTGTTAAGATGGATATGTGTAATGTACGTTTTTTCTCCATACACTACCTAATACACAAGCAAATCTGTCCCTGACACAGCAGCAGCTCTCCCTACACAAGCAAATGGCGCAGAATAACGGTGTTCTCTGGATTGCTTTTTAAGCAAACAATGAGGATTAAGATCCAAAGAAAAGTATTCCTGGCCCCTGAGACCTGGGCATTTGTATAGAAATATCTAACAACAGGAGAAGGCAGAATTGGAATGGATCCTCTTGTGCTATATGCACTGCAGTCTGCTATATACACTGGATTAGTCCTCAGAAGGACTGTTTGTTAAGATGGATATGTATAATGTACATTTTTTCTCCCTACACTACCTAATACACAATCAAATCTGTCCCTGATGCAGCAGCAGCTCTCCCTACACTGTCTGATCCGGAGTGACTGTGATGAGCATGGCGGCGCAAGGTCTGATATACATCTGATGATGCTGTGCGGCCAGCCAATCACTGTAATGCCCACAACCAACATGGCTACGGCATTACAGTGCATGGCAGACAATCCCTGCATGTTCATTGGCTCTCTAAAGAGCCAAACATGCAGGGAGGGGACCGGAGTTCCCGCCCGAGCCACCTGGAAATACTCGGCGAGCGCCGAGCATCTCGAGCAGTGAGATGCTCGGGTGAGCACCGAGCAGTAGCGAGCATGCTCACTCATCACTAGATCTAGGATGTGTTATTTGAGTGTTCCCTTTATTTTTTTGGGCAGTGTATATTTATATCTGCATACATATATATATGTATCAGCTAAGGAAATCCAGGGAAATGGCGCTGCCTCAACAGGATGTGATATGAGAGGAAATGAATGTAATAGAGCTATGTGCTCCAAATTGCAGATATTTTAATAAAAGAAACGCGGTAAAATGATTGAAAAAACAATTGTTGTTAGAACTCCATCGGCTTAATCTTCCACTGTCCACCAAGCTGGCTGCAGTCCTAACCACAGTCTATATATTTTAAATTTACCTTTCCTAGCATTGTGCCTCAGCTAGCACAACCTTACCAGGTGAGCATCCTTGCTTCTCACCTGACCTATTCACCACTTGATTTACTACGCTTAGAAAGCGCTACTTTTCTCCCCTGGAAATCCCTTACCTCCACTGTATATATACAACCCCTGGCAAAAATTATGGAATCACCGGGCTCAGAGGATGTTCATTCAGTTTTTTAATGTTGTTGAAAAAAAGCAGATCACAGGCATGGCATATATGAATATAGGCAGGCTGCTATATTCACTGCCTGCCTATACACCCTGCCTGCCTGATATCTCTGCAGATGGATTAGTCCTCAGAAGGACTGTTTGTTAAGATGGATATGTGTAATGTACGTTTTTTCTCCATACACTACCTAATACACAAGCAAATCTGTCCCTGACACAGCAGCACCTCTCCCTACACAAGCAAATGGCGCAGAATAACGGTGTTCTCTGGATTGCTTTTTAAGCAAACAATGAGTGAGTGATTCCATATTTTTTCCCTTTGCTTGTTCTGAAAAAAATTACCCTTACTGAGTACCACATTTTTAACCTTGAATTTTTTTAGTGTTTCTTAAAGCCCTAAAGTTGCCATTTGAAATGACTTTAGCTTTGTGCCATGTCTGTGATCTGCTTTTTTTCAACAACATTAAACAACTGAACGAACACCGAGCCCGGTGATTCCATAATTTTTGCCAGGGGTTGTATATACATATATATATATATATATATATATATATATATATATGTATATATACATATATATATGGTTTTCTCTTACTGTATTTACACTCAGTGTGGTTATGAAGGACATATGAGACAACAGGTGGCGTGTAATATATAATGCACAGGTATGCCTATATGTAAGTATATTAGCTGAGGATGATGTCTAGCTTAAACTTTAACATTATAAATCTCTCAATTTGTATAGACATATGGCTTGAACTCTAGCACATTAAATAGATTAGTAGAGATTTTGGGGTTAGCATAATGTTCACTATGTTCACTATCTAGAAACTACATTTGCAATGTAAAAGGAATCTGTCACCAGCTCTTTGCTATCCCATCTTAGACCAGCATGTTGCAATGGTAGAGACCCTGATTCCAGTGATGTATCACTTACTGGACTGCTTGCTGTAGTTTTGATAAAATCACTGTTTTATCTGCTACAGATCTCCCAGTTCTCTGAATGCTGTGCTCTGTATAACCCTGACCACACCACTGATTGGCAGCTTTCTGAGTACATTGTGAATAGGTAGAAATCTGTCAGTCAGTGTTGGGGACGGGGTTATACAGAGCTCATGAATATTGAGGACTACATGGCAGCAGGTTTACTAGTCCTATAGTTATAATCTCCTGTTAATAAAACTGTGATTTTATCAAAACTACAGCAAGCAGTGAAGTTACACATCACTGGAATTAGGCTCTCTGTCTCAGGTTAGGTGGCCAAAGCCTGATAACAAATGCCCTTTAAATAATGATAGAGCAGAATAAGTAATCAGTTATATTATCATGTGTATTTCAACTTCTATATATCCATACCTTCCAAATTGAGTCATAATTCCTGGGGGAAAGTATGCTGTGTAGCATCCACCTGAGTATTGTTCTTTACACCAGTCTTTTTCTTCATAGTGCACTGGCTATGAAAAAATAATTAGAATAGTTTACAAAATGTAAAACAAAGAGGAAAAATAAAAAGCACCAAACACAACATTCTCATACAGCAGAATCTCGTGAAATGGAATCCACTCATAGAGAGAGTGCTTTCACACTGCGTTTTGTCACATGTTGGTCCCGTCGGGGCTTACGATCAAACAATCCCCCCACTCGCAAAACAGGATTGGAGCATATGCATCGACAGGGCCATAGACTATAATGGTGCCGAGAGAGTCAACGTGCGTTCTAATGTGCATCATTTTGGGCACATGCGTCTACTTCAGACGGACACCCAGATGCAGTCTACTACGGCTGAATGACTGCCTCCAGTAGGCGTACATGTCCAAAAATGGAGAACATCAGAGCGCACATTCACTTTGTTGCCACCATTGTAGTCTATGGCCCCGTTGGCGCATACGGCCAAATCCCCAACAAACGTGTGACAAAGCGCAGTGTGAAAGCAGCCTATCACTTTCTGCCCTTTCACTTTATTTAGGAAAAAAAAGAGGACGTTTTGAGATATTATTTATAACTTTGTGACCTGAAAAATAAACTCACAGGTAACAAGTGTCTTTTTAATGTAATAATCACATCTTTTATTATTTAACTGCAGAATTATTTAAAAAATAGACTGTAGAGAATTTTCTGTCTCTGGATGTGAAACTCCACTAGATACATGAAATCATTACCACTGCCCCTTAACTTAGCGCACATTACAAAAGTAAAATTGTATGTTCTACTTTATTTTGTCATATCTTATTTATTTTTCAGTAGGAAGGAAATAATCACGTTTCTGTCCATTATTGAGGAAAATAAATTACCATATAATTAAATATGTAGGAATCATACAGATTTTATGAAAGTAGTTATATAGATTTAAAGGCAATTTTAAAATACACAGTGATAACCATTTACCGTATGTTATCCCTTAGTGTATTCTAGGATTTTTTACATGCAACACCATAGTCACATTCTGCTTATTGTGTTGGTTTCTTGACTTTGATGTGGGCTCAGATGATACCTGTTATTATTCAGCAGCCAATCAGCCATCATCTAGCCGCAAGTATAGCGGAGCTCCACTCCCGACTGTTCATCTGAAAAATGCCACTGTCAATCTCTGTCAGTGGCACTTTCAACACACCGCCAGGGGTAAAGCAATTGGGCTACCGATGGGTTTTCATGACAACAGGGTTCAATTGAAGATCATTGTGTCGGTCATGATGGTGTTCCTGTGGATTGAAAACTTTACAGGTCTCAGAAAATGGTGACAGAACCCATTTTTTTGGGGAGGGGGGGTTACCATTTTTTTTAAACCTCTTAAATGAAAACTAGCCATGTTTGGTATCATCATAATCATTCTGGTCTGGAGAATCAGATATCCAGGTCATTTTTACCATTATAATAAATGCTGTAAAAACAAAACCCTAAAAACATTGGCAGAATTGCACTTTTTTTTGCAATTTTGTCGCACTTGTAAAGATGTCATATAGCAGTACTATGAAATCTTTGAGGGCTTGAAAAAGGAAAATTATGGCCGAAACGTTGCCTGCTGTGTCTTTCTGTGATGTTTTTAACTGACATGGAATAAAGAACAAGTTTTTATCAAGAACCTGCTGTTTTGGTGCCTCGGCTTTCCTGAACTTTTATATTGCTTTTGCACCTGGCGGGAGGCTCCACCGAGTTGAGCCCAAGTCTATCAATGGTGCATATGAATCTACCTTTGTCTTGGAAAAAGAGATGGAAAAATGGAAGTGAAAAGATAAAAAAAATTGCCTAATTTTGAAGGGATTAAACTTCACCCTTTTCCCACCTTCTTGCCTTCTTGTTAATTAATCAATGGATGTTATGCTCAATGTGATTTTCTCCAAGCCGTTGTGCATATGATGGATAATTTGTAAACTTTGTATAATGTGTTACACTTTGCTATGATTAAAAGCACACAGTGGGTTTGAAACACATAAATTATGTGTTTCTCCTTTAAACTTTTTTTTATTCACTGATGCGATTTTATTGCTGATAGAATAAACTTGGTCTTTTCGGAATTTTTGATCTAGAGCTGGAACTACCTTCTATCTTGTTGTTTAAACTTCACTTCCTTCTTTAATGATTGATTTTATGATTATTTTGCAATTTACATTTATTACATTTGGCAGTAATAACTTACATGCAAAGCTTCTTCAGTTCCCATTACTTTGGCATAATATTCACATATTTTTCTTTTCCTAAGGAGCAAATGTTTGTTAGATCTTGGATTTTAGTTTCTTGTGACTTTCTGAACACATTCTTTTAGTAATTGCATTCATATCTGAACTAAGCATATAAAACAATGATTATCTATGTTACTTTAGATTGGAAACACTAAAGGTTTCTTCTGAGAAGGGTGGTAGGATGAGGCTAATGTGTAGAATGGAAAAATGTGAGTGGGCACAGTATGGACATTGGGTAATGTGGGGGCAGTATAGAGAAGGAACAACATGGGGGAACAGTGTGAGTACACAGTATAGAGGGGACAGTATGCAGAGTGGGGGGGAGTGTGAGGAGGAGGAACAGCCTAAAACATGGGCAGTTTATGGGGAATACAGTGTGAGGGGACAGTGTGAAGAGAGCCCAGTATGGAAAGGAGAGGATAGTGTGGAGGCATTATTTTATAGGAGAGGGCAGTGTAGCATAAGAGGGATAGGATTGATATTATATTTTGTGCAGGCTGCATAGTGAGGGGCAATTATTTAGTAGCGCAACGTAGAGCAGATATTTTTATTCAGTGGCATTCTAATAACACTGTTATTTTTAAGGGTACTGTGTCGGAGTGTGCTGCAGAAGACCAGAGAAAAGACTGCAGAGATTAGCTGTGGATGTGAAAAGTCTTCATGGCATCTGGACAAGATGGAGAAGAAAAGAGAGGGAATGACTCAAATCAGAGAAGATGTCACCTATAAGACAGCTGGATGTATAGTTGTGATACTGCCTGCGTCTCATGAGTACTTTAATTCATGTATGATCTGCAGTCTGATGGTGGCTGATAAGATTCATGTGATACAATTGTATATGGGGCTAACCTGATATTACAATTGATCGCTGTACTAAGCATGATTTCTGTGTTTATGTACTGATGGTAGTTCTGGTGAAGTATTCATCAACTAATGGTAGTTCTGGTGATGTTTTCATGTACTGATGGTGGTTCTGGTGATGCTGTAATTCTGTACTGTTCGTGGTTCTGGTAATGTGTTTCTGTACTAATGTTGGTTCTGGTGATGTATTACTATACTAATTATAGTTTTTATGCTGTATTTCTGTACTGTTTGTGGTTCTGGTGATGTATTCTTGTACTTATGGTAGTTCTCGTGGTGTACCTCTGACTTGACATTACAACTGATTTATGTACTAAGCTTTGTGCTGTAGTCATGTACTGATGGTGGTTCTGGTGCTGTATTCATGTACTGATGGTGGTTCTGGTGATGTATTCCTGTACTGATAGTGGTTGTAATCCTATATTTCTGCACCTTTGGTGGTTCTGTCGATGTATTTATCTACTTATACTAGTTCCGGTGTTGTATTTTTGTCCAGACAATCACCAGAACTACTATAATTGATTGCTGTACTAAGCTTGGTTTTGTATTCATGTACTGATGTTTTGGTGATGAATTTTTGTACTAATGGTGATTTTGGTGATGTATTTCTGTACTGATGATGGTTGTAATGCTGTATTTCTGTACTGCTGGTGGTTTTGATAATGTATTTCTGTACTCTGAGTGGTTCTGGTGATGAATTCCTGTCCTTGAATCTGACCCTGAACACATATAATAATACAAAACTTATCAGATAACGTGATACATTGCTTCATTAATAAAGTATTGTGCTGTCTAACAAGTTAAGGGTTACTACATCTGTATTTGTGTTAGATGAATTAATTATGAAATCAAGCACTGTTACATGCCAAATCCTAACAGCATGTAATATACTCATTCTCAGGTGTCGATTCTGTTTCCTGGTTCCAACATTCATCACATTACAACTCAGATATGATTTTCATACTTACAGTCACGGAACTAGCTTCACTTTTTGCTTTTCTCAATGATTCAGGGACTGTAGTTTTTCACTTAACATTGAGAGAATTAGGAAGAGCAGCTAGTCGAAACGTGAATATATGTATGCAAATCGCATATGAGCAGTCGATTAACATGACAATTACTCAAACCACTTATGCTAATAGCATTTCCAGTCAATCAGAGAACTCACGCGCTCCAACAAGGGCAGAGCCACTGAGTTCAGTGCTACAGACAAACAACAGAGACTGGGATAGGAGCAAAGCTGGTGCTAGAGCCAGGTGGGGTTATACTTAGCTTATTTTTTTTTACCAATACCAATTCTGAAAGGACACAAATCCTTTGAAACAATTTTAAGACTTATCAATATAATATACATTATATTATACCCAAACTAAAAATACCTTTCCTCCTTGCTCAGATTTGCAAACAACGATGCTTTCCTTGACAAAATGAATCTATGAAAAAAATTACAATTAAATAGAGCAATTGAATGTAAAAATAATTTTTAGATTAACTTTCCATATTTTTGTTGCGTGTCAAATTAGAAACAGTCAAGGACCTATATGTTTAGTACCTTAATGCTGCATGACAGATATATACATCATTGAGTGGGTCAGAGTGTGTGAAGGAGGATTTTCACATACGAATGCTATCTATGATTTTCCGTGATGGCAGTCATACCTGTGATAGTCTATCCAGATAGCCATTCACATGTCTGAGATTTTTCATGGAGCGAGAAGTCGGCGGAAAATCGCAGAGACATGTCCGATTTTGATTTGAGGGTTGGATCAATGTATGTGAATGAGCCCGTGAAAAAGAATCGGACCGAATTTGGATGACATCCATGTTCAGTCCAATTTTCATGGACTGTCAGAATGAAGAAGGTGGAGATTTTTTTTTTTAATTTCTCCAGACGAGAAAATCTGATGACACTCGTATCACATTCTGATCAAACTGTGATCAGAGTCTGGTCAGATTTATCGGTCCTTTTTTCTCTTATGTGGGAAATTCTGATGTTTAATGAGGCCTTAAGTTGATTGCTAAGAGTCATGGAAAGAGGCATAATGTCACTTGCATGTAGTTAAAGGACCTTTCTAATAAGTACAAACTGTATTTCAAGATTACTACAAAATAATAAAAGTTATAAAATCTGTATGTAGATATTTTATGTTACATTTAGGCTTGTGTTAAATTATTGAAATGATTATTTAATGTTGTATACAAATTGCCTCTTCAGAGTTTTATATTGTGCATTTTGTAGCTTCAACCTATACTTCAAAGGTTGAAATGATTTCACTACTTATTAATCCATACCCTATGATAGCAGGTACAGAACCATCAGGCTTAGTGTCATCCAGCGTGAATCCTATTGGTGTATCTTCATCTTCAATCATCATACATCCACAGCATCCTTATTAGATATAGAAAAAAAGGAATACAGAGTTTATTGTATTAATAAAATTCCATATATGAATCCTTTGATTTCACAGAAATGTAATCCTTTTCATGAATGAATTACCTGCTCTACAAAGCACATGATAAAACCTAAAACAGCATGGGTTTCACCATGTGCTCTGTCAGCCTCCATTTACCCTGTCCTTGTATGAAACCCAGACAGTGTAATAAATACCTATCTGTATTTGCAACATAAATTCTATAATCATGTTCATTTTTTTTGGTATTCCTTGATGGGATTCTTAGACAGTAAAGACCTGAACATGCACATAATAACCATAATTTCAACTCCTGAGGAAGTCCATTCTGGGTGTTGGCACTAATGAAGTATTATTACTGGAGGGAGCACTAATGGGGCATTATTTCTGGAGGAGGAATAATGAGGCATTAACTCTGGAGGGGGCACTAATGGAATATTATTACTGAATGGCCCACTAATGAAGCATTATTTCTAGAGGGGGCACAATGGAGTATTAGTGGAGGGGGACTAATAGAACATTAGTACTTTCAGGGCTATTAATGGAGGGGAACTAATGGAGCATTATTTCTGGAGGGGGCACCAATTGAAAATTACTACTGGAGAGGGCACTAATGGGGCATTATTTATATAGGGGGAATAACGGACATTAATTCTGGACAGTGGGATGGGTAGTTTTTAACCCTAGAATGCATACCTGGGGCCTCGTAGGCCCGCCCTGTTAATTGTTTTCCATTTTCTGCAAGATTACTTTCGTTAGAATTTTGAAACTCTAGGTATTCCTCAGGTATATAGTTGTTTGTCATTTCCAGTTGTTCATTTATTTTTATGTTACAGGCATTTTCGGTATAACAACTCTTTTTTGAAAATACCCATTTTATGGTCATGCGTTCTAGAATCAACAGTGGGATGTGTAGTTTTGTTTGGTTTTTGGAATATGTGTAGATGATGCTGGAAATGTTTCTGTGTTACAAAATCTGCATAGAAAAGTCATCAAGAAGTCATCATGACAATTTGAGCCGGTTGGAAAAATCAAGAAAAGTGGATAACTCCAATAAGAAAAAACATCGGCTGTAAGTCACTATATAATACTGTACTGTAATCCCTTACACAGTCTGCAGATGCAGTATTTTTACACTCAATAGTCTATGCGAGGTTTTTTTCCTAATAGTTTGGTTGTGTAATTTAATCACTCTCTAGTGGTATATACAGTTATATGAAAAAGTTTGGGAACCCCTATTAATCTTAAGCTTAATGTTTTAACAAAATTGGTGTTTTTGCAACAGCTATTTCAGTTTGATATATGTAATAACTGTTGGACACAGTAATGTTTCTGCCTTGAAATGAGGTTTATTATACTAACAGAAAATGTGCAATCTTGCATTCAAACAAAATTTGACAGGTGCATAAGTATGGGCACCCTTATCATTTTCTTGTTTTAAATACTCCTACCTACTTTTTACTGACTTACTAAAGCACTTTTTTTGGTTTTGTAACCTCATTGAGCTTTGAACTTCATAGCCAGGTGTATGTAATCATGAGAAAAGCTACTTAAAGTGGCCACTTGCAAGTTGTTCTCCTGTTTGAATCTCCTCTGAAGAGTGGCATCATGGGCTCCTCAAAACAACTGTCAAATGATCTGAAAACAAAGATTATTCAACATAGTTGTTCAGGGGAAGGATACAAAAAGCTGTCTCAGAGATTTAACCTGTCAGTTTCCACTGTGAGGAACATAGTAAGGAAATGGAAGAACACAGGGACAGTTCTTGTTAAGGCCAGAAGTGGCAGGCCAAGAAAAACATCAGAAAGGCAGAGAAGAAGAATGGTGAGGTCAGTCAAGGACAATCCTCAGACCACCTCCATAGAGCTGCAGCATCAACTTGCTGCAGATGGTGTCACTGTCATCGGTCAACTATACAACGCACTTTGCACAAGGAGAAGCTGTATGGGAGAGTGATGCGAAAGAAGCCGTTTCTGCAAGCACGCCACAAACAGAGTCGGCTGAGGTATGCAAAAGCACATTTGGAGAAGCCAATTTCTTTTTGGAAGAAGGTCCTGTGGACTGATGAAACCAAGATTGAGTTGTTTGGTCATACAAAAAAGGCGTTATGCATGGCGGCAAAAAAAACACAGCATTCCAAGAAAAACACTTGCTACCCACAGTAAAATTTGGTGGACGTTCCATCATGCTTTGGGGCTGTGTGGCCAATGCCGGCACCGGGAATCTTGTTAAAGTTGAGGGACGCATGGATTCCACTCAGTATCAGCAGATTCTTGACAATAATGTTCAAGAATCAGTGACAAAGTTGAACTTACGCAGGGGATGGATCTTTCAGCAAGACAATGATCCAAAACACCGCTCCAAATCTACTCCGGCATTCATGCAGAGGAACAATTACAATGTTCTGGAATGGCCATCCCAGTCCCCAGACCTGAATATCATTGAACATCTGTGGGATCATTTGAAGAGGGCTGTCCATGCTCGGCGACCATCAAACTTAACTGAACTGGAATTGTATTGTAAAGAGGAATGGTCAAAAATACCTTCATCCAGGATCCAGGAAATCATTAAAAGCTACAGGAAGCGACTAGAGGCTGTTATTTTTGCAAAAGGAGGATCTACTAAATATTAATGTCACTTTTCTGGTGAGGTGCCCATACTTATGCACCTGTCAAATTTTGTTTGAAGGCAGATTGCACATTTTCTGTTAGTACAATAAACCTCATTTCAAGGCAGAAACATTACTGTGTCCAACAGTTATTACATATATCAAACTGAAATAGCTGTTGCAAAAACACCAATTTTTATAAAACATTAAGCTTAAGATTAATAGGGGTGCCCAAACTTTTTCATATAACTGTATATAATGTCATGATGTTAAAAAGAGAACATAATGAGGCAAATGGTAACTGTGGTATGGTGAAGCAGGACTACTTTTAGCATTATTTTATTTTAACATTTACATCATCTATTATTTCCTGGATAAGAATAAAACAAGACAATTCGTTTTTTTTAAGAAATAGGCTGCGTCAATTTTATCCAGTTAACCACAATTATATGGTTTGTTCAATATTGATACATGGTCTTAATAGAGTTTTTGTAACTTTACTGGCAGGTTATTTGCTTTCTTACTCAATTTTCTCTATTAGATTGCAAACCCTCTGGAGCCAGAACTAATGAGAGTCATCACAAACTGTGTGCAGTGCTGAAGAATATGTTGAATCTATATGACGCGCACCCTGGGCCTGTGTCGTGCGTGCACGTGTGTGCGGGGAATACCCGGAGCCGGATTGCTGGGGGTTGTAGTCTCCGTGGCGCTGACCCGGTCCGTGCCCAGGGCGGTCAATTCAGTGGCAGTCTTAGTATTATGATAAGGTCCGACTACGCCACCCGTGGATTGCGGTGAATGGGGACCGCCGCTGCAAAGCAGACCGCTGAGGCCGGTGTTATGTGTGCAGCTAAGAATGGGATGACTCCCCACGGGAGGAGTACAGACTCAGGGCAGTTAGCGTGGATGATGGGAGCGATGGTGGAGATAGTCCCAATACCAATAGTGCCGGAGGAGCAAGAAGTCACAGACAACGTGTTGCAATCCAATGTCCTTTACTCACTGTTTGTATTCTCCAGGTCACTCTCGCGAAGCAGTGACCACCCAAGCCGTGCTGCATCCACCAGGCAGGGGACTCGGTCAACTCCCAGGTCTTTCTGGAGTATGTCTCAAAGCTCCCTTCCGTCCTTTCTCTGGCTCGTGCCCCACCAGTGACCAAGCTTATGTCCAGCTCCCGCGGGCCTTCTCTTGGGGGGCTACGTGCCCATGTCCCTGACTCTATATGGTATGCCTTCCTAGCAAGGTGTAGCGAGGCGTCGCACCAAGGGCTGGTCACGACCTCCGGCTCTTGGCTGAAGATGATTCGCTTCCACCAATTTGGGATCCGGTACCCTGTTCTGCCAACCCGTCACCCGCAATCTCCTGGGTAGTGTTGAGCATTCCGATACTGAAATATCGGGTATCGGCCGATATTCGCTGTATCGGAATTCCGATACTTAATTCCGATACTTTTGCAATATCGTATACCGGAATCGGAAGTTCCCATAATGCAATGAGCCATTTTCATTTTATTCAGCCAATGAGGATCCTAAGAAGTGTGGGCACATCCTGTTAGGCATGTAGGCATCTTAACTAATGGCATGGCTGTGATTGGCTGCTGAAATGATGTCATGATGCACTATAAAAGCCGCCGCCGCCATTTTGAGCTCACTCTGCTGTGAATTCAGTTAGGGATAGGACGCTGTTGTTCTGAGGGACAGTTTTAGCTACCTATTTGCTCTATACTGCTTTACCCAAGCTACTTTCTAAATCACTGTGCCTTGCAGCGCTAGTGTACAGTTCTCTGTGCTGTTCACCGCTGTCTGCAAGGTCTATGTGTGTGAGTGCCGCTCACCCTGTAGTGTGTGCTTCAGCCACGTCTGGTTGTAGTGCACTCAGTGTGTGTCACTGCCTCATACATTGTCCTTTTTTGCCAATTCATAATTTTTCCTGATATCTCCTATTAGTGTGGTGGTTCCATCTCTATTCAGCTAAATTGGTTCCAAACACACTATATAGGAGTAGATAGAGAATTTTTTTTCCGTCTTGCAGCACTAGTGCACAGTGCTCTGCATCTGTACTGTTCACCGCTGTCTGCAAGGTCTGGTGTGTGAGTGCAGCTCACCCTGTAGTGTGTGCTTCAACCACGTCTGGTTGCAGTGCACTCAGTGTGTGTCACTGCCTCATACATTGTCCTTTTTTGCCAATTCATAATTTTTCCTGATATCTCTTATTAGTGTGGTGGTTCCATCCGTATTCAGCTAAATTGGTTCCAAACACACTATATAGGAGTAGATAGAGAAATTTTTTTGGTCTTGCAGCGCTAGTGCACAGTGCTCTGCATCTGTACTGTTCACCGCTGTCTGCAAGGTCTGGTGTGTGAGTGCAGCTCACCCTGTAGTGTGTGCTTCAACCCCGTCTGGTTGTAGTGCACTCAGTGTGTGTCACTGCCTCATATATTGTCCTTTTTTGCCAATTCATAATTTTTCCTGATATCTCCTATTAGTGTGGTGGTTCCATCCGTATTCAGCTAAATTGGTTCCAAACACACTATATAGGAGTAGATAGAGAAATTTTTTTGGTCTTGCAGCGCTAGTGCACAGAGCTCTGCATCTGTACTGTTCACCGCTGTCTGCAAGGTCTGGTGTGTGAGTGCAGCTCACCCTGTAGTGTGTGCTTCAACCCCGTCTGGTTGTAGTGCACTCAGTGTGTGTCACTGCCTCATACATTGTCCTTTTTTGCCAATTCATAATTTTTCCTGATATCTCCTATTAGTGTGGTGGTTCCATCTGTATTCAGCTAAATTGGTTCCAAACACACTATATAGGAGTAGATAGAGAATTTTTTTTCCGTCTTGCAGCACTAGGGCACAGTGCTCTGCATCTGTACTGTTCACCGCTGTCTGCAAGGTCTGGTGTGTGAGTGCAGCTCACCCTGTAGTGTGTGCTTCAACCACGTCTGGTTGTAGTGCACTCAGTGTGTGTCACTGCCTCATACATTGTCCTTTTTTGCCAATTCATAATTTTTCCTGATATCTCCTATTAGTGTGGTGGTTCCATCCGTATTCAGCTAAATTGGTCCCAAACACACTATATAGGAGTAGATAGAGAAATTTTTTGGTCTTGCAGCGCTAGTGCACAGTGCTCTGCATCTGTACTGTTCACCGCTGTCTGCAAGGTCTGGTGTGTGAGTGCAGCTCACCCTGTAGTGTGTGCTTCAACCCCGTCTGGTTGTAGTGCACTCAGTGTGTGTCACTGCCTCATACATTGTCCTTTTTGGCCAATTCATAATTTTTCCTGATATCTCCTATTAGTGTGGTGGTTCCATCCGTATTCAGCTAAATTGGTTCCAAACACACTATATAGGAGTAGATAGAGAAATTTTTTTGGTCTTGCAGCGCTAGTGCACAGTGCTCTGCATCTGTACTGTTCACCGCTGTCTGCAAGGTCTGGTGTGTGAGTGCAGCTCACCCTGTAGTGTGTGCTTCAACCCCGTCTGGTTGTAGTGCACTCAGTGTGTGTCACTGCCTCATACATTGTCCTTTTTTGCCAATTCATAATTTTTCCTGATATCTCCTATTAGTGTGGTGGTTCCATCCGTATTCAGCTAAATTGGTTCCAAACACACTATATAGGAGTAGATAGAGAAATTTTTTTGGTCTTGCAGCGCTAGTGCACAGTGCTCTGCATCTGTACTGTTCACCGCTGTCTGCAAGGTCTGGTGTGTGAGTGCAGCTCACCCTGTAGTGTGTGCTTCAACCCCGTCTCGTTGTAGTGCACTCAGTGTGTGTCACTGCCTCATACATTGTCCTTTTTTGCCAATTCATAATTTTTCCTGATATCTCCTATTAGTGTGGTGGTTCCATCTGTATTCAGCTAAATTGGTTCCAAACACACTATATAGGAGTAGATAGAGATTTTTTTTTCCGTCTTGCAGCACTAGTGCACAGTGCTCTGCATCTGTACTGTTCACCGCTGTCTGCAAGGTCTGGTGTGTGAGTGCAGCTCACCCTGTAGTGTGTGCTTCAACCACGTCTGGTTGTAGTGCACTCAGTGTGTGTCACTGCCTCATATATTGTCCCTTTTTGCCAATTCATAATTTTTCCTGATATCTCCTATTAGTGTGGTGGTTCCATCCGTATTCAGCTAAATTGGTTCCAAACACACTATATAGGAGTAGATAGAGAAATTTTTTGGTCTTGCAGCGCTAGTGCACAGTGCTCTGCATCTGTACTGTTCACCGCTGTCTGCAAGGTCTGGTGTGTGAGTGCAGCTCACCCTGTAGTGTGTGCTTCAACCACATCTGGTTGTAGTGCACTCAGTGTGTGTCACTGCCTCATACATTGTCCTTTTTTGCCAATTCATAATTTTTCCTGATATCTCCTATTAGTGTGGTGGTTCCATCCGTATTCAGCTAAATTGGTTCCAAACACACTATATAGGAGTAGATAGAGATTTTTTTTTCCGTCTTGCAGCACTAGTGCACAGTGCTCTGCATCTGTACTGTTCACCGCTGTCTGCAAGGTCTGGTGTGTGAGTGCAGCTCACCCTGTAGTGTGTGCTTCAACCACGTCTGGTTGTAGTGCACTCAGTGTGTGTCACTGCCTCATATATTGTCCCTTTTTGCCAATTCATAATTTTTCCTGATATCTCCTATTAGTGTGGTGGTTCCATCCGTATTCAGCTAAATTGGTTCCAAACACACTATATAGGAGTAGATAGAGAAATTTTTTGGTCTTGCAGCGCTAGTGCACAGTGCTCTGCATCTGTACTGTTCACCGCTGTCTGCAAGGTCTGGTGTGTGAGTGCAGCTCACCCTGTAGTGTGTGCTTCAACCCCGTCTGGTTGTAGTGCACTCAGTGTGTGTCACTGCCTCATACATTGTCCTTTTTGGCCAATTCATAATTTTTCCTGATATCTCCTATTAGTGTGGTGGTTCCATCCGTATTCAGCTAAATTGGTTCCAAACACACTATATAGGAGTAGATAGAGAAATTTTTTTGGTCTTGCAGCGCTAGTGCACAGTGCTCTGCATCTGTACTGTTCACCGCTGTCTGCAAGGTCTGGTGTGTGAGTGCAGCTCACCCTGTAGTGTGTGCTTCAACCCCGTCTGGTTGTAGTGCACTCAGTGTGTGTCACTGCCTCATACATTGTCCTTTTTGGCCAATTCATAATTTTTCCTGATATCTCCTATTAGTGTGGTGGTTCCATCCGTATTCAGCTAAATTGGTTCCAAACACACTATATAGGAGTAGATAGAGAAATTTTTTTGGTCTTGCAGCGCTAGTGCACAGTGCTCTGCATCTGTACTGTTCACCGCTGTCTGCAAGGTCTGGTGTGTGAGTGCAGCTCACCCTGTAGTGTGTGCTTCAACCCCGTCTGGTTGTAGTGCACTCAGTGTGTGTCACTGCCTCATACATTGTCCTTTTTTGCCAATTCATAATTTTTCCTGATATCTCCTATTAGTGTGGTGGTTCCATCCGTATTCAGCTAAATTGGTTCCAAACACACTATATAGGAGTAGATAGAGAAATTTTTTTGGTCTTGCAGCGCTAGTGCACAGTGCTCTGCATCTGTACTGTTCACCGCTGTCTGCAAGGTCTGGTGTGTGAGTGCAGCTCACCCTGTAGTGTGTGCTTCAACCCCGTCTCGTTGTAGTGCACTCAGTGTGTGTCACTGCCTCATACATTGTCCTTTTTTGCCAATTCATAATTTTTCCTGATATCTCCTATTAGTGTGGTGGTTCCATCTGTATTCAGCTAAATTGGTTCCAAACACACTATATAGGAGTAGATAGAGATTTTTTTTTCCGTCTTGCAGCACTAGTGCACAGTGCTCTGCATCTGTACTGTTCACCGCTGTCTGCAAGGTCTGGTGTGTGAGTGCAGCTCACCCTGTAGTGTGTGCTTCAACCACGTCTGGTTGTAGTGCACTCAGTGTGTGTCACTGCCTCATATATTGTCCCTTTTTGCCAATTCATAATTTTTCCTGATATCTCCTATTAGTGTGGTGGTTCCATCCGTATTCAGCTAAATTGGTTCCAAACACACTATATAGGAGTAGATAGAGAAATTTTTTGGTCTTGCAGCGCTAGTGCACAGTGCTCTGCATCTGTACTGTTCACCGCTGTCTGCAAGGTCTGGTGTGTGAGTGCAGCTCACCCTGTAGTGTGTGCTTCAACCCCGTCTGGTTGTAGTGCACTCAGTGTGTGTCACTGCCTCATACATTGTCCTTTTTGGCCAATTCATAATTTTTCCTGATATCTCCTATTAGTGTGGTGGTTCCATCCGTATTCAGCTAAATTGGTTCCAAACACACTATATAGGAGTAGATAGAGAAATTTTTTTGGTCTTGCAGCGCTAGTGCACAGTGCTCTGCATCTGTACTGTTCACGGCTGTCTGCAAGGTCTGGTGTGTGAGTGCAGCTCACCCTGTAGTGTGTGCTTCAACCCCGTCTGGTTGTAGTGCACTCAGTGTGTGTCACTGCCTCATACATTGTCCTTTATTGCCAATTCATAATTTTTCCTGATATCTCCTATTAGTGTGGTGGTTCCATCCGTATTCAGCTAAATTGATTCCAAACACACTATATAGGAGTAGATAGAGGAGCCTTTCTGCAGCATTGGGCCCTGCAGCCCCAGCCAGATTAGTATTAGCCTATTTTTTGCAGCCTCATCTATTGCATTGTAGGTTACCTTCCTGCATTGTAATAGCTACAAAAAGTTTGTGATACTATCGTTATTACATCTTTAGGCACATCCAGTGTCTTTTTGTGACAAAAAAAAACCTAAATAAAGTTCACCAAACACTCCACTTTACAGTTGTGTAGGCCACATTAGCTCATATTAAAGTCTAGTCCACACTTTATAAAATTAGTGTTTCTTATACCTGTTAGCAGCTGTTCAGGAATAAGCACACTAAGCCCTTAGTACTTTTCTGCCTATCTTTATCAGTCTACCAAGATGAAGAAGGCAGGGAGTAAGGCATGTGGTCGTGGGCGTGGGCGTGGGCGTGGAGTTTCTGCAGGGAGAGGACGTGAGGATTCTGTGCCTGCAGGGAGAGGACGTGGGGATTCTGTGCCTGCTGCGGGCACCAGTGACTCAGCATCCCCCAGTTTTACCAGGGAACAGTCCTTTATGCGCAGCTTTGTAGGAGCTAGTCGTACCCCACTGCTGCGCGAGGACCAAATTGAAGCCGTTGTCGGATGGATGGCAGCTAACGCATCGACTTCAATTAGTTCCAGATCCTCTCAGGTCCTGAGCACTGAAGAGCACCCATCTGTCTCTTCACCACCTGCCAAATTGCCCAGGCAGTCAGAGAGCTCTTGACAGGAGCCATCTCTACTTCTGTTCTCTGAATCTCTTGGCTTGGAAAGAAGGGGCCAGCCAAGCAGAATTCTAGAATTTGAAGAAGAGGTAGTATGCAGTGATGCGCAACCGTTTTGTCTCTCTGAATCTGAAGAGGCGGGTGGGCCAGTGCCTATGGTCAGCAGCACACCTCAGTACGCATCTGATGATGAGACTCAGGTGCCACTTTCTGGTGTGTACTGTGCTGTCGAGACTACCCAGGAGAAGCAGTTGTTTGAAGAGGGTGGTGTAGATGATGAGGTCCTTGACCCATCATGGCGTGAGGGACAGGAAGGTGGTGGGAGCAGCTCTGAGGAAGAGATTCCCCGAACGGCCCAAAAAGGAGGGAGAGGGAGGGGGCAGACTTGGTTGCCTGTAGCCTCCACTTCGGCACCCATTAGGAGCATGGCTCTTCCAAAATCCAAAGCGGGCGCTCCCAAGACTTGCAGTGCCTGGTCCTTTTTTGACACAGTTGCAGATGACATTTGCTTTGTCAAATGCAAGCTGTGTAATCAGAAGGTGAAAAGAGGGAAAAGTGTCAGCAACCTCAATACCACAAATATGTGGAAACTTGTGCGGACCAAGCACGTGGTGGAGTTACAAAAACACACTGAAGACCTAGGCCAACCTACAGCGCCACCTACCACCTCTTCAGCTCGTGTTGTAGCCTCTTCCTCCAGCTCACACACAGCTGGTTCGGCTTCCTCACAGGATCGCCATGGAAGAATCTCTGGCACTGTTGCACAGAGACACAGTGTAATTGCACCCACAGCACCACTTTCCCAGTCATCCTCACACTCCCAGGCCAGTCTACAGCCATCGTTAGCACAGGCATGGGAGAAAAGGCGCCCATACTCGGCAAACCACCCCCGAGCACAGGCTCTGAATGCTGGCATTGCTAAACTACTGGTCCTTGAAATGCTATCATTCAGGCTGGTGGAGACTGACACATTCCGTAACTTTATGGCATTGGCAGTCCCACAATACAACGTGCCCAGCCGCTTTTATTTCAGCAGGCAAGCCGTCCCTGCCCTGCAACATCATGTGGAGGGAATAATTAAACATGCGCTACAAAACGCCGTCAGTAGCAAGGTCCACCTGACCACTGATGCGTGGACCAGTATGCATGGACAGGAACGATACCTTTCCCTCACTGCCCATTGGGTAAATGTTGTGGAGCCGGGTACAAATCTTGAGAGTGGCGCTGTACGTGTTCTGCCAACTCCAAGGATTGCAGGAATCCAGTCTGTACACATTGATTCCTCCTCATACTCCAGTTCCTCTGAATCAGCGCTGCCGTCACGGTCTACCTCCACATCGACCCGTGAACGGTTACCTGTTATGATGACCGATATGAGCACAGCCGTGGCCAAACGTCAACAGGCCGTATTAAAATTAATTTCTTTGGGGAATCGAAGCCACACAGCGCAGGAGCTCTGGAATGCCATCAAGCAGCAGAGCGACGTGTGGTTTGTGCCAGCGAATCTCCAGCCAGGCATGGTAGTGTGTGACAATGGCCGAAATCTGGTGGCAGCTCTGGGCCTAGGCAACCTCACTCACATCCCATGTCTGGCACATGTGCTCAACTTGGTCGTGCAGAGTTTTTTGAGGGACTATCCGGATCTTGATGCACTGCTTCACAAGGTCCGCATAGAGTGCGCTCACTTGCGGCGTTCCAGCAATGCAAGATCACGCATTGCAGCTCTGCAGCGCCGATTATGTCTTCCGGAACATCGCATCATATGTGACCTACCCACCAGGTGGAATTCAACGTTACATATGTTGGAGAGGTTGTGTGAGCAGCAGGCAGCAGTAATGGAGTACCAGCTGCAGCAGGCGCAAACAAGTCGCAGTGCGCACCGTTCACACTTCACCACCACTGAGTGGGTCTCTATGAAGGACATTTGCCACGTTTTGCGTGCCTTCGATTATTCCACGCGGATGGTGAGTGCAGATGATGCACTAGTCAGCATGACTATCCCCCTTATCTGCCTGCTTGAAAAAACACTGCAAGCACTAAGGGACGAGGTTTTGGAAGAGGTGGAGGATGAGGAGTCACAAATGCCATCTGCTTCTCTACAGTCTGCGCAACGTGGTTCCTCACAAAGGCCTAGGCAGGGTACACTTTGTGAGGAGGATGAGGAGGAGTCAATGGATGAGGAAGACATCTGTCCAGAGGAGGGAGGTACACAATGCTCTAGTAGTCAGTATCTAGAGCGAGGGTGGGGTGATGCAGAGCAGGCAGAGATCACGCCTCAAGCAGGGGACAGCGTTTCTTGGCCAGTTGGCAGTCTGCAGCACATGGTTGATTTCATGCTGCAGTGCCTGAGAAACGACCGCCGCATCGCCCACATTCTCAACACGGCTGATTATTGGGTGTCCACCCTCCTAGATCCTCGCTACCGGGACAACTTACAAAGCCTCATAACACCGTTGAACCGGGAGCGTAAAATGCGGGAGTACCAAGACGCACTGGTGCATTCCATCATGTTCTCCATTCCAACCGAGAGCAGTGCTGCTAGTGCTTTACAAAGCAGCTCAGTGCATCGAGGCAGTGGAGGAAGCTCTGCACAAAGAGGGAGCAGAAGCAGCGCCTCAGCACAAGGCAAGACCAGTATGGCCGAAATGTGGCAAAGTTTTGTGTCCCCGCCGCCACAAATGTCTACACCATCACAGACGGCTCCAGTCAGCAGGAGGCAACGTTTCCGTCAGATGGTGACAGACTACATGTCTTGCCCTCTTAGTGTACTCCCAGACGGCTCTTCTCCCTTCAAGTTTTGGGTCTGTAAGCTGGATACATGGCCAGAGCTAAGTCAGTATGCATTGGAGGTGCTAGCTTGCCCTCCTGCTAGTGTATTATCGGAACGCGTCTTTAGTGCCGCAGGTGGTGTACTAACAGACCGTCGCATGCGACTATCCTCCGATAACGTTGACCGGCTTACTTTTCTCAAAATGAACAAGGCCTGAATCTCTCATGAATTTGCCAGTCCTCTTCCAGAATAAATAATTGTTGGCAAAAGTATCCAGGTCTCCTGTTCTGTTCATGTGTCTACCACCTGAACTGTAATCCCTGAGCTCCAACACCGCCAGTTGGCGCTCGGAAGTGCCGTCTGCACAGTCAACACTTGCTGCCGTGTCATTGGGGTTCAGTAACGTCAGCTGTTCCCCGGCTGTGCGGATGGCAATTTCTCCTGCTCTGTCCACATTCTCACTACTACAGATTTTAAAGTTGCTCCAATTACACCTCTGGCTCCTCTGTTTTCAGTATTATCCCTGAGCTCCAACACCGCCAGTTGGCGCTTGGAAGTGCCGTCTGCACAGTCAACACTTGCTGCCATGCTATTGGGGTTCAGTAACGTCAGCTGTTCCCCTGCTGTGCGGACGGCAATTTCTCCTGCTCTGTCCACATTCTCACTACTACAGATTTTAAAGTTGCTCCAATTACACCTCTGGCTCCTCTGTTTTCATTCTTATCCCTGGGCTCCAGCACCGCCAGTTGGCGCTCGGAAGTGCCGTCTGCACAGTCAACACTTGCTGCGGTGTTATTGGGGTTCGGTAACGTCAGCTGTTCCCCTGCTGTGTTCACGGCAATTTCTCCTGCTCTGTCCATAATCACTGTGCTACTTATTTAAAACTTGCTCCAATTACACCTCTGGCTCCTCTCTGTTTTCATTCTTATCCCTGGGCTCCAACACCGCCAGTTGGCGCTCGGAAGTGCCGTCTGCACAGTCAACACTTGCTGCGGTGTTATTGGGGTTCGGTAACGTCAGCTGTTCCCCTGCTGTGTTCACGGCAATTTCTCCTGCTCTGTCCATATTCACTGTGCTACTTATTTAAAACTTGCTCCAATTACACCTCTGGCTCCTCTCTGTTTTCATTCTTATCCCTGGGCTCCAACACCGCCAGTTGGCGCTCAGAAGTGCCGTCTGCACAGTCAACACTTGCTGCCGTGTTATTGGGGTTCGGTAACGTCAGCTGTTCCCCTGCTGTGCGGACGGCAATTTCTCCTGCTTTGTCCACATCCACTGTACTACACATTTTAAAGTTGCTCCAATTACACCTCTGGCTCCTCTCTGTTTTCATTCTTATCCCTGGGCTCCAGCACCGCCAGTTGGCGCTCGGAAGTGCCGTCTGCACAGTCAACACTTGCTGCGGTGTTATTGGGGTTCAGTAACGTCAGCTGTTCCCCTGCTGTGTTCACGGCAATTTCTCCTGCTTTGTCCACATCCACTGTACTACGGATTTAAAACCTCCTCCAAATACACCTCTGGCTCCTCCGTTTTTAGTATTTACCCTGGGCTCCAATACCGCTAGTTGCTGCTCAGAAGTGCCGTCTGCACAGTCAACGCTTGCTCCAGTGTTATTGGGGTTCAGTAACGTCAGCTGATCCCCAGCTGTGTGTCCGGCAAATTCTCCTGCTTTGTCCACATCCACTGTACTACGGATTTAAAACCTCCTCCAAATACACCTCTGGCTCCTCCGTTTTTAGTATTTACCCTGGGCTCCAATACCGCTAGTTGCTGCTCAGAAGTGCCATCTGCACAGTCAACGCTTGCTCCAGTGTTATTGGGGTTCAGTAACGTCAGCTGATCCCCAGCTGTGTGTCCGGCAAATTCTCCTGCTTTGTCCACATCCACTGTACTACGGATTTAAAACCTCCTCCAAATACACCTCTGGCTCCTCCGTTTTTAGTATTTACCCTGGGCTCCAATACCGCTAGTTGCTGCTCAGAAGTGCCGTCTGCACAGTCAACGCTTGCTCCAGTGTTATTGGGGTTCAGTAACGTCAGCTGATCCCCAGCTGTGTGTCCGGCAAATTCTCCTGCTTTGTCCACATCCACTGTACTACGGATTTAAAACCTCCTCCAAATACACCTCTGGCTGCTCCGTTTTTAGTATTTACCCTGGGCTCCAATACCGCTAGTTGCTGCTCAGAAGTGCCGTCTGCACAGTCAACGCTTGCTCCAGTGTTATTGGGGTTCAGTAACGTCAGCTGATCCCCAGCTGTGTGTACGGCAAATTCTCCTGCTTTGTCCACATCCACTGTACTACGGATTTAAAACCTCCTCCAAATACACCTCTGGCTCCTCCGTTTTTAGTATTTACCCTGGGCTCCAATACCGCTAGTTGCTGCTCAGAAGTGCCGTCTGCACAGTCAACGCTTGCTGCAGTGTTATTGGGGTTCAGTAACGTCAGCTGATCCCCAGCTGTGTGTCCGGCAAATTCTCCTGCTTTGTCCACATCCACTGTACTACGGATTTAAAACCTCCTCCAAATACACCTCTGGCTCCTCCGTTTTTAGTATTTACCCTGGGCTCCAATACCGCTAGTTGCTGCTCAGAAGTGCCGTCTGCACAGTCAACGCTTGCTCCAGTGTTATTGGGGTTCAGTAACGTCAGCTGATCCCCAGCTGTGTGTCCGGCAAATTCTCCTGCTTTGTCCACATCCACTGTACTACGGATTTAAAACCTCCTCCAAATACACCTCTGGCTCCTCCGTTTTTAGTATTTACCCTGGGCTCCAATACCGCTAGTTGCTGCTCAGAAGTTCCGTCTGCACAGTTAACGCTTGCTCCAGTGTTATTGGGGTTCAGTAACGTCAGCTGATCCCCAGCTGTGTGTCCGGCAAATTCTCCTGCTTTGTCCACATCCACTGTACTACGGATTTAAAACCTCCTCCAAATACACCTCTGGCTCCTCTGTTTTTAGTATTTACCCTGGGCTCCAGCACCGCCAGCTGGTTCTCGGCAGTGCCTTTGGATTAGGTGCCTCCTTCTCGGTATCCAAGTTCCACCAACGTCTGCTGGTCCTTGGTAGTGCTTTCTGGCACAGGTACCTCCTGCTTAGTAACCGAGTTCCAGTAACATCAGCTGGTCCTCGGTAGTTCCATTGGCTCTTGTACCTTCTGCTACCCATCCGGGTTCCAGTACCGTCAGCTGGTCCTCGGTAGTTCCATTTGCTCTTGTATCTTCTGCTACCCATCCGGGTTCCAGTACCGTCAGCTGGTTCTGGGCAGTGTCTTTGGCACGGGTACTCCCTCCTGCCCAGCCTGGTTCCAGCACGCCAGCTGTTTCCGGGTAGTGTCAACGTCACTTTGCCTCCAATGCGTTGTCCTGTCGTGTTGCGGTCGGGTTAGCCGACTCTATGGTGCCTGCAGTTTAGGTGACTCCTATGTGGGCTGCGGGATCTGGCAATGAAGGCTGGTTCCATAGTGCCAATAGGACAAGCACCCCCTGTAGGACTGTGGGTTTTGGTAACCGCGGCCGGCTCGCGGCCTTGAACTTTTTTTTACATGGGTACCTTCTGCTACCCATCCGGGTTCCAGTACCGTCAGCTGGTCCTCGGTAGTTCCTCAGCCTTCTTGTACCTTCTGCTACATTTCCAAGTTCAAGCTTTTTGAAATGGTTCTTGGTAATCACTCTGGATCTCCCTGACGAGGACCCTGAAGACGAGGACCCTGAAGACCAACCCGAAGAAGACGAGGACCCCGAAGACGACGACCCTGAAGACGAGGACCCTGAAGACCACCCCGAAGAAGACGAGGACCCTGAAGACGAGGACCCTGAAGACCACCCCAAAGAAGACGAGGACCCTGAAGACCACCCCGAAGAAGACGAGGACCCTGAAGACCACCCCGAAGAAGACGAGGACCCGAAGACGAGGACCCAGAAGACCAACCCGAAGAAGACGAGGACCCCAAAGACGAGGACCCCCGAAGACGACGACCCTGAAGACCACCCCGATGAAGACCAAGAAGATGACCCTGAAGAAGTTGACCAAGAGGACAAAGAAGAGAAGACAAGCACCAAGATACAGAAGAACAAGAGACAGAAAACCAAGAAGCAGAAATACAAGAAGCTGCAGAACAAAAAGCGGAAGAGCATTAAGCATAAGACTAAAAAACAGAGCAAAAGATAATATCTAAATTATAAGCAGAAGATGACTAAGCAGTGTATGGGGGTGAGTCCGTTCCTCCTCGTGGTGCCCCTGGAAAAGACCTGCTGCTGCAGGCCAAACTGAACGCGGACAAATCCTGTTGTGAATCTTTTGTGATGGGCAGAACGAAAGGTGTAATGTCCAACCTTTTATAGATTACAACTACAGGAATGCCTGTCACAAATAAGAATATGATGAAGAAGAAGAATATGAAGAAGATGAAGAAGAAGAATATGAAGAATGTAAAAAAAAGAATAATACGAAGAAGGTGAAGAAGAAGAAGGTGAAGAAGAAGTGGATGAAAAAGATGCTGAGGATGATGAAGGAGAAAGTGTGGGAAAAGTAAAAAAGAAGGTGAAGAGCATGGAAGTAGTGAAACATAAATATCTGACAAAATATAAAAATACTTAACATAGTTAATATTTCCGTAACTCAAAACATCTTAAAAAAATAGTAATTCCTGCTATTCCATTTGACTGGGCTAAACCTCTATGCCTTTATTGTCTCCCCCACCTCCCCCAATACATTCTACATTATTCTTAGTTGTTTTCCTTCATGTAGAATTAACCTACAAGGAAAGAAAGGGTTTATTTTAATTCCGATATTTATGTCCCATTGACTTGCATTGGTTTCCGGTATCGGAATCGGCGATATCCAATACTTTTTCGGTATCGGTCCGATCCAATCCGATCCGATATTTCCCGATATCGGAAGGTATCGCTCAACACTACTCCTGGGTCCTTAGGGTTCTCTCTTCCTTCTCGTTCCTGAGCCTTTCTGTTTCACTTGTTACTTCTGTTCTGGTCTTGTTCCCTTTTCCTTTCCACTGTTCCTTCTCCTCTCTCTCTCTCTGGCCCCGGCCTCTGTGCTAGGCCTGCCCAGGGAGCAGAGCCCATGCAGCAGCCCTGCTCCCTGCCTTCTCCACTTCTCCTCACAGACTGAACTTCTTCTTCTTTCTCTCGGAGCTAAGATGGTGCCCACCTTTTATACCTCCCTCTGACCATGAGCCCAGGTGACTAGCAACCAATGGTCTCCTTCCTATGCTCAGGACCCAACCCCTATCTGCCCCTACAGCACTGGGTATTCCACCCCCCTCCCCACTCCAGCCAGGGACAGATGCTGTCGTGCCTGCACTTCTGTCTAGTGGGAGCACTGTTGAGCTGTCCCTCGGAAATGGGGTGTGTGTGCTGTATGCAGCCTACTGAGCCCTGATCCATACTCCATCCTTACCCGGGAGTGGGATATCACACCTCTGGATGAGGTGCAATACCTCTGTAGCGACCAAGTCCTTGGGGCGCTACATTCCCCCCTGGTAAAGCACAGCACGTCCTCGGGCTGGAACAGAGCAAAAACAATTCATAAGGTATGCAAAAACTTTTTCAATAACTGCTTACATCAGGAAACAGACACACTTGTACAATTCCCTTCATGGGAAACACTCTGATGAAACACTTTTGGTTATTACTTCCGGAACTCTTTTACCATAAGACACATTATATAACTTTTGCAAGTAAAACATTCTTCAAAAACACATTCTTGACTTCTGGCCGCTGGACAAATTGCGACCAGGTATTCACTGTTCTCAAAGGTGCTTGAGGTAGAGGTGCAGTTTCATTATAAAACCAGTAGCGGGGGGGCGCTTTAAGAAGCGCAACTATTTACAGGATGGCCGCTCTCAGTCCTCGGCCAGGTAGGGAAGGGGATGGCTGTTCTCAGTCCTCAGCCAGGTAAGGAAGGAGGTATCTTGGAAACGGGTAACAGTCTTTTAGCTGTCCAAACGGGGACCACACTTATTAACAGTTCAAAAGAAAAAACAGTCCTTGTACCCTAACGGGTAACTTTGTACAGTTCCTTACTCACGCTACTTTCTTTTAATAGCTATGTCCTCCTTGAGCTCCCTCCTGAGGGTAGTCTTCAGACCCGTCCGGGTCCTCTTGGCTTTCCTCGTACTGGTGGTACTGCAGCTTCTCCTCCGTGAGCCGGTGAACGTGGAGGGCGTACTGTCCCTTGGCACCCATGTGCAGTAGGCCTTGCGGCGGGGTCTGGAGAAGGCCGCTGTTGATGACGCCCGGGGTCAGAGGGTGCGACTTTGGGCCTGGGCGCGGGCTGGTGGTGGCGGTGCCCAAGGCTGGAGGGCTCGGCTGCAGGGCTTGTTGCGGAGTCTGGAGCAGGTCGGTGTCTGCAGCGCCCGGGATCGGCGGCTCCACCAGGGGGCCCGGGAGCAGGCTGACGCTGGCAGCGTCTGGGACAGGGAGACTCCTCTTACCTGCTCCTGCGACCGCTCCTGCATCACGCGTCTTCTCCTGGCGCTGGTCGGGGCCTGCGACGACTGGGGCACTGCCGATGCTGGGCAGCTTAGTCTGCTGCCGGTCCGCCATCTTGCTCTCCGTTCCCGATGTCTTCCTCCCCCCCGATGGACCGCGGCCTACCTTGCGATGATTTTCCTCCGTAGGCCGTGGCTCTGCAGTCGATCGTCGGGGTTGAGGACCTTGCGTCGCGCTCCTGTGACGTCAGCGTCGCTCCCTCTCCCTTCCAGGACCTTACGCAGCGTCAGTGCGTGGGGCGGAGCTTCGGATCTCGCGCGCTTTCGCCGTCCACGCCCCTCTTCTTCCCGCGCGGCATCCCGAAGATGGTGTCCGATGGTGGGAAGTGGCTGCGGATGGCGGGAAGACGGCAGAAGATGGCGGGAAACGACCCAAGATGGCGTCCGATGGCGGAAAACGACCTCGGACGGCGGGAAACTTCTCTGAGCTAAGTGCAAAAGTCTTTTTTTTTTTTCAGGCACGCAATACCCGTTGGGGCGGGTTGGTTTGAATCCTGCCGACTACGCCAAAGTTGACGCGCCCCCTTGGCCAGTGTCGTGTGTGTGGGGAATATCCGGAGCCGGATCGCTGGGGGTTGTAGTCTTCGTGGCGCTGACCCGGTCCGTGCCCAGGGCGGTCAATTCAGTGGCAGTCTTAGTATTATGATAAGGTCCGACTACGCCACCCGTGGATTGCGGTCAATGGGGACCACCGCTGCAAGGCAGACCGCTGAGGCCAGTGTTATGTGTGCAGCTAAGAATGGGATGACTCCCCACGGGAGGAGTACAGCCTCAGGGCAGTTAGCGTGGATGATGGGAGTGATGGTGGAGATAGTCCCAATACCAATAGTGCCGGAGGAGCAAGAAGTCACAGACAATGTGTTGCAATCCAATGTCTTTTACTCACAGTTTGTATTCTCCAGGTCACTCTCGCGAAGCAGTGACCACCGAAGCCGTGCTGCGTCCACCAGGCAGGGGACTAGGTCAACTCCCAGGTCTTTCTGGAGTATGTCTCAAAGCTCCCTTCCATCCTTTCTCTGACTCGTGCCCCACCAGTGACCAAGCTTATGTCCAGCTCCCGCGGGCCTTCTCTTGGGAGGGCTACGTGCCCACGTCCCTGACCCTATATGGTATGCCTTCCTAGCAAGGTGTAGCGAGGGGTCGCACCAAGGGCTGGTCACGACCTCCTGTTCTTGGCTGAAGATGATTCGCTACCACCAATTTGGGATCCGGTACCCTGTTCTGCCAACCTGTCACCCGCAATCTCCTGGGTCCTTAGGGTTCTCTCTTCCTTCTCGTTCCTGAGCCTTTCTGTTTCACTTGTTACTTCTGTTCTGGTCTTGTTCCCTTTTCCTTTCCACTGTTCCTTCTCCTCTCTCTCTTTCTCTCTGGCCCCGGCCTCTGTGCTAGGCCTGCCCAGGGAGCAGAGCCCATGCAGCAGCCCTGCTCCCTGCCTTCTCCACTTCTCCTCACAGACTGAACTTCTTCTTCTTTCTCTCAGAGCTAAGATGGTGCCCACCTTTTATACCTCCCTCTGACCATGAGCCCAGGTGACTAGCAACCAATGGGCTCCTTCCTATGCTCAGGACCCAACCCCTATCTGCCCCTACAGCACTGGGTATTCCACCCCCCTCCCCACTCCAGCCAGGGACAGATACTGTCGTGTCTGCACTTCTGTCTAGTGGGAGCACCGTTGAGCTGTCCCTCGGAAATGGGGTGTGTGTGCTGTATGCAGCCTACTGAGCCTTGATCCATACTCCATCCTTACCCGGGAGTGGGATATCACACCTCTGGATGAGGTGTAATACCTCTGTAGTGACCAAGTCCTCGGGGCGCTACATATACAAGCAGCAGGAAATAAATGCTTACCCATTTTCCTCCAAAAGGCTTCCCTATAATAGACCATGCACTTGATCACAGATCCCATTGGAAGACGATGTATTAGCTGGTTTCTTATTGGTGGCAGCTCTGGATTAAAATGAATCTTTGTGGTCAGTACTGGTGGTATAGCACTGATGACAAATTTGCTCTGAAAGAAAAAAACAAAACAAAAATTTGCACTTTTGTGATTTGTATTATTTCTTCTGCTACAGGGGACTCCATTGTGCCAGTGCTCTATTACTCAACTGAGTGGGGAAAGCACTGGTTCTAGATCACTCTCCTCCCTGGTACCCCGAACCATTTAGTATTTTAACAATTGGAGGGAACTTGTCCTGACTTTACTGATGCCTTGTGTATGAACTTTTAAAGGGATTGTCTGTTTTGGATAAACTGTACTTTTAATAAGGAACATTTAAAAGCAAAGGACATAATGTCACATTCATAGGACTCAAACTCAGCAATCATCAATAATCTGTGGGGAAATCTGGCAATTAGAGATGTGCGAACCTGAACTTAAAAGTTTGGAGTTCGTACCGGACAATTAGTGTACGGTGCTAAACTCCGAACATGGACTTCTACGGGAAGTCCGTTTTAATGTTCGGAGTTCCGGGGGAAGTCCATGAAGAGTAAGAGATAATTTTTTCCAGCTCAAAAGTTCGGGTCTCCATTCTTTTCAATGGGGTTCGGATTCTGGTTCAAGTTTGGGAACTGTTCTGGTACTTTGGAATAAAATTCGGTTCAGGTACCAGAATTCGAGCTTCCATGGGTCCGCTCATCCCTACTGGTAATAAGTTTAGTTTCCAGCAGGGTATAATAACCGCTGTGGCAAATGGTAAAAAAATCTACAAATCTGCCATTGTTTTTTGGCATTTATTGTGAAATAAATTTGATCTGAGAGCATAATTCTTCAGGTCAGTGCTAGAGATGATCAAACTGATTTGATGTTATTCGCATTTATCTCAAAAATTATAAAGTTCATAAAGTCCTGGTGACGCGCCCACTGGGCCGTGTGGGGAACCCGGAACCGGGCCTTTAGTGGGATGCTGGGGGTTGTAGTCTCCACGTGGCGGTGACCCGGTCCGTGGCTCAGGGTGGTCAAACCGAATGGCAGTCTGTTTGTTGTATTTTAAATGTCCGACTACTCCATACGTGGATTGCGGTCAGAGTGAACCGCCGCTGCAGGGCAGACCGCTGAGGCTGGTGTTGTGGATGCAGCAGAGGATAGTATAACTCCCCACGGGAGGAGTATGGCCTCAGGGCAGCAAGTGTGGATGTTGGTGGTGATGGTGCGCGGGAGCAGCAGTAACACACGGAGTCTGTCATGAAATTTAGGGTCTTTACTGTTGGTGGTATTAAGGGACCTGTCCGGAATACAGGTTAACAATGGAGGCCTGGTCAGTCTGAGAGCAACTGTGAAATCCCGCTGGTCAGGGGGAGTTTGTAGGCCTATCGTGCAGACTTCACTCTTTCTTGGCTATCCTGCTGTAGTGTAGTGGTAGCCCACATCTCTGAGTGTACCGTGTTGTTCTCACCCATATGACTGGCGGCTCGGGCCTTCCGTACCTCTCACCCCTCCGGGGTAGTAGTGGTCCCTCTCGTGTGGCTGAGCCTCCGGGCTTCCTTGGGCCAGAGGACTTGAAGTCCCCTGCATGGTGGTTTTCTGCTACTGGGCTTATAACCCTCACAGCCTCGGACTCCAGTGTCCGGCTTTGCAAGTCTCAAGCCAGGATGAGCTCTGCTGGCTCCCCTCCTGGCCTTGTATTCCTCCTCTGCCTACAGGGACTCCTCAGCCTGCTGTTGACCTGTCCCTATTTGCAACTTGTCTGGAACTTGTCTGGCACTTCACTGTCTAACCCCGCCCCAGATCCAGTTTATAAAGGGCAGATTTCTCCCCTCCCTGGACTGAGGCAGGAGGTGCTGCATGCTAATTGTCCCCAACCAGGGAACCTCCCACCTGCTCTCAGACATGACATTGCTGCCACTGTGGCGACCAGACCTGGGGTGCCACATTCCCCCCTAGTGAAATTTAGTACTCCGGGACTAAACACATTTCGCAAAAACGCAACAGGTAATAACAATACAGTAACATATATACAAGAAGTTTAGTCTTTTTAGGTCACGGCGCTCCCGTAACCAGGTGTCCTTGTCACCCATGATGCACTTTGAGGGACCCGTCCCAAACCCTCCACGTAGGCCCTGGGGTGGCTACAGGGCTTTGATGATCCGGGGTTGGACCACGTCTTCAGCCACCTCCACGGGTTTTGTGTTCTGTGGTCGTCTTCAAAGAGGGCACCGTACCAGGTGCAACTATGTACAAGGTACAGTTCCGGCTATTCATTGTCCATAACCTGTTAGACCATAAACCCTGTCGGGTACCTAGAAAAACATAATTAATATTCAGGCAACAAACATAAAACATTTGCAATATGCAAGTATTTATATTACATTTTTAAATTCTCCAGCGAGCTGGTATTTGACCCCTAGTGCTCCTGGTGGACCTACGTAACCTACTGTCTGGTGGTACTCTATTCAGGTCCCCTGTTTCCACCCCTTGTGTAGTGCGTGTGCTCGTGTCTGCAGTGGAGGTGTTTGCAGATGTTACGGGTAGGTTGGGCAGCTTTCTGCGTACTCTTTGGCTCACCACGGGCATGGCAGATTCACTACTAGCAGGGGGTTGATTCTCCTGAGCTGCTGGTACGGAATCGTCTGCCTCCGGGGCCACTTGCTCTTCCAACACTACTTGCTCTTCTGCAGGCCCTTGAGGGGCTGGCTGGAGAAAGGTAAGGACGGGTACCACTATAGCGTTGTTGATTTGTGTCCAGGACCGGGGAAATTCTCCGGGCACTGTACTGACCATTTCTTCCCTTTCCTCTGCGGGTTGAGAGCTATCTTGGTTTTCATCAGCACTTTGCAGCTGCTCGGGACACTTTTTCAGGTGGTCTCTGGAGACAGTGGCGGTTGTCTCTCCTCCATCCTTACTGATAACACACACCTTTGGGTCTTCATGTCTTGAGGGCAGTACGGTGTACAGGTCTTTCTCCCACTGGTCATCCAACTTGTGGAGCCGTCTCTTCCTCTTCAAGACCTGCTCTCCAGGTGCCAGGGGAGCAGCAGGAGCATGCTGGTTGTAATTCCTCTCTTGCCTCTCTCTTGCTTGAGACAGACTTCGCTCCACACTCTCCTGTACTTTCCGGTACTGCTGCTGTCATTCTGTGTCCCAGTCTGCTTCTGGTGAGGTGTCCTCGGGTGTCAGGACTCCCATCTCCAGGTCAATTGTCAGCTTACCAGGCCTTGCTCTCATTAGGTAAGCCGGGGTGCAGTTGGTAGAACCCACTGGGATATGGTAATATAAGTCCACCAGATCTGGCAGTTTCTCAGGCCACAGGCTGCGTTCCTCAAGGGGCAACGTTTTGAGCAGGTCTATTACAACCTGGTTCATTTTCTCACACATCCCGTTGGTTTGGGGGTGGTAAGGCGTTGTCCTTATCTTCTTGCAGCCATACAGGTTGCAGAATTCCTGAAAGACTTCAGCCTCGAACGCTGGACCTTGATCAGTCAACACTTGCTCTGGATACCCGTGTGGACGGCAGAAATGCTGCTGAAAGGCTCTGGTGGCTGTCTGAGCTGTTAAGTCTTTGACAGGTACCACCACTAAGAACCGGGAGCAGTGATCTACGATTGTGAGGGCGTAGACGTATCCCGATCTGCTCGGAGCCAGCTTTACGTGGTCCAGGGCCACCAGCTCAAGGGGCTGCTTTGTGATGATGGGCCGCGGGGGAGTCTTCTGGCTGGCGTGGTCCTTCCTCCTTAGGTTGCACGGGCCACAATCTCTGCACCATCTCTCGATAGCCCCTCTTATGCCTACCCAGAAGAACCGCTCACGCAACAGGAACTCCAGCTTCTTCCATCCAAAGTGCCCTGCGCCGTCATGGTATGCTTCTAGGACCATTGCCGCATCCCGCCTTGGGACCACTACCTGCCAGATCAGCTCATGTGTTCGAGAATTGACGGTTCTGCGGCACAGCCTCCCCTCGTAGAGAAACAGCTTGCTCCTCTCCTTCCACAGCTGTTTGGCCTCTTCTGGAGCATCCGGATCAATGTGGGCATCAGCCTGGGTCAGCATCTCTTTTACCAGGTGGACTGCGGAGTCACTATCTTGTGTCTCTGCCCAACCGTGGTGGGGTAAGGGATTGAACGTAGCGGTAGCAGAGCGCCTCTCCTTTATGCAGTGGGAACACTGGGTGACCCCATGACGGTGGAATGCAGGGAGTTCAATTTCTTCCAGTTATTCTGGATCCTCTCCCCCGTCCTGCAAGTGAGGCATTCTGGACAATGCATCTGCGTTGGCATTTGCGCTCCCTGTCCAGTATTTGATAGTAAATTCATAATTGGACACCCGGGCCATCCATCTCTGCTCTAGGGCACCAAGTCTTGCAGTGTCCAGGTGTGTCAACGGGTTGTTGTCCGTGTACACAGTGAACTTAGAAGGAGCCAGGTAATGCTTGAAGCATTCGGTGACTGCCCACACCACTGTCAGGAACTCTAGCTTGAAGGAGCTATAATTCTCAGGGTTTCTCTCTGTGGGTCTCAGCTTTCTGCTAGCATAAGCAATTACCCGTTCTCTGCCCTGCTGGATCTGGGACAATACGGATCCTAGCCCCACGTTACTGGCG
The DNA here is from genome assembly GCF_046119375.1 of Phyllobates terribilis. Classification (NCBI taxonomy): domain Eukaryota; kingdom Metazoa; phylum Chordata; class Amphibia; order Anura; family Dendrobatidae; genus Phyllobates; species Phyllobates terribilis. Next base: position 746,686,374 of record NW_027362762.1, read on the forward strand.
TCGGTGTGGAGGATAAAAGGCTGGTCGTAATCAGGGTAGGCTAGGATCTCATCCCCCGTGAGGGCCATCTTCAGCTGGCGGAAAGACTCCTCCTCCAGCTTGTCCCACTTAAAGGGCGGCTTCTGATTTTTAGTCTTTGACTGACCTAACAGGAGGTCCTGCATAGGGGCTGCCATTTTGGTGAACCCGGAGATGAATCTTGGTGAATTGGCCGACCAACCCGAGGAACCCCCGCACTTCCTTTATGCTGGAGGGTCTTGGCCAGTCCTTAATCACCGTGATCTTGTCAGAGTCTGGGGCTACTCCGTCAGCACTCACCACATGTCCCAGGTACTGTACTTTTGGCTTCAATAGATGACACTTGGAGGGTTTCACCTTTAGGCCGAAGCCTGCCAGGGCATCGAACACCTCTGCCAGGTGCTTTAGATGGTCCTCATAGGTCTTGGAATACACGATGACATCGTCTAGGTAGAGTAGGACCGTCTCGAAATTTCTGTGCCCCAGACAGCACTCCATCAGCCTCTGGAAGGTCCCTGGTGCGTTGCAGAGTCCGAACGGCATACAGTTGAATTCACTGAGACCCATCGGGGTGGTGAAGGCGGTCTTCTCCTTGTCTGACTCTGCTACAGGAACCTGCCAGTACCCGCTAGTGAAATCCAAAATAGAGAAGAAGTTAGCAGATTTTAATGCAGCCAAAGACTCCTCTATCCTAGGTAACGGGTACACATCTTTGTGTGTTATTCTGTTGACCTTTCTATAATCTACACACATCCTCATCGTGCCATCCTTCTTTTTTACAAGAACCAGAGGAGCTGCCCAGGGGCTACAGCTATCCCTGATCACCCCAGCCTCCTTCATTTCTCGCAACATACCCTTGGCATTCTGATAGTGTGCAGGGGCCACAGGCCGGTATCTCTCTTTTATGAGTGGATGGTCTCCTGTGGGGATTTGGTGTTCTACCCCCTTTACTTGTCCAAAGTCTAGAGGGTGTTTGCTAAAGACCCTTTCGTACTCCTGAACCACCTCCCTGTTTCTGGTGTGGGGGAGTGGAGTCAGTGCCCACGTGCAGCTTCTGGCACCAGTCCTCCATTTGTTTTTTGGAGCCGTTACCTTCCTCTGGGGGAGATGGAGGCAAGGGTTCCACGGCTTTTACAGAGTTTTGGTTAATGGTGAACAATTTGGCTAGAGTGGCATACCGGGGCAAGTGTACTTCTCTTTCCCCAATATTTAGGATGCGGACGGGTACCCTCCCATGGCGGACATCAACCACCCCCCGTGCTGTCAAAATAGTGGGCCTGCTGTCTGAGTAAACGGGTTCTACCATAGCTTGGTAATCTCTACCTCTTAACCCGATTGCAGTCCGGCACCAGATCATCATTTCGCTTTTTGGGGGCATGGCGATAGGGAATGGGTCACTCATCCTAACGCTACCAATCTCACCACCAGACAGTTCTACCTGTTGCCGCTTCATCAGGGCTCTGATTTCCTTTTGTAGGACACGCTGCTGGCTGGAGCTGGCATTCATTGCAACCTGCTGTAAGATAACAATTATCTCTGAAAGACAATTTTCAATAACGTTAGTACCAAAGGTTATTTTAGGGTGACTTTCACAACGGTCAATGTCCACAATAATCAGTCCTTGCGCCGGCAGTTCAACTTTACCAATTTTGATGGTCACCTCCTTGAACCCCACCTGCGGCACGGGCTGACCATTGCTGGCCATGATGCTTAAGTCATTATCTGGGTAACGGGTAATATCCGTGTCATCCCAGTACTGCTTGAAAAGTACATAGGGGATGGTGGTTACCTGTGACCCGGTGTCCAACAGTGCACTCATGGGAATGCCATCCAGTACCACAGGCAAGACCGGTCATCCTCCCACATACTTGTCACGCCAGTTTGACGGGCCTGATGATCTTACACCTGGGGGTTGGCCCTCTGTCCCAGGTTGGGCCCGTTTAAATTACAGTACCTCACAATATGTCCTGGCTGGCTGCAGCGGCGGCAGATGGGTTGTACATCCTGGTTGTAGCGGTCCGTTGGCTTCCCTCTGAACGGTGGGATCCTCTTCTGTCGGCGCCACGGGACGTCCTCCGGACTGGTAGCCAGCTGGATGTTTCCTGGAGAGGATACCTGTAACGACTGCACAGTCCTGGTTAGTGCGGCAACGCTTTTAGTCAGCTCTTGGACCTGATGGTGCAGGTCTGCAGCCGGGTCTTTGCCCAAAGCCTGTGCATCGGCTCCCACAGGCTCTGCAGACAAGGGCGCTGCCTCCTGGTGATAGGTGATAGCAGGGCGCCTATGAGTCACAGCGCCACCTGGTGCCGGTTCTCGGAGCACCCGGATGGCCCTGTCTTTGAACTGTGCAAAGTCTAACTCAGGGTTCTGCATGGCCATTAAGCGTAACTGGGTTGGGTGGGCACTGGACAGCAGACCCTCAATGAATTGTTCAGTCAGCAGTTTATCTGCATTCCGCACACTGTCAGGGTCTACCTGCTTAATGGCTCTCAGGGCCTTTTGCAAATTCAAAGCATAGTCTCTTATACTGTCTTGGGCCCGCTGCTTGCACCCGTAAAATCTCATTTTGATCTCTGCTGAGGTGCGGGTATCAAAAGTGTCCTTTAGACGGGCTAAAATCTCCTTCACGGTCCCCTTGTCCCTGACTGACCAGGACTTTACTTCTCGTTGGGCCACGCCGGTTAACTGGCCTATCTGTATGGTCACTTTTTGTTTTCCGTCAGGGGGTACACCTTGAATAGGCTATACAGTCTCTCTTAAAGTCGCTCAGGGTATGCGACTCCCCTGAGTTCTGGGGCAACCAGGCCGCTCCGGGAATATAAGGCATCGTGAACGGCATTACTGCGGCAGCGGCCGCGCTGGCGGTGACAGTTCCCTCCGCTTCCATCATCCTCTTCCCCCCTAGTTAACCGTGGCCTACCTTCCGTTGCTTTTCTTCTGTAGGCCGCGGTTCCGCAGGCGACCGTCGGGGTTGAGGACCTTGCGTCGCGTCCTGGTGACGTCAGCGTCCGCTCGGCTCCTTTCAGGACTTTGCGCAGCGTCCGTGCGTAAGGCGGGGCTCCAGTTCTCGCGCGCTTTCGTCATCCACGTCCCTCTTCTTCCCGCGTGGCATCCCAAAGATGGCGCCCGATGGCGGGAAAATGGCTGCGGATGGCGGGAAACGGCTGCGGATGGCGGGAAACTCCACCAAGGTAAGTTTTACAGGCTTTCTTCAGGCACGCAGTACCCGTTGGTGGCGGGCACGAAATCCTGCCGACTACACCAAAGTTGACGCGCCCCCTGGGCCGTGTGGGGAACCCGGAACCGGGCCTTTAGTGGGATGCTGGGGGTTGTAGTCTCCACGTGGCGGTGACCCTGTCCGTGGCTCAGGGTGGTCAAACCGAATGGCAGTCTGTTTGTTGTATTTTAAATGTCCAACTACGCCACCAGTGGATTGCGGTCAGAGTGAACCGCCGCTGCAGGGCAGACTGCTGAGGTTGGTGTTGTGGATGCAGCAGAGGATAGTATAACTCCCCACGGGAGGAGTATGGCCTCAGGGCAGCAAGTGTGGATGTTGGTGGTGATGGTGCGCGGGAGCAGCAGTAACACACGGAGTCTGTCATGCAATTCAGGGTCTTTACCGTTGGTGGTATTAAGGGACCTGTCCGGAATACAGGTTAACAATGGAGACCTGGTCAGTCTGAGAGCAACTGGGAAATCCCGCTGGTCAAGGGGACTTTGTAGGCCTATCATGCTGACTTCACTCTTTCTTGGCTATCCTGCTGTAGTGTAGTGGTAACCCACATCTCTGAGTGTACCGTGTTGTTCTCACCCATATGACTGGCAACTCGGGCCTTCCGTACCTCTCACCCCTCCGGGGTAGTAGTGGTCTCTCTCGTGTGGCTGAGCCTCCGGGCTTCCTTGGGCCAGAGGACTTGAAGTCCCCTGTGTGGTGGTTTTCTGCTGCTGGGCTTATAATCCTCACAGCCTCAGACTCCAGTGTCCGGCTTTGCAAGTCTCTAGCCAGGACGAGCTGTGTTGGCTCCCCTCCTGGCCTTGTGTTCCTCCTCTGCCTACAGGGACTCCTCAGCCTGCTGCTGACCTGTCCCTATTTGCAACTTGTCTGGAACTTGTCTGGCACTTCACTGTCTAACCCCGCCCCAGATCCAGTTTATAAAGGGCAGATTTCTCCCCTCCCTGGACTGAGGCAGGAGGTACTGAATGCTAATTGTCCCCAACCAGGGAACCTCCCACCTGCTTTCAGACATGGCATTGCTGCCACTGTGGCGACCAGACCTGGGGTGCCACACTGGCAAATTCAAACAATTTGTGAGTTAAATTTGTGTGAATCACTAAAAAAATCTGATCCACTATTTTTTACACAATACAAAAGGCTGACATAACTTTAAGTGAGACACGGACTTCATCCAAAATTCCTTGAAGTTATCACATCACATTGCATAGCACAGCCAATTAGGAGGGACTATGATAACTTGTATAAAAGCCAAGGCAGGAAATGCAGCAGTCATTTAAAGGTAATTTATAAAAGTGAAAGGATGTCAGTGCTCACAGCTCAGCAATAGATACAATTCTAAAACATTAAACAAATAATCCAATAATATGTAGTATAATTGCAGCAATAAAGAATATGAGTAGTAGTCTGTAAATAGCATAGATATTAAATTGAGCAGTGGAGAGAGAGATAGCAGAGGTGCCAGCTACATCAGTCCCAGACAGTGTGACTGATCAGTGATATTATGTAGCTGGTACAAGTCATGCTGTATTTGAATTACAAGTATCCATTTTTTTGTTCATTCATAATGAACTAGAAAGCAGCAGTAAGACATCACAACAAGTTTTAGATAAAAAAGATATCAAATCATAATCAAAGACGAGGTGCTTGCTTGTCACAAGCGGCTCTACTGAATTTTTAATTTCTTGTACAATTTGTGAATGGTTAAAAAAATTGTTTTTTTATATATACCGGTATATGCAAAAGAAAATTCCCCAAAATTCATACATTAAACTGTGCATGTCACAAAAATGTTTTCTTTGCACATTTCTTTTTATGGAGCCAAATTTTACATCCATGTATGCCATACCAAGAAATTGCCATGTTGCAGGTGGTAGCTTTTTAGCCGCATACCTACCTGTAATTTTTTTATTATGCAATTTTAATGAACGTGGTTGAATTTTGTTAAAAAAATATATAATTTTTTTTAAATGTAGACATTTGACTGTGCATGTCTGTTTTTGCACACCCATTTTACTAGTCCAACTTGACAACAGTACACTCCAGAGCTATGCTGTGGACTGCAGGGCTTTGAACTAGTGTTAAGCGAGCATGCTCGACACTGCTCGGTACTCGCCCGAGCATCTTACTACTCAGGATGTTCGGCGAGCACCGAGCATTTCCGGGTTACTCGGGCGGGTGATCGGGTCTCCGCCCTGCACGTTTGGCGCTCTTTACAGAGCCAATGAACATGCAGGGATTGCCAACCAGTCACTGTAATGCCGCAGCCATGTTGTTTGTGGGCATTACAGTGATTGGCTGGCCGCACAGCGTCACCTCGAGTATTTAAAACCGGGCGCCGCCATCTTGGACACAGTCGCTCCGGATCAGACAGTGTAGGGTCAGTGCTGCTGAGCTAGGGAGAGATTTATACTTCGAAATAGTTAGTGTAGGGTCTCTAAAGCCTGCCAAATCAAACAAACAGTCCTTCTCAGGATTAATATCCATCCCAGATATCAGGCAGGCAGGCAGGCTGTACAGGAGATGCAGTGGTTATACCAGCAAACGCTGCATTACAGTCCTGTGTGCTCCTGTTGGTCAAATTGCTAGACTTATCACAGCGGTCTCAGGGGCCAGGAAAAATTTTTTTTTTTTTCATCTAAATCCTGTATTTTTTTTTTCCTCAGTCAGACTGTCCAAATATGCGTCTTATTAACCTTTTAGTATTCCCCCCCGAAAAAAAAAAAATTGAGCGTGTCTGTGACTGTTCAGACACCAATATATCTGTTTAAAAGAGTCTGGTGTAGGCCAGAAAAATATAACTGTGGTTTTGCAGTTCCATTGGTCAAATCTCTGTATTATCCTGCTTTTGGCATTTTTTGCCTTAAAAAAAAACTGTAATAGTGTCTCCCTGACTGGTCAGACACCAATATATCCGTTTAAAAGAGTCTGGTGTATGCCACATAACTATAACTGTGGTTTTGCAGTTCCATGGGTCAAATCTCTGTATTATCCTTTTTTTGGCATTTTTTGCCATAAAAAAACTGTAATAGTGTCTCCCTGACTGGTCAGACACCAATATATCTGTTTAAAAGAGTCTGGTGTAGGCCATAAAAATATAACTGTGGTTTTGCAGTTCCACGGTTCAAATCTCTGTATTATCCAGCTTTTGGTATTTTTTCCGTAAAGAAAAACAGTAATAGTGTCTCCCTGATTGTTCAGACACAAATATATCTGTTTGAAAGATTTTGGTGTATGCCAGAAAAATATAACTGTGGTTTTGCAGTTCCACAGGTCAAATCTCTGTATTATCCTGTTTTTGTCATTTTTTGCCGAAAAAAAAAATGAAATAGTGTCTCCCTGACTGGTCAGACACCAATGTATCTGTTTAAAAGAGTCTGGTGTAGGCCAGAAAAATATAACTGTGGTTTTGCAGTTCCACAGTTCAAATCTCTGTATTATCCAGCTTTTGGTATTTTTTCTGTAAAGAAAAACAGTAATAGTGTCTCCCTGATTGTTCAGACACAAATATATCTGTTTGAAAGATTCTGGTGTAGGCCAGAAAAATATAACTGTGGTTTTGCAGTTCCACGGTTCAAATCTCTGTATTATACAGCTTTTGGCCTGTTTTACATAAAAAAAAAAAAAAAAGTGTCTCCCTGTCTGCTCAGTCACAAATATATCTGTTTAAAAGATTCTGGTGTAGGCCAGAGAAATAGAACTGTGGTTTTCCTTTTCCACGGTTCTAATCTCCTTTTTATTACCCTTTTTCCATTGATAGTGCGAGTGTAAGCTATTTTAATTAATTTACAATGGGCAAGGCGCGTGGCAAGGGAAGTGGAACTGGACGTTCTAGCGATGGTGCGTGTAGAGGATGGGGCCGTGGCCAAGGTGAAAATGTGCCACAACCAACAGCCACATCTTCTCGCTCCCACTTCTTGACCGAATTACTAGGGAACTACACTACAACACCAGTATTGCGAAGTGATCAGTGTGAACAAGTTATTAATTGGATAGCAGATAATACTTACAGTTACCTGGGCACCACCACCTCCCGTCTGTCTTCCACACGGTCAAGTTTTAGTAGCCGTGAGTCTCGACTGCATACTCCTCCTCACCCTGATGCTCCTTCCTCCCACCATGCTGAGTGTCGTCAGACAGCAACTGATCCCACACTTGGAAACTCTGAAGAGCTGTTCACTGGTCCATTTCCATAGTTGTGCCCCTCGCCTGCTCCGCTTGAAGTGGTGGAAGAGGAGATCCCATGTAGCGATGCCCAAATATTTGAACAGCCACGGCCACAGGAAGTCGACGGTGGCAATTTGTCACAAGAGGTGGACGATGACGAGACACAATTGCCACGAAGTGAGGAAGAGGATCGTGGTGCGCAAGTGGAAGAGGAGGAGGTGGTGGATGATCTAGTAACTGACCCAACGTTGCAGGAGGACACGCAGAGCGAGGCCAGCAGCACACAGGGGGAGGGAAGCAGAGTACCCCAACAGGCAGGAAGAAGCAGTATGGTGGCCGCACACAGAAGGCGGGCAACAGTTCCCAGTAACACCAACACGAGGGACATTGCCAGTACAACGGGTAGGTCTTCCAGAGTCTGTAATTTTTTTAAAGACTCTGCTGATAACCCCAAAAAGGCCATTTGTACCACCTGCCATGCCAGCATCAGCAAGGGTGACAAAACTAACAGCCTGACCACCACCAGCATGATCAGGCACATGGCAGCAAAGCACCCGACTTTGTGGGGCGAACCCCAGGGTCCACGACCAGTGTCAGGGGTGTCATCATTGCTTCTTCCACTGTTGTGCGTGTAATAGAACCCCCTGTTGTGCGTGCAAGGTAATCCCCTGTCCATACTGCATGCAAAGATGCCCCCTCCTCTCAGTCTTCACTTGTTATGGCAGTTTCTCAAGAAACAGCATCAACATCCACGTCCCAACGCAGCGTTCAATTGTCCATATCCCAGAGCTTTGAACGAAAGCACAAATTCGCAGCCAACGCCCCACAGGCCACAGTCCTAAATTCGCACATTTCACGACTGCTTGCGTTGGAAATGCTGCCTTTTAGGCTGGTGGCGACGGAATCCTTCCGCAACCTTAAGGCGGTGGCCGTCCCTCGGTACTCGGTCCCCAGCCGACACTATTTTGCCCAGTGTGCCATCCCCGCACTACACAAGCACGAGTCCCAAAACATCTGCCGTGCCCTCAACAATGCAGTTACTAGGAGAGTCCACCTGACAACGGACACGTGGACAAGTGTTTGTGGCCAGGGACAGTACATCTCCCTGATGGCACACTGGGTAAACATAGTGGAAGCCGGGACCCAGTCGGACCTTGGGATGGAACACATCCTCCCCACACAGAGGATTGCGGGCCCTATGTCAGAGTTGCCCCCACAGTGTACAGCTCCTGCACATCATCCTCCTCCTCATGTTCAGCCTACATCTCAGATATCACCACATCAGTAACAAGCTGGAAGCACTGCAGTACTGCCTCAGCCAAGCGGCAACAGGCTGTGCTGAAACTCATAAGCTTAGGTGATAAACCTCACACTGCTTGTGAGTTGTGGACAGTAGTGAAAGAGCAGGCAGATCTGTGGCTGAGACCGCTGAACCTACATCCAGGCATGGTCGTGTGTGACAATGGCCGTAACCTGGTGGCGGCTCTGAGGCGAGATCACACACATACCATGCCTGGCTCATGTGCCTAACCTCGTGGTTCAGCGGTTTCTTAAATCGTACCCCGAGTTGCCAGATCTGCTCGTCAAAGTACGCCGCCTGTCAGCTCATTTTCGCAAGTCGGCTACCGCTTCCGTCGCCCTTGCTGTGTTGCAGCAGCGTTTGCAGCTTACGGCACACCGACTGGTGTGTGATGTCCCCACACGTTGGAACTCTTCCCTCCACATGTTGCAAAGGATTTGTGAGCAGAAGAGAGCAGTTGTGGAGTACCAGCTGCAACAAGGCCGTCGATAATCAGGTCAGACTCCACACATAAGACCTCAGGAGTGGACCTGTATGTCTGACATATGTACCATCCTAAAAAAAACTTTGAGGAGTCCAACAAGATGGTGAGTGGCGATGACGCCATCATTTGCGTCAGCATCCCACTTGTCTGTCTTTTGCAATGTTCTCTGCAGAGAATTAAAGAGGAGGCATTGCAGCCAGAGTATGATGAGATGGATCAAGAAGCCGTAGCGGGCAATTACACACAGCCCAGCCTCATCTCATCCCAACGTGCATTGGGGGACAATGAGGGAGAGGAGGAGGAGGAGGAAGAACAGGAGCTGGTATCATGCGCTGTAGACGGTAGTACCTGTACAAGTGTCATACCGTCGGTTCAGCGTGGCTGGCCTGAGGACAGGAGGGAGGAGGAGGAGGAGAGCATGGTCAGTCATCATCTTGGTGAGAGGTATTCACATTGGTAGGTCCTGACATCGAGAAACGCCTTACCGCGGCTGTCAGGTACACATGAATTGGCCAATTTATGCGCTAAGATTTCTCATTTATTTACAGCAGTAATGCTATTCATTTTCCATACTTCATATTTCATGCGCTAAAAAAAATTTTTTTTTAAAATTTTTTCATTTATTTCTATTTTTTACAGCAGTTATGCTATTCATATTTCATATTTCATATCTATATACTCAGTGTTACAGTGTGCTACTTTATTTGTTCATTATATCTGGAGGTAGCTGCTCTTAGTAAGCACCTGTTCACACCTAGTTTTTGTAGTGGAAGTGCCGTCATTTTCTTTGTTACTAGATTTAGCGTTGACTGAGCACTCCACCCCCACCCCCATGCCACAGGTGGTTTTAAATGCATCAGGATCTGTCTTTCCCACACATAAGCAGACGGAGGTCTCTTAGAGAGGTATTCACATTGGTAGGTCCTGACATCGAGAAACGCCTTACCGCGGCTGTCAGGTACACATGAATTGGCCAATTTATGCGCTAAGATTTCTCATTTATTTACAGCAGTAATGCTATTCATTTTCCATACTTCATATTTCATGCGCTAAAAAAAAATTTTTTTAAAAATTTTTTCATTTATTTCTATTTTTTACAGCAGTTATGCTATTCATATTTCATATTACATATCTATATACTCAGTGTTACAGTGTGCTACTTTATTTGTTCATTATATATGGAGGTAGCTGCTCTTAGTAAGCACCTGTTCACACCTAGTTTTTGTAGTGGAAGTGCCGTCATTTTCTTTGTTACTAGATTTAGCGTTGACTGAGCACTCCACCCCCACCCCCATGCCGCAGGTGGTTTTAAATGCATCAGGATCTGTCTTTCCCACACATAAGCAGACGGAGGTCTCTTAGAGAGGTATTCACATTGGTAGGGTCCTGACATCGAGAAACGCCTTACCGCGGCTGTCAGGTACACATGAATTGGCCAATTTATGCGCTAAGATTTCTCATTTATTTACAGCAGTAATGCTATTCATTTTCCATACTTCATATTTCATGCGCTAAAAAAATTTTTTTTAAAAAAAAATTTTCATTTATTTCTATTTTTTACAGCAGTTATGCTATTCATATTTCATATTTCATATCTATATACTCAGTGTTACAGTGTGCTACTTTATTTGTTCATTATATATGGAGGTAGCTGCTCTTAGTAAGCACCTGTTCACACCTAGTTTTTGTAGTGGAAGTGCCGTCATTTTCTTTGTTACTAGATTTAGCGTTGACTGAGCACTCCACCCCCACCCCCATGCCGCAGGTGGTTTTAAATGCATCAGGATCTGTCTTTCCCACACATAAGCAGACGGAGGTCTCTTAGAGAGGTATTCACATTGGTAGGTCCTGACATCGAGAAACGCCTTACCGCGGCTGTCAGGTACACATGAATTGGCCAATTTATGCGCTAAGATTTCTCATTTATTTACAGCAGTAATGCTATTCATTTTCCATACTTCATATTTCATGCGCTAAAAAAATTTTTTTTTTAAATTTTTTTCATTTATTTCTATTTTTTACAGCAGTTATGCTATTCATATTTCATATTTCATATCTATATACTCAGTGTTACAGTGTGCTACTTTATTTGTTCATTGTTGTTATCATCTTGGTGAGGGCACGAAAGTCTTGCCCGTTACCAGTCTGGCACGCATGGCTGACTTTATGTTACGCTGCCTTAACCATGACCCTCGCGTTGTAAAAATGTTGGGTGACAGTCATTACTGGTTGGTGACACTTTAGACCCCCGCTACAAGGAAAACTTTTACTCTCTTATTCCTGAGGTGGAGAGGTCTACAAAATTGGGGCAGTACCAGAAGGCCCTTGCTGCAGAACTGTTAAAAAAATTCCCATCTGAACACGCTAGCGGCAGAGGTCACAGTTTGTTGACCAACCAAGGTGTACAGGCGAGAGAGATGCAACTCCAATCCAGCAGAGGCAGGGAAACACTGTCAACATTCTGGGACAGTTTTCTGAGAACCGCCAAGCTTACAGGACCTGAGGCGCAGGGTACTCTCACAAGGAGTGGAAAGTTTCAAAAGATGGTGAGGGAGTACCCTGCCGACCATACCAGCGTCCTCCGTGATTCCTCTGTGCCTTTTAATTATTGGGTATCCAAGCTGGACACTTGGAATGAACTCGATCTGTACGTCTTGGAGGTCCTGGCCTGCCCTGCCGCTAGCGTGTTATGGGAGCGTGTTTTTAGTGCCGCTGGGGGATTTATAACTGATATGCGCACTCGCCTGTCAACTGACAATGCTGACAAGCTGACCCTTATCAAAATGAACAAGGGCTGGATTGGGCCAGACTTCTCATCACAATCAAATGACAGCAGAGTAACATAAAGTCAAATCCACTGTGTTATTTCGGGAGGTGTATTCCCATGCACCGCTTCACACCCACACATGGGTATACGTTTCCTCATTGTGGTATAATGAGGCCATGTTCCTGCATGGTCAGACACAACCATTACACAGCACACAGCAGGGGCACATTTATAAGATTATCTCAGCACAGGAACATATTTTTTAAACACATCCAATTGTGAAAATTATTATTATTCAAATATCTATTGATTGATATGTTGATAAAAATTAACTTTGTTACCTTTGTATTTAAAACGCCTTTAAATACTGCAGCTTGAGAATGACAGGGACATTTAAAGGGCCTAACAGCAGTGATTGGTGCTTAAAAGCAATCATCCTGTTACAGGAAAATGCAGGCTGTATAACACAGCCAGCATTTTCTGGGTAAAGTTCGGATTGCACTACACACCTGTACCTGGCATATCATGTACATGTCCTGGAGAGCGGCAGTTTTGAGACCCCTGACACTCCCAAAAAAGAACTCAGTATCGTGCAACTAGTCTGAGCAGGGTCAGAGTGAGGTGAAAGGGCTCAATATAAAGTCCCTAGTTCTGTACACAGTTTTTCATGTTTCAAACTTTTTTTTATAAAACATATGATGCAATGTAAATTTCTGTTCTGAATAGAATGGGATATATTCAAAATATAGATAACATATTCAAAAGTGAAAATATTTTATTAAATAGCTTATTGCATTTACCTGATAGACTTCATGATTTAATGTCTCCACAATGACAACTTCGCCAGACTGATCAAGCCTGATCACTGGTCTCTCTAACTTTACTCGATCCTGGAGACGTGCCATTATCTTTTCACTTATCTGCCCAGATCCTCCTACAAACTTTCTTTCCTAAAAACATAGGCAAATTTTGAAACATTTAGTTGCATTTTGAATTCAATAAGTATTCATACTCCTCAGCATTAAAATTGCAACACCAAGTCATGAAATTATGAAAATCACAGGATCAATAGACAAGTAAATGATATGTAAATGATGAAAAAATGAAGAGAAAAAAGTCAATAGTCAAAACATCTCAATATATTGAATGTCAACTGTGAGCACTACGCACAGAAATATTCGTCTTTGCCTGCTATCAGTGTGGTTATTACTATTAATGGTTGTCTGAGAAACATTCTGCCATGCTGAATGAACTTGGCTAACAAATTATCAAGTTCTGCAACTGACAGCTCCCTTTGCAATTGTCAACCAATGATGTCCCAGATGTGCACGATGTGAGACAAGTCCAGAGATGCTGCAGGCCATGATAGAAGGATTAGGACACGCAGAATGCTCACAGTAGCATGAGCAACATGTGGCCTGGCATTTTTGCCTTGAAAAACTGCTCCTAGGATACTTTGGTTGAACTACTGGCTAAACCAGAAATCAATGTAACAATAAGCTGTTAAGCTGGAGAGGTCCAGCTACTGTACATTATGCCACCCCACACCATAATCCTGGAAGTAGGAGTGGTGTGATGTTCCCTCGTGAAGACTTCTTCGTTCACTTTACTCCAGTGCTCTCAAAGGCTATAATTGTGCAGAGCAAGACAGCCATGGAGGCTGGAAGGAAAGTCTATCCTCTTCAGCGATGAGTTCCACTTTTGTCTTGGATGCAATGATACCTGGTGATTTGTCTGGAGAAGTGGGAGACACCATGAAGTGGCCATCATGAGGGAACATCACACCACATCTACTTCTGGGATTATAGTGTGGGATGGCATAGTGTATGGTAACTGGACCTCTCCAGACTTCACTCCAGAAACACTAACAGCTCAGCATTAAAGTGATTTGGTTATGGAACCAGTGATACCCCCATTTCTTCAAAGTGTCCCAGGAGCAAATTTTCAATCCACTTATGACAAGCCACATCTTCCTGTTGCTACTGTGAGCAGCCTGGGTGGCCGAGACATGCTGCCATGATCTGCAACATCTCTGGGATTGTCTCTCTTCAAGCACATAAGGGACATCATTTGTTGGCATGTTGGCACCCAAAAAAGATCTAATCAAAGGCGACATTTTATCTTCTGTTATGATATGAAACATATCAGAAGGAATATTTTATTTTCCACTTTTATGAGAATATATAAAAAACATTGATTTCAGCACAAAGGTTAATAACAAAATAGCTTTTAGATTTAATTTAAAGATACAGCCACATTTACACATTAAACTTTATTGCAGTATTGCTTTATTGAGCAGCAGAAAATCAATGCTAACCCTATTGCAAGTAATCATTATTGCCATGTTCCAATGAACGTTAACAATTTACTGGCACACAGACGATGTGTGCGGGTACTTGACAGAACACGTCATTAGCATTTACTGCTATCATCATTGATTCCAAATGTTGTATGATTAAAAACAGTATAGCTCATGGGTTTTTCTTTAAAAATCTTAATCTCTAGTAAAGTTGATTCATTGAAATTAAGTGGTGAGTAGGTCTTCAAAAGATTACATTAAAATGAGCTCTAGTGCATGATCTTTACTATGTGGGATTACAACCTCTGCAAAAAAATATTATATGTCAGCTTGGATTAGCCATCCATCTAATAAGTATGAGGTGAAGAATGGTCGATTCTTGACTGACTCTATTCCTTCTCTCTATTATAGACACATGAAGGCTCGGGTGAGCCAATATGCATTTACATGAGAATGGGGATAGCTGTCAACCAAAAGTGTCTTCTAAGGTCCCCTTAATTTTTCAACAACTTTTTGTATCCACTTGCCTTTGCATGAGTAGAACCGTTAGATTAGCATATAATGTTGCCACATTGAGGCTTTTAAATTACTTGTCTTTTCCATTAAACTTAAAGGATGTCAAATCAGAGAAAACTTGTGAATCCTTGGAAGATGGCTGTCATGTAGCTACTAGGCTATTTTTTTCAATTGAGGTGTTCTGCCCTATGTAAATACCCCCAAAGAGTGGCTTGTTGGCACTCACTTACATCTGGGAGCACATATCTTACCCTATCTCCCCAGTTAACAATAAGCCATTATGCTATTCATTTAATCTCCATGTATTTTTTATGATGGGACTCTAACATATACAACATATTTTATTTCAGACTTCTGCACTTTTTTTTACTGATTTGCTTTTTATCACTGTAGCTCCTGGCAAGTATCTGGAAACTACTAAAATTCCTTGGTTACATGTTCACTAAAAGTTCAGAAACAAATACAAATGCCTTCTCTAACAGAAGAAAAGTCGGGTTAAAGAGCATGTCCTGCTTTTTGGCCAAAGAGCAAATATTTATCATTCTCATACCTCTTCTTCTTCCTCCTGGGTGGTTTAGATTAGATGAGAAAGGGGGCCAAGCCATTATTCTTTTGTCTTTAAGGCCTTTACTACAGGGTGGGCTATTTATATGGATACACCTAAATAAAATGGGAATGGTTGGTGATATCAACTTCCTGTTTGTGGCACATTAGTATATGGGAGGGGGAAAACATTTCCAGATGGGTGGTGACCATGGTGGCCATTTTGAAGTTAGCCATTTTGGATCCAACTTTATTTTTTTCAATAGGAAGAGGGTCATGTGACACATCAAACTTATTGAGAATTTCATAAGAAAAACAATGGTGTGCTTGGTTTTAACGTAACTTAATTCTTTCATGAGTTATTTACAAGTTATGACCACTTATAAAATATGTTCAAAGTGCTGCCCATTGTGTTGGATTGTCAATGCAACCCTCTTCTCCCACTCTTGAAACACTGATCGCAACACCACAGAAGAAATGCTAGCACAGGCTTCCAGTAACCATTGTTTCAGATACTGCACATCTCGTATATTCACAGCATAGACAATTGCCTTCAGATGACCCCAAAGATAAAAGTCTAAGAGGGTCAGATCGGGAGACCTTGGTGGCCATTCAACTGGCCCACGATGACCAATCCACTTTCCAGGAAACTGTTCATGTAGGAATGTTTGGACCTGACACCCATAATGTGGTGGTGCACCATCTTGTTGCGAAAACTCAGGGAATGTGCCATCTTCAGTGCATAAAGAGGGAAACATATCATCATGTTGCAATTTCAGATATCCAGTGGCATTGAGGTTTCCATTGATGAAGAATGGCCCCACTATCTTTGTACCCCATATACCACACCATACCATCAATTTTTGTGTTCCAACAGTCTTGAAGGGATCTATCCACTGTGGGTTAGTGTCGGACCAATAGCGATGGTTTTGTTTGTTAACGTCACCATTCACAAAAAAGTTTGCCTCATCACTGAACATAATGTTCTGTGTAAACTGAGGGTCCTGTTCCAATTTTTGTTTTGCCCATTCTGCAAATTCAGTGTGCCGATCTGGGTCATCCTCGTTGAGATGCCGCAGCAGCTGGATTTTATAAGGGTGCTATTTGTGAGTAGCTAATATTCACCGAAGGGATGTTCGACTAATGCCACTCTCCAGTGACATGCGGCAAGTGCTACGCCGTGGGCTCCTGCTGAATGAAGCTAGGACAGCCATTGATATTTCTTCATTAGTGACAGTTTTCTTGCGTCCACATTCAAAATGGCCGCTATGGTCACCATCCATCTGGAAAAGTTTTCCCCCTCCCATATACTAATGTGCCACAAGCAGGAAGTTAATATCACCAACCATTCCCATTTTATTTAGGTGAATCCATATAAATGGCCCACCCTGTAGATAGCCAAGCAGTGGAATTCTTTGATGCATGCAATGGAGCATTACCCTGCATAAAAATCATGGTTTTCTTGAAAGATACAGACTTTTTCCTGTCCCACTGCTTGAAGAAAGTGTCTTCTAAAAACTAGCAGTGGGTTTGGAGTTGATATTGAGTTTATCTTCATCCTGAAAAGGGCAAACTAGCTTATCTTTACCAGCCCATTGTAGTACCCCATCTTCACTCTCCTGGATTCTAAGTCTGTGCCCATTACTGATCCAGCCATTAGCCCATCCATCTGGTCTGGGAAGAGTCACTCTCATCTCATCAGTTCATTAAGCCTTTGAAAAATCTGTCTTCAGATATTTCTTGGCCAAGTCTTGATGTCTCAACTTAGGTGTTTTGTTCAGTGGTGGTTGGGTTTCAGCCTTCCTTATCTTGGCCATGTGTCTGATTACTGAGCACCTTGTACTTCTGGGGACTCCAAGGAGATTGCAGTTCTGGAATATGACAGTACTGGCGGATAATGGGTTGCTGACTGTGT
Source organism: Phyllobates terribilis (assembly GCF_046119375.1). NCBI lineage: Eukaryota > Metazoa > Chordata > Amphibia > Anura > Dendrobatidae > Phyllobates > Phyllobates terribilis. The sequence continues at coordinate 746,703,615 of NW_027362762.1, forward strand.
CACATTTGATTCTTCTCAAATCTTTGCCAGTTAATCTGCGTCTTTTTTTTCTCATAATGTCTTTTGCGATCCTGTTGGCTATTTACAACAAAACTTTTGATGGTTTTTTGATCACACCCCAATATCTTAGCAATTTCAAGAGTGCTGCATCCCTCTATAAGGCTATTAATAATTTATGTCTTTCCAGAATTAATTACATTTTGTTTTTGGCCCATTTAGTCTGAGAAAACATGCTGCCTAATAATTATGCATATCTTGATAGCAGGTGTTAATAGCCTTAAGTCACGCCCTCTCTCATTACACAAATACACATTACACAAATACACATACTCAGTGCACTGTTTCTTTAATAGATTGTACCTGCAAGCAGTGATGTAACAATCACAGTCAGACCTTCAGCTGAAATATATTGTGATGCAGACAGCCACCGGTTCCCTGCAATGCAACTACTACATAGGCCACCAGCCAATCACAGGGCAGAAGGTAACATCACTGGGCATGTTGCGAGTGGTGCCATGCACCGCACCAACTCCCTGCATTGACTATGGTAGAGGATGGGGGCACTGCTCACAGCGTTAGGGGTAACAGGTGAGAGAATTTTTTTTAAATATGTATGTGAAGAAAATAGGACAGGGAACATCATTACAGCATGGGGAGAGGATGAGAGAAATTAGAAAGGGAGACATTATTCTTGCAGAAAAGAAGACATTATTACAGGATGGGGGACATTAATGCAACTGTCAGAATGAGGTGCATTATTACAGGAGCGAGGATATCATTACAGCATAGTGGCCAAGATGGGGGATGTTATTACAGGAAGGGGCTAGGATAGGGGACATTATTACAAGAATGGGGATATTATTACAGAATAGTGTCCAGGACGGGGAATATTATTATAGGACCGGGCCAGGATAGGGTACATTATTACAAGAAGGGAGACATTACAGAATGGGGGATATCATTACAGGATGAGGATGGGGCAAGAATGGGGAATATTATTACTGGAAGAGGGACATTATTTCAAGAAGGCGGATATTATTACAGGATGTGGGTCAGAATGGGGAACATTATTACAAGACAGGGGCCAGGATCGTGGACATTATTACAGGATAAGGTCATGAACGGGGGATATTATTACAGAAAGGGGCCAGGATAAGGGACATTATTACAGGAAGGGGGAAATTAATACAGGATGGGGGACATTATTACAGGAAGAGAGACATTATTACAAGACGTGGGTCAAAATGAGGGACATTATTACAAGACAGGGACCAGAATGGGGAACATTATTTCAGGAAGGGGCCAGGAATTATTACAGTACGATGGCAGGATGGCTGTATTATTACAGGATGGGGAACATTATTACAGGACAGGGGACATTATTACAGGGACCTGTAAATCTGCACAACATGCTGGGGGGGGGGGGGAAGGTCCAAATCTTTTTCTGGGGCCCATAGGACTCTTGTTACGTATTTGCCTTTAAACATTCAATATTGTATAAAAAGTAAATATGCAGTAAAAAATTTACCTGCCCACCATTGTCAGTTGAGAAAATTCTTGCAGTTCCACCACATATCCTTACATACCAGAGGAACCACAGTGTAGAAACCTGTTGTGTCTCAGCAGTAACAACCAAATTCACAAAAAGCTCTGCAAATCGCCTTGCTGCACTGTTCAAATAAATATCAAATACATATATATATATATAAATGTAATACAAATTTAATAATGACATTTTTGGAATATTTGTAATTATATTTAATAAATTAGCTATTGCACCTCTAAGACCTATCGAAAAGCCATAAATGCTCAACTGTCATCTTATTCTTAACCTAATATAACTATATTACTTTGACTTTTAAAAATGAATAAACGGAATGAACCAGCTTTAATGGGAATCTCTCATTGGGATTAACCCACCTAAGTAGTCTATATGGGCATGTAGTTCATAGAAAGTTGAATAAAATGATATCTTGATATCTGTGATCTATGGGTCAGACACTGATGTCCCCTGAAGGGGGTGCTTCCAGTGAGAGACATGTAGATCAAGAGAGTAGACTGTCAGTCATTATTGTTCCACACCGGTAAAGCCATCTTTCATTTAAAATAAGTTGTAGTGTCAGATTCTCTGGGAGATCTATGTCTAATCCATAGATCTTAACAGCTCATTTACAGATACTAACAAAAATGTTTATGACTCTGGAATAAAATATCAAATCACAGACATCAAGGTATCATTTTATTCAGCTTCCTATTACCTACATGTCTATATAGATGGCTTAGTAGGGTTGATCCTATGGACAGATTCCCTTTAACTCAAATATGATCAAGTAATACAGAGGTACCGCATTTTTCGGACTATAAGACGCATTTTTTTCCTCCAAAATTTTCCGAATGTTGCTGGGGTATATCTATATATATATATATATATATATATATACTGTGTGGGGGGAGCGGTTGCGGCAGAGGAGTGGGGCACAGGAAGCAGAAACCGCCTGCTGCAGCCTATAATGTCTGCGCTACTAAAGAAAATGAATATTCAGTGCTCCCCATGCCCATAGGTGCGTGGAGCACTGAATATTCTTGCTCCTTAATAGCGGCACACAGTGTATCAGCAGCGCGGCTCCTGCTGCTGCCGGGCAATCGCGTGTGCCTGCTATTAAATGGCATGAATATTCACTCCCTCCCCACTCCCACGGGCGTGGGAAGGGGGTGAATATTCATGCCCTTTAATAGCAAGTACACGCGATCGCCCGGCAGGAGCCGCGCTGCGGCTACGCTGTGTGTCGACTATTAAGGAGCATGTATTCACTGCTCCCCGCACACACAGTCCCGATGTGGGGAGCAGTGACTTCCGGCAGCTGATCTCTCCTTCTGAGCCGCGCATGGCAGTGACACCATGCGCGGCTCACATAGAGAGATGAGTGTGGGCAGACAGGACACAGCACTAGAGGAGAGAGAAGAGAGGTGAGTAGGAGTGTATATTTTTTTATGTGCAGCATGATGGGGATAAGGTGGACCATGCATACTAGGATAAGGATGAGGGGGCATACATACCAGGATAAAGATGAGGGGGCCATACAAACCAGGATAAGGATGAGGGGGATCATACATACTAGGATAAGGATGAAGGGGCCATACAAACCAGGATAAGGATGAGGGGGATCATACATACTAGGGTAAGGATGAGGGGGCCATACATACCAGGATAAGGATGAGGGGGCCATAAATACCAGGATACGGATGAGGGGGCCATACATACCAGGATAAGGATGAGGGGCCCATGCATACCAGGATAAGGATGAGGGGCCCATGCATACCAGGATAAGGATGAGGGGTGTCATGCATACCAGGATAGGGATGAGGGGTGCCATGCATACCAGGACAGGGATGAGGGGTGCCATGCATACCAGGACAGGGATGAGGGGTGCCATGCATACTAGGATAAGGATGAGGGGTGCCATGCATATCAGGATGGAGGGGTGCCATGCATATCAGGATGGAGGGGTGCCATGCATACCAGGATGGGGATGGGGGCCACATATAATAGGAAGGGGGTCATATCTACCAGGATGGGGGATATTATCAGAATTGGGGGACATTACCCCTATACCAGTGTCAGCAGCAGACCCACTCCCCCTTAACAGTGCATCGTGACTACATTTTTTGCTTACATTTTTTTTCTATTTTCCTCCTACAAACCTAGGTGCGTCTTATGGTCCGGTGCGTCTTATAGTCCGAAAAATACGGTATTTAATAAGGAGATAAGCAAATTAGCATTGATAGGTGCAGTAAATGTGTGACTGATACATGCTTTCATAGTTTCATAGTTTTTAATGCTGAAGATAGATTTAAGTCTACCAAATTAAACTTGCAATCTAACATGTTGATCCAGAGGAAGGCAAAAACCCGATGGGGCAGACACTAATAGCCCCATATTAGGGGAAAAATTCCTTCCCGACTCAACATACAGCAATCAGACTAGTTCCCTGGATTAACTCTCTATCACAGAATCTAGTGCCCATAACCTGTAGTATTTTAGTTTTCAAGAAAAGCATCTAGACCTTTCTTGAACTTTTGTAGTGAATCAACCATTATAATATCATAGAACCGACAAAGAAAACATTTTTTCAGGCACTTCCATCTATAAAATTAATATTTTATTAGAAATTCATTTAAAAAAGGAGAATCCATCATGAGGATAAAACCTTATGAGTTTCTGGAGTACACTATGCCCCTAGTCATAGGACATAGTGTATGTCAAAAACACGTAATGTTTTATCCTAATGATGGATCCTCCTGTTTTTAAATACATTTCTAATAAAAAGATTAATTTTATGGATGGAAATGCCAGAAAATCCTTTTTCTTTGATGGTTCTACAATAGCTGAGCCTTACCAGCAGGAATTGGCAACCATTTATAAACTTTCCAGTGTATCCCGAACAATATTGGCGCGGTGAGCTTCTTTATTTCTTTTTTCATTATAACATCATATGGCTCAATGCTCTTACAGTAAAGAACCTGCATCTGTGATTTTGATTGAACCTTCTTTCCACTAAACGTAGATAATGCCCCCTTGTCACTGTCACAGGCCTAGATGTAAAAGATTGATAGAAAGATATATGTACTGTCCCCTCATATATTTGTTCAGTGTAATAAGATCGCCCCTAAGCCTTTGTTTTTCCAAACTGAATAACCTCAAGTTTACTAATTTGTCTTTATATTACAGTCCACCCATTCCCTTAATAACCTTGGTCGCTCTTCTCTTTACCCGCTGAAGTTCAGCAATTTCCTTCTTATACACTGGATCCCAAAACTGTACACAGTAGTGTGGCCGCCCTAGTGACTTGTATAGAGGCAAAACTATGTTCTTGCTATGAGCATCTATGGCTCTTCTAATGCATCCCATTATTTTATTAGCCTTGGCAGCAGCTGCCTGGCAATTGTCACTAAAGTTGAGTTTGACGTCTATCCACACACACAAGTCTTTTTCAGTGATAATTTTACCCAGTGTTTTACAATTTAGTACATAACTGTACATTGTATTTCTATTCGAATAGAAGCTTTCATCAAAACAGAAAAAAAATATTGCAATCTTTCCCAAAGAGATAGATGAAGAGATATAGAAATGCAAGTCTAAACATTTTCTTCAAAATCTCTGCCCTTTGTACTGATCTGTAAGTGAAAATTCACTGTAGCTATCTTGTGCAATCCTATGATTCCCTGCTTTCATCTAGTGTTATATGCTCTGATATTATTAGCCCTAATAGAAGCTTACCTTGTCCAGCATACTTTGTCTATGAATTCTCTCATTGACATATTGTCCCAGTCTTTAGCATGAGGAGCTTTCCATGGTGCATCTGCAGGAATCTGACAGCAATATCAACATTAAAGAAGAACGCTGAAGAAAATTTTTATTCCCTAGACCTGTCTAAATATGAGTGTAGTATAATGGAAGTGAAATAAAATACTCACTGATCATCATCTTCCCCAGTTTCCAGCGCCACTCCGATCCACTTCGGACTCATGTGACTTTTAATACGACTTGCCGGATCACGCTGGGGTTTATGTGTGAACTGGAAGTTACTTTTACGATGTAAATCTATGAGCCTCAAAAAAATGCTCCATAGGCTTACATTATAAAAGTGACTTCCCGATAAAACCCCAGTGTGATAGAGAAAGTCGGAATTGAAATCAGAAGAGGAACGGAGTGAAGCTGGAAGCTGGGGAAGATGACGAAGTGAGTATTTTATTGCACTTCCACTATACTGCACACATATTTAGAAAGCTTTTTGGAACATCATTTTTTTTTGGGAGTGCTTCTTTAAATTTTAACCAGCATAGGAAATAAGTGCAATACTAACAAAACAAAGTGTGAAAAAGATACAAAAAATGTAATAAATTCATTCCTTTCTTTTAAGCACTCTCTACTGAATATGATTTTAAAATCTGCCTGTCAGCTCTTGAAATTAATATTAGGTCTTTATTAGACATGGAAGGGACCATTTTAGACATGAGTGCACATACTCTATAGGGTAAGGAAGTACTTATAAATAAAAATAAATGTATAAAAATATTTTGATTTTAACATAATGTTAAATAGAATCAGTCATCAGTTTTATGCTTCATCATCAGCAGCATATAGTAGGGGCAAAAACCTCGATTCCAGCACTGGGTCACTTACTCTGCTTTCTGCTGTAGTTTTATCTACTACAGTTCTGCTACCCCTCTCAATAAAAAACTGTTTGCTATGTAGTCCTCTATATGTATGAGCACAAGCAATCCCCACGCTCAACTGATTGGCTGCTTTCTGCCTTTACATAGTGTACTGTAGGTTGATTAGGCAGAGCTCATGAGGGAGAGGACTAGTAAAGCTAAACCAGATAAAAAAAATATTATGAAAACCACAGTAAAAAGCCAATTAAATGACCCAACATTGAAATCAGCGTCTCTATCCTTATTCTATGCTGCCTTTCTATTGGAAAGCATAAATACTGAGTCAGACTCCTTTTAAAGGGATCATGTCATCTGATTCATTGCTGTCCAAACCACGGGAAACATGAATCATATCCTGGCTGCACGATTGCACCAGGGTATATTTTTCTCTGAAATGCTCCAGAGTTTCAGAGGTAATTTATACGTTAAAGCTCCGGCTGGGGACCATAGCTGGAGACTACACTAGTCCGGCTCAGCCCCTGGCTGACTTCTCCCAGTACTGCTTGAAGTAACTGACTGGTCTCCTCTGTGTGCACCTAGGGAGAGGTCTGTCAATCACTTACAACAGAGCTGGGAATAGTTGACTGGGGGGACAGCGCCAGGACTTTTCTCATCTCTGGCTATGGTTCCTCAGTGAGTCTCTAAAGTATAGTACTTGTGAAATGCTGGTGTATTTCAGAAAAGGATATATGTTGCGGCAATTGTGCTGCCAGGCTCAGAATTATGCGACCAGCTGTTTGCTCAGCTTGAATCAGATGACAAAAAGTAAAATACTTTTGTGATTGTTTTTGTATAAAAAAATGTGATTTTCCCATCAGGGCAAGCCCTATCAATTTGCTTTGTCAGGGCATATATGGTAAGTAATGATGAGCGAGCGTGCTGGTTTAACCCTTTCGCCGAGCACGCTAGGGTGCTTTCCAATTATCTTCGGCGTGCTCGTATATTAAGTTCGAGTCCCTGGGTCTCCATGATTTATGACTGTTAGTCAACCTCAACACATGTGAGGATTCCCTAACAAACAAGCAATCTCTGTATGTGTTGAGGCTGACTAACAGCCATAAATCATGCAGACGCAGGGACTCGAACTTAATATACGAGTACGCCGAAGATACTCGGAAAGCACACGAGCATGCTCGGCGAAAGGGTTAAACGAGCACGCTTGCTCATCACTAATGCTGACTCATTCATTCAGCGTAATACTGTGGGCACTGTAGGGAATATGAGCAGCCAGCAGAATAGTAGTTAGAAAAGTCAGACCTAAAGTGATCAGCTAGCCTTATCGGCTTCAGTCTAAAGACCCCCATACACTCCAGATAGCTATGGTTCAGTCGATGGTTTGGCCTGCAGCTATCTCCCCCTACTCTCCCATACAAAAAAGTGCTCACTTTGTGTTATCTATGAGAGATGCCTGACAGTGGATTATCTCAACAGAGAAAAAAAGGAACTGCAGACTGAAATAGAAAATGCCTGATCCTTAACCCAACCGACACTCGTCAGTCAGTTGTCCCCATACATATTAGACTGTCAGCCAAAGCCCTCAATATTATTGGGTTTGGCCAACGTTCGACTAATGTGCATGGGGTGCCTAAGGGTGATCATACACATTAGATATTTGTCAGCCAAAGTCTCATTTGGCTAATATCTTTTCCTCCCTACTTATGCATTCTCAGCTTGGGCTTGTCTTCTCAAAAGGAAAAAAGGCAGTAAATTACTGTCTGTCTCTGCTGTTTTGAAATCAATACGATTTGGCCTATTGAACTCCAACTGACTAATTGGCTGATTTATCCAACATTATTTCCATGTGTTTGGTCAGCTTAAGAAGGAGTTGAGGTAACCTTTTTAATCTTTTACTGTTTCAAGTACTGAGCTACCAGTAGAAGATATTGTACAATATTAGCTATTAATTTTGATAACTAACTTTAAAGTTAAAGAAGTATTCCCAACTTCAAGATCCTGTCCCAATATTCAGTAGGTGTAGTAATAATAATAATATTAGCAAATACCTCCAATTAGAAATTAAGTATAGTTTTTCTGATTCACTTACCCCATGTGCAGGGCATTGCCGTAGCTTAGGAATCCATGATTACAACCACTGATATAGTGACAGTTAGTTAGTTAGCTGTTAGTAATTGTAACTATGGATAACTAAGCTACTGCAATGCCATGCACATGAGGTAATACTACACTATTTTACATTTCTTATTGGAGGTATTTGCTAATATTATTATTATTACACCTACTACATATTGGGGTAGGATCTTGGAGATGGGAATACCCCTGTAAACCTTCCAACTGCAACCTTTGTAAATACAAGACACAAACCTCTTACATACAGACCAAGAAATAATAGCATCATACCTTACTCCCCCAGTGATCCATAGTTCTCATGAAGTTGTTATAATCTAAGAAAACCAGAGGATTATAGGCTGGTGGAAAAGCTCCTTGAAATTTGTATGATTTACCCTGAAAATAAAGTTGTATTATTAACATATTTTTCATATTTAAGAGAGGTAAGTAAAAAAAATTTATGGATTGAGACATATACAATGAAGTCAAGCTCTGACTAAGACTAGAGACACTACATTTTCGGCCACTACTGTGCACATACAGTGGCATTTAAAAGTTTTGGCACCACCAAAAGTTAAACATGACACATTTCCTTTGTATTTTAGGCAAAAAAATATATATATATATATTTTCATCTTTTACATTTTAAAAATTGCAAAAAGGAAAATGGGACGATGCAAAAGCTTGGGCACCCTGCATGGTTAGCACCTAGTAGCACCACTTTTGAAAGTATCACAGCTCATAAATGCTTTTTGTTGCCAGACAAGAGTCTTTCAATTGTTTTTTGAGGGATTTTCATCCATTCTTCCTTGGAAAAATCTTCCAGTTCTGTGAGATTCCTGGATCGTCTTGCATGCACAGCTATTTTGAGGTCTAGCTGCAGATTTTCAATAATGTTCAGATCAGGGGACTGCGAGGGCCATTGTGAAACCTTCAGCTTGCGCCTTTTGAGGTAGTCTATTGTGGATTTTGATGAGTGTTTAGGATCATTATCCATTGGTAGAAGGCATCTTCTTTTCAACTTCTGCTTTTTTACAGATGGTGTTATGTTTGCATCAAGAATTTGTTGATATTTCATTTAATCCATTGTTCCCTCTACCCGTGAAATGTTCCCTGTGCCATTGGTTGCAACGCAACCCCAAAGCATGATTGATCCACCCTCATGCTTAGTGGTTGGCAAGATGTGCTTTTGCTGAAATTCTGTGTCCTTTTTTCTCCACATATACCTTTTTTCATTGTCGCCAAAGAGTTCTATTTTAACCTCATCGGTCCATAGGACTTGTTTCCAAAATGCATCAGGTTTGTTTAGATGTTCTTTTGCATACTTCTCACTCTAAATTTTAAGGTGAGTAGGCAGGAACAGTTTTCTTCTGATGACTCTTCTGTGCAGGCCATATTTTTGCAGGTGTCTCTGAACATTAGAACAATGTACGACAACTCCAGAGTCTGCTTAATATTTCTAAAGGTCTTTTGCAGTCAAGCGGGGGTTTTGATTTGCCTCTCTAGCAATCCTACGAGCAGCTCTCACTGACATTTTGATTGGTCTTCCAGACCTTTTCTTGACCTCTACTGTTCCTGTTAACTGCCATTTTTAATTACTCCATGCCTTCATGCCTCGCCGCATTGATGCAGTAATTGATGCAAAACGAACCCCGATCAAGTATTGAGTGAATTTACTGAACATACATTTCAGTAGGCCAACATTTCGGATTCTAAAATAATTTTTCAAGCTGTTATAAAGTATTCTAATTTACTGAGATAGTGACTTTTGTGTTTTCATTGGCAGTAAGCCATAATCATCAACATTAACAGAAAGAAACACTTGAAGCTAATCACTCTGTTTGTAATGACTCAATATAGTATACGAGTTTGACTTTTTGTATTGAAGAACTGAAATAAAATAACTTTTTGATGACATTCTAATTTAGTGAGATACAGCTGTATATACAGTTGTGCTCAAAAGTTTACATACCCTGGCAGAATTTTTCCTTTCTTGGCCTTGTTTCAGAGAATATGAAAGATAACAAAAAAACTTTTTATCCACTCATGGTTATTGGTTGGGTGAAGCCATTTATTGTCAAACTACTGTGTTTTCTCTTTTTAAATCTTAATAACAATCAAAAACATCCAAATAACCCTGATCAAAAGTTCACATACCCTGGTGATTTTGGCCTGATAACATGCACAGAATTTGACACAAATGGTTTTGAATGGCTACTAAAGGTAACATCCTCACATGTGACCTGTTTGCTTGTAATCAGTGTGTGTGGATAAAAGCTGAGTGAGTTTCTGGGATCCAAACAGACTCTTGCATCTTTCATCCAGCCACTGACATTTCTGGATTGTGAGTCATGGGGAAAGCAAAAGAATTGACAACAGATCTACAGGAAAAGGTAGTTGAACTGTATAACACAGGAAAGGGATCCAAAAAAATATCCAAGGAATTGATAATGCCAGTCAGCAGCGTTCAAACTGTAATTAACAAATGGAAAATCAGGGACCCTGTGAAAACCAAACCACGGTCAGGTAGACCAACACAGATTTCGGCCACAACTGCCAGGAAAATTGTCCGGGATGCAAAGAAAAACCCACAAATAACATCAGCTGAAATTTAGGACTCTCTAAAAACTAGCGGTGTGGATGCACTTGAAGAAAAATGGGCAGCATGGTCGAGTCGCCAAAAGAAAGCCATTACTGTGCAAATGCCACAAAGTATCTCGCCTACAATACGCCTAACAGCACAGAGACAAGCCTCAAAACTTCTGGAACAAGGTAATTTGGAGTGATGAGACCAAAATTGAACTTTTTGGCCACAACCATAAACGTTACATTTGGAGAGAGCTCAATGATGAGGCCTATGATGAAAGGAACACCATTCCTACACCATTCCTACAGTAAAGCATGGAGGTGGATCGCTGATGTTTTGGGGATATGTGAGCTACAAAAGCAGAGGAAACTTGGTAAAAATTGAAGGAAAGATGAATGGAGCATGTTATCAGCAAATACTGGAGGCAAATTTGCACTCATTAGACCGGAAGCTGCGCATGGGTCGTACTTGGACATTCCAACATGACAACAATCCAAAACACAAGGCCAAGTTGACCTGTCATCGGCTACAGCAGAACAAAGTGAAGGCTCTGGAGTGGCCATCTCAGTCTCCTGACCTCAATATCATTGAGCTACTCTGAGGAGATCTCAAGCACGCAGTTCATGCTAGACAACCCAGGAATTTACAGGAATTGGAGGCTTTTTGTCAAGAAGAATGGGCAGCTTTACCATCTGAGAAATTAAAGAACCTCATCCACAACTACCACAAAAGACTTCAAGCTGTCATTGATGTTAGAGGGGAAAATACACTGTATTAAGAACTGGGTATGTGAACTTTTGATCAGGGTCATTTGGACGTTTTTCGTTGTCTTTAAGATTTAAAAAGAGAAAACACAGTAGTCTGACAATAAATGGCTTCACCCAATAACCATGAGTGGAGAAAAAGTTTTTTTGTTCTCATTCATATTCTCTGAAACAAGGCCAAGAAAGGAAAAATTCCGCCAGGGTATGTAAACTTTTAAGCAAAACTGTATATATATATATATATATATATATTTTTACATATAATACAAAGGAAATGTGTCATATTTAACTTCAGTCCCTTTAGAGATCATTTCATCTTCAACTTGCTTAACTGTTCACAATATCAGTAATTCTGACCAGGGGTGCCGAAACGTTTACATTCCACTGTACATCAAAACTTGTGTAATTGCAATAATTTTCTGTGAGAAATACTTTGTTTTCTGGAAGAATTTCAAGGGTGCCATTTGCAGCTATAACTGTATATGGGGCAGTGGGTGCGGAAAGTATTCAGACCCCTTTAAATTTTTCACTCTTTGTTTCATTGCAGCCATTTGGTAAATTCTAAAAAGTACATTTTTTTCTCATTAAAGTACACTCTGCACCCCATCCTGACTGAAAAAAAAACAAATGTAGAAATGTTTGCAAATTTATTAAAAAAGAAAAACTGAAACATCACATGTTCATAAGTATTCAGACCCTTTGCAAAATCACTCATATTTAAGTCACATGCTGTCCATTTCCTTGTGATCCTCCTTGAGATGGTTCTACTCCTTCATTGGAGTGCAGCTATGCTTAATTAAACTGATAGGACTTGATTTGGAAAGGCACACACCTGTCTATATAAGACTTCATAGCTCACAGTGTTAGAACCCTCCTGTTTGTTTTTTCCATCTTGTGTTTTGCGGTCACGTGACCATCTGCCTTTATATTCCAGCTCCGCTCTTATGGCTGTGCTGGACTTCAGTGTTTGACCGTTTCTCTTGCCTGATGCTTCTGTGCCTTTCTCTGTTAAGTTCGCTTGGTCCTCTGGGACCTCTAGTACATTTTTGTCTGTTTGTCTTTTTGTGTTCTGCTACAACTTCTCTGTTTAGGAGGTGTTCCATTTTTGTCCCAGTCCTTAGTTCTTTTAGGGACCCTCCCTTAATTCTATTGTTATGATCTGCAACAAGTACTAAGGAAAGATAGGGGAAAGCTGTCCCTACAGTAAGACTAAGCTGAATCCCTACGATGTAGCGGGCTGCCCGGTCCTAGTGAACAGACCTACCTTAGTCCTCGGCTAGTCTGAAAGAAGACCTATAGCATTAAGGGAGGGGTCCCTAAAAGAACTAAGGACTGGGACAAAAATGGGACACCTCTTAAACAGAAGTTGTTGCAGAACACAAAAAGACAAACTGACAAAAAGTACTAGAGGTCCCAGAGGACCAAGCGAACTTGACAGAGAAAGGCACAGAAGCACCAGGCTAGAGAAACAGTCAAACAATGAAGTCCAGCTCAGCCAGAAGGGCGGAGCTGGAATATAAAGGCAGATGGTCACGTGACCGCAAACCACAAGATAGAAAAAACTAACAGGAGGGTTCTAACAGTACCCCCTCTTTTATGAGGATCCTCCGGATCCTCCAGGCCCTGGCCTATCCGGAAACCTCCTGTGGAAAACTTTAACAAGCCTAGGAGCAGAGACATCAACCGTTCTTACCCAGGAGTTGTCTTCGGGACCGAAACCCTTCCAGAAGACAAGATACTATAATCTCCCTCTATGCCATCTAGAATTCAAGATACGAGAAATTTCATATTCGCCGTCTTCCACCACAGGAGGAACTGTGACAGTGGTGTCCCTATCAGATACGTCAGCCTTTTTCAACAAGGAAACATGAAACACAGAATTAATCTTCCAGGAAGTAGGGACATCCAACCTAACAGCAGACAGGTTAACAACCTGAAGCACTTTAAATAGACCCACAAACTTAGGATCCAGTTTTTTAGAGGGAATCCTCAACCACAGGTTCTTCGAGGACAACCAAACCATGTCACCTACAGTAAACAAAACCTCTTTACGTTTCCTGTCAAAATACTTCTTGGACTTCTTGTTAGCCACTTGAAGGTTACAACGTACATTAGTCCAAACTCTCTCCAGATCACCGGAAAAATTCTCCTCCTCCGGCACCGCCGACCCCAATTTGGAGAATGAGCCAAAAGACGGATGCCTCCCAGAACAACAAAAAACGGAGAACACCCAGCAGAGGAGGATGTATAATTGTTAAGAGCAAATTCTGCGAGAGGCAGGTACTCAGACCACACCTCTTGATTGTCCGCCACAAAACAACGCAAAAACTGTTCAACATCCTGATTCTTTCTTTCAGTCTGTCCATTAGACTCAAGATGATAACCAGACGAAAATGACAAATGAACTCCCAAACTGTCACAAAAAGCATGCCAAAAGCGAGCCACAAACTGAGGTCCTCTATCAGAAACAATATCCGTGGGAACGCCATGGAGCTTGACAATCTCCTTATCAAACGCCTCAGAGAGTATCTTTGCGCAGGGCAACTTAATGAATGGAACCAAATGACACATCTTACTAAAACGGTCCACGACCACCCAGATGACAGTAAAACTCTCAGACACAGGAAGATCAGTAATAAAATCCATAGTGAGATGCGTCCAAGGCGCACTAGGAACCTCCAGTTGGACTCCGTTTTGGAAAATGGGATTCTGAAAGCTCAAGATGATGCTCCATCTAACACTCCCCATGGGAGGTAGTTCGTGCCTAGAGCCTTTAGGAGAGATTTGTTTGTGGAGTGTCATGAGTCTCGGTTGGCAGGTCATTCAGGAATTTTGGAGACTAAGAGACTTATCAGTCGCAGTTTTTGGTGGCCTGGGTGGCAGAAGGAAGTCATCAAGTGGGTGCGTCAGTGTACTGTATGTGCTAAGTCAAAGGCTTCACATACTCCTGCTGCGGGGTTGCTTTGCCCTCTGATCTTCCTGTGTCCGAGAGTTTTACTGTCATCTGGGTGGTCATGGATAGAGATGAGCGGTGTTTGACAATCTCAAATTCGAGCTGTTTTGGGCGGTGTTCGAGTCGTTCGACAAACGCGAACGATTTGCAAGAAATTCGGCTGTTCGAGGTTATGTTCGATAACTGTTCGTGCACCAAAAGCGTGTCCTGCATGTCTGGCGCTATTTAGAGCACCAATCATGCAGGGATTGTCTGCCACTCACTGTAATGCCACAGCCATGGTGGTTGTGGCATTACAGTGGTTGCCCAAATCGATGGGAACAGTGCTCACAGTGAAACATGAAAAGCCGGCAATTCAGCAGCGGCATACACCGGTACCCGACAATTTAGAACCGAAAGAATAGAGCATCACACATAGATTAGATAGATAGAAACATGTCAGCCACATATATAATAAGTACAGTGACAGTGTTGGTTACTGTACTTGTCATTTAGTGTTAAGGATTTATTTTAAAAAATATTAGTGTTTTCATGCACCGTCTCTTTAAAAAGCCGGCCGGCAATTCAGCAACGGTACCCGACAATTTATAACAGAAAGAATAGAGCATCACACATAGATTAGATAGATAGAAACATGTCAGTCACATATATAAGAAGTACAGTGATAGTGTTGATTACTGTACTGGTCATTTAGTGTTAAAATAAAGGATTTATTAAAAAAAAAAATTGGCGTGGGGTTCCCCGTAATTTTAGTCTCTAGCGGAGGTTAAGCAGACGGCTGGGGCAGATGTTTGAAGCCTGGGAAGGGGGTAATACCCACGGAGCTTCCCAGGCTACTAATATCAGCCCCCAGCAGAATACCTAGCCTTTACTAGCAATTAAAATGGGGGACCCCAAAAAAATGACGTAGGGTCCCCCCTATTTTCATAGCTAGCAAAGGCTAGGCAGACAGCTGGGGGCTGATATTAATAGCCCAGGAAGGGTGCCATGAATATTGGCCCCCTCCCAGGCTAGAAACACCAGCCGTCAGCCGCCCCAGAAATGGCGCATCCATAGGATGCGCCAATTCTGACACTTAGCCTCGCTCTTCCCACTGCTCTGTAGCGGTGGCAGTGGAGTAATAGGGTTGGGGTTGATGTCATCTTATAATGCCAGCTGACATCAAGCCCAGGCTAGTAATGGAGAGGCGTCTATAAGACACCCCCATTACTAACCCCATATTCAAAGTTGCAAAAAAACACAAACACCCAGAATAAAGTCCTTTAATTGAAATAAAGACACAATTCTTTATTGTTCTAAATTAAACCATACTTACCATCACGCCCATTCCAGCTGAAGCCAACGATCTCCTGCAATAAAAGTAAAATCATTCATAGACACTGCAGAGCGCAAGCATGCTTGCGCTCTGCAGTGTCTCTGAAGGATGACAAGCTGGATGGCAGCGCTCAGCTGTGATCCAGCCTGTCATCTCAATGCCATCCCAGCGTGGGAGAATTCTCCTGCTCAAGCACTGAGCGCTGAGAATTTTCCCACGCTGTCAGTGGCGTGCATGAGGTGAGCTGAGTTCATTGGACATGAGCTCACCTCATGCACGTCACTGACAGCGTGGGAAAATTCTCCTGCACTCACCGCATGCGCAGGAGAATTTTCCCACGCAATCAGTGACGTGCATGAGGTGAGCTGAGTTCATTGGACATGAACTCGGCTCATCTGGATGCCGTCACAGCCAGACACTGAGGAGCGCAAGCATGCCTGCGCTTCTCAGTGTCTGCCGCATGGCAAGCTGGATGGCAGCGTTCTGCTGCAGTCCAGCCTGTCATGTGAATGTAGCAGAAGCTGTCGTGGGAACCATGGAAAGGTAAGAATGATGTTGCTTTATTATTTTACTTTTATTGCAGGAGATCGTTGGCTTCAGCTGGAATGGGCGTGATGGTAAGTATGGTTTAATTTAGAACAATAAAGAATTGTGTCTTTATATCAATTAAAGGACTTTATTCTGGGTGTTTGTGTTTTTTTGTAACTTTGACTATGGGGTTAGTAATGGGGGTGTCTTATAGACGCCTCTCCATTACTAACCTGGGCTTGATGTCAGCTGGCATTATAATCTGACATCAACCCCAACCCTATTACCCCACTGCCACTGCTACAGGGCAGTGGGAAGAGGGAGGCTAAGTGCCAGAATTGGCGCATCCTATGGATGCGCCATTTCTGGGGCGGCTGATGGCTGGTGTTTCTAGCCTGGGAGGGGGCCAATATTCATGGCACCCTTCCTGGGCTATTAATATCAGCCCCCAGCTGTCTGCCTAGCCTTTGCTAGCTATGAAAATAGGGGGGACCCCACGTCATTTTTTTGGGGGTCCCCATTTTAATAGCTAGTAAAGGCTAGGTATTCAGCTGGGGGCTGATATTAGTAGCCTGGGAAGCTCCGTGGGTATTACCCCCTTCCCAGGCTTCAAACATCTGCCCCAGCCGTCTGCTTAACCTACGCTAGAGACTAGAGATGAGCGTTGTTCTACTCGAACTGTTCGCCAATCTCAAATTCGAGCTGTTTTGGGCGGTGTTCGAGCCGGTCGGCGAACACGAACAATTTGAGAAAAATTCGGCTGTTCGAGGTTATGTTCGATAACTGTTCGTGCACCAAAATCATAACTGGATTTTTTCTCAGTAATGATGAAAATTAATGTTAATACGCAGTTTGAGTGTACAGCGGGGCGGGGGGAGGGGCAGGGGATGGATCTCTGCAGGAACAATGAAGATCTCCATTTTTTTTCTCTTTCCCGCATTTGCAGTGGGGAGGTGCAATCTGTCAGCCTATCAGCAGCGCACACACGGAGCGAAGTGCTTTTTTTCACACAAGCAAGGGCATGTGTGATTGGCAGTGTATGTCACATGTCCTTGCCCTATAAGACCAAGCCATTTTCCCCGTCGCCACCATTTTCTCACTGCTGCAGCTGCGTGTTAGACGGCACCGCTGTTGCTGTGTGCGCTATACCTTGTTAATTTCAAGCCAATTTTCGCACAAATATACAGATAGCTTGGGAGTAGGGAATAGTTGTGATTGCAGTCTTTTTAAGGACTAGGTTACAGCATTTCCTACGACTTTTATCAGGCAGGTCTGTGCTCTTAAATAGATAGATTGTGGGAGTAAAGACTAATTGTAATTGGAGTCCTTTTCAGGACTAGGTTACATCAGTTCCTATCAGTTTTTGCCAGGCAGGTCTGTGCCAGTGCTGTGCAAGTTTTTTTCACAGCATTTGGCTGAATCTAGCAAAGCTAATCCTTTTTGGCCTATTGCAGAGTGTGTTAGTCAGTGGAGTAGCCTATCTGTGTTGCAAGATATACCACCTGTGTATAGAATACCAATTTTTTTACTGCACCTAGTGAAGTAAAATCTTTTGGGCATAGCATCATTCTATTAGTCCATCTATACTGACCTCCATCAGGTTGCAAACTGAATATAATTTTTTTCTGCATCTAGCTCTGAAAAAATATTTGGGCTTCTAGCAGTGTGTGGGACTTGGTCTATTAGTCCATCTATACTGACCTCCATCAGGTTGCAAATTAAAAATAATTTTTTTCTTCATTTAGCTCTGAAAAAATATTTGGGCTTCTAGCAGCGTGTGGGACTTGTTCTATTAGTCCATCTATACTGACCTCCAACAGGTTGCAAATTAAAAATAATTTTTTTCTGCATCTAGCTCTGAAAAAATATTTGGGCTTCTAGCAGTGTGTGGGACTTGGTCTATTAGTCCATCTATACTGACCTCCATCAGGTTGCAAATTAAAAATAATTTTTTTCTGCATCTAGCTCTGAAAAAATATTTGGGCTTCTAGCAGTGTGTGGGACTTGGTCTATTAGTCCATCTATACTGACCTGCATCAGGTTGCAAATTGAATAAAAAAAATTTCTGCATCTAGCTCTGAAAAAATATTTGGGTTTCTAGCGGTGTGTGGGACTTGGTCTATTAGTCCATCTATACTGACCTCCATCAGGTTGCAAATTAAAAATAATTTTTTTCTGCATCTAGCTCTGAAAAAATATTTGGGCTTCTAGCAGTGTGTGGGACTTGGTCTATTAGTCCATCTATACTGACCTCCATCAGGTTGCAAATTAAAAATAATTTTTTTCTTCATTTAGCTCTGAAAAAATATTTGGGCTTCTAGCAGTGTGTGGGACTTGTTCTATTAGTCCTTCTATACTGACCTCCAGCAGGGTGCAAATTGAATATAATTTTTTTCTGCATCTAGCTCTGAAAAAATATTTGGGCTTCTAACGGTGTGTGGGACTTGGTCTATTAGTCCATCTATACTGACCTCCATCAGGTTGCAAATTAAAAATAATTTTTTTCTGCATCTAGCTCTGAAAAAATATTTGGGCTTCTAGCAGTGTGTGGGACTTGGTCTATTAGTCCATCTATACTGACCTCCATCAGGTTGCAAATTAAAAATAATTTTTTTCTGCATCTAGCTCTGAAAAAATATTTGGGCTTCTAGCAGTGTGTGGGACTTGGTCTATTAGTCCATCTATACTGACCTCCATCAGGTTGCAAATTAAAAATAATTTTTTTCTGCATCTAGCTCTGAAAAAATATTTGGGCTTCTAGCAGTGTGTGGGACTTGGTCTATTAGTCCATCTATACTGACCTCCATCAGGTTGCAAATTGAATAAAAAAAATTTCTGCATCTAGCTCTGAAAAAATATTTGGGCTTCTAGCGGTGTGTGGGACTTGGTCTATTAGTCCATCTATACTGACCTCCATCAGGTTGCAAATTAAAAATAATTTTTTTCTGCATCTAACCCAGCCAATAGTTTTGGCCTAATACCACAGTTTGGCCACTCAGCTCTGCTCGGTTACCATCCATTGTTTTTTTGTGCAAACAACTCCAGAGTTGTGAATTAGTTAACCACCAAAATGAGTGGAAAAAGGCCTGCTGCTGGTGGAAAGGGGAATAGGCGTGTTGGGAAGGGGAAAAAAGGTTGTGTCCGTGGGGTAGGTGCAGAAGAAAGACCATCTTCCAGCCAAACTAAAATGTCTACTTCTTTTAGCGGACAATGTGATAAGATCCCTTTCTTACGGCCACGCCAATCGCTACAAATTCCAGATGAGGCACAAAAACAGCAGGTGCTTCAACGGATATCAAGTGCTCCTTTAAGTGGGCTCTCCTCCACATCAACTTCAACATCACAAATACTCCAGTCCTCAAAGGTGTCACCCAAATTGCACTTGCTTCCTCACAGCTCCCAAATCTCCAGCTGCCCGTCTGAGTATGAGGTAGAACAGATGGTTGAGTCTGCAGAGCTGTTTACTCATACTATAGCCTGGGAATCAGAGGTCGACTCCAGCGCTTCTGTGAATCCAGACGAGGAAATGATCTGCACTGATGCCCAGAATCTTTATGAGTCGGATCCAGGACCAGACGCAGAAGGTTCTGACCATAATGTAGACCCTCATTCCCAAACTGTAACTCCTGTTGGTGGAGACAATGAGGAAGACGATGATAAGACTCAAATACCTGATTGGAGCGACAACTTTAGTTTTTTGTCAGGGCAGGAACAGGTTGGCTCTGAGGACGACGGGTGTGATAACGCACAGGGTGATGATGATGAGGTCGGAGATCCCACTTACTGTCAACCCACAGTCAGCCAAGAGATGAGGTCAGCAGAGGAGGTGGAGGAAGATGCTAGTGACGACGAGGTCAGGTTGCGCCTTCCTGGACAGAGACGTAGTACTGGAAGCACGTCAACAACTGCATCCTCAAACACAACTCTGCCTCTCACCACAAGTCGTGGTGGCTCTTCAGGTCGCATGGGTGCTAAGCCTTGCATAGCCTGGGCATTTTTTCAGATCGATAAAGATGACCCAACTCGTGTTATCTGTAACATTTGTCAGCAAAAGCTAAGTAGAGGCCAAAAAATACATAGTTTGAGTACTTCATGCATGAACCGGCACATGGACATGAAGCATAAGTTGCAGTGGGAAGCTCAGTGTGCTACAATGCGGTCTAGCCGGCCGGGCCAACCACCGTCTGCCATATCTTGTGCATCCGCGGCCTCTTCATCCTCTGTGACTGGGGGGACAGCAGTCACACCTGTTTTGGGGCGCAGACCTGCCACCTCTTTACCCGCAACAGCCAGCGTGATTGGCAGGTCATCATTTTCTTTGGAGGTGGTAACACCAGCTGGTCTTGAGCGCTGTCCGACATCGATAGCACCACCTTTGGATCAAGGCAACCTAACATGTCCGCCTGCATCTTCCTCACAGACCGGCAGTTTGCCGGGGACACCCTTATCAACCCCGTCTAAGCACAATAGCCAGCCCTCGGTCCCTCAGATGTGGACAAGTAAAAGACCATTTCCTCCTAGCCATGAGAAAGCTAAGAGGTTGAATTTCACCATCTGCAAGCTCTTGGCTACAGAAATGCTGCCTTTCCGCCTGGTGGACACAGAGGATTTTCGAGACCTTATGTCCGTCGCAGTGCCCCAGTACCAGATGCCCAGTCGGCACTACTTCTCAAAGAAAGGTGTGCCTGCGCTCCACCAGCATGTCGCACACAACATCACCGCTTCTTTGAGAAACTCTGTGTGTGACAGGGTGCATTTCACCACAGACACTTGGACGAGTAGGCATGGACAGGGGCGTTACATGTCGCTGACTGGGCACTGGGTAACTATGGTGACAGCAGGACAAGGGGCTGCTGTCCAAGTCTTGCCGTCCCCACGAGTTGTGCGTCAATCCTCTTTATGTCATTTTTCCTCCACTGCTTCTGCCTCCTCAACCTCCTCTCGGTCTTCCACCTGCACCCAAAGCCTGTCTGGTCATGCCACAAGCTTTCTAACTGCGCAGAAGGGATCCTGCACACCTCCTTACTATGCTGGCAGTAGGGCTCAACGTCATCAGGCGGTTTTTACATTGAAATGTCTGGGAAATGTGAGTCACACAGCTGAGGAGTTGTGGTCAGCTCTGGAGAACCAATTTCATGAATGGTTGTCTCCACTGGACCTGAAACCAGGGAAGGCCGTGTGCGACAATGCTGCAAACCTGGGTGCGGCCCTTCGCCGGGGCAATGTCACACACGTGCCTTGTATGGCTCACGTGTTGAACCTGGTTGTCCAGCAATTTTTAGCCCACTATCCCAGACTAGATGGCCTTCTGCAGAGGGCACGGTCGCTGTGTGCTCACTTCCGCCGTTCGCATCCCGCAGCTCAGCGACTTACATCTCTACAGAAGTCGTTGGGCCTGCCACTTCACCGGCTAAAATGCGATGTGCCTACCCGGTGGAATTCAACTCTGCACATGTTGCAGCGACTGTGGCAGCACCGACAAGCCCTGGTGCAATACGTTCTGACGTATAGCCTGGGCCAACGAGATTCAGAGGTGGGGCAAATCACGCTGGAGGAGTGGTCTCAGATCAGGGACCTATGCACCCTTCTGCACAGTTTTGAAATGGCGACGAAGATGTTTAGTGCTGACGATGCCATTATCAGCATGACTATTCCGGTGGTTTACATGCTGGAGCACATGTTAAACAGAATTCGGAGTCAGGTGGTGGCACAAGAGGAGGTGGAGAAAGTAGAGGAGGAGGAGTTGTATGCGGAAGGGCTAACATCTGCAAGGTCCAGACGGTCGGCAGCACCAAGGCGGCAGGCATGTGAGGGTGGGGGAGATGATTTTACCAGGGCGCATGGTAGCAGCCAAACTAGTGAGGAAGGTGCAGGAGCCCAGGAAGAAGTGGAGGACGAACTGATGGAAGACTCATCAGATGAGGGAGACCTTGATCACATTTCTGTTGTGCGAGGTTGGGGGGAGAGGACAGAGGAAGGAAGCATGATTGCTACCTCGCCACCAACACAACAGGGACTTGGTGCTCCTGGATGCGCAACACACATGAGTGCCTTCTTGCTGCACTACCTGCAACATGACCCTCGAATTGTGAGAATTAGAAATAATCCTGACTACTGGGTTGCCACACTGTTAGATCCCCGGTACAAAAGTAAATTTGCAGAAATTATTCCTGCCATAGAAAGGGATGCACGCATGCAGGAGTATCAGCAGAGACTGTTGCAGAATCTTACATGTGCTTTTCCACAAAATACCAGTGGTGCACGTAGTGAATCTCACAGTTCCAACTTGCCAACCGTGGGACCGTCAAGTGTTCAGCACTCAAACCGTAACAGAACCACAGTATCTGCTGGTAACATCAATTTTGCGGAATCATTTCACCACTTTTTTAGCCCATCCTTTGCAAGGCCACAGGAGACAAGAAGTCTGACACATAGTCAACGCCTAGAGACGATGGTACAGGAGTATCTCCAAGTAAACATTGAAGCCACGACTGTGTCACTGGACCCTTGCTCTTTTTGGGCTTCCAATCTGGATAAATGGCCGGAGCTAGCCACTTACGCCTTGGAGATCTTGTCATGCCCCGCAGCCAGCGTTCTGTCTGAACGTGTGTTCAGCGCTGCTGGTGGTGTGCTGACAGATAAGCGCACGCGGCTCTCCACTGATAATGTAGACAGACTCACGTTCATAAAGATGAACAAATCATGGATCCGAAACGACTTTTCTACCCCTGTGTCATCCTGGGGAGAGTAAAAGCTTGATGATTGGTTAAAATCACCCTACCAACCGTTTTAAGCTTTCAAATTACTAATCATGTTTATCTGTATCTTGACTGGAAAATAATTTGGGCTTTGTAGCAGTGTGCAGCACTGATCCTATTAGGCCATCTATAATAAGCTTCACCAGATTTAAAATTAAAAATAATTTTTAGCTGCATCTAGCCCGGAAAATAATTTTGGGGCTCCGAGATGCGCAAGACACATAAGTGCCTTCTTGCTGCACTACCTGCAGCATGACCCTCATATTGTCAGAATTCGAAGTAATCATGACTACTGGGTTGCCACACTCTTAGATCCCCCAAACTTTTCGATCAACCTTTTCATTTTAATAAAGACCAAAAAAATGGTCATTTTTGAAATTATAAGCATTAGCAGGTTGTTAGAAACTGAAATCAAACAGTTTTCAACTCAAAACTTTATTCTAGGTGATGTTACATTTTCACATAGGACCCCTTGTTCGAAAGGAGCTTCTGAACTCTCTCGTCCATTGAATTTGTCAGGTTTTGGATGGTTTCTGCTTCAATTGTTTTGCATGAGGACAGAATACCCTCCCAGAGCTGTTGCTTAGATGTGAACTGCCTCCCGCCATCATAGACACTCCTTTTAATGATGCTCCAAAGGTTCTGAATGGGGTAGAGGTCAGGGGAGCATGGGGGTCACACCATAAGTTTGTCCCCTTTTATGCCCATATCAGCCAGAGATGCAGATGTTTTATGTGCAGCATGAGATGGTGCATTATCATGCAGAAAAATGATCTTGCTGTGAAATACACGGTTCTTCTTCTTGAACCATGGCAGGAAGTGCTGTTTGAGAAAATCCACATACATTATGGAGTTCATCTTTAGCGCCTTCAGGGATCCTAAAGGGGCCGACAATCTCTCTCCCCATGATTCCAGCCCAAAACATTACTCCACCTCCTCCTTGTTGGCGCTGTAGCCGTGTTTGCGTGGGGTGTCCATCAACCAGCCATCCTCCACTCCATTCATCTGGACCATCGAGCGCTGCACGGCACTCATCCGTGAACAAAACAGTTTTGAAATCAGTCTTCATGTAATGTTTGGCCCACTGGAGCCGTTTCTGCTTGTGTGAAGTGGATAGAGGAGGTCGACAGGATGGCATATGCACAGCTGCAAACCTCTGAAGGACCCTGCATCTTGTTGTTCGGGGGACGTTGGAGGCACAAGCAGCTTCAAAAACTTGTCTGCTGCTATGACAAGGCTTTTTTGCCGCTGCTCTTTCAACCTGACGTAATTGCCTGTAGGAAAGAGTCCTCAATTTGCCCTTATCAGCACGCACACGTGTGTACTGTGAATCAGCTACATACTTCTTGATTGCCAAGACACTTCATCCTGATCATCGCACAATGTTGATTGTAGTCATGCCTTGACCTAAACACTCCACAATTTGTTGCTTCTCAGCAGCCGACACATCCTTTTTCTTTCCCATTTTGGCAGAAAATGTAGGCTGCTTAATAATGTGAGAGAGCCTTCTTAAGTAGTCTTGCCTTTCATTGGACACACCTGCCAAACTAATTAGCACAGGTGTCTGCAATTGCTTACAGTGATATAAAGAGCCCTGACACACATCACCATCAATGAGTTTAACTGACAAACAAACAAATTCTTCCCTTATCACTCCTAAACACTTTTTGCATAATAATTTGGAACGCGGTGTACATGTGCTTTTCCACAAAACACCAGTGGTTCACGTAGTGAATCTCACAGTTCTAACTTGCCAACCGTGGTCTGTATGGAATTGTTCAATAAAGGGCGCAAAATTAAGATAACATAGATGGGAGAGGTCTCTATGAATAGGAATTCCTAAGTATTTGATACCCTGTGAGGGCCAGGCAAAGGGAAAGTTGGACTGGATGGAATCCTATATGGATTTAGGGAGGGAGACATCGAGGGCCTCAGACTTCGCTGCATTGATTTTAAAATTTTACCATGTAACAAAGTGATCTATTTCAGCCATAACAGCAGGGATGGATATATGTGATTGAGTGATATATACTAGGACATCATCAGCAAATAGAGAGCACTTGTACTCGGTGCCTCCCACCTCAATCCACCTAATATTGGGGTTATGGCGAATTGATGAGAGCAGGTGCTCCGTCACTAGGATGTATAAGAGAGGGGACAGAGGACATCCCTGCCTTGTCCCATTGGTGATTGTGAAAGGTGATGAAAATGTTCTGACGCACCCCCTGGGCCTTGGGACACCCGGAGCCGGACCCTTTTTGGTGGATACTGGTGGTTGTAGTCTTCGTGGCGGCGATCCGGTTCCGTGGCTCAGGGCGGTCAAACCAGTGGCGGAACTATTTATGTGGTTTTGATGTTTAAATGTCCGACTACGCCACCCGTGGATTGCGGTCAGAGTGAACCGCCGCTACAGGGCAGACCGCTAAGGCTGGTGTTGTGGGTGCAGCAGAGCGTAGCATAACTCCCCACGGGAGGAGTATAGCCTCAGGGCAGTGTATGCGGAGGATGGGGGTGATGGTGCAGGGCAGCAGCAGTAACGACACGGAGTCAGTGATGCAGTTCAGGGCCTTTACTCACAGTTCTTATTATCCAGACCACGTCTGCAGGTAACGGCTGCCCACGTCGTACTGTGCTCACCAGGTGAGGGGCTCAGACAACTCCCAGATAACTTTGGAGCGCTTCACAGGACCCCCTTTGTGTGTCCTTTGTCTGGCCTTTCTTACCAACACTTCTGTCCGGCTGCCTCGGGCCTCCTCTTGGTAAACTTGGCGCCAGTTTCCCTGACCCTATGTGGTGCCTTCCTAGCGGGTGGAGCAAGGGGCTGCGCCACATAAAATGTCAGAGCCTCCGGTTTCTAGCTGAGGGTCGTTTCCTGCCTCCACTAGTTCGGGGACCGGTCTCCCCCTTTGGCCTGACCCCTCCACGCAGGTGGATTCGGGCGTGCGGTGGCGACTCGCCCGTCCGCACCCCTGGGATCCCTTCATTCCTCGTTGCTGGAGCCTTCTCCGCTCCTCTTCCTTCCTTCTCCCTCTTGCAGGCCTGGGCCTCTGTTACTAGGCCCGCCTCCGGAGCAGAGCTCATGCAGAGCCCCTGCTCCCTGCCACTTCTGCTCAGACTTCTCTGCACTGAACTAAGATGGTGCCCACCTTTTATACTCCCTTCTCAATGCACCCAGGAACTGCTTCCTCCCTGCTCCTGCACTGCAGGGTTCCCCTTCCTCAGTGTTCCCTCCCCCCACTCCAGCCAGGGACAGGGACTGTCGTGCCCATCTCAGGGGCATATTGGTCGCCCTGCCCCACGGCAATGTGGTGTAATGCATGCAGGTGTCGGGTCCTGATCCACACTCCATCCTTATCTGAGAGTGAGATATCACACCTCTGGGTGAGGTGCAATACGTCTGTAGCAACCGAGCCCTCGGTGCTACAGTTCCATTTATCTTCAGCCTAGGTGACGTATTGTGATACAGGGCCGTGATTTTGGCTATAAAAGGGTCCCCTAGACCCATACCCCAAGCTTTTTAAGAGAATCATATATGGCGTGCCAGGAGACTCTATGGAATGCTTTCTCAGCATCCAACGAGAGTATCTACTTACAAATTTTTAACTGCATCTAGCCCAGGAAATACTTTGTGCCTAGTAGCAGTGTCTGCTAGTCAGCGGATTATCCCGGCTGTTAAGCAAGCTACACCACCTGTAGTTTGGACACTTAATTTTTTCAAAGGAAATGCTTCGGGACCATGGGATACTTAGTGAAGAGCATCAGGAGGCACCCCAAGGCATAGGGGCTGGGACTGGCACTAGGATGCCTTGCGGTGGACAGCCGAGCTCGATCCTTATAAAAGCTTTTTAACTGCAGCAGCTTTAGTGGACGCTACTGGAGCTGGAATTACGCGGCTGCTGGCATGAGACTTGCCCTCCAATAGATCCTTGTAAATGGATTTAAAGTGTATTCATTCAAATTAGAGGGACAATTTAAATTAAAAAGCTTAGAGCTGCCTCCACCACAGGGGGGCTCTCTCGACCCACCAGCGGACAGGCACCAGTATTGGGAGAGGGGGGCTGGCCGTCAGGGTTCACCGCGGCTCTGGCACAAACCCGGCGACACGGAGGTGGCACGGGCAGGAGCGGACTGGCCGTCTCGGCTTCTCACTTTTTGGATTTTAGAAGGGCATGACATGCCTATATCTGTGTCTCCCCCTCCTTTTACTCCTCCACCTCTTTTCTTTTCGCATGACTATATGTACTTGTCACTTTTCCATGTGTTAGTTGTGTCTTCTGAGCAGTTTGTCAGCTTTTGGACACCTTTGAAGGTGTTTTCTATGTGTTTCTATGTGTTTTTGTTTGCCTGCCATTGGTTTTAATGGTGTTCGAAGGTGTTCGACGAACAGTTCGACGAACAGTTCGGCGAACACACGGGTGTTCGACGAACCGAACCGAACTCGAACACTACGGGGGTGGCTCAACACTACTAGAGACTAAAATTACGGGGAACCCCACGCCAATTTTTTTTTTAATAAATCCTTTATTTTACCACTAAATGACAAGTACAGTAATCAACACTATCACTGTACTTCTTATAAATGTGACTGACATGTTTCTATCTATCTAATCTATGTGTGATGCTCTATTCTTTCTGTTATAAATTGTGGGGCACCGATGCTGAATTGCCGGCCGGCTTTTTTAAAGAGACGGTGCATGAAAACACTAATATTTTTTTAAATAAATCCTTTAACACTAAATGACAAGTACAGTAACCAACACTGTCACTGTACTTCTTATATATGTGACTGACATGTTTCTATCTATCTAATCTATGTGTGATGCTCTATTCCTTCTTGTCTAAATTGTCGGGTATCAGTGTATGCCGCTGCTGAATTGCCGGCCGGCTTTTTTAAAAAAAAGTGTCTTCTGAGCAGATTGTCAGCTTTTGGACACATTTGAAGGTGTTTTCTATGTGTTTCTATGTGTTTTTGTTTGCCTGCATTTGGTTTTAACGGTGTTCGACGGTGTTCTAAGGTGTTCTACGAACAGTTCCTCGAATATCCCGGTGTTCGACGAACTGAACCGAACCCGAACACTACGGGGGTGGCTCAACACTAGTCGTGGACCGTTTTAGTAAGATGTGTCATTTGGTTCCATTCATTAAGTTGCCCTGCGCCAAGACACTCGCTGAGGCATTTGTTAAGGAGATTGTCAAGCTCCATGGCGTTCCCACGGATATTGTTTCTGATAGAGGACCTCAGTTTGTGGCTCGCTTTTGGCGTGCTTTTTGTGACAGGTTGGGAGTCCATTTGTCATTTTCGTCTGGTTATCATCCTGAGTCTAATGGACAGACTGAAGAAAGAACCAGGATATTGAACAGTTTTTGCGCTGTTTTGTGGCGGACAATCAAGAGATGTGGTCTGAGTTTCTGCCTCTCGCAGAATTTGCTCTTAACAATCATACATCCTCCTCTGCTGGGTGCTCTCCTTTTTTTGTTGTACTGGGAGACATCTGTCTTTTGGTTCGTTCTCCAAATTGGGGTCGGCGGTGCCGGAGGAGGAGAATTTTTCCGGTGATTTGGAGAGAGTTTGGACTAATGTACGTTGCAACCTTCAAGAGGCTAACAAGAAGTCCAAGAAGTATTTTGACAGGAAACGTAAGGAGGTTTTGTTCACTGTGGGTGACATGGTTTGGTTGTCCTCAAAGAACCTGCGGTTGAGGATTCCCTCTAAAAAACTGGGTCCTAAGTTTTTGGGTCCATTTAAAGTGCTTCAAGTTGTTAACACATCTGCTGTTAGTTTGGATGTCCCTACTTCCTGGAAGATTAAGCCTGTGTTTCATGTTTCCTTGTTGAAAAAGGCTGATGTATCTGGTAGGGACGCCACTGTCACAGTTCCTCCTGTGGTGGAAGAAGGCGAATATGAAATTTCTCGTATCTTGAATTCTAGATGGCATAGAGGGAGATTATAGTATCTTGTCTCCTGGAAGGGTTTCGGTCCCGAAGACAACTCCTGGGTAAGGACGGATTATGTCTCTGCTCCTAGGCTTGTTAAAGTTTTCCACAGGAGGTTTCCAGATAGGCCTGGGCCTGGAGGATCCGGAGGATCCTCATAAAAGAGGGGGTACTGTTAGAACCCTCCGGTTTGTTTTTTCCATCTTGTGTTTTGCGGTCATGTGACCATCTGCCTTTATATTTTAGCTCCGCCCTTATGGCTGTGCTGGACTTCAGTGTTTGACTGTTTCTCTTGCCTGGTGCTTCTGTGTCTTTCTCTGTCAAGTTTGCTTGGTCCTCTGGGACCTCTAGTACATTTTTGACAGTTTGTCTTTTTGTGTTCTGCTACAACTTCTCTGTTTAGGAGGTGTCCCATTTTTGTCCCAGTCCTTAGTTCTTTTAGGGACCCCTCCCTTAATTCTATAGGTCTTTGTTCAGACTAGCCGAGGACTAAGGCAGGTCTGTTTACTAGGAACAGGCAGCCTGCTACATCGTAGCGATTCAGCTTAGTCTTACTGTAGGGACAGCTTTCCCCTATCTTTCCTCAGTACATGTTGCAGATCATAACACACAGTGCTTGTCAGACCAAATGAGAATCATGAGCTCAAAGGAACTGCCCAAGGAGCTCAGAGACAGAATTGTGGCAAGGCACAGATCTGGCCAAGGTTACAAAAGAATTTCTGCATTACTCAAGGTTCCTAAGAGCACAGTGGCCTCCCAAGTCCTTAAATGGAAGACGTTTGGACCACCAGAAGTCTTCCTAGACCTGGCCGTTCAGCCAAACTGAGCAATCATAGGAGAAGAGCCTAGGTGAGAGAGGTACAGAAGAACCCCAAGATCACTGCGGATGAGCTCCAGAGATGCAGTAGGGAGATAGGAGAAAGTTCCACAAAGTGCAAGACATATGAAAGCCCGCATAGAGTTTGCTCAAAGACACATGAAGGACTCCCAGACTATGAGAAATAAGATTCTCTGGTCTGATGAGACGAAGATAGAACTTTTTGATGATAATTTTAAGCGGTATGTGTGGAGAAAGCCAGGCACTGCTCCTCACCTGCCCAATCCCAACAGTGAAACATAGTGGTGGCTGCATCATGCTATGGGGGTGTTTTTCAGCTGCAGGGACAGAACGACTGATTGCAATTGAAGGAAACATGAATGCGGCCAAGTACAGAGATATCCTTGAAGAAAACCTCTTCCAGAGTGCTCTGGACCTCAGACATGGCCGAAGAAGACAATGACCCTAAGCACACTGCTAAAATAACAAATCAGTGGCTTCAGAACAACTCTATGACCATTCTTGAGTGGCCCAGCCAGAGCCCTGACCTAAACCCAATTGAGCATCTCTGGAGAGACCTGAAAATGGCTGTCCACCAACGTTCACCATTCAACCTGATGGAACTGGAGAGGATCTGCAAGGAAGAATGGCAGAGGATCCCCAAATCCAGGTGCGAAAAACTTGCATCATTCCCAAGAAGACTCATGGCTGTACTAGCTCAAAAGGGTGCTTCTACTCAATACTGAGCATAGGGTCTGAATACTTATGACCATGTGATATTTCAGTTTTTCTTTTTTAATAAATTTGAAAAAATTTATACATTTCTGTTTTTTTTCAGTCAAGATGGGGTGCAGAGTGTACTTTAATGAGAAAAAAATGAACTTTTTAGAATTTACCAAATGGCTGCAATGAAACAAAGAATGAAAAATTTAAAGGGGTCTGAATTTTTTCCGTACCCACTGTATGTGGAGCCATCATACTACATATATAGTGCAGTTGGACCATCATACCATATATGGTAGTGGGAACCTGTTATGCTATATAAAGAGGAGCTGTGTGGACCATCATAAGGGGGGGCTGTGGGGCCATTGTATTCCATATAGGAGGCTGTACCGACCTGATACTATATATAGAAGGGCTGTGGGATCATCATGCTATATATAAGGTTCTGTGGGGGACATAATACTGTTAATGAGCTGTGGGGATGATCATACCATATATAGGAGGTTGTGGAGACATCATACTATTTGTGGCCAGCTGTGGGCACCATCATACTATATATAGGAAACTGTAAAGCTTCATACTGTATATAGAGAGGCAGTGATGACATCATACTATATATAGGGAACTGTGGGGACATCATATTGCATATAGGGGGCTGTGTAGCCATTTTACTATAAATAGGGAGCTCTGGGATCCTCAATGTATGATAAATGGCTTTGGGGGCCATTATATTGTGTATCGGGGGCTGTACGACTATCATACTGTATATACAGGGCTGTGTAGGCACTCTGAGGACATTATTTGTGGTAAATGGGGCATTATTAGTTTGGATTGAGGCACTCAGGTTTCATTATTTTTTTTTGGGGGGGGGGGGCATTGTTAACTTTAAGTGAACACTCAAGGGTATTTGTTCCAGGAAGAGGGGAACTTTGGATATTATATCCTTCAAAGGAGCATACAGGCCTAATAACATTCTAGCTAGTACAGTAGGGGCATCAATACTCTCTATGGGACACTATTTAATTTTTTCAGGGAGGGTGTATTCATAGTAATGACACAATTTTTAAAATGTTGGGGTAACTGTTCCAAGCTGCATGTGCACATACAATGGGAATAGATTGGGAATAGATGGGGACGGTGCTGGAAATGTGAGAAGTCACATACAGGTGCATCTCACTAAATTAGAATATCATCAAAAAGTTAATTTATTTCAGTTCTTCAATACAAAAAGTGAAACTCATATATTATATAGAGTCATTGCAAACAGAGTGATTAGTTTCAAGTGTTTATTTCTGTTAATGTTGATGATTATGGCTTACAGCTAGTGATGAGCGAGCATACTCGCAAGTACTCAGTACTTGCCCGAGCATCTCAGTACTCGAGATGTTCGGAGCTCGCCGAGTACTTGCGAGATGCTCGGGTCCCCTCCCTGCATGTTTGGCGCCAATCAACATGCAGGGATTGCCTGCCACTCATTGTAATGCCGCAGCCATGGTGGTTGTGGCATTACAGTTATTGACTGGCCGCACAGTGTCATCAGGTCTATATCAGTCCTGGCACCGCTGTGCTCGTCACAGTCACTCCGGACTCAGGCAGAGTAGAGAGAGGTTCTGCTGACCTAGGGAGAGATTTGGTTGTGTATTAGGTAGTGTAGGGAGAAAACAAGTACTTTACACATATCCATCTCAACAAACAGTCCTTCTGAGGACTAATCCATTTGCAGAGATATCAGGCAGGCAGTGTATATAGCAGACTGCAGTGCATATAGCACAAGAGGCTCCATTCCAGTTCTGCCTTCTGCTGCTGTTAGATATTTCTAGACAAAGGCCCAGGTCTCAGGGGCCAGGAATAATTTTTTTTTTATCTTAATCCTCATTATTTCCTTAAAAGCAATCCAGAGAACACCGTTTTTCTGCGCCATTTGCTTGTTTGCACTGCAGAATACAGCTAGGTCCTTTCCATATTACAGCGCTAAAAATCCAGCTATTTAAAACCGTGGTTTGTCCATCACATGGATCACATAAAATTGCGCTGAAAATACTGCCATTTTTGGCCTCTATTCAAATTTTTTATCACTATGTCAGCAAAGTTTTTGACACCGGTTTGCTGTTCAAAATAGTTACCTAAAGGCCAGGTATTTAAAACTGTGGTTTCTCCGTCACACGGATCACATTCACATATAATTGCGCTGAAAATACTGCCATTTTTGGCCTCCATTCAAATTCTTTTTCAGTGTGTCAGCAAAGTTTTTGGCACCAGTTTGCTGTTCAAAATAGTGACCTACAGGCCAGGTATTTAAAACTGTGGTTTCTCCATCACACGGATTACATATAACTTCACTTCAAATTTAGCCATTTGTAGTGAGCATGGAAGATGTTGTCCTCCATTTAAAATGGGCAAGGCGCGTGGCAAGGGACTGGGAACTGGACATGATGGTGATGGTGCATGCAGAGGCTGAGGCCAAGGCCGTGGGCAAGATGAAATTGTGCCACAACAAACACCCAAATCTTCTCGCCCGACCTTCCAGTCCCAATTCCTAGGGGACTGCAGGACACCACTATTGAACCCAGAGCAGTGTCAAAAGGTTGTTGGTTGGATAGCGGATAATGCTTCCAGTCATTTAGCCACCACCACCACCACCCTGTCTTCCATACGGTCAAGTCTCAGTAGCCGTGACTCTGGACCGCATATTCCTCACCCTGATCCTCCTTCCTCCCACTATGCCAAGTGCCCGGAGACAAATGATCCCACACTTGGGCACTCTGAAGAGCTGTTCACTTTTCCATTTATAGATTCAGGCCTCTCACCTGGTCCACTTGAAGCGGGGCAAGAGGAGATTGCATGTAGCTATGCCCAAATATTTGAGTAGCCACGGTCACACGAAGGCGATGGTAAGAAAGTGGCACAAGAGGTGGACGATGATGAGACACAATTGCCAGAAAGTTAGGAGGAGGACCAGGGTGCGGAAGTGGAAGATGAGGTGGTGGATGATATAGTAACTGATCCAACCTGGCAGGAGGACATGCAGAGCGTGGACAGCAGCACACAGGGGTAGGGAGGCAGAGCACCCCAACAGGCAGGAAGAAGCATTGTGGTGGCCGCAGAACGAAGGCAGGCAACCGTTCCCCGTAATACCAACATGAAGTTGCCAGTACAACTGTTAGGTCTTCCCGAGTTTGGCTGTTTTTTAAAGACTCTGCTGATAACCCCATGAAGGCCATTTGCACCACCTGCCAGGCCAGCATCAGCAGGGGTGGCAAATCTAGCAGCCTGACCACCACTACCATGATCAGGCACATGGCAGCAAAGCACCCGACTTTGTGGGCCGAACCCCAGGGTTCAGGAACAGTGTCTGCGGGTGGCACCATTGCTTCTTCCGCTGCTGTGCATGCAAGCCAATCCCCTGTCCATTGTGCATGCGAAGATGCCTCCTGCCCTGCACCTGTCGTTGCACACTTCCAAGTAGCAGCATCAGGAAGCATGTCCACGTCCTTGTCCCAGCGCAGCGTTCATTTTTCTATACTCCAGTCCTTGGAACACAACCGCAAATATGCAGCCAACGCCCCACAGGCCACACTACTAAACTCTCACATTTCACGACTGCTTGCGCTCGAAATATTGCCTTTTAGGGTCGTGGAGACGGAGGCATTCTGCAACCTGATGACGGTGGCCGTCCCTTGGTGCTCGGTCCCCAGCCGCCTCTGTTTCTCCGGTGTGCCGTCCCCGCATTACACAAGCACGTGTCCCAAAACATTAGCCGTGCCCTCAACAACGCAGTTACCTGGAAAGTCCACCTAACCATATGTGGACATGTCCTTGTGGGCAGGGACGGTACATCTCGCTGACGGCGCACTGGGTTAACATAGTGGAAGCCAGTACATAGTGGAACACGTCCTCCCGACTCCAAGGATTGCGAGCCCTAGGTCAATCAGGGTTGCCCCCACAGTCTCCAGCTCCTGCACCTCATCATGCTCACCCTCCTCCTCCTCTTCAGCCTCCATCTCCGAAATTACCACATCAGTCACAAGCTGGAAGCACTGCAGCACTGCCTCGGCCAAGCGGCAACAGGCTGTGCTGAAGCTAATAAGCTTAGGTGACAAACGACACAATGCTGAAGAGTTGTGGACAGCTCTGAAAGGGAAGACAGATCTGTGGCTCACACCACTGAACCTAAAGTCAGGCATGGTCGTGTGTGACAATGGCCGGAACCTGGTGGCGGCTCTGAGGCGAGGCGAGCTCACACACGTACCATGCCTGGCCCTTGTGCTTAACCTCGTGGTTCAGCGGTTTCTCAAATCCTACCCGGAGCTCCCGGATCTGCTTGTTGAAGTATGTCGCCTGTGTGCCCATTTTAGAAAATCACCTACAGCTTCCGCCGCCCTTGCCGTGTTTCATCAGCGTTTGCAGCTTCCGGCTCACAGACTGGTGTGTGATGTCTCCACACATTGGAACTCTACACTGCAGATGTTAGGAAGGATTTGTGAGCAGAAGAGGGCAGTTGTTGAGTACCAGCATCAACAAGGCTGTCAGTATTCAGTTCAGACTCCACACATAAGACCTCAGGAGTGGACATGGATGTCAGACATATGCACCATCCTCCAAAACTTTGAGGACTCCACCAAGATGGTGAGCGGCGATGATGCCATAATTAACATCACCATCCCGCTTCTCTGTCTTCTGAAATGCTCTTCTCTCACAATCAAAGAGGATGCATTGCAGGCAGAGCACAATGAGATGGAGCAAGGAACCATATAGGGTGATTACACACAGCCCATCCTCATCTCATCCCAACGTGGATTGGGTGACAATGAGGAAGAGGAGGAGGAGGAAGAACAGGAGCTAATTTCATGTGCTATAGACGGTACTACCTGCACAGCTGTCATACCGTCTGTTCAGCATGGATGGCCAGAGGACAGAGAGGAGGAGGAGAGCATGGTCAGTCATCCTCTTGGTGAGGACACGGAAGTCTTGCCTGTTAGCAGTTTGGCATGCATGGCTGAGTTTATGTTACTCTGCCTTTCCCATGACCCTCATGTTCTCAAAATTTTGGGTGACAGTCATTACTGGTTGGTGACACTTCTAGACCCAAGCTGCAAGGAGAACTTTATATCTCTTATTCCTGAGGCGGACAGGTCTACAAAAATGGGGGTGTACCAGAAGGCCCTTGTTGCGGAAGTATTAAAAAAAATTCACATCTGAAAACACTGGCGGCAGAGGTCACAGTTCGTTGGACAACAAAGGAGTACAGGCGAGAGAGACACAACTTCCATCCAGCAGAGGCAGGGGAACACTGTCAAAGTTCTGGGAGTATTTTCTCAGGCCCTCCCATCGCACAGGCCCTGAGCAAAGTTTGGGAAGATGCTGAGGGAGTATCTTGCCGACCGTACCAATGTCCTCCGTGGTTCCTCTGTGCCTTATAATTATTGGGCATCCAAGCTGAATACGTGGAATGAACTGGCTCTCTACACCTTGGAGGTCCTGGCCTGCCCTGCTGTCAGCGTTTTATCAGAGCGGGTTTTTAGTGGCGCTGGTGGAATTATAACTGATAAGCGCATCCGCCTGTCAACTGAAAATGCTGTCAGGCTGACTCTTATAAAAATGAATAAGGGCTGGATTGGGCCAGACTTCTCAACACCACCGAATGATAGCAGCATAACATAAACTCAAATCCAGTGTCTTTTTTTGGGAGGTGTATTCCCATGCACCTCCTCACACCCACACATGGGTATAAGCTTCCTGATTTTGGCTATTTGCTCTTGTCCTCCTCCTTCTCCTCATCCTCCACCACGATATCACCAGGGTGAACGTGGTCCGTGAAACAACACCGACATAATTTTTTTAAAGGGTGTTTATGATGCCCGTAAAAAAATTTTTTTATACAGCATGTTCATGTATACCCCCCAGGGGTAAATGTTTGTCAGCCCATACGCTTTGTGCATGGGAATTTAAGTATTGGAGGCCAGCTCCTTTCTAATGGGAACATTTTTGTATGAGACCCTCCTCCACATCTCTTCCAAGGGGCATTGGAGTGCCTCCCAATTTTTGGCAGCCCTTGCATTCACTGCATAGGCAAACACAATGGGAGACCCACTTCCTAATAATGGGAACATTTCTTCTTTTCAGGAGACCCTCCTCTACTTCTCTTCCAAGGGGCATTGGAGTGCCTCCCAATTTTTGGCAGCCCTTGCATTCACTGCATAGGCAAACACAATGGGAGACCCACTTCCTAATAATGGGAACATTGTTTTCAGGAGGCCCTCTGACCTCCACGTCTCTTCCAAGGGGCATTGGAGTGCCTCCAAATTTTTGGCAACCCTTGCATTCATTGCATAGGCAAACACAATGGGAGACCCACTTCCTAATAATGGGAACATTGTTTTCAGGAGGCCCTCTGACCTCCATGTTTCTTCCAAGGGGCATTGGAGTGCCTCCAAATTTTTGGCAACCCTTGCATTCACTGCATAGGCAAACACAAAGGGAGACCCACTTCCTAATAATGGGAACATTGTTTTCAGGAGGCCCTCCTCTAAGTCTCTTTAAAGGGGTATTGGGGTGCATCCACATTTTCAAAGTGATATTGGGGTGTGTCCAAATTTTGGGCAGCCCTCCACTCACTGCATACGCAATAATAGTATAGGAGGCCCACTCTTTAGTAATGGGAACAATAAAACATAGCCGGCTGATGGCTCTCTAAGAATAGCAAGGGCCCTTTAAGAATAGTAAAGGCCGCCTGATGGTCCTATAAAAATAGGCTTTGTGACTTTCAGAGTCCCTCCTTCATAAATGAAACACAATGTGTCTGATGATATCTCACACACCACATGGCCAGCTAAGGTTGTAAAATGTTAAAATGACATTTCCTGGTGAATGCATTTGTCACAGTTGAAAGTAATGCAAAAGTGAAAAACGCATCAAAAACGCTACGTGTGAACATAGCCCAAGGTGTGGAGGGGTATTTTTGTTTTTGGTTATTTATTTTGCTTTATATACAAGTCATTACCCTGGAAAGGATGTTCCTTAACATATTTGCCAGGAAAATCCTTTTTGGTTTTGTTTTGGTATGTTTTATTGTGAGTCCGTAAAAGTGGCGTAATACTCTGACAACATTGTTGACAGCAGTGACCTGGGAGTCATATATGCTTCCAGGGGTCTTCCCCATGCGGCCCCCATGTCATTTGAGCACTGTTCCCATCAATTTTTAGGCCCTCTGCAGACTGCCGGGGGGGAGCCGCCTGAAAAATGCTCGTGTTTTCCATAGACTTACATTGGGCTCGTTGCTCGGGTCGAGCACCCGAGTATTCCAATGTGCTTGACCAGAGCATCGAGCACCCGAGCATTTTAGTGCTCGCTCATCACTACCTATAGCCAATGAAAACACAAAAGTCATTATCTCAGTAAATTAGAATACTTTATAAGTGTAGCGTCGGCGTCCCTGCCTCCTGCTAGGCAGGGATGCCGTTCCCCTCACCTCTCCGCTCCGTGCCCGGCATCTTCCTCCCGCTCTGCTGGCAGCGCGCGCTGCTTCCCGGCCTCTGTGCTGAGGGCGCGCACGCGCTCCCCCTCTCTTAAAGGGGCCGCGCGCGCCGTCCTAAGGAGTCCCCGGCCAATGGCCGGAGGACCTCACCATATATAAGGCACCTCCTCCAAAATGGAGGTGCCCGAGCAATGTTGTTGCAAAGCCTTTCAACTCTGCTTCAGCCCTCAGGTCCCGTTACCAGTTACCTGCCAGTCACCTGCCAGATTCCTGTTTGATACCTGCCTGATATCTGCTTACCTGCTTGCTATCCTGTGGTCCGACAGTCTGCCTACCAGCACCTGCCAGTCTGTCTATGGATCAGTCCGCCTGCGGACCAGGAAGTACCTGCCAGATACCTGCCTGATACCTGCCTGCCTGTCCAGAGACTCTTACTCGCTCACCTGGGAGCGCTTACCTGCTACCTACCTGCTAGCCTACCTGGAGGCTTAGCCGTCACTTGCTGTGACCACCTGCCTGTCCAGAGACTCTTGCCCGCTCACCTGGGAGCGCTCACCTGCCACCTGCCTGCTAGCCTACCTGGAGGCTCTGCCGTCACTTGCCGTGACCACCTGCCTGTCCAGAGACTCTTGCCCGCTCACCTGGGAGCGCTCACCTGCTACCTGCCTGCTAGCCTACCTGGAGGCTCTGCCGTCACTTGCCGTGACCACCTGCCTGTCCAGAGACTCTTGCCCGCTCACCTGGGAGCGCTCACCTGCTACCTGCCTGCTAGCCTACCTGGAGGCTCTGCCGTCACTTGCCGTGACCACCTGCCTGTCCAGAGACTCTTGCCCGCTCTCAATTGCCGTGACCACCTGCCCGTCTAGAGACTCTTTCCCTGCTGTCACTTGCCGTGACCACCTGCCCGTCTAGAGACTCTTACCCTGCTGTCACTTGCCGTGACCATCCGCCTGTCAAGAGACTGTCCCCGTCACTTGCCGTGACTTCCTGCCCTTCAACCCAGAGACTGTCCCTGTCACTTGCCGTGACTACCTGCCCGCCTTCCCTGGGAGCCACCCGCTTCCTTACAAGGACTGACCCTTTGTATAGTTGCTCAGAGGTTCCACCTTCCAGTCCCGTTACAGTTTGCTCGGGCCATGGAACCCGGTGGCACCCAAGCTCCCTCGCTCTCGGACCTATGCCATGAACTGTCCCGTCAGAGGTCCCAACAGGAGTCCATCCTGAGTCACCTGCGTAGTGTTAACTCCCGCCTGGACACACTGACTACATCTTCGGGACCGGCTTCCAGTCGCACGACTCCTACCCCGGCAGCGCCGCTGCTCATCAGTTCCATGGCATCTCTTCCCGGTCCCCACCTCACCGCCCGCCTCGTTTTGGCGGAGATCCCGGTCAGGCACGGGCCTTCATTAACCTGTGCACTCTGCACTTCGAATTGTTGGCACACCAGTTTTCCACCGACCGAGCCAAAGTGGCCTTCATCATGTCCCATCTCACGGGGGAGGCCCTGGCTTGGCTAAATCCTCTATGGGAGAGAGGAGACCCCCTGGTGTCCAATCTGCCAGCCTTTATCTCGGCTTTCCGGAAGGTCTTCGACGAACCAGGATGGAGGACCTCATCTCTGCTACGCCTCCACCAAGGAAGTCTCACCGTGGGCCAATTTGCCATACGGTTCCGTACCCTTGCTTCGG
Organism: Phyllobates terribilis; assembly: GCF_046119375.1. Classification (NCBI taxonomy): domain Eukaryota; kingdom Metazoa; phylum Chordata; class Amphibia; order Anura; family Dendrobatidae; genus Phyllobates; species Phyllobates terribilis. The sequence continues at coordinate 746,743,439 of NW_027362762.1, forward strand.
AGCTTGCCTGGGATAACGACGCCCTGGTGCCCGTCTTCTGGGAGGGTCTGTCCGGCCGTATTAAAGATGAACTCGCCGGTCGGGACATTCCTACCACTCTCGACGACTTGATTACACTTGCCACCCGGATTGACATCCGGTTCCAGGAGCGCACCAAGGAGGTCACCCGTGAGAGGAGGTTTCCACGCCTTGCCCCTACCTTCCAGAGATCTGTCACTTCCTCCGTAACTCCTCCGGCGCGCTCACCCGAGCCTATGCAGGTCGACCAGACCAAGATGGTTAAGACCCGTCAAGAATTACGCCGTGCCGAGGGGAGCTGCTTCTACTGTGGCAGTAAGGAGCACCGGATCCGTTCCTGCCCAGAGAGGTCGGGAAACGCCTGTGTCTAGGATCGCTCAGAGAGGTCACCCTAGACAGAAATAAACCCTCTCCATCTCTAATGCTGTCGGTCTCTATCATCTGCGGGGAGAACCGTTATTTTGAACTGGCTCAACTTGACTCTGGAGCTGCCGGAAATCTCATTTCTCAGTCCCTGGTAGAGAAATACCGCATTCCCACCAAACCTCTGGCTGTACCCTTATCTGTCGCCGCCGTGGATCGGGGCCTCTTACCACATCCCATCCAACTCATCACCGAATCCATAACTCTGCAGGTGGGAATGCTGCACTCTGAGAGCATCTGCTTCCATGTTCTGCCTGGACTCTCTCACGCCCTCTTGCTAGGCCTACCTTGGCTCCAGAGACACGCACCCGTGCTTGATTGGCAGACCGGAGAAGTTATTCGCTGGGGACAGGACTGCCATAAGACTTGTTTAGTTCCCGTTCATCCTGCTCGTCCTTCTCCTACCCCAGCCAATCTACCCGGCCTACCGGCTCCCTATTGGTCTTTTGCGGACGTCTTTAATAAAAGAGAAGCAGAGACATTACCCCCTCATAGACCATACGACTGCCCAATTGACCTGATGCCCGGCGCTACTCCTCCCCGTGGGTGTATTTACCCTTTGTCCGCTGCTGAGACCCGGTCCATGTCTGAATATATTGAGGAGAATCTGGCCCGGGGATTTATCCGGAAATCTACCTCCCCGGCGGGAGCAGGCTTCTTCTTCGTCAAAAAGAAGGACGGCTCACTCCGTCCCTGTATAGACTATAGAGGCCTTAACCAGATCACAGTGAAGAATAAATACCCCCTTCCGCTCATTCCTGAATTATTTGATCGTCTGAGGGGGGCTAGAATCTTCACCAAGCTGGACCTCCGTGGGGCGTATAATCTGGTCCGTATCCGTCAGGGGGATGAATGGAAGACGGCATTCAACACCCGGGACGGCCACTATGAATATCTTGTAATGCCCTTCGGTCTCTGTAACGCTCCCGCCGTCTTTCAAGAGTTGGTCAATGACATCTTCCGTGACCTTCTCTACTCCTGCGTGGTGGTGTACCTGGACGACATCTTGGTCTTCTCTCCGGATCTTCTCACTCACCGGAGGGACGTTCATCAGGTCCTGCTCAGGCTCAGGCAGAACCACCTCTACGCTAAATATGAGAAGTGCCTCTTTGACCAGACCTCGCTTCCGTTTCTGGGCTACATAATCTCTCAGACCGGCCTACAAATGGACCCTGAGAAACTGTCTGCCATCCAGAAGTGGCCCCGACCAGAGGGGTTGAAGGCTATTCAGTGGTTCCTGGGCTTCGCCAACTACTACCGCCTCTTCATTCCGCACTTCTCTTCCCGGACTGCCCCTATCTCGGCGCTCACCCGTAAGGGCGCTAATCCCAGAGAATGGCCGCCCGAAGCAGAGGAGGCCTTCCTTTCCTTAAAACGAGCTTTTTCCTCCGCCCCTGTGCTGCATCGTCCGGACGGCAACAAACAATTCTTTCTAGAAGTCGACGCTTCCTCCTCCGGAGCCGGAGCAGTACTTACCCAAAAGTCGTCTTCCGGAAGAATGGTAACTTGCGGCTTCTTCTCCAAACTCTTCTCCTCCTCTGAGCGCAATTATTCCATAGGAGACCGAGAATTGTTGGCCATTAAGCTGGCACTGGAGGAGTGGCGTTACCTGCTCGAGGGGGCTCTTCACCCGGTAATAATTTACACGGACCACAAGAACTTGGCTTACCTCCAGAGTGCCCAGAGACTTAACCCGCGCCAAGCCCAGTGGTCCTTGTTCTTCGCCCGCTTTAATTTCATTCTTCATTTTCGCCCGGCTGACAAAAACATCAAAGCTGATGCCTTATCCCGATCCTTTTTGGTCTCTGATCTTGAAGAGGAGCCTAAACACATCATCGACCCCGCCAAAGTAATGCAGGTGGCCCCCGTGAATCTAAATTGTCTTCCACCCGGTAAGACGTTCGTAACTGTTCCTGATCGTGAGAAGGTTCTACACTGGGGACACTCGTCCAAGCTAGCTGGCCACGCTGGTCAGAAAAAGACCCTCCAGCTTATTACCCGGCATTACTGGTGGCCTACCCTGCACAAGGACGTAATAGACTTTGTTTCAGCCTGTGTGTCCTGCGCCCGCAACAAGGTTCCGAGACATCTGCCAGCCAGCCGTCTCCTTCCACTTCCTGTACCTGCTGCCCCGTGGCAGCATATAGCTATGGACCTTATAACGGACCTCCCCGTCTCTGCCGGTTGTACGGTCATATGGGTAGTCGCTGACCGCTTTTCCAAAATGGCTCACTTTATTCCCCTGCCGGGTCTCCCGTCTGCATCAGAGTTAGCTAAAGACTTTATCCATCATGTCTTCCGTCTTCACGGTCTTCCTCTCCACATCGTATCCGACCGAGTGGTTCAGTTCACCTCTCGTTTTTGGCGAGCCATGTGTAAACTGCTGGGGGTCACCTCGGACTTTTCTTCCGCTTATCACCCACAGTCCAATGGCCAAGTAGAACGGATCAACCAAATTTTAACCAGTTACCGCCGGCACTTTGTTAATGCTCACCATTCCGACTGGGTGGATCTTTTACCGTGGGCCGAATTTTCTTACAATAATCACGAGAGCGAATCTTCCTCCAAATCCCCATTTTTTGTAGTCTTCGGTCAGCATCCTCGGATCCCGTTTCCCGTCTCCGCCTCGTGGACAATCCGGCTGCGGAATCTCTCGTTAACGAATTTTCCTCCATTTGGGAAAGTACCAGATCCGCACTTCTTCAGTCATCCGATCGGATGAAAAAACAGGCTGACAAGAGACATCTGGATCCACCACAATTCCGTCCTGGAGATAAGGTCTGGCTCTCGTCCAAATATGTCCGGCTCAAGATTCCTTCCTACAAGTTAGGGCCTCGGTTCATCGGCCCACTGGAAGTCATCAAACAAAACAACCCGGTGGCCTATAAATTGAAACTTGCGGATTCCCAACTCCTTCCATGTATCTCTACTCAAACCAGTGATACTTAACTCTTTTTCCAAGTCTACAGGTACGTCTCCTGCTCCGGTTTCCGCTGAAAACGAGTTTGAGGTAGAGAACATTCTGGCCACCAAAAGGGTAAGAGGAAGGACCTTTTTTCTAGTGGATTGGAAGGGGTCTGGTCCTGAGGAGAGAACATGGGAGCCCCGGGAGAACATCCATGCCCCGCTCATCCTAGATAAATTTCTGTCTGGCCTAAAAAAGGGGGGCCTAAAGAGGGGGGTACTGTAGCGTCGGCGTCCCTGCCTCCTGCTAGGCAGGGACGCCGTTCCCCTCACCTCTCCGCTCCGTGCCCGGCGTCTTCCTCCCGCTCTGCTGGCAGCGCGCGCTGCTTCCCGGCCTCTGTGCTTAGGGCGCGTGCGCGCTCCCCCTCTCTTAAAGGGGCCGCGCGCCGTCCTAAGGAGTCCCCGGCCAATGGCCGGAGGACCTCACCATATATAAGGCACCTCCTCCAAAATGGAGGTGCCCGAGCAATGTTGTTGCAAAGCCTTTCAACTCTGCTTCAGCCCTCAGGTCCCGTTACCAGTTACCTGCCAGTCACCTGCCTGATTCCTGTTTGATACCTGCCTGATACCTTTCTGATATCTGCTTACCTGCTTGCTATCCTGTGGTCCGACAGTCTGCCTACCAGCACCTGCCAGTCTGTCTATGGATCAGTCCGCCTGCGGACCAAGAAGTACCTGCCAGATACCTGCCTGATACCTGCCTGCCTGTCCAGAGACTCTTACTCGCTCACCTGGGAGCGCTTACCTGCTACCTACCTGCTAGCCTACCTGGAGGCTTAGCCGTCGCTTGCTGTGACCACCTGCCTGTCCAGAGACTCTTGCCCGCTCACCTGGGAGCGCTCACCTGCTAACTGCCTGCTAGCCTACCTGGAGGCTCTGCTGTCACTTGCCGTGACCACCTGCCTGTCCAGAGACTCTTGCCCGCTCACCTGGGAGCGCTCACCTGCTACCTGTCTGCTAGCCTACCTGGAGGCTCTGCCGTCACTTGCCGTGACCACCTGCCTGTCCAGAGACTCTTGCCCGCTGTCACTTGCCGTGACCACCTGCCCGTCTAGAGACTCTTTCCCTGCTGTCACTTGCCGTGACCACCTGCCCGTCTAGAGACTCTTACCCTGCTGTCACTTGCCGTGACCACCTGCCTGTCCAGAGACTCTTGCCCGCTGTCACTTGCCGTGACCACCTGCCCGTCTAGAGACTCTTTCCCTGCTGTCACTTGCCGTGACCACCTGCCCGTCTAGAGACTCTTACCCTGCTGTCACTTGCCGTGACCATCCGCCTGTCAAGAGACTGTCCCCGTCACTTGCCGTGACTTCCTGCCCTTCAACCCAGAGACTGTCCCTGTCACTTGCCGTGACCACCTGCCTGTCCAGAGACTCTTGCCCGCTGTCACTTGCCGTGACCACCTGCCCGTCTAGAGACTCTTTCCCTGCTGTCACTTGCCGTGACCACCTGCCCGTCTAGAGACTCTTACCCTGCTGTCACTTGCCGTGACCATCCGCCTGTCAAGAGACTGTCCCTGTCACTTGCCATGACTACCTACCCGCCTTCCCTGGGAGCCACCCGCTTCCTTACAAGGACTGCCCCTTTGTATAGATGCTCAGAGGTTCCACCTCCCAGTCCCGTTACTATAACAACAGCTTGAAAAATGTTTTTAAAATCCGTAATGTTGGCCTACTGAAATGTATGTTCAGCAAATGCACTCAGTACTTGTTTGGGGCTCCTTTAGCATCAATTACTGCATTAATGAAGCATGGCATGGAGGCGATCAGCCTGTGGCACTGCTAAGGTGTAATGGTAGCCCAGGTTGCTTGATAGCAGCCTTCAGCTCATCTGCATTGTTGGGTCTGGTGTCTCTCATCTTCCTCTTGACAATACCCCATAGAGTCTCTATGGGGTTAAGGTCAGGCAAGTTTGCTGGCCAATCAAGTAAAGTGATACTGTTGTTTTTAAACCAGGTATTGGTACTTTTGGCAGTGTGGACAGGTGCCAAGTCCTGCTGGAGAATGAAATTTCCATCTCCAAAAAGTTTTTCGGCAGAGGGAACCATGAAGTGCTCTAAAATTTCCTGGTAGATGGCTGCGCTGACTTTGGTCTTAATAAAACACAGTGAACCTACACCAGCAGATGACATGGCTCCCCAAACCATCACTGATTGTGGAAACTTCACACTAGACCTCAAGCAGCTTTGATTGTGTGCCTCTCGACTCTTCCTCCATATTCTGGGACCTTGATTTCCAAATGAAAATTGGAACTCTGGGACCTTGCGGAGTGTGTCAATGACTGCCTTCTGGACATCTGTCAAGTCAGCAGTCTTCCTCATGATTGTGGAGCCTACTGAAACAGACTAAGGGACCTTTGTAAACGCTTATGAAGCTTTTGCAGGTGTTTTTTTGCTAATTATTTTAATTTACTGAGATAATGACTTTTGTATTTTCATTGGCTGGAAGCCATAATCATCAACATTAACAGAAATAAACACTAGAAATAGATCACTCTCTTTGTAATGATTCTATATAATATATGAATTTCACTTTTTGTATTGAAGAACTGAAATAAATTTACTTTTTGATGATATTCTAATTTAGTGAGATGCACCTGAATGTCTTTGTTGTAATCTCTGCAGATGAGTCGTGGCTGGAAGAATTAGTGATGGAGGTCTGAACCAGATGAAAAAGACGAGAAAAGAATGTCAGCTGTAAGTCACCATCTATAACTTGTATGTTCTGCGGGATTAGTAGCTACCACTATACGGTCACTATATGGAGGTAATATTTCTCTTTTTATTAGTGTTTTTCTTTTTCATTTTTTTATTTAGTAACAGCTTAATGTATTTCAGTCTTTATGTGGTAGAAGGTGTATGGTGGTATAATTGGTCTTTGCATAGATTGTTTTGTTATGTAGAAGTAATGGTGATATTATATTATGTATTCGATTTGCTGTGTAGTGGTAATGGTAGTGGATGTTGTGTAGCGGTATTATTTTTGCCTTTTATAGTAGTAATTTTGATAATATTGGTCTTTTTATAATGTATTTGTGGTTAGCAACAGTGGTATACTGTACTTACTGTATATATGTATAGCTCCTCTTTTAAATGACAGGAGGGTCATATGGGTAGACACGCACTTTTGGGCTTGGGCCTCTCATCTTTTAGGACTTTTAGCAATGACCCTGGCAAGCACTAAGCATTAAATTGGATCTTATAATATGTTCATGCCTACACAATATTACTTCAGGACACACAAATATAACATTAAAGGTATAAAGACAGAAGTAACTCCCTTACTGCTTGAGGACCATTATAACCCATGAGTTGAATATATATATAAAGATGCTAAGCACCCCTTTACCGATGTCCGTTTGTTGTGAATATGATTATATTATACAGATACCAAATGTGTCCAGTAGGAGGAATACTCATCTACAATGATACTTATTGCCAATGCTCCTCTTACCTTTGTACGCTGAAGGAGATGACCAGTTAAATATACTTTATAAGTCTCCACACCGAGTTCTTTTGCCATTCGTAATAAACGATTTTGTGTCGGCCCCACATAAGCACCTCCAACGTCCACATATTTAACTTCCTTGTTCTTTTAAAAAAGGGTAGAAGAGTAAAGTTTACATTAGCAAACCCATAATTTATCACATCAAGGAATGCTCATTTATGGCATTGTTTAATCACATTTTTCACCATGAAAAATAAATATGGGTGTATTCACACGTAGCAAATTAGAGCAGACATGTGAAACTGAAAATCAGTTCCATTCATCTGAATAGGGATTTTTGCAGGTCCAACTCAGATGAACGAGACAGTGACAAATATTTATACGACAAATGTGCAGCATGTGAATTCACCCTTTAATTGTTTTTTTTCATATACTTATGGCATATTCACATGAAATTCCATAAAAGTATGACAATTGCAGAGCGCATCAATAGGATCCTCTTGTATCTCAAGAGCTGGTTCCTGTCATGCACTTCTGTCAGTAGAAATTGTTAGGAATTCCCATTTAAAAAATTAATGGAGTTAGCCAGAAATTAAAATGCCTACCACCTCTCAACTGACTGTGGTGTGCGTCAGGGCCCATTTCTTGAAATCAATGTAAATCTCGTTGGTGACACCAGCATCTGCTAGATATTTACGATTTATCTTGTGAACATGCTATAAAAGTATGAAATGGGAATATACAGTGGGTACGGAAAGTATTCAGTATTATGAAAACTCTTCCAGAGTGCTCTGAGCCTCAGAGGTTCACCTTTCAACAAGACAATGACCCTAAGCACACTTAGAGCCCTGACCTAAACCCAATTGAGCATCTCTGGAGAGACCTGAAAATGGCTGTCTACCAACGTTCACCATCCAACCTGACGGAACTGGAGAGGATCCGCAAGGAAGAATGGCAGAGGATCCCCAAATCCAGGTGTGAAAAACTTGTTGCATCATTCCCAAGAAGACTCATGGCTGTACTAGCTCAAAAGGGTGCTTCTACTCAATACTGAGCAAAGGGTCTGAATACTTATGACCATGTGATATTTCAGTTTTTCTTTTTTAATAAATATGCAAAAATTTCTACATTTCTGTTTTTTTTTCAGTCAAGATGGGGTGCAGAGTGTACATTAATGAGAAAAAAATGAACTTTTTAGAATTTAGCAAATGGCTGCAATGAAACAGAGTGAAAAATGTAAAGGGGTCTGAATACTTTCCGTACCCACTGTAAATAGTGTCCCATAGAAAGTATTGATGCCCCTACTGTACTACCTAGAACGTTATAAGGCCCGTATGCTCGTTTGAAAGATATAATATCCCACGTTCCCCCCTTCCAGCAACAAATACCTTTGAGTGTTCACTTAAAGTTAACAATGCCCCCCCCCACAAAAAAAATAATAATAAAACCTGAGTGCCTGAATCCAAACTAATAATGCCCCATTTACAACAAATGATGTCCTCTGAACTTTTTAGAATTTACCAAATGGTGCAATGAAACAAAGAGTGAAATATTTAAAGGGGTCTGAGTACTTTCTGCACCCACTGTATGATGTATTGTACATTACTGTAAAGAAATATTGTATTTGTGAAGGAGAGGGTTGTTGGTCTCAAGCTCTTTACTCTGAATACCTTTCTTCGAAGAAAACACCTAGGTAGACAATCTGGACTACATCACTTGAAAGCCCTTCAACAATAAATAATGTGGACATGCAGACTATTACTGGACAAACAATTTAGGCTAAGTCCATGCTACATTTGTGGCCATTGTCAGGCACATGAAAACAGGAGGTATGCACCCGACACTGGCAACAATCAGGATAGATGCTAAGGCAATCCAACATAGAGACCCACAGTAAAGAAATACAGTTGAAACCAGAAGTTTACATACACATTACAACATATGCATGTTTTTCTCAGTATCTGACATGAAATCAGAATAAACCTTTCTGGTTTTAGGTCAATTAGGATTAACATATTTCTTAATGTTTGCCAAATGCCAGAATAATGAGAGAGAGAATGTGTTAAGGCATTTTTATTACTTACTGCAAAGTCAACAGTTTACATACACTAAGATTACTATGCCTTTAAATAATTCTGGACTGCCCATATGATGATGTCATGTGCTTGAAAGCTTCTGATAGCTTTTTTGGCAACATATGAGTTAATTAGAGACACACCTGTGGATGTATTTTAATGCACACCTGAAACACACAGCATCTTTGAGTAGCATCATGGGAAAGTCTAAAGAAATCAGCCAAGATATCAGGAAGAGAATTGTGGACTTGCACATGTCTGGCTCATCCTTGGGTACAATTTCAAGATACCTGAAGGTGCCTTGTTCATCTGTACAAACAATTATACATAAGTACAACCAAGATGGCAATGTCCAGCCATTATACCGCTCAGGAAGGAGACGGGTTCTGTGTCCCAGAGATGAACATGCTTTGGTCCGACATGTGCATATCAACCCAAGGACAAAAGCAAAAGACCTTGTGTAGATGATGGCGGAAGCTGGTAAGATTGTGTCAATATCCACAGTGAAATGAGTACTGTATTAACATGGGCTGAAAGGCCACTCTTCCAGGAAGAAGCCATTACTCCAAAAGAAACATTAAAAAGCCAGATTAATGTTTGCAAATGCACACAGGCACAGACCTTAATTTTTGGAGTCATGTCCTGTTGTCCGATGAAACTAAAATTTAACTTTTTGGGCATAATAAACTAGAGACGGGGGGGGAACCAAGGAAATAGGTGGGATGTGAGGCAAGCAAGGGGGAAGGGGAGAAGTGAATATAATGAGGGTGGAGAGGGGGGTGGGGATAGTACAGTTAGATCGTTAGAGAAGAATAGGATGCTAAATAACCCCAAAGTTTTATCTTGCATGCTGACCAACGCAAGAAGCCTGACCAATAAGGCGGATGAGCTGTGGGCGCTTATATCGGAGGAGAGGTATGACATCGTAGGTATAACAGAGACTTGGCTAGACGATAGCTACGACTGGGCGGTAAATTTATTAGATTATAGTTTATTTAGAAGGGACCGGAAACAGGGGAAAGGCGGAGGAGTCTGCTTATATGTAAAGTCATGTCTAAAACCCAGACTAAGGGAAGATATAGGAGAGGGAGAAGAGGGGGTCGAGTCCATGTGGGTAGAGATAGAGGGGGCAAAAAATAATAATAAAATATTACTGGGGGTCTGCTATAAGCCACCAAATATAACAGAGGAGAATGAGAATCTGCTATTAGGACAAATAGACAAAGTAGCAAAACATAATGAAGTGATTGTAAAGGGGGATTTCAACTACCCGGATATTGACTGGGAAACAGAAACCTGTAGATCTCAGAAAGGAAAAAGGTTCTTGACAAATATTAAGGATAATTATCTCTCCCAACTAGTGCAGGAACCAACGAGAGGGAAGGCCGTGTTGGACTTAATATTGACTAATAGGCCTGATAGAATAACTGAGGTACAGATAGGGGGGCACCTAGGTAATAGTGATCATAATATTATCGACTTCAAAATGCCCTTCAGTAGGGTTATCAATAAGGGAACAACAAAAACATTCAACTTTAGGAGGGCGAAGTTTGATCAGCTGATAGAAAACCTTCAACTTATTGACTGGGACAAAGTACTTAATCAATGGAATACGAATAGTAAATGAGAAACCTTCAAAAGAATTCTGAATACTCAGTGCGAGAGGTATATACCGTATGGGAATAAAAGGGCCAGAAATAAGAGGAAACCAATATGGTTGAACAAGAACGTAAAAGGGGCGTTAAATAGCAAAAAAGAGGCATTCAAGAGATTAAAACAGGAAAACAGTAAGGAGGCACTAATGTGTTACAAGGTAAAAACGAGAACCTGTAAAAAACAAATAAAAATAGCGAAGGAGGAAGCCAGAGAAACGTATTGCTAGGGAAAGTAGATCAAATCCCAAACTGTTCTTTACGTATATAAATAGTAAAAGGATTAAATCGGATAATATTGGACCGATAAAAAGTGAGGAAGGCAAAATCATAGAGAAAGATGAGGATAAAGCTAATCTATTAAATAATTTTTTTCGACAACTTTCACAAAGGAAATAGAACTAACAGGAGAAATGAGAAGTGACAAGCTTAATCCTCCACTAAGTATGACTAATCTAACCCAAGTTGAGGTACAGAAACGCCTCAGTAACATTAAAATAAACAAATCACCAGGACCTGATGGCATACACCCACGGGTACTAAGGGAACTAAGTAATGTGATAGACAGACCGTTATATCTTATATTTAAGGACTCTGTTGAGACTGGGTCTGTGCCACTTGATTGGCGACAGGCGAATTTAGTGCCAATATTCAAAAAGGGAGCGAAAAGTGACGCCGGAAACTATCGGCCGGTGAGTCTGACGTCCGTTGTGGGCAAAATTTTTGAAAGCTTCATTAAAGAGGCAATTACGGAGCATCTTGATGCTAATAATCTTTTAATCCCGAACCAACATGGATTCATGAGGAATCGCTCCTGCCAAACAAACCTGATTGACTTCTACGAGGAGGTTAGCTCTCGAGTAGATCAGGGGGAACCAGTGGATGTCGTGTATCTCGACTTCTCAAAAGCGTTCGATAGTGTGCCACATAATAGGTTGGTATACAAAATGAGAATGATGGGGCTGGGGGAAAATGTCTGCAAGTGGGTAGCTAACTGGCTAAAGGATAGAAGGCAGAGGGTGGTTATAAATGGAATATACTCAGATTGGGTAAGCGTCACTAGTGGGGTACCACAGGGGTCTGTACTAGGCCCAATGTTATTTAATATCTTTATTAGCGACATAGTCAACGGGATAAATAGTAAAATATCAATATTTGCAGATGACACAAAGTTATGTAAAACAATTAATACAAAAGAGGACAGTGCAGACCTACAGAGGGATTTGGATAAGCTGGGTAGGTGGAGCATTAAATGGCAAATGAGGTTTAACGAGGAGAAATGTAAGGTCATACATATGGGAAGGAAAAATGGAAGTCACCAGTACTCACTGAATGGGAAATCATTGGGGAATTCAGAGATGGAGAAGGACTTGGGCATCTTGATTGATAGCAAACTAAATTGGAGTGCCCAAAGTCAGGCCGCTGCTGTAAGGGCAAACAGGGTAATGGGATGTATCAGAAGAGGTATAGCTGCAAAGGATGAGAACATTGTTCTTCTACTGTACAAAGTACTGGTCAGACCACACTTGGAATACTGTGCTCAGTTATGGGCCCCAATATATAGAAAGGATATAAATGAGCTTGAAAAGGTACAAAGGAGGGCAACAAAATTAATAAAGGGAATGGAGGGACTGCAATACCCAGAGAGGTTGGCAATAGAGATGAGCGTTGTTCTACTCGAACTGTTCGCCAATCTCAAATTCAAGCTGTTTTGGGCGGTGTTCGAGCCGTTCGGCGAACACGAACAATTTGAGAAAAATTCGGCTGTTCGAGGTTATGTTCGATAACTGTTCGTGCACCAAAATCATAACTGGATTTTTTCTCAGTAATGATGAAAATTAATGTTAATACGCAGTTTGAGTGTACAGCGGGGTGGGGGGAGGGGCAGGGGATGGATCTCTGCAGGAACAATGAAGATCTCCATTTTTTTTTCTCTTTCCCGCATTTGCAGTGGGGAGGTGCAATCTGTCAGCCTATCAGCAGCGCACACACGGAGCGAAGTGCTTTTTTTCACACAAGCAAGGGCATGTGTCATTGGCAGTGTATGTCACATGTCCTTGCCCTATAAGACCAAGCCATTTTCCCCGTCGCCACCATTTTCTCACTGCTGCAGCTGCGTGTTAGACGGCACCGATGTTGCTGTGTGCGCTATACCTTGTTAATTTCAAGCCAATTTTCGCACAAATATACAGATAGCTTGGGAGTAGGGAATAGTTGTGATTGCAGTCCTTTTAAGGACTAGGTTACAGCATTTCCTACGACTTTTATCAGGGAGGTCTGTGCTCTTAAATAGATAGGTTGTGGGAGTAAAGACTAATTGTAATTGGAGTCCTTTTCAGGACTAGGTTACATGAGTTCCTATCAGTTTTTGCCAGGCAGGTCTGTGCCAGTGCTGTGCAAGTTTTTTTCACAGCATTTGGCTGAATCTAGCAAAGCTAATCCTTTTTGGCCTATTGCAGAGTGTGTTAGTCAGTGGAGTAGCCTATCTGTGTTGCAAGATATAACACCTGTGTATAGAATACCAATTTTTTTACTGCACCTAGTGAAGTAAAATCTTTTGGGCATAGCATCATTCTATTAGTCCATCTATACTGACCTCCATCAGGTTGCAAACTGAATATAATTTTTTTCTGCATCTAGCTCTGAAAAAATATTTGGGCTTCTAGCAGTGTGTGGGACTTGGTCTATTTGTCCATCTATACTGACCTCCATCAGGTTGCAAATTAAAAATAATTTTTTTCTTCATTTAGCTCTGAAAAAATATTTGGGCTTCTATCAGTGTGTGGGACTTGTTCTATTAGTCCTTCTATACTGACCTCCAGCAGGTTGCAAATTGAATATAATTTTTTTCTGCACCTAGCTCTGAAAAAATAGTTGGGCTTCTAGCGGTGTGTGGGACTTGGTCTATTAGTCCATCTATACTGACCTCCATCAGGTTGCAAATTAAAAATAATTTTTTTCTGCATCTAGCTCTGAAAAAATATTTGGGCTTCTAGCAGTGTGTGGGACTTGGTCTATTAGTCCATCTATACTGACCTCCATCAGGTTGCAAATTAAAAATAATTTTTTTCTGCATCTAGCTCTGAAAAAATATTTGGGCTTCTAGCAGTGTGTGGGACTTGGTCTATTAGTCCATCTATACTGACCTCCATCAGGTTGCAAATTAAAAATATTTTTTTTCTGCATCTAGCTCTGAAAAAATATTTGGGCTTCTAGCAGTGTGTGGGACTTGGTCTATTAGTCCATCTATACTAACCTCCATCAGGTTGCAAATTAAAAATAATTTTTTTCTTCATTTAGCTCTGAAAAAATATTTGGGCTTCTAGCAGTGTGTGGGACTTGTTCTATTAGTCCTTCTATACTGACCTCCAGCAGGTTGCAAATTGAATATAATTTTTTTCTGCATCTAGCTCTGAAAAAATAGTTGGGCTTCTAGCGGTGTGTGGGACTTGGTCTATTAGTCCATCTATACTGACCTCCATCAGGTTGCAAATTAAAAATAATTTTTTTCTGCATCTAGCTCTGAAAAAATATTTGGGCTTCTAGCAGTGTGTGGGACTTGGTCTATTAGTCCATCTATACTGACCTCCATCAGGTTGCAAATTAAAAATAATTTTTTTCTTCATTTAGCTCTGAAAAAATATTTGGGCTTCTAGCAGTGTGTGGGACTTGTTCTATTAGTCCTTCTATACTGACCTCCAGCAGGTTGCAAATTGAATATAATTTTTTTCTGCATCTAGCTCTGAAAAAATAGTTGGGCTTCTAGCGGTGTGTGGGACTTGGTCTATTAGTCCATCTATACTGACCTCCATCAGGTTGCAAATTAAAAATAATTTTTTTCTGCATCTAGCTCTGAAAAAATATTTGGGCTTCTAGCAGTGTGTGGGACTTGGTCTATTAGTCCATCTATACTGACCTCCATCAGGTTGCAAATTAAAAATAATTTTTATCTGCATCTACAGTACCTCTGAAAAAATATTTGGGCTTCTAGCAGTGTGTGGGACTATTTGTATTAGTCCATCTATACTGACCTCCATCAGGTTGCAAATTCAAAATAATTTTTTTCTGCATCTAACCCAGCCAATAGTTTTGGCCTAATACCACAGTTTGGCCACTCAGCTCTGCTCGGTTACCATCCATTGTTTTTTTGTGCAAACAACTCCAGAGTTGTGAATTAGTTAACCACCAAAATGAGTGGAAAAAGGCCTGCTGCTGGTGGAAAGGGGAATAGGCGTGTTGGGAAGGGGAAAAAAGGTTGTGTCCGTGGGGTAGGTGTTAAAGCAACAGTAACATCTGCAGAAGAAAGACCATCTTCCAGCCAAACTAAAATGTCTACTTCTTTTAGCGGACAATGTGATAAGATCCCTTTCTTACGGCCACGCCAATCGCTACAAATTCCAGATGAGGCACAAAAACAGCAGGTGCTTCAACGGATATCAAGTGCTCCTTTAAGTGGGCTCTCCTCCACATCAACTTCAACATCACAAATACTCCAGTCCTCAAAGGTGTCACCCAAATCGCACTTGCTTCCTCACAGCTCCCAAATCTCCAGCTGCCCGTCTGAGTATGAGGTAGAACAGATGGTTGAGTCTGCAGAGCTGTTTACTCATACTATAGCCTGGGAATCAGAGGTCGACTCCAGTGCTTCTGTGAATCCAGACGAGGAAATGATCTGCACTGATGCCCAGAATCTTTATGAGTCGGATCCAGGACCAGACGCAGAAGGTTCTGACCATAATGTAGACCCTCATTCCCAAACTGTAACTCCTGTTGGTGGAGACAATGAGGAAGACGATGATAAGACTCAAATACCTGATTGGAGCGACAACTTTAGTTTTTTGTCAGGGCAGGAACAGGTTGGCTCTGAGGACGACGGGTGTGATAACGCACAGGGTGATGATGATGAGGTCGGAGATCCCACTTACTGTCAACCCACAGTCAGCCAAGAGATGAGGTCAGCAGAGGAGGTGGAGGAAGATGCTAGTGACGACGAGGTCAGGTAGTACTGGAAGCACGTCAACAACTGCATCCTCAAACACAACTCTGCCTCTCACCACAAGTCGTGGTGGCTCTTCAGGTCGCATGGGTGCTAAGCCTTGCATAGCCTGGGCATTTTTTCAGATCGATAAAGATGACCCAACTCGTGTTATCTGTAACATTTGTCAGCAAAAGCTAAGTAGTGGCCAAAAAATACATAGTTTGAGTACTTCATGCATGAACCGGCACATGGACATGAAGCATAAGTTGCAGTGGGAAGCTCAGTGTGCTACAATGCGGCCTAGCCGGCCGGGCCAATCACCGTCTGCCATATCTTGTGCATCCGCGGCCTCTTCATCCTCTGTGACTGGGGGGACAGCAGTCACACCTGTTTTGGGGCGCAGACCTGCCACCTCTTTACCCGCAACAGCCAGCGTGATTGGCAGGTCATCATTTTCTTTGGAGGTGGTAACACCAGCTGGTGTTGAGCGCTGTCCGACATCGATAGCACCACCTTTGGATCAAGGCAACCTAACATGTCCGCCTGCATCTTCCTCACAGACCGGCAGTTTGCCGGGGACACCCTTATCAACCCCGTCTAAGCACAATAGCCAGCCCTCGGTCCCTCAGATGTGGACAAGTAAAAGACCATTTCCTCCTAGCCATGAGAAAGCTAAGAGGTTGAATTTCACCATCTGCAAGCTCTTGGCTACAGAAATGCTGCCTTTCCGCCTGGTGGACACAGAGGATTTTCGAGACCTTATGTCCGTCGCAGTGCCCCAGTACCAGATGCCCAGTCGGCACTACTTCTCAAAGAAAGGTGTGCCTGCGCTCCACCAGCATGTCGCACACAACATCACCGCTTCTTTGAGAAACTCTGTGTGTGACAGGGTGCATTTCACCACAGACACTTGGACGAGTAGGCATGGACAGGGGCGTTACATGTCGCTGACTGGGCACTGGGTAACTATGGTGACAGCAGGACAAGGGGCTGCTGTCCAAGTCTTGCCGTCCCCACGAGTTGTGCGTCAATCCTCTTTATGTCAAAGTTCCTCCACTGCTTCTGCCTCCTCAACCTCCTCTCGGTCTTCCACCTGCACCCAAAGCCTGTCTGGTCATGCCACAAGCTTTCTAACTGCACAGAAGGGATCCTGCACACCTCCTTACTATGTTGGCAGTAGGGCTCAACATCATCAGGCGGTTTTTACATTGAAATGTCTGGGAAATGTGAGTCACACAGCTGAGGAGTTGTGGTCAGCTCTGGAGAACCAATTTCATGAATGGTTGTCTCCACTGGACCTGAAACCAGGGAAGGCCGTGTGCGACAATGCTGCAAACCTGGGTGCGGCCCTTCGCCGGGGCAATGTCACACACGTGCCTTGTATGGCTCACGTGTTGAACCTGGTTGTCCAGCAATTTTTAGCCCACTATCCCAGACTAGATGGCCTTCTGCAGAGGGCACGGTCGCTGTGTGCTCACTTCCGCCGTTCGCATCCCGCAGCTCAGCGACTTACATCTCTACAGAAGTCGTTGGGCCTGCCACTTCACCGGCTAAAATGCGATGTGCCTACCCGGTGGAATTCAACTCTGCACATGTTGCAGCGACTGTGGCAGCACCGACAAGCCCTGGTGCAATACGTTCTGACGTATAGCCTGGGCCAACGAGATTCAGAGGTGGGGCAAATCACGCTGGAGGAGTGGTCTCAGATCAGGGACCTATGCACCCTTCTGCACAGTTTTGAAATGGCGACGAAGATGTTTAGTGCTGACGATGCCATTATCAGCATGACTATTCCGGTGATTTACATGCTGGAGCACATGTTAAACAGAATTCGGAGTCAGGTGGTGGCACAAGAGGAGGTGGAGGAAGTAGAGGAGGAGGAGTTGTATGCGGAAGGGCTAACATCTGCAAGGTCCAGACGGTCGGCAGCACCAAGGCGGCAGGCATGTGAGGGTGGGGGAGATGGTTTTACCAGGGCGCATGGTAGCAGCCAAACTAGTGAGGAAGGTGCAGGAGCCCAGGAAGAAGTGGAGGACGAACTGATGGAAGACTCATCAGATGAGGGAGACCTTGATCACATTTCTGTTGTGCGAGGTTGGGGGGAGAGGACAGAGGAAGGAAGCATGATTGTTACCTCGCCACCAACACAACAGGGACTTGGTGCTCCTGGATGCGCAACACACATGAGTGCCTTCTTGCTGCACTACCTGCAACATGACCCTCGAATTGTGAGAATTAGAAATAATCCTGACTACTGGGTTGCCACACTGTTAGATCCCCGGTACAAAAGTAAATTTGCAGAAATTATTCCTGCCATAGAAAGGGATGCACGAATGCAGGAGTATCAGCAGAGACTGTTGCAGAATCTTACATGTGCTTTTCCACAAAATACCAGTGGTGCACGTAGTGAATCTCACAGTTCCAACTTGCCAACCGTGGGACCGTCAAGTGTTCAGCACTCAAACCATAACAGAACCACAGTATCTGCTGGTAACATCAATTTTGCGGAATCATTTCACCACTTTTTTAGCCCATCCTTTGCAAGGCCACAGGAGACAAGAAGTCTGACACATAGTCAACGCCTAGAGACGATGGTACAGGAGTATCTCCAAGTAAACATTGAAGCCACGACTGTGTCACTGGACCCTTGCTCTTTTTGGGCTTCCAATCTGGATAAATGGCCGGAGCTAGCCACTTACGCCTTGGAGATCTTGTCATGCCCCGCAGCCAGCGTTCTGTCTGAACGTGTGTTCAGCGCTGCTGGTGGTGTGCTGACAGATAAGCGCACGCGGCTCTCCACTGATAATGTAGACAGACTCACGTTCATAAAGATGAACAAATCATGGATCCGAAACGACTTTTCTACCCCTGTGTAATCCTGGGGAGAGTAAAAGCTTGATGATTGGTTAAAATCACCCTACCAACCGTTTTAAGCTTTCAAATTACTAATCATGTTTATCTGTATCTTGACTGGAAAATAATTTGGGCTTTGTAGCAGTGTGCAGCACTGATCCTATTAGGCCATCTATACTAAAGCTTCACCAGATTTAAAATTAAAAATAATTTTTAGCTGCATCTAGCCCGGAAAATAATTTTGGGGCTCCGAGATGCGCAAGGCACATAAGTGCCTTCTTGCTGCACTACCTGCAGCATGACCCTCATATTGTCAGAATTCGAAGTAATCATGACTACTGGGTTGCCACACTCTTAGATCCCCCAAACTTTTCGATCAACCTTTTCATTTTAATAAAGACCAAAAAAATGGTCATTTTTGAAATTATAAGCATTAGCAGGTTGTTAGAAACTGAAATCAAACAGTTTTCAACTCAAAACTTTATTCTAGGTGATGTTACATTTTCACATAGGACCCCTTGTTCGAAAGGAGCTTCTGAACTCTCTCGTCCATTGAATTTGTCAGGTTTTGGATGGTTTCTGCTTCAATTGTTTTGCATGAGGACAGAATACCCTCCCAGAGCTGTTGCTTAGATGTGAACTGCCTCCCGCCATCATAGACACTCCTTTTAATGATGCTCCAAAGGTTCTGAATGGGGTAGAGGTCAGGGGAGCATGGGGGTCACACCATAAGTTTGTCCCCTTTTATGCCCATATCAGCCAGAGATGCAGATGTTTTATGTGCAGCATGAGATGGTGCATTATCATGCAGAAAAATGATCTTGCTGTGAAATACACGGTTCTTCTTCTTGAACCATGGCAGGAAGTGCTGTTTGAGAAAATCCACATACATTATGGAGTTCATCTTTAGCGCCTTCAGGGATCCTAAAGGGGCCGACAATCTCTCTCCCCATGATTCCAGCCCAAAACATTACTCCACCTCCTCCTTGTTGGCGCTGTAGCCGTGTTTGCGTGGGGTGTCCATCAACCAGCCATCCTCCACTCCATCCATCTGGACCATCGAGCGCTGCACGGCACTCATCCGTGAACAAAACAGTTTTGAAATCAGTCTTCATGTAATGTTTGGCCCACTGGAGCCGTTTCTGCTTGTGTGAAGTGGATAGAGGAGGTCGACAGGATGGCGCATGCACAGCTGCAAACCTCTGAAGGACCCTGCATCTTGTTGTTCGGGGGACGTTGGAGGCACAAGCAGCTTCAAAATCTTGTCTGCTGCTATGACAAGGCTTTTTTGCCGCTGCTCTTTCAACCTGACGTAATTGCCTGTAGGAAAGAGTCCTCAATTTGCCCTTATCAGCACGCACACATGTGTACTGTGAATCAGCTACATACTTCTTGATTGCCAAGACACTTCATCCTGATCATCGCACAATGTTGATTGTAGTCATGCCTTGACCTAAACACTCCACAATTTGTTGCTTCTCAGCAGCCGACACATCCTTTTTCTTTCCCATTTTGGCAGAAAATGTAGGCTGCTTAATAATGTGAGAGAGCCTTCTTAAGTAGTCTTGCCTTTCATTGGACACACCTGCCAAACTAATTAGCACAGGTGTCTGCAATTGCTTACAGTGATATAAAGAGCCCTGACACACATCACCATCAATGAGTTTAACTGACAAACAAACAAATTCTTCCCTTATCACTCCTAAACACTTTTTGTATAATAATTTGGAACGCAGTGTACATGTGCTTTTCCACAAAACACCAGTGGTTCACGTAGTGAATCTTACAGTTCTAACTTGCCAACCGTGGTCTGTATGGAGTTGTTCAATAAAGGGCCCAAAATTAAGATAACATAGATGGGAGAGGTCTCTATGAATAGGAATTCCTAAGTATTTGATACCCTGTGAGGGCCAGGCAAAGGGAAAGTTGGACTGGATGGAATCCTATATGGATTTGGGGAGGGAGACATCGAGGGCCTCAGACTTCGCTGCATTGATTTTAAAATTTTACCATGTAACAAAGTGATCTATTTCAGCCATAACAGCATGGATGGATATATGTGATTGAGTGATATATACTAGGACATCATCAGCAAATAGAGAGCACTTGTACTCGGTGCCTCCCACCTCAATCCACCTAATATTGGGGTTATGGCGAATTGATGAGAGCAGGTGCTCCGTCACTAGGATGTATAAGAGAGGGGACAGAGGACATCACTGCCTTGTCCCATTGGTGATTGTGAAAGGTGATGAAAATGTTCTGACGCACCCCCTGGGCCTTGGGACACCCGGAGCCGGACCCTTTTTGGTGGATGCTGGTGGTTGTAGTCTTCGTGGCGGCGACCCAGTTCCGTGGCTCAGGGCGGTCAAACCAGTGGCGGAACTATTTATGTGGTTTTCATGTTTAAATGTCCGACTACGCCACCCGTGGATTGCGGTCAGAGTGAACCGCCGCTACAGGGCAGACCACTGAGGCTGGTGTTGTGGGTGCAGCAGAGCGTAGCATAACTCCCCACGGGAGGAGTATAGCCTCAGGGCAGTGTATGCGGAGGATGGGGGTGATGGTGCAGGGCAGCAGCAGTAACGACACGGAGTCAGTGATGCAGTTCAGGGCCTTTACTCACAGTTCTTATTATCCAGACCACGTCTGCAGGTAACGGCTGCCCACGTCGTACTGTGCTCACCAGGTGAGGGGCTCAGACAACTCCCAGATAACTTTGGAGCACTTCACAGGACCCCCTTTGTGTGTCCTTTGTCTGGCCTTTCTTACCAACACTTCTGTCCGGCTGCCTCGGGCCTCCTCTTGGTAAACTTGGCGCCAGTTTCCCTGACCCTATGTGGTGCCTTCCTAGCGGGTGTAGCGAGGGGCTGAGCCACATAAAATGTCAGAGCCTCCGGTTTCTAGCTGAGGGTCGTTTCCTGCCTCCACTAGTTCGGGGACCGGTCTCCCCCTTTGGCCTGACCCCTCCACGCAGGTGGATTCGGGCGTGCGGTGGCGACTCGCCCGTCCGCGCCCCTGGGATCCCTTCATTCCTCGTTCCTGGAGCCTTCTCCGCTCCTCTTCCTTCCTTCTCCCTCTTCCAGGCCTGGGCCTCTGTTACTAGGCCCGCCTCCGGAGCAGAGCTCATGCAGAGCCCCTGCTCCCTGCCACTTCTGCTCAGACTTCTCTGCACTGAACTAAGATGGTGCCCACCTTTTATACTCCCTTCTCAATGCACCCAGGAACTGCTTCCTCCCTGCTCCTGCACTACAGGGTTCCCCTTCCTCAGTGTTTCCTCCCCCCACTCCAGCCAGGGACAGGGACTGTCGTGCCCATCTCAGGGGCATATTGGTCGCCCTGCCCCACGGCAATGTGGTGTAATGCATGCAGGTGTCGGGTCCTGATCCACACTCCTTCCTTACCTGAGAGTGAGATATCACACCTCTGGGTGAGGTGCAATACGTCTGTAGCAACCGAGCCCTCAGGGTGCTACAGTTCCATTTATCTTCAGCCTAGGTGACGTATTGCGATACAGGGCCGTGATTTTGGCTATAAAAGGGTCCCCTAGACCCCTACCCCAAGCTTTTTAAGAGAATCATATATGGCGTGCCAGGAGACTCTATGGAATGCTTTCTCAGCATCCAACGAGAGTATCTAATTACAAATTTTTAACTGCATCTAGCCCAGGAAATACTTTGTGCCTAGTAGCAGTGTCTGCTAGTGAGCGGATTATCCCGGCTGTTAAGCAAGCTGCACCACCTGTCGTTTAGACACTTAATTTTTTCAAAGGAAATGCTTCGGGACCATGGGATACTTAGTGAAGAGCATCAGGAGGCACCCCAAGGCATAGGGGCTGGGACTGGCAGTAGGATGCCTTGCGGTGGACAGCCGAGCTCGATCCTTATAAAAGCTTTTTAACTGCAGCAGCTTTAGTGGACGCTACTGGAGCTGGAATTACCGCGGCTGCTGGCATGAGACTTGCCCTCCAATAGATCCTTGTAAATGGATTTAAAGTGTATTCATTCAAATTAGAGAGACAATTTAAATTAAAAAGCTTAGAGCTGCCTCCACCACAGGGGGGCTCGCTCGACCCACCAGCGGACAGGCACCAGTATTGGGAGAGGGGGGCTGGCCGTCAGGGTTCACCGCGGCTCTGGCACAAACCCGGCGACACGGAGGTGGCACGGGCAGGAGCGGACTGGCCGTGTCGGCTTCTCACTTTTTGGATTTTAGAAGGGCATGACATGCCTATATCTGTGTCTCCCCCTCCTTTTACTCCTCCACCTCTTTTATTTTCGCATGACTATATGTACTTGTCACTTTTCCATGTGTTAGTTATGTCTTCTGAGCAGTTTGTCAGCTTTTGGACACCTTTGAAGGTGTTTTCTATGTGTTTCTATGTGTTTTTGTTTGCCTGCCATTGGTTTTAACGGTGTTCGAAGGTGTTCGACGAACAGTTCGACGAACAGTTCGGCGAACACACGGGTGTTCGACGAACCGAACCGAACTCGAACACTACGGGGGTGGCTCAACACTAGTTGGCAAAACTAGGACTATTCAGCCTGGAAAAGAGAAGGTTGAGGGGGGACATAATAAATGTGTACCAGTATGTTAGGGGACAGTATAGAGATCTTGCCCGGGATTTGTTCAAAAGGAGGGATATTACGGTAACAAGAGGGCATTCACTAAGACTGGAAGAGAAAAGGTTTCAGCACAGCATAGGAAGGGGTTCTTTACGGTAAGAGCAGTGAGAATATGGAATTCACTGAGTGAGGAGACGGTAATGTCGGATTCACTATACCTGTTCAAGCGGGGACTGGATGCATTTCTAGATACCAGGCAGATTTCAGCGTATACTTAAAAATAAAATAAAATAGTAGGTTGATACCGGGATTTATTCTGACTGCTGGTTTCAGAGTCGGGAGGGAATTTTTCCTCAGGTGAAGATTGGCTAAATCATTTGGGGTTTTTGACCTCCTCTGGATCAACTTTAGCAATTACAGAACTAACAGGTCGAACTTGATGGACGCAAGTCTTTATTCGGCTTTACAAACTATGTTACTATGTTACTATGTTACCATCATTACGCTTGGAGGAAAAAGGGAGAAGCTTGGAAGTCTAAGAACAACATCCCAACTGTGAAACACGGTGATGGCAGCATCATGTTGTGGGGTTGTTTTGCTGAAGGAGGGACTGGTGCACTTCATAAAATAGATGACATCATGAGAAAAGAAGATTATGTGGCAATACTGAAGCAACATCTCAAGAGATTCAGCCAGGAAGTTAATACTTGGGCGGAAATGGGTCTTCCAAATGGACAATGACCCGAAGCATACAGCCAAAATGGTAACAAAGTGGCTTAAAGATAACAAAGTCAATGTTTTGAAGTGGGCATCACAAAATCCTGATCTCAATCCTATTGAAAATTTATAGGCAAAGCTGAAAAGGTAGGTGCGAGCAAGGCGACCTACAAACCTGGATCAGTTACACCAGTTTTGTCAGGAGAAATGGGCCCAACTATTGTGAGAAACTTGTGGAATGATATCCCAAACGTTTGACTCAAGTTTAAGAGCAATGGTACCAAACACTAATGAAATGTATGTAAACTTTTGACTTTGCAGTAAGTAATAAAAATACCTTAAAACATTCTCTCTCTCATTATTCTGGCATTTGACAAATATTAAAAATTATCGTAATTAATAATGGACCTAAAACAGGAAAGGTTTATTCTGATTTCATGTTAGATTTTGAGAAAAACATGCATATGTGTCTTTTTATATAGTGTATATAAAATTCTGGTTTCAACTGTATATAACATGCCTTTGATGTGGCTCTCTGTATAGGAAAGCACATTCTCTATACCAAAATCAAGGGCTCTCCCATAAATCAAGAAAACCTTTAAATATATAGGAGCATTTAGCCAAAAATTCCTTAAAAATGTTTTATTCTTTATTACACAAATATTAGAAAAAAATTGAAGATAAAAATTACATATAAAAGGAGAGTGTTAGACATAAGCTAAAGCCACACATATGGCCCCAAATACAAAGTTAGTGGTGCACATAACAAATAATCTTCAAGGGAGGCAGTAATCAAGATCATTAGGTCATGTCCAGAAATTGTGAACCTAATTATTATGCAGTGGATAAGAATATTCCTACTTTAAGATTGACTCAAAGATGTTGACTCTATCACCTATGGAGGTCAATCAGAATTAATATGAACAATAAATAAATTGTGCAGTATATACAGGTATGTAAACACATTGATGTCACTCAAGGATTCAGAAAACCAATGTATATGTTATGCAGCATATATAGGAATGTAAACATTAATGTGATACTAAAGCAGAAATGTTCATAGTAGATAACACTGGGTAATTAGTGATTTCTGTTTGTTGCCTACACAGAAATCACACTGCTGTGCCATGGTAAACATTAATAATGTCAAAAATCAATGATAGTACAGCAGTAATTAATATTCAAGAACAATATAAATATATGTTATATTTATATAAAAATAAAATAAGCCAAGGAATGATGATAACATTTTAATGGCCAGAAAGACATAACCCTGTAAAGGTAAAATACATAAAATGTATTAGTAAATACAGAAGGGAGCAAAGATAAAACCTGTGTGATAGCCAAGTAACACCCCTGACGCACTTTTCACGTTCCGCTTCCTCCAAGGGGTTTAGCTGTCTGTATAGGAAAGCACATTCTTCTGCGTTTTCTATACAGTTAAACAGTATGCTGGTCCATACCTGCCACACAGAGGCGGAAAAAACAAACTTTTGGATTCTGTTTGCTTAATTGGGTCCTAAGGGCACATTACAGGACAAGTCGTGAAAAGCTCTCGCTGTATATCTTAAGCTAAGTGCACAGGCGTAATATGCACCTGGCCTTAAAGGGGTTATTCAATTGATGTTTTTAAAAGAACAGCTGAAGATGATTTGAAAAAGCTATTCTTTCCCATGAAAATTCATTCTTTCCCATGAAGGTGGTCCCATGATGACCACTCCATTGGTGTTCCTGGTATTTACTCATATCCAACGGGAATGTGATTTTTGCAGCCAATTAGTGAGTGCAGTGGTCATATGCCATACAACTGGCATCATGGGTTTTATCGCTGAGCAATTATGCAACTAGTATTGCAAATGACTGCTGCCATCACTAACTGACTCCAGCAGTCATATGCTGGCCGTATGTAAACACAGACCGGAATGAACAGCAGCAGATGTTGCACATTAGTAACATGATTTTACATTGCAACAGGACTCTTGTGACTGCATTGATAAATCATCTGTAAATGTTTAAGTGTATATTCACATGGAAGCTTTTGACATGGACTTTTCTGGCTGAAAAATCTACATAAAAAAGCACTTAATAAAAACACACATTTTTTTTGGGAGGGGTGTTGTTTTTTGTGCTTCAGGACCTTGAGTAGAAAAATTTAAATCTTTTTTTTAAGCAGAATTGTTTTAAGAATTGACATGTTGCTTGTTTATCCATGTGAAATAAATAGCTTGCACCATGTGGAATATGGGCATGTTATTCCAATTTAAAGTGAATTGGAAGATTATTCTGAGAGTATTTGAACAGGCTTTTCATGTGGATTTTGAGCAGAATCTGCTCCCATCTCTGTTAGAACCTTGCTCTTAGGTTTTTTCCTTTGCTGGTCACATGACCTTGTTGGCCTATTTAATCCTGCTCCGCCCTTCTGGCTTTGCTGGACTTCATTGTATAACTACTTTCTAGCTAGCCTGTGCTCTGTATCTAACGCTGTTAGTTTGCTTGGTCTACGGACCTCTATGTTCTATATATTTTGTTTGTTCGTCTGTCTGCTACTATTTCTGTTAGGAGGTGTCCCATTTTCCTCCCAGTCCTTAGTACTTGTAGGGATTCCTTCCCCACATCTATAGGTCTCCGTACAGACTAGCTTAGGACTTTAGCAGGTCTGATCGCAGGATCAGGTTCCCTGTTACATCGTAGGGATTCAGCTGAGTTCTATCGTAGGGACAGATCTCCTCTCTTTCCTTAGCTCTGGTAGCAGAACATAACAATCTCCATGTCAATACACATTGCATGAAAGTACCCTAAGCAAAAAAAAAGCAAAATCAAAACAAATTAAAAACCAATGAAAAAACTTGCATTTTTTTCAAAATTCACGGTGCGTTCTGCATTTTAGCCAATATTAAACATTATTAGTTATTACAGGAGAATAATGTGACTCGTTTCTACCATAAAACAACACCCATGATTGTTCTTATTAGTTATGTAAATAGCAAAATTCATGGGTTTTAAATTTTTTATTTTAAGCTAAAAAAAAACATTATGTGCAGTAAAACCTATAATGAGAACTCACCCGTATAGTATGTGTTCGTCCACCAACTCTGTCCCGAGCCTCCAACACAATGACATTGAGTCCTGCCTCTGTCAGCAGTTTAGCAGCTGAAAGACCTGAAAAAAAAAAGACAAAACCAATTACAAACTTTACATATTTACAAACAATTAGGAAATGAGAAGTATCTGGTTTAGTATACTGTAATTCAGATTATTTATTCTGTAGTACTGAAGATACATATTAGTCTCATTATGGGATGCTGTAATTGTAGATACTAGTTTATTGCTATCGGATATCGACTGCTTCTGCCCTCAATTTCCATCTTTGGCAATACTTGTCCTGTTCTTTTGTAGTTTAGCTTTGTCATAAGATGAATTATCAGTAGTGATGAGCGAGCGTGCTTGCAAATGCTCGGTACTCGCCCAAGCATCTCAGTGTTTGAGATGCTCGGCGAGTACTTTCTGGATGCTTAGGCATGATCTCGAGTCCCCGCCCCGCAGGTTTGGCACTGATTAGACAGTGAATATGACGCGCCCCCTGGGCCCCCACGGTGCCGGGCCGGTAGATGCCGGGGGTGATGTCACAGCGGCGGTTACCTGGTCCATGACCCAGGGCGGTCATTAAAAGGGGAATATTTATAGGGGATTTATAGGGTTTGTAATAAGTTTGTGATGCCACCTGTGGTGTCTGGTAAGGATTACCAGCGTTGCAACAGTCCTGTGAGGCAGGTGTTTGGGCAGCTTTGTTATGATGGCTCCCCACAGGTGGAGTGGCCTCAGGGCAGTGTAGGGGTAGATGGTGGATGCTGGTGAGAGATGCCAGGACGGTTCCGGAGGAAAGATGGACACTCACACGGGGGTAAGCTTCAGTACCTTTACTGGTGATGATGCAGGCACGGTCCAGGGTACTCCGGACGAAGCGTGCACTTTTGGACTCTCCCCAGTGAGCGGGTATAGGGCCTCCTGATCCGTGGCTTTACTCGCTAAGCTTCTGACCTGCCTGGAGCTAGGCCTAGCTTGGTTACTGTCTCTCTTTCTCTTGCACCTGCTGACCTGGTGGTAGGGCCTTCTCTTGGAGATCACTCTCCCTGGACGCTGGGGCCTCCGTGACTCCTAGCCCTGGTACTGTAGTCAGCGTTTGGTAAACCTGGGACCTGTAGTCCTCCAGGGGTTCCAGTGGTCCCTACTGGGTATAAAGGGACCCCGTAGGTGTGGACCCGGTGTCCGGTATATATCTCGGGGTGAGCCTGGTATGCTCCTCTGCCCCCTCGCTACTTCTTTCTTCTCCTCTTGCCTTCGGCCACACTCAGGGCCCTCACTAGGCTTTCACTCGTGCTGTAGGCCATGGCCCGGCTAAGCACAGCAGCCACCGTGCTGCCTCTTCGGTGCTCTTTGAGCGTCAGCACGCTCTCTGCTCAACTCTTAGCTCTGTCCCTCTCTGTGTCTGAGCAGGAACTCAACTTCCACTCCACTGACTGCCTAACTACACCCTCCAGTATCTATATGTCCCTGACGGGCTCCCTCTGCTGGTCTGAGGTGGTAGGGTGGAGGTGTGTGAATGTGTGAGGGCCTCTTGTGGAGAAGTCCATCCATGCACCCTTCTGGGTTCTGTGGCACCTGTGCACAGCAGGGCGCCGCATCCCCCCCTAGTAAAACTCAGTACTCCTGGATTGAAGCATTTTTCTCAAAACAGGTTAAACAATAACATATCTTCCCTTTATGGGAGGCACTTTTCTTGAACGTTACAGGTAACATTAAAATACAAAAATATAAAGTATCTACAGAGTTCCTCAAATCAGTTCCAGGTAGATCCCAACAGGGTACCCCTCTCACTGATTAAAGTGCCAAGGTAGCTTGAGGGACCTGCCCGTAAACCCTCCACGTAGGCCCTGGGCGTGGCTGCAGGGCACAGGTGATCCGGCATCGGACCACGACTTTTGCCACGCCAAACAGTTTTTTGCTCTGAGGTCGCTTAAAAGGCAATCCAGGGAGTGCAACTATGTACTATGTAACCCCTATGGGTAACCAAATGCAATGAGAAGTGTCCGTGTCACATAAATTGTCCATTAGCAAGGCAAAATAAATCAATAAATAAATACATGAAATTATTACAAGTACATACCCTACGGGGTAACTATTTATACTGTCAGTGTTTCTCTATTTACTCCCTATACCTGACAGGGGTCTGGCCTTTTTTGCTACGCGATGACCTACGTAGTACTGGGATGCGTGTAGTGTGGATGCTTATTTTCCACTCTATGTGTTGGAGGACTGCAAAACTGCCTTAACCTCTCTATGGGACTGGCAAGTACACTGGTTACTGGGCCTACTGGCTCTGCTTCTACCGGTGATCCTTCTTCCGGGGATTCTTCCTGAGCAGGCTCTTCCGGGGCACTTACAGGTCTTACTTGCAGTGGAGAGTCTTCTGGCTGTTGGTAGAAGTGTATCACAGGTATTATTACCGCTCCATCCAGTTGAGGTCAATCTGCCGGGAAATCTCCTAAGACAGAATGGAGTACTTCTTCTTTAGGCTCCTCCGGTACGGTGAGAGGCACTTCCTCCTGGGGCTTCAGATGGTCTCTTGATACCGTTGCAGTTGTTCTTCCTCCGTCTTTGCTAATTTCCTATTGTCGAATCTGTAATTCAACACAGTGTAAGGTTCTCTTTCCCACTGGTCGTCAAGCTTGTGGTTTCTTCTCTTTCGTTTCAGCACAACTTCTCCAGGTGTCAAGGGTTCGGCTGGTGCACTCTTGTTGTACTGTGTTTACTGCTTATCTCTCACCCTATTTAGACTGCCTTCGACACAGGCCTGTACTCTCTTGTACTGCTTCTGTCAAGTCGTATCCCAGTCTTCAGTGGACATATCTGCTTCTGGCTCTACCACTCCAAGCTCCAGGTCCCTGGGAAACTTTCCGGGTCTTGCTCTCATGAGGTACACTGGAGTACAATTGATGGAACTCACAGGTATGTGATTGTACAGATCTACCAGGTCAGGAAGTTTGTCTGACCACTGGTTTCTTTCTTCTAGAGGTAAGGTCTTCAACAGGTCGATGACTATGTTATTCATCTTTTCACATAACCCATTGGTTTGGGGGTGGTACGGTGTAGTCCAGATCTTCTTACACCCGTACAGATGGCAAAACTCTTTGAACAACTCAGCTTCAAAGGCAGGGCCTTGATCCGTCAGCACCTTATCCGGGTATCCATGGGGCCTGCAGAAGTATGCTTGAAACGTCCTTGCTGCAGTTTCTGCCAGCAGATCCTTGACCGGGGCTACCACCAGGAACCGGGGGAAGGGATCCACCATGGTCACGGCATACGAGTAGCCTGACATGCTGGGTGACAGCTTGACGTGATCCAGAGCAACGATCTCCAGGGGCTGGGTTGTCTTGATGGACTGCAGAGGTGCCTTCTGGCTGCTGTAGTCTTTTCTTCTGAGACTACAGGGTCCACAATCCCGGCACCACCTCTCTATGGAACTCCGCATTCCAACCCAATAAAACCGATTCTTCAGGAGGGTTTTTCCGCTTCTTCCAGCCAAAGTGCCCTGCTTGATCGTGGTAGGCCTCCAACACCATCTGGATGTCTGTCCTGGGCACTACGATCTGCCATTCCATCTCATGGGTCCTAGGGTTGACATACCTTCGGCACAGCTTCTCTCTGTAGATGAACAGCCGGCTTCTCTCATTCCACAGTTGCTTGGCTTGGGGAGGAGCATCTTTCTCCAGGGAGGAACCTTCCTGGGTTATCAGTTCTTTGATGCGGCTGACAACCGGGTCGCTGTCCTGGGTCTCCTTCCAACTGTGATGAGGTAAAGGGTTTAGTGTCTTACCACGATACCTCCTGGAGGTGCACTGCTCGTGGACCATCCCATTTCTGTGGAAGGCAGGTAGCTCAATCTCCTACAGGTCATCCACTTCTTCTTCAGTGTCCGACTGGTGAGGCATTCTGGATAGGGCATCGGCGCTGGCGTTCTTGTGGCCTGCCGGGTACTTGATGGTGAACTGATAGTTTGACAGTCGGGCCATCCAAAGCTGTTCCATGGCTCCCAACTTGGCTGTCTCTAGATGTGTCAAGGGGTTGTTGTCAGTGTAAGCCATAAACTTACTGGAGGCCAAGTAGTGCTTGAATCGCTCAGTGATGGCTAAGACCAAGGCCAGGAACTCCAACTTGAAGGAGCTATAGTTTTCCGGATTCCTCTCGGTCAGACGAAGCTTCCTGCTAGCATAGGCAATTGCCTTCTCCTTGCCATACTGCTTCTGACTCAACACATCTCCTAGTCCCTTGTTGCTAGCATCAGCGTACAACAGGAAAGGTTGGCTGTAGTCAGGGTAGGCCAGGATTTCTTCGCCGGTCAGGATGTCTTTCATCACTGCAAAGGACTCAGTCTGCTCTTTACCCCACTGGAAAGGGGGTTTTTTGCCTCTGTTGGACTGTCCTACCAGGAGATCTTGCAAAGGTGATGCCTTCTTGGTGTAGTCCCTTACAAATCTCCGGTAATACCTGACCAGTCCCAGGAACTAACGTACCTCCTTGAGATTCTTCGGTTCCGGCCATTTCTGGATGGCAGTGACCTTCTCCGGGTCTGGTGCTACTCCTTCTGGACTGATGATGTGCCCCAGGTACTGAACCTTCTGTTTGAGCAGGTGGGACTTGGAAGGCTTCAATTTCATCCCATACCGGGACAACGACTAAAATACCTGTGCCAGGTGCTTCAAATGGTCCTCATACGTCTTGGAGTACACTATCACATCATCCAGGTATAGCAGCACGGTCTCGAAGTTACGGTGTCCCAAACAGCACTCCACCAATCTCGGGAACATTCCAGGGGCGTTGCAGAGTCCGAACGGCATACTGTTGAACTCGCAGAATCCCATCGGGGTAGTGAAGGCCGTCTTCTCCCGGTCCTCCTCAGCAACTGCTACTTGCCAGTACCCACTAGTGAGGTCAAGGGTAGAGAAGTAATTTGCAGACTTTAGTGCATCCAGGGATTCCTCTATACGGGGCAAAGGTTATGCATCTTTGTGTGTTATGCGATTTACCTGTCTGTAATCTACACACATCCTCATGCTTCCATCCTTTTTCCTGACCAGGACCAGGGGAGCTGCACAGGGTCTACAGCTATCTCTTATTACCCCTGCCTTCTTCATGTCATGCAACATTTCCTTCGCTTTCTGGTAGTGTGCTGGTGGTATGGGCCTGTAACGTTCTTTGATGGGTGGATGGTCACCTGTGGGTATATGGTGTTGTACCCCTTTAATCTTCCCAAAATCAAGTGGGTGTTTGCTGAATACCTGTTCATATTCCTGGACCACCCTGCATACACCTTGTTTTTGATGGACAGGAGTGGCGTCAGTCCCAACATGGAGCTGTTGACACCAATCCTCCAGCTGAGCTTCGGAGTCATTGTCCTCGACTGTATCTGGTGGGGTCAAAGATTCCACTGTGTGTATGGCATCATCATTTACAGTATACAACCTGGCAACAGTGGCGCATCTTGGTAATTTAACTTCATCCTCCCCACAATTTAGGAGACATACGGGTACCCTCCCATTGCGTACATCTACCACCCCTCTGGCAGTTAAGAGTGTAGGTCTGTGCTCTGAGCTAATGGGCTCCACTACCGCCTGGTAGTTCTGTCCCTTGAGACCTATTGCTGCCCTACACCAAATCAGCATTTCACTCATCGGGGGAATCACAATGGGTATCGGGTCTGTCACCCGTACATTACCAATCTCACCACCTGTTAGCTTTACCTGTTGCTGGTACCGGAGGGCTCATATCTCTCTCTGGAGCACCTTCCTCTGACCTGGTTTGGCGGTGTCAGCAATCTGTTGGAGCAAAAACAACACTTCTCCCAAACAGTTACCGACAATATTTGTACCAAGTATCATATACAAGTCTGTATCACCAGGGTTAGACTCCACTACAATCAGTCCTTGGTCCTTTAGTTCTGCTCTCCCCACTTTCACTGTCACGTCCTTAACCCCTACTAGGTTAAGAGGAAGGCCATTAGAGGCATACATGGAGAGGTTCGGGGCTGGCGGCTGGAGTTCATCTACGGACCAGTACCTTTTGTAGAGGACATCAGGTATGATGGTTACCTGTGAGCCGGTGTCCAGTAATGCAGGTGTTGCTATCCAGTCCAGCACGATGGACTGGAAAGGCCTTCCTCCTACGAACCGGTGATACCAGCTTGATGGGCCTGCTTGATTTACTCCAGGGT
This sequence comes from Phyllobates terribilis, assembly GCF_046119375.1. NCBI lineage: Eukaryota > Metazoa > Chordata > Amphibia > Anura > Dendrobatidae > Phyllobates > Phyllobates terribilis. Next base: position 746,776,395 of record NW_027362762.1, read on the forward strand.
GTCGGCCCTCAGTCCCAGGGTTTGCTCGTTTAAAGGACAGTTCCGCGCTGTGTGGCCTGCCTTGTGGCAGCAGTAGCAGGTAAATTCTCCTGGAGGGTGACGTTGGTCGTTGGTCCTCCCACGGGTTGGCTTTGTCCTCCTCCATGGCGGCGTTGTCCTCCTTTTTCTCCTCATCCAGGGGACGTCCTCAGGGCTGTCGGCCAGTAGGATCCTTCCTTCTGGCTCAGGCTCTGTCTGTAGCTGCAGGGTGCTTAGGACAGTGGACAGGGTTTTACTTAACTGGCGCACTTCAGAGTGTAGGTTGTCCAGCTCGCTAGGAGGCACTGTTTGCATCTTTGTTTCAGCCGTTAATGAAGGAGCAGTGGGTGCTGTGGGCACTGGGGTGGCCCCACCCTGGTAACGCTGGATAGCAGTATCTGTTGTTTCCAGGGGCTGCAGTCCCTTTATAGCCATGTCCTTAAGGGTGTCGAAGGTGGCATCTGGATGATCTAAGGCCCACCACCGTACAGTTCTGCTCTCCTCCTGGGACCTCAACCCCCGGATGAACTGTTCCGTCAGCATTTTATTTTCATTTTGCATGCTGGCTGGACTAACCTGTTTCAGGGCCCGCAGGGCTTCCTGTAAGCGCCAGGCGTAGTCCCGGACACTGTCCTCAGGTTTCTGGATACAGTGGTAGAACCTCATCCGGAGATCTGTCTCAGTGCGGTTTTCAAACACAGTTTGCAGTCTCTTAAAGATGATGGATACTGATTCCTGGTCTGCGGCTGGCCAGGTTTCAACTTCCCGCTCTGCGGCACCAGTCAATTGTCCCAGCACAACAGCAGCTCTCTGCTTACCAGTCATAGAATACATGTCCAGTACACCGCATATTTTTCTCTTGAATCCAGACAGGGTGTCTGGTGTGCCATTATACTGGGGAAGCCATTTCGCTCCAGGGATATACGGCAGGGCCATGGGTATCAACGGGGTCACGACCCCTGCTGGTGGAGCGGCTGCTCCGGCCTGTGCAGCTCCGGGCGCAAGTTGGGCATCAGGAGCGTTAACCGGTGCTCCGGCGGCTTGCTGGTCGTCGGCCATGGTTGCGACCCCCTAGTTAACCGTAGCCTACCTTCTTCACTTCTTACCTGTTAGGCCGCAGCTCCGCGGGCAACGGTCTTCTTCCAGGACCTTACGTCGCTCGCGTCTGACGTCAGAGTGTTCACTGGACTTCTTCCAGGGCCTGACGCTTCCTGGTTCAACGTCAGGGGCGGGGCATGTCTTAGGCTTCGCGTGCTTCCAGCGGTTATGCCTCTCTTCTTCCCGCGCGGCGACAGGAAAATGGCAGATAATGGCGGGAAACCTCGGAAATGGCGGGAAATCTTCGCCACAGTAAGTGTTACAGTCTTTTACGGTGCACAGTTCCCGGTGGCAACAGGCACGCAATCCTGTTCGTGACGCCAGGTCTGACGCGCCCCCTGGGCCGTGGGGTACCCGGTGCCGGGCGGGTAGATGCCGGGGGTGATGTCACAGTGGCGGTGACCAGGTCAGTGACCCAGGGCGGTCATTAAAAGGGGAATATTTATAGGGGATTTATAGGGTTTGTAATAAGTTTGTGACGCCACCTGTGGTGTCTGGTAAGGATTATCAGCGTTGCGACAGTCCTCTGAGGCAGGTGTTTGGGCAGCTTTGTTAGGACGGCTCCCCACAGGTGGAGCGGCCTCAGGGCAGTGTAGGGGTAGATGGTGGATGCTGGAGAGAGACGGCAGGATGGTCCCGGAGGAAAGATGGACACTCACATGGGGGTAAGCTTCAGTACCTTTACTGGTGATGATGCAGGCACTGTCCAGGGTACTCCGGACGAAGGGTGCACTTTTGGACTCTCCCCAGTGAGCGGGTATAGGGCCTCCTGATCCGTGGCTTTACTCGCTAAGCTTCTGACCTGCCTGGAGCTAGGCCTAGCTTGGTTACTGTCTCTCTCTCTCTTGCACCTGCGGACCTGGTGGTAGGGCCTTCTCTTGGAGATCACTCTCCCTGGACGCTGGGGCCTCCGTGACTCCTAGCCCTGGTACTGTAGTCAGCATTTGGTAAACCTGGGACCTGTAGTCCTCCAGGGGTTCCGGTGGTCCCTACTGGGTATAAAGGGACCCCGTAGGCGTGGACCCGGTGTCCGGTATATATCGCGGGGTGAGCCTGGTATGCTCCTCTGCCCCCTCGCTACTTCTTTCTTCTCCTCTCGCCTTCGGCCACAGTCAGAGCCCTCACTAGGCTTTCACTCGTGCTGTAGGCCTTGGCTCGCCTAAGCACAGCAGCCAGCGTGCTGCCTCTTCGCTGCTCTCTGAGCGTCAGCACGCTCTCTGGTCTACTCTCAGCTCTGTCCCTCTCTGTGTCTGAGCAGGAACTCAACTTCCACTCCACTGGCTGCCTAACTCCACCCTCCAGTATCTATATGTCTCTGACGGGCTCCCTCTGCTGGTCTGAGGTGGTAGGGTGGAGGTGTGTGAATGTGTGAGGGCCTCTTGTGGAGAAGTCCATCCATGCACCCTTCTGGGTTCTGTGGCACCAGTGCACAGCAGGGTGCCACAAATAAACAAGCGGGGATTGCCTACCATTCACTGAAATGCCGCAGCCTTGTTGGTTGTAGCATTATAGCGATTGGCTGGCCGCATGGTGTCATCGGGTCTATATAAGGTGACCCTATACTCGTCACAGTCTACCCTTCAGACAGGCAGAGTACGAAGAGGTGATGCTGAGCTAGGGACAGAATTGGTGGTTTATTTAGTTAGGTAATAGCCATTCCAGAGCAATATATATACATCTCAACTAACAGTCATTCTAAGGACTAATCCAGTTGGATAGCAATCCTGGTGATAGCAGGAGTTAAGCAGGCAGAGTTTGTGGAGAGTGTATAGATCAGAACAGTGTCCATTGCATGTTCTGTCTGCTGCTGTTACTGATATCCATAGCCCTAGATATCAGGGCTAATATTCTTTTTGTTCGTAATCCTGATTATTTGCTTGAAAAGCAATATAATACACCATTTTACTGCTCCATTTACTTGTTAGCAGAATACAGCTAGATTTGTTTGTTTTTCATAGCATTGCTGTATTGTGGAAGCAGAGAAACTTGTCCATCATCTCAGGTGATCCGATATTACTGTGGTAATAATCGTGACATTTTTGGGAGTGTGCCATATATTACACTCCATTTAAAGTCTGCCAACTGTGTGTTGTTCAAACCTATTCACACTTGGTTGCTGTCCAATACCATACTATAAGGCCACTGTCTAAAATTGTGGTCATCAGACGTGATACGATATTACTGCGGAAATAATTGTGACATTTTTGGGAACGTGACAAATATTATGCTCCATTTAAAGTCTGCCAGTTGTGTGTTGTTCAAACCTATTCACACTTGGTCGCTGGCAAATACCATACAAATAGGCCACTGCCTAAAAAAGTGGTCATCAGACGTTATCCGATATTACTGCGGTAATAATCCTGACATTTTTGGGAACGTGCAAAATATTATACTCCATTTAAAGTCTGCCAGTTGTGTGTTGTTCAAACCTATTTACACTTGGTCGCTGTCCAATATCATACTATAAGGTCACTGCCAAAAACCGTAGTCATCAGACGTGATCCGATATTACTGCGGTAATAATCGTCACATTTTTTGGAGCGTGTAAAAATTATACTCCATTTAAAGTCTGCCAGTTGTGTGTTGTTCAAACCTACTCACACTTGGTCGCTGACCACTACCATGCTAACAGGCCACTGTCTAAAACCGTGGTCATCAGACGTGCTCCGATGTTACTGAGGTAATAATCCTGACATTTTTGGGAACGTGCCAAATATTATACTACTTTTAAAGTCTGCCAGTTGTGTGTTGTTCAAATCTATTCACACTAGGTCACTGACCAATACCAAACTAATAGGCCACTGCCTAAAATCGTGGTCACCAGACGTGATCCGATATTACTGCGTTAATAATCTTGACATTTATTGGGAACGTGACAAAGATTATACTCCATTGAAAGTCTGCCAGTTGTGTGTTGTTCAAACCTATTCACACTTGGTTGCTGTCTAATACTATACTATAAGGCCACTGTCTAAAACCGTGGTAATCAGACATGATTCGATATTACTGCTGTAATAATCGTTACATTTTTTGGAGCGTGCCAAATATTATACTCCATTAAAAGTCAGCCAGTTGTGTACTGTTCAAAACTATTCACACTTGGTCGCTGTTCAATACCATACTATAAGGCCACTCCCTATAACCGTGGTCATAAGACATGATCCAATATTACTGCGGTAATAATCATCACATTTTTTGGAGCATGCCAAATATTATTCTCCATATAAAGCCTGCCAGTTGTGTGTTGTTCAAACCTATTCACACTTGGTCGCTGACAAATACCAAACTAATAGGCCACTGCCTAAAACCGTGGTCATCAGACGTGATCCGATATTACTGCGGTAATAATCCTGACATGTTTTGGAGAGTGTCAAATATTATACTCCATTTAAAGCCTGCCAGTTGTGTGTTGTTCAAACCTATTCATACTTGGTCGCTGACAAATACCAAACTAATAGGCCACTGTCTAACACCATAGTGATCAGACATGATTCGATATTACTGCGGTAATAATCCGGGTATTTTTGGGACCGTGACAAATATTATACTCCATTGAAAGTCTGCCAGTTGTGTGTTGTTCAAACCTATTCACACTTGGTCACTGACCAATACCATACTATAACTCCACTGCCTAAAACCGTGGTCATCAGACGTGATCCGATATTACTGAGGTAATAATCCTGACATTTTTGGGAATGTGAAAAATATTATACTCCATTTAAAATCTGCCAGTTGTGTGTTGTTCCAACCTATTCATACTTGGTCGCTGACCAATAGCATATCTGTGAACAATGTTGTCAGAGTATTACACCACTTTTACAGACTGACAATAAAACATACAAAAACAAAGCTAAAATGGATTTTCCTGGAAGAAATGTTAAGAAACATTCTTTGCAGAGTCGTGACTTGTATATAAGGCCAAATAAATAACAAACAAAAAAAAAGCTCCTTCATACCTTGGGCTATATTCACACATAGTGTTTCTGATGCGTTTTTGCACTTTCGTATTTATTTCAATGGTGAGAAATACATTCACCAGTAACTGTAATTTTAACATTTAGCTACCTTATCTGGCCATGTGGTGTTTGAGACATGATCAGACACATCCTGTTTTATTATGAAGGAGGGATTCTGAAAGTCACAAAGACTATTCTTACAGGGCCATCAGGCTGTGGGAGGAGATTGGTGCCATTTTTGTGAAGCCCGCAGTGTATGCTGCAGGCTACACTTTCCTCCTGTCATCGCTCAGTGCTCAGCGCTCATCATGGTAATACCCTCCCAGAGCCGTGCATCTAATGCATTACACCACTGCTCCCATAGAAGTAGAAAGAGCAGGGTCACACATTTCTAAGGAAGTAGTAGTGTAATGTGTGACATCACTCTGTCCACTTCTATGGGACAAGTAGTGTAATGTGTGACCCTCCTCCGTCTACTTCTATGGGAGCAGTGCTGTAATGTGTGACCCTGCTATGTCCACTTCTATGGGAGAAGTTGTGAAATATGTGACCCGGTTCCATCCACTTCTATAGAAGCAGTGGTGTAATGTGTGACCCTGCTCTGTCCACTTCTATGGGAGCAGTGGTGTAATGTGTGACCCTGCTCTGTCTACTTCTATGGGAGCAGTGGTGTAATGTGTGACCCTGCTCTGTCCACTTCTATGGGAGCAGTGGTGTAATATGTGACCCGGCTCTGTCCACTTCTATGGGAGCAGTGGTGTAATGTGTGACCCTACGCTGTCTACTTCTATGGGAGTAGTAATATAGTGGACGAAGCGAGGTCACACATTACACTACTGCTCCCATAGACGTAGACAGAGCGTGGTCACACAATATGCCACTGCTCCCATAGAAGTGGACAGAGCAGGGTCACACATTACATACATTAGGTAATGCATATCTAATAACATCCTGTGTGATACACTCTGCTGAGTCCGGTATCTAATCCCATCAGGTGATAAACTACACTGAGCTCTGTATCTAAATCCAGCATGTGTTACTCTAAGCGTATCTAATCGCGCATGTGCTACAATTTCATGTATCTAACTCCAGCTTATGATACAGCTAGCAGCACCATCTAACAGAATCAGTGCTGCCGGTCGTCCTCGGTGACACTGTACTTGCCAGTGTCACTGTGCAGTCACCAACAAAATGGCTCCACACTGTGATCCTAAACTTCATCCTCTATTATCCTTTTGCAAACGCACAAAAAGGGAGGTGAGGAGTGACCTTAGACACATGTGAGCAGATCTAGTCCACATTTACTGCAGTCGTAATGTGAGCTAGCACTACACTAGGCTTTCATGGCAAATTTCAGCAACTGCTCCACCTAGTGTTTAAAAGTGGAAAATACCAAACTTTTTAAAAATTATTTTCCATATTTTACTTCATTAAAAACAAATGATAATATATATTTCTTAAATTAAAACATTAATACTTTACATTTTTTCAACTGTTGAAATTGCTATTATTTTTTTATGGCACTTTCTTCCCTTATCATTTGGGCTTAATTTAAGAAAGGACATCATGTCCATTTTTGACTGTTACCATGTACTCCCTATGTGTTGCTCTTTTCTCTGTGCCTTTATGTTCTGGCGCACAGTATACAATCTGCAGTTTCGGAATATACACATTACCGGGTTGCTGTTGTGGTTGCTGGAAGTTTGGCTATGGCGTTTTTCTCGGTAGACAGGCAAGTGCGTGGTTGCATATGCTTTTGGTTAATGTTGGTTGATTTTTTTAAATATAGCTTAGGGCATTATAGTTTTATTGCCGCTCTATTATAACATTTGAAACAAATGTGTTTTTTCAGGTCTTGTCTAGTTTTCCACTATAGACTTGGTGCATACAGTCCTGCTCATCGTTATTGGCACCCATGAAGTTTTTGCACATAATGTGGAATATCTCCTGAAAAAAATGAATCAAGTGACAAATTTTTGTATAGAGTACTTGTGTTAAATACAAAAGAGCAAATGATAAACAATAATTTAAAACAAAAACAATGGGAGAGAAAAACGGAAAAGCCTAAAACTTGCTGTGTCACTGGTATTAGCACCCTTTACATTAATTTAGTACGGAAACACATTTTGACTCACCTGTGGTAAATCATAAAAGAGATTCACCTGTGATTAATTGTTGGAGACCATTTGACATGAATTAGCCAATGAATGATGACTTCGGTGTTTTAAAAAACCACATGGTAGGCCCTGTTACTTTGTCACTATGGTGAAGACAAAGGTGCTGACTGGGGACATCAGAACTGCTATTATTTTAGCAAACACAAGACTTCCAAAGGGTATGAAGCCATCTACAAAGACCTTGGTATCCCAGTTTCAACAGTGCGCAATGTTATTAAGAAGTTTGCCAAGCATGGAACTGTCACGGACCTCCCTAGATGTGGGGGAAAGAGGAGAATTGATAAAAGATGTCTTCGAAGATGGATGCGAATGGTGGAAAAAACACCCCGTCAAACATCCAAAGACCTGAAGGCCAACCTGGAACAGTCTGAGTCCATGGTTTCAACAAGTACCATAAGCCGCAGACAAAACCAAGAAGAGCTTTATGGGCAAAGGCCAAGGAAGAAACCATTGCTGAAGAAAAAACATAAAAAGGAACAACTGATCTTTGCCAAAGAATACCTTGGCAAACCACAATCCTTCTGGGAAAATGTTCTGTGGACAGATGAAACAAAAATAGAGGTTTTTGGCAATGCAAAGCAACAGTTTGTTTACAGATGGCACAATGAAGCTGATAAGGAAAAGAACACCTTACCAACAGTTAAGCATGGTGGAGGATCAATAATGCTGTGGGGTTGCTTGGCTGCATATGATACTGGAGGGCTAGACCTTATCACAGGAATCATGAAATCAGAGAATTATCAAGAGATTTTAGAGCGAATTGTCCTACCCAGTGTAAGAAAACGAGGTTTGAGTCGAATATCATGGGTCCTCCATCAAGATAATGACCCATAGCACACATCCAAAAGTACACAGGAATGGTTGAAAAAGAAAAAAATTACTTTTTTAAAATGGCCAGCAATGAGCCCTGACCTCAATACCATTGAAAATCTTTGGGGGAGCTGAAATCTGTCATTGAGAAAAAGAACCCTGCAAACATTCAAGAGCTTGAACAAGCCTGCAAAGGAAGAGTGGGAGGAAATTCCAGCTGAGAAGTGCAAGAAGCTTATAGATGACTACAAGAAACGTTTGAAGGTTGTCAGTAATGCCAAAGGGTGTGCAACCAAGTATTAATTAGGGGTGTCTTTATTGCTGCACATGATGTTTATTCTGTTTTTTCTTTGAAATTGCAACTAGAGATGAGCGTTGTTCTACTCGAACTGTTCGCCAATCTCAAATTCGAGCTGTTTTGGGCGGTGTTCGAGCCGTTCGGCGAACACGAACGATTTGAGAAAAATTCGGCTGTTCGAGGTTATGTTCGATAACTGTTCGTGCACCAAAATCATAACTGGATTTTTTCTCAGTAATGATGAAAATTAATGTTAATACGCAGTTTGAGTGTACAGCGTGGTGGGGGGAGGGGCAGGGGATGGATCTCTGCAGGAATAATGAAGATCTCCATTTTTTTTTCTCTTTCCCGCATTTACAGTGGGGAGGTGCAATTTGTCAGCCTATCAGCAGCGCACACACGGAGCGAAGTGCTTTTTTTCACACAAGCAAGGGCATGTGTCATTGGCAGTGTATGTCACATGTCCTTGCCCTATAAGACCAAGCCATTTTCCCCGTCGCCACCATTTTCTCACTGCTGCAGCTGCGTGTTAGACGGCACCGCTGTTGCTGTGTGCGCTATACCTTGTTAATTTCAAGCCAATTTTCGCACAAATCTACAGATAGCTTGGGAGTAGGGAATAGTTGTGATTGCAGTCCTTTTAAGGACTAGGTTACAGCATTTCCTACGACTTTTATCAGGCAGGTCTGTGCTCTTAAATAGATAGATTGTGGGAGTAAAGACTAATTGTAATTGGAGTCCTTTTCAGGACTAGGTTACATCAGTTCCTATCAGTTTTTGCCAGGCAGGTCTGTGCCAGTGCTGTGCAAGTTTTTTTCACAGCATTTGGCTGAATCTAGCAAAGCTAATCCTTTTTGGCCTATTGCAGAGTGTGTTAGTCAGTGGAGTAGCCTGTCTGTGTTGCAAGATATACCACCTGTGTATAGAATACCAATTTTTTTACTGCACCTAGTGAAGTAAAATCTTTTGGGCATAGCATCATTCTATTAGTCCATCTATACTGACCTCCATCAGGTTGCAAATTGAATATAATTTTTTTCTGCAGCTAGCTCTGAAAAAATATTGGGCTTCTAGCTGTGTGTGGGACTTGTTGTATTAGTCCATCTATACTGACATCCATCAGGTTGCAAACTGAATATATTTTTTTCTGCATCTACCTCTGAAAAAATATTGGGCTTCTAGCTGTGTGTGGGACTTGTTCTATTAATCCATCTATACAGACCTCCATCAGGTTGCAAACTGAATATAATTTTTTTCTGCATCTAGCTCTGAAAAAATATTTGGCCTTCTAGCAGTGTGTGGGACTTTCTCTATTAGTCCATCTATACTGACCTCCATCAGGTTGCAAATTAAAAATAATTTATATCTGCATCTAGCTCTGAAAAAATATTTGGGCTTCTAGCTGTGTGTGGGACTTGTTCTATTACTCCATCTATACTGACCTCGATCAGGTTGCAAATTGAATATAATTTTTTTCTGCATCTAGCGCTGAAAAAATATTGGGCTTCTAGCTGTGTGTGGGACTTGTTGTATTAGTCCATCTATACTGACCTCCATCAGGTTGCAAACTGAATATATTTTTTTCTGCATCTACCTCTGAAAAAATATTGGGCTTCTAGCTGTGTGTGGGACTTGTTCTATTAATCCATCTATACAGACCTCCATCAGGTTGCAAACTGAATATAATTTTTTTCTGCATCTAGCTCTGAAAAAATATTTGGCCTTCTAGCAGTGTGTGGGACTTTCTCTATTAGTCCATCTATACTGACCTCCATCAGGTTGCAAACTGAATATAATTTTTTTCTGCATCTATTTCTGAAAAAATATTTGGCCTTCTAGCAGTGTGTGGGACTTTCTCTATTAGTCCATCTATACTGACCTCCATCAGGTTGCAAATTAAAAATAATTTTTATCTGCATCTAGCTCTGAAAAAATATTTGGGCTTCTAGCTGTGTGTGGGACTTGTTCTATTACTCCATCTATACTGACCTCCATCAGGTTGCAAATTGAATATAATTTTTTTCTGCATCTAGCGCTGAAAAAATATTGGGCTTCTAGCTGTGTGTGGGACTTGTTGTATTAGTCCATCTATACTGACCTCCATCAGGTTGCAAACTGAATATATTTTTTTCTGCATCTACTTCTGAAAAAATATTGGGCTTCTAGCTGTGTGTGGGACTTGTTCTATTAATCCATCTATACAGACCTCCATCAGGTTGCAAACTGAATATAATTTTTTTCTGCATCTAGCTCTGAAAAAATATTTGGCCTTCTAGCAGTGTGTGGGAGTTTCTCTGTTAGTCCATCTATACTGACCTCCATCAGGTTGCAAACTGAATATAATTTTTTTCTGCATCTAGCTCTGAAAAAATATTTGGCCTTCTAGCAGTGTGTGGGACTTTCTCTATTAGTCCATCTATACTGACCTCCATCAGGTTGCAAACTGAATATAATTTTTTTCTGCATCTAGCTCTGAAAAAATATTTGGCCTTCTAGCAGTGTGTGGGACTTTCTCTATTAGTCCATCTAAATTGACCTCCATCAGGTTGCAAATTAAAAATAATTTTTATCTGCATCTAGCTCTGAAAAAATATTTGGGCTTCTAGCTGTGTGTGGGACTTGTTCTATTACTCCATCTATACTGACCTCCATCAGGTTGCAAATTGAATATAATTTTTTTCTGCATCTAGCTCTGAAAAAATATTGGGCTTCTAGCTGTGTGTGGGACTTGTTGTATTAGTCCATCTATACTGACCTCCATCAGGTTGCAAACTGAATATATTTTTTTCTGCATCTACCTCTGAAAAAATATTGGGCTTCTAGCTGTGTGTGGGACTTGTTCTATTAATCCATCTATACAGACCTCCATCAGGTTGCAAACTGAATATCATTTTTTTCTGCATCTAGCTCTGAAAAAATATTTGGCCTTCTAGCAGTGTGTGGGACTTTCTCTATTAGTCCATCTATACTGACCTCCATCAGGTTGCAAACTGAATATAATTTTTTTCTGCATCTAGCTCTGAAAAAATATTTGGCCTTCTAGCAGTGTGTGGGACTTTCTCTATTAGTCCATCTATACTGACCTCCATCAGGTTGCAAATTAAAAATAATTTTTATCTGCATCTAGCTCTGAAAAAATATTTGGGCTTCTAGCTGTGTGTGGGACTTGTTCTATTACTCCATCTATACTGACCTCCATCAGGTTGCAAATTGAATATAATTTTTTTCTGCATCTAGCTCTGAAAAAATATTGGGCTTCTAGCTGTGTGTGGGACTTGTTGTATTAGTCCATCTATACTGACCTCCATCATGTTGCAAACTGAATATATTTTTTTCTGCATCTACCTCTGAAAAAATATTGGGCTTCTAGCTGTGTGTGGGACTTGTTCTATTAATCCATCTATACAGACCTCCATCAGGTTGCAAACTGAATATAATTTTTTTCTGCATCTAGCTCTGAAAAAATATTTGGCCTTCTAGCAGTGTGTGGGACTTTCTCTATTAGTCCATCTATACTGACCTCCATCAGGTTGCAAATTAAAAATAATTTTTATCTGCATCTACCTCTGAAAAAATATTTGGGCTTCTAGCTGTGTGTGGGACTTGTTCTATTACTCCATCTATACTGACCTCCATCAGGTTGCAAATTGAATATAATTTTTTTCTGCATCTAGCTCTGAAAAAATATTGGGCTTCTAGCTGTGTGTGGGACTTGTTGTATTAGTCCATCTATACTGACCTGCATCAGGTTCCAAACTGAAAATATTTTTTTCTGCATCTACCGCTGAAAAAATATTGGGCTTCTAGCTGTGTGTGGGACTTGTTCTATTAATCCATCTATACAGACCTCCATCAGGTTGCAAACTGAATATAATTTTTTCTGCATCTAGCTCTGAAAAAATATTTGGCCTTCTAGCAGTGTGTGGGACTTTCTCTCTTAGTCCATCTATACTGACCTCCATCAGGTTGCAAACTGAATATAATTTTTTCTGCATCTAGCTCTGAAAAAATATTTGGCCTTCTAGCAGTGTGTGGGACTTTCTCTATTAGTCCATCTATACTGACCTCCATCAGGTTGCAAACTGAATATAATTTTTTTCTGCATCTAGCTCTGAAAAAATAATTGGCCTTCTAGCAGTGTGTGGGACTTGTTCTATTAGTCCACCTATACTGACCTCCATCAGGTTGCAAATTCAAAATAATTTTTTGTCTGCATCTAGCTCTGAAAAAATATTTGGCCTTCTAGCAGTGTGTGGGACTTTCTCTATTAGTCCATCTATACTGACCTCCATCAGGTTGCAAACTGAATATTTTTTTTTCTGCATCTACCTCTGAAAAAATATTTGGGCTTCTAGCTGTGTGTGGGACTTGTTCTATTAGTCCATCTATACTGACCTCCATCAGGTTGCAAATTGAATATAATTTTTTTCTGCATCTAACCCAGCCAATAGTTTTGGCCTAATACCACAGTTTGGCCACTCAGCTCTGCTCGGTTCCCATCCATTGTTTTTTTGTGCAAACAACTCCAGAGTTGTGAATTAGTTAACCACCAAAATGAGTGGAAAAAGGCCTGCTGCTGGTGGAAAGGGGAATAGGCGTGTTGGGAAGGGGAAAAAAGATTGTGTCCGTGGGGTAGGTGTTAAAGCAACAGTAACATCTGCAGAAGAAAGACCATCTTCCAGCCAAACTAAAATGTCTACTTCTTTTAGCGGACAATGTGATAAGATCCCTTTCTTACGGCCACGCCAATCGCTACAAATTCCAGATGAGGCACAAAAACAGCAGGTGCTTCAACGGATATCAAGTGGGCTCTCCTTCACATCAACTTCAACATCACAAATACTCCAGTCCTCAAAGGTGTCACCCCAATCGCACTTGCTTCCTCACAGCTCCCAAATCTCCAGCTGCCCGTCTGAGTATGAGGTAGAACAGATGGTTGAGTCTGCAGAGCTGTTTACTCATACTATAGCCTGGGAATCAGAGGTCGACTCCAGCGCTTCTGTGAATCCAGACGAGGAAATGATCTGCACTGATGCCCAGAATCTTTATGAGTCGGATCCAGGACCAGACGCAGAAGGTTCTGACCATAATGTAGACCCTCATTCCCAAACTGTAACTCCTGTTGGTGGAGACAATGAGGAAGACGATGATGAGACTCAAATACCTGATTGGAGCGACAACTTTAGTTTTTTGTTAGGGCAGGAACAGGTTGGCTCTGAGGACGACGGGTGTGATAACGCACAGGGTGATGATGATGAGGTTGGAGATCCCACTTACTGTCAACCCACAGTCAGCCAAGAGATGAGGTCAGCAGAGGAGGTGGAGGAAGATGCTAGTGACGACGAGGTCAGGTTGCGCCTTCCTGGACAGAGACGTAGTACTGTAAGCACGTCAACAACTGCATCCTCAAACACAACTCTGCCTCTCACCACAAGTCGTGGTGGCTCTTCAGGTCGCATGGGTGCTAAGCCTTGCATAGCCTGGGCATTTTTTCAGATCGATAAAGATGACCCAACTCGTGTTATCTGTAACATTTGTCAGCAAAAGCTATGTAGAGGCCAAAAAATACATAGTTTGAGTACTTCATGCATGAACCGGCACATGGACATGAAGCATAAGTTGCAGTGGGAAGCTCAGTGTGCTACAATGCGGCCTAGCCGGCCGGGCCAACCACCATCTGCCATATCTTGTGCATCCGCGGCCTCTTCATCCTCTGTGACTGGGGGGACAGCAGTCACACCTGTTTTGGGGCGCAGACCTGCCACCTCTTTACCCGCAACAGCCAGCGTGATTGGCAGGTCATCATTTTCTTTGGAGGTGGTAACACCAGCTGGTGTTGAGCGCTGTCTGACATCGATAGCACCACCTTTGGATCAAGGCAACCTAACATGTCCGCCTGCATCTTCCTCACAGACCGGCAGTTTGCCGGGGACACCCTTATCAACCCCGTCTAAGCACAATAGCCAGCCCTCGGTCCCTCAGATGTGGACAAGTAAAAGACCATATCCTCCTAGCCATGAGAAAGCTAAGAGGTTGAATTTCACCATCTGCAAGCTCTTGGCTACAGAAATGCTGCCTTTCCGCCTGGTGGACACAGAGGATTTTCGAGACCTTATGTCCGTCGCAGTGCCCCAGTACCAGATGCCCAGTCGGCACTACTTCTCAAAGAAAGGTGTGCCTGCGCTCCACCAGCATGTCGCACACAACATCACCGCTTCTTTGAGAAACTCTGTGTGTGACAGGGTGCATTTCACCACAGACACTTGGACGAGTAGGCATGGACAGGGGCGTTACATGTCGCTGACTGGGCACTGGGTAACTATGGTGACAGCAGGACAAGGGGCTGCTGTCCAAGTCTTGCCGTCCCCACGAGTTGTGCGTCAATCCTCTTTATGTCAAAGTTCCTCCACTGCTTCTGCCTCCTCAACCTCCTCTCGGTCTTCCACCTGCACCCAAAGCCTGTCTGGTCATGCCACAAGCTTTCTAACTGTGCAGAAGGGATCCTGCACACCTCCTTACTATGCTGGCAGTAGGGTTCAACGTCATCAGGCGGTTTTTACTTTGAAATGTCTGGGAAATGTGAGTCACACAGCTGAGGAGTTGTGGTCAGCTCTGGAGAACCAATTTCATGAATGGTTGTCTTCTCTGGACCTGAAACCAGGGAAGGCCGTGTGCGACAATGCTGCAAACCTGGGTGCGGCCCTTCGCCGGGGCAATGTCACACATGTGCCTTGTATGGCTCACGTGTTGAACCTGGTTGTCCAGCAATTTTTAGCCCACTATCCCAGACTAGATGGCCTTCTGCAGAGGGCACGGTCGCTGTGTGCTCACTTCCGCCGTTCGCATCCCGCAGCTCAGCGACTTACATCTCTACAGAAGTCGTTGGGCCTGCCACTTCACCGGCTAAAATGCGATGTGCCTACCCGGTGGAATTCAACTCTGCATATGTTGCAGCGACTGTGGCAGCACCGAGAAGCCCTGGTGCAATACGTTCTGACGTATAGCCTGGGCCAACGAGATCCAGACGTGGGGCAAATCACGCTGGAGGAGTGGTCTCAGATCAGGGACCTATGCACCCTTCTGCACAGTTTTGAAATGGCGACGAAGATGTTTAGTGCTGACGATGCCATTATCAGCATGACTATTCCGGTGATTTACATGCTGGAGCACATGTTAAACAGAATTCGGAGTCAGGTGGTGGCACAAGAGAAGTTGGAGGAAGTAGAGGAGGAGTAGTTGTATGCGGAAGGGCTAACATCTGCAAGGTCCAGACGGTCGGCAGCACCAAGGCGGCAGGCATGTGAGGGTGGGGGAGATGGTTTTACCAGGGCGCATGGTAGCAGCCAAACTAGTGAGGAAGGTGCAGGAGCCCAGGAAGAAGTGGAGGACGAACTGATGGAAGACTCATCAGATGAGGGAGACCTTGATCACATTTCTGTTGTGCGAGGTTGGGGGGAGAGGACAGAGGAAGGAAGCATGATTGTTACCTCGCCACCAACACAACAGGGACTTGGTGCTCCTGGATGCGCAACACACATGAGTGCCTTCTTGCTGCACTACCTGCAACATGACCCTCGAATTGGGAGAATTAGAAATAATCCTGACTACTGGGTTGCTACACTGTTAGATCCCCGGTACAAAAGTAAATTTGCAGAAATTATTCCTGCCATAGAAAGGGATGCACGCATGCAGGAGTATCAGCAGAGACTGTTGCAGAATCTTACATGTGCTTTTCCACAAAACACCAGTGGTGCACGTAGTGAATCTCACAGTTCCAACTTGCCAACCGTGGGACCGTCAAGTGTTCAGCACTCAAACCATAACAGAACCACAGTATCTGCTGGTAACATCAATTTTGTGGAATCATTTCACCACTTTTTTAGCCCATCCTTTGCAAGGCCACAGGAGACAAGAAGTCTGACACATAGTCAACGCCTAGAGACGATGGTACAGGAGTATCTCCAAGTAAACATTGAAGCCATGACTGTGTCACTGGACCCTTGCTCTTTTTGGGCTTCCAATCTGGATAAATGGCCGGAGCTAGCCACTTACGCCTTGGAGATCTTGTCATGCCCCGCAGCCAGCGTTCTGTTTGAACGTGTGTTCAGCGCTGCTGGTGGTGTGCTGACAGATAAGCGCACGCGGCTCTCCACTGATAATGTAGACAGACTCACGTTCATAAAGATGAACAAATCATGGATCCGAAACGACTTTTCTATCCCTGTGTCATCCTGGGGAGAGTAAAAGATGAATGATTGGTTAAAATCACCCTACCAACCGTTTTAAGCTTTCAAATTACTAATCATGTTTATCTGTATCTTGGCTGGAAAATAATTTGGGCTTTGTAGCAGTGTGCAGCACTGATCCTATTAGGCCATCTATACTAAGCTCCACCAGATTTAAAATTAATAATAATTTTTAGCTGCATCTAGCCCGGAAAATAATTTTGGGGCTCCGAGATGCGCAAGACACATACAGTTATATGAAAAAGTTTGGGCACCCCTATTAATCTTAAGCTTAATGTTTTATAAAAATTGGTGTTTTTGCAACAGCTATTTCAGTTTGATATATGTAATAACTGTTGGACACAGTAATGTTTCTGCCTTGAAATGAGGTTTATTGTACTAACAGAAAATGTGCAATCTGCATTCAAACAAAATTTGACAGGTGCATAAGTATGGGCACCCTTATCATTTTCTTGTTTTAAATACTCCTACCTACTTTTTACTGACTTACTAAAGCACTTTTTTTGGTTTTGTAACCTCATTGAGCTTTGAACTTCATAGCCAGGTGTATGCAATCATGAGAAAAGCTACTTAAAGTGGCCACTTGCAAGTTGTTCTCCTGTTTGAATCTCCTCTGAAGAGTGGCATCATGGGCTCCTCAAAACAGCTGTCAAATGATCTGAAAACAAAGATTATTCAACATAGTTGTTCAGGGGAAGGATACGAAAAGCTGTCTCAGAGATTTAACCTGTCAGTTTCCACTGTGAGGAACATAGTAAGGAAATGGAAGAACACAGGGACAGTTCTTGCTAAGGCCAGAAGTGGCAGGCCAAGAAAAACATCAGAAAGGCAGAGAAGAAGAATGGTGAGATCAGTCAAGGACAATCCTCAGACCACCTCCAGAGAGCTGCAGTATCAACTTCCTGCAGATGGTGTCACTGTGCATCGGTCAACTATACAACGCACTTTGCACAAGGAGAAGCTGTATGGGAGAGTGATGCGAAAGAAGACGTTTCTGCAAGCACGCCACAAACAGAGTCGGCTGAGGTATGCAAAAGCACATTTGGAGAAGCCAATTTCTTTTTGGAAGAAGGTCCTGTGGACTGATGAAACCAAGATTGAGTTGTTTGGTCATACAAAAAGGCGTTATGCATGGCGGCAAAAAAACACAGCATTCCAAGAAAAACACTTGCTACCCACAGTAAAATTTGGTGGAGGTTCCATCATGCTTTGGGGCTGTGTGGCCAATGCCGGCACCAGGAATCTTGTTAAAGTTGAGGGACACATGGATTCCACTCAGTATCAGCAGATTCTTGACAATAATGTTCAAGAATCAGTGACAAAGTTGAAATTACGCAGGGGATGGATCTTTCAGCAAGACAATGATCCAAAACACCGCTCCAAATCTACTCAGGCATTCATGCAGAGGAACAATTACAATGTTCTGGAATGGCCATCCCAGTCCTCAGACCTGAATATCATTGAACATCTGTGGGATCATTTGAAGAGGGCTGTCCATGCTCGGCGACCATCAAACTTAACTGAACTAGAATTGTTTTGTAAAGAGGAATGGTCAAAAATACCTTCATCCAGGATCCAGGAAATCATTAAAAGTTACAGGAAGCGACTAGAGGCTGTTATTTTTGCAAAAGGAGGATCTACTAAATATTAATGTCACTTTTCTGGTGAGGTGCCCATACTTATGCACCTGTCAAATTTTGTTTGAATGCAGATTGCACATTTTCTGTTAGTACAATAAACCTCATTTCAAGGCAGAAACATTACTGTGTCCAACAGTTATTACATATATCAAACTGAAATAGCTGTTGCAAAAACACCAATTTTTATAAAACATTAAGCTTAAGATTAATAGGGGTGCCAAAACTTTTTCATATAACTGTAAGTGCCTTCTTGCTGCACTACCTGCAACATGACCCTCATATTGTCAGAATTCGAAGTAATCATGACTACTGGGTTGCCACACTCTTAGATCCCCCAAACTTTTCGATCAACCTTTTCATTTTAATAAAGACGAAAAAAATGGTCATTTTTGAAATTATAAGCATTAGCAGGTTATTAGAAACTGAAATCAAACAGTTTTCAACTCAAAACTTTATTCTAGGTGATGTTACATTTTCACATAGGACCCCTTATTCGAAAGGAGCTTCTGAACTCTCTCGTCCATTGAATTTGTCAGGTTTTGGATGGTTTCTGCTTCAATTGTTTTGCATGAGGACAGAATACCCTCCCAGAGCTGTTGCTTAGATGTGAACTGCCTCCCGCCATCATAGACACTCCTTTTGATGATGCTCCAGAGGTTCTGAATGGGGTAGAGGTCAGGGGAGCATGGGGGTCACACCATAAGTTTGTCCCCTTTTATGCCCATATCAGCCAGAGATGCAGATGTTTTATGTGCAGCATGAGATGGTGCATTATCATGCAAAAAAATGATCTTGCTGTGAAATACACGGTTCTTCTTCTTGAACCATGGCAGGAAGTGCTGTTTGAGAAAATCCACATACATTATGGAGTTCATCTTTAGCGCCTTCAGGGATCCTAAAGGGGCCGACAATCTCTCTCCCCATGATTCCAGCCCAAAACATTACTCCACCTCCTCCTTGTTTGCGCTGTAGCCGTGTTTGCGTGGGGTGTCCATCAACCAGCCATCCTCCACTCCATCCATCTGGACCATCAAGCGCTGCACGGCACTCATCCGTGAACAAAACAGTTTTGAAATCAGTCTTCATGTAATGTTTGGCCCACTGGAGCCGTTTCTGCTTGTGTGAAGTGGATAGAGGAGGTCGACAGGATGGCGTATGCACAGTTGCAAACCTCTGAAGGACCCTGCATCTTTTTGTTCGGGGGACGTTGGAGGCACCAGCAGCTTCAAAAACTTGTCTGCTGCTATGACAAGGCTTTTTTGCCGCTGCTCTTTTAACCTGACATAATTGCTTGTAGGAAAGAGTCCTCAATTTGCCCTTATCAGCACGCACACGTGTGTACTGTGAATCAGCTACATACTTCTTGATTGCCAAGACACTTCATCCTGATCATCGCACAATGTTGATTGTAGTCATGCCTTGACCTAAACACTCCACAATTTGTTGCTTCTCAGCAGCCGACACAAACAAATCTCTCCTAAAGGCTCTAGGCACGAGCAACCTCCCATGGGGAGTGTTAGATGGAGCATCATCTTGAGCTTTCAGAATCCCATTCTCCAAAACGGAGTCCAATGCCGCCACCACAACTCCTTTCTGTAAAATGCTCTCCTCCTCCTCGGCACCGACCATAGGAGAGAAGCTGCGAGATAAAGCATCGGCTTTAACATTCTTAGTACCAGGGATATAGGTAACAGAAAAATGAAACCGAGAAAACCGAGGTGTTGCATTGTATGTTAGAAAAGCGTATATCTGCACAGAGATTGAAGCTTCAGAGACTGGGAGTTCTGTGGAAACTGTTTGGGTAAGAATACAAGGAGAGAACAACGGAAAGGACACCATTGTAGGCATTTACTACAGGCCACCTGGGCAAGCTGAAGATATGGATGAACTCTTTATGTATCAAATGACCAAGTTCTCCAAAAAATATGACGTAGTGGTCATGGGAGATTTCAACTATCCAGACATTTGTTGGGAATCTCTCTCAAGTAAAACTAACAGGTCAAGCAAATTCTTATCCTCTCTTGCTGACAACTTTATCTTCCAAAAGGTAGGGGAGAAAACAAGGGGATCTGCTACTTTGGATCTAATTCTTATAAACAGGGAGGAAATGGTTGAGGAGGTAAAGGTGGCTGGGACCCTAGGAGGCAGCGATCATGCTATTATAGAATTTTGGATAACTAGAGGAGGAAGACATGTGAAGACTCAAACTTCAAGGTTAGATTTTAGAAAGGCAGATTTTAAGAGACTCAGAAAGAGAATAGGAGGGATCCAATGGCTGGATGTCCTTAAGGACAAAAATGTCCAGGAAGGATGGGAAATTTTTAAAAATGAGATTCTCAAAGCACAATCGTTAACAATCCCGAAAAGTAGGAAAAATGGGAAGCATTTAAGGAAACCAGGATGGATGAACAGAGAACTTAAACACATGCTAAAAAGAAAGAAAGAAATGTTTATTAAATGGAAAGAGGGAGGCATATCTAAAGAAGATTATAATGCAGTCTGCAGATCCTGTAGGGCACGTATCAGGTTAGCTAAAGCTGACAATGAATTAAGGCTTGCAAGAGATGTCAAAAGCAATAAAAAAGGATTTTGGGGGTATGTCAAAAGTAAAAGAAAAGTCAAAGATGCTATAGGATTTTTACAGGATGAAAATGGAGAAATGGTAAGAGAGGATGTTGAGAAGGCCGAACTTTTTAATTCCTATTTTGCATCTGTTTTCTCTCAGAAAGAAAATGTAACATCAACTGATCTTCACTGTCCTTTTAAAGGAATAGAGGAATCCAAGTTATCAGTAAACAGAGAGATTGTGAGGGAATATTTAGCTAACATAAATGAGTTCAAGTCTCCAGGTCCAGATGAATTACACCCCAGAGTACTGAAGGAGATTGTAGAAGAAATTTTAGAACCACTCTCCATAATCTTTGAAAATTCTTGGAGAACAGGAGAAGTCCCAGAAGACTGGAGAAGAGCAAATGTTGTTCCTATCTTCAAAAAGGGGAAGAAGGTGGACCCAGGGAACTATAGGCCGGTGAGTCTGACTTCTATACCAGGAAAGATCTTTGAACAAATTATTAAACAACATGTATGTAAGTACATGGATAAGAATGAAGTGATTAACCAGAGTCAGCATGGGTTTGTAACTAACAAGTCATGTCAGACTAACTTAATTTCCTTCTATGACAGAATCACTGACTGGGTGGATCAGGGAAATGCTGTAGATATAGTATATCTTGACTTCAGCAAAGCATTTGACAAAGTATCTCACATCATCCTTATTGAAAAAATGACCAAGTATGCAATGGACCAGGCAACTGTTAGGTGGATTCATAACTGGCTTAGTGATCGGACTCAAAGGGTGGTTGTAAATGGCATCACATCCAGCTGGATGAATGTCTCAAGTGGGGTACCACAGGGCTCCGTCCTGGGACCTGTATTGTTCAACATCTTTATCAATGATTTAGATGAAGGAATTGAGGGTAAACTGATTAAATTTGCTGATGACACAAAGCTAGGAGGGATAGCTAATACTAGAGAAGAGAGAGAGAGGATTCAAAAAGACCTAAATAAACTGGAGCAGTGGGCAGCAACCAACAGAATGGTTTTTAACAGGGAAAAATGCAAAGTACTACATCTGGGCAATAAAAATGAAAAAAGCATATACAGAATGGGAGGAATAGAGCTAAGCAACAGTACATGTGAAAAAGACTTAGGTATACTAATAGATCATAGACTGAACATGAGTCAACAGTGTGATGCAGCAGCAAAAAAGGCAAATACAATTCTGGGATGTATTAACAGAAGCATACAGTCTAGATCACGTGAAGTCATTATCGGTCTTTACTCCTCTTTGGTCAGACCTCATCTGGAATACTGTGTACAGTTTTGGGCACCACATTTTAAAAAAGACATAGACAAACTGGAGCAAGTTCAGAGAAGAGCGACCAGAATGGTGACTGGTCTGCAAACCATGTCCTATGAGGAACGGTTGCAGGATTTGGGAATGTTTAGCTTGCAAAAAAGAAGACTGAGAGGAGACTTAATAGCTGTCTACAAATATGTCAAGGGCTGTCACATTGTAGAAGGATCATCTTTATTCTCATTTGCACAAGGAAAGACTAGAAGCAATGGGATGAAACTAAATGGGAGGAGACACAGATTAGATATTAGAAAAAACTTTTTGACAGTTAGGGTGATTAATGAGTGGAACAGGCTGCCACGAGAGGTGGTGAGTTCCCCTTCAATGGACGTCTTCAAACAGAGGCTGGACAGACATCTGTCTGAGATGATCTAGTGAATCCTGCTTTGAGCAGGGGGTTGGACCAGATGACCCAGGAGGTCCCTTCCAACTCTGCCATTCTATGATTCTATGATTCTATGAAAAAAAAAGTGCCCACCTAGCTTGACGGGCATTTAGGCGCTTGGCAGCATCCAGATAGATCAAATTCTTATGCTCTGTGAAAACCAGAATAGGAAATCTAGCACCTTCCAAAAAATGACGCAAATGTTCAAATGCAAGTTTAATAGCCAGCAACTCCCGATTTCCAACATCATAATTCAGTTCAGTTTCCGAAAAATTTTTCGAAAAGAAGACACAAGGATGTACTCCACCCTTGTTCTCCTGAGACAAAACTGCTCCTACCCCCACCGATGAAGCATCGACCTCGACCAAAAGAGGCTTTGTCTCATCAGGCTGCATAAGGATAGGGGCAGAACTGAACCTCTCTTTGAGATAGTCAAACGCTTCAATGGCCTCAGTAGTCCACTGGGCCGTATTCGCACCTTTCCTGGTGAGATCGGTTAGAGGTTTAACAATTACAGAAAAATTCTTAATGAATTTCCTGTAATAATTGGTAAAACCCAAAAATCTCTGTATAGATTTCAAACCAATAGGTCTAGGCCATTCCTGCACAGCCTGAACCTTCACAGGGTCCATCTCAAATCCCTCGCTGGAGACAATGTAGCCCAAAAAACTAATTTTCTGCACAGCGAACTCACATTTCTCCAGCTTAGCAAAAAGTGAATTATCACTCAGTAACTGCAAAACTTCACATACACTCTGCCAATGGGACTCTAGATCTGGTGAATAAATCAAAATGTCATCCAAATACACAACAACATTCTTACCAATCAAAGGTCTCAGGATGTAATTTATAAGGTTCTGAAAAAATGCAGGTGCATTGGTAAGACCAAAAGGCATCACCAGATTCTCAAAATGACCTACCGGAGTGTTAAAAGCAGTTTTCCATTCATCACCCTCCTTCACTTGTAACAAATTGTATGCCCCCCGGAGATCAATTTTAGAGAACCACTTGGCCCCCACTAACTGGTTAAACAAGTCAGGAATTAATGGCAATGGGTAGGAATTGCGTACGGTAATCTTATTAATTTCACAAAAATCCAGACATGGACGTAAACCCCCGTCCTTTTTTTAACAAAGAAAAATCCAACAGCCACAGGCGACTTAGAAGGTCTAATGTGACCAGCAGCCAGGCTAGTCTGTATGTATTCCTCCAAGGCCTTTCTTTCAGGGATTGTCAGATTAAACAAGCAGCTCTTGGGAAGAGTAGCTCCCGGAACAAACTCAATGGCGCAATCATAATTCCTATGAGGAGGTAAAACTTGCGACTCCTCCTCCGAAAAAACCCTCCAAAAATCTTGAATAGGTACAGGTAATTCCCCTTTTTCCACAGCCGCAATGCGACCATTACAACATTTATCATAGCACTTCGGACTCCAAGACTTAATCACATTAGTAGACCAGTCCAATAAAGGATTGTGCAGTTTTAACCAAGGCAATCCTAGAACAACCGGAGAGGGTAATTTATCTAAAACAACCAAGTCCAAAATTTCTTGGTGAACTCCATTGATAGTGAGGGGAAATGCAGCATCCTTGTGAGTAATACATTTCAAGGAAGTGTTATCAATTGCAATCACAGAAATAGGAGATGACAAAGGTTTGGATTTCAATTTAAGGTTTTCCAAAAACATTCAACATTAAGTGTTGAACCACAATCCACACATACCTGAAATTCAGTCAAATCTCCCTGCAAAGTTGTACTCCCAGAAAGAAATACTCCTGCAGAGCTATACGGGCGTAACTGACCTTTTTCTTTTCTTTACTTAAACAAAGCTCACAATACTTAATGAAATGGTCAGCTTTACCACAATAAAGACACAATCCCTCGGCGAACCTCCGGTCTCTTTCCTGAGAGCGGCAACCTCCATCAGTTCTCTGCCGTCTGAGCAGATTTTCTGGGGACTAGGAACTGACATTACAGGAGTCTTTACCTCATTCAGCCTGCACCTCAGTCTCCTGTCCACAGGAACAGCTAATTGCATGGCATCCTGCAGAATCTCAGGTGCAGGGAATGCAATTAGCAAATCCTTAACCCTTTGACTCAGACCAGAAAGAAATAAACATTTCAGCGCAGGATCATTCCATTTAACTTCTGAGGCCCATCTCCTGAAGTGTGTGCAATAATTTTCAACATCACCTGACCCCTGATTCAAACGACTGAGTTCTGCCTCAGCAGATGACATGCGATCAGGATCGTCATATAATAGCCCCATAGCAGAAAAAAATTCTTCAACAGACCTTAAACACGGATCATTAAGTTGGAGAGAAAAGGCCCACCCCTGTGGTTCATTGCCAAAAGTGACATAATTAAACCAATACGCTGTGATTCATTCCCAGAAGACCTTGGTCTCAAACGAAAATATAACAAACAAGCATTTTTAAAGGAAAAAAAATCTTGCTGTTTACCATAAAAAACATCAGGCAGTCCTACCTTGGGTTCGAAAAAATGCGTTCCAGAACAGCTACTCACGTGTTGCTGAAGCTCGGCCACCTCCAGAGACAATCCCTGCAGGCATTGAGCCAAATCCTGAACAGAAACCATACTGATCCACGAATTTCTTTCCTTTTAGTTTTTTGGAGTGGACTTACTGTTATGATCTGCAACAAGTACTAAGGAAAGATAGGGGAAAGCTGTCCCTACAGTAAGACTAAGCTGAATCCCTACGATGTAGCGGGCTGCCTGTTCATAGCGAACAGACCCACCTTAGTCCTCGGCTAGTCTAAACAGAGACCTATAGCATAAAGGAAGGGGTCCCTAAAAGAACTAAGGACTGGGACAAAAATGGGACACCTCCTAAACAGAGAATTTGTTGCAGAACACAAAAAGACAAACTGACAAAAAGGTACTAGAGGTCCCAGAAGGACCGAGAGAACTGACAAAGAAAGGCACAGAAGCACCTGTCTAGTGAAACAGTCAAACACTGAAGTCCAGCACAGCCAAAAGGGCGGAGCTGGAATATAAAGGCAGATGGTCACGTGACCGCAAAACACAAGATGGAAAAAACAAACAGGAGGGTTCTAACAATAAGTGCTTATTCTTCACATTATCAATACATCCAAAATTCTAATTCAGAGATATTGAAAATATAACAAAGTACCAAATTTGAAAGAGTGGTTCAGTAAAATATGAGAAATTGAAAGATTAACTAAAATAGGTATCCAACACAAATACACAAAGACATGAGACCTCTGGAACAAATTTTTAAATTATAACTTTTTAGATACCTTGTGTTACATACCTTTACCAGGTATCCCAGGCTCCACTTCCTTCCCCTGGGTCCCCGACTCTCTGTTGTGCTCTATGTTGGGTTTTGCAAGTTGCCTGGCAAGGATCAATGACTTCATCTCTCTAGACCTATATGAGGCCCAATAAGACGCATAACTGTGTCTTGGGAATGAGACTCTAGACCTCTATGTTTGGTGTCTTTCACCTTCTGTGCTTTAACTTGCTTATATCCCTGATGGGTTCAACTTCATCCATCCTGCTGCTCGTGAGATTTTCTGAATGTGTTAGTCCTCATCGCCCACGTGGCTTCCTGCTTGCTGCATCAATGCCCGTAAGCCCAGTCGGACCTGAGGCTTAGAGGATCCACCTCAACATGTGAGGTTAACACCTTACTTTATGATAACACATTATGCCCAGGACTATTGGAGTTAAAGAAGAATTGCTATCAAAGTTTTTATCCTCTTGCTATATTGCAATCATCATATTATATGGCACTATGTACTTACAATTGCTCTTTTTGCCTTTCTACCCAGTAAATTCTTCTCTTTTATCATTAGGTCATCATGTGATTAAAAACTGATTCTAATCTCTCTGTAGAAACAGGAGGTCAATTTTCTTTATATTAGTCATCACTGCAAAAGTCCCTGGCAGGGTGAGGAGGGAGCAGCTGGGTCAGGAGTTGAAAAGGGGGATGATTTATGCAGGGAAAAGAGACTTTCTGTTTCTACATAGAGCAGAGTTAAGGCTATGTGCCCACGATGCAGAAATGCTCAGGATTTTTTCCTGAGCGTTTCTGCATCTCCCTGGCAGAAAAAAGCGCATGTGGATTGTACATGCGTTTTCCTGCCAGGGACATGCGGAAATGAAGCGTTATTCACTGACATTTCCGCATGGGAAAAGCATCACTTGGAAAGTGCTTGTGACAACTAGGTCACACTATATAAATGCATGCAAACGGCATGGAATTATATAGTGTGACCCGAGAGAGTGGTTAAAAATAAAAAAATAAACTAATACTTACCTTCCGATGGCCCCCGAGACTTGCAGTGCTCCTGTGCTGGCTGCCATCAGATTGCGGTGCTGAAAAGACCTGCCGTCACATGACTGTGACGTCAGCGCAGGTCCTTCAGTCCTGCGCGATCTGTCAGCAAGCGAAGAGAAGGAGTCCGGGGGCTGTCGGAAGGTGATTATAATCTTTATTTTTTATTTTATTCTTTTTTTTATGGTACCTGGGTGTGAAGGAGACTCTCCTCTCCTCTACACCCGGGTACCATCCGCACATTAGAGCGCGCCAATTACGCAAGTACAGATGCAGTCTTGCGGAATTGGCGCGTTCTAATGCAAGTCAATGGCGGCGAAAACGCAGCGCTTCCGCAAAATAATTGGTAGTGCTGCGTTTTTTTCCGCAATGATAATCTGCAGCAGAAATTTCTGCAGCATGTGCACAGCACATGTGGATTATCATTGGGGAACATTGCTGCCCTTCTACCATGCATTTTTAATGCGTTTCTGCAGCGTTTCCGCAGCTGCAAAAACGCTGCGGAAACGCATTAAAAACGCTTCGTGGGCACACAGCCTAATAGAAAGAATTTACTGGATGGAAGAGCAAAATGAGAAATTGTAAGTACACAGTGCTATATAATATGATGATTGCAATATATTAAAAGCATAAAAACTTTGATGGGAGAAGTGCTTCTTTAAAATAGGTATTTGAATAATACATGAAAAATCGTTTTCTCATGTGTGATTGAGTTCACTACCAATACATTAAGATGGAGATCAAACTACCCTTCACTTCTTTATCCGGGTCTCCTGATATATTCGTTCATATTCACTGAAAATATGAGACATGTTAACAAACAATGTAACTTGTGTCTATATCCTTCATATGTGTTTTCTTTTTTCTTGTTCTTATTTTTGTTCATATAATAAAGAAAGAAAAAAGATGGATTGGATTTTGTTCAGCAAAGTTCCATTCCATTTATACAAAGTAGCCAATCTGAGGAGGCAAAAATGTAGAGGGAGGAAGAGAAGAGCAACCTGAACCAATGAGAAAGGACTTGTATCTCATATACCTCAGACTCCATGTCTATAATGCTCCAAAAGATAAAAACAGCCAAGCAGCGAACACAAATTAAAATTATGGAAGCTAAGTATCACTCATAATATAATTACTAGCTTACAAATTTTAAAACTCACTAATTGATAGTTAATTCAAGTTTACTGTAACTTTTTTATATACAGTATATGTTTCACTGTTCAGCAAGAACTCGTTTCAAAATTCCAAATTCTGAATTCAAAGTTTTGTATTGTCTTGTACTGAAGTCCTAGATTATGTCCGAAAATGGCTAAAAAGTGAATAAAAAATGCATAAAAACTTACACCTAACATTTAGAGCATGCAAAATCATGCAACAATGAAATGTTGCAAAGAAATTAGTTTATGTTTAACTTGTAAAAGCTTGTTACAGATCTAATTTATCGCTGGTATTCAACAGCCCTGGAAAATGTTTATCCCATTCTTTTTTAGATTTCCGTGTAGCTAAAGTAATGATGAGCTTTCATATCTTATTTTCAGAATGTAGCTGGAAAACTCACACCGTCTATCTATATGACAGATAGCAGCAACACTATAAGTGTAAGGAATATGTTGGCTTTATTAGTTTTATTAACTAATGGTACATTCAGAATTGATCTAGCGTAGTTATTAGTTTCTGTTGTTTTTTTTATGTTTAAGGGTTTTTTTATTATATTTTCTATTCTTGATTATTGCAGCAGCCATAACAGAAGTTCACTTTTTACAACAATCATATAGAAAACTAAGCACGGAAGCTGAGCTAAAAAAGTAGAGTATGGTGGGCACTCTCTCCAGAGCAAAAATGGGAGCTTTGTTTTTAAAGTTCAAGGCTAACATAAAAGACAAGAAAAAGGGGAAGATTTGACATCAGATAACTGTAAATCCAAGAAAAATTCTGCTTGTTAGTTCTAGGTGCGGTGCACCGACAGCTCCGTTTTGGTTCCTGGGAAAATAGCTATAGAAATTTGGAAAAGATTCAGCATCCACAGGTATGGGTAGCATAGGACATCAGGTCTACGCGTTTTGAGTTTAGCAGGGGCTCTTAATCATGAAATAAAAGACTCCTAACCTAATTCACAACCCAGATTAGGCAAACCCTCTCTGCTCTGGGCTACACATCCATCACACTTCTAATTATACATCACTTTACACCTAAAATAGCAATCACGCTCTGTTAGAAGTCATGTCACTTGATGATCTTGATGATTTGCATACCTAAATACATTCATCGTGGCAGAACATTCTTTAGACAACCATTAATAACCTCATTGATGACATGCCGAGGTGTGTAAGTGGCGTGTATTTCTGCACGAGGTGCTCATACTCTATACTAAATGAACTGAGATGTTTTGAAACTTTGGCTTCCATTTTTTCTGTTCTTATTTTATTCTTTCTGCTCCTGAGTATTCCGTGTTTTGTTTTATTTTGCAAATTCACAACACAGATCCAAATATATGGTCATCGCTAATTTTTATGATATTTACCAAGGGGACTGTTCTCAAAGGTTAAAAATGCAGAACAGTCTAAAACATGGCCGAAGAGAATCCAGTGGATTCTTTTCGGCCATGTTTTTAGACTGTTCTGCATTTTTTTTTATCCGTCTTACAGTTCCAGAGACATGGCCTTTCTTATTTAGTGCTAATTTTGATAAAAAAAGGCCATATCTCTGGAACTGTATGACAAATTAAAAAATAAGGGAACCAGTGAAAATAAAATAAGAGTTAAAATTGTCCTTTTTTTACCTGATGACAATTTCAATAACCTAAGAATACCTTATAAAGCAATAGAGATTGAAGATCATAATATATGTTGTGTACCACTTGCTTACCATTCATGTACGTCAGATATATGGGTTGGGTGTGTGGAGCAAGCTCAGGAGCTGAGCCTACCTCATATAGTGTGGAGGCTGGCTGTGTTAAGCATATGCCTCTAACTGCAGTGAACTGAGCTGGGGCCGATTATTGCTACTTAACCACTTTGATGCTGCTGTCAATCTGTAACTTAGGCATTTACGTGGTTTGTTTCTGGAGGAAAGATTCCCACTAAGTCGTGTGAATTATAAACTACCATACTCTGCAGACATGTTTATCTGTAATTGGGTTGGTTAACCTGATAAGTATGTTGTTTTAACTCATCCCTTTCGAGATAGCTCAGCTTAGTGGGAACACTGCTGGAAGAGAGGTCCGTTGCGTCGCCCTTTGCCCACCCTCCTGCTATAATAGGTTACCATATCAACCAGGAATTTACTGAAAGGTGTTATTGCAGCTATCTTGGTATTCCTATGATCATAAATTTCACTATGTACTGCAGTACAAAGTATTGCGGTATATTGTTCAAGCAATGAAACAATCAGAGGTTCAAGTTCTTTGGGGGTACTAAAAAAATGTCAAAAATATATTTTAAAATATTCAAAACATTTAAAAAAAATAAGAGAAATCAGCCTTCTTTCCAATAATAAAAAAAGAAATGAACATACTTGGTATCATTGTATCCATAAAACTGTGATACATAAAAATATAAAACTCAACTGAACTGCCTGTGCCAGGTATCATTCAGCAAGGCAGAAATCAAAGTTCACTATCCAATATAGCTAAATTAACACAAGAAGAAGTACGGCTACGTCTAAGCAAATTAAATACTGACAAAGCCCTGGGCCAGATGGCATTTGGCATTCATCCA
The DNA here is from genome assembly GCF_046119375.1 of Phyllobates terribilis. Lineage (NCBI taxonomy): Eukaryota > Metazoa > Chordata > Amphibia > Anura > Dendrobatidae > Phyllobates > Phyllobates terribilis. Next base: position 746,806,976 of record NW_027362762.1, read on the forward strand.
CAGATAATGAGGGAGTTGAGCTCAGTTATTGACAGACCGCTGTATCTCGTATTCTTAGACTCTCTTGTAACAGGGGTAGTGCCACAGGATTGGAGGATAGCCGATGTGATACCGATATTTAAGAAAGATAAGAAGGTGGATCCAGGTAACTACAGTCCGGTAAGCCTGACATCAATAGTGTGCAAAGTTTTGGAGGGCATCATAAGAGATGACCTGAAGAGATATATTGCAGAGAATAATATAACAAATGACAACCAACACAGATTCAAGAAGGATAAGTCATGTCTAACAACATGTTGGGTTTCTATAAGGAGGTAAGTGCAAATCTAGATGATGGTAATGCAGCTGATGTGATTTATCTGGACTTTGCAAAGGCATTTGATACTGAACCACATAACAGCCTTATACTGAAGCTCCAGAAGGAAGGACTGGGGGAAACTATATGCAGATGGGTAAGGAATTGGCTAAAATACAGGAAACAAAGAGTCAATGTAAATGGTAAATTCTCTAAATAGGATAGCAGTAGGGACAGCAGGGATCTGTGCTAGGACTGATTATTTTTAATCTCTTTATTAACCCCTTAAGGACCTTGGGTTTTTCCGTTTTTGCATTTTCATTTTTTGCTCCCCTTCTTCCCAGAGCCATAGCCTTTTTATTTTTCAGTCAATATGGCCATGTGAGGGGCTTACTTTTTGCGGGACGAGTTGTACTTTTAAATGCCATCGCTGGTTTTACCATATCATGTACTTGAAAACAGGTAAAAAATTCCAAGTGAGGTGAACTTGCAAAAAAAAAATGCAATTCCACAGTTGTTTTTTGGTGGCATTTCCCGAGACCCGTAGCGTCTCCATTTTTTGTGATCTGGGGCCGGGTGAGGGCTTATTTTTTGCGTGCCGAGCTGCCTTTTTTATTGACATCATGTTGGCATAAATCCAATGTTTTGATCGCCCGTTATTGCATTTTACTGCAATGTTGCAGCGACCAACGTTGGCGTTTAGAATTTTTTTCTTGTTACGCCATTTACTGGATTAATTCTTTTTTTATATTGATAGATCGGGCAATTCTGAATGTGGCGATACCAAATATGTGCATGTGGGAATTTTTTTTATATATTTTATTTTGAATGGGGCGAAAGGGGGTGATTTAAACTTTTATATATATATATATTTTTTTTTTTTTTATATTTTTAAAACCTTTTTTTACACTTTCTGCAAGCTTCAATAGTCTTCATAGGAGACTAGAACCTGCAGTTTCCTCATTGTTTCTACTTCATACAGGCGACGAGTAGATCACCTGTATGCAGGAGAAATGCTCCTGTGCTATGAGCGACGACCACTAGGTGGCGCTCATAGCTAGCGAGACATAACAACCACTGGGGTCTGCTGCAGACTCCGGGTTGCCATGCCCACCCATCAGTGACCTGCGATCGCATGATGGGATCACTGATGGGCGGGGCTAAGGCCGCACTTCCAGCGCGGTGCTGTTAAATGCCGCTGTCAGAGATTGACAGCGGCGTTTAACTGGTTAACAGCCGCAAGTGGATTGCGATTCCACCCGCGGCTGTTGCGAGCACATGTCAGCAGTAAGAATCAGCTGACATGTGCCCGGTTCAGTGCGGGCTCAGCGCCAGAGCCCTCACTGAACCGGGTGTGATGGCCTGGGGCATACTAATACGACCCAGGCTTTAAAGGGGTTAATGACCTTGTGGATGGGATTGAGAGTAAAGTGACAGACTTTGCGGATGACACAAAACTATGTAGGATAATAAAAACTGATTGAGATTGTATAATACTACAAAATGATCTGGATAAGATGCCTGAAAGGGTAAACACTTGGCAGATGAGGTTTAAAGTAGATAAATGTAGAGTAATGCATCTAGGACGGAGTAATCCTATTGCTGCATATACATTAAATGGAAGTATAGCCACGACCCATCTTCAATGCTCTTACTGAGGGAAGGAGATTGTTGGCCAAAATCTCATGATACATGACCACATCCATCCTCCCTTCAATATGGTGCAGTCATCCTGTTCTCTTTGCAGAAAAGCACCCCCAAAGTATGATGTGTCCCCCACCATGCTTCACGGTTGGAGCGGAGTTCTTGGGGTTGTACTCATCCTTCTTCTTCCTCTAAACATGGTAAGTGTAGTTGATACAAAAGAAAAGTTCTATTTTGGACTCATCTGCCCACATGACGTTCTCCTATGCCTCCTCAGGATCATCCAGATGGTCATTGGTGAACTTCAAGCGGGCCTGAACATGTGCTGGCGTGAGCACGGGGACCTTGCATGCCCTGCAGGATCTTAATCCATGATGGCTTAGCGTGTTACTAATGGTAATGTTTGGACTGTGGTCCCAGCTCTCTTTAGGTCATTGACCAGGTCCTCCCATGTAGTTTTGGGCTGATTCCTGACCTTTGTCAGAATCATCCTTACCCCACGAGGTGAGATCTAGCATGGAGCCCCAGACTGAGGAATATTGACAGTCATCTTGTGTTTCTTCCATTTTCTAATAATTGTGCCAACAGTTGTTGCCTTCTCAACAAGCTCCTTGTCCGTTTGTCCTGTATTGTATTTTCCTAGTGCCCATTCCAGCCTTGTGCAGGTCTACAATTTTGTCCCTGTTGTCCTTAGACAGCTCTTTGGTGTTGGTCATGGTGGAGAGGTTGGAGTGTGGTTGATTGAGTGTGTGGACAGGTGTCTTTTATACAGGTAATGAGTTCAAACAGGTGCAATTAATACAGGAAATAAGTGAAGAGTAGGAGGACTTCTTAAAGAAAAACTAACAGGTCTTTGAGAGCTAAAGTTCTTGCTGGTTGGTAGGCGATGGGAGACAGTGAGGGGAATCATATGCAAGGACCGTTATGTGTCCTCTAGGATGCGCATAGAGCCATATTGAACCCTATGAAGTGCATTGTAATCACAGCCGAAGCTGTGGTTACATTGCAAAATAAAAGGAAGATTGGACTTGGTTAAGCTATTTGACCAGGTCAGATTAAGAAAAATCTGATATAGACTTTTATTTTTGGAGAGATCTATAGGATCGGTAGTGGGATGGGTCTCTCCCTCCAGTCCGGATCTTACAAATGGCCCATGGCCACAGTTTTCATTTAAACCAGCAGTAAAAGTTTGGGTGTAAGTTTGAGAGCAGGAGTTCTCTGCAGTGCAGGTCTGTGTGAGACTGAACACAGGCCAGAGGAAACAAAGCCACTGACGCACCCACAAGAGATACAGTGGTGTCATTGCCCATGGCAACTGAGTGGTAAGGACTGTTTGGACAATCCAGCCGCGAACTGAAAGATAACGTTTGCCTTTTTGTTGTGAGTTGCCAAAATAAAGACTTTTAAGTTTGACTAACCTGGGTCACTGCCTCTTTACCGCACTGTGTGAACACTGCTGCATTACAGTGATCAAAATACTTATTTCATGCAATAAAATGCAATTTAATTATTTAAAAATCATACAATGTGATTTTCTGGTTTATCTTTTTAGATTCTGTCTCTCACAGGTGAAGTGTACCTACGATAAAATTACAGACCTCTCCATTCTTTGTAGGTGGCAAAACAGGCAGTGTATCAAATACTTATTTTCTCCACTGTATATGGATGGTCAGTACAAAGGACTGGCACATGACTTATTCCTTCCAAAGACCGTACAAAGGACAAGGGGGCATTCAATACAGTTGGAGGAAAGGTGACTCCAGCAGCTAAATAGGAAAGGGTTCTTTACAGCTAGAGCAGTCAGGCTGTGGCATGCCGACCACAAGAGGTAGTAATGGCAGACACTATAACAGCATTTAAAAAAGGGCTGGATGCTTTTCTCCTCACAACAAATGGCATTGTGGGTTATAAATAATCTAGCGATATAGAATGTATAACTGGTAGAAAAAGGTTGAAATTGATGACCTATGTCCTTTTTTATCTTATATAACTATGTAAAATTATTTAACCCATATGGTAAAAAAAATGAAAATGTCCAAATTGCATTTTTTCAGTTACCTCACCTGCAATGCAATAAAATTGTACTAAATGTATGTGCACAAAGTGGCACCAATTAAATCCATGCAAATAAAAAGCCATCATACAAATTGTTACCATGGAGTCATTCACTACTTCATCTCATCCCTAACAAAACAGCTGTGGCCTCACATGGCTGTGTCCATGGAAGAATTTAAAAGTTATAGCTCTTCTAAGGCTGTGTGCCCACAATGCGTTTTTAATGCGTTTCTGCAGCGTTTTTGCAGCTGCGGAAACGCTGCGGAAATGCATTAAAAACGCATGGTAGAAGGGCAGCAATGTTCCCCAATGATAATCCGCATGTGCTGTGCACATGCTGCGGAAATTTCCGCTGCGGATTATCATTGCGGAAAAAAACGCAGCACTACCAATTATTTTGCGGAAGTGCTGCGTCTTCGCCGCCATTGACTTGCATTAGACCGCATGGATTACGCATCACTGTATATGTAGATGAGTAATCCACGCGTTCTAATGTGCGGATGGTACCCGGGTGTAGATGAGAGGAGAGTCTCATCCACACCCAGGTACCATTAAAAAATCTGTAAAAAAAAATAAAATAAAAAATAAAGGTATATTTACCTTCCGGCGGCCCGTGCAGCGCTCCTGCTTGGTTCCCGGCACTTTGCAGTGGATTGAAGGGCCTGCGCTGACGTCAGAGTCATGTGACGGGTCACGCGATGCTGACGTTGGCAGGTCTTTCAATCCACTGCTGCCGGCAGCCGGGACCAAGCGAAACAAGCCAGCGCGGGCCATCGGCGGGTAACTATATATTTATTTTTTTATTTTTAACACTCTCTCGGGTCACACTATATAAATCCATGCAGTTTGCATGGATTTATATAGTGTGACCTAGTAGTCACAAACACTTTCCAAGTGATGCTAATCGCATGCGTTTTTTTTCTGCCAGGCAGATGCAGAAACGCTCAGGAAAAAATCCTGAGCATTTCTGCATCGTGGGCACATAGCCTAATAGTGGAGGATAAAACAAAAGTTAAAAAATGAAAAATGATGGGAAAGAATTAAGAGAGAGCCGGATACTGTATTGAACCGAATCCAGGATGAAGTCAGCCCCAACCTCAGTGTCCAGAACATTTCCTGCCTGAGAGCTTGAATCTGTACTCAGCATTGCTGCTTTCACCAAACCCTTCGGCTATGATATACCATTGGTGCAACCTGTGCAGCTGCACAAGGGCCCAAGATGTAAAGAGAGCCCACTTCCACCTCCAAAGTGGCAAGCAGCTTCTGTTACAAACACATTATTGGACTGTAAAGGGCCCATATGCTGTTGCACAGGGGCCCTCTTTTGTCTGTGTCCACCCCTGGGCTGTGATATAGACAAAAGATACATTTTTACCATTGGCATAGCTTAGATATCTGAGTAACGAGATATTTACCAATAAGCACAAAGAGATCAATATGCAGAAGAGGGATGACAGGATTATCTTTGTGTATTTACAAGTGAATCACTTTGCTAATTGCCTTAAATGCAAATTTCTCACTCCTTTTATTAGACTGTATAATAAAGTATATAAAAAAGTATAATACATAAAGTTTCATCTCTAATACAATGCAGAAATATACCACCACGAGGAGCAAGAAAATATCTTGAGGGCTATCTCTCCTGACTTATCCATACACACAGACCTCTCAAGCCAACCGTTCATGTGGTATCATTGGGGAAAGAGGAGAAAGACACTTTCAGATTCTCTGGCAATGGCTAATATTTTGCCATATATGGCTCATTTTTACAGACAGTCCTGGAATTTCTAGATGGTTATCAATCCTGCCCACAGCCATCCCGAGCAGACACACCTCCCTTCTGTAAATGTCATCCTAACTAAAGATTTCACCATAAAGTCATAGTTACCGTAATTATAAAGCTTTGTCTTTACACACAGTAGATTTTTCTTCAGGTTACTTATTTCTTCACAGAGGAAAATAACAAAACCTCTAAGTCAATAACCACCCTTGCCACTAGACTTAAGATTTAAAACCAACCAGAATCCACATCTGCCTACAGCTGTGTGGGGGTTTTGCCACTCATCAGTGTAATTTCGGAGGACTATATGCCTGCGTGAAAAGTCTGTGACAGAGGATTTGAGGGCTAAAGTTTTTCATAGTGGAGGATTATGTATGTATACACAAATATGTATTCATTATAAAATCATTAGAAGCCACAAGTATTAATTTATTAAAATTGTAATGTAACAGACCTGAAATTCCTCCTCCAATGACAATCACATCGTATGTGTCCTTCATGTCTCTGCTTTTCTCTTCCTAGGAGCCTTGGTTAGAATGCACTGGTGACTTTTTCACGTTGAGGCTGTCAGAAGGGAGCAATGTCCCTGTTATTGCTCTTTTACAGCCCGTTACTTACAGCTTAGGAGCTGAGTGCTTTGGGATTGGTTGCTAAAGGAGTGGGCGTAAGAAGAAAGCTTGGATCTGGAAGCTTGCCAATATAAACAATTTATAGTGTATGTTATCTGCTCTGGTGCAACACTTGAAATCCCATGTAAATGCTTAGCTTGCTTAAAATTGTCAAATTATGTAAGATTTGATTCAATGAGCCCTATTGTGAATCCACGGTTAATGATTGATTAACCTTCACTGCAGCTTTCCCACATTGCTTATGTTTCTCTTCAATTGATCATGCAATTAAAGACACTGTAAACTAAAAGTTGTATATCAAATAGGATTTAAGAAATCCTATTAAATATATATATCAATGACAGCAAATTCTTAAAGTAGACATGTAAGTGGATGTAATTTATACATAGAATTTATCTAAGGATTAAAATGCTTTGTTCAAAAATCCATTTAACTTTAGAAGTAAATTAGTATATATCGACTATCACATGCCACTCTGCTGCCTAAAAAAAAAAATCACTCCTGACTAGTGATGAGCGAGCACTAAAATGCTAGGGTGCTCGTAATGAGCTATGAGCCCAATGGAAATGGAAGTCAATGGAAACTGAAAATGTCTGGAGGGGGCCTAAAAATGATGTGGGAACAGCATGGGGAAGACCCCTGGAAGCATCTCTGACGCCCAGGTCACTGCGGTGAACAATGTTTTCAGAGTATTACGCCACTTTTACAGAGTCACAATAAAACATACAAAAACTAAGTCAAAATGGATTTTCCTGGAAAAAATGTTAAGGAACATTTTTCCAGGGTAATGACTTGTACACAAGGCAAATAAATAACCAAAAGCAAAAATGCTCCTCCATACCTTGGGCTATGTTCACACATAGCGTTTTTGATGCGTTTTTGCACTTTTGCATTGCTTTCAACTGCGAACAATACATTCACCAGTAAATGTAATTTTAACATTTTACTACCTTATCTGGCCATGTGGTGTGTGAGACATGATCAGACACATCCAGTTTCATTGATTAAAGAGGGACTGTGAAAGTCACAAAGCCTATTTTTCCAAGGCCATCAGGCAGCCCTTACTATTATTAAAGGACCATCAGTCGTCCCTCACTATTGTTAGAGGGCCATCAGCCGGCTATGCTTTGTTGTTCCCATTATTAAGGAGTGGGTCTCCTATACTGTTGTTGTGTATGCAGTGACTGCAAGGGCTGTCAAAAATTAGAATGCACTCCAATACCCCTTTGAAGAGACATAGAGGAGGTCCTCATTAAAAAAATTGTTACCATTGTTAAGGAGTGGGTCTCCTATACTGGTAATGCCCATGCATTAAGTGCATGGGCTGAAAAACGTTTACCCCTGGGGGGTATACATGAACACACTGTGTAACATACAGAATGTTAGAGCAAGGCCTCTAAAAAAATTTCCTAAGGGCATCATAAACACCCTTAAAAAAATTTATGTGGTTGTTGCATATGATGTGGTGGAGGATGAGGAGACGGAGGAGGACAATAGAAAATAAACAAAATCAGGAAGCATATACCCATGTCTGGGTGAGAAGAGGTGCATGGGAATAGACCCCCCCAAAAAAAACACTGGATTTGACTTTATGTTCCACTGCTATCATCCAGTGGTGTTGAGAAGTCTCTCCAAATAGTCAGATCAACTTGTGAAGATCAAAATATCATGATTACTACAGACCTGATGGCATCTCCTCTTGTCGGTATGAAGCCACAAACGTCACGACGCGTGTTTCGGCATCTGCCTTCATCAGGGGGCGTGACAAAGGCGGGACTATTTGGAGAGCATTACAAGTACAATATCCAATATAGGGCTTACTGCATCATAAACATTGCCCTGCATATATTGGAGATTATGGATACTGTCTATTTTTTGTACGTAGGATATAGTCTTTACAGGTGCTCTTATATATAGTGGTGAGTATAGGGGACAATCCCTTTATATTCCTTGTTGCACTGATGCATTTTTTATTGGAGTACTCTCACATATACAGTACAGACCAAAAGTTTGGACACACCTTCTTATTTAAAGATTTTTCTGTATTTTCATGACTTTGAAAATTGTACATTCACACTGAAGGCATCAAAACTATGAATTAACACATGTGGAATTATATACTTAACAAACAAGTGTGAAACAGCTGAAAATATGTCTTATAATCTAGGTTCTTCAAAGTAGCCACCTTTTGCTTTGATGACTGCTTTGCACACTCTTGGCATTCTCTTGATGAGCTTCAAGAGGTAGTCACCGGAAATGGTTTTCACTTCACAGGTGTGCCCTGTCAGGTTTAATAAGTGGGATTTCTTGCCTTATGAAAGCGGTTGGGACCATCAGTTGTGTTGTGCAGAAGTCAGGTGGATAGTCCTACTGAATAGACTGTTAGAATTTGTATTATGGCAAGAAAAAAGCATCTAAGTAAAGAAAAACGATTGGCCATCATTACTTTAAGAAATGAAGGTCAGTCAGTCCGAAAAATTGTGCAAACTTTTAAAGTGTCCCCAAGTGCAGTTGCAAAAACCATCAAGCGCTACAAAGAAACTGGCTCACATGAGGACCGCCCCAGGAAAGGAAGACCAAGAGTCATCTCTGCTTCTGAGGATATGTTTATCTGAGTCACCAGCCTCAGATATCGCAGGTTAACAGCAGCTCAGATTAGAGACCAGGTCAATGCCACACAGAGTTCTAGCAGCACACACATCTCTACAACAACTGTTAAGAGGAGACTTTGTGCAGCAGGCCTTCATAGAAAAGGAATGGACATTAGACCAGTGGAAATCTGTGCTTTGGTCTGATGAGTCCAAATTTAAGATCTTTGGTTCCAACCACCGTGTCTTTGTGCGACGCAGAAAAGGTGAACGGATGGACTCTACATGCCTGGTTCCCACCGTGAAGTATGGAGGAGGAGGTGTGATGGTGTGTGGGTACTTTGATGGTGACACTGTTGGGGATTTATTCAAAATTGAAGGCATACTGAACCAGCATGGCTACCACAGCATCATGCAGCAGCATGCTATTCCATCCGGTTTGCGTTTAGTTGGACCATAATTTATTTTTCAACAGTACAATGACTCCAAACACACCTCCAGGCTATTTGATCAAGTAGGAGAGTGATGGGGTGCTACGCCAGATGACCTGGCCTCCACAGTCACCAGACCTGGACGCAATCGAGATAGTTTGGGGTGAGCTGGACCGCAGAGTGAAGGGCCAACAAGTGCTAAGCATCTCTGGGAACTCCTTCAAGATTGTTGGAAGACCATTTCCAGTGACTACCACTTGAAGCTCATCAAGAGAATGCCAAGAGTGTGCAAAGCAGTCATCAAAGCAAAAGGTGGCTACTTTGAAAAACCTAGAATATAAGACATATTTTAAGTTGTTTCACACTTTTTTGTTAAGTATATAATTCCACATGTGTTAATTCATAGTTTTGATAGTCATTACTCATTGGTGACACTTCTAGACGCACGTTACAAGGAGAACTTTCTATCTCTTATTCCTGAGGCGGACAGGTCTACAAAAATGGGGCAGTACCAGAAATCCCTTGTTGCGGAACTACTAAAAGAATTCCTTTCTGAAAATGCTGGCTGCAGAGGTCACAGTTCATTGGACAACCAAGGAGCACAGGCGAGAGAGACAAAACTCCACTCCAGCAGAGGCAGGGGAACACTGTCAAAGTTCTGGGAGAGTTTTCAGAGCCCCTCCCATCGCACAGGCCCTGAGGCGCGGGGTACTCTCACAAAGAGTGCAAAGCTTGGGAAGATGCTGAGGGAGTACCTTGCCAACCGTACCAACGTCCTCCGTGATTCCTCTGTGCCTTATAATTATTGGGTATCCAAGCTGGACATGTGGAATGAACTGTCTCTCTACGCTTTGGAGGTCCTGGCCTGCCCTGCTGCTAGCGTTTTATCAGAGCGGGTTTTTAGTGCGGCTGGTGGAATTATAACTGATAAGCACATCCGCCTGTCAACTGAAAATGCTGACAGGCTGACTCTTATAAATATGAACAAGGGCTGGATTGGGCCAGACTTCTCAACACCACCGAATGATAGCAGCAGAACTCAAATACAGTGTCTTTTGTTGGGAGGTGTATTCTCAAGTACCTTTTCACACCCACACATGGGTATACGATTCCTGATTTGGGGTATTTGCTCTTGTCCTCCACCTTCTCCTCATCCTCATCCTCCACCACCATATCAACAAGGTGACAATGGTCCGTGATGCAACACCCACATAATTTTTTTAAAGGGTGTTTATGATGCCCGTAATTTTTTTTTTATACAGTATGTTCATGTATACCCACCAGGGGTAAATGTGTGTCACACTTAGTGCATGGGCATTACAAGTATAGGAGACCCGCTCCTTTCTAATGGGAACATTTTTTTATGAGGTCCTCCTCCACGTCTTTTCCAAGGGGCATTGGAGTGCCTCACAATTTTTGGCAGCCCTTGCATTCACTGCATAGGCAAACACAATGGGAGACCCACTTCCTAATAATGGGAACATTGTTTTCAGGAGGCCCTCTGACCTCCACGTCTCTTCCAAGGGGCATTGAAGTGCCTCCAAATTTTTGGCAGCCCTTGCATTCTCTGCATAGGCCAACACTATGGGAGACCCACTTCCTAATAATGGGAACATTGTTTTCAAGAGGCCCTCTGACCTCCACATCTCTTCCAAGGGGCATTGAAGTGTCTCCAAATGTTTGGCAACCCTTGCATTCACTGCATAGGCAAGCACTATGGGAGACCCACTTCCTAATAATGGGAAAATTGTTTTCAGGAGGCCCTCTGACCTCCATGTCTCTTTCAAGAGGCATTGGAGTGCCTCCAAATTTTTGGAAGCCCTTGCATTCACTGCATAGGCAAATACAATGGGAGACCCACTTCCTAATAATGGGAACATTGTTTTCAGGAGGCCCTCTGACCTCCACGTCTCTTCCAAGGGGCTTTGAAGTGTCTCCAAATTTTTGGCAGCTCTTGCATTCACTGCATAGGCCAACACTATGGGAAGCCCACTTCCTAATAATGGGAACATTTTTTCATGAGGCCTTGTATGTCTCTTCCAAGGGACATTGGAGTGCCTCCCAATTTTTGGCAACCCTTGCATTCACTGCATAGGCAAACAGTATGGGAGACCCACTTCCTAATAATGGGAACATTGTTTTCAGGAGGCCCTCCTCTAAGTCTCTTCAAAGGGGTATTGGGGTCCGTCAAAATTTTCAAAGGGGTATTGGGGTGTGTCCAAATTTTGGGCAGCCCTGCCACCCACTGTATATGCAATAACAGTATAAGAGACCCACTCTTTAGTAATGGGAACAACAAAGCATAGCCGGCTGATGGCTCTCTAAGAATAGCAAGGGCCGACTGCTGGCACTATAAGAATAGTAAAGGCCACCAGATGGCCCTATAAAAATAGGCTTTGTGGCTTTCAGAGTCCCTCCTTCATAAATGAAACAGGATGTGTCTGATGATGTGTCACACACCACATGGCCAGATAAGGTTGTAAAATGTTAAAATGACATTTCCCTGTGAATGCATTTGTCATGGTTGAAAGCAATGCAAAAGTGCAAAAACGCATGTGAACATAGCCCAAGGTGTGGAGGAGTATTTTTGTTTTTGGTTATTTATTTTTCCTAATATACAAGTCATTACCCTGGAAACGATATTCCTTAACATATTTCCCAGGAAAATCCATTTTGGTTTCGTTTTTGTATGTTTTATTGTGAGTCCGTAAAAGTGGCGTTACACCTCTTACAACATTGTTCACAGCAGTGACCTGGGAGTCAGAAATGCTTCCAGTGGTCTTCCCCATGCTGTTCCCATCTCATTTGAGCACTGTTCCCATCGATTTGGGCAATTTTTAGGCCCTCCGCAGAGCACCTGAGTATTTCAATGTGCTCAACGCGAGCAACAAGCACCAGAGCATTTTAGTGCTCGCCCATCACTAATGTTCAGTAAATGCACTCAATACTTGGTCGGGGCTCCTTTTGCATCAATTACTGCATTAATGGAGGCGATCAGCCTGTAGTACTGCTGAGGTGTTATGCAAGCCCAGGTTGCTTTGACAGCAGCCGTCAGCTCGTCTGCATTGTTGGGTCTGGTGTCTCTCATCCTCCTCTTGACAATACCCCATAGATTCTCTATGGGGTTATGGTCAGGCGAGTTCGCTGGCCAATCAAACACAGTGATACTGTTGTTTTTAAACCAGGTATTGGTACTTTTGGCAGTGTGGACACGTGCCAAGTCCTGCTGGAGAATGAAATTTCCATGTCCAAAAACCTTGTCGGCAGAGGGAAGCATGAAGTGCTCTAAAATTCCCTGCTAGACAACTGCGCTGACTTTGGTCTTGATAAAACACAGTGGACCTACACCAGCAGATGACATGACTCCCCAAACCATCACTGATTGTGGAAACTTCACACTAGACCTCAAGCAGCTTGGATTGTGTGCCTCTCCACTCTTCCTCCAGACTCTGAGACCTTGATTTCCAAATGAAATGAAAAATTTACTTTCATCTGAAAACAACACCTTGGACCACTGAGCAACAGTCCAGGTCTTTTTCTCATTGGCCCAGGTAAGACGCTTCTGGCGTTGTCTATTGGTCATGAGTGGCTTGACACAAAAAATGCGACACTTGTAGCCCATGTCCTGGATACGTCTGTGTGTGGTGGCTCTTGAAGCAACGATTCCAGCAGCAGTCCACTCCTTGTGAATCTCCCCCAAATTTCTGAATGGCCTTTTCTTAACAATCCTTTCAAAGTTGTGGTTATCCCGGTTGCTTGTGTACCTTTTTCTACCACACTTTTTCCTTCCACTTAACTTTCCATTAATATGCTTGGATACAGCACTCTGTGAATAACCAGCTTCTTTAGCAATGACCTTTTGTGGCTTAATCTCCTTGTGGAGTGTGTCAATGACGGCCTTCTGGACATCTGTCAAGCCAGCAGTCGTCGCCATTATTGTGGAGCCTACTGAAACAGACAAAGGGACCTTTTTAAACACATCGGAAGCCATTGCAGGTGTTGTTTATAAATTATTCTAATTTTCTGAGATAATGACTTTTGTGTTTTCATTGGCTGTAAGACATAATCATGAACATTAACAGTAATAAACACTTGAAATAGATCACTCTGTTTGTATTGACTCTATATAATATATGAGTTTCACTTTTTGCATTGAAGAACTGAAATAAATTAACTTTTTGATGATATTCTAATTTAGTGAGAAGCACTTGTACATGGCTATAATGGTGCTGTAATAAAGATTAAATTGGTACCGTTGATGAAGAAATCTGTTTTGTTGCTCTTTAATCACGATTTTACAGTTTCTGATAATTAGATTTCGGTGCAAAGTGCACGGAGTCTTCTCCACCCTTCTATGTGATTCCCAAGCCCCTCCGCGAGCCTCCAGTCTTTGAATGACAGATCACAACTGAGATATCAAACAGAGGAGGCAGGTCATTCACAGACCGGAGGCAGATGTGCTGGGAATCACAGACAGGGAGGAGAAGACCCAGTGCACAGTCCGGCACCTGTGCACCGAAATCTAATCAGCAGAAAATTTCACATGGTGATTAAAGAAGAACAATAAAGCGGATTTCTCTATCAAAGGTATCAATTTATTTTGTATTACAGTGCCATTACAGCAATCAGCCATGTACTTTATATTACAAAATCATAATGCCAGGTTCTCTTTAATAACTGTTTTTTTTTCACACAGTGCCAGCAAGCATGGCTAGTATTAAACCACTCATTGCAGATTTTGCAACTAAGAGCGCATACTCATCTGCATGAAAAACAGAAAAGCGCAATCCAATAAAAAATAGGATTGCACTCTGACCAATGTTAATCTATAAGTCTCTGCTCATCTGCGATTTTTTCTCGGACGAGACTTACCAATGCAAGTCAATGGGTGCAAGAAAAAAATCAGATGGCACCATGCGAGTGCCGTCCAATTGCAATGCAATTTTAATATGGGCTTTTACATAGATTAATTCTCTATGTGATTTACACATAGTTTTCCAAGGAAATATTCTTCATCAAATATATATATATATCTATATATATATGCATCGGAGCCTGCACACATATGAAATGAAGCTGGGAACGTGCACGCAGATTCAGTGCGCATGTCCAAGGAGCTTATGGGCAGTGCGCAAGTGCAGGATGTACTAGGAGATTGCTAGTCTCAACAATCAATCAGATAGCGATGGGCGTGCATAATTTGAAGAGGACCCTGACTGACTGTGACTGAAACGTTACAAAGCGCTACCCAAATGACAGAAACAGAAGGTTTGTGATGCAATCTTCTAATAATAAAAAGTGTTTTTTTAAGATATATACTGTGACTCTTACTTTGAGAAAATCATGTTAGTGATACACATCGCATCACTAACAAGACATTGGGGGCAGTTTAATACACAAAATGACATGACAGGTTCCCTTTAAGCTGAAGTTGAAGACCAGAAGATGGCTACATGAACCAGTGATGAAGAGACAAATATCTGAGGGCTCAATAGGAATGGGTTAATTGTGGAAAAAATACTAGTCACAAGTGAATTAAAGAGGTTGTCCACTACTATAGAGAATGCCCCCATCGATGTAAACTGTGGAAACAAGTGTTTTTGTAATTAACTTGTGTGATCTTTATTGCCAGTGAGCGGCGCTATTGCTGACCGCACACCAGGCATCACGTGACCCGCTGCAGCCGGCTCTGACATCTGCCGATGTCACGTCTAGTTCCGACTGCAGCTTTCCCTCCTCTGTATTCATTTGGAAAGCACGAGGTGGATGCTGGGCTGTGACATGCAGTGAAACCTCGCCCACAGCCCATCAATCAGGGGGGAGCGCGTCACTGGGTCACGTGGCATCAGTGGATGTCAAAGTCGCTCACAGGCAACAATGACCAAGGGAGGTATTTACAAAAAATCTTATTTCCACCTTTTAAATCGACGGGGGCGTTCTCTATAGTAGTGGACAACCTCTTGAAAGGGAACCTGTTACCTACAAAAATGTTCTTTACCTGCAGATGAAATAGTAATCTGCATGTAAATATTGTTTAAATCAAGTCTAAAGTTTTCTGAAAGTGCGACAGTGAATGAAATAGAGTCATATCCTTCCTTCAGCAGCTCACATCCAGTCTCTGAGATGGTGTTATGGGAGCTGTTAGGGTCACTGCCCACTATACAGGGAGAGTGCCGTAATCAGTCCTCTGCACTTTAACTGACACCCTGCTCTGCAGGGTATGTGTGCAGAACTGGCAGTCAGTCAAAGTGGCGGGGAGTGATTACAGCACACTCACTGTGACTCTTACAGCTCCCGGCCTGGAGACTGGAACGGCTGCAGGGATAATATAACTTTATTTTTTTCCTGTAGCCATGCTTCCAGTAAACTAAGCTAACATGATTTAAACACTATTTACATGCAGATTATCACTATATCTACATGAAAATATCATTTTTATAGGTGCCAGGTTTCCTTTTAAGAGACGCGAAGGTGGACTGTGTTTTATAAAATAGCTGAAGGAACAAATAGGGCAGGGGTCTCAAAGTCGGCTGGGTATATGGGCCGCACATGGAAAAAATTTGAATTTGGGGGGCCGCATTCTTTGTTCAATGTGACATTTTTAGTGATACCATTTTTTTTGTATACACCTTTTGAACATTTTTTCCGTGTTTATTTTTTTATGGCTTGGGTCGTTATGGACGTGGCGATAATAAACGTGCACTTTTTTGTGTTTACTTTAGTTTACATATAAAACAGCATTTTTAGTGCCCAATATTTTTTCATGCTTTATTTTTATTTTTTGGATTTTTACAATTTTGTTTCCCCCAATTGGCCACATTCAGTAATATTGTCTTACAATTAGCATCATATAGTAATAATGGCAAACATCTTGTAGTAATGTTCCCCATCCAAGTCCCCATCTTGTACTAATGTGCCCCATCCAGGTCCCCATCCTGTGGCTATGTGCCCCATCCAGGTCCCCATCTTGTGGCTATGTGCCCCATCCAGGTCCCCTCTTGTGGCTATGTGCCCCATCCAGGACCCCATCCTGTGGCTATGTTCCCCATCCAGGTCCCCATCTTGTGGCTATGTGCCCCATCCAGGTCCCCATCTTGAGGCTATGTGCCCCATCCAAGTCCCCTCTTGTGGCTATGTTCCCCATCCAGGTCCCCATCTTGTGGCTATGTGCCCCATCTAGGTCCCCATCTTGAGGCTATGTGCCCCATCCAGGTCCCCATCTTGTGGCTATGTGCCCCATCCAGGACCCCATCCTGTGGCTATGTGCCCCATCCAGGTCCCCTCTTGTGGCTATGTGCCCCATCCAGGTCCCCTCTTGTGGCTATGTGCCCCATCCAGGACCCCATCCTGTGGCTATGTTCCCCATCCAGGTCCCCATCTTGTGGCTATGTGCCCCATCCAGGTCCCCATCTTGTGGCTATGTGCCCCATCCAAGTCCCCTCTTGTGGCTATGTGCCCCATCCAGGTCCCCTCTTGTGGCTATGTTCCCCATCCAGGTCCCCATCCTGTGGCTATGTGCCCCATCCAGGTCCCCATCCTGTGGCTATGTGCCCCATCCAGGTCCCCATCCTGTGACTATGTGCCCCATCCAGGTCCCCATCTTGTGGCTATGTGCCCCATCCAGGTCCCCATCTTGTGGCTATGTGCCCCATCCAGGTCCCCTCTTGTGGCTATGTGCCCCATCCAGGTCCCCTCTTGTGGCTCTGTGCCCCCTGTGCTGTTCTTCACACACATAAAAAAAAAAAAAAAAAGATGATTCTCACCTGTCCTCCGTTCCCTCGGCGTCCTTCCTGCAGATGTGGCCCGCAGGCACCACAGAGTCCGACCCCTTGACGATCCCGACCTGGTCCAGGAGGAGCCGCCGACAGCAGCGCTGCATTACCGCACAGAGACTGTCTCCCAGCACTGCATTTCCAATGCCAGCCGCTGGCCAATCAGAGGCCAGCAGCTGACATCTGCATATGGCAATGACGTCATACTCGCTGCGCCGACACGCAGATATCAGCTGCTGGCCTCTGATTGGCCGGCGGCTGGCATTGGAAATCAGTGCTGGGAAACAGTCTCTGTGCGGCAATGCAGCGCTGCTGTCGGCGGCTCCTCCTGGACCTGGTCGGGATCATCAAGGGGTCTGTGCCTGCGGGCCGCATAAAGCAGCCTCAGGGGCCGCATGCGGCCGCGGGCCGCGTGTTTGAGACCCCTGAAATAGGGGATACAGAAATGTGTGTCAATATACAAAATTGGTGCAAATTTAACATCACTGGATGTGACATTACATTGCTGTCAGAATAAGTCTATCCCAGTAATTTATCCATTTCCATAAAAAAACTTTATTAACCGAACCTCATTAAAAAACAATGAAATACTCACATTAAGTTATTGTGTAGTTTAAATCTTAATTTAGAGGACTCAACTCTCATACAGCAATTTGCCCTCTAGGTGGAAATCTGTAAGAAATACAGGTTTTCGACCAATGAAAACCCCTCACATATGATATATATTGTTTTCAATGTGATATTTTATTTTGTGACTTACTGATTGAGAATCATAGGCCTGGTTACATATCTGAACAGAATGTGTCTCAGCAGTATGCAAACTGATTCTTTAATCAAAAGGTCTATTACATTATCTGCTATAGATGCTAAATAGCAGTGTAATAAATAGGTATCTAGAGTCCTGCAATCGTGGTGTTTTAACACACATAAGTACAGTGTTGTATTATACTATATAGGTGTAATTTGTATTAATGCTTCACATAAAAGCCAGAAATATTGTGTAACACCTATCCACCAGCCTAATTTTCTATAAGGTGCCGCCATGGTAACACCCATCATTCACACAGTTGTATGTATTCTGCTTTGATACTATTCTGCTTTGATAATGGTGAATATATTAACCTGTTAAGCTTGTAAGTTTCCATGGAACCAAAACGTTACAAACACTAAGGATCTTGTGTGGCTCAGTACAATTATTAAACCACAATTAAACCACTCTAATGGTTTTCATTTTGTACAACATGGCACTGAGCCCAGAAGACTGTAGGGAACTGGAAAAAACATGCATTGTGTAAACCTATTCAATCAATGTTTTGTCCTTCAGGAGAGCATGAATGGAATGTACATTGGGCCTCTTTCCTGGGGCCCACTATGAACACTTAGCATTTTAACTCAGTATAGATACACAAGCTGTTAAAGGGGTATTCACAAAATCACACTGTGATCTTATAATAATTAGTGTTGAGCGAACATGCTCGACACTGCTCGGTACTCGCCCGAGCATCACGCTACTCGGGATGCTCGGCGAGCACCGAGCATTTCCGGGTTACTCGGGCGGGAGCTCGGGTCTCCGCTCTGCATGTTTGGCGCTCTTTACACAGCCAATGAACATGCAGGGATTGCCAGCCAGTCACTGTAATGCCGCAGCCATGTTGTTTGTGGGCATTACATTGATTGGCTGGCCGCAAAGCGTCACCTCGATTATTTAAAACAGGGAGCCGCCATCTTGGACACAGTCGCTCCGGATCAGACAGTGTAGGGACAGCGCTGCTGATTTAGGGAGAGATATAAACTGCAAAATAGTTAGTGTAGGGTCTGTAAAGGCTGCCAGATCAAACAAACAGTCATTCTCAGGACTAATATCCATCCCAGATATCAGGCAGGAAGGCTGTATAGGAGACGCAGTGGTTATACCAGCAAACGCTGCATAACAGTCCTGTGTGCTCCTGTTTCAGAAATTGCTGGACTTAGCTCCAGGTCTCGGAGGCCAGGAAAATTCTATTTTTTTCATCTAAATACTCTTTTTTTATTCCTCCTTCACACTGTACAAATACCCATCTTATTAACATATTGGTGTCCCCCCCCCCCCCAAAAAAAAAGTGTGTCTCTGATTTTTCAGACACAAATATATCTGTTGAAAAGAGTCTGGTATAGGCCACAGAAACAGAAGAGTGGTTTTGCAGTTCCACGGGTGAAATCTCTGTATTATCCAGTTTTGTGCCTTTTGTAACTAAAAAAAAACAGTTTGAGCGTGTCGCTCATTGTTCAGCTCCAAATATATATATATTTAAAATAGTCTGGTATACACTAGTAAATTATAACTGTGGTTTTGCTGTTCCACTGTAAAAAATCTCTATTATCCTGCTTTTGGCATTTTTTGCCGTAAAAAATAAATAATAATGTCTCCTGATTGTTCAGACACAAATATATCTGTTGAAAATAGTCTGGTATAGACTAGTAAATTATAACTGTGGTTTTGCTGCTCCACGGTAAAAGATCTCTAATATCCTGCTTTTGGCATTTTTTGCCGTAAAAAATAAATAATAGTGTCTCCTGATTGTTCAGACACAAATATATCTATTGAAAATACTCTGGTATACACCAGTAAATTATAACTGTGGTTTTGCTGTTCCATGGTAAAAAATCTCTATTATCCTGCTTTTGGCATTTTTTGCCGTAAAAAATAAATAATAGTGTCTCCTGATTGTTCAGACACAAATATATCTGTTGAAAATACTCTGGTATACATCAGTAAATTATAACTGTGGTTTTGCTGTTCCATGGTAAAAAATCTCTATCATCCTGCTTTTGGCATTTTTTGCCGTAAAAAACAAACAAACTGTAATAGTGTCTCCCTGATTGTTCAGACACAAATATATCTGTTGAAAATAGTCTGGTTTAGGCCAGAGAAACAGAAGTGTGGTTTTGCAGTTCCACGGTTCAAACCTCTGTATTATCCACTTTTGGCCATTTGTATCTAAAAAAAAACAGTTTGAGTGTGTCGCTCACTGTTCAGCCGCAAATATATATATTTTAAAAAGTCTGGTATTCACCAGTAAATTATAACTGTGGTTTTGCTCTTCCACGGTAAAAAATCTCTATTATCATGCTTTTGGCATTTTTTGCCGTAAAAAAAAACTGTAATAGTGTCTCCCTGATTGTTCAGACACAAATATATCTGTTGAAAATAGTCTGGTGTAGGCCAGAGAAACAGAAGTGTGGTTTTGCAGTTCCACGGTTCAAACCTCTGTATTATCCACTTTTGGGCCATTTGTATCTAAAAAAAAACAGTTTGAGTGTGTCGCTCACTGTTCAGCCACAAATATATATATTTTAAAAAGTCTGGTATTCACCAGTAAATTATAACTGTGGTTTTGCTCTTCCACGGTAAAAAATCTCTATTATCCTGCTTTTGGCATTTTTTGCCGTAAAAAAAAACTGTAATAGTGTCTCCCTGATTGTTCAGACACAAATATATCTGTTGAAAATAGTTTGGTGTAGGCCAGAGAAACAGAAGTGTGGTTTTGCAGTTCCATGGTTCAAACCTCTGTATTATCCACTTTTGGGCCATTTGTATCTAAAAAAAAAAACAGTTTGAGTGTGTCGCTCACTGTTCAGCCGCAAATAAATATATTTTAAAATGTCTGGTATATACCAGTAAATTATAACTGTGGTTTTGCTGTTCCATGGTAAAAAATCTCTATTATCCTGCTTTTGGCATTTTTTGCCAAAAAAAAAACTTTAATAGTGTCTCCCTGATTGTTCAGACACAAATATATCTGTTGAAAATAGTCTGGTATAGGCCAGAGAAACAGAAGTCTGGTTTTGCAGTTCCACGGTTCAAACCTCTGTATTATCCACTTTTGGGCCATTTGTATCTAAAAAAGAACTGTTTGAGTGTGTCGCTCACTGTTCAGCCGCAAATAAATATATTTAAAAAAGTCTGGTATACACCAGTAAATTATAACTGTGGTTTTCTGTTCCATGGTAAAAAATCTCTATTATCCTGCTTTTGGCATTTTTTGCCGTAAAAAAAAACTGTAATAGTGTCTCCCTGATTGTACAGACACAAATATATCTGTTGAAAATAGTCTGGTGTAGGCCAGACGAACAGAAGTGTGGTTTTGCAGTTCCACGGTTCAAACCTCTGTATTATCGACTTTTGGGCCATTAGTATCTAAAAAAAAACTGTTTGAATGTGTCGCTCACTGTTCAGCCACAAATAAATATATTTTAGAAAGTCTGGTATACACCACTAAATTATAACTGTGGTTTTGCTGTTCCACGGTAAAAAATCTCTATTATCCTGCTTTTGGCATTTTTTGCCATAAAAAAAAACTTTAATAGTGTCTCCCTGATTGTTCAGACACAAATATATCTGATGAAAATAGTCTGGTGTAGGCCAGAGAAACAGAAGTGTGGTTTTGCAGTTCCACGGTACAAACCTCTGTATTATCCACTTTTGGGCCATTTGTATCTAAAAAAAAAACAGTTTGAGTGTGTCGCTCACTGTTCAGCCACAAATATATATATTTAAAAAAGTCTGGTATACACCAGTAAATTATAACTATGGTTTTGCTGTTCCACAGTAAAAAATCTCTATTATCCTGCTTTTGGCATTTTTTGCCGTAAAAAAAAACTGTAATAGTGTCTCCCTGATTGTTCAGACACAAATATATCTGTTGAAAATAGTCTGGTGTAGGCCCGAGAAATAGAACTGTGGTTTTGCAGTTCCACGGGTCAGATATCTGTATTATCCTGCTTTTGGCATTTTTTGCCGTAAAAAAAAACAGTAGTGTTGAGCGAGTATGCTCGACACTGCTCGGTACTCGCCCAAGCATCACGCTACTTGGGATGTTCGGCGAGCACCGAGCATTTCCGGGTTACTCAGGCGGGAGCTCGTGTCTCCGCCCTGCATGTTTGGTGCTCTTTACAGAGCCAATGAACATGCAGCGATTGCCAGCCAGTCACTGCAATGCCGCAGCCATGTTGTTTGTGGGCATTACAGTGATTGGCTGGCCGCACAGCGTCACCTCGAGTATTTAAAACCGGGCGCCGCCATCTTGGACACAGTCACTCCGGATTAGACAGTGTAGGGACAGCGCTGCTGAGCTAGGGAGAGATTATCCTGCGAAATAGTTAGTGTAGGGTCTGTAAAGGCTGCCAGTTCAAACAAACAGTCCTTCTCAGGACTAATATCCATCCCAGATATCAGGCAGACAGGCAGACTGTATAGGAGACGCAGTTGGGTTATACCAGCAAATGCTGCATTACAGTCTTGTGTGCTCCTGCTTCTGAAATTGCTGGACTTTTTTTTTCATCTAAATCCTCTTTTTTTTTTCCTCCTTCACACTGTACAAATACCCGTCTTATTAACATATTGGTGTCCACCCCCCTCCCCCCCCAAAAAAAAGGTGTGTCTCCGATTTTTCAGACACAAATATATCTGTTGAAAAGAGTCTGGTATAGGCCACAGAAACAGAAGTGTGGTTTTGCAGTTCCACGGGTAAAATCTCTGTATTATCCAGTTTTGTGCCTTTTCTAACTAAAAAAAAACAGTTTGAGTGTGTCGCTCACTGTTCAGCCGCAAATATATATATATTTTAAAAAGTCTGGTATACACCAGTAAATCATAACTGTGGTTTTGCTGTTCCACGGTAAAAAATCTCTTTTATCCAGCTTTTGTCATTTCTTGCCTTTAAAAAATAAATAATAGTATCTCCTGATTGTTCAGACACAAATATATCTGTTGAAAATAGTCTGGTATACACCAGTAAATTATAACTGTGGTTTTGCTGTTCCACAGTAAAAAATCTCTATTATCCTGCTTTTGGCATTTTTTGACGTAAAAAATAAATAACAGTGTCTCCTGATTGTTCATACACAAATATATCTGTTGAAAATAGTCTGGTATACACCAGTAAATTATAACTGTGGTTTTGCTGTTCCACGGTAAAAAATTTCTATTGTCCTGCTTTTGGCATTTTTTGCCGTGAAAAAAAAATAATAGTGTCTCCTGATTATTCAGACACAAATATATATGTTGAAAATAGTCTGGTGTAGGCCCGAGAAATACAATTGTGGTTTTGCAGTTCCACGGGTCAAATCTCTGTATTATCCTGCTTTTCGCAATTTTTGGCCGTAAAAAATAAATAATAGTGTATCTTGATTGTTCAGACACAAATATATCTGTTGAAAATAGTCTGGTATACACCAGTAAATTATAACTGTGGTTTTGCTGTTCCACGGTAAAAAATATCTATTATCCTGCACTTGGCATTTTTTGCCGTAAAAAATAAATAATAGTGTCTCCTGATTGCTCAGACACAAATATGTCTGTTGAAAATAGTCTGGTACTGCTACTGTGACCTTCACCACTTTTCCAGGGGGCATTAAAACAGTCTTGTTAAGCTACTGCGACCTCCACGTCTCTTCCAAGGGGCATTAAAACCGTCTTGTTAAGCTACTGGGACTTCCACGTCTCTTTCGAGGGGCATTGAAACCGTCTTGTTAAGCTACTGGGACCTCCACCACTTTTCCAAGGGGCATTAAAACCGTCTTGTTAAGCTACTGTGACCTCCACGTCTCTTCCGAGGGGCATTAAAACCGTCTTGTTAAGCTACTGTGACCTCCACCACTTTTACAAGGGGCATTAAAACCGTTTTGTTAAGCTACTGTGACCTCCACCACTTTTCCAAGGGGCATTAAAACCGTCTTGTTAAGCTACTGTGACCTCCACGTCTCTTCCGAGGGGCATTAAAACTGTCTTGTTAAGCTACTGTGACCTCCACATCTCTTCCGAGGGGCATTAAAATCGTCTTGTTAAGCTACTGTTACATCCACGTCTCTTCCGAGGGGCATTAAAACCGTCTTGTTAAGCTACTGGGACCTCCACGTCTCTTCCGAGGGGCATTAAAACCGTCTTGTTAAGCTACTGTGACCTCCACCACTTTTCCAAGGGGCATTAAAACCGTCTTGTTCTGCTACTGCGACCTCCACGTCTCTTCAAAGGGGCTTTAAAACCGTCTTGTTAAGCTACTGGGACCTCCACGTCTCTTCCGAGGGGCATTAAAACCATCTTGTTAAGCTTCTGCGACCTCCACGACTCTTCCAACGGGCATTGCATTTCCTCCTTATTTTAGTCAGCTTTTGCTTTTCAATGCATAGGCGAACCCTAAGGGAGACCCACTCCCCAATAATGGGTAGAAGGTTTTTAGTATGCTGTAATCCATGTCTGTTTCAAGGGGCATTGCAGTTCCTCATAATTTTTGGAAAGCCTTCCATTCACTGCTTAGGCCAACAGTGCACAGGAGACCCAGTTGCTATAAATGGAAAAAATGGTTTAGTTAAGGCCCTCTGACCTCCATGTCACTTCCAAGGGGCATTGGAGTGCCTCTAAATTTTTGGTAGGCATTGCACTCACTGTATGCCCTATAACTGTGTAGCCAAACCGCTCCTTTTGATACAGAAACATATCCTACAAGACATGTGTGGTTGACTGGCCTGATATTGATGTGAATGGTCCCTGTTCCTCCTGCTCTTTCTCCTTTTCCACCACCTCATCCATCATTTATCTCCTGAAACTTTGTTTTAACGGGAGTCATAGAACTGGAATAGTAGCAGGAAAACATCCAGCAATCCTCGGAGGAGGTAGGATATGCACCAAAACGCTGACCACCTCAGGCCTAGCCGCTACTACCTACATGCGCTTGCATTCCAAGAAAAAAAAGTAGATGCTAACTTCTATCATCATGATGCTCCTCACCTTGGCACTCTCAACTCCCCTGATGGAGAAGCCAGGGCCCACCGGAGGAGTCTGGTTCTCTGGTGGGCTCGTCCAATGCTGCCATAAAGCAGGCCAGGCTAAGAAAAGTGTGGGGAAGGTTACCGGGACAAATAGTGGCGGCTGGGGACTGAGTATGGAGACCTCGCTGCCGAAGCAGCCATGAGGTAGTGGCCAGCTTCAGCCTCCTCCTAACTAAAAGGCCCCATTTCAAGTGCAAGCTAGCAGTATGGTATTGCACCCTGGGGGTGGGTGGGTGGCAGGCTGCATATTTGCGCTTGCATTGCAAGGAATGGGGGAGGTACAATTGAACACTGCCCTGGGACAAAGACTTGCACGGGAATAGTTGCAAGTCTGCATCTTCTGATGCGGCAAGGATCACTTCTGATGGGCACACTTTTAGGCAGTGACCTGGGTGTCAGAGATGCTTCCTGGGGTCTTCCCTATGCTGTTCCCATGTCTTTTCAGCAATGTATGCATGTGTCACACAGCACATGGCCAGATAAGATTGTAAAATGTTAAAATGACATTTCCCGGTGAATGCATTTGTCACCGTTGAAAGCAATACAAAAGTGAAAAAACGCATAAAAAATGCTACTTGTGAACATAGCCCAAGGTGTGGAGGAGCATTTTTTTTGGGTTATTTATTTTACCTTATACACAAGTCTTTACCCTGGAAAGGAACTTCCTTAACATATTTCACAGGAAAGCAGTTTCAGTTTCGTTTTTGAACGTTTTATTGTGAGCCCTTAAAAGTGGCTTAATACCTCTGAACACGTTGTTCATAGCAGTGACCTGGGGGGTCAGAAATGCTTCCTGGGGCGATCCCCATGCTGTCCCCATGTCATTTGAGCACTGCCACTATCGTTTTGGGCACTTGTTAGGCTTTTAAAAGACTGCCGGGAGTTCCGCCGCAAAAATGCTCCATAGACTAACATTGGGCTCGTTGCTCGGGTCGAGCACCCGAGTATCACGGCGAGCTCGGCCCGAGCTTTGAGCACCTGAGCATTTTAGTGCTCGCTCAACACTAATAATAATTTTTACCAATATTTATTCATTTGTGCCCAAATAATCTATAATTCTGCCATGTTTTGCATACATTATATCACCCCCTAAAGATGCTATTTTAGACTCTATTTACACTAACTTTGACATTGGAACTGTCCTTTAGTTCTTGGGGCCCTAGTCAATTGTGCACACTGCTGCATTTCACTTTCAGCTGGCTTCCTACCTTTCTGTGCTGTGTCTAAAACAGAGCTTCTACTATGATGGATGATATCACGGAAAGGGACGGAGCCTTGTTCATTGCAATGCAGAGCTCATACCAACGCAGCGGTGTACAGTGGGGATAAAAAGTATTTAGCAACCAATTGTGCAAGTTCTCCCACTTAAAAAGATGAGAGAGGCATGTAATTGACATCATTGGTAGACCTCAACTATGAGAGACAAAATGAGAAAACAAATCCTGAAAATCACATTCTCTGATTTGGAAAGAATTTTTTTTTAAATTTTGGTGGAAAATAAGTATTTGGTCAATTACAAAAGTTCATCTCAATACTTTGTTATACATCCTTTGTTGGCAATGACAGAGGTCAAACATTTTCTGTAAGTCTTCAGAAGGTTGGTGGTATGTTGGCCCATTCCTCAATGCAGATGTCCTCTAGAGCAGTGATGTTTTGGGGCTGTCGATGGGCAACACTGACTTTCAACTCCCTCCAAAGGTTTTCTATAGGGTTTAGATCTGGAGACTGGCTAGGCCACTACAGGACCTTGAAATGCTTCTTACGAAGCCACTCCTTCATTGCCCTGGCAGTGTGCTTGGGATCATTGTCATGCTGAAAGACCCAGGCACATTTCATCTTCAATGCCCTTGCTGATGGAAAGAGGTTTGCACTCAAAATCTCAGGATACATGGCCCATTCATTCTTTCATGAACACGGATCAGTCGTCCTGGTCCCTTGGCAGAGAAACAGCCCCAAAGCATGATGGTAGGTATGGTGTTCTTTGGATGCAACTCAGCATTCTTTCTCCTCCAAACAAAATGAGTGTTGTTTCTACCAAACAGTTCTACTTTGGTTTCATCTGACCATATGACATTCTCCCAATACTCTTCTGGATCATCCAAATGCTCTCTAGCAAACTTTAGATGGGTCCAGACATGTAATGGCTTAAGCAGGGGGACACGTCTGGCACTGCAGGATCTGAGTCCCTGGCGGCGTAGTGTGTTACTGATGGTAGCCTGTGTAACGTTGGTCCCAGCTCTCTGCAGGTCATTTACTAGGTCCCCCGTGTGGTTCTGGGATTTTTGCTCACAGTTCTTGAGATCATTTTGACCCCACGGGGTGAGATCTTGTGTGGAGCCCCAGATCCAGGGAGATTATCAGTGGTCTTGTATATCTTCCATTTTCTAATTATTGCTCCCACAGTTGATTTCTTCACACCAAGCTGCTTGCCTATTGCAGATTCAGTCTTCCCAGCCGGGTGCAGGGCTACAATTTTGTTTCTGGTGTCCTTCGACAGCTTTTTGGTCTTCACCATAGTGGAGTTTGGAGTGTGACTGTTTGAGGTTGCGGAAAGGTGTCTTTTATACTGATAACAAGTTCAAACAGGTACCAGTACTACAGGTTATGAGTGGAGGACAGAGGAGCCTCTTAAAGGAGAAGTTACAGGTCTCTGAGAGCCAGAAATCTTGCTGGGGTCCCCGTGGTGGCTGCTGGGTTGTGGGTGGCTTTATTCCCCTGCGTCACACCCAGCATCCACCATGCGCTTTCCCAGTGATTGAGGACAGGGAGAGCGCGCGGTGGATGCCACGTGTGACGCAGGGGTCCTCGTGGTGGATGCTGGGTTGCGGGTGGGGTTATTCCCCTACGTCACACCTAGCGTCCACCACGTGCTTTCCCAGTGAATGAGGACAGGGAGAGCGCGCAATGGATGCTGGGTGTGATGCAGGGGAATAACCCCGCCCACAACCCAGCAGCCACTGGTGTAACGCGGAAGAGGGACCCCCGGCTGCAGCCCCAACTTGTCATGATGTCAGCGGATGTCAGCGCCGGCTGGAGCTGGGGTCACGTGCTGCCTGTGACCGGCCACCAATAGCGACTCTCATAGGCAGTATCAGCAGCGCAAGGTAATTAGAAAGAAGGTTGTATTTATCATTAAAACACACTGGCATTTTTTTTAAAGTACCGGACAACCCCTTCAATGATAACTCGAATATTCCAAAAGGTGTAATAAGAAGAGTTTGGGGTTCTTATGCCCCAGGGACACGTCCCCTACATAAGATATTTAAATCACAAATAGAAAATATGATTCACTTTACCACCCATCCAAAAATGGATACAGATCACACACATCTGCCCTTTAAACACTTACAGGCTAAACAAATAATGACCCAGAAATAGATTTTCCCAATTTCCCCAAACCAATAGAGGACTTAGACCAGACTGCCTTTATAAAGACCCCTTTATAAAAATGGAAGCTAAAATAGACCCTCCAAAGAAAAACTAAAAAACTAGGAAGTCTCACGTCCCAATCCACTGACTTTGGCAATATATTATGGTAGGCACTCATGACTTTCTAATTAGGTGCTCTATGATAGAGAAAGTGTCACAGGTGTATCAGATGTGACAGTCTCCCTGCAGTTGGTTGCAGAAGATCTCTTCGTTTGGCATTACAGATGCCTTCTTAGATCTGTATCACTGTAGGACCCAGCGGCTACCTTCCTGCTAATTGACACCCAGGCCTGGGTGTTTAAATACTTTCTGTTTGCTACAGGGAGGTGTCGGTGATATTCACATGTTCCCTTGTAAAGGCTTGGAGCTACTGCAGTCTGTTTACTTCCTCTCTGGTGCTAAGAGGATGTGTGGTGTAATCTCTCTGAAGTCGGCTCAAGCTAAGTTACTTTCCCTCGTATTTGTCTCACTTGATGTCTTTAGTTGTTAGTGGGGACTGACTAGTGCTTTCCCCCCCTTCCCTATCCAGGGCCAAGCTCTAGGGAGATACAGGTTTTAGGTTCCTGTGCGGCAATTGGTGAGGATCCAATATAGGAACGTTAGGGGAGACAGGGTGATTTCAGATCAGCCTAAGAGGTCTCTACTCCCCCTTTCCCTAGTGTCTGGGCTCCCTTCCCCTCTTCCCTTCGTATTGCACTTAGTCTTTCCCACACCTTGCATGACAGAAAGTTACATACAGTGCACAGAAAATAAAACAAGGTACTCCAAAATGTAGATTAAAATTAATGGAAAAAGTTTATTTCAATAAGTATTTGTAGTTCCACAAGTGTAAATGGACAAAAAATGTTGGTCCTCCCCAGAACTTGATCACGGCCACATTCAGAGGAAACTGAAGCTAGAAGTACTGATATAACACCACTCGGGTGTGTTTTGGTAGATGGGTGAAGGTGTTTTGCTGTTTTTTTATAGTGTACTGTATAATTTTACAAACTTCAGTTATACTCTTTATTAATTCATATCACATGTTACCTCAATAAAATAATTACAACTATACAAACGCATAGACTGACGAGTGGATGAATTATTACATATTCTCATTCACCATAGCCATTAAACAGACATAACATACAAAGGACAGGATTAAGGGTAGTCAGGACCACGGGCAGTTTACAATGCATGGACCCCTGCACCTGATTTATCATGTAACATGTCACATGACATTTTGAGAAGTCATGTGACAGTTCTCAAGATGAAAACATAGGTACTCTGGTACAAATTTGGAAACGCAAGGTGTGGTTCAAACACAGAGATGCAGTTCGTCGGTTCAAACAAAGGGCGCTTTATTAAATGTCCATTAACCGGTCAAGATAACAAAATAAAACAGCCTCTTCCAGGTACAAAAAGTATAACCGAACAAAACTGAAAATAACCAGTCCATAAAGCACGGGCTCAGCCGTTTAAATGCAAGTGCTTTTCTCTGACTCCAGCAGGGTCTGAGCAAAACATGCAAGGCCTCCTCACCTTGCAAACACACAGAAAAAATGAGACAGCACCAGCTACTTTAAATCAGACATTTCAAGAGCTGGGCTGGAGGTAAGTGAGCCGCCGATCCCACCCAGCTCTTTCAGCTGCTCATAAAACCCGGACCCATAATCTGGGCGCATTAAAATACCTATCAGCACTTACATGAGCTGGAGCCTATTTCTCCAGGTCCTACATCACCAAGGCTTGGCACCTCGGGGACATGCACCTCCCGTCCGTGACTTGTGAAGCTGCGCGATCTTACATATCCCCCCTCTGCCCAAAGCCAGGCTGATAGGGCATCTGCATTCCCATGTTGTTTTCCGAGCCTATGCTTCACCTGAAAACTAAAATCCTGTAGGGCTAGGAGCCACATAATTACTCGGGTATTGTTTTCCTTCTTCCTCCGTCGCAACCACCTCAGTTGGGCAGGGTCCGACACTAACCTGAACCTTCTACCTAAGAGATAATACCTTAGAGTGTCCAATGCTTACTTGATGGCCAAGCATTCTTTTTCCACTATGGAGTAGTTCTTCTCACATGTGGACAGCTTCTGACAGAGGTACATCACAGGGTGCTCCTCTCCGTTAATCTCCTGGGACAAGAATTCTCCCAGCCCGACAACCGATGCGTCAGTCTGAACCACAAACTCTTTAGAGAAGTTGGGCGCCACCAAGACTGGCTTTTTACAGAGGGCCAGTTTCAGTTACTGGAAGGCCGCTTCAGCTTCCGGGGACCATTTAGCCATAGCAAACTTTTTCCCTTTTAGGAGATCCGTCAGTGGGGCTGCTATCAGGGCAAAGTTAGGGACAAATCTTCGATAGTAGCCTACGATGCCTAGAAATGCCCTGACCTGCTTCTTCAAGAGGGGCTGTGGTCAGCTCTGGATCGCCTTCACTTTATTTATTTGTGGTTTTATTTCACCTCTACTTACCATGTAGCCCAGATACTTAGCTTCCTCCATCCCCATAGCACATTTCTTTGGGTTGACGGTAAAACCGTCCTTTCTTAGGGCGTCAATATGGCCTGAACTTTGCTAAGATGACTTCCCCAGTCCTGAATAAATATGATGATGTCATCTAGATAGGCCTCTGAATATTTTTTGTGGGGTGCTAAGATCCGGTCCATGGCTCTCTGGAAAGTGGCCGGAGCTCCCTGCAACCCAAACGGCATCCTGATGTACTGATAACATCCTTAAGGTGTTGAGAAGGCCATCTTCTCTTTGGCCTCTTTGGACAGAGGAATTTGCCAGTATCCTTTCATGAGGCCCAGGGTGGTGATGTACCGAGCTGGTCCTAGCTTTTCAATAAGCTCATTTACCCTAGGCATTGGGTAGGTGTCAAACTTAGAGACCTCATTGAGCTTCCTGTAGTTATTGCAGAACTGCCAATCCTTATCTGGTTTTGGCACCAACACTATGGTACTGAACCAGCCACTCTTGGATTCTTCAATGACTCCTAGATCAAGCATCCGCTTCACCTCTTTCAAGATCACCTCTCGGCGGGCCTCCGGAATCTGATAAGATTTCAGGTTGGCGCAAACATGAGGCTCTGTGAGTATCTCATGTTGTATAACCTGAGTAAGATCTGGCAAATCAGAAAACAGGTCTTTATTCCGCTGCAAAAGCTCCAGACATTGCTGTTTCTGTGAGCGACACAAGGTGTCCACCACCTTAACATCTTCCAAGCTGACTTTGGACTTTGCCACCAGACAAGGAGCTTCCATGGTTTCGCTGTCCTGCCACGGTTTAATTAGGTTGACATGGTAAACCTGGTAGGGCTTCCTCTTCCCTGGTTGGTGGATTTTGTAGTTGACTTCACCAACTTTCTCTACCACCTCATAAGGTCCCTGCCACTTGGCCAGGAGCTTGCTCTCCACCGTGGGCACTAACACAAGTCCTCGATCCTCTGGGTTGAACTGTATCACCCTGGCTGACCTATAATAAACCCTGGACTGTACTTCCTGTGCCTTGAGGAGATGCTCCTACACAATGGACATCACGTTGCCAATCCTCTCTTGCAGTCGATTTCACCCAGGACAAGCGGTATCTCTGTGGCAGTCACACTGCCCCTTGGGATTCATGCCCTTGCTTCTAGCACCAATTGTGCGGGATCGGCTCTGTGGTAGACACTGGTTCACACACAGGGATGCAGTGCATCGGTTCAAACAAACGGGCAGTTTATTAAATGTCCATAAACTGGTCAAGATAACAAAATAAAACAGCCTTTTCCAGGTACAAAAGGTATAACCAAACAAAATTGAAAATAACCAGTCCATAAAGCACGGGCTCAGCCGTTTAAATGTAATTGCTTTTCTCTGACTCCAGCAGGGTCTGAGCAGCACATGCAAGGCCTCCTCACCTTGCAAACACACAGACAAAGAGAGACAGCATCAGTTGCCTTAAATCAGCCATTCCAAGAGCTGGACTGGAGGTAAGTGAGCAGCGGATCCCATCCAACTATTTCAGCTGCTCGTAAAACATGGGCCCATAATCCAGGCCCAATTAAAATACCTCTCAGCACTACGTGTGCTGGAGCCTATTTCTCCAGGTCCTACATCACAGAGGCTTGGCACCTCGGGGACACATACCTCCCATCTACGACCTGTCCAGATGGGACCTTACAAGGGATAGAGGACCAAATTTCTTCCCTTAGGTGTCGGTGCCATACATAACAAGAAAGCATGCTAAATAATACAGTAGCATGTAAAAATTTGGGCCCCCTTGTCAAAATGATTGTTATTATGAACAGTTAAGCAAGTTGAAGATGAAATGATCTTTAAAAGGTCTGAAGTTAAAGGTGACACATTTCCTTTGTATTTTAGGCAAAAATATATATATATATTTTGTCATCTTTTACATTTTAAATATTTTAAAAAGTAAAATGGGCTGATGCAAAAGTTTGGGCACCCTGCATGGTTTGTAGCTAGAATCATCACCTTTTGAAAGTATCACAGCTTGTAAATATTTTTTTGTAGCCAGCCAAGAGACTTTCAATTCTTGTTTGAGGGTGTTAGGATCCACACCTCGCCACCCCGCCTGATGCCCCTATTGCGTCAGAAGGGTCACGTGATATGTGACGTTCCGCACGCCTCGGGTACACGTAAGGTCGCCTTGGCACCGTTTTACACAAACACTCCCTGTCCACATGGGTCCAAGAAGGCACAGGGAGTGAGAGGATGTGGCCCATCCAGTCACTGACGTGGCATCACACTCGTTCACACCCCTGATAGGTTGAAAGGCTTCTTTCACTAGCCCCGGTGAAAAAGAACCTTATTAGTCCGGTAGAGCCACCACCAGTTCCTCGTTCCACATAAGCCCAGCCCGTTAATGGGAATTATACCAGACCAGAAACTAGCCAAGGAAGCATGGAAAGTTAAGCCAAGAAACGGAAGTGTGGATTCATGGATCAAGATAAAGGAGCAGCTGGATGTTAAATTATATATTTAAACGCCTTAAGGGCACACTAGACAATACACTATACACACAATGGTTATACATGTACAATGGACAGCAAATACAAGAGTGGTAAGAAATAAGCAGATTATAAGACAGCTACCAGTCAGATTGAAGGCCTGCTTGTAGGGGAGGGGCTGCCAGACCCCTCTGTTCCTGGACTTCTCCCCACATGATATGTCATCATGACGTCCCCTGAAAAAAGAGCTAGGCCATGATTTACACCACATTTAACCACTTGGTGTCACTCCACCTTGGTGTCACTGGACCTAAGTATCCACCCCTTGACTCTAGCAGCTAAAGACTCCAAAACTTAGGATGGATTATAACTCTTTAATAGATGGTCCTGGGGTGGCAGTTCTGGTGCAATCGCATTAAGACCAAACACAGCTTGGCTATCTGGTTTCTGCTAGCTGTTTTATGCATCTCCATACCATTATGTGGTAGAACGGGTCGAGATCCAGACGGGCACTCGCCATTTCCTGGGGATCTCAGAAATGTACAAGATATATGGCTAGAACATATAGTATTTCCATAACTCCTTATGAAATAATAGCTGTCTGAAGAAAGGACTAAGACTGCATCTCTTGGATTCACAAGGGATCTTCCTGTAGAATGTTGCATACTAGCTAGCTGGTGGGGGTGTGAATCCCTTGTTTGAAGCTGGCCAGGTGTCTTGTTACAGCTGCACATGCTTACACGATGATTGTAAGCTGCCATTACATTCCCCCATCCTTCACAGAGGGATTTTCATCTATTCTTCTTTGGAAAATTCTTCCAGTTATGTGAGATTCCTGGGTTGTCTTGCATGCACTGCTATTTTGATGACTGGCCACAGATTTTCAATGGTGTTCAGATCAGGGGACTGTGAGGGTCATTGTAAAACCTCCAGCATGCGCCTTTTGAGGTAGTCTATTGTGGATTTTGACGTGTGTTTAGGATCATTATCCATTTGTAAAAGCCATCCTCTTTTCAACTTCAGCTTTTATTTGCAGATGGTGTTGTATTTGCATCAAGAATTTGTTAAAATTTCATTGAAACCATTTTTCCCTCTACTCGTGAAATGTTCCCCGTGCCATTGGGTGCAACACCCCAAAGCATGATTGATCTACCCCAATGCTTAATGGTTGGTGAGACGTTCTTTTCCTGGAATTCTGTGCCCTTTTTTCTTCACACATACCTTTGACTATTGTGGCCAAAGAGTTCTATTTTATCCTCAGTGGTCCACACGACTTGTTTCCAAAATGCATCAGGCTTCTTTAGATGTTCTTTTGCATACTTCTTTCCAGGGCTGTGGAGTCGGAGTCATTGTCGTGGAGTTGGTATAAAATGTACCAACTCCGACTCCTAAAATATATAATAAATTGGGTACAGTAGTTCAATGCAGTTTGTGGGGAATATTTTTTCATAAGAATTTGGGAAAGTTATAAAATGTCCTATAAATGTCTGTCCTATTCCTGATCTAAGGGTCTAGACTTTTAGCTGAGATGAATCTGTGCTACAGTAAATTTATCACTTAAGCATGAGCCACGTATGAGGGAGTCGGAGTCGTGGAGTTGGAGTCGGTGACGTGGAAATTGAGGAGTCTGAGGTTTGACTTATCGACTCCACAGCACTGCTTCTTTCACTGAATTTTATGGTGAGGATGCAGGAAAGGTTTTCTTCTGATGACTCTTCCATGAAGGCCATATTTGTGCAGGAGTCTCTGAACAGTAGAACAATGTA
The DNA here is from genome assembly GCF_046119375.1 of Phyllobates terribilis. Lineage (NCBI taxonomy): Eukaryota > Metazoa > Chordata > Amphibia > Anura > Dendrobatidae > Phyllobates > Phyllobates terribilis. Next base: position 746,842,105 of record NW_027362762.1, read on the forward strand.
CCACAATTCAAGAGTCTGCTAAATCTATTTGAAGATCTTTTGCAGTCAAGCGGAGGTTCTGATTTGCCTCTCTAGCAATCCTGTGAGCAGCTCTCACTGAAATTTTGTTTCGTCTTCCAGACCCTATCTTGACCTTCACTGTTCCTGTTAACTGCCATTTCTTGATTACATTTTAAACGGAAGAAAGGGAAACTTGAAAAAGCTTTGCTATCTTCTTATAGCCTTCTCCTGCTTTGTGGGCCTCCACCATTTTCATTTCCAGAGTGCTAGGCAGATGCTTAGAAGAATCCATGGCTGCTGTTTTTTGGCACTAGGTTAGAGAAAACTGGGCTTTTATAAAGCTGGGAAATTAGCATCACCTGTCCCTTACTAATGATGATAGTGAATAAGCCATAACATAACATAAGGTCTGAAACCTTGGTCAAAGTTATCTGAGCACACAAATCTCCAAGGTTGCCCAAACTTTTGCATCGGACCATTTTCCTTTTTGTAATTTTTAAAATGTAAAAGATAAAAAAATATATATATTTTTGCCTAAAATACAAAAGAAATGTGTCATCTTTAACTTTAGGCCTTTTAGAGATCACTTCATCTTCAACTTGCTTAACTGTTCACAATAACAGTAATTTTGACTAGGGGTGCCCAAACTTTAACATGCCACTGTAAGAGATGGTGCTATACATAACAAGAAAAGCCACTATATAATAAGGGACAGCGCTATATATAACAGAAGGGAATGCTATGTAATAAGGGAAAGTACTACGTATAATATAAAGGACGCTATGCAAAAAGGGACAGTGCTATACATAACTCGAGGGTATGCTATGAAATAATGGACAGTGCTATACAAAATAAGAGGGGGCCATTAGTAAAGGGTTGTTCAGTAGTTGACAACCCCTTTAACATGTCTGTCTATGTCTGATTTAATACATTAAATGCATACAAGGAGTTTGTATGCTCTCTCCATTTTTGTGTGTGTTTCCTCCCACATTCCAAAGAAATACTGTATATGTATCTAGATTGTAAGCCCCAATAGGGACAGTGATGATATATGCAAAGTGTTGTGGAATTAAAGGCACTATATAAGCAAGTAAAATAAATAAATGCCTAAAACATGATGTTAAGACAGCCTAAAATGTGATGGGAATATAGCCTTAGACCACCCTGCATTTAGCTTACCTCCATGATAACAAATAATTATGGAATGTTAAAATGCAATCTTCCCAATCCTTCTTTTCTTATCTGCTGTTGGGAAAGAGTTAGTAAACCCCATTCACATTAGATGGTTGGCTGATAACACCTAAATTGTCAAATTCAGCTGACATTAATGTATTGTGTATAAGACAGATATCACTTTATTCTTTTGAGCCCCCCACCACCACACTTATGCTTGTATTCCAACTTTTATTCATTTAGGAAGGGATACAAAAATATATATCAAAATAGAAAATCTAGAGATGTGCACAATACACTTTCTGAAAGGAAAAAATACAATCATAGTTATTTAAAATAAACGCTGTGCTTTTTCTTCTCATGGTTAGTGGTTCACCTACTGAAAAGCCTTAGGGCATCACAGCTGTTTATTGTCATTGTTGTATTTCTTGCAAACAAAGAGGAGCGGATTTGATTATTTCTCTTAAATTTATACCCAGTCTGATGCTGACAAAGATATATCACACATATTAGGTAAGCATTGAATATGCCTCTAGCAGTGTGCTGTGATGTGTGGTCACAATGCTTACTACTTGTGCACTAGGAAGTATTAGCTGCTCTAGAAAGAAAGAGGTGAAACTCAGAGTTGAGCGAGGATCCCGGAAACTGTTTATACTGTATATCTAATGTAGGAATGTTTTTGTAAATAGAATAAAATTCCTTATGCGGAGGAAGATTTTCCCATGCGTCTTCACTAATGGAGGACACGTCCTTGTTTATTCTGTTTTCATACTGGAAAGGAGTTACTGGAAAGGAGTGGCATGGCGATCCATGTATTGGGCCAAATGTTAAAGAACTGCTACTGGTGATGATAGTACTAAAGTGTGAATGTGAAGTATCAACATCAAGTGGTCTTTATGTTTCTGGACTAAAAATCAGCTAAGTCCTCATATTACGCACATCAATAAATAATTGTGAAGGCCTAATTTACAATTTAGTATTTGAAAAAAAAGAGGATAAAAAAATACTAGGTTTATTAAAGGATTATCGAAATATGCCTGTCTAATCCCTTCCTGAAATGTGACGTCCTGGTACATCATATGTCGATTCTCCGTCTTTCATGAATGCTGAGGAGCTTACTTAGCCAGCATCTGCCTCTAATAGCAGGGAGCAGAGTTCAACTCCATCATTAATTTTAACCCCTTAAAAGGAATCTGTCACCAGGTTTTTCCTACCTCATCTGAGAGCAGCATAATATGGAAAAAAAAGAGAACCAGATTCCAATTATATATATATCTATATCTATCTATCTATATATATATATCACTTAGTTTACTGGGTGCAGCAGTTGTGACTTGTGACACAATCAGAGTTTTTAGATGGAGCATGTAGCAGAGCTCAGAAAACTGACCCCACCCACACCATGTTCTTTCTGTGTATATAGTCTATTGACAGTAAGCAGCTTATAAGAGAAGGGGGCAGCGTTGAACAACTGCCCATGCAAGCATTAGTCCTGGCAGTGATAATGTCCTGGTGATAAAACCTTCACTATAAGTAAACAACAGCACACAGCTTAACAAGTGACACCGTTAAAATCTGTGTCTTAACCTGAAACACTGTGTAATGCTGGTTGGGTTACCCTGGAGAAGCATGACTAAGTGACTACCTGGTGTTCACTAGAGCCTCTGATGATGAGGTTAGGCTTGGCAGCAGGTAGTTGCCAGGTATCACTCCAGGGCAGTCCCCGAGTCAGCAGAAGCTGACGGGAAGGTTAGAGGCGCGGTACAGGAGGGCAAAGATAAAGTGTGGTCAAAAGGTCTGTGGTCGGTGCAGGCAGCAGAGGATCAGTATGAATAGCCAGGGTCAGGGGTGGCGAGGTCAGACAGGACGGGTAACTAGCCAGGTCTGTAACGAGAATCAGAATACGGGATAACATGCACTGATACAAACAGAGAAGGAACTAACAATCGGACGGGCAATGGTGGGAGGGGCTGATTAAACAGAACCTGCTCACATGGAATAGTTTGGGGAGCGAGATCTCTCAAGACACAGCAGGGTTAAATTCCTTCATGGCAGCTGGCGCTGACATGAACCCCACCACTATTACCCCACTGCCACCGCACCAGGGCAGCGTGGAAGAGCGAGGCTAAGTGCCAGAATTGGGGCATACTATGGATGCGCCATTTCTGGGGCGGCTGACGGCTGGTGTTTCTAGCCTGGGAGGGGGCCAATATTCATGGCACCCTTCCTGGGCTATTAATATCAGCCCCCAGCTGTCTGCCTAGCCTTTGCTAGCTATTAAAATAGGGGGGACCACACGTCATTTTTTTGGGGGCTCCCATTTTAATAGCTAGTAAAGGCTAGGTATTCAGCTGGGGGCTGATATTAGTAGCCTGGGAAGCTCCATGGGTATTACCCCCTTCCCAGGCTTCAAACATCTGCCCCAGCCGTCTGCTTAACCTCCGCTAGAGACTAAAATTATGGGGAACCCCACGCCAATTTTTCTTAATAAATCCTTTATTTTAACACTAAATGACACTTGAGGGGTTAATAAAGATGCAGTCCCTAAATTATTATTTATTTTTTAATTAATTTTTCCCAAAAATTTGGACGTGGGCTTTGCCATATTTTTGTATGCCAGCCAGGTACAGCATCCAGGAACGGGCTGCCCCCAACCCCCAGCTGCCTATTTGTATCTGGCCGGACACAACAATATAGGGAAGCCCTTTTTTTTTTAATTATTTCATGAAATAATTTAAAAAAAATTGAAGTGGGGCTTCGCACTATATTTGTGTCCAGCCAGGTACAGCAGGCAGGAACGGGCTGCCCCCAACCACTAGCTGCCTATTTGTACCTGGCCGGACACAACAATATAGGGAAGCCCTTTTTTTTTTAATTATTTCATGAAATAATTTTAAAAAAATTGACGTGGGGCTTCGCCCTATTTTTGTGTCCAGCCAGGTACAACTAGGCAGCTGGGGTCTGGAATCCGCAGCGCTGGGAGGCCCAAGCTTTCTGGGCCACCCCCGCTGCAAATTGCAGTCCCCAGCCACCCCGGAAAATGGCGCGTTCATAGAAGCGCCATCTTCTGGCGCTGTACCCAACTCATCCAGGGCCCTGGTGCGGTGGCTCACTGGGTAATAAAGGGGTTAGGGCCAGCTTGGCATTATCAGCTGGCCCTAAGCCCGAAATTCATAGGGTCACGCCAATATTAGACATGACCACCATGAATTTTTAGTAAAGTATTTAAAAAAAACACAACACCCAGAAAAAAGTCCTTTAATTGAAATAAACACACAATTCTTTATTGTTCTAAATTAAACCATACTTACCATCACGCCCATTCCAGCTGAAGCCAACGATCTCCTGCAATAAAAGAAAAATAATAAAGCAACATCATTCTTACCTTTCCATGGTTCCCACGACAGCTTCAGCTCTGCTACATCGAGATGACAGGCTGGACCGCAGCAGAACGCTGCCATCCAGCCTGTCATCCCGCAGACACTGAGAAGCGCAGGAATGCTTGCGCTCCTCAGTGTTTGGCTGTGACGGCATAAAGATGAGCCGAGGTCATGTCCAATGAACTCGGCTCACCTCATGCACGTCACTGACAGCGTGGGAAAATTCTCCTGCACTCAGCGCTTCAGCGTGAGAATTCTCCCACGCTGTCAGTGACGTGCATGAGGTGAGCCGTGTTCATTGTCGGCTCATCTGGATGCCGTCACAGAGAGACACTGAGGAGCGCAAGCAAGCCTGCGCTTCTCAGTGTCTGCGGGATGACAGGCTGAATGGCAGCGTTCTGCTGCGGTCCAGCCTGTCATCTCGATGTAGCAGAGCTGAAGCTGTCGTGGGAACCATGGAAAGGTAAGGATGATGTTGCTTTATTATTTTTCTTTTATTGCAGGAGATCGTTGGCTTCAGCTGGAATGGGCGTGATGGTAAGTATGGTTTAATTTAGAACAATAAAGAATTGTGTGTTTATTTCAATTAAAGGACTTTATTCTGGGTGTTTGTGTTTTTTTTTAACTTTGACTATGGGGTTAGTAATGGGGGTGTCTTATAGACGCCTCTTCATTACTAACCTGGGCTTGATGTCAGCTGGCATTATAAGCTGACATCAACCCCAGCCCTATTACCCCACTGCCACCGCTACAGGGCAGTGGGAAGAGCGAGGCTAAGTGCCAGAATTGGCGCATCCTATGGATGCGCCATTTCTGGGGCGGCTGACGGCTGGTGTTTCTAGCCTGGGAGGGGGCCAATATTCATGGCACCCTTCCTGGGCTATTAATATCAGCCTCCAGCTGTCTGCCTAGCCTTTGCTAGCTATTAAATTAGGGGGGACCCCACGTCATTTTTTTGGGGGGTCCCCCATTTTAATAGCTAGTAAAGGCTAGGTATTCAGCTGGGGGCTGATATTAGTAGCCTGGGAAGCTCCGTGGGTATTACCCCCTTCCTAGGCTTCAAACATCAGCCCCAGCTGTCTGCTTAACCTCCGCTAGAGCCTAAAATTACAGGGAACCCCACGCCAATTTTTTTTTAAATAAATCCTTTATTTTAACACTAAATGACAAGTACAGTAATCAACACTGTCACTGTACTTCATATATATGTGACTGACATGTTTCTATCTATCTAATCTATGTGTGATTCTCTATTCCTTCTATTCTAAATTGTCGGGTACAGATGCTGAATTGCCGGCCGGCTTTTTTAAAGAGACGGTGCATGAAAACACTATTATTTTTTTTTATAAATCCTTTACACTAAATGACAAGTACAGTAATCAACACTGTCACTGTACTTCATATATATGTGACTGACATGTTTCTATGTATCTAATCTATGTGTGATGCTCTATCTTTCTGTTGTAAATTGTCGGGTACCGCTGATGAATTGCCGGCCGGCTTTTTTAAAGAGACGGTGCATGAAAACACTATTATTTTTTTTAATAAATCCTTTACACTAAATGACAAGTACAGTAAGCAACACTGTCACTGTACTTCATATATATGTGACTGGCATGTTTCTATCTATCTAATCTATGTGTGAAGCTCTATTCTTTCTGTTCTAAATTGTCGGGTACCGGTGTATGCCGCTGCTGAATTGCCGGCTTTTCGTGTAATACATTCTACATTATTCTTAGTTGTTTTACTTCATGTAGAATTAACCTACAAGGAAAGAAAGGGTTTATTTTCATTCCGATATTTGTGTCCCATTGACTTGCATTGGTTTCCGGTATCGGAATCGGCGATATCCGATGCTTTTTGGGTATCGGCCCGATCCAATCCGATCCGATATTTCCTGATATCGGAAGGTATCGCTCAACACTATTTGAGACACATTCACTAAACAATTTTTGCTTTTTTTAAAGTTGTCTTTTGTGGTTTAGTTAATTTTCTGATGTGGCTTTTCCAAATGTTTTAGACTGAATATTTAAAAGCAATTTTTTTAAAAGGACTCAAAATTGTGTGCAAATGTACCCCAGTATCCCTGGAGTGATTTTATGTATACCAGTTATTTTTGGCCAATTTTTGTGCTGTTTTGCAAAATGTGTGACTGTTTGCGCTAAAAAAGTTGCAAAACTGGTGACAGAAAACAAAGGTCATTTTTAATTTTGTGCAAAATTCTTGAAGCATGTGTATAACAAACACTATATGACAAACAGAAAAGTGACTGAAAAAAATCTCACAAATGATGAACCGAGGTCAATGTCTGTAATATCATTTTGATCCTTTGATCCACTTGATATGCCCACCACACCAAGAGTGATACAAACATTTAACAAAAATGAATCTGCAACCATCTCACAGAGACGTGCAGGCTGGCCATGGAATTCAACACCTAAATAAGAGCGTCTTCTGATAAGGAGGGTCAAAGAAAATCAACATACAAATTCACTGCATATAGCTAAAAAAGTAGAAAACCAAACCGGGGTGAGAGTTTCCCATAACACAATACAGCGCACATTTCAGAAAAATGGTATGCATACAGTGCTCGCCAAAAGTATTGGCACCCCTGCAATTCTGTCAGATAATACTCAGTTTCTTCATGAAAATGATTGCAATCACAAATTCTTTGGTATTATTCTCTTCATTTAATTTGCTTGCAAGGAAAAAACACAAAAGAGAATGAAGCAAAAATCAAATCATTGATCATTTCACACAAAACTCAAAAAAAGGGCCGGACAAAAGTATTGGCACCCTCAGCCTAATACTTGGTTGCACAACCTTTAGCCAAAATAACTGCGAACAACCGCTTCCGGTAACCATCAATGAGCTTCTTACAATGCTCTGCTGGAATTGTAGACCATTATTCTTTGGCAAACTGCTCCAGGTCCCTGATATTTGAAGGGTGCCTTCTCCAAACTGCCATTTTGAGATCTCTCCACATGTGTTCTATGGGATTTAGGTTTGGACTCATTGCCGGCCACCTTAGAAGTCTCCAGTGCTTTCTCTCAAACCATTTTATAGTGCTTTTGGAAGTGTGTTTTGGGTCATTGTCCTGCTGGAAGACCCATGACCTCTGAGGGAGACCCAGCTTTCTCACACTGGGCCCTACTTTATGCTGCAAAATTTGTTGTTAGTCTTCAGACTTCATAATGCCATGCACACGGTCAAGCAGTCCAGTGCCAGAGGTAGCAAAGCAACCCCATAACATCAGGGAACCTCCGCCATGTTTGACTGTAGGGACCGTGTTCTTTTCTTTGAATGCCTCTTTTTTTTTCCTGTACACTCTATGTCGATGCTTTTTCCCAAAAAGCTCTACTTTTGTCTCATCTGACCAGAGAATATTCTTCCAAAACGTTTTAGGCTTTCTCAGGTAAGTTTTGGCAAACTCCTGCCTGACTTTTTTATGTCTCGGGGTAAGAAGTGGGGTCTTCCTGGGTATCCTACCATACAGTCCCTTTTCATTCAGATGTCAACGGATAGTACGGGTTGACACTGTTGTACCCTCGAACTGCAGGGCAGCTTGAACTTGTTTGGATGTTAGTCGAGGTTCTTTATCCACCATCCGCACAATCTTGCGTTGAAATCTGTCAATTTTTCTTTTCCGTCCACATCTAGGGAGGTTAGCCACAGTGCCATGGGCTTTAAACTTCTTGATGACACTGCGCATGGAAGACACAGGAATATTCAGGTCTTTGGAGATGGACTTGTAGCCTTGAGATTGCTCATGCTTCCTCACAATTTGGTTTCTCAAGTCCTCAGACAGTTCTTTGGTCTTCTTTCTTTTCTCCATGCGCAATGTGGTACACACAAGGACACAGGACAGAGGTTGAGTCAACTTTAATCCATGTTAATTGGCTGCAAGTGTGATTTAGTTATTGCCAACACCTGTAAGGTGCCACAGGTAAGTTACAGGTGCTGTTATTTACACGAATTAGAGAAGCATCACATGATTTTTCAAAGAGTGTCAATACTTTTGTCCACCCCCTTTTTTAGGTTTGGTGTGGAATTATATCCAATTTGGCTTTAGGACAATTCTTTTTGTGTTTTTTTTATTGAAGACAAATTAAATGAAGAGAATAATACCAAAGAATTTGTGATTGCAATCATTTTCAGGAAGAAACTGAGTATTATCTGACAGAATTGCAGGGGTGTCAATACTTTTGGCCAGCACTGTAGGTGTCGTCCATGAATGGAGCCTCCCTTAAACCACATGCAAAAAAAGAGTGCCTACAATCTGCAAGAGCCAATGTTGAAAAATATGAATACTGGGACTCTATGCTCTGGAGTGATGAGACCAAAATAAATGTTTTTGGAACTCGACTTCAAAACTGAATTGTGTTGCAAAGGTGAGGAGTACAAAGGAAAATACTTAGTGCCTACAGTGAAACATGATGGTGGCAGTGTTCTTATGTGTGGCCGATGAGTGCTGCTGGTGTCAGGGAGCCACATTTCATAGATGGTATCATGAATTCACAGATGACCTGCTCTATATTAAAAGAAAAGATCCTACCATCACTGCGTGCCATGGGTAGATGTGCACTTTTCCAACATAACAATGAGCTAAAACACACATCTAAGTCCACTTTTGCTTTTCTGAAGAACAGGGTGAAATTAATTCAGTGACCAAGTATGTCTCCTGCTCTGAACCCAACTGAACACCTATGGGAAGTTCTAAACAGACAAGTTGACCAAGTTCATGTAAAGAACATGCCTACAATTGTGAACATTTAGTATTATTTTTATTGTGAAGCAAACAACAAATAGGACAAAATAACTGAAAACTTCAGTGTGCAAAACTATTCATCAGCCTAAAGTCAGAACTTTGTAGGGCCTCCTTTTGCAGCAATTGCAGCTGCAAGTCGCTTTGGATAAGTCCCTATGAGCTTTCCACATCTTGCCACTGGGATTTTTGCCCATTCCTCAAGACAAAACTGCCCCAGCTCTTCCAAGTTAGATGGTTTCCAATGGTGAACAGCAATCTTCAAGTCTGACCACAGATTATTAATTGGATTAAGGTCTTGGCTTTGACTAGACCACTCCAAAATATTTACACTTTTCCCTTTAAACCACTCGAGTGTTGTTTAGCAGTATGCTTTGGTTCATTGTCTTGTTGGAAGGTGTACCTGCGTCCCAGTCTCAAATCACTGACTGACTGAAAAAGGATTTGTTCAAGAATATCCCTGTATTTTGCACCATTCATCTTCCCCTCGACTCGGACCATTCATGATGCTGCCACTACCATATTTGACTGAGGGATGGTGCTCTTGGGGTGATGAGCTGTGTTGGTTTGGTGCCAGACATAGCATTTACCTTGGTGGCGAAAAAGTAAAATTTTGGTCTCATCTGACCACAGCACCTTCCTCATACATTTGGGGAGTTTCCCACATGTCTTTTGGCAAACTCAAAATGAGTCTTACAATTTTTGTGTAATGTTTTTTTCTGCCCACTCTTCTTAGTTTCTGCTTGAGAAGTCGGCAGCTCCTTCAGGGTTATCTTTGGTCTCTGTGTTGCCTCTCTGATTAATGCCCTCCTTTCCCAGGCTGAGAGTTTTGGTGGGAAGCCCTCCCTTGGCAGTTTTGTAATTGTACCATGTTCTTTCCTTTTGATGATAATGGATTTGATGGTGCTCGGGCGGATCATCAGAGATTGGGATATTTATTTTATAACCCAACCCTGACTTGTAGTTCTCAACGACTTTGTCCCAAACTTGTTTGGAGATCTGCTTCGTCTTCATGGTGTTGTTTGGTTAGTGGTGCCTCTTGCTTAATGGTGTTCCAGCCTCGGTGGCCTTTCAGAAAAGGTGTGTATATACTAACAGACCATATGACGATGAGGTTGTACACAGATAGACTTCCTTTCTCTAAGCATGTGACTTATGAAGTTAATTGCTTGCATCAGAAATTTTTAGGGGCTTCATAGCAAAAGGGGTGTGAATACATGTGCACATGCCAATTTTTAGTCATTTGATCCCATAAATTTCTGTCTATATTTTTTTCACCTTACCAATTTAGACTATTTAGTGCTGATGCATCACACACAAATCGGATTACAAAAACATTTAAAGACAGGTTGGAATGTAAATAAACTGATAAAAAGTCAAGGGGGTGAATACTTATTTTTAATATATTTAAATTACTTCAACCAAAACCAAAATGTAAAGTAATTTAATGAAACATAAATTGCTAGGTTGCAAAGTTCCTGTACATAAGTACACGAGTGGTAATAAACATATGGAAACAACAGCAGTGTGTTGTAGAGCGTACTGTATCTAGAGTAGACAATTAAAACAGGTACTCCAAAAATAAAGAGACCTTTTATATTAAATATTAAGGGAAATAAATCTACGTGTCTTTACAAAATAGTATGGGACAAAAAAATGTAGGTAGATCACATTAAGCCTTTTTTTTCTATCCCTGTGCTGCGTGCTCTGAGCATTCCTATCCCTACACAGTACAACAATGAAATGATGTTCGTGGGCCAGCCGCTATTTTTTAAATTGTCTGTGATAGCCCCAGTGATTGCTTGTGCTACACCAATGAAGTGATCAGATTACTGCAGGGCATTATGGGAAAGCCTGCATTGCCTCTCTTGACGGCACTAGCTGCTCACTGAGTGTACGGCATGTGTGAAATGGCACTGGGCATTTTTTTTGCCAATCCTCGTGATTGGAATAGCAGATTGATTGAATTGGTGTGGAATCTCAGCTTTCAGGAAATTCAACTCGAATAAGATCCTCCGTGGATTAATTAGCTCATCTCTACTCAGAGCTGTCATTTCCTACTCCTCAGGACTGTCATTTCTCTGTCCTTTCCTCAGTGCCGTCATGTGTCTCCCCTCTCCTCAGGACTGTCATTTCTCTCCCCTCTCCTCACGGCTGTCATTTCTCTCCCCTCTCATCAGGACTATCTCTTACCTTTTTCACGGCTCTCATTTCTCTTACCCTTTCCTCATGGCTGTCATTTCTCTCCCCTTTCTTGAGGCTGTCATTTTTCTCCCCTTTCTTCTGGGCTGTCATTTCTTCCCCTTCTCCTCAGGGATGTAATTTTTCTCTCCTTTCTTCTGGACTGTCATTTCTCTCCCTTCTCCTCAGGACTGTCATTATTCTCTCCATTCCACAGCGCTATGATTTCCTCCCCTCTCCTCATGGATGTCATTTTGCTCACCCTTCTTCAGGCCTGCATTTCTGTTACCTATCCTCAGTGCTCTCATTTTCCCCCTTTGTCAGCGCTGTCATTTCTCTCCTCTCCTTAGGGCTGTCATTTCTCTACCCTCTCTTCAGATCTGTCATCTTTCTCACCTCTTCTCTGGTCTGCCATCTTTCTCACCTCTCCTCTGGTCTGCCATCTTTCTCACCTCTCCTCTGGTCTGCCATTTTTCTCACCTCTCCTCAGGTCTGCCATTTCTCTCCCTTCTCAGGGCTGTCATTTATCTCTGCTTTCCTCAGGGCTATCATCTTTCTCTCCTCATGGCTATCATTTATTTCCTCTGAGTTGTCATTTCTCTATCCTCTCCTCAGGCGGCCATTTCTTTCACCTTTCCTCAGAGCTGTCATTTCCCTCTCCTGTCCTCGGGGCTATCCTTTCTCTCCCCTTTCCTCAAGGCAACTAAAAGGAGGACCAGAGATCAGGAGGAGGAGCTACAAAGGTAATCAAACAGCCGAAGTACCAGCAGTACTTTGGGGTTTTCTAATAGTAAAAAATTTCACTACTGAGGAACAGACATCATTAATTGATTTATTTGATTTATTAAATGGTTGGCATGAAAAATCAGATGAATATATTAAAGAATACTCTTGCTTTTAGGGGGACACTCAGACAAAAATCTTTCCTCCAGTTACACCTGGTAGCTCATTAGCTAATTTCACATCAGCAGTAATGCGTGACATAAAAAGTCAGTAATATTCAACATGGGAATCCAATTTAACAGATAAAGAAAGGAGAGCAATCAACTAGCTAAAAAAACAGACATTTGATAAAAAAACCTTCAGACAAAAAGGGTAAAATTGTTGTCATGATGAGGGATTATTATAAGAAAGAAGCATTACAATAATTAATGAATACTGATTCTTTTCCTGTTTTAAAATTTGATCCAACAAATCATTATAAAGATCAATTGAGGTCTCTTTTGTGCAGAGGAGAAAATATATCTCATGATATGGCTAAAAGATTGATTCCAGATATCCCCTGTAAGCCAAAGTGGTATTTTATTCCACACCAGTTAATGATGAATCCCCATGACCACACTATTGCGGCTTGGTATGGATCAGTCACTGAACCTTTTTCCAATTCCTTGATTGGTTTCTGAGACCTCTCCTTGATTGTGTACCATCTTATTTAAGGTACATCAAAAAAGCTCTTGAAAGATCGTGAGGGCATGAACGTAGGTAATTACACCTTAGCCTCAGAGGATGTAGAGCTTATACTCTTGTATCTGCCATAAAGATGTTATAGATGCAGTAAGTATGTTCTTAGAAAGCAGTGAGAAAAATATTAGTTGCATTGATTTTATATGTGAATCATTGAATTTTATTTTGGAACATAACACTTTCAAGTTGGAAAGAGATGGTTTACTCAAAGAATGGGATCGGCAATGGGTGCTGCTATGGCCGTGGAACCTTCAGTAGTTTAGAAATTCTTCTGTAACATCATTATGTTTTGCAACAATAAGGTTGCGAAGGTATTGAGGCAGCTCATTGGTTTTACCCATCATGAGATGTTTCTTGTGTGACACCTTGGTAATAAGACACCTTTTTATAGGCTACCAGTTGAACCAGCTGATAATATTATTCACTAAGTGGCAGGATTGCTTTCTAATTACTGATAGATTTCAGCTGGTGTCATGACTTTCCATGGCTTTTACACCTCTCTTTCTTCATGTGTTCAATACTTTTTCCCTGTGTGTTTTTTCATTATTACACATAACTTAATTTATGCACATCTGATTTGATTTCTTTGCCTGTGTGAGTTGGATGGGTTGTTACTGAATTTCATGTCCATAACACCTTTAGAAATATATTTACTTAGAAAATTGGTGACACGTTCAATACTTATTTCACTTGCTGTATATGTACATATAATATGGTCAGGAAAAGCAATCCACCATTACATATAAAAAAATTACTCCCATACAGCCAGTTTTTGTGCCTAAAATTAATAAGTAGTCAATATAGTGATTTTTAATTACAATCACAAGATCTTATGGATCGGTTATGGATAAGAGGGTAGGCAGAAGATATAACATCCAAAGCTTTTGGGAATGTAGTGAAATTGGATAGAAAAGAATTGCTTGATTCAAAAAGAGTAGAAGGTAGAGGATAGGTTTATCTTCTCATTTGAACATAGTCTGATGTCAGATATGATTAGAAGGACTATAATAAAAAATTGGTATGTGGGTATGTGCTAGAGGCAGATCCAAATTTGGAAGAGCGTACGTACCTGTGTACCCCCACCTTCATTTCAGAGATGAGATTGCAAGGTTTTTTCTGTGGAGTAAAATAGTAAGATACAGCAAACTTTGTAAAAAAAAATTGTGCCAGTCTCAAAACTTTTGGCCATGATTTTATGGGGGTATAACAAATAAAAAAAACAAAAACAAAAAAAAATGATATATTCACTAAAGAGCACAAATTGTAGGAAATGACAAACAATACAGATGATATGCCAGTAATCCAAAATGCAATGTCTGAAGCCTTTTATCAACCAAAGAAAACAAACATGACTGTGAAAAGAAAAGAGGCAATACTTCATGAATTAACATTATAACATACTTTTTTTATTGAAATTAATTTGTTCTTTAGAAGGTAATCATAATACTGTGACATTTATATTGATTGTCAAGGTGAAACTATAACACAATATATTTAATATAGTAAAAAATTATATCTCTATTATATTTAAAATATCTATTAAACACATACATAAACGCAGCAACTATTAGTGGTAAGGGATAAAATCTTGAAATATTTTCAAGTAAACTTCAGGTTTGTTCTATATAATCTATATGAAATGGCAAGAAAGCAAGAAAAACGTGTTCCAACCTCATAAAAAATAACTAGTTCAGACATTCTAATTTTGTAGAAATTATTGATACAACTAGTAATCATGTTAAAAAGGGAACTTTACACCAATTTCTTAAAGAGTATTCCTATACCACTGTATTATGTCAATCATAAGTGGTAAAATAATACTGCACTGTATGTATGAATTTTCATCTTATAAACTGGTTAATAGCCTGAGAAATGTAAATTATACATACCGTATTTTGCGGATTATAAGACGCACTTTCCCCCCCCCAAATTTGGGAGTAAAAAGGGTGTGCGTCTTATAATGCGAACTTACGATTTTACCTGGGAGGTGCAGCGGTCGATTCGGGGTCCGAGAGCTTGGTGGTGGCTGCGGCGGTAGCGGGGCGATGTTGCGGGCCCCGGTGGTGGCGGGGCGATGCTGCGTCCCCGTCATCAGAAGCCGGGGGTGAGTGGAGGAAAGGTTCCCGCATGCTCCAGCGGCCATTTTACCGAAGCACAGCGCTATGTACGAGATAGGGAACCTTTCCTCCCCTCACTGCCAGCTTCTGAGGACGGGGCTGCAGCATCGCCCTGCCACCACCGGGGCCTGCAGCATCGCCCCACCACCACCGGGACCCGCAGCATCGCCCCGCCACCGCCGCCAACCTACGCTCACCGCCGACTTCTGAGGACAGGGCCCGCAGTATCGCCCGGCTCCAGCCTCTCCGGTATGTGTGACCCCTGCTCCATCACCGTTGCCCCCCAGGTGAAAAGGATTATAAGGCGCACCATGCTATTTAAAAAAAAAAAAATTGAAAATTTCATTTTCTAATTATTGCTCCCACAGTTGATTTCTTCACACCAAGCTGTTTACCTATTGCAGATTCAGTCTTCCCAGCCTGGTGCAGGGCTACAATTTTGTTTCTGGTGTCCTTCGACAGCTCCTTGGTCTTCACCATAGTGGAGTTTGGAGTGTGACTGTTTGAGGTTGCGGACAGGTGTCTTTTATACTGATAACAAGTTCAATCAGGTGCCAGTACTACAGGTAATGAGTGGAGGACAGAGGATCCTTTTAAAGAAGAAGTTACAGGTCTGTGAGAGCCAGAAATCTTGCTTGTTTGTAATTGACCAAATACTTATTTTCCACCAAAATTTGAAAGAAATTTCTTTCTAAATCAGACAATGTGATTTTCAGGATTTGTTTTCTCATTTTGTCTCTCATAGTTGAGGTCTACCTATGATGTCAGTTACAGGCCTCTCTCATCTTTTTAAGTGGGAGAACTTGCACAATTGGTGGCTGACTAAATACTTTTTTGCCCCACTGTATATGCACTTATATGCCTTGTAATGCTATCCATGAAGTTACCTAAAAAATGTTTTCTACCCTGACACTTGGGCACACAGATCATCAAGATCCGCTGTTGGTAGCTCATTTTGCAATTCCCGACCAATGATGTCCCAGATGGGCTGAATGGGAAATAAGTTTGGGGACGATGCAGGCCATGACAGTACATTTATGCCACACAGGTTCTAATGGTAGCACAAGCAACATGCGTCCTGGCCTTGTCATGTTAAAAAACGGCTCATGGGACATTTTGGAGAAACGACCGTACCACTGGTTCATCAACCAAATCAATGTAACAATGAGCAATTAGTGTTCCTGGAATGAAGACTGGAGGATTCTGGCTACTGGACATTATGCAATCCTACACCATAATCGTGGGAGTAGGACTGGTGTGACAGTGACATTCTCTTGTGAAGACCTCTTCATTGCATTGCCTATGTGGTCTCAATACCAATCTCTATCATTGAGCACAAGACAAAAGCGGGACTCCTTGTCAAGAAGATACACATCCATGCCAGTCTTCACTGCTGTCTTGTTTTGCACCATGTTAGCCTTTCAGAGCGGTGGCATAAGGTTACTAAGAGGTATTCATGATCGAATGTCACACCAGTCTTACTCCAGGGATTATGACATAGGGTGGCATAATGTAAGGAATCAGAACCCCTGTAGTCTTCATTCTATGTACATTAACAGTTCTGCATTACATTGATTTGGTCTTGGAACCAGTTGTTGGGCCTTTGCTCCAAAGTGTCCTAGAAAATGTTTTTGATCATGACAACACCAAGCTGCATTTTGCTCATGCTACTGTGGGCAGTCTGAGTGGCCTAAATATGCTACCATGACCTGAAAACGTCTCGGGACTTGTCTCCCATCAAGCATATCTGGGACATAACTGATCAGAACTTTCCAATGGAGCTGCCAGCAGAGGATTTTGATGATTTGTGCATCCAGATGCATTCAACATGGCAGAACATTCCAAAGTCAACCATGAATAACCCCACTGATAGAATGCCAAGGTGCATGTGTTTCTGCATGTCACTCATACTCAATACTACATAACTCGAGATGATTTGAAAATGTTGTTTCCATTTTTTCATCATTTACATATCATTAATATATATATTGATCCTGCGATTTTTATAATTCCACAACTTTTCCTTCCAGGTGTTGCAATTTCAAGGTTGAGAGTGTATTCTACTCCTACCTGTCAGAATCCCGTAAAAAGGAAAACAACTTTGGGGTGTCAAAACTGTTGTGCAAAACACTGGATCACATACAGGACAGGCATGTAATAAGAAAATTAGAAAAAAAAACAATGCCACAATTTTTAAAAATTTCTGAGAATATACCTGAGGAAGACATAATCTTGTCGAAAAGCGTTGTATTTACTTGAGAGATAAAGATTGTTTGGAAAATATATACCCACAGTATTCACTGGCTTCTTGGGAGCGCATTTGGCCTGGATGAACATTATTGTCAAAATCTCTTTCCTATGATAACCCGAGCAGGGCTATCGAATAGCCACCAGGTGTATGCAGCAAACCAACTGAAAGGAGAAATTCCCTTTCTTTGTGATCCTTAGAGATCAGTAAGCTGAATTGAAAGACCAAATAAAGGTGAGTGCAAAAGACCACTTTAAATATTCATATTACCGCTATATACTACACTAAGATTGGTGCGCTCTCTGTCTACCTTTCTCTCTTTTTTTGTGGAGATATAATTAGCAAATTGTGTTAAATTTATACTGCCATGTGCAAGATTTTTATACAGTTGTCAGGCACTCACAACTATTGCAAATGAATACTGTAGTTCATGATATAATAACACATTAAGAGAAGGCTTAGCTCTTGTGGAATGTATACATGACTGTTGTAAAAGTTATCTACAGTAAGGTTGGGTTCAGAAGAGTATATTTCAAGGTCAGTATACAGACCACAATGCCTGTTCTGGAGGTGCTTCTTCCGACCCAAACTTAAAGGGAATGTGTCACCCCCCTGGGCGATATCAGACCTCTACTATGGGCATACAGAGTATAGATTACTTACCTGTATGGCCCATAGCAGAGGTATGATTGCAGAGAAATCTGGTTTTATAAAGTCTGTTTTCCAGAGGCTTGGCATCTGGGCGACACCAAGCAAACCCCTCCTATCTACTTACTATTCCCCTAAATAGCCACCTCGGCGCTAAATTACCATATTCCCCCCCTTCCCTTCACATCACGGGCCCTGTGAAAGAAAACAAAAGAAGCTGAAAATATAGAGGCGCTGCTCCATAGGCGGTCTATAGTTTGTGAGAACTTCCTCAGACAAAAAAAGGTACATGGGTAATATCTCTTTTAGCTTCAAATTAGGAATGGTATAATCCAGATAGTAAGGGTATGTGATAGAAGTGTAGATGTACTTATCCTATAGTGGGGGCACAAGGTAATAGCAATTAATATATTTCATTAGAGGAACCTAAGAAAGTGGTGAAAGACAAGTAATTCAAAGTTCCTCAGAGAATCAAAATGTCATTCCACGACTAACTTATAATTGCATAATATATTGTATCAGTTTTACCCGACAAGCTCCTTTAATAAAATCCTCGCTCATCACTGCCGAGATCCTTTAATATAATCCTTGCTTGTCACAGTCCTCAGGCTGGTAATAAACCATGCTACACTGAAAGACTATGATATTGAATGTGCCAAAGCATTACTAGTACAAAGACTCCTTTTTTATAACATTCCTACCAGTTTCGGTTTGGAGGGTCAGGAACTGAATATTTATGTGAAGAATACAATTCCCTTGTCAATCCTGAGTGTATTTATTAATCTGCATAGTGTATAGAGTTTCTGATATTAGTATACTAACCTGAGGCAAAGTGTCAAAGTATCATGGTTACAGAATGTGTCAAGATTAAAAAATGTTATGAATATTACCTAGCACATTTTCCTACAATATCAGTTTCACAATCAATGTTAATCAACTCTCAGATTGAGGTGTTGTGTGGCTTTTGGCTAGTTAACATAAAGACAATAGGGATAATCAGAATACCAAATGACACAACATTATGAGCAGATTGTCATCATGCGGGGTAACGAGACCGGTGTTATGAACTGATTAACCACGAGGAATAAGCCCTTTCTTGTGTGCAAAGAGCCCAAGAGCAGCTGCTGAAGCAATGAACACAGAGCAGCCTATGAACCTAAATAATCCTTGAGGTGATGGCAGATTTCTTTCCAAGAATGATCTATGAAAAGGTAGAGCAGGAACATCCTAAAAGGAAAGGATCACAATGTTAGATGACAAGGCAACAATAGATCTTCATAAAATATTATTGATTTTCACATTAAGCTCGGTTCACACCACTTTTTATATTATGTTGCTTTTTTTCAGAATTAGAAAAATTAATCTTTAAAAAAAAAGTTCCAGATCCTTTTCCAGTGAAATTTTTTCTTATAAAAAATAGAAAAAACAGAATCCAGCTCAACTGTAAAGATTAAATGGTTCAAATACACATATAAAATATTATTGTAAAACTAATATAAATATCATT
The DNA here is from genome assembly GCF_046119375.1 of Phyllobates terribilis. Lineage (NCBI taxonomy): Eukaryota > Metazoa > Chordata > Amphibia > Anura > Dendrobatidae > Phyllobates > Phyllobates terribilis. Next base: position 746,861,588 of record NW_027362762.1, read on the forward strand.
AATTAGCAAATCACACTTATTTTGTCTAGAAGGTAAATCGCTATAGTACATAAAAATGACCTCCATCTTGTTACACCAAAAGAAACCTGTCTTATAATTAACAGGTGCCTATGAGCATGTGCAGTAGGCAGCTCTACTCTACCTATAACGCATACTGTTCAGCTGTCTCCAACTTAAATATGCCACTCAACATTCAAGAAGACAGAGTGGACAGCAGTGTGAGCAGCCTCTTCTTACCCTCAGCATCCCTGGTATCTCCAGTATTAGATCAAAAAGACAAAAGGCACAGCAGTGTAAGTCGCCTGTTCTTACCACGGCACCCCTGGTAACTCCAGTATTAGATCAGAAAGACAGTATGGACGGCAGTGTGAGCAGCCTATTCTCACCTCTACTCTCTTGGTAGTTCCAATATTAGATCAGATAGAAAGTGTAGGCAGCAGTGGGAGCAGCCTCTTCTTATCTCTGCACTTGTGGTAGCTCCAGTATTATAGATCAGACATACATAGTGGTCAGTAGTGTGAGCAGCCTCTTCTTACCACAGCACTCCTAGTATCATCAGTATTAGATCAGAATATCCACTAGAAGTATATCTTCCTACACATGAAGGGAGAAGGCAGAGCTTTATATTCGACATGCTCACAGGTACCTATTAACATTCTAGGGCAGATTTCCATGAGTGTAAGGACACGGCAGCCATTTAAATGTACTATACCGATTACCTTCTTAGACAAAAACAGTGTAATTTACTAATTAGAGCTATTTCAGATTTATTCATGATGTAAATGTTCATTTGATTTATTTGGCAACCAAACCATAAATATAAATAAGGAATTTCCCATCATATGATAATTTTGCAATAGCAGTGATTTTAGAGGACAAAATATTTCACATAATATACTTTTTTCTCTCATAAAATATTGTAAACTAATATGCATATGCATTACCTTTCATGTTTTTATTTGTACGGTCATCTATATAGTATTTATCACTATTGAGTGAAAGAAAATTTAGGATGATAAGTGTCCTGACAGAATAATTTTTTATTGATAGGAATTAATGGAATTGTTAACCAAAATTGTAACCAAAAGCCGGCATTAAAAAGTTAAATGAGTAACCAGTAACGTTGTACGTGCAATCCGATCAGTGGACAGCATGGTATAGATAAAAAGAGGCTGAGCAAAATGATGCACAGTGGTGTGTACCATACATTGATAATCACCATTGAAAAATATTCTCAGTATCGCATTATACAATATAATAGTCATAAGATACATACAGAACGCACCCATTAAGAACAGAAAGGCTAAATCAGGTGAGAATTTCCTTTATCAAATCAAAATGGCAATTGAATCAAGAACTTCCGGATGGATGCATTTTAAAGCATATATTAATATCTGCTAAAGACGATGTCACACCTTGAACAGTGGATAACCCAGATTGGCAAATCTGCTAACTCCATTTTATGTTTTAGCTACTGTATCTTGCTGAACTTAGCCTATAGTAAAAGTAAGAATGTACCTTGCTATTTGGAATGAATTTTTTAATGGTAATTATCACTAGATAATGGCAAAATTATTAGAACTGACATTACATTCACGCTAAAAGGAAAAACTTGATTTTTTTTGTTTTCCAAATACATAATATACTTCGTAGAGTCTTTATTTTAAAAGGGTCTGAAGCCCTGCTATGTGTAGCACAAGTGATCGGATGATCGCAGCTTCGAGTCTCCTAAGGGAACTATTGAAGCAAGTAAAAAGTAGAAAAAAATGTTTTAAAAAATATAAAAAAATATATAAAGGTTCAAATCACCCCCTTTTGCCCCATTCAAAATAACACAATAAAAAAATACACATATTTGGTATCGCTGCGGTCAGATATGTCCGATCTATCAAAATATAAAAACAATTAATCCAATCGGTAAACGGAGTAATGATAAAAAAGATCTGAACGCTAGAATTTATTTTTTCTGGTCGCCGCAACATTGCAATGAAATGCAATAACAGGCGATCAAAACATTGTATCTACACCAAAATCGATAATAGGGGACCACATTATGTGCTTTGGAGGGATATATGTATATATTATTCAGACAAAATGGGGAAACACCCCAAAAAAAACCTTACTAGCAAGCCCTAAAACTTAACTTTTATTATTATTAAAATAGTGGGGTAAATATATATTTGTAAATTTTATCCCTACACTGCCTAAATGATTCTAATTGTGTTGGAAGCATTTGTCTAGATTAGCATATGGTGACACTCCGGGGTGTCGACCTTAAAGGTCCATAATTGGAGGCGTTACAACTGTAACGGATAATAAAAGGTGAATGCTATTACTGTATGTTGAAAAGTAGGTGTATGTTACTACTGTATGCGTACCTGGGTGGGGGGCATTACTGCTGTGTTTGGCTACATAGACAGACATTACTACTATTTTTAGGCACAAAGGGATTTTTTCTATCATTTGGGGGGCACAAAAGGGGACATAAACATTAATACTGTATGGGGAGCACAAAGGAGAACATTTCTACAGTGAGAAGGTCACATCATTTTTATGGATAATGTTACTGTAGGGTAAATAAAAGGGAGAACCTGTTACTGTGTATGACATTTTGTGCTACATTTTGCAGAGATAAGTCATGGCTGGAAGCAATCAGAGCGGTCAACAATGGATAAAGTAGAAACTGGAGAAGTCTCCAGTGAGTCATTGGATATCTTTGCACTGTATACACTATATACTATCTACAGAGCTCCTGTGAATGATTTCATCGGCCATCACTGTATTACCTGTACACTTACAGCATACACTAGATACTATATATAGAGCTCTAGTGAATAATTGTCACTGGTGGTAATATTAGTGTTAGTATTGTGGTTTGTCTTAATGATCAGTATGGTGGTATTATTCGGTCACCAATGAACAGTACAGACCAAAAGTTTGGACACACCTTCTCATTTAAATATTTTTCTGTATTTTCATGACTATGAAAATTGTACATTCACACTGCAGGCATCAAAACTATGAATTAACACATGTGGAATTATATACTTAACAAAAAAGTGTGAAACAACTGAAAATATGTCTTATATTCTAGGTTCTTCAAAGTAGCCACCTTTTGCTTTGATGACTGCTTTGCACACTCTTGGCATTCTCTTGATGAGCTTCAAGAGGTAGTCACCGGAAATGGTCTTCCAACAATCTTGAAGGAGTTCCCAGAGATGCTTAGCACTTGTTGGCCCTTTTGCCTTCACTCTGCGGTCCGGCTCACCCCAAACCATCTCGATTGGGTTCAGGTCTGGTGACTGTGGAGGCCAGGTCATCTGGCGTAGCACCCCACCACTCTCCTTCTTGGTCAAATAGCCCTTACACAGCCTGGAGGTGTGTTTGGGGTCATTGTCCTGTTGAAAAATAAATGATGGTCCAACTAAACGCAAAACGGATGGAATAGCATGCCACTGCAAGATGCTGTGGTAGTCATGCTGGTTCAGTATGCCTTCAATTTTGAATAAATTCCCAACAGTGTCACCAGCAAAGCACCCCCACACCATCACACCTCCTCCTCCATGCTTCACGGTGGGAACCAGGCATGTAGAGTCCATCCGTTCACCTTTTCTGTGTCGCACAAAGACACGGTGGTTGGAACCAAAGATCTCAAATTTGGACTCATCAGACCAAAGCACAGATTTCCACTGGTCTAATGTCCATTCCTTGTTTTCTTTAGCCCAAACAAGTCTCTTCTGCTTGTTGCCTGTCCTTAGCAGTGGTTTCCTAGCAGCTATTTTACCATGAAGGCCTGCTGCACAAAGTCTCCTCTTAACAGTTGTTGAAGAGATGTGTCTGCGGCTAGAACTCTGTGTGGCATTGACCTGGTCTCTAATCTGAGCTGCTGTTAACCAGTGATTTCTGAGGCTGGTGACTCGGATAAACTAATCCTTAGAAGCAGAGGTGACTCTTGGTCTTCCTTTCCTGGGGCGGTCCTCATGTGAGCCAGTTTCTTTGTAGCGCTTGATGGTTTTTGCAACTGCACTTGGGGACACTTTCAAAGTTTTCCCAATTTTTCGGACTGACTGACCTTCATTTCTTAAAGTAATGATGGCCACTCGTTTTTCTTTACTTAGCTGCTTTTTCTTGCCATAATACAAATTCTAACAGTCTATTCAGTAGGACTATCAGCTGTGTATCCACCAGACTTCTGCACAACACAACTGATGGTCCCAACCCCATTTATAAGGCAAGAAATCCCACTTATTAAACCTGACAGGGCACACATGTGAAGTGAAAACCATTTCCGGTGACTACCTCTTGAAGCTCATCAAGAGAATGCCAAGAGTGTGCAAAGCAGTCATCAAAGCAAAAGGTGGCTACTTTGAAGAACCTAGAATATAAGACATATTTTCAGTTGTTTCACACTTTTTTGTTAAGTATATAATTCCACATGTGTTAATTCATAGTTTTGATGCCTTCAGTATGAATATACAATTTTCATAGTCATGAAAATAAAGAAAAATCTTTAAATGAAGTGTGTCCAAACTTTTGGTCTGTACTGTATATGCAGGTTATTGTGGTCATGTGGCGATATTAATACTACCTTATGTCACATATTATTCATATATTGGTCTTGGTATAACTATAGTGGGTTTTGTTAACATACTGGATGGTGGTTGTATGCAGGCACTATGTGGTGGTAATATATGGTTATGTTGTGGCGGCATTATTTTGACATTGTGTAGTAATATTGGTCTTGGTACAGTGAACTTTGATCAGTAACAGAATAGTGATGATAATATTTGTTATTTGGTAACTGTATGACAATTATTAAGTATAACTTAGAAAATGATCTTATTGCTACATTTTCTGTGAGATTTATTTTTTTAATCTGAATGCTTTTTTTTATTTAAACAGAGTAATGCATAAGTCATCATAGGCTCTGGCAATGCCACTGGAGCCCATGTATCTGAGTAGGATGCTCGTGGGTGTGTTTGTTGTGGGGCCAAATCAAAAATTCGCTCCGGGGCCCATAAGACTCTAGTCAACCACTAACCCCACCAAACCAATGGATTAATTAATGGGACTCATCGGTGCTAATCTTTAGTCATACACTACATAGGAAATATAAATGTGTTATGTATCATGCCGAGTAGCAAACTATGTAAAAACTAATAGATGAGGATATCAGCGGCCAAGTGTTTGTAATACGGACATGCTGAAGTCATATCTTATTTACAAATGATAATCATTAGCACAATTTCCCTACAGCTGCATCCCACTAGCTTCAATTTTCATCAGCTGTCTCTGCAGAGCGCAGCCTATATTGTTCAGCTAGAGGGGATCAGTAGTTAATGAACTGCAAGAAAGGGTGTTATGGAGACAAGGGTTTTGTCTTGTCTTGAGTTAAGCACAATTAATTATATGAATTGAAGTTGATGTAGAACTTACCACAGATTCTGGCTCAGGCAACCATATTTCATTTTCCGCTATGAGTCCCATTTTGCACATTATCTGTAAGAATAAGTAAGGCATCTCGTAGCTTTAGAATTTCACAGTGTGAAAGCATATAATGATTTGAATAGAATCGTTTCTACTAAATGTTGATTAGGGTTGAACATTTCAATTATGGATTAGCAGAATTAAAAAAAATACTTTTATAAGAATATTTAAAAAGAGACTTTAAAGCTTAGCCTATAAAACAAATCACCCTTTCCAACCTAATTACAATAAAGTTCTACCTTCATAGCATTTGTAAAGCATATATTAGGGAATTACATGTACTGCAATTACTTAATACAGGGATCCGAAACCTGTAGCTCGGGAGCCACATGTGGCTCGTGAGTCCATCATGTGTGGCTCGCGGCTGTCTGCCAGCTTGGGACATTAGCACCAGGTCTAGCAAACAACTATGAAGAGCAGGTCTCCAGATGGTTAATTTTGAGAGTAGAACTCACAGAAGAGTAGATCTGTTTGCCCATATACTGGCCTTGGGATGGGAGAGATAAATTAAGTAAATGGATGATACTGTCAGATAGAGGAGATGATTGAAGCTCAATATGATAGTGTGGTGGGAGTGTTAAAGGCGAGAATACCCAACGGTAGTAAGGTATTATTTCTGTGGAGAAGCTTTGGCTGTCAATATACCGATAATGCGGGGTCTCGGTTTCACTACTGTGGGGGGGGGGGGGCAGGAGCTGGATGTCACTATTAAGGGGGAAGGCTATGGATGTGGCTCACGACCCTCTCTCAGCCCTGAATGTGGCTCTCAAGGTAAGGAATGTTGGGGGCCACTGGCTTAATATGATATTAGTCCTGGAAAGGCTGCACAGAGCTGCGGCATTCTGAATTGCAATGATATATGAGGCATACATAAAAACATGGCCTCAATAGAGACAAACAGAAGAGAAACTCAAATGGTAATTTAGCTTTTTATTTGAAATGTTTATTTTCTACTTTTTTTATTATTCTATTTATTTATTTATTTTCTTTTAGGCCTACTAGGGCACATCCAATCTTCTAATCATTGGTATAATATATTGCAATACCCAGGTATTGCAGTGTTATTATACCTGTCAGCTGTACATTGACAGCGAGCAGCTGGCAGGGTTTAAAAGTCTTATGTTAATGGTAGACTTGGAGTTCATTGACAGACCTCAGACTCAGACAGCAACCCACTGGCACCCCACTCCATTATTTCTATCAGTTTCTAAGCCCCACTCCATCTTGATGCTGCAAATGTACAGCATTCTGAACTAAGGGCCCACCATAAGTATTAAACTAACCTCAGCTGATATCGATGGCTTCGGCCGATAGTCTAGTCTTTATTAGGGTCCTCTATTCTTCCCCAACAGATTATTGTTGGAGGAGATAAGGATCTCAGGCATGGCTGATTTTTGACTGCTGATCCTTTTATTTTCTAATAGATCAGCTGGCGCCAAAGATGTCTGGCAGCAGCTATCATGCAGAAATCATAAAAATGCTTGGCAGAGCAAGTGTTCCTGTGTATGAAAGAGTCAGATTAAGCTACAAGTCTGCAGTCATTCTATCATTCTATGCGTCTGCAGACATGTGAATCCTCACATCGCGTGCACTGCACACTGCGATTATTCTCTGGTGCTTGCGCTGGGAGAGGAGGGCGCGTGACTGCAAGTATATGATTTGAATACATGAGGTCACATGCCGAATAGATGGGTGTGACCTAGCTCAATGCAAGTGTATTGAGTGAGGCCGGATTCAGTCTAGTTGTAATGTGGCCGAAAGTATGCAAATCGCATATGCACTAAAATATAAGTGAAGTTCTCCCACGGCCTGCCTCCCATTGTTTTCCATTGAAATAATTTTACAGTTTATGAAAAAGAACATAAGTACCAAACGTGTATGTATAAATGAGGTACAGGCTAGAGATCACAAGCAAGGCAATGTGCAATTGGCAGCAAGCTCCACTAGAGGGCTCTAAAGCATTAAATAGCCATGAAAACTGATTTAGGAGGAATTTAGCTGAGATGTTTAACTGAAAAAATACACCATCAAAATGGAACCAGATCCTCATTAAAACATTTGATTGAGATAATGAGAAACAATGTCTGTAGATATGTGTTCATTTAATTTTAATCAACATCCTCAATGTTCAACAAGGCCTTCTTTTGATCACACTGAGGTCAGAAGAGCAGACGGATCTTCTGAGGATGAATTTTCCTGGTATTGTTTCATGTTTCTTAAGGATAATTAGAGAGACTAGCAGATTGCACCACTCACCTTTAGGAACATTCTGCTGCTTTTATATTATCAATTACTTCTATATTTATTTTAGAGAAATAGTACCTCTCTGGCTGCTCTCTCCCCAGCTTGTACTGCTCCTTCCATGTACCCACTCCACTGAGTAGCAGTTTCTGTTCCAGCAAAGTAAAGCCTCCCAACAGGCTGCCGAATGACACTTTAGAAAAAGGAGACATAGTAACATAGTTTTTAATGTTGAAGGAAGACTAAGTCCATCTAGTTCAACCCATAGCCTAACGTGTTGATCCAGAGGAAGGCAAAAAAAACCCATGTGGCAAACACTAAGCTCCATATTGGGGGAAAAAATTCCTTCCTGACTCCATATCGCAATCAGACTAGTTCCCTGGATCAACACCCTATCAAGGAATCTAGTATATATAACCTGTAATATTATACTTTTCAAGAAAGACATCCATGCCCTTCTTAAATTTTAGTAGTGAATCACTCATTACAACATCATGCGGCAGAGAGTTCCATAGTCTCACTGCTCTTACAGTAAAGAATCCGCATCTGTGATTATGATTAAACCTTCTTTCCTCCAGACGCAGAAGATGCCCCCTTGTCCCCGTTTCAGGCCTCGGAGTAAAAAGATCAGTAGAAAGGTCTTTGTACTGTCCCCTCATATACTTGTACATAGTAATAAGATCACCCCTAAGCCTTCGTTTTTCCAAAGTAAATAACCCCAAGTGTAATAACCTGTCTTGGTATTGCAGACCCCCAGTCCTCTAATAACCTTGGCCGCTCTTTTCTGCACCCGCTCTAGTTCAGCTATGTCTTTCATAGACGCTTTAAAGCATCCTATATATACTTAAAGGGAATCTGTCACCACTTTTTTGCTACCTCATCTGAGAGCAGTATAATGTAGGAAAAGACACCCTGATTCCAATGATGTATCACTTAGTTTACTGGGTGCAGAAGATGTGACACAATCAGAGTTCTTAGATGTAGCATGAAGGAGAGCTGAGAAAGTTAACCTCATCCACACCACAGCTTACAATGTCCATGGTATATTGACAATGTGCTGCTTATCAGAGTAGGGGGCGTGGTTGGACCATGTCTCATGTGAACATCAGTCCGGGTAGTGATTATCTCCAGGTGGTAAAACCTTTATTGTATGGAAACAACAGCACACAGCCTAATGAGTGACACATCCCTGAAATCTGTGTCTCAGCCCCAGCCTCATGCTGTCCTCAGATTACATAGCAAAAACCTATTGAAAATTCTCTTTAATATATGAATTACATAAAATGCCATGTAATACAGTCAAACTATTGTGGATTAGAATATCTATAATAGTAAAGCTGCAACTCACAAAAGATTGCAGATATGATGTTTTTTTCCAACCCCTGAAATCCTTCGTCCCCCCCCAAAAAAGTGCAAACTGATCCTCACAAAATATTGTTCTTAAAGGAGATTTCTATTGCTATGATACTTAAGAATATCTTTAGGATTGTTAATCAATATCATTTCGGCAGGGGTTAAATAGCCCGCACCACAGCCAATAAGCTATTACTAGTTCCAGCAGCAGCCATATGTAAACAAAGTAAGCGGCAGTTATACTGCTTAGTGGCCGCACCCAGGTACTGCAGATTAGCTCCACATCCAGCGCCCACACTGATCATCAGTTTCCATATACACTGCTGTTCCATCACACTGTTTAGTGGTTGCTCCCCGGTACTGCAGATCAGCTCCTATTCAATTATGTAACGGAGCAGCGGTATTCTGCTCTGTACTCATTACCCAGTGACAGTTGATTGTTGAGAGTGCCAGATGGATAACTCATCAATATCAATATTCTAGTAGTGGACATTCCCTTTAAAAATACAACATATACAACCTCATACACAAATACAACCTCATACAGCCACAGAAATATACTATAAGGGTTTAATATATAATAAGAAGATAAAGTATACATGCATATGCAATGAACATTTATATAACATTCCGTGTTGTCACTAAAGATTGCAAAGAAAAAAAAAACAGCAGATACACAGCAGGAACATTCCAGGCAACAAACAGAAAGTTTCATCTTCAATGGGTGACAGCAGAGTGCTGCCCAATGTTCCCAGTGCTCTATGTGAAAGATGCAGATCCAATACAAATAACTTCATTTTGCAACCGGACAGTAACAAGTGAGAGCGACATAACAGGTCATTTAAATAATAAAGGGCGCTGCACAGGAGCAGAGTTCTACTATGTTGTTGTTTTCAGGCCATCTGTACCTGAGTGTCGTGCACTGTATATAACATTGTATGTAGTGTCATTCAACACCCTGCACTATGATACTTACCCAGATTTTACACATAGTAAGTAGCTTCAAGTTGCTCCACTTCCTGCGGTACACACACAGGACGCAAGCCATAGAAAACAAAATACTAGGGAACCCATAGTCCTCTCCACTAGACACAGGGTTGAGCCTGTACTTACATTTTAACTATATAGGAGACATTGGAGTGGATCATAATTTGCCTCTCCGTCAACTGCACAATATAGGGGTTGTCCAGGTTTATCAGAAAAGTCTGCAGTCACGCTATGTGACTGTAGACTTGTGAATCCTAACAGCTCTCACATTGCATGTTGTGAGGATTCTCAGACGGTGAGACCAAGTAGTCATTTGACCGCAAGTATGTGATATGCATACTCCTAGGCTCTTTCCGACAAGAAGCAAGTGGCCTCGAAAAAATTCAGTTGCATTGATTCAGGCTGCGCATGTTTAGTTGGAATGTGGCCAGGAGTATGCATATCGCATACTTTTGGTTATATGACTGCCTGTTCTCCCCACTGGCACGGGAGAACCCTCACAGCTCGCAATGCGAGAGTTGATACGATTCACAAGTTTTTAGCCACATAGAGTAACTGCAGACTTTCATGAAAAACTTGGACAACCATTTGAATATTTTTGCTCACCAGCTGAAGCAGGACATGAATGCCTAGTACTGTGGATATAAAAAGTCTACACAACCATGTTAAAATGCCAGTTTTTTGTCATGTAAAAAAGATAATACCAAGTAGAATCATTTCAGAACTTTTTTACATGGTCATGATTAAGAACCCTACATATTTCTAGGTCCGAAATGCGTAGGATTGAGTGGAGATTATGTTACGCTCACACCCGGACTGACTGGCGTGAGCGTGGTTAGTGGTCCCACTGGGCCACGAACCGAGGAGTGCCTGGAGGGGTGTGACTAGGGGCCTCGCCAGATCTGGCCACGAACACACGGCGGATTAATCGATTCCGTGGTCCGAGGAGGGATGTGGGAGGTGGCCCAGGTGCTACTCCAGGTCAGACCTCGGTCACAGCTGTTGACCCACATCGGGGAATGCAGGAACAGGCAGGTTTGGCTGGTATGCAGACAGGTGGGTACTGGCAGGCATGCAGGCAGGTGGGTACCGGCAGGCACGGCTGGTATGCAGACAGGTGGGTACTGGCATGTAGGAAAACAGGCTGGATAGGGACCAGTACAGACTGGGATACAGGAACAGAGCCTCAGGTGCGGTGGACAAGCAGAGCAGAGCAGAGCCGCAAGCGTGGAGGACAAGCAGAGCAGAACCGCAGGCGCGGAGGACAAGCGGAGCAGAGCAGAACCGCAGGCGCGGAGGACAAGCGGAGCAGAGCAGAGCAGAACCGCAGACGCGTAGGACAAGCGGAGCAGAGCAGAGCAGAACCGCAGATGCGGAGGACAAGCGGAGCAGAGAAGAGTGGAACCGCAGGAAAGGAGGACAATCGGAACAGAGCGGAACCGCAGGCACAGAGGACAAGCGGAGCAGAGCAGAGCGGAACCGCAGGTGTGGAGGACAAGCAGAGCAGAGCGGAACCGCAGGCGCGGAGGACAAGCAGAGCAGAGCAGAGAGGAACTGCAGGTGCGGAGGACAAGCGGAGCAAAGCAGAGTTAAGCTGCAGGTGCAGAGGGCAAGCGGAGCAGAGCAGAGCCGCAGGTGCAGGCAGACAGGACAGGGCTCTGTTCACATGGAACAGACTGGGAAACACAGGAAGATAGCTAGAACACAGGAGGTAGAAATGCAGGAAGGGAAACGGGACAAGCAGAACCAGATACACACAAGGTACTTGCAATGAAGTAGCGAGTGGACACAAACGCACAAACAGAAGTACAGAGACAACGAGTTGGAGTTAGGTACTGGTTCAGACACTGCAGGAAAAGGGAAGGATCGGACATAGAGACAAACAGGTAACGGACTAGGACACAGTTCAGACAGGAACTGACACTGGAACAAGATATAGGAACGAGCCTGGGTACTCAGCCCCCAGGGTGGCAGGAATAGACTAGAAGTCACAGATACAGGTAACGGGCCAGGGTACTCAGGCCCCAGGGTGGCGGAAACAGACAAGATACAGGACAGGACCTGGCAACTCAGTTGCACATAACACACTGAAAAGAAGTGTTGCTCAGGCCCCTCCCACTGGGTGGGGGAGGTTTAAGTATCCAGTGACTCACAGCAATAGGCTGGGGATGCATTAGGTCTGCGCACACTGTAGCTTTAAGAATCAGGAAGTAACAGCGCCGCCGCCCTAAGCCAGCAGACAAGAGACATGCACACAGCAAGCAGAGGATGTTTTCTTCGTAAGAAAAGGATTCCATCTTGCCAACCTACCCCGCAGGTCAGACATGTGAAGAATACTTGAGATTGTCTTCACATGCAGTACACAACCAGTACTTGCCAGAAATTCCTGGAGCTCCTATAATGTTGCTGTAGCTTCACAGACCAATTTTCTTTTCTTTTTTCATCATTTTGTTATGGCGGTCCAGTTCTAGGCAAAGTAAGTATTGTGCCAATTTTAAGTCTCTTCTTGATGACCGCCTGCACAGTGTTCCATGATATACAGGTGCATCTTACTAAATTAGAATATCATCAAAAAGTTAATTTATTTCAGTTCTTCAATACAAAAAGTGAAACTCATATATAATATAGAGTCATTACAAACAGAGTGATCTATGTCAAGTGTTTATTTCTGTTAATGTTGATGATTATGGATTACAGCCAATGAAAACACAAAAGTCATTAACTCAGTAAATTAGAATAATTAACAAAAAACACCTGCAATGGCTTCCTAAGCATTTAAAAAGGTCCCTTAGTCTGTTTCAGTAGGCTCCACAATCATGGTGAAGACTGCTGACTTGACAGACATCCAGAAGGCAGTCATTGACACTAAGTAAATGTAAAGTAAATTTTGTATTTTTTTTGGAAATCAAGATCCCAGAGTCTGGAGGAAGAGTGGAGAGGCACACAATCCAAGCTGCTTGAGGTCTAGTGTGAAGTTTTCACAATCGGTGATGGTTTGAGGAGCTATGTCATCTGCTGGTGTAGGTCCACTGTGTTTTATCAAGACCAAAGTCAGCGCAGCCGTCTACCAGGAAATTTTAGAGCACTTCATGCTTCCCTCTGCTGACAAGCTTTTTGGAGATGGAAATTTAATTCCCCAGCAGGACTTGGCACCTGTCCACACTGCCAAAAGTACCAATACCTAGTTTAAAAACAACAGTATCACTGTGCTTGATTGGCCAGCAAACTCACCTGACTTTAACCCATGCAGAATCCATGGGGTATTGTCAAGAGGAAAATGAGAGACACCAAACCCAACAATGGAGACCAGCTGAAGGCTGCTATCAAAGCAACCTGGGCTTCCATAACACCTCAGCAGTGCCACAGGCTGATCGCCTCCATGCAACGCCGCATTGATGCAGTAATTGATGTAAAAGGAGCCCCGACCAAGTATTGAGTGCATTTACTGAACATACATTTCAGTAAGCCAACATTTTGGATTTTAAAAACATTTTTTAAGCTGTTGTTATAAAGTATTCTAATTTACTGAGATAATGACTTTTGGTGTTTTCATTGGCTGTAAGCCATAATCATCAACATTACCAGAAATAAACACTTGAAATAGATCACTCTGTTTGTAATATCTCTATATAATATATGAGTTTCAGTTTTTGCATTGAAGAACTGAAATAAATTAACTTTTTGATGATATTCTAATTTAGTGAGACGCACCTGTATATCATGGAACACTGTGCAGGCGGTCATCAAGAAGAGACTTAAAATTGGCACAATACTTACATTACCTACTATTTATATCCACTGAATGTTGATCTCCTCCCTCCCTCGCTGTTCCAGCCTTACAGCTACAAAAAGCCAGAAGGTAAATGTGTATCTAATTCTGTGTGTGACTATCTATAATATAATCGGCCAAGCGTTCCTCTGTCTGAAGCCTCTGTAGACTGCGCATGCGCAACGCGACGCGCAGTCTGGCTCCAGACAGAAGAACGCATCGAGCTGTTACAGGTAAGAGGATTGTATGGCGCCGGAGATCGCGGTATGTGTAGACATTTAACGCATACCGCGATCTCCGGCGACATACTTACATACTTACCTGATCGGGAGGAGGGTTGCCCCGGCGCCTCTCTTCTGGCCGGAGACCAGGGGCGGAGTGAAGGCGTCGGAATCGGTGCATGCGCATAGCGCTATCTGACGCCATTTTACTGAAGACGCATTTACAGTGAGTCTTCAGCAAAATGGCTCCGGACAGCGCGGTGCTCCGGCGCCGCACTCCTCTCCCGGCCTCCAGCAGAAGAGGACACAGCAGCGCTGGAGCACAGGGAAGGTAGGTGAATATAAGTGTTTATTTTTTTTGCATGTGTGCAGACGATACCATGCATACCAGGATTAGGGGGATGAGGGATACCATGCATACCAGGATTGGTGGGTGAGGGGACCATGCATACCAGGATTGGGGGATGAGGGGTACCATGCATACCAGGATTGGGGGATGAGGGGTACTAAGCATACCAGGATTGGTGGGTGAGGTGACCATGCATACCAGGATTGGTGGGTGAGGGGACCATGCATACCAGGATTGGGGGATGAGGGGACCATGCATACCAGGATTGGAGGTGAGGGGACCATGCATACCAGGATTGAGGGATGAGGCGGCCACGTATACCAGGATTGGGGGATGAGGGGGCCACACATACCAGGATTGTGGGATGAGGGGTACCATACATACCAGGATTGGGGGATGAGGGGTACCATGCATACCAGGATTGGGGGATGAGGGGTACCATCCATACCAGGATTGGGGGATGAGGGGTACCATGCATACCAGGATTGGGGGATGAGGAGTGACATGCATACCAGGATTGGAGATGAGGGGTGCCATGCATACCAGGATTGAGGGGTGAGGGGTACCCTGCATACCAGGATTGAGGGGTGAGGGGTACCATGCATACCAGGATTGAGGGGTGAGGGGTACCATGCATACCAGGATTGGGGGATGAGGGGTACCATGCATATCAGGATTGGGGGATGAGGGGTACCATGCATACCAGGATAGGGATGAGGCGTGCCATGCATACCAGGATAGGGATGAGGGGTGCCATGCATACCAGGATTAGTGGTGAGAGGTGCTATGCATACCAGGATTGGAGGTGAAGGGTGCCATGCATACGAGGATAGGGATGAGGCGTGCCATGCATACCAGGATAGGAATGAGGGATGCCATGCATACCAGGATTGGGCGTAAGGGGTGCCATGCGTACCAGGATTGAGGGTGAGGGGTGCCATGCGTACCAGGATTGAGGGTGAGAGGTGCCATGCATACCAGAATAGGGATGAGGCATGCCATGCATACCAGGATAGGGATGAGGCGTACCATGCAGACCAGGATAGGGATGAGGGCAGCACATAACAAGATGGGGGAACAGGATTGGGGAGCACAAATACCAGGATAGGAGACCATATACCAACAAAAATGCTTGCCACCCGGGCGTAGAACGGGCTCAATAGCTAGTCTATAATATAACGAGAGATGCGTCTCTCCGTCTGAAGCCTTTATAGACTGCACAAGCGCGACGCGCAGTCTGGCTCCAGACAGAAGAACGCATGGAGCCGTTACAGGTAAGAGGAGTGTATGGCGCCGGAGATCGTGGTATGCGAAGACACTGAACGCATACCGCGATCTCAGGTGCCATACTTACATACTTACCTGAAAGGGAGGAGCGTTGCCTCTCTTCGCCAGAGACCGGGGCGGGAGTGAAGAGTCGGATCGGCGCATGTGCTATCCGGCGCCATTTTACTGAAGACACATTTTCAGTGTGTCTTCAGCAAAATGGTGCCGGACAGCGCGGTATGGGCACTCGCATACTCCGGCGCCGCACTCCTCCCCCGGCTTCCGGCAGAACAGGATACCGAAGCAACTGAAAACCACCAACAAAATCCCCTTTGTTGAGCTGACTGGTATATATGTAGCTTACCACGGGCCTGGGTGGTCTGGAGTTGGGACCCGGTCCTATTTGTCTACCCTTTTATATGCATTACTTCAACTTTGATATACAGTAAGGTTTTTAATATAGGCAGTATAGGTACCGTCCCAATTTAGGGTCACCTTGCCGCTGGTGGGACGGCTTGTATACTTTTTTTTGATCAAAAATAGTTCACTAAGTACCCTATATTTATTATGCAACTTTGCTTTACATTTATATATAATGATGGTAGGGTATGAGATATATTTTTGTCTTTTGTCTTTTGTAGGTTTTGTTTCTTTTTGCTAGTGTGAACATGCTCCTATTTCTTGCATGTCTACCATCTTAGACCTCAGTTCACATTGCTTGGTTTTTTGTCTTGTTTGCATTCTGTGCAATTTAAGGGTGTGGCATCCCCTTTGTTGAGCTGACTGGTATATATGTAGCTTACCACGGGCCTGGGTGGTCTGGAGTTGGGACCGGTCCTATTTGTCTACCCTTTTATATGCATTACTTCAACTTTGATATACAGTAAGGTTTTTAATATAGGCAGTATAGGTACCGTCCCAATTTAGGGTCACCTTGCCGCTGGTGGGACGGCTTGTATACTTTTTTTGATCAAAAATAGTTCACTAAGTACCCTATATTTATTATGCAACTTTGCTTTACATTTATATATAATGATGGTAGGGTATGAGATATATTTTTGTCTTTTGTAGGTTTTGTTTCTTTTTGCTAGTGTGAACATGCTCCTATTTCTTGCATGTCTACCATCTTAGACCTCAATTCACATTGCTTGGTTTTTTGTCTTGTTTGCATTCTGTGCAATTTAAGGGTGTGGCATCCCCTTTGTTGAGCTGACTGGTATATATGTAGCTTACCACGGGCCTGGGTGGTCTGGAGTTGGGACCCGGTCCTATTTGTCTACCCTTTTATATGCATTACTTCAACTTTGATATACAGTAAGGTTTTTAATATAGGCAGTATAGGTACCGTCCCAATTTAGGGTCACCTTGCCGCTGGTGGGACGGCTTGTATACTTTTTTTGATCAAAAATAGTTCACTAAGTACCCTATATTTATTATGCAACTTTGCTTTACATTTATATATAATGATGGTAGGGTATGAGATATATTTTTGTCTTTTGTAGGTTTTGTTTCTTTTTGCTAGTGTGAACATGCTCCTATTTCTTGCATGTCTACCATCTTAGACCTCAGTTCACATTGCTTGGTTTTTTGTCTTGTTTGCATTCTGTGCAATTTAAGGGTGTGGCATCCCCTTTGTTGAGCTGACTGGTATATATGTAGCTTACCACGGGCCTGGGTGGTCTGGAGTTGGGACCCGGTCCTATTTGTCTACCCTTTTATATGCATTACATCAACTTTGATATACAGTAAGGTTTTTAATATAGGCAGTATAGGTACCGTCCCAATTTAGGGTCACCTTGCCGCTGGTGGGACGGCTTGTATACTTTTTTTGATCAAAAATAGTTCACTAAGTACCCTATATTTATTATGCAACTTTGCTTTACATTTATATATAATGATGGTAGGGTATGAGATATATTTTTGTCTTTTGTCTTTTGTAGGTTTTGTTTCTTTTTGCTAGTGTGAACATGCTCCTATTTCTTGCATGTCTACCATCTTAGACCTCAGTTCACATTGCTTGGTGAAAACCACCGTAGTGAAGGCCTGGCAGAGCATCAAAAAGGAGGAAACACAGCGTCTGGTGATGTCCATGAGTTCAAGACTTCAGGCAGTCATTGCCAACAAAGGGTTTTCAACCAAGTACTAGAAATGAACATTTTATTAACAATTATTTAATCTGTCCAATTACTTTTGGTCCCTTTAAAAACAGGGTGGCACATGTTAAGGAGCTGAAACTCCTAAGCCCTTCATCCAATTTTAATGTGGATACCCTCAAATGAAAGCTGAAAGTCTGAACTTCAACAGCATCTGAATTGTTTTGTTTAAAATTCATTGTGGTAATGTCTAGAACCAAAATTAGAAAAATGTTGTCTCTGTCCAAATATATATGGACCTAACTGTATATTTTAGCTTGGTGTGGTAGAGATTTATGTGATGAACGACATGATGAGATAAGTCTGCAGTTTTCACAGATCATTTTTCTAGAAGATTCTTTGTTTTTTCCATTTTTTTATGACACATGGAGTTAAAATTCAGACACACAGACTAAAAACAGATACAAAAGGTACAAGCATATTTACTGTATATAAAGTTTTAGTTTTTCAAAGTTGTACCAGTATATGACAGCCATTACAGATCATCTCAAGGATATGGGTCTACACAAAGAAGCTCATTGAGTCCCAGTCTATTTTTTTGAATTTTCTCAACACAATTACATTTATAAAAGTAAAAAGCTTTCTCTCGTTAATCTGTTTTGCACCACCTTACCTTCCATATTGTGTCATAACTCCTGGTGGGTAGTAGGAGGTGTAGCAGCCTCCAGAATATTGCTCCTCACACCAGTTCTTCTCCTCATAATGTACAGGCTATGAAAAAATGAAAATAGTAATTTAGTAGAAAGTAGGCATATAACAATCATAAATATACTGTAAACTAAAAAAAAGAATTATCATTAAAAATTATAATTGACATTTAGTTTATTTAATAAAAAATACCCAAATACCTTGAATATTCATGTTGTTCACCCTTCTGTATTTGAACATAGTAGATTATTTCTTCTTCCGCTCCAGTCTATGACTGAAATTTGGTGTCTCCCGGAGGAATAAAGTTAATTTTCTCCTAGTAGCTGTGCTGTCTGTAAGGCAGCGAACTGCACTGTAACGCTATCTGCAGGTTAATAGCATTTGGGGACATGACAGGTTCCTTTTAATAATCATGAGCTGTATTATTCAGTGCTCCTTTTTATGATCTTTACAAGGGGGCGTGACTCCCATGATTCTTTGGGGGCATGTCTTTAGGCTGCTCTGAATTATTACACTGTGAGCACCGCCCCCTTAGTAAAAAAAAAAACATACAAATTAGCATTAAATAAAACGAGACATATGTCTGGAACTATATGGCACATTTAAAGAAAATGGGGATACTCAAAGGTGCAGTAGGAATAAAAAAAAGAGCAAACATTGGGCCACTTATGACTTTGTGACATGTCCTCTTTAAAGGGGCTGACGCATGAGGACAACGGCTGTTAAGATGTGCTATCACCACAAAAGGGCATCATGGGGGATTGGGGTCACACAGTCTGAAACCACTTTTATTGTGTGCAGAATTTAACTGTCCATGAATTATGGTTGTTAGCTTATTCATTAGAATGATTGTCATGTGTTAATAAAATCTGCTGAGGTAGCACAGCTCCTCAAATCTGGAAGCAATTGTCTCTGATGTGACATCCACTTTAGTTAAACATAATTGCTAGAAGTCAGCAAGTCTAGCTTCTCTAACCCTCAGAGTTCAACTGTTATCACTAAGGAAGCCCATCCATACATTTACACTGAGGTGGCACCATTAATTCCATATTCTTTTATTCAGAAAAGTGTTTAGTGATATTTAAATTTTACTACCTGAAAGTAAGGTGCTCTTTTAAATGTCAACACTGTAACCCCTTCATGACCGGAGCATTTTCCGTTTTTGAGTTTTCGTTTTTTGCTCCCCTTCTTCCCAGAGCCATAGCCTTTTTATTTTTCGGTCAATATGGCCATGTGAGGGCTTATTTTTTGCGGGACGAGTTGTACTTTTAAACGCCATTACTAGTTTTACCATATCGTGTACTGGAAAACGGGAAAACAATTCCAAGTGTGGTGAAATTGAAAAAAAAATGCAATTCCACAGTTGTTTTTTTTTTTTTTTTCTTTCCATGTTCACTGAATGCTAAAACTGACCTGCCATTATTATTCTCCAGGTCATTACTAGTTCATAGACACCAAACATGTATAGGTTATTTTTTATTCAGCTGGTGTAAAAAAATTCCAAACTCTGCTTAAAAAAAAATGGCGCCATTTTCCGAGACCCGTAGCGTCTCCATTTTTTGGGATCTCGGGCCGGGTGAGGGCTTATTTTTTGTGCGCTGGGCTGACGTTTTTATTGATACCATTTTGGGGTAGATCCGATGTTTTGATCGCCCGTTATGGCATTTTATTGATTGCAAAGTTGCGGTGACCAAAAAAACGTAATTCTGGCGTTTACCGATCGGATTAATTGTTTTTTATATTGATAGATCAGGCTATTCTGAATGCGGCGATAACAAATATGTGTATGTAGGGTTTATTTTTATTATTTTATTTTGAATGGGGCAAAAGGGGGGTGATTTAAACTTTTATATTATTTTTAATTTTTTTCGATTTTTAAAAACATTTTATTTACACTTTTTGCTTGCTTCTATAGTCTCCATAGAAGACTAGAAGCAGCAACTGTCCGATCGCCTCTGCTACATAAAGGCGATGAGCAGATCACCTCTATGTAGTAGAAATGCTCCTGTGCTATGAGCACCGACCACTAGGTGGCGCTCATAGCAATCTTTACATGACAACCACTGCAGACCCAGGGTTGTCATGCTCACCCATCAGTGAACCGTGATCACATGACGTGGTCACCGATTGGCGGGGTAAGTGACGCGCTTCCAGTGCGGCGCTGTTAAATGCCGCTGTCAGAGATTGATAGCGGCACTTAACTAGTTAAAAGCCGTGCATGGATCGCGATTCCACCCACGGCTGTTGCGGGTGCATGTCAGCTGTAATAATCAGCTGACATGTGCCCGGTTCAGTGCGGGCTCAGCGCCGGAGCGCCTTCCGACGTGGTGCGGTACTATTACTGACCACGTCAGAGAAGGGTGAACCTGTGAGGTAATACATGCTGCCCAATCCACGAGAAGCATCTATCAGGTACTGGCTGTATTATCTCAGCAAAGTATGTTTGACTCTGAAACGCTCGTAGTCTCTGAGCCACGCTGGAGGCTAGTCAGACAAACAGATCCTCAGCAGCTCCTCCCCACCCGCTGAACTGGATTGACAGGTCTTGGGCCATAGGTGCAAGTATAGGCAGAGCCCTGTCAATCCAGGGCAGGGAGAAGCCGCCGGGGACAAGCTTGTCCGACTAGTCTATAGGGCGGTCTCGGTCCTCGGCGGCTTTTAAAGAACGTCAAACATACTTCGCTGAGATGATACAGCCAGTGACCGATACATGCTGCCCACGGATTTGGCAGAATGTATCAGGTTCACTTTAATCTCTTTATCATGATCAACAATTCATTCCTGAACAATGTCCGCAGTGTGGCAGGGCGTATTATCTTGTACACTGAGGGCACTGTTATTAGAGAATATTATTGCCATGAATGGGGTGAATTTGGCCTACAATTTATGTGGTATGTGACAAAGTAACAAACATGTGAATGTAAGAACAGAATTAGGTGGTGTCTTAGCAATCTTTTTGATACAGCCACAACATTGTGAAATGAATATACCTTTTAAACGGAAGTTCTGATCAGAAAATGACCTATAGTCTAAATCAAGTTATGTGCTAAATTACTATTTTTTTTAATTTCGGCATTGTTGTTTTCATATCACATACTTTATTAAGAAAAAAAAAATCCTAATGGCCACTGGGCTTTTTTATACCCATATTTCATGTCCTTTCATGAAAAGTATGCAGAAGTTTTGTTAATATCACAGGCAGGATTATAATGACAGGTAACACCTCTACACATTACAGATAACACAATCACAATAGGTAATGTCACAGCTGTCTCTGCTCTCTTCTTCCTTCACAATAACTTTAATGCTAACTCCTTTAATGCTTGAATGCAAAAGAAACGGTAGAAATCAGACTATTTTGGCTATGCATTTGTGTTGTTTCCTAAAACAATAGCATATTAGAGTCTAAAAAAGTTTTAGTGACCGATGTGAAAATTGCAAAATTCCTATTTTTTTATGTTTAATACAGATTGTGATATGGAAAAAAAAACACTGCCAATGACCTGTACTGCTACTGCAATGACCTATACAAATCAGAAGAACTATACTACATTTCTAATTGGAGGTATTTGCTAATAGTATTATTATTACATCTACTACATATTGGAATAGGAACTTGGGAGATGAGAGCACACCTTTAAGTTATGTTTTAAGTTTTAGAACTTTTGTTAGGATTTTTCTTTTTTGGCAGCTGAATGAGAGATTTGTTAAATGCTATTATTAAGAAAAAGATTGTTAAAATTAATAAAAGTTTAATAAAACACTAAGACTCATTATGCATAAAACATAAACTATCCAGAGATTCAGCCTATCAAGAAATCAAACATGTACTTTGAAAAAGAATCTCAACAGAAATATTAAACAACTATATTGTAGTAAGTAAAGATAACTTACATGTAATGCTTTTTCAGTGCCTATTACTTTGGCATAGTACTCAGAAATTCTTTTCTTTCTATGTATAGGAAAACAAATACATCAAAACATATTTAAAACTAAGAATATTTAAGAAAATGTTGCGACTTTTGCCCTAAAATTTTGCAACTTTTGGTGTTCTCACACCATTTTTGCCCAGCTCTGACAAAGTGGGAGAGCTGAGCAGGAAGGAGGCGTGATGACCGCTGCTACACCACAAATGTTTCTCCTGGACTGGAGTAGGATTTGTGGCGAGGCACACACAGAGGAGCATACCACTCATCCGATGCTTCTGATGAGGGTCTGACTCCAGCACACTTTTTTATCAAGGCCAGTGTGAACAACGCCAGACTTGATAAATCAGGGCCAAAATCTTTTAAAATGCCTTTCAATTTTTAAACCATTTAAGTGAAGAATTTACCATGGTTTGTAATAAAACTTCCCTATTTCACTTGCATATAAAATAGATTTATAAAAAAAATAAGCAAAAATACATTCATATTCTCACATAAACTGATGTACTAGTTCTTCTTTTGAAAATATAATAGGCAAACAAATCTGGAATGATAAATCTTGCGTTTGCGTTTTTTACTTTAATCATTATTTTCCATAGTTTAAAGTTTTTTTTAAAAAGGGGGCGACTCATCTGAGAGCAGGATAAGGTACGGTCAGAGACCCTGATTCCAGCTATGTATTACTTACTGGGCTGCTTTCTGCAGGTTTTGATAAAATCACTGCTTGACCTTCTGCTGATCTACCAGTTCCCTGAATACTGAAATCTGTATAACCTGCCCACATCACTAATTGGCAGCTTTCTGTGTATGCTGTGCATGGGCAGAAATCTGACAATCAGCAGTGCAGAACAGAGATAGACAGAGCTCATGCATATCAAGGACTAAATTGCTTCAGGTTTACTAGTCCTCTCAAAATCTCCTGCTGAAGCAGCCCAGTAACTTACAAACCCCCGAAATTAGGGTCTCTGGCCCTACATCATGCTGAAATCTGATGATGTAGGAAAAACCTGATGACAGTGTCTATTTAAAGTTGGCTCAATAGCTACAAAAACAAAGTTACTAAGGGCGTTAACGGAATATGTCATCAGTTTTTGCTATGAAATTTGAAGCAGCATAATGTAGGGGCAAAAACCTTGATTCCGACATTGTGTCACTTACTAGGCTGTGTTTTGCTATTTCAATAAAAATCTGTGTTTTATTAGCAGGAGATTGTTACAACATGATTAGGTATTCTATGCCTCCTAGTCAACTGTTGTGTGCATCCTCACCTACAGAATAGATTAGCAGCTTTCTGTCAATGCACAGTGTACCCTGCCAATCACTGGTTTGGGTGGGGTTATACATAACCCAGCATTCTGCGCAATGCTAGGTCTGCTGCTGAGAAATCAGTGATTGTATCAAAATGACACAATGCAGACCAGCAAGTGACACATCTCTGTAATCAGGCTCTCTGTCCCTACATTATAAAAAAGAAGAAGCATGGACAGCACCTACAAAAATCATACATTTGATCTAATGCCTCTCGGCAAAAATATATATAACTGAACATGAGGTTCTTAGTTTAACATTCTGATCAGACTGTATGAAGCCCACTGCCACGTCACGGCAAACCTCGTGGTGGGTCCTAACATCAAATGTATGATTTTTGGAGGTGCGGTCCATGCTTCTTTTTTTTGCATTGCGTATTCTTTCCCCTTTCTTGGACCAGCACTCCTCCCATTTGGCACAGGCGATTTTAATTAGCAGGAGACTGCAAAGAGGGTATAGCCTGTTTTTGCTCTCACTTGAGAGCTTGAGGAAGGTGAGTCACAATGATCCTTTCTTGTGGTGTTGGTGCAGTGTGTCGGCCATTGTTGCTGTGGTTTTGTGCTTATGGGGCGGCGTGGCCTGGAGTCATGGGGACTCGGTCTTGCAGCATGGGTGCTATGATGCACCAGGCCGCCCGCCCTGCTGGTGCGTTGTCGCTGCGGCGATGGTTGGCGCACGGCTCCGCTCCCGTTCAGGTAGGAAATATTAGGACCCACTATGAGGTTTGCCGTGACGTGGCAGTGGGCTTCATACAGTCTGATCAGAATGTTAAACTAAGAACCTCATCTTCAGTTATATATATTTTTGCCAAGAGGCATTAGATCAAATGTATGATTTTTGGAGGTGCGGTCCATGCTTCTTTTTTTTGCGTCCCTACATTATGTTGCTGTCAGATTTCATAGTAAAAACCTGCTGACAGATTCCCTTTTAACACAACAGAAAAGTATCAGTTTTACTTGTGAATCATGTGAATACAAGTTTTGATACCCCTTTTTATAAATTGAGCAAAATATTTTTATTCTTCAAGAAATGTGGATGTGCAAATTTCTTCACTACATTAAAGTGTACTCATAGTTCTGGGTATGCTGAGTAAAGCGTTCCCATTCCCTCTTGCCTGCAGGGATAGTGGCCTGCCTGTCACTGGTGAGGGGAGCAGAGTTGATGGTGAAATTGCTCCTCTAATGTTCAATTTTACACAATTGACTGTGACAAGGAAGTCACAAAAAATTGTAAGCATTTTGATTTTGCTTGACGCCATCAACTGCACCTTGTGGGTCACAACGCAACCCGATGGTCTAACATTAGGCAGGTAGCAGTCACATAGAGCATGATCTTTAGCTGTGTGATGCCTGTCATAGTGTAAAGCAGGGGTCTGAAACACGCCCCTTCAGGCTGCTTCATGCGGCCCACAGGCACCATAGACCCCGATCGTGGCCCGGTCCAGGAGCTGCCGGCAGCTGCACTTCAGTTCAGTGTATTGCCGCGCAGAGACCGGCTCTCTGCACAGCAATACCAGTGCCAGCCGCCGGCCTATCAGAGGCCAGCAGCTGACATCTGCGTCCCAGCGCAGCAGCGTATGACATCACTGACACACGCAGATGTCAGCTGCTGGCCTCTGATAGGCCGGCGGCTGCCATTGGTATTGCTGGGCAGAGAGCTGGTCTCTGCACGGCAATACACTGAACTGAAGCGCAGCTGCCGGCAGCTCCTGGACCGGGCCGCGATCGGGGTCTATGGTGCCTGCGGGCCACAGGTGCAGAAAGGACGCCGAAGGAATGGAGGACAGGTGAGAAGAATGTTTTTTTTTTTTCTCTTGTATGTGTAGAACGGCACAAGGGACAGTCCTCCAAGATGGGGACCAGTCCTCCAAGATGGGGATCAGGCTGGGACCAGTCCTCCAAGATGGGGACCAGGCTGGGACCAGTCCTCCAAGATGGGGACCAGGCTGGGACCAGTCCTCCAAGATGGGGACCAGGCTGGGACCAGTCCTCCAAGATGGGGACCAGGCTGGGACCAGTCCTCCAAGATGGGGACCAGGCTGGGGACAGTCCTCCAAGATGGGGACCAGGCTGGGGACATTTCTAGAAGATGGGGACATATCTACAATATGGAGACCGGTATGTGACATTACGACAATATGGGGCCCAGTATGGAATATTACGACAAGATGGGGGAAATATACTGATTGAGAAGGGGTTGTCCGAGTAGTGGACAACCGCTTTATTTTAGTAAGGCAGTGAAGAGGAACACTAGAGTAATGCTAAAACTGTAGGATGCTATGGTATATTCTTATTTGCTATTTTGTTGCAGGTATTTCTGTAACTATTCAGGCTGTGTACTAATCCATGTACATGGTGCAAAAGCAGATCCAGCATCAAGATATTCTTGCCTTTCATGTTTATAAATGGTATTCTGTATACAGTGGGAATGTGTGGACCTGTTTGTAGACTTGTCACAGAGCTATTCTAATGTATTTACTTTATTTCGAAATGTAATTTTCCATATTCAGCCCAAAGCCAAATGAGGTTGTAGACACTAATATTTTTCTTGCATATAATTTATGGCCAGTCTTCAGAAGGTTGGCAAATTGGACATTTTTTGACTGACGACAGTGTTGCTAATGTAACAATACAATGATACAATTAATTACTTTTAATCTATGTCATTTATACTTTCATTAGCCAAACTGCCCCCCAAAAAGGGAGGATCCAAGCAGAGAGAAGGCCGGTGAAAAGAACTAAACCATTGCCTGATAATGGGGGAACTAAATTCGCTATGAAATCCCTGTCAACAGTCTATAGCCTACAATATATACAATGATAACTACACAACTATAAGGCTATGCTCACACACGTTGTGATTTGCTGCGTATTTTTATGCAAAGTTTCAGCTGCGTCTGGCAGTACCAGTAAAGTGTATGAGAAACCAGAATTCCCTGGTCACACATGTTGCTTTTTTTTGCTTTGTATTTTCTGCCTTGCTTGCGTTTTTTGGAAAATAGAACAAGTCACTTCTTTCAGCGTATTTGCAGCGTTTTTTCACCCATAGGAAGTAAAGGGTGATCAAAAAAGCACAGCAAAAACTGCAACAAAAAACGCACCAAAACCTGCATTTTTAACACAAGCTGTTTTCCTGCCACAGAAAAGTTAACAGATTTGCAGCAGAAAAAAAACTCAACATGTGTGAACATAGCCTAAAACAACACACAACAATCTATACATAAGAGTATATGACACAATTCATTCAGGCTACTCTCCCAAGAAGTTATCGTCATATAATATATTGACATCTCTCATCTTTAGGATTTCTTTGGGATGCAGGATTACCAACCATCTAGAAATTTCAGGACAGTCCATAAAAAAATGTAAGGCCGTGATTTCTTCGAAACTGAAAAAACGTATACACATTCTTTTGACTGTAATTATGATTTTACAGTTCACAGTGAATGCAGCTGATGTGTTCATATCAGAATTATGGGCTGTAGACATGTATCCTTATAATCATAATGATTTATTATGGTTTTCCAAAGTGTCTGTAAAAAATATTGTCCGTCCTTGATTTTTTCATAAGCTGTCCAGAAAAAAAATCTATTTGGAAACTCTGTTGGGATGTCTGATTTAAGGCACTAGCATATAATATTAGACCATCTTACTGATTTATTGATTTTATCCCATTAATGTAGGCTTACTCATTGAATATAATATTTTTGCCTTATTGACATTGAGTGTAGTCCTGCAGCTTTGTTCATTATCATAAAGAGGCCCTTACCTCTCCTCCTTAGTAAGATTTGTAAGGGCAGATGATCTTCTCGATAAAATAAAACTGAAATAAATAAAAATAAATAATTGATGGTACGTTTTAGGACATTGAGCAGCAGTTTACAGCTGCCAGAAATCAATAATAACTACTAATAAATACAGAACCCCAAAAGATACAACATTAAAGCTTAAAGGAAACCTGACATCTGATTCATGTTGTCCGATTCAGGGGTAGCATGAACGTTATACTCAGCAGCACAGTAGCACTGCAGAGAAATTATAGTTTGGAGAGCATGAAAGCCTTTAACTAGACCATGGTCCCTGGCCAGCTTCTCCCCATACCCATTTTCCCATACACATCCATACAGGTTTCACCCATGTGTGTACATAGTGAGAAACCGGTCAATGAACTGCAGCAGGCGTGGGAGAATCCAGCTTAACAGCAGGAAAAACGCATGCGGTTTTTACATGTGTTTTTCCCGCCGGAAGCGTTTGTCAAGCGTTTTTGCATGCATTTCTGCATGCGGGTTATCAAGCGCTTTCCAAGTGATTTTAGCATCACTTGGAAAAGTGCTTGACAACTTGTTAACACTATATAAATCCATGCAACCAGCATGGATTTATAGTAGTGTGACCAAGTTAGTTAAAAAAAAAAAAAGAATAACAATGCTAAAAAAAAAAAAAAAAAAAAAAGATTATACTTACCTTCCGATGTTTTCGCCGCTGCGTCCGGTGTCTTGGGTGGCTCGCGGTGGTGTGAAGGACCTGCAGTGACGTCATTGAGTCATGTGACAGGTCACATGACTCAATGACATCATGGCAGGTCCTTCACAACACCACGACCCATAGAGCAGACCAGACAGAGGGAAGAAAACACCGGGAGGACATCGGAAGGTACTGTAAGTATAATCTTTATTTTTTATTTTACATTTTTTTTTACAGTTTCTATGGTACCCAGGTCTGGAGGAGAGTCTCCTCTCCTCCAGACCTGGGTACCATCCGCACATTGAACCGTGTGATATCCGCTTGTGCACATGTAGTGATGCTGATGTCACGCGGTCCAATGCAAGTCAATGGCGGCGATTACGCGGCGTGTCCGCAAAATTAATGGACATGCTGCGGATTTTTGAGCCCAGCATAAATGCTGCGGAAAAATCCGCAGCATGGGCATTGACATTGCGGCTTGTCATTGGGGACCATGGGGGACGGATTACCAAGCGTTTCACAAGCGTTTACGCTGCGTAAATTCCGCAGCATAAACGTTTGGAAAATGCTTCGTGGGCACGCAGCCCATGTTGCAGATTTGATGCGTTTTTGCCATGCAGATTTGCTAGCAAAACCTGAAGCAATCCTGATGCTAGCGAAGTGAATGAGAAACCTGAAGTGTCGTGCACACGTTGCTTATTTGTGACTTGCAGATTTGGTACAGAAAATAATCCGCAGCATGTCAATTCTGTGCATTTTTGCCCTTCGCTTTTCACCATTGACTTCACTCAAATCAGTCAAAAACGCACCAAAAACAAGCATTTTTGCAGCTGCATATTTCACAATGCACAAATGATGCAGAAATTTCTGTATTCATTTACTCAGTGTGTGCACATAATATATAACTAGATACTAAAGTATCATTCTTATTTCTAATGATTTCACTTTATGATTGTGTAGTTCTTCATTTTATTTCTGAACCTGATTATGGGCCAGTCATTTTATCTGAGTTTCTCCATCACTCTGTTAACAGCAGTATAGAGATATGATTTATGTTATGGTGGTCATATATCTTTGATAGCTTTTGACTGAACCAGATAATCCGACCCCACACACACTCCAATCAGGTGAGCATGCATTTGTTCTCAATGGGGGGAAGGTAACACTTCACTGCCAAACTCATCTTCTGTAAGAGCAAAGAATCAACATGTCCAATGTTTCTCCCTCGACATCTACTCTAGAATGACGGTCAGAAGAACCCCATTAGTTAGGTGATTGTTCCCACTTAAATCTATGGGCTCAGACACAATTAATTTAATGCACATGGCTAGGTTTACAGCATAAGAAATAGGTGTTTAAAAATGACTCAATGACTTCTATAAGAAAGAGTTTTAGGCATGCTCTGAGACCAGGGTAGAGGCCACAATTCAGGGACAGAGAGGACATAAGCTTTGACCATCAACTCTTGGCAATGTTGTGATCTTGTGATGCCAGAATTGTTAATCTACATTGCATTCTTCCAATGATTATGATGGTTCATTACTTGGTACAACCATTATCAGCTGGTTGAAGGGGCTGGTGTGATTGAACGGGGGCTGAATCCCCTTCACTATTTACCAGGAATAGCTCCATACATTTAGAAGTGGCTACGCCTGCTCTTTCAGTACTGTACATCTCAGATCCATTCAAATGGGGACACAAAAAACAAAAAAGGGCTTGCACATCTTTAGTATTAAATTAATATGTAGATGCATAAATACGCAGTAGCCAATATACAGACAGATACACCCATTATGCGTCTTAATGAATACATGGATTCCATTGTGGCTATACATGTAAAAAAACATGATATACCTAGTTACAATTTTTTGATCAAAGAGTGTAAAAGCCATTCAACCAGAACAAGGTGACCTCAATATGGATGGTCCCTAACGCTAACGACTCACCTCTTCATGTGTCCAGACGTTCCTCAAATACAATGGGGAAGAGATAAGATCCAGGCTTGCTCATGATGCAACCTTTTTGGAAAATATGGGAGGATAAGGGTGCACAGCCTGGGAGGCGGCCACAACCCCAATTGAAGCTAGAAAAAACACAAATAAGGGCGTGTTTGTATACTGGTCATAGGGTATTTGTGCACCAGCATATTGCATTAAAAGTACTATTGGTGTGCTGCCCTTTTTTGTTTTTTTATAGTTTGGGGTGTGTGGCCTCTTCACAGGCTGTGCACCCTTATCCACCCATCTTTCCCAACAAGGTTTCAATACAAGCTAAGCCTTGTTCCGATCTCCTATCCATTCCACTTGAGGCCTGTTTGGGCACATGGAGAGTTGAGTCATTAGAGTTAGAGACCACCCATATTGAGGTACACCTTGGTGTGGTTGGATGGCTTTTACGATTTTAATCAATAAAATGTAACTAAGTCCTTAAGTGTTAACTGAGTAGCTATAGCAATAGTGGAATTCATGTATATATTAATCTCAGTGTGCTGACATAGTGCGCATGCATAGATGAAAGTATCCAGACACAGTCACAGCAAAATGCACGGAGTTGTGCCTGCTAAATACACTGTAGTAAAAGATAGGCCACCAATTGCAAAGTCTTCGAAAACATCTCTAGCCACCTTCCATATCAAGTTTTTATAGTTAACATGTTAAATTAATAAACTTTTCTTACCCCATGATTGCTGGGGATGAACCATCCGGCTTGGTATCATCTAATGCAACCTCAACTGGAGAGTTTTCATCTTCAATAAACATAGCTCCACAGTAATCTTCAGGAAAGCAAAGAGATGGTTATGTTCTTCTCAAAATAACTAATTTGTAGTTACCATAAAACTATTTCCATATTGTTTCTTGAGTCTTTGTCATAATTAACAGTTTGAAATGTGTAAGCACTAAGCATCCTAAAACAGAAGGGTTTATTCAGCCCAGTAATACGTGGGATTAGTGATAGAGGTAAAGGCTTGATACAGTTAGAAAGTCTATAGAGCAATTGTTGGCAAACAACATACATACAGTACAGTGGGGAAAATAAGCTCTGGAGACAGAATTATCTTCCAAGCAGCATCCTCCCCAGAGCCTGGAAGAGGTCATTTATATAAAGTGATAAAAAAGGACTTCTCAGCAACATGACATCTGATATGAGGCATACAGGTAGAAGTTTTTCAGGCAGTCTACAACCTGTATGTCCATATTAATAGTTTAGATAGGTCATATGTGGTGACAGATTCCCTGTAATAAAGTTACAGTTCAATTTACTACATAGCTTCCACCCAAATCACTACCTGACGAAAAAGACTTAACCATAACTTTCTTATTTTTCTGGCCATACAGTCATAGGCTAAGTGCCCACATAGTGTTTTTCAAGCGTATATGCTGCGGAATTTAAGCAGCGTAAACGCTTGTTAAACGCTAGGTAATCCGCACCCCATGGTCCCCAAGGGGATTCCGCAAGTTCTATGCCCATGCTGCGGATTTTTCCGCAGCGTTTATGCTGCGCTCAAAAATCCGCAGCATGTCCATTAATTTTGCGGAAGCGCGGCGTAATCGCCGCCATTGACTTGCACTGAGACGCATAGAAACCGAGACTGTACATTTATCCTGTGAATGATAAACCCCTTTCCCAACCACCGGAAATGAATTGATTAATAGGACTGTAATTACCATCATTTCACCAGACATAATCAGGTGGCCTGTGTCATCTCTCTGTCACCCATGCCACAACTCTCGGGCAGGGGGACAAGAACCCTAGGATGACCATAACACCAACCACTACAAAGCAGTCAGTACGTACAAATCATAATGGACAAACAAACAGTAAATCAATAATAGACACACTTTTGCATTGCTTATGGCAGCCTAGATATTCACATTAATAATTATCAATATATACTTTTTGAGCGCTATGGCTCCTATTGTACAAATTCGTATACAGTGAAATAATTATTAGTATAATAATTACAATATGTATTTACCTAGTTTTCTCCAAAATGCTTCTTTATAATACATCATAGTCTTTATTACGGATCCCACTGGAAGCCTCTGAATTAACTGATTTCTAATAGGTGGCAAATCAGGACTAAAATGAATCTTCATAGTTAAAACTGGTGGTATAGCACTTATAACATACTGTGCCTGAAAAATATAATCATTATATTGATCACTATTACTCATACTATTTTACTACAAGCAGACAGCAGCGCAATTATTATAGATTTGTGTCTATGCTGCATTTAGCTCACAGGTAACATGGTACTCGGAAACAAGCCTATCTGGACTAAAGCCCCCATACACATTAGATTAACGTCTGCCGAATCCCTGGTGTGTCCTTTTTAGACTGACACTCTTTGGAAAACAAAGAGTTGAGGTGTTAATTCTATTAGAAAGCAATAAGAAATAATCAATAGTGAAAATAAATCTATTTTATGAACTTTAAGACAAGTATCCAGAGAGGACAACCTGCACATGGTCCACAATTGGGTCAACTTTAGTAAGAGATTGAGTTATCTACTAATAGAAACCAGATCTTGTAAAGCACTAAACTAGAAAAAAACAATTTACTTACATGGTAGACTTCATGGTTTAAGGTTTCCACAATGACAGTTTCACCAGTCTGATCAAGCCTGACCACTGGTCTCTGTAATTTAACTTGATCCTTCAGAAGCTCCATTAGCTTCTCACTAACCTGACCAGCACCTCCAACAAACTTCCTCTCCTAATAAAAAATAGAAAATAACAGAAACAGAAGTTATTCTTGTTGCATATAATTTCTACTAATTTGAACTGTTTCACATAAAAAGTCATAAAAAAACAAACAAAAACATACTGCCCAGAATACTACAGTAACAAATCTTAATAGGTGTTTGATACATTACAAATATATCCCTGATTTTAGTGATGTGTCACTTACTAGGCTGTGTTTTGCTGATTCAATAAAATCAGTGATTTATCAGCAGTAGATTATCACTACAAGACAACTTTCCTCGGGCCTCCTAGTCCAACCTCACTCTCCACCTCAATCTACAGTGTACACAAAAAGCTGCCAATCAGTGGTGTAGGTGAAGTTACCCAGAGTTTAACATTTTTAACTCTGCTGGATCTACAACAGAGAAAATTGTGATTCTATCATAACCAGTAAAGTAAGTGATTAGCGAGCATACTCGTAAGTACTCGCCTGAGCATCTCAGTACTCGAGATGCTTGGAGCTCGCCGAGTACTTGCGAGATGCTCCAGCGGATGCTCGGGTCCCCTCCCTGCATGTTTGGCGCTCTTTAGAGCGCCAATCAACATGCAGAGAATGCCTGCCACTCACGGTAATGCCGCAGCCATGTTGGTTGTGGCATTACAGTGATTGGCTGGCCGCATAGATCATCAGGTCTATATCAGACCTGGCGCCGCTGTGCTTGTCCGTTTACTCCGCAATCAGGCAGTGTAGGGAGAGGTGCTGCTGAGCTAGGGAGAGATTTGGTTGTGTATTAGGTAGTGTAGGGAGAAAACAAGTACATTACACATATCCATCTCAACACACAGTCCTTCTGAGGACTAATCCATCTGCAGAGATATTAGACAGGCAGTGTATATAGGCAGGCAGGGATGGTATATAGCAGACTGCAGTGCATATAGCACATGAGGCTCCATTCCAGTTCTGCCTTCTGCTGCTGTTAAACATTTCTAGACAAAGGCCCAGGTCTCAGGGGCCAGAAATAATTTTTTTTGGACCTTAACCCTCATTATTTGCTTAAAAAGCAATCCAGAGAATACCATTTTTCGGCGCTTTTTGCTTGCTGGCACGGCAGAATACAGCCAGGTCCTTTCCATATTACAGCGCTAAAAATTCTGCTATTTAAAACTGTGGTTTATCCGTTAAACGGATCACATATAATTGCGCTGAAAATACTGCCATTTTTGGCCTCCATTCATATTTTTTTTCAGTGTGCCAGCAAAGTTTTTGGCACCGGTTTGCTGTTCAAAATAGTTACATACAGGCCAGGTATTTAAAACTGAGGTTTGTCCATCACACGGATAACATATACCTTCGCTCCAAATTCAGCCATTTGTAGTGAGCGTGGAAGATATTGTCCTCCATTTAAAATGGGCAAGGCGCGTGGCAAGGGACGGGGAACTGGAAGTGATGGTTATGGTGATGGTGCATGCAGAGGCTGAGGCCGTGGGCAAGCTGAAATTGTGTCACAACAAACACCCACATCTTCTCACCCGACCTCTCTGTCCCAATTCCTAGGGGACCGCAGCACACCACTATTGAACACATAGCAGTGTCAAAAGGTTGTTGGTTGGATAGCGGATAATGCTTCCAGTCACTTAGACACCACCACCACCACCACCCTGTCTTCCACACGGTCAAGTCTCAGTAGCCATGAGT
This sequence comes from Phyllobates terribilis, assembly GCF_046119375.1. NCBI lineage: Eukaryota > Metazoa > Chordata > Amphibia > Anura > Dendrobatidae > Phyllobates > Phyllobates terribilis. Next base: position 746,896,140 of record NW_027362762.1, read on the forward strand.
CTGGACTGCATATTCCTCACCCTGATCCGCCTTCCTCCCACCATGCCGTGTGCCCAGAGACAACTGATCCCACACTTGGACACTCTGAAGAGCTGTTCACTTTTCCATCTATAGATTCGGGCCTCTACGCCTTGGAGGTCCTGGCCTGCCCTGCCGCCAGCGTTTTATCAGAGCGGGTTTTTAGTGCCGCTGGTGGAATTATAACTAATAAGCGCATCCGCCTGTCAACTGAAAATGCTGACAGGCTGACTCTTATAAAAATGAACAAGGGCTGGATTGGGCCAGACTTCTCAACACCACCGAATGATAGCAGTGTAGTATAAACTCAAATTCAGTATCTTTTTTGGGAGGTGTATTCCCATGCACCTCTTCACACCCACACATGGGTATACGCTTCCTGATTTTGGCTATTTGCTCTTGTCCTCCTCCTTCTCCTTATCCTCCACCACCAGGGTGACCGTGGTCCGTGATGCAACACCCACATAATTTTTTTAAAGGGTGTTTATGATGCCCGTAAAAAAATTTTTTATACAGTATGTTCATGTATACCCCCCAGGGGTAAATGTTCGTCAGCCCATACACTTAGTGCATGGGCATTACAAGTATAGGAGACCCCCCTCCTTTCTAATGGAAACATTTTTTTATGAGGCCCTCCTCCACGTCTCTTCCAAGGGGCATTGGAGTGACTCCCAGTTTTTGGCAGCCCTAGCATTCACTGCATAGGCAAACACAATGGGAGACCAACTTCCTAATAATGGGAACATTGTTTCCAGGAGGCCCTCTGACCTCCACGTCTCTTCCAAGGGGCATTGGAGTGCCTCCAAATTTTTGGCAACCCTTGCATTCACTGCGTAGGCAAACACAATGGGAGACCCACTTCATAATAATGGGAACATTGTTTTCAGAAGGCCCTCTGACCTCCACGTCTCTTCCAAGGGGCATTGGAGTGCCTCCAAATTGTTGGCAACCCCTGCATTCACTGCATAGGCAAACACAATGGGAGACCCACTTCATAATAATGGGAACATTGTTTTCAGAAGGCCCTCTGACCTCCACGTCTCTTCCAAGGGGCATTGGAGTGCCTCCAAATTTTGGTCAACCCTTGCATTCACTGCATAGGCAAACACAATGAGAGACCCACTTCCTAATAATGGGAACATTGTTTTCAGGAGGCCCTCTGACCTCCACGTCTCTTCCAAGGGGCATTGGAGTGCCTCCAAATTTTTGGCAACCCTTGCATTCACTGCATAGGCAAACACAATGGGAGAAACACTTCCTAATAATGAGAACATTGTTTTCAGGAGGCCCTCCTCTAAGTCTCTTCAAAGGGGTATTGGGGTGCGTCCAAATTTTGGGCAGCCCTGTCACTCACTGCATACGCAATAACAGTATAGGAAACCCACTCTTTAGTAATGGGAACAATAAAACATAGCCGGCTGATGGCTCTCTAAGAATAGTGAGGGCTAACTGCTGGCCCTTTAAGAATAGTAAAGGCAGCCTGATGGCCCTATAAAAATAGGCTTTGTGACTTTCAGAGTCCCTCCTTCATAAATGAAAAACGATGTGTCTGATGATGTGTCACACACCACATGGCCAGATAAGGTTGTAAAATGTTAAAATGTCTTTTCCTGGTGAATGCATTTGTCACGGTTGAAAGAAATGCAAAAGTGCAAAAACACATCAAAAACGCTAAGTGTGAACATAGCCCAAGGTGTGGAGGAGTATTTTTGGTATTGGTTATTTATTTTGCCTTATATACAAGTCAATACCCTGGAAAGGATGTTCCTTAACATATTTCCCAGGAAAATCCATTTTGGTTTTGTTTTTGTATGTTTTATTGTGAGTCCGTAAAAGTGGCGTAATACTTCTGACAACATTGTTGACAGCAGTGACCTGGGAGTCAGAAATGATTCCAGGGGTCTTTCCCATGCTGTTCCCATGTAATTTGAGCACTGTTCCCATCGATTTGGGCAATTTTTAAGCCCTCTGCAGAACGCCGGGGGGAGCAGCCTGAAAAATGCTCAAGTTTCCCATAGACTTACATTGGGTCGAGCACCCAAGTATTCCAATGTGCTCGACCCGAGCATCAAGCACCCGAGCATTTTAGTGCTCTCCCATCACTATAAGTGATACATCGCTGGAATAGGGATCTCTGTCTATGCTGCTGTCAGATTGCATGGCAAAAACCTGCTGACAGATCCCCTGTAAAAGGAATGTATCACATCATTCTGCAAAGAAAAATACAGTATATACTGAAGCTTCCAATTTATTTTTAAGCTTTTTTTGTTTTATGATCATAGATTTTTTTATTCAGTATTCATTGTATGGTAATAGGGGAAGCCATCTTGCCACGATTACAGTTCAGCAGTGTTGCCAATTTTATTTTTTAATCAAAAAATCATGGACAGCCAACATTTTTACGGATATATTGGAAAACTGTAATAAATTATTACCATTTTAAGTGATAGATGTTTATAGTTCATAACCCTGGTATATAGACATTAGCTGCATTCACTGTGAAATGTAACATGATAATAAAATGACAATAATTACAATTATAATAATCTGTATAAGTATCTCCAGCTTCAAAGAAATCATGGAAATACTGTATCCAATTTTTATTGCACAGGGCGAAACAAGTGTCTTATTTTTGCTGACTGCCCAGTAATTTCTGGATGATTGGCAATCCTAAAGTCAGAAAATAATTGATTGACTTTGATGGGGAACTGTGCAGTTAGAGGCAGGAGGTTAGCTGTACAATCGCGATCCTTTGTTATCGGCCAAAAACTTTTATAACGGCTGGTATTTTTTTACTCAAATCTTGGATGTAATGATAATTAGATGATCGCTGAGAAGTGATCTCTGCAGAAAATGTCACTCTTTTGTGATCCTCAATGAACTGCAATATTCCAGATTTTTGTTTGTTAAATTAGCAAAATGTTTAAAAACACAACATGCTAAAGTTAACATAAAAACTTAATTTAGACAATAGGTTATGAAATTACCTTTAAAAGACAACCTACCAGCTTTCAAATACCAACAGTCGAAGCTTACTACATGTCTGGCATTATTTAATAACATGTTTCTTAACATTTTTGGATCGAAATATGGAATTCACATGGAGGGAGAAGCTCTGAATAATTTCCTTCATGGCACATTCCCTGTGAATGCAACATAGGACAGAAACACACTACTTTGAACCAGTGCCCTTTTTAGCAAAAACATTTTGTTTTCATCCAATTGAAGGGAATCAGTCAGTACGTGTGCCCCCTCCAAACCCGTTATATGCACATGTAGGTATTTTTATGTTGTCAATCCATTGACTGAATCTTGAAAAATCCACAACAGCGTGCCGGTGCAGTTTAGTGGTCACCTCCCTTCTGCACACTAACTTGCCTTCCTGAGGGCACAGGCTTTAGAGTTCTACTACCCAAGCAGAATGCTGAAGCCTGTGCCCCCAGAAGGGCAAGTTAAAGTGCAAAAGAATGAGACTGTTGCACTGTGCAAGATAATGATCTCCTGGCCAGTGCCTGAAGTTAGATATACATTGACTATCCATCAACAGATGGTGAGAGGCACCACGAATGTTAAAGGGAATCTGTCAGCAGGTTTTTGCTATGAAATGTGAGGGCTGCATGATGTAGCAGCTGAGACATAGACTTCAGGGATGTCTCACTTATTAGGCTGTGTGCTGCTGTTTCCAGACAATGAAAATGTTATCACCATGAGCTTATCACTGCCCAGACTAGCTCCCGCCTGTGAAGTGGTCCCACCATGCCTCGTCCTCTGTAAGAAGCTGACTGTCAACTATGACTCCTGCTCCACCACTGGGAAGGCGCCATTCTGGAGCAGGAGTCATAGTTATCAGGCAGTGAGTATTCAACATAATTCTCTGACTGCCATGCCATATTATCAAGGCTTTGATTATTGTGCATATTGTCAAAAGATCTACTCACTGGACTATATACTATGCCACTCCATTGGAGCATGATCACACTTTACATCATTGTAATGCCATAGGATTATACCTACACATTAATACCTAGTGTATGTCTCATCAGACATATCTTGCACTGGGCACTTTATATAATTATTTATGCATGATCTATTGATACATTAAGCACTAAGCACTTTATGAATTATTCATTAAATAATCATGCATTTTTATAATGGCTATCTAGTACATGTGATCTTGTTATAATTAGGATTATAGCTTCCCTCTTTATATTCCTTCTGTGGTGCCCTTTCTCTTGTCATTTTTTTCCTTTGTTTGTTACCCACGTTGTCACCTGTATCAATTGTTAAATAAAATAATTCTATATTTACTATATTTACTATTGAACTTTTGTTTCGAAGTTCTTTCCTTGGTTTTTCATATAACTGTCTTTGACTGTCCCTTCATTTTTTGTTCCTTCTTTGTATTTAATCGCTTCTAAACTAACAGAGTATATATATATATAAGTATATATATATATATATATATATATATATATACTTATATACAGTTATATGAAAAAGTTTGGGCACCCCTATTAATCTTAAGCTTAATGTTTTATAAAAATTGGTGTTTTTGCAACAGCTATTTCAGTTTGATATATGTAATAACTGTTGGACACAGTAATGTTTCTGCCTTGAAATGAGGTTTATTGTACTAACAGAAAATGTGCAATCTGCATTCAAACAAAATTTGACAGGTGCATAAGTATGGGCACCCTTATCATTTTCTTGTTTTAAATACTCCTACCTACTTTTTACTGACTTACTAAAGCACTTTTTTGGGTTTTGTAACCTCATTGAGCTTTGAACTTCATAGCCAGGTGTATGCAATCATGAGAAAAGCTACTTAGTGGCCACTTGCAAGTTGTTCTCCTGTTTGAATCTCCTCTGAAGAGTGGCATCATGGGCTCCTCAAAACAACTGTCAAATGATCTGAAAACAAAGATTATTCAACATAGTTGTTCAGGGGAAGGATACAAAAATCTGTCTCAGAGTTTTAACCTGTCAGTTTCCACAGTGAGGAACATAGTAAGGAAATGAAAGAACACAGGGACAGTTCTTGTTCAGGCCAGAAGTGGCAGGCCAAGAAAAATATCAGAAAGGCAGAGAAGAAGAATGGTGAGATCAGTCAAGGACAATACTCAGACCACCTCCAGAGAGCTGCAGCATCAACTTGCTGCAGATGGTGTCACTGTGCATCGGTCAACTATACAATGCACTTTGCACAAGGAGAAGCTGTATGGGAGAGTGATGCGAAAGAAGCCGTTTCTGCAAGCACGCCACAAACAGAGTCGACTGAGGTATGCAAAAGCACATTTGGAGAAGCCAATTTTTTTTTGGAAGAAGGTCCTGTGGACTGATGAAACCAAGATTCAGTTGTTTCGTCATACAAAAAGGCGTTATGTATGGTGGCAAAAAAACACCGAATTCCAAGAAAAACACTTGCTACCCACAGTAAAATTTGGTGGAGGTTCCATCATGCTTTGGGGCTGTGTGGCCAATGCCGGCATCGGGAATCTTGTTAAAGTTGAGGGACGCATGGATTCCACTCAGTATCAGCAGATTCTTGACAATAATGTTCAAGAATCAGTGACAAAGTTGAAGTTATGCAGGGGATGGATCTTTCAGCAAGACAATGATCCAAAACACCGCTCCAAATCTACTCAGGCATTCATGCAGAGGAACAATTACAATGTTCTGGAATGGCCATCTCAGTCCCCAGACCTGAATATCATTGAACATCTGTGGGATCATTTGAAGAGGGCTGTCCATGCTCGGCGACCATCAAACTTAACTGAACTGGAATTGTTTTGTAAAGAGGAATGGTCAAAAATACCTTCATCCAGGATCCAGGAAATCATTAAAAGCTACAGGAAGTGACTAGAGGCTGTTATTTTTGCAAAAGGAGGATCTACTAAATATTAATGTCACTTTTCTGGTGAGGTGCCCATACTTATGCACCTGTCAAATTTTGTTTGAATGCAGATTGCACATTTTCTGTTAGTACAATAAACCTCATTTCAAGGCAGAAACATTGCTGTGTCCAACAGTTATTACATATATCAAGCTGAAATAGCTGTGGCAAAAACACCAATTTTTATAAAACATTAAGCTTAATAGGGGTGCCCAAACTTTTTCAAATAACTGTATATATATATATATATATATATATATATATATATATATATATATATATATATATATATATATATATATATATATATATATATATATATGTGTGTGTGTGTACTTGAAGTATATATTCTTATAAATTTAGCCACATATTTGTCTCTTGCAATCATTTGTTTTCTCTGCTGTAGATGTAGCAGTGAACAAAATCTTGAGCCCTCTGTAACCCCGCCCACACCCCTGATTGGCAGCTTCCTGTGCACACTGTGGTTGGATTACACAGATTAGCTTGACTGCTCTGCACTTGAGGCCTAGTCAGGCATTGATAATTTCCTGCTGATAAAACACTGATTGTATTGAAACAGCATACAGCCAAGTAAGACACATCCCTGGAATCAAGCTCTCTTGCCCTATATTATGCTGCTCTCAAAATAAATAGCAAAAACCTGCTGACAGATTCTCTTTAAAGAAAATTGATGTGATAGCTAGCAAGGAGAGCAGAACTAAAAAAGAAGCTCTTGTTCAGGTAGACTGGACTAGTCCATCCCTGTAGCTCATAGTTGCTCTTTCATCTGAAAGGCAACATGCAATGCAGTGTTACTTTTATATAGCCAGACATGATTTCCCTGGCAATGAAGGGGGGAAAGAGTTTTAAAAGCCAGGTCCACTTAGAGATGAGTCCCATCTTCCATTTAAACTATGACATGGTTTCTCCTGACACTGCTATCATTCTACTTTATTTTTGCACAATGAAACATAAATTACCTGTCCTCCATTTTCCACTGAAAACATTCGTTGTGTTCCACCACAAAGTTTCACACACCAGAGGAACCATAGGAGAGAAACCTGCTGCGTTTCCGAAGTAACATTCACATTCACAAAAAGTTGAGCAAACCTTTTAGCTGCCCTGTTAAAATACATGGAAATCTGTTTAGTTTTACATATAAATCATTCTTTATCTGTAGATGTGAAGAATCTAATATCATTGTCCAGGCAAGAAACACAATAATATAAGGTGTGTTCAGTAATGTATCTACCTGAATATGAAAACAACATTTTCTGGGAAAATTTAATTTACTAATTTTCAATGACTTCAACACAATTAATCCACTTTGCCTCCAGTGATCGGATGCCCTCAGAATGGAAGGAGACTTCTTGCTGCTGCATGAACCCTATTACTGCCTCTTTGACTGTATTATCAACAGGAAATTGTTGTCCATGCAGAAATTTCTTCAGGTTCCAAAATAGAAAGTAATCACTGGGAGCCAGGTCTGGACTATAGGTTGGATGGTTAGGCTCCATTTCCTGATGTGAGACTTTTGACCTAGCGCATTGTCGTGAAGAAGCAACACACCTGCTGACAACTTCCCACAACGTTTCTCTATGATTACCTCACATAATGATTTCAATGCAGGAACATAGGTATCTACAGTAATTGTTGTCTTGTGTGGCATGATTCTGAGTAATAAAATGCCTTCTATAATCCAAAAAACTGTTGCCATGATCTTTCCAGCCAATTTCTCAACATAAAATTTCTTTGGAGTTGGTGACCCCTTATGCTTCCATTGCATGGTCTCTTGTTTGGTCTCAGGATCACGATGGTGGACCCATGTTTGATCACCAGTAATAATTCGAGAATATAAATCTCCTGGATTTTCTCTAACCATGTCTAAAATCTCTTGTCTAAATAGCTGGCGACATGTTTTTGCTCACACGTCAGCTTACGTGGCACCCACCAGGAACTGACCTTTGACATAATCAAAACATCAAAAATGATACTGGAAACTGTGACAACTGAAATGCTCAATTCATGAACTATAACACTGACTTTGACCTGAGGATCTTCAAAAATCATGAACTTCACCTTATGGCGCATTTCCTCTGAAAATGCTTTGACAGGTCGCCCTGAACAGGGGTCATCTTCAACTGATTCCTTATCCCACTTAAACTGCTTGGCCCAAAACTTTAATTAGAAGTTGGAAGGTGCATCATTACCATATACAGCAATCATCCTTTCATGTATTTCTTTAGACTTCACTCAAAATCCTTCATTTTCTTTGTAGAGCCGCACTGTACTGAACTTTCCATCCTGTCACTTCCAGTGCTTTCATTAAACTGAACTTCTACTGTGTATGTTAAATGTCCACACAAGCCTCAACATGCACAGAAAAGCTCAGCTCTCTCACACTGACAGAACACGCTTGGGTGGATAACTTATTGAACACTCTTCGTACATCTATAATAAAGTGTAAAATTGACCAATTATAGTAGGAGATTAGGAAGTCACAGGGATGTTAGGTGTAGATCAGGTTCATTTAAAAAAGTTTTCACACTGAAGACATTTATCATACACCAATGGGATATGTAATAAATGTCTAATGGGGGGATTGTCTGACCACTTATCAGACTTTCTGATCCGTATTTCTGGATCCCCTGAGCAGACTATAGTCTACTGCAGCAAATGTAAAACTCTGTTTGTCTCTTTGGGTGTACATACCTAGGCATATCAAAGTTTCCATAAAATATAACTTCTAATTGATCTCAAAGACAGCCCCAGCTGTAATAAATACAATTATTGAAAACTGACGGCAGATCCTAAATAATATACATTTTTCAAAAGTAACTATTTTCTTACAATACACAGAACACATAAATATTACTTTGTCCAACAAACTTTGTCTATAAACTCCTTCATTGTCATCTTGTCCCACTCGTTTGCATGTGGTGCTTTCCAAGGGGCGTCAACTGGAATCTGAATAAGAAAAGAAAAATCACATAAGTTAAAAAAACATTCCATTTAAAGGAGGGATGATAGTTATATTTCTGGATATTGTTAGCAACGGATTACTAATTGCTTGTTTTGCATGCGAATGCTACTGAACCCTGCAGTGCTTCTGTAGTAGCAGTACATATTAGGAACAGCACTTCCTAGTCTGGGAGATTTTTTAAATAGAGTTGCAAAACAAGCTTTATAGATTCACCAGATTTTATTACCAAATTGTCAGTAGCCCACTAGCATTAGCTGAAAAATAAAAACTTTTCTCAAAGCAATAATCTAAATTTTGATTTATCTGTATTTTTAATATGTATACTGTATATTTGCCAGTGACAGTACTCATAGACAATTCCAATGGAAAGAGGGTAATCTCATTTCATCTTAAACTTATTGCTACTAATATAATTTTGCCAACAAAGAGATCAAGTAAACCCTGCTGCTTACATATCTATATCCAAGGCACCAGATGTTCCTCCAAAAAGTTATCTTTATTAAATCACAACATATACAGAACAAAAAAGTGATGAATCAGCCATTTAGGTCCTTTTTCAAGCCATAAACACTTATGATAGCCATGAACAGAAGTCTTTTACTATGATTACAGATAAACGGAAACTCTACCTCAATCAACATTAAGTGTTAATAAATGATGAAAAGGACAATTGATCATTTAACCCTGGGGTTGTATCACGCTCGCAGGTGGCGCACGTGGTTCGTGACGGGCTTGCCTAGGAGGGGCGTAGCTAAGTGGCTACCTGGTTTTCACTGGAGCTCCTGATGGTGGAGTCAGGTTTGAGCTGCAGGTAGCCGCCAGGTACCACTCCTAGGCAGTCCCCAGTACTGCAGCTACACTCGAGCTCCATTCAGACTACACCGCTTCTGGATCTTCAGGCAGATCGGTTAATGACACGGAGTCACAGACAGGGCTGGATTCGGAGACTGGTATAACAGTCTGGACAACAGTGAATGTAGGGATAGGGACATTTACAGACACACATGTCTTGGGAACTGGTTCAGCTTCCGCCGGAGCGGCTTCAGTGTTCAGAGACTGCCGGAGAGGCTCCAGAGTTAAGGGACTGGCCGCACAAATACCAGGGGTTCGGGTTGAGGGCCTGACCACAAAAAAGCCAAGGGGTTCACATACAGGGCCGGCCTGCACTAGGACCAGGGGTTCAAGTACTGTCTAAAAGGGAACTAACATAAAGGACCTGGCAACATACATTTGCACACACTACACAAACTACAAGATATATAGGGGTTGCTCAGGCTCCTCCCTATTGAGCAGGGTTCCTTTTATACAAGATGCCTCCCAGCTATTGGATGGGGGTATCTTTGCAATGTGTGCATGCTGGCCATTTAAGAGCAGGGGAGCTTGCACGCATTAGGCACTGCTGGGAAAACTCAGAGCAGGAAGCAGAGAATGAGGACGTGCCGAGCGACGGGAAAGTGACTGTGCGGCCGCGGGGGTGAGTATGTCGATGTCCCTGCATGGAGGGGGAAAGGGAAGCATACAGTGGCGCCGACATGGGTGTTACAGGTTGCAATGACTGCAATTTATATATCCATCCACATTCCTTCTGCAATAGGACTCTGTCCAAATTTCGCCCTCTTACTTGAGGACGTACCACCTCAATCACTTGAAGAGAGATCCCTTCGGTATTACCTTTATGTGTCTCCAACATAGAGGAGAATAAAAAAACTAACTAATCTATTTAGTTTAGGGATAGCATCCTAATTATTACAAAAATATTCCATTCCATGGCAGATCATTTTAGTAGCTACTAGTGTTGAGCGAGTATGTTCGGTTAACCCTTTACTCGTATACTCGGCCGAGCACCGAGTATTTATAGAATGCTCGGGCTTTAAGTTTTCGTCGCTCCAGTGAACATGATTTGCAACTGTTTGACAGATTTAATACATGCCTGTTTTTCCAGCATTCCTCACATGTATTAAATCTGTCAAACAGTTGCAAATCATGTTCACGGAGCGACGAAAACTTAAAGCCCGAGCATTCTAATTTAGTAAGATGCACCTGTATATACAGCTGAAACCAGAAGTTGTGTGTATGTACTATATAAAAGGACACATATGCATGTTTTTCTCAATATCTGACATGAAATCAGAATAAACTATTCACGGTTTAGGTCAACTAGGATTACCATAATTTATAATATTTGCTAAATGCCAGAATGATGAGAGAGAGAGAATGTTTTAAGGCATTTTTATTACTTACTGCAAAGTCAAAAGTTTACATGCACTAAGATTACTATGCCTTTAAACAAGTTTGGACTGCCCATATGATGATGTCATGTGTTTGGAAGCTTCTGATAGGTTTTTTGGCAACATCGGGGTTAATTAGAGACACACCTGTGGGTGTATTTTAATGCACACCTGAAACACACTGCTTCTTTGTGTAGCATCATGGGAAAGTGTAAAGAAATCAGCCAAGATATCAGGAAGAAAATTGTGGACTTGCACAAGTCTAGCTAATCCTTGGGTACAATTTCAGGATACATGAAGGTGCCTTGTTCATCTGTACAAACAATTATACGCAAGTACAAACAAGATGGGAATGTCCAGCCATCATACCACTCAGGAAGGAGACGGGTTCTGTGTCCCAGAGATGAATGTGCTTTGGTCCGACATGTGCATATCAACCCAAGGACAAAAGCAAAAGACCCTGTGAAGATGATGGCGAAAGCTGGTAATATTGTGTCAATAACCACAGTGAAAGGAGTACTGTATCAACATGGGCTGAAAGGCCACTCAGGAAGAAGGAAGCCATTACTCCAAAAGAAACATAAAAAAGCTAGATTAATGTTTGCAAATGCACACAGGAACAATGACCTTAATTTTTGGAGACATGTCCTGTGGTGTGATGAAACTAAAATTGAACTTCTTGGGCATAATGACCATCCGTACATGGTAACAAAGTGGCTTAAGGATAACAAAGTCAATGTTTTGGAGTGGCCATCACAAAGCCCTGATCTCAATGCTTTTGAAAATTTATGGGCAAAGCTGAAAAGGCAGGTGCGAGCAAGGCGACCTACAAACCTGGATCAATTACACCAGTTTTGTCAAAAGGAATGGGCCCAAATTCCGACCAACTATTGTGAGAAGCTTGTGGAAGGATATCCCAAACGTTTGACCCAAGTAATTCAGTTTAAGGGCAATGGTACCAAATACTAATGAAATGTATGTAAACTCTTGACTTTGCAGTAAGTAATAAAAATGCCTTAAAACATTCTCTCTCTCATTGTGACATTGGCAGAATGGTAATCCTAATTGACCTAAAACATGAAAGGTTTATTCTGATTTCATGTCAGATATTGAGAAAAACATGCGTATGTGCCTTTTTATATAATGTATGTAAACTTCTTGTTTCAACTGTACATAGCTGGTTTACGTTGGGTTCTTTATTATCAAGCTCAATTAGGTCTAGGCGCAATGTTTAAATAGCTATTATTACATTACGAAACTGTGCAATGTGCAGTATTTAAATAGCTCTCATTGCATCTACAACTTTGCAGAATCCATTAGTGCACTACTAAACTGCGATATTATCTTGAGAGGAGATTTTACAGATTTTTTTGAGAGCTTTAGGAAATGTATAAGCTATACCAAAACTATCCTTAAATATACAGTAGATTTATTATTTGATTTTTCAATCTTCATTTTGCTCATTCATTATTAATGGATACCTAGTAAAGGTTATTCTTTAATATAGTTAGACCATTAATATTTAATCACTGAATTGTTCACAATTTATTTTCACTTAAAATTCTGGTCTGTTCCTGAGCTGTGAATTTGTTAGATATTTAATTTTCGGGAATTTCTTTGATGAACTTTCAGTGAAAAAGTAAATTGTGAAGTTTTAGCATTTCTCATAGGCTTTATAATGCTTTACTAACCTTTGTGACGAAAAAAACCCTTTTAATTCGTATGTTCACTCCATATATTGTATGCTTTATATACTGTATCATATATTTATCAAACATAAATTTGACAGGATCATTACCTCTTTTCCCCATTCATCAATTGTTCTAAATAGATTGTTATAATCCAAAATAACCAAAGGGTTCCATGCTGGAGGAAAAGATCCATGAAATGAATAGGATTTTCCCTTAAAAATAAAAGTCAGAAAAAGGAGTTAATAGACCCATATAAATTAAAACACTTCATGATAAAGCAAATATAGAATCATCCGTTAATCCAATGTGACACTCTCTCTGCTATGTGTGCTGTTGCTTAAAAAGCATCCAGCAACTGTTACAAATAACACAAGCACAGGAGACAGAAAGTGTTGTGCTTCAGAAGCATCCAGCAACTAGAGGGGTTAACACAGTCACAGGAGACAGGGAGTGCTTTAGCAGAGCCCCAGGTGGATTATGGGGAACTTGTTATTGTAGTCTGGGACACTGGTTGCGAGGCGCGGGGCAGGAGGGTGAGAGCCAGCGCAGTAAGACGAGCGAGGAAGGCACATAAAATGGGGTCCCTTTATGTACTCCTGAATCACCTGGGAGATTGCTGAACCCCAACCTTGATAAACACAGGACGGCGTGGGAGGTTACCCTGGTACTGGGAACCTGGAGTCTGACAACTGTGAGTAAATCTGAAGACTGCACCCACTGTGTCCTAGAATTATTATCTGCGCCATCACCTTCACTACACTGCACAGCAACATCTACCCTATAGTATTACTACATCCTGCCCTGGAGCTAAGCTCCGCCTGTGGAGAGCTGAACAAACTCTGCTGCATCACCATCAGATCCAGAGGATCTGCACCGCAGCAGCGGCTCCATATAGCTGCATACCACAGGTGGCGTCTCAAACATTATATATAAAAACTATATTCCCCCTTCTACCTTCCCCTTTTATTGACCGCCCGGGGTCACGGACCGGGTCACTGCCACTGTGACATCCCCCAGAATCGACCGTCCCGGCTACTGAGTACCCCACGGCCCAGGGGGCGCATCAACAGCACCTCAATTCAAGTCTGCTACACAAGTTAAAGGGGACCAGCCCTAAAGAAAACTCACTAGCAGCAATTGATGTGGAAATACAAATGGACAGAATTAGTGAGCTGCTTGTTCAGTTAACCTGTGAAGAATTGAGAATAGTAGCAGAACATATAAAGATGTCAGAAGAACAGATTTATAAAGCACACAACCGCAAGCAACTGTTAGCTGCCATTAATGCAAAAATGGATGAGCTAGGGGAGAAAGATGTGAGGACATCATGGGGACGTTTCTCCAGGAGCTAACACAGTTTCTAACCAGGTTGAAGTTGGAGGATGGAGGGGAGGCACCAATTACCAAAAGCGGGAATCTCAGTCCGCAGACAGAACTACAGGAATTGAAAGAACAATTCAGAGCCCTAACAACAACATCTGAACGGGTGACAGACTCAGACAGAACCTTTACCTGGCTCGGGTTAGATAAATCAGGAAGACAGTCCTTTCTAACACCACAAATCACCATAAGAAAATAATTTAAGATCCTGGGACAGATTGGAGAGTGTGAACAGAAAGAGCAATTGTCTTATATGAACTTGTTGCACCAGATCGATGCAGGCTTACAGAAAGGCTACCAGCCAGATGAGATCGTTGAGGATGTGTAAGCGATCAGCCCAGGACTGAACCTCCATAGTATGTGTAGCGCCGGCGTCCCTGCCCTCTGCTAGGCAGGGACACTGTTCCCCTCACCTCCCTGCTCCGTGCCCGGCGTCCTCCTCCCGCTCTGCTGGCAGCGCGCGCTCCTTCCCGGCCACTGTGCTTAGGGCGCGCGCGCTCTCCCTTCCTCTTAAAGGGGCCGCGCGCGCCGTCCTAAGGAGTCCCCGGCCAATGGCCGGAGGACTTCACCATATATAAGGCACCTCCTCCAAAATGGAGGTGCCCGAGCAATGTTGTTGCACTGTTCTACTCTGCTTCAGCCCTCAGGTCCCGTTGCCAGTTACCTGCCTGATTCCTGCCAGAGTCCTGCCAGTTTCCTGTCTGTTTCCTGCCAGTTATTCCTGCTACCTGCTTGCTAGCCTGAGGTCCGACGGTCTGCCTTACAACTCCTGTCAGTCTGTCTAAGGACCAGCTTGCCCGCTCACCTGGGAGCGCACATCAGCTACCTGCCTGCTTGCTAGCCTGAGGTCCGACGGTCTGCCTTTCTACTCCTGTCAGTCTGTCTATGGACCAGCTTGCCCGCTCACCTGGGAGCGCTCCTCCGCTACCTGCCTGCTTGCCTGCCCGGAGGCTCCGCCATCACGTGCTGTGACCACCAGCTATTCCAGAGACTCTTGCCCGCTCACCTGGGAGTGCTTCTCCGCTACCTGCCTGCTTGCCTACCTGGAGGCTTCGCCGTCACGTGCTGTGACCACCTGCTATTCCAGAGACTCTCGCTTGCTCACCTGGGAGCACACATCCTCCATCTGCCTTGCTAGCCTACCTGGAGGTTCAGCCATCACAGGTCGTACCTACCCTTTACCTAGAGACTGCTCCAGTTACTTGCCGTGACCTCCAGCCCGTTCACCCAGAGACTGCCCCGGTCACTTGCCGTGACCTCCAGCCCGTTCACCCAGAGACTGCCCCGGTCACTTGCCGTGACCTCCAGCCCGTTCTTCCAGAGACTGTCCCGGTCACTTGCCGTGACCTCCTGCCCGTACACCCAGAGACTGTCCCGGTCACCTGCTGTGACTGCCTGCCTGGTCGCCACCCGCTCCCTTACAAGGACCGCCCCCTTGTATAGTAGCTCAGAGGTTCCGCCTCCCAGACCCGTTACAGTATGCTAGAAATGAAGAGTGAATTAACCTTGCAAAAGCTGAAGATGATTTTAAAAGGGCACTATAAAGAAGAGAGTACTTCAGAATTGTTCCACCGACTCATTAACCTTTCACAGAAAAATAATGAATCACCCCAAAGTTTCTTGTTCAGAGCAATTGAACTGAAGGATTGACTGCTGTTTGCATCCAGAGATGTAGAAGCGGAGGAGAAGTTTGATTCTGGACTAGTCCACAAGTTCTTGAGATCATTGGGAATGGGATTAATCAGCAAAGACATCAAGTTGCAGCTGAAAGAGTACCTAGAAGATCCTGTCATTCTGGATGAAGTACTAATTGAAAAAATGAATGAGGCAGCTAGTTTGGAGTCAGAGAGTGAACAGAAGTTAAACAAATGCTCTGCTCCTAAAATCACCAAAATGAGTCAGCTAAAGTTGGAGACCCCCGGTGGCCATTCCAAAGTTCATCATGGAGACCCTCCAGTGCTACCTCCGAGAGGGAACTTTAAATCACCGACAAAAGAGAGGACCGCCAGCGCTGGCTGGGAGGAATTAATAGGAGAACTGCGAGCCGAGTTGATTGAGGTGAAAAAGTTGATGAGTTCCAGGCCAGAACCTGTCTGTATCCCTCAGACCCAGGAGTGGGTTCCAAAACAGAAGATACCCGGCTTGTGAAGCGTGCCGTTCATCAAATTAGAGTACAGTGTGTGTCCACTGCCTAAGATATGGTGAGGAAAGACATTATACCAAGGAATGCCAATGGTCATGGTGGTTTGGGTTAAAAGACAGGAGGTTGCCAGTGCAGAACGACTGGTAACCGCGACACGGAGGAGGCCCCAGAAGCAAATCCAAATCTCACTAAACCCCAGAACGGCGCATGAGGTAAAACGGCTGCCTCAGTACTATCCCCAAATGTGTTCCCGTCTACAACAGCGGCAGAGAAAATCTTCAATAATTTTGCTTTGAGGTTTGGGTTCCCTACAAGGTTACACCACGACCAAGGAAGAGAATTTGAGAATCAGCTCTTTGCCAAGCTAGGAAAGTACTGTAGAATTCAGAGATCCCACACAACGCCCTATCACCCAGAGGGTAATGGACAAGTGGAACGTTTTAACCGGACATTATTGTCGATGTTGCGCACTTTAACAGCTGACGAGAAGAAAGACTGGAAGAGTTCTCTGTCAAAAGTGGTACATGCCTATAACTGTACAAAGAGCGATGCAACGGGTTCCTCACCCTTCTTCCTATTCTATGGACGATTACCAAGACTGCAAATCGACATCATGTTTGATACTCCGGTGTCAGAGACTTACAGAACATATCCGGAGTATGTTCGGAAATGGAAGGAATGGATGGCAGAGGCATACAACATAGAGTCCAAAGTGGTTACGCAAGGACAGAGCAAGAGTAAGGAGTACTATGATCGAAAATGTTATGGAGCAGAATTGGCACCGCGAAGGCGGGTGCTAGTCAAGAACGTACGTGAAAAAGGTGGTCCAGGAAAACTTTGTTCGTACTGGGAAGACAAGGTGCATGTGGTCGTAAAAAGGAAAGCCGATGACAGTCCAGTTTGTAACATACCTGGCGGCGTCCTTGCATAGTGGTCCATCTCCCACTGTGCAAGAGCGCGCACTTGATCTCCAGTCCAGTTTGCTAGCCTGGCTTCCCTCCATGCTGTCTGTTTGCCTCTGTGTCTGCTGCTTAAGGGCGGCGCCCGATCACTTCCTGCTTTTTGTACCTGCTGCAGACACACCCCTTGTGCGTCCTCAGCCTATTGCTGTCTGCCATCTGGTATTTAACCCAGCTGCTCCAATGAATCCCTGCCTGAGCATTGTGTTCTGTCAGTTGGCCTTTGGTCACTGATATGCCAGGTCCCGTTTATGTTTCCTGCCTTCGGTATCAGTTCCTGTGTCTGAACTGTGTCCTGTCTGTATTATCTTCTAGCCTGTTGTCTTCTGCCTATCCTGGAGGCTGTATTTCCAGGCCTGTGTGAACCCGCTCCTGTATCTTGCTGCTGTGTCTGTTCTTGTCTGAATACTCTCCTAGCCTGTTTTGTTTTTTTCTATGTCCGTACTTTCCCTTTTTCTGCAGAGTCTGAACTCGTACCTAACTCCTGCTCGTTGTCACTGTACTTCCGTTTGTGAGTTTGTGGTCCACTCGCTACTTCTCTGCAAGTACCCTGTGGGTATCTGGTTCTGCCTTTCCCTTCTAGTCTGTTCCGTGTGTACAGAGCCCTGTCCCCACCGCGTCTGCGGTTTTCGCTTTGCTCAGCTCTGTCCACCGCGTCTGCGGTTTTCGCTTTGCTCAGCTCTGTCCACCGTGTCTGCGGTTTTCGCTTTGCTCAGCTCTGTCCACCGCGTCTGCGGTTTTCGCTTTGCTCAGCTCGGTCCACCGCGTCTGCGGTTTTCGCTTTGCTCAGCTCGGTCCACCGCGTCTGCGGTTTTCGCTTTGCTCAGCTCTGTCCACCGCGTCTGCGGTTTTCGCTTTGCTCAGCTCTGTCCACCGCGTCTGCGGTTTTCGCCTTGCTCAGCTCTGTCCACCGCGTCTGCGGTTTTCGCTTTGCTCAGCTCTGTCCACCGCGTCTGCGGTTTTCGCTTTGCTCTGCCCTGTCCACCGCGTCTGCGGTTTCGAATTTGTCTCCCAGTCTGTACTGGACCCTACCCAGCCTGCGCTCTAGTCTGCCTGTTCCTGTATTCCCCGGTGTGGGTCAACAGCCGTGTCCGGAGTCTGACCTGGAGTAGACCCTGGTTCCTCTGCTCGGTTCCTCCCTGGTGCACTGGCATCGTATGCCGTCGTGCGACCTTGGTCGGATCGGGCAGATACTTAGTTACGCCCCTCCAGGCACTCTCCGGTTCATTGCACAGTGGAATCACTTCATAAACACGCACACGCCAGTCAGTCCGGGCGTGTGCATTACACAGTGTATGAAATCCAATTGGAAAGAGGGGACAAGAAAATCAGAATAGTCCATCGGAATTTATTACTACTCTGTGATTATCTCCACCACAACAAGACTTCCCAGAAGCAGACCAACATCGACCGAGATCGACTAAGAGACCACCACAGATTGAAGCTCCGGTGGTGGATAGTGACCTTGAAAGTTCCGATGAAGTGCACACTGTTGTATTTCTCGGACCGGCAAGGAGAGTGATGTACCATCCTCAGGAGAGTGAACTAAGTCCCGAGGCTCCACAGTTTGTACCAAGGAGTATAGATGAAGTCCAATTCAGATCTGATGATCGAACACCGGTCACTGGAGAGACCGATCGACACTCAGGAGAAGCGGAATTACCAGACTGTGTGGAACCAGGTGATTCCGGAGAAGTACAGGAACTTACAGAGGCAGTTCCAGGAGCATCAGAGGAAGCACGGGAAATGGGTGTTGTGGAAGAAACTCCTGTGACCGAATAACCCGTGGTATCTGAGGAACAACCCACCAGGAGGATGTCGACTCAAGAAGTGAGGAGGCCCGTGATGCTGATGTATGAGACACTTGGTGAACCGAGTCAAGTGCCAAGGACTGTCGACTGGAAACAGGTATTTCTGCCTATGGACTAGGTAAGCCCACTGGAGTGGTATTCACCACCGAGAAGCAGTATGGAAGATGTTGCTTGGTGGAAAGACTTGTTTTCATGCTTTGATTTTCCTTAAAAGACTTTGTAGAAACAAAGAACTGTTAAATCCTAGTGAGACAGAGCTGGTTGAAGATGTAAAAAAAGCTCCAGTTGAAGAGATGCTGATTGTTTTAATTGTGTTAATTGATTATTTCTTACAAACATCCTACAAGAAAAAGGTCGTAAGAATAGGCTGTTATAAATGTTTATAAATGTTATGCCAATTTGACAATGCCAATTTGTATATAAAGTTACTCAACTTTCACCACTGTCTCAGAATTGGTCAGATTGCCCAATTAAGGCGAATGTCGAGGATGATATTCAAAAGGAGGGAAGAGTGTGACATGCAGAAGTAGTGCTGTTGCTTCAAAAGCATCCAGTAACGGTTACAAATAACACAAGCACAGGAGACAGGAAGTGTTGTGCTTCAGAAGCATCCAGCAACTAGAGTGGTTAACACAGTCACAGGAGAGAGGGAATGTTTTAGCAGAGCTCCAGGGGGATTGTGGGGAACTTGTAGTCTGGCTGAAACCGAAGAGATAGGTGGTGTGTTATCTGTATCTGACAGAAGGCAACTGAACAGGATTCAGATCAGGAGAGAAACTAAACACAGGTCAGATAAACTCCCTGAACTAACAGTGCAGAGTATTATCTGGCAAGAAGATAAGGACTGGAAGGAATTGTGTCACAGGGATCATCTCCCTCATCAAACCCTCCCCCCTACATCTCCATGCAGGATAAAGAATGCTGTACTATTGAGTCCTTGTGGAGGAAAAGCCTGTGGTTGTGTATGCGTAGAAGTGTGCTGCTAAGAGATCTAATCTATGCTGAATTATGCTACTGAAGAGACTGTAATACTGTGCCTTGTGAAGAAACTACTGTATTGTTACTGGAGCTGATTGCTCAAGAAACTCAGACTGTACTGTAATAAAGATTGTTGCTGTAAAATCCCTGCAATGCACTGGCCGTGCTTCAGATTAAATTCCACTGTTAAACTGTCTCAGACTCTTGGCACATGTGGCTGGTCAGCAATTGAATCCATCGTATGCCTGAGAGAAGCTGCAGCCTATGGTCGCCCTGAGTAACGGTTCCCCCAGGATTCCAAAGAATTCATGAAACCCGTCTCGCCCCTATCTGAACCTAGCGGCGTGCGTGTAACATATGTAATTGGCTTATTGACTCTTAATGTACATTGCTATTTCCCTCTATGGAAATCCTCAATGACTTCATCTGTTACACAATGCAGGATGCAACTAAGCTTATGTGCAGTAATCAAGAAAACAGAACAAAGATATCCTGAAAATGTAAGCAAAAAAATTACAAAAAAACTCTAAAACAAATAAGTTTGTTATCAAAGCTTGGCTGAAAATGATAATACATTCTATGCTCATTTATTACACACTATGACTATAACATTACCATCCATTAGGGAATTGGCATCTTTGAATCACCCTATTGAATCACCCTATTGTGCTTTTGGCTATCCATTAAATTTCCACAAATTAAAATGTCACCCCCATAAATAACCCCCATTCATAAATCTTTCCTGTTTGTTTATTACAGATCTTGGCAACTTTTTTTTCCATTTTATCACATTAGTTAATCATTTTTTTGTCTATTTATTTTTCACATTTTCCCATACCATAATTTTATGTCACTTATTCTCACATACACCTCAGATACCGATTTATTTTCATTCTCACTCACATTACTTTGCAGCTCATATTTTAAACACTTTATGTTTTATTTTTGTTCATCCTTATGATTGTTCATTGTGACTCTATTACTTATTTTTATTCGTCGTCATATGCCACACGTGTGTACACTTTCTAGTTAATGTGCGATAGCTTATACAGTGGTGGCCAAAAGTATTGGCACCCCTGCAATTCTGGCAGATAATACTCCGTTTCTTCCTGAAAATGATTGCAATCACAAATTCTTTGGTATTATTATCTTCATTTAATTTGCTTGCAAGGAAAAAACACAAAAGAGAATGAAGCATAAATCAAGTCATTGATCATTTCACACAAAACTCCAAAAATGGGCCAGACAAAAGTATTGGCACCCTCAGCCTAATACTTGGTTGCACAACCTTTAGCCAAAATAACTGCGAACAACCGCTTCTGGTAACCATCAATAAGTTTCTTACAATGCTCTGCTGGAATTGTAGACCATTCTTCTTTGGCAAACTGCTCCAGGTCCCTGATATTTGAAGGGTGCCTTCTCCAAACTGCCATTTTGAGATCTCTCCACAGGTGTTCTATGGGATTCAGGTCTGGACTCATTGCTGGCCACCTTAGAAGTCTCCAGTGCTTTCTCTCAAACCATTTTATAGTGCTTTTGGAAGTGTGTTTTGGGTCATTGTCCTGCTGGAAGACCCATGACCTCCGAGGGAGACCCAGCTTTCTCACACTGGGCCCTACATTATGCCGCAAAATTTGTTGGTAGTCTTCAGACTTCATAATGCCATGCACACGGTCAAGCAGTCCAGTGCCAGAGGCAGCAAAGCGACGCCAAAACATCAGGGAACCTCCGCCATGTTTGACTGTAGGGACCGTGTTCTTTTCTTTGAATGCCTCTTTTTTTTTCCTGTACACTCTATGTTGATGCTTTTTCCCAAAAAGCTCTACTTTTGTCTCATCTGACCAGAGAACATTCTTCCAAAACGTTTTAGGCTTTCTCACGTAAGTTTTGGCAAACTCCAGCCTGGCTTTTTTATGTCTCGGGGTAAGAAGTGGGGTCTTCCTGGGTATCCTACCATACAGTCCCTTTTCATTCAGACGCCGACGGATAGTACGGGTTGACACTGTTGTACCCTCGGACTGCAGGGCAGCTTGAACTTGTTTCGATGTTAGTCGAGGTTCTTTATCCACCATCCGCACAATCTTGCGTTGAAATCTCTCGTCAATTTTTCTTTTCCGTTCAAATCTAGGGAGGTTAGCCACAGTGCCATGGGCTTTAAACTTCTTGATGACACTGCGCACGGAAGACACAGGAACATTCAGGTCTTTGGAGATGGACTTGTAGCCTTGAGATTGCTCATGCTTCCTCACAATTTGGTTTCTCAAGTCCTCAGACAGTTCTTTGGTCTTCTTTCTTGTCTCCATGCTCAATATGGTACACACAAGGACACAGGACAGAGGTTGAGTCAACTTTAATCCATGTTAACAGGCTGCAAGTGTGATTTAGTTATTGCCAACAACTGTTAGGTGCCACAGGTAAGTTATAGGTGCTGTTAATTACACGAATTAGAGAAGCATCATATGATTTTTCAAACAGTGCCAATACTTTTGTCCACCCCCTTTTTTAGGTTTGGTGTGGAATTATATCCAATTTGGCATTAGGACAATTCTTTTTGCGTTTTTTCATTGAAGACAAATTAAATGAAGATAATAATACCAAAGAATTTGTGATTGCAATCATTTTCAGGAAGAAACTGAGTATTATCTGACAGAATTGCAGGGGTGCCAATACTTTTGGCCACCACTGTATGTGTAGCACCCCGAGGGCTCGGCTGCTACAGGGGTATTGCACCTCAAACCAGAGGTGTGATATTCCACTCCCGGGTAAGGATGGAGTGTGGACCAGGACTCGTTTAGCTGTATGCACCACACACACCCCATTTCCGAGGGACAGGTCAATGGTGCTTCCACGAGACAGGAGTGCAGGCACGACAGCATCTGTCCCTGTCTGGAGTGGGGAGGGGAAAGTACACCCAGTGGTGTAGGAGCAGATAGGGGTGGGTCTTTGGGCATAGGTAGGAGCCCATTGGTAGCTAGTCATCTGGGCTCACACATAGAGGGAGGAATATAAGGTGGGCACCATCTTAGATCAGTGTTCAGTTTGAGAGAGGAAGTGACAGAGCAGGGCCTCTGTGGAGCTCTGCTCCGGAGGCGGGCCTAGCCTGTGAGGCCCAGCCAGCACTGAAAGAAAAAGAAGAAGTTCAGTCTGTGAGAAGTGGAGAAGGCAGGGAGCAGGGCTGCTGCATGGGCTCTGCTCCCTGGGCAGGCCTAGCACAGAGGCCGGGGCCAGAGAGAGAGAGAGGAGAAGGAACAGTGGAAAGGAAAGGGAACAAGACCAGAACAGAAGTAACAAGTGAAACAGAAAGGCTCAGGAACGAGAAGGAAGAGAGAACCCTAAGGACCCAGGAGATTGCGGGTGACGGGTTGGCAGAACAGGGTACCGGATCCCAAATTGGTGGAAGCGAATCATCTTCAGCCAAGAACCGGAGGTCGTGACCAGCCCTTGGTGCGACCCCTCGCTACACCTTGCTAGGAAGGCATACCATATAGGGTCAAGGACGTGGGCACGTAGCCCTCCCAAGAGAAGGCCCGCGGGAGCTGGACATAAGCTTGGTCACTGGTGGGGCACGAGCCAGAGAAAGGACGGAAGGGAGCTTTGAGACATACTCCAGAAAGACCTGGGAGTTGACCGAGTCCCTTGCCTGGTGGACGCAGCACGGCTTGGGTGGTCACTGCTTCGCGAGAGTGACCTGGAGAATACAAACTGTGAGTAAAGGACATTGGATTGCAACACGTTGTCTGTGACTTCTTGCTCCTTCGGCACTATTGGTATTGGGACTATCTCCACCATCACTCCCATCATCCACGCTAACTGCCCTGAGGCTGTACTCCTCCCGTGGGGAGTCATCCCATTGTTAGCTGCACACATAACACCGGCCTCAGCGGTCTGCCTTGCAGCGGCGGTCACCCATTGACCGCAATCCACGGGTGGCGTAGTCGGACAATTATCATAATACTAAGACTGCCACTGAATTGACCGCCCTGGGCACGGACCGGGTCACAGCCATGGAGACTACAACCCCTAGCGATCCGGCTCCGGGTATTCCCCGCACGCACGTGCACGCACGACGCAGGCCCAGGGGACACGTCATATGCAATATATTCTTTTTCATCTATATTTCACCACTGATGTGGAAGGTGTGAAAATTGATGTAAAGTAAGAATGCTTTCAAAAATATAACTGTTATAGATTAGTTTTGTCAATTAACAAAATGCAAAGTGAATGAACAAAAGAGAAAAAAATTGTGTGTAGTGTACCTAGAAGAATTGAAACCGTTTTCAAGGAAAAGGGTGATCATGTCAAATAGTGATTTGATTTAGATTTTTCTGAGATCCCAGCCGTAAGACTGATGTGATATTCCTTCGTGAAGACGTAAGTCTTAATGGCATTGCCCACATTGTCACTTGGAGACTGGAATTCAGCAATGAAGGCTGGAATGGAGGTTTATCCTCTTCAGTGATAAGTCCTGCTTTTGTTTTGGATGCAATGATAGCCAGAGATTGGTCTGAAGACCACGTGTGGCACACTGGCCTCAGTCCCTGGATTGTTATATAGGTTGGCATAATGTACGGTATAACCAGACCACTATAGTTTTCAAATGAAGTACAGTAACATCTCGGCATTACATTGATTTGGTGGTGAACCAGAGAACCAGTGGTACAACCACTTCTCCAAAAGGTCACAGAATACATTTTTCAAATCGGCAACACCAGGCCACATGGTGTTCGGCTACTGTTAACAGTATGTGCGGGTTAAATGTGATACCATGACCTGCAATATTTCCGGACTTGTCTCCCATGGAACACATCTAAGATGTCATTGCATTGGTCAGCATTTGCAAAGGGAGCTGTCAGCAGCGGATCTTGATAATTTCTGTGCCAAGTTCTTTCAGCCTGGCTGAACTTTCCCCAGACAACCATTAATAACCTCATTAATAGCATGCCAAGGTGTGTAAGTGCGTGTATTTCTGCTCATGGCACTCAGATTCTATAGTGAATAAACAAGATGTTTTGAAAATCTTGTTTCCATTTTTTCATCATTTGCATATCACTAGCATGTCTATAGATCCTGTGATTTTCATAAATCGCCAACTTTTCTTTCTTGGTGTTACAATTTTAATGCTGAGGAGTATATATATTTATATATAATAATACAGAACCATGTAAAAGCATTCTAGTTTAAATGCTTTCAAAATTAAAATTGTCAATAGTTTACTTTTAACAATTAACAAATGAAAAGTGAATAAACAAAAGAAATATCTAAATCAAATCATTTTACGAGCATTTTGCTTTTTGCCAGCTTATCTTTTTGTGGGTGTAATAACATTACAACTTTTGCTAGTTTTACACAAATGTGCAGAGTTTCATGCTTCAGATTCTTATAAATTTAAGAATATTTTTTATATACTATACCTAAAACTACTGCAGAGTTCACAGAATGAACTCACGTCCGAGAAAAACGGACCGATTCATTTAATCAGGCTTTGATTAATGTTTGATCAGAGTCGGATCAGAGTGTGGACTAAGCGTCATCAGTTTTTTTTGTACGTGGAGAAAAAATAAGTTTCCCCATCTTTTCCTATATGACAGTTCGTCAGTTCGTGATTTTTTACAGACCCATAGACTTGCATTGCCGATTTTGATCCGATTCTAATCAGACATGTCTCCGTGATTTTCCGAGGACTGAAAAATCGTGGACAAGTGAATGGCCCCATAGCTTATCATAGGTAGGAGTATTATCCGTGAAAACCACGTATAGGACTCGTCCGAGAAAATCAGACCTCTGAATGAGGCCTATCTGTGTATATGTGTATGCAGTATAGTGTGTCCGTATTAATATACTCACTTACTGCCACATTCTCCAGGATCCAGAACAGTCGTGCTTCTTTACTGAGTTACGTCACCAAACTTTAGACTCCGTAGGTCACACTATGCTCTTTGTGACCCAGAATTGGCTTTTACAATGTAAACCTATGGAGCGTCAGAAAGAAGCTCCATAGACTTAGATTGTAAAAGAGACTTCCAGCTCATGCATAGAGTATAAAGTGATCCGGAGAGTCTTAAGAGAAGTGATATCACTGAGAAGAGGAGCAGAATGATGCTGGATACTGGAAAAGAAGGTGGTGCATGAATATATGAACACACACACACTGCACTACATACACAGATTTAGAGAATAAAAAACTTTATGGGAGGGCTTCTTTTAACATTTGATCTATAATTTTAGAAACGCCTACATATATGCATGGTATACCTATATTCATGTAGGCTATAAATAAATGAACTCTTCAGATTTCTTTGGAGAATTTTGGAAATCATATGTCTGTATATTTTTTTTTTGTTCTCACTGTTGATTGAATCTCAGAAAGGTCTAAGTTACAGTTAAAACTTAATTTGCTGTCCTCTGTCGAGCACAAACTGGAAAAAGACCTGCAGAGACTCCGAACCAGAGGTTCAAGGTGAAGATTGGAGCACCTGTCAAATCTGAAGTTGCATTGAAGTTAAACTTACATATTTACCTTTAATTGTTTTTTAGCTGGAAAACCTCTTCAATAGTTTATTAGAGTATAATAATACAACCATTTAGAGGAACTTGCATTTCTCCAAGGATCTGTGGGCTGACCTTTAAAAACACTTCTAAACTTAATGCTCTCACATTGTACAGTATGTATTGTACTTCAGCCAAGAGAATAAAATATAAAGCTATAAATCGTTCAATAAATCATTTTTGAAGGTGAAACTTTGTTTCCCAATATGGACAATACACTGTAATTTGTATCACTGTGCCAAATGTGTTATGTCTAGCTCCAATTCCGCTGCAGGGATCATGCTTTTTATGATTGATTAAAAATGCTTCAAATGTCAATGCAGCTCTACAGCAAAGAAGATTTAGCGACAGCCAGGGATCAATGTGCAGTACACTGTCTTTCTCATGAAAGTGTTAATTATTATTGAATGCTGAAATCTAACCACCCTGGAGAGGAAAAAAAGAAAGATAGATGATAGGCTGGTGAAATCCACAGTGTACGTGACTGAGCGGAGGTACAACAGTGCATAGATAATAAACTGCTGTTGCTTGTTGTTTCCATAACAGCACTTGGCTGTACAGTATATTGGAGCCATTAATCATTATATCTTGGAAACTTGCTGTGAACTATAATTCCTCACATTGCAATCTTTTCTTCTTATCTTTCTCACAAAGAACTCCAGAGGAAAGGTTAGAAAAAGGAGAGAATATGAAAAATGAACTTTTTATAACCTCCTTAGAAAATAGATTGCACTTCTTTAAAATCACAAGAAGATGGAAACAACGTGCATGTTGTTTGTAAAGAGAAACCACAAATTAAAGGAACTGGTCAAAAAGTTTAGGCAAAAGTCATGTCTGTGCAGATCTCTGACATTTAACCTAGACTGTGGTTACTTCATGTTTTAGATTTAAAGAGATATTCTAGTTTTGATGAAAAGATTATTTCTCATCACAACTACTCTGATGTTTGATCTGTCTATTTTTTAACCTTTTTTTTGGACTACGTAAGTACTGTATTTGGGAGATATGTGAACAATCCTAATTTGTGATCCAATGTCAAAACTATGGGCTAAAAACCTGCAGTCTTCTTCTGTTCTCTGCAACGTAATTCACACGTCCGTGTTTCAAACAGACAGTACATGAATCCGTTAAAAACTAAATAGCACATGTGCGCCAAAAAAGGATGTGTGAATAAAAGGGGTTGTCCAATATTAATAAAAATTGTGTTAATGAGCTCGTAGTGGAGTGAGTGCAAAAATAAAAACATACACGCCCTACTAGACTCCACCACTTCTCCATACTACTTCCAGCATTCTCCACAGCTCTCCAGGCTTCCTCTACTGGGCGGGTGTGTGAGGTGACCACTGGGGTCAAAGAGTGTCTGCTGATTGGCTGCTGCAGTCACCTGACACCTTAGTCCACAAAGAAGCCTAAAGATCTGTGGGAAACGATGGCAAAATTATGGAGGAGCGGTAGAATCCAGGAGGTTATTATGCTTTTTTTTAGCACTGCCATGGGCTCAGGAATACCACATTTATAAGTATCAGACAACCTATTTAAATAACTGGGTGTACCATCGGCGTCTTTGCGCCCTGCCAGGCAGAGACGCCGTCCCCCTTACCACCGCGGTCCTGCTCCTGCATCTTCCGGCCTCACTGCTGCTGCTGCTGGTGCACGCAGCTTCCCTGGCACTGTGCTTCGGGCGTGCGCTCCCTCCTTCTTAAAAGGGCCGCGCGCCGTCCTAAAAAGTCCCCGACCAATGGCCGGAGGGCTTTCTGTATAAAAGGCACCTCCTCCAATATGGAGGTGCCCGTGCAAGGTTGTTGCTTTGTTATTCTTACTTTGCTTCAGCCCTCAGGTCCTCTGCAAGTCAGTCCTGTCCGCCAGTCTGTTCTTCAGTTCAGTCCGCCAGTCTGACTATTTTCCAGCCCGACAGTCTGCCTACAGTCCAGTCCGCCAGTCTGTCTATGGGCTCTGCCCGCCTGCTTACCTGGAAGCACCTGCCTGTTACCTGCCGCGCCCGCTTGCCTGCTTACCTGGCAGCACCTGCCTGTTACCTGTTGTGCCAGCCAGCTTGCCTACCCGGAGCACCTGTCTGGCTATCAGCCGAATGAGCCTGCCTGACTACCTGGACCACTCGTCAGCCTGCCTGCCGTGCTCTTCCGTTCCTGCCTTCTGAACCGTGGGAGTCACCAGCTCTCATACAAGGTCGGTCCCAGAATGGCACCTGGTCCCTCTGCTCGGTCCCTCCCTGGTTCACGGAGTCGACGGAGTGCGACCTTGGTCAGGCCGAGTAGATACTTAGTCACGCCCCTCTGGTCCCTCCTTGCACCGCAGCACAGAGGTTCCACCGCCCGGATTCGTAACACAGGGTCATAGACAAGTTTGTCGTTTAAATTCAACTTTTATTTGTTTTATCTCTATCTGGCTCAGGTCCAGCTTCTCTGACAACCAGCTGTAATTTTGGGGGAAGTTGTGTCTGGCCATACAGTTCCACTGCGGAGAAGATGGGTGGGAAGAAAGTTCCATGGCAAGCAGACCATTCACATACACAGCAAGTCTGGGTAATACACAAACTCTCAATTTTCGCAAAGCTATGATGGGCTCTTACATAGCAGCTCTCCATTTTGGTTCACAGTGGGAGATAAAGCAGGACATATCCCTGTATGTGATCAGACAAGATATATGGATACGGATTGCTGCCCTCGTGAGTCAACCCCATTGAAAGTCATGCTAGCAAAAACTCTACCACTGCAATAACAAGATCTTTTTTTCTTTGCTGTAATTTCCAATAAGGATCAATTTTTTAATTTGCATTATTTTTTTAGACATAGTTATATAGAAAACTGCATGTTTTTTGTCATAAACTTTCATGTTGATTGCGAAAAAGTAAAAAAAATGTGACATATAATAAGTGATATTGCAATTTTAAAAAAAGGTTTCCCCATTTCCACAATGCCAGACATGTGGAAAAAAATATATATATAAAAATATATGCTCGGTGTGATCCCAGCCTTAACACATTCAAATATATTCTAATAACTAGTTCACACAGTAGCAGAAAATAAATGGTTGTTTATCTAATCAATATGTGTTGGCTAGGAGTAAATATAATTGGCTCCTTTGAATAGCCAAGCTAGAAAATGTCATCCATTATCGGTTTTCACACAGCAGAGGAAATGAACACTTCCACCATTTGTGTTTAAGCGCTTAATAAACAGAACACTCCAACTGGATACGTTTCACAGACGACCAGAAAGCAACAGCAGTTGGATAAATAATTCCCTTTCCTATGCTGTGGGTAGAGTTTGCTCATTTCCATCTTTAAAAAGAACTGTTAGAAGCATTATTCTTGTCATTAGTAATTCCGTCCTGAGAAATAAACACCTTATATTCGGCGCTGACAACCAGTTTTTATAGTGATATAAATCTACAAATAAATGAATAAAAACTTGTGATGACTACTTACCCTGACATGATGGATAACCCGCTGTGACACATTCACTTTGTAGGTTTCTATACCCAGCTCTTTGGCCACCCGCAGAATGCGATTTTGTGTTGGTCCAACATATGCTCCGCCAACATCCACATACTGAACTTCTTTATTCTGTGTAGAAAGAATAGCAAAACCATTATATGATACAGAGTCTGCAGTTTTGATGCCTCCTTTAATTAGACCAACCCTATAACGAGTGGCCATTCATAGATTTAGAAGAGAGGATCAAAATAGCTAGTAGTAAAAATGGCCTCCAATCAGCTTGCATGTAGACTGACGTTAATGATTTTTCTCATACATAAAAACATAGACCAATTTCCATCAGCGTTTTGTTCCCTAATGATAGGTCATCAATGTAAGAGTAGTGGACAACCTCTTTAACACTGCACAAGACATTGACCGATGTCAGGTTATTTGTCCAATTTTTTTTGCACTGTGATATCCCAGTGTTATGGTAAACTATGCTACATCTATAACAAATGCTATTTAATAAAGTATATGGTCATTACACTATGCAAAGATTCATCCAAATTTGCAGTTCATAGAGGCTTTGGGAAAAGATCTTTAACCCCTTACCAACATATGACGTACTAGTACGTCATATGCTGACTCCCTGACTTTGACTCAGTTCCTGAGCCCACATCTTTGTCAGCAGATGACAGCTGTAATATTCAGCCATTACCTGCCTCTAATAGCTGCATGAGGGGTGAAGCTCTGCCCGTGACAGTCACCCTTTGAAATGCCACTACAATCTACAAAAACGGCATTTACAGCAAGCCTCCTGCCCTTCGTGCCCCCGCGATATGATCGCGGGGTACTGATAGGTTGCTATGACAGCCAGGGGTCTGCTGAAGACCCTATGCCTATCATAATGGTACTCCTGTAAATATTTTTTCACCATTTACCATAACATACGTCCAGGCCATTTTTATACCACGTAATGAACGCTGCAAGTAAAAAATACAAAATCTTTTGCGGAATTGCGTTTTTTCCACCATTTTGCCACACTTAGAATTTTTTTCCCACTTCCCTGTACATCACATGATAAAATGGATGGGACAATTCAAGGGTACAACTCATCCCACAAAAAACAATCCCCCATACAGCAATGTCGAAGGAAAAATAAAAAAGTTATGGCTCTTGGAAGAAGGGAAGAAAAAACCCGCAAAAATGAAAATCGACATGTCGGGAAGGGGGTAATAGGTGTTTATATAGTGTGCATAGGATACATGCATACACTATATGTACAAAAGTATTAGGACACTGACACATTACACCTACAAATCTTTTATGACACCTCAATCTAATTCCATATGGTGAAGGTCTGAGCGATTTTTCATTTTTGTGCTTTTAATTCTTCCCACCCCTTTTTCCAAAAGCCATAACTTTTTTATTTTCCTGCTGTATGTGGACTTAGTTTTTTTGTGGGAAAAGTTGTACTTTTGAATGACATCATCCATTTTATCATACGATGTAATGGAAAATGGGGAAAAAATCCAAGTGAGGTGAAATTTAGAAAAAAAATAAAAATTGAATTCCACAATTGTTTTTGGGGTTTTGTTTTTATGGCGCTCCTTCTGAAGTAAACTGACCTGAAAACATTATTCTCCAGGTCAGTATGATTATGGCGATACTAAACTTATATTTTTTTCTTTTATTTTAGTTGAGAAAAAAAGTTCAGAAATTTGTAAACAAATAAACAATTTAACTTTAGTCGCCATTTTCCAAGACCTGTAAGATTTTCATTTTTACGTCGATGCAGTTGTGTGACCAGTCTCGTAGTCCTTAAACTTCTGAATAATATGTGCAAATGTATTAATAAGAACATGAAGATGTTTGTCGATGCTCTTATAGCCTTTTCCTTTAACATGTTTGACTAAAATTTTCTTTCAAATCCCCTGAGACAATTCTCTCCTTAGCTTTCTTTGGTCCATGTTCAGCGTGGCACACATCATGATACTAAACAGCACAGTGACTACTTTTCACTTTAAATAGGCAGACTTAGTGAGTATAAGTTTGTAGATGTGACGCTAGTTACCACTCACGGACAAGCCGTGAGGGTGGGTAGTAGAAGTCCAGGGTCAGATACCAATAGGGCTCATCATAAAACAAGGGGTAAGGCAAAGGCGTAGTCAGGTCACAGTTCGAGGTCAAAATTCCAGTAAGGTAGCGGATCAAGACAAAGGGGAGAGGCAAACGGATAGGTCAAAGGTCGGGCAAAAAGATCAAAATACAGGAACACAGAATACTGAGCAAGCGCACACCACTTGAGCTAAGCTAAAATTGGCAGTCATTGGATGCAGAGAGCCAGCTAAATAGCCAGGCAATTACTCTGAACAGTAGATGGAGGAAGGCCCGGCATGCCCCAGCCCTGATTGGACGGCTGATCTTCCATCACCATACTAACAGCTCAGCACGCCCATTCCCTAGATTGGACGGATGAGCTGTAACTCACTGCATCCAGACACACCGATAGGCAGAATCGGAATGGTGATTTTTAAATATGTGTATTTTTTTTCTACATTTCTTTATTGTTGTGGAAAAGAGTGGTGAAAAACTTTTTTTCTTTATTTTTTACTTTAGTTGTTAGTCAGCTAAGGGAACTTGAATATGCGATTATTGATCACTTCTACTATATACAGAAATAAAACAGTCTTGTTGTATATAGTATAGGAAAAATTATAGTATCCCATGATGCTCAGTCGAAGGCAGGACGTTATTGGAGGGATCAGATGAAAGGCCTGGGGACTTCAAGCTGTCCCCTGCCTATCATAGTAATCCATCGACTCCCGGCAATTGCGTCGTGGGGGTGATATGTGCCCAAACAATCAGTTCGAATCAAGGCACTTAAATGCTGCTTTCAGTAATTCAGCGACATTTAAGAGGTTAATAGTAGCAATCAGTGGGCACATCAATCACTGGTATTAGAGGCAGATGCCAGCTATATAATATAACCTTTGTGGAGTGGGCTCTGCTTTTGAGCCCACTCCAAACACCCTGACATGCTCCATGATGTTTATATATGTCATGGGGCGTTAAGGGGTGTATTTGGAATTGTTGCCCCCTAGTAAGAATTTTTGCCTATTCATTCAAAAAATCATTTGTGAGGTCAGACACTGTTGTTGGTTAAGTAGGCCTCTCCACTTCGCATTACATGCAGCTGCTCAGCCATGGAAAGCCATGCTGTAAAGCTCGCTACGCAAAGTTTCTGTGCTGAACTTAATGCCAGAGAAGAATCAGAACTTTGCACTTATTGAGTCAACAGAGCCTTGGCAACTTTTGTGCACTACGTGCCTGGGTACTCACTAATGAGTTCTAATTTAATGTGGTCTGTCACTTTGTGCCTGAGTGTCTGTGGTTTTTAAACGCTTCCACTTCTCAATAATACCATTAACAGATGATCATGGAATATTTAGGAGAGGAGAAATTTCACAAACTGATTTGTTACAACTGTGGCACCTCCGCGCCTCTTTTTACAATACTATGCTTAAATTCAGTGACCTCTTTAAAACTACCTATTCTTTCAAGAATGTATGTAGAGGCAGACAGCATGATTTAGGTTTGATTTTATATACTTTTGGCAATGGGATTAAATAGAAAAAACTGAATTCAATGTTTAGAGGAATCTGTCAGCAGGTTTTTGCTATGTAATCTGAAGTCAGCGTGAGGTAGGGCTTAAAACACAGATTTCAGTGATGCCTCTCTTATCAAGCTCCATTGTTTTGTTTACTTGCAATGATTATTTTAGCACCAGGAGCTTATCAATGCTGGGACACAGAAGTTCATGCCTGGTAGTCCGACTCCATCCCCTTCTGTGATAGGCAGCTCACAGTCTATAGACATTGTATATACAGAGCTTGGTGTGGGCGGGGTTAGCCTTCTCAGCTCTGCTGCATTGCTAAATCCAAAATCTCTGTGTCAGAAAAGCTGCACCCAGTAAATTAAGTGACACATCATTGGATTCAGGGTATCTCTGCCTACATCATGCAGCTCTCAGTTGAGGTAGCAAAAATCTGCTGACAGATTCCCTTTAAGCAGTGTGTCCTAATGCTTTTGTACATACAGTGTATATCATTCATGCCAAATATGTTTGAATTCAAACATTAATAACGTTTTTCTTTAACCCAATCCTGACCTAGGACATGATAGTACGCTCTATGTCGAGTACATGAGTATGTTGAGTACATATCTATGGAGGGGGCATTAGAAGCTCCATATCTGGCAGATGCCATCTGTATTATACAGCCGTCATCTGCTTGTAACACTAATGACCAGAGCTTGTTCCGCCACCCCCATAGCTGCCAGCTCTCTCCCCCTGTGGCTGAACTTCATAGTAAAACCTTATTTTGTTTACTTTCTTTATCTGATCAAGGGTTCAAGTAAGGGAACTAAAAATATAATAAAAATAAATATTCAGAAAAGTGGAAAATTTGAATCATCCCCTTTTCCAACATTAAAAATAAAGAAACAAAAAAGAAATGAAAAAATTATACTTGATATTGCCATGTCAGAAAAAGTCACATATAGTAAAATATTAAATGAATTACCCAAAAGGTAAATGGTGTAAAGAAAAAAAAATGAAACACCATGATTGCATTATTTTTAGTTTTATTATTTTTTGGTTTCATTATATTTTCCCCAAAAGTAACTCAGAACGGCATTAATAAAGTCTTCAGTCACATAGAATGACTGCAGAAATTTAGCTCAAGACCAGAAAATCCCTTTAAGCCTTTCCCAAAGAATGTGATCAATGCATTATATGCAATGCAGAGATAATATAGAAATAAAATCTCCTTTAATAAATTTCATATATTGCTTATCCTAGCAAAGCTGGTAGCTGGTCCAAACATATTACATACAGAATGAAGACATTGTTAAAGGAAATCAGCCATGTGATAACAAATCTGTTATCTGCAGTATGAATAACTGAACGTGAGACTATATCCTTATCTTACTGAGCAAATGCACCACTGAAGTGATGGGACATACAGGTGCATCTCACAAAATTAGAATATCATCAAAAGTTAATTTATTTCAGTTCTTCAATCCAAAAAGTGAAACTCATATATTATATAGAGTCATTAGAAACAGAGTGATCTATTTCAAGTGTTTATTTCTGTTAATGTTGATGATTATGGATTACAGCCAATGAAAACACAAAAATAATTATCTCAGTAAATTAAAATAATTAACAAAAACACCTGCAAAGGCTTCCTAAGCGTTTAAAAAGGTCCCTTAGTCTGTTTCAGTAGGCTCCACAATCATGGGGAAGACTGCTGACTTGACAGATGTCCAGAAGGCAGTCATTGACACACTCCACAAGGTCCCAGAGTTCCAATTTTCATTTGGAAATCAAGGTCCCAGAGTCTGGAAGAAAAGTGGAGAGGCCACAATCCAAGCTGCTTGAGGTCTAGTGTGAAGTTTCCACAATCAGTGATGGTTTGGGGAGCCATGTCATCTGCTGGTGTAGGTCCACTGTGTTTGATCAAGACCAAAGTCAGCGCAGCCGTCTACCAGGAAATTTTAGAGCACTTCATGCTTCCCTCTGCCGACAAGTTTTTTGGAGATGGAAATTTCATTCTCCAGCTGGACTTGGCACCTGTCCACACTGTCAAAAGTACCAATACCTGGTTTAAAAACAACAGCATCACTGTGCTTGATTGGCCAGCAAACTCATCTGACCTTAACCCCATAGAGAATCTATGGGGTTTGGGGTATTGTCAAGAGGAGGATGAGAGACACTGGACCCAACAATGCAGACGAGATGAAGGCGCTATCAAAGCAACCTGGGCTTCCATAACACCTCAGCAGTGCCACAGGCTGATCGCCTCCATGCCACGCTGCATTCATGCAGTAATTGATGCAAAAGGAGCCCCGACCAAGTATTGAGGGCATTTACTGAACATACATTTCAGTAAGCCAACATTTCGGATTTTAAAAACATTTTTCAAGCTGTTGTTATAAAGTATTCTAATTTACTGAGATAATAACTCCTGTGTTTTCATTGGCTGTAAGCCATAATCATCAACATTACCAGAAATAAACACTTGAAATAGATCACTCTGTTTGTAATGACTCTATATAATATGAGTTTCCCTTTTTGCATTGAAGAACTGAAATAAATTAACTTTTTGATGATATTCTAATTTAATGAGATGCACCTGTAAGTGAGTAAAATGAATAAACTAATTATTATTGTGTAAAATTATAGTTCTTAACCAAATTCAAGAAAAGGTAAGAGAAGAACAATCTGTAGACCTCTCTATTGTGGTCCAGTGGGCTGGGTGACTTATTGATTGACAGGCCTTCCTGTATGAGTGTGCACAC
Organism: Phyllobates terribilis; assembly: GCF_046119375.1. NCBI lineage: Eukaryota > Metazoa > Chordata > Amphibia > Anura > Dendrobatidae > Phyllobates > Phyllobates terribilis. The sequence continues at coordinate 746,932,572 of NW_027362762.1, forward strand.
AGGGACAGTAGTGATTCTCTCTGCCCATCAGACCCTTAAGCCCAGAATGAACCAAGAATTATACATTAGTTGTTTTACACATTATTTTATTCGACTAGAAGAAATTAGATGCAATTTTGATAATTATTAACTTTTGTTTATTTATAAATATACTGAGTACTTTCTCCCAACACTATATATCAATCAGCCCAGCCACTCCTGATATTTACCATGCTACCTGCGGATTGATTATGTGAGTTTAGAAATGATCGATCGTTCATTATGACATACTTACTCTTATAGTATGAGTTCTGCCTCCAACTCTGTCTCTTGCCTCAAGCACCACAACATTCAGTCCTGATTCCACAAGTAGCTTAGCAGCTGTAAGACCTAAATGGTTAAAGTAGAGATGTTAAAGCAAAGTGTAAAAATAGGACGACTGCAGAGCATAAAAAAGACTACTTCATTATTACACTAATTTTAAGGGTGCAGGTTATGTAATGCTGGTAAGATAACTGCATAATCATCTTTACTGTTAGTTAATATGTTATGGAATTGCTAACTGATACTCTGGACAAGAGATATATGTAACATCTCCATGTTCAGCTTCTGGATGAAAATGTGAATTTTGTAAACAGGACTGAAATATTTTGGCTCAAGACACAATACCATAATTGCCTGTTACTTCCAAACAAAAGCTCAACAGCTTTGACTACAAAGGAAGTGTAACGTAACCTTAAATCCAAGTTAAAGTATGCCACTGAAAAAAATAATCAGAACAGGTTAAAAAAGTTAAATATTTAAAATCGAACAAAATATTCACTCTCAAAAGGAAAATAAATTGATGAATTAAGTGCACTAACAGGACTGCACTTATAAAGGCTTCCCATCTTATGGATTAAACTTCACCCATAGAGTTGTCCGGGTACATCGATATAGTAAGTGGAGCCAGTAACATCAAGAAAAGGGTGCATAATAGCAATTCTATTCAAGAAGTAGGTTTGTAATTCAGATATAAAGTGCACATATAATATTAATTATATGTTTTATTTTATAACTATTCCTTTTCTAACATGTCCTGCTGATCAGTAGGGTCCAAGTCCTTAGAGTCCCGTCAGTAGCTCAAAAAACTATCTCTGCATTAATGTGCACATAAAGTGATGTAAAGGATTAATAGTGAGTGATAGTATTGAAAAGTGGAAGAATTTAAAAACCATAAAAACTCAGACGCAAAGTGGGAGACCACATAACGTTTCAGAGTGGGGTCGCCGAGTGCTAAGGCACATAGTGAAAAAAAGTTGCCAATGCTCTGCTGAATCAGTAACTCCAATGTTCCGAACCTCTCCTAGCATTAATACCAGGAGCTTAATTTCATGGTTTCATTGGCCAAGCCTTACATCCCCAATCACAATACTAAACCTTAGATAGAGTGGTGTTAATCATGCCACCACTGGATTTGTCGAGGAGTTATGAATCACGCTTTTCTACATGTCAGTCTGATGCACTAGTCCAGGTTTGGCGAATGCCAGAAGAAAGTTAGCTCCCTGACAGTAAAGTTTGGTGGAAGAGGGGTACTGCTACAGTGAGTACGGAAAGTATTCAGACCCCTTTACATTTTTCACTCTTTGCTTCATTGCAGCCATTTGGTAAATTCTAAAAAGTTCATTTTTTTCTCATTAAAATACACTCTGCACCCCATCTTGACTGAAAAAAAACAGAAATGTAGAAATTTTTGCAAATTTATTAAAACAGAAAAACTGAAATATCACATGGTCATAAGTATTCAGACCCTTTGCTCAGTATTGAGTAGAAGCACCCTTTTGAGCTAGTACAGCCATGAGTCTTCTTGGGAATGATGCAACAAGTTTTTCACACCTGGATTTTGGGATGCTCTGCCATTCTTCCTTGCAGATCCTCTCCAGTCCCGTCAGGTTGGATGGTGAACGTTGGTGGACAGCCATTTTCAGGTCTCCCCAGAGATGCTCAATTGGGTTTAGGTCAGGGCTCTGGCTGGGCCAGTCAAGAATGGTCACAGAGTTGTTCTGAAGCCACTCCTTTGTTATTTTAGCTGTGTGCTTAGGGTCATTGTCTTGTTGTAAGTTGAAACTTCAGCCAAGTCTGAGGTCCAGAGCACTCTGGAAGAGGTTTTCATCCAGGATATCTCTGTACTTGACAGCATTCATGTTTCCTTCAATTGCAACCAGTCGTCCTGTTCCTGCAGCTGAAAAACACCCCCATAGCATGATACTGCCACCACCATGTTGCACTGTTGGGATTGTATTGGGCAGGTGATGAGAGTGCCTCGTTTTCTCCACACATACTGCTTAGAATTATCACCAAAAATTTCTATCTTTGTCTCATCAGACCAGAGAATCTTATTTCTCATAGTCTGGGAGGCCTTCATGTGTTTTTGAGCAAACTGTATGCGGGCTTTCATATGTCTTGCACTGAGGAGAGGCTTCCGTCGGGCCACTCTGCCATAAAGGCCCGACTGGTGGAGGGCTGCAGTGATAGTTGACTTTGTGGAACTTTCTCCCATCTCCCTACTGCATCTCTGGAGCTTAGTCACAGTGAACTTGGGGTTCTGCTTTACCTCTCTCACCAAGGCTCTTCTCCCACGATTGCTCAGTTTGGCTGGACGGCCAGGTCTAGGAAGACTTCTGGTGGTCCCAAACTTCTTCCATTTAAGGATTATGGAGGCCACTGTGCTCTTAGGAACCTTGAGTAATGCAGAAATTCTTTTGTAACCTTGGCCAGATCTGTGCCTTGCTACAATTCGGTCTCTGAGCTCCTTGGGCAGTTCCTTTGAGCTCTTGATTCTCATTTGGTCTGACATGCACTGTGAGCTGTGAGGTCTTATATAGACATGTGTGTGCCTTTCCAAATCAAGTCCTATCAGTTTAAACACAGCTGGACTCCAATGAATGACCATGTGATATTTCAGTTTTTCTTTTTTAATAACTTTGCAAAAATGTCTACATTTCTGTTTTTTCCAGTTAAGATGGGGTGCAGAGTGTACATTAATGAGAAAAAAAATGAACTTTTTAGAATTTACCAAATGGCTGCAATGAAACAAAGAGTGAATACTTTCCGTACCCACTGTAAGTGGCATGTTCTCCAGGGTTTAGCCTAGAACTCTAGTTCCAGTGAAGAGACATCTTAAAGGGTTTGTCCACTACTGGACAAACTCTTCTTAAAGGGAATCTGTCACCAGGTTTTTGCTACCTCATCTGAGAGCATCATAATGTAAGAAAAGAGACCCTGATTTCAACGATGTATCACTTAGTTTACTGGGTGCAGCAGTTGTGACACAATCAAAGTTCTAAGATGTAGTATGAAGCAGAGCTCAGAAAGCTGCCCCCCACACCACAGATTTCTGTGTCCATTGTCTACTGACAGTGACCTGCTTATCAGAGAAGGGAGTCAGTCTAGCAATTGCATGAGCTCTAGTACAGGCAGTGATAATATCCTGGTGATAAAACCTTCATTGTAAGTATGCCTCAGCACACAGCGTAATAAGTGACACATTACTGAAATCAGTGTTTCAGCCACTATTTTCTGCTGTCCTCAGATTACATAGCAAAAATATGCTGACAGATTCCCTTTAAGGGCTAAAGTGCCTTAAATATAATAAAAAGAACGTATGCTAAAATGCTATGTGAGTATAGCCTAAAGACTAACGTTTCACTTGCTACTTAATATATTCTATCCATTAAAAGGTGCAATTATAATAGGATAATCAATATTATTCACTTTAACAGTCTATGGTTTTATTGCTATCTATCTGATAGATATATCTAGCTGTAAATGTATACTGAATATTATGTCTGAAGAAATAATTAGCATACAAGTCTTTGTTCTGCACAGATGTATTTTGCATGATGATGCAGAACTATGCAAATATCCAAATTAGAAACCAAATATGGCAAAAAAAAAAAAAAGATGTTTCAAAGATTTTAATGTTGAAAGTAGACATAAGTTCATCACGTTCATCCTATAGCCTAACATGTTGATCCAGAGGAAGAGAAAAGCCCCATGGGGCAGACGCTAATAGCCCCATATTAGGGGAAAAATTCCTTTATGACTCCATACAGCAATCAGACTAGTTCCCTGGATTAACGCCTCATCACAGAATCTAGTGCCCATAACCTGTTATGTTATACAAGTAAGACATCCAGGCCCTCCTTCAACTTTTGTAATGAATCAACCATTATAACATCGTGTGGCAGAGTTCCATAGTCTTACTGCTCTTACAGTAAAGAATCTCAGTGTTGTTTGCCAATATATAAACATCAAAGATAGACATATGCTTATGTGTTGCATGTGCTCTTGCAAATCCATGTTCTGTCTATATGCCGAATACCAACACCAAAACACCAACAGCAAAACATGCAAATATATTCCTCAATAATAATATCTTGCTGCTGGAAAAATTCACTAAGTAACTGTAGAGATGCAAAAATAATGCATTTAGCTAGTTTTGCCTTCTGGCAGCAGATTTGTAGTATAAAGTTACTATTTGCAGGTTTTAGCAATCACTGATTATATTCAGTGTGTTCCAAAGATCTTGCTGTTGTCCTAACTATTCAATGGAGTTTCCAGGACAGTCCTGCAACACTGGAATGCATTGTTCATTAGATTAATTATAGGATTCACAGAACAGTTTCAGGGGCTGAAAATTTTGCTCATTGATATTGACCAACCCTGGGTCATGCTGAGATGCTGAGAGTCTCCCAGAGATTAAAAAGTATTATTTGGGCCTAAAATTGTAAAACAATAATGCAATGATATCTTGTTAACCATGCAGACATCACAGCATGTGATGGTTGGCCTTATAGTCGACAATATCATCATGTAGCAATGTACACAAAAACTAGCAGAGAACAATGGGGAAACTGTAAACTGAGAATATTAATAAGCCTATAGAAACACAGAAGACCCTTTAAACTGTTGAGAGCAATCCTTCCAGAACACATTCTGTATATACAGTACAGACCAAAAGTTTGGACACACCTTTTTATTTAAAGATTTTTCTGTATTTTCATGACTATGAAAATTGTACATTCACACTGAAGGCATCAAAACTATGAATTAACACATGTGGAATTATATAACTGAAAATATGTGTTATATTCTAGGTTCTTCAAAGTAGCCACCTTTTGCTTTGATGACTGCTTTGCACACTCTTGGCATTCTCTTGATGAGCTTCAAGAGGTAGTCACCGGAAATGGTTTTCACTTCACAGGTGTGCCCTGTCAGGTTTAATAAGTGGGATTTCTTGCCTTATAAATGGGGTTGGGACCATCAGTTGTGTTGTGCAGAAGTCTGGTGGATACACAGCTGATAGTCCTACTGAATAGACAGTTAGAATTTGTATTATGGCAAGAAAAAAGCAGCTAAATAAAGAAAAACAAGTGGTCATCATTACTTTAAAAAATGAAGGTCTGTCAGTCCGAAAAATTGGGAAAACTTTGAAAGTGTCCCTAAGTGCAGTTGCAAAAACCATCAAGCGCTACAAAGAAACTGGCTCACATGAGGACCGCCCCAGGAAAGGAAGACCAAGAGTCACCTCTGCTTCTGAGGATAAGTTTATCCGAGTCACCAGCCTCAGAAATCGCAGGTTAACAGCAGCTCAGATTAGAGACCAGGTCAATGACACACAGAGTTCTAGCAGCAGACACATCTCTACAACTGTTAAGAGGAGACTTTGTGCAGCAGGCCTTCATGGTAAAATAGCTGCTAGGAAACCACTGCTAAGGACAGGCAACAAGCAGAAGAGACTTGTTTGGGCTAAAGAACACAAGGAATGGACATTAGACCAGTGGAAATCTGTGCTTTGGTCTGATGAGTCCAAATTTGAGATCTTTGGTTCCAACCACCGTGTCTTTGTGCGACGCAGAAAAGGTGAACGGATGGACTCTACATGCCTGGTTCCCACCGTGAAGCATGGAGGAGGAGGTGTGATAGTGTGGGGGTGCTTTGCTGGTGACACTGTTGGGGATTTATTCAAAATTGAAGGCATACTGAACCAGCATGGCTACCACAGCATCTTGCAGCGGCATGCTATTCCATCCGGTTTGCGTTTAGTTGGACCATCATTTAATTTTCAACAGGACAATGACCCCAAACACACCTTCATGCTGTGTAAGGGCTATTTGACCAAGAAGGAGAGTGATGGGGTGCTACGCCAGATGACCAGGCCTTCACAGTCACCAGACCTGAACCCAATCGAGATGGTTTGGGGTGAGCTGGACCGCAGAGTGAAGGCAAAAGGGCCAACAAGTGCTAAGCATTTCTGGGAACTCCTTCAAGATTGTTGGAAGACTATTTCCGGTGACTACCTCTTGAAGCTCATCAAGAGAATGCCAAGAGTGTGCAAAGCAGTCATCAAAGCAAAAGGTGGCTACTTTGAAGAACCTAGAATATAAGATATATTTTCAGTTGTTTCACACTTTTTTGTTAAGTATATAATTCCACATGTGTTAATTCATAGTTTTGATGCCTTCAGAGTGAATGTTCAATTTTCATAGTCAAGAAAATACAGAAAAATCTTTAAATGAGGTGTGTCCAAACTTTTGGTCTGTACTGTACATGGATGAAATTAGGGTATATGAAAATGGCTGCATTAAAAAGCTATGAACAACCTTTTATATTTTATCTGAAATTTATGTAATTGTTTATGATTTCAATGCAAGTGATTAACAAACGAAGCAATCACAGAGCCTGCCTAAAAGATTTCCTTCTGAACAGGACTGAGCAGCTTGCATTGTAGAATAATGTATGCAGGCTATAGACATTAAGTGATTGGACAATTGTAATAAAAGACAATTACAAATTGCACTTCAATAAAAAAGTCTATTGCCTACAAATGCTGTCATTTTGCGACTATCCAAAAAAATAAAACTGCCCATACATACATGAAATTTGGAAATTTGGAAAACAGCACAATCATTTAAAGTGACTCTGTCACTAGATTTCATAATACAAGCTGTATACACTATTAAATAGAGCTTTCAGATTTGATAAGGCTTGTATACTTATGAAAATCCATGGCAGAATTGCTGTATAATCCTATAATAGAAATGAGCATTTTATAAATCAAGCTGTTTATAAATCAATGGGACTGACAAAATGCTCTTTTTAATAATAGGCAGTGGGCAGCCCAATTAGTGATTTGTCTAAACATAACCTAGTAACAAAACCTCTCTAAAGTAACCGTAATATCCCTTTAAATGGCCTGACTTTCTAGAAAAGTCAAGTCCAAATATCTGGGTTGTGGGGTGCAGAGCGGAATCCCACAACTCTCCACGGCTGCTCTTGCTATCAAAAAGTGAAATCTTGCTGGTAACATTGGTAGCTGCTGTAAAGATGTTACAGTTTAGTAAAAGGTTAGTATGTAGTACGTGGCAGTGTTGAATTTGTTTAAAGAGCGAGATCTCACTTGTTCAAAGCAAGAGCAGCCACGGTGAGTTGTGGAATCCCATTCGGCATGCCGGTTCCCACAATCTGGAACTTGTGGCCTGACTTTGCTGAAATGTCGTGTCGATTGAGGGGGGGGACTACTTCTGAGCAGTTTTATTACTAAGTTATACAGTGGTGGCCAAAAGTATTGGCACCCCTGCAATTCTGTCAGATAATACTCAGTTTCTTCCTGAAAATGATTGCAATCACAAATTCTTTGGCATTATTATCTTCATTTAATTTGTCTTCGATGAAAAAACACAAAAAGAATTGTCCTAAAGCCAAATTGGATACAATTCCACACCAAACCTAAAAAAGGGGGTGGACAAAAGTATTGGCACGGTTTGAAAAATCATGTGATACTTCTCTAATTCGTGTAATTAACAGCACCTGTAACTTACCTGTGGCACCTAACAGGTGTTGGCAATAACTAAATTACACTTGCAGCCAGTTAACATGGATTAAAGTTGACTCAACCTCTGGAAAGTGGAACCTTTAGGCTGCAACTGGCTGGGGCTGACTAAAGTGGGATGCTAAGCGGCATGGTTTTCGGGTGCTTTGTGGGTGCAGATCGGCCACATGTGAATGAGGCTTCAAGAATTGGGTCTTATTAACAAAAAAAGCTGATTATATTTGTGTAGTTAGTGAGTAAAAAAGTCAATGCACTGAACTAAAAGACAGTCTTTAAAGCAGTACATGCTTCTCAGAGACGGGTGAAGTGTTTTATTGTCTGGGAGAGTTTGTTACTAACTTTCGAACTTTATGCCACTACAGCATACCGCAGTAAGTCTGGCAATTTTTACAAGGAATTACTTTGTAGATAAGTGGTGTAAAAAGAACAAAAATCCAAAGATCAGTGTCCAAGGCTTCTAGAGGAGATAAAGTCTAACCAACATAATACCTCACAAATTCAAGGTTAAATTTACAAGAAGAGGTATAGTGGAAATATTGATTGAAAAATAAGCGCCAAGGCTTCTGTTTCCAAAAGACTAGTAGCAGATCTGTACTAATATATCCTTTTAATATGAAATGCTACTTTTTTGGCAACACTTTACAGGTGAAACACATTTTTTAAAGGCAATCTGTCAGGAGGGATTTCTATCTAAAGCTAAAGCCTCTCTGACCCTCATTAAATCGATACCTTTGCCAATGTTGAGAATATGTGCTCTGAAACATATTCAAATTAGCTGTTAGTGCTTTGGGGCATGTCAAAGCACTTCCAGCTCTTCATCCCTCACTCATTTTCTCCCACTCGTGCCTTGGCTACTGCTTCTGATTGTCAGGTCAATCCAGCCTCTGTTATTTGCCTTCTCTCGCGAGATCTTGCGTTTTGACACAGACCCCAGTCACTGAAGACGCTTATACAAGATCTCAGTAGGAGGTTGTAAATGAGAAAGGCTGGAGAGACCTGTCAATCAAACGTAATAGCAGGGTACTGGGCGGAGTATAAGGAATGAGGGACAGAAACCTGGAAGTGCTTTGACACGCCCCAATGCTCTTGCTTCCAATTTGCATATAACGTCAACTGCAGATTTCTTAGCAAAGTCAGGACAAAAATCTAAAAGAAAGGTATCAATTTACTCATGGTAAAAGTGTCTATGAAGCCATTACTATAGCTTTAGGTACAAAGTTCTTCTGACAGGTTCCCTTTAAATAATGTCATTGGCAATGAAAACACATGTGTTTATTTCACACAGCTTCATAACTTTTTTATTTGTCCATCAACATAGCAGTATAAGGGCTTGTTCTTTCCATGATGAGTTGTAGAATTATATGACATCATTTATTCTACCAAATAATGTACTGAAAAACAAATTCAAGTGCAGTGACATAGCAAAACAGCCTATATTTCCACCATTGTTTTTTGGGTTTTGTTTTTACAGCGCTCGTATTGTGGTATAATGATCTGGCAACATGTTTCATAAGTCAGTACGATTACAGTGATCACAAACTTGTACAGTTTTTCATTGTTTTAGTGGTGATAAAAAATTCAGAAATTTGTAAAAAAAATTGGTTTGTGTCTCCGTTAACTTTTTATTTTTGCATACTACAGAGTTTTAACAGGGTTTGTTTTTTGTACTTTGAGTTGCCATTTTCATTGACATCAGCATGGGGTTCATACAATGTTTTACCTGCTTTAACATTTTTGGGGGGAAGTGTAGTGACTGAAAAACAGCAACTTCGATTTTTTTACTTTTACTTTATGTTGTTTGCCATGAAGGTTAAATCATTTGTTGTTTTATATGTGGAGATACAGAATATGCTTATTTTTTAAAGTCTTTATTTTTAAAGGGAACCTGTCAGGCGATTCATGCTGCTCAAACCGCAGGCAGCGTGAATTGTAGCCTGGGTATATTATTATATTACTCTCTGAAATACTTCTGGCAGTTCAGAAAAAATATACTATAAGGAACTGGCTCTGCTCCTGGCCGGCTCTTCCCAGCACTGGTGCAGGTGATTGACAGGTCACTCCCTCTACCAGCACTGAGAAGAGTTGGTGGGGCAGAACCAGACTAGTCTGGTCTCCAGCTATGGTCACCTGCTAAATCTTCAAAGCATATTATACCTGGCTGCAATCTTGTAGCCAGGCTGCTAGTCGTGTTGCCTGCAGTTCAGACAGCCTGAATTGCCTGACAGGTTCCATTTAATAAGGTAAAAGGAGGAAAATATTATTTTTTTTCCATTTTTGTATATATTTAAAGCCTTGTTTTACCTTTCTTTTTTAGTTTCCCAGAGGATCAGGACCCTGCAATTATCTAATCACTTGTTTTATATACTATGATACCATTTTATTGAAGTATATAGCTGAAATCACAGTCTCCTTTGCAGCCCTATTTGTGGCTGGGTTTCATGGGAGAACCAACATGGAAAACTTTGGGGGCATGCAGCTGCCATTTCAACCCATATCGACTCCCTACAATCACATCACGATGAGAGAGATGATGGCAGGAGGAGCGTTCCCCCAGAACCAAGTGTTAAATGCTGCTGTCAAGAGATTGACAAAGGCATTGAATTGGTTAAAGGGGTTTTCCCACAAACAAAAGTTCATTTTAATCAATAGATTTTGGAATAATAATAATTCCCACAATTGGATGTGTTTAAATATAATGTTCCTGTGCTGAGATAATCTTATATATGTGCCCCTGCTGTGCACTGTTTAATGGCCGTGTCTGACCATGCAGGAACATGGTCTGATCATACCACATCTACTGGGCTGAGGAGGCTGCAAAAGAGTATACTGACATTATAGCAGGGGATCACAGCTGATTCTTTCTGTGAGGTAAAACATTTCCCTGCCTGTTTTTAAACAATGTTTTACTTCAAGGAAAGAATCAGCTGTGATCCCCTGCTGTAATGTCTGTATACTCTTTTGCTTTCTCCCCTGCCCAGGAGATGTGGTATGATCAGACCATGTTCCTGTACGGTTAGACAGGGTCATTACACAGTACACAGCAGGGGCACATGTATAAGATTATCTCAGCACAGGAACATTTAATTTGAACACATCCAATTAAGGAACATTTCACGGGTAGATGTAAGAATGGATTCAATGACATTTCAACAAATTCTTGATGCAAACATAACACCATCTGTAAAAAAACTGAAGTTGAAAAGAGGATGGCTTCTACAAATGGATAATGATCCTAAACACACATTAAAAATCCACAATAGACTACCTCAAAAGGCGCAAGCTGAAGGTTTTACAGTAGCCCTCACAGTCCCCTGATCTGAACATCATTAAAAATCTGTGGCTAGACCTCAAAATAGCAGTTGGCATGCAAGACGACCCAGGAATCTCACAGAACTGGAAGAATTTTCCAAGCAAGAATGGATGAAAATCCCTCAAACAAGAAATTAAACACTCTTAGCTGGCTACAAAAAGTGTTTACAAGCTGTGATACTTTCAGAAGCGGATGCTACTAGGTACTAACCATGGATTACGGCGTGGGACACTGCATTACTTCATCTTCGGACAGGTGAGGGATGTTGTTTTTATTTTTGGTTTGTTCACAGGGGACAATGGCTTCAGGGAATTAGGTGTAAAGGTGAGTATAATGTGTTTTATTGTAGTCTTAATTTTGCACTCTATGTAGACAGCAGGGGCTGAATACAACTCTCAACATATCCCTTGATCATGCAGATCTCAGCGCAAGCAGGGGACAATGATGAGAGATGCCTTCAGCACCCGGCGCTTGGGAACAGCTCTAACTGTACCGCTGATTCCCAGGTGCCGGTACGGTCACACTGATGTGATGACACACGTATGTCATCCATGTGTCATCTGTGTGCTTGTGTGCGGGACGTTTTGCGGCACATGCTGCTGATAAAAAATAGACATGTCAGCGCCTTTTGCCCATGAACACACGGTCCGTGGAAACACACTGCCATGTGCGCAGACCTATACATTTGAATGGGTCTATGTGTGTAAGTGCCTCCGGTATGTGTGGAAATTGTCACGACACGTACCAGAGACACTGGAATGTGAAGGAGGCCTAAGGGAGTGGTGCGGGAGAAGCCATCGGGGACATGCCTTGGAGTAGTGATATGCAGACTACTGGCCACATTCTGACTAGACGTGCATACATCTAGTCGGAATGTGGCCGGAAGTATGCATATCACATACTTCCGATCTATCCGGTCTTGCTCTCGTCGACAGCATCAGAGAATATTGACAGCACACCAACAGTTATCTAATGTATATGCAGGTCAACACTGCAAAACACTGCAAAAAGGCTGAAAGAATTGATATACTGCAGTTTTCAAAAATGCAGCAGTTTTAAAATTCAGCCAGAAAAAAACAAGCATGTGCATGAGATTTCTGAAGTTTTATATGTTTTGTTCGTATTGTAAAAAGCAGCTTTTAATTAACGTAAAAGACACAGCAAAAACCCAAAGTGTGAACATAGCCTAATAAACAGTATGCAACTTGTTAAATATCTTCTTGTATCAATTTGCCCTCCTTCTGCTGACATTTCATTCCTTCTATTTCATTATTTACTGCTCCCTTCTGTTGTTTGGGAACATTGGCTGCAGATGCATATGGCTTACAAACTCTTTCCAGCGTTTTATCTACCACTCCCATTCAGTCTTACTGCTATTCTTATATTCATATAAAAGCATTGGAGAGCACAGATCATATCAGCGGAGCAACAATGTTGCTGGCCTTAGGTAGCCTGGGTATCCATGGTTGCGACCACTAACCACTAACTAACTGTCACTAGAAGAGTACTCATAACCATGGATACCTAAGCTATTACAATGCCTGCACATGGGAGAGGTGACATAGCGAATCAGAAGAACTATACTACATTTCTAATTGGAGGTATTTGCTAATATTATTATTATTATTATTATTACACCTACTACATATTGGGATAGAATCTTGGGGATGGGAATACCCCTTTAACTGTCACTGAGGCCGGAGCTCCCACCTGCAGCAAATAGAAACCTGGATATTGTGGGAGCAGAATGGTCCAGAATCAAAATGTTGGGACAAACTCTTTAAAGAAACACTTCAAATCTTTTAGCCCCTCTTTGTGAACAAAGTATATGGCTATGGCCCCACTATCAGTATTTGGTCAGTATTTTTCCGCAGTATTTGTAAGCCAAAACCAGGAGTGGGTGATAAATACAGAAGTGGTGACGTGTTGCTATTATACCTTGTTCCTCCCCTGGTTTTGGGTTACAAATACTTATGTAAAAAACTGATCAAATACTGATAGTGGGGTCGTAGCCTATGCCTTAATATCCTTGCCCATCGCCCTATCAGCGCCAATTTGGTCCTCTCCTGCACCACGTGATCAATAACACTAGCCGGATCACAGAGCATTTTCTGTGTCGACTGGAAGTTACTTTCTCGATCCAATCCTCATAATGTCTCGATGTTGCTCTCAAGGGCTTACGTAAAGTGACATTCGGTTAGCACAAAATACACTGTTTGATGTAGTAGGTCTCATTGGTGACCACATGGTGCAAAAGAGAACCAGAATGGCGCTTGGTTGCACTGCTGGCCCAAACTGAGCGCTCTCCCATTTTACTAGTAGAGGCAGCTTTGTCTTTGTAACAGTGGAGAAGCAATAAAGGGTTATCTGAGGCTGCGTGCCCACGATGCATTTTTCAAGCATTTTTGCTGCGGAATTTGCGCAGCATAAACGCTTGTAAAATGCTTGGTAATCCGTCCCCTATGGTCCCCAATGACAATCCGCAATTTCAATGCGCATGCTGTGGAATTTTCCACAGCGTTTTTGATGTGCGGAAAAATCAGCAGCATGTCCATTATTTGTGCATTTACGCATGCAGAATTGCCATCTCAATGCATTAAAAAAACGCAAGGCAATTCCGCGTGTCCAAAATGCTTCAAAAACGCGTGAAAAACGCGTGTCAAATTCCGCACGCGTTTTTTCGGGCAAGGACATGCAGAAATGAAGCGGAAATTTTCCGCTTCATTTCTGCATCGTGGGCACATAGCCTGAGACTAAATTATTTTTTACTATGAGCCAAAAAAACTAACAGGTAGATAGTAGATAGTTGCTAACTAGTAAGCAACGACCTGCCTGTTCTTTTCGGCCCAGCTCAGAGGTGTCACTGACCGCTCCTGCTGGTAAGGCCACAGCCCCACTATCAGTATTCGGTCACAATTTTTTCTCAGGAGTGGGAACCAAAACCAGGTGAGGAACAATCAGAGAAAATGTATAATAGAAACAAGTCACCAATTCTGCATTGATCACCCACTCCTGAGAAAGCCTGCTTCCAGAAGTTATATAGCGGGGAGCCAGCTGTCAATCAGCATGACGCCGCCAGTCATACCCAGTCAACAGAGCGGAAGACAGGCCGCTTCTCTGTCGACGTGACATCAGCGGAAGTCGCAGAATCGGTCCTGCAAGCAGCATGCATTCCTTGCCAAGGTAAACAAACACTCTGAGACTGCAGGTGGTCGGTAACCGAGGCAACAAGCTGTAAACAATAGAATGAAAAGCCTTCTTTTTGTAACAGAGGGAATATTTAATAAGAAGTCATTGCAAAGTTGCTTATTTTTACATGCACTTTGCAATTTTAATCATTTAAGAACTTGAAACTACCTTCTTTGAAGTGCTTGAAGAGAGTTTGCAAGTAGTGACGGAAAACAAGAAGTGAAAACAAGAAAAATAATAATCAAGATATTACAAGTATATTAGACTGCTGCACAGATACTGTAGATATGATAGTGCTTCATTACTGCAAACATAACATGCCGTAAAAGCAGTCTGCACAGCGCCTACAATACCAGTGACTCTTTATACAGTGTTTCTGTGGCTTAGAGGCTTTTCTTGGGTAAACAGCATCCTAAAAAGGCAGTGCCCTGGGAATCCTGCCAGGGGTGTTACCCTGTCCCAAACCAGCAGTGAATGGTGCAGCTCTCAGTAAGTACAGATGTGCTCCTCTCCTGTAGGAGGCTCACATATGCAGACATTCACATGACAGCCAGCACACACACTGCGCTACAATGGCTTTGTAATACTGCATCGCTGCAATCAGGTTGCACAGACCAGATTCTGCATTGCTCTAGCCCTTCTATTAGGCTGGGCTCACTGAACAGCATAAAACCCTAAACTAGTCCCCCACACAGGGTGCAGGGCTGCGCTGGTAAGCTGGCACTGACAGCTGGCAAGAATGATCTGACCTGAGATGCCGCCGCCGATGACAATGACATCATGTACGGTGCTCATGGCTGCTGTGCCGCCTCGGTCACTGGCCCTGAGAGCTCTGGGAGCGCTGGACGTCAGGCTGAGCAGTAAGCGCGGCCCCGCCCCCTCCAGGGTTCGCGCTGCTCTGGCTCCAGTCTGGGGCTCAGCCGCCTTCCCTCACTGTGTGCTGAAAGGTCCGACCGGAGCTACGACATGGAAGGGATTGGCTGTCAGCGGCCATTGAAAAGTGCAGGGTGCGGAGAGCTCCAAGAGTCCGTCCTCTCAGAAAGTTTACTGTACAGGGGAGTCGTACTGGAAGCTGATGGAAGGGATTGTCAACACTATTCTACACAGCTCTGCATTGTATGTACACACAGCTCTGCACTGTATACTGTACACACACAGCTCTGCACTGTATGCTGTACACACACAGCTCTGCACTGTATACAGTACACACACAGCTCTGCACTGTATACAGTACACACACAGCTCTGCACTGTATACAGTACACACACAGCTCTGCACTGTATACAGTACACACACAGCTCTGCAGTGTATACAGTACACACACAGCTCTGCACTGTATACTGTACACACACAGCTCTGCACTGTATACAGTACACACACAGCTCTGCAGTGTATACAGTACACACACAGCTCTGCAGTGTATACAGTACACACACAGCTCTGCACTGTATGCTGTACACACACAGCTCTGCACTGTATACAGTACACACACAGCTCTGCACTGTATGCTGTACACACACAGCTCTGCACTGTATACAGTACACACACAGCTCTGCACTGTATACAGTACACACACAGCTCTGCACTGTATCCTGTACACACACAGCTCTGCACTGTATACAGTACACACACAGCTCTGCACTGTATACAGTACACACACAGCTCTGCAGTGTATACAGTACACACACAGCTCTGCACTGTATCCTGTACACACACAGCTCTGCACTGTATACAGTACACACACAGCTCTGCACTGTATGCTGTACACACACAGCTCTGCACTGTATACAGTACACACACAGCTCTGCACTGTATACAGTACACACACAGCTCTGCACTGTATACAGTACACACACAGCTCTGCACTGTATCCTGTACACACACAGCTCTGCACTGTATACAGTACACACACAGCTCTGCACTGTATACAGTACACACACAGCTCTGCACTGTATCCTGTACACACACAGCTCTGCACTGTATACTGTACACACACAGCTCTGCACTGTATACAGTACACACACAGCTCTGCACTGTATACAGTACACACACAGCTCTGCACTGTATCCTGTACACACACAGCTCTGCACTGTATACTGTACACACACAGCTCTGCACTGTATCCTGTACACACACAGCTCTGCACTGTATACTGTACACACACAGCTCTGCACTGTATACAGTACACACACAGCTCTGCACTGTATACTGTACACACACAGCTCTGCACTGTATGCTGTACACACACAGCTCTGCACTGTATACAGTACACACACAGCTCTGCACTGTATACAGTACACACACAGCTCTGCACTGTATACAGTACACACACAGCTCTGCACTGTATACAGTACACACACAGCTCTGCAGTGTATACAGTACACACACAGCTCTGCACTGTATACTGTACACACACAGCTCTGCACTGTATACAGTACACACACAGCTCTGCAGTGTATACAGTACACACACAGCTCTGCACTGTATCCTGTACACACACAGCTCTGCACTGTATACAGTACACACACAGCTCTGCACTGTATGCTGTACACACACAGCTCTGCACTGTATACAGTACACACACAGCTCTGCACTGTATGCTGTACACACACAGCTCTGCACTGTATACAGTACACACACAGCTCTGCACTGTATACAGTACACACACAGCTCTGCACTGTATCCTGTACACACACAGCTCTGCACTGTATACAGTACACACACAGCTCTGCACTGTATACTGTAGACACAGGTCTGCACAGTATACTGTACACACACAGCTCTGCACTGTATACAGTAAACACACAGCTCTGCACTGTATACTGTACACACAGGTCTGCACTGTATACTGTACACACACAGCTCTGCACTGTATACAGTACACACACAGCTCTGCACTGTATGCTGTACACACACAGCTCTGCACTGTATGCTGTACACACACAGCTCTGCACTGTATCCTGTACACACAGCTCTGCACTGTATGCTGTACACACACAGCTCTGCACTGTATCCTATACACACAGGTCTGCACTGTATACTGTACATGCACAGCTCTGCACTGTATACAGTATGCACACAGCTCTGCACTGTATACAGTACACACACAGCTCTGCACTGTATGCTGTACACTCAGCTCTGCACTGTATGCTGTACACACACAGCTCTGCACTGTATACTGTACACACAGGTCTGCACTGTATACTGTACACACACAGCTCTGCACTGTATACAGTACACACAGCTCGGCACTGTATGCTATACACACAGCTCTGCACTGTATGCTGTACACACAGCTCTGCGCTGTATACAGTACACACACAGCTCTGCACTGTATGCTGTACACACACAGCTCTGCACTGTATACTGTACACAGGTCTGCACTGCATACTGTACACACACAGCTCTGCACTGTATACAGTACACACACAGCTCTGCACTATGCTGTACACACACAGCTCTGCACTGTATACTTTACACACAGGTCTGCACTGTATACTGTACACACACAGCTCTGCACTGTATACAGTAGACACACAGCTCTGAACTGTATGCTGTACACACAGCTCTGCACTATACTGTACACACAGGTCTGCACTGTTTGCTGTACACACACAGCTCAGCACTGTATACTGTACACACACAGCTCTGCACTGTATGCTGTACACACACAGCTATGCACTGTATACTGTACACACAGGTCTGCACTGTATACTGTACACACACAGCTCTGCAGTGTATACAGTACACACACAGCTCTGCACTGTATACTGTACACACAGGTCTGCACTGTATACTGTACACACACAGCTCTGCACTGTATACAGTAGACACACAGCTCTGCACTGTATGCTGTACACACAGCTCTGCACTATACTGTACACACAGGTTTGCACTGTATACTGTACACACACAGCTCTGCACTATGCTATACACACAAAGCTCTGCACTGTATACTGTACACACAGGTCTGCACTGTATACTGTACACACACAGCTCTGCACTGTATACAGTAGACACACAGCTCTGCACTGTATGCTGTACACACACAGCTCTGCACTATACTGTACACACAGCTCTGCACTGTATCCTGTACACACGCAGCTCTGCACTGTATCCTGTACACAGCTCTGCATTTTATCCTGTACACAGCTCTGCACTGTATCTTGTACACATAGCTCTTCATTGGCTCCTATACACACACAGCTCTTCACTGTATCTTTTACACACAGAGCTCTGCATTGCATCTTTTACATAAACAGCTCAACAATGTATCTTGTACACACAGCTCTGCACTGTATCCTGTACTAACAGCTCTGCACTGTATCCTATGCACACAACTCTGCATTATATCCTGTATATACAGGTCTGCACTGTATCCTGTACACACAGCTCTGCACTGTATCCTGTACACACAACTCTGCACTGTATCCTGTACACACAACTCTGCGCTGTATCCTGCATACACACAGCTCCACACTGAATCCTGTACACACACAGCTCCACACTGAATCCTGTACACACACAGCGCCACACTGAATCCTGTACACACACAGCGCCACACTGAATCCTGTACACCCACATCTACATCAGAGCAAAATACAAGTGAATGGAGTTGCTTTGCAACCCCTAGGACACATTGACTCCAATAAAAAAGTCCAACTGTGTTCAATGTTTTGCCACTTGCTTGTCACAAATGCGATACCCTATGAGCTGCAAAGCGACCCCATTCATTGTATTGTTCTGCTTTAATGCCCCAAAATTGTTGCATATGTGCCTTTAAGATGTAGCAGATCTAACAGCTACCTCATTATGTTTGCACAATGTTCACATTTCCCTTTGCAGATAATGTACATGAGAATTCAGTACATAGAAGTGGTTTATATATGCATAAAGTGATGTACTTAAAGCACACCTGTCAGCAGGATTGTGCTCAGTAAACTACATACACTGTCAGGTGGGTGATATTACACTGATTAAAATGATACCTTGGTTATTATTACTATTTATTATTATAGCGCCATTTATTCCACGGTACTTTACATGTGAAAAAGGGGTATGCATACAAGAACAATTACAATAATCTTGAACAAAACGTGACCGAACTGGTAAAGGAGGAGCGAGGACCCTGCCCGCGAAGGCTCAGAGTCTACAAGGGATGGGTGAGGATACAATAGGTGAGGGCTGAGCTAGTCGTGCAGCGGTATGGTAGAGCGAGGGCTACTGCAGGTTGTATGCTTGTCGGAAGAGGTGGGTCTTCAGTTTCCCTTTGAAGGTTTCCACGGTAGGCGAGAGTCTGATATGTTGAGGTAGAGAGTTCCAGAGTAGGGGGATGCACGGGAGAAATCTTGTATGCGATTGTGGGAAGAGGAGATAAGAGGGGAGTAGAGCTGGAGATCTTGTGAGGATCGGCGCTTGCGTGCAGTTGTATTGCGAGACTAGGGCACAGATGTATGTAGGAGACAGGTTGTGGATGTGCCATGGATAGGGTTTTGAACTGAAGTCTCTGGGCAATGGGGAGCCAGTGAAGCGATTGACAGAGAGGAGAGGCCGGGGAATAGAGGGGGGACAGGTGGATTAGTCGGGCAGCAGAATTTAGGATAGATTGGAGGGGTGCAAGAGTGTTGGAAGGGAGGCCACAAAGCAGGAGGTTGCAGTAGTCGAGGCTGGAGATGATGAGGGCATGCACTAGTGTTTTTGCAGATTCGTGGTTGAGGAATGTGCTGATCCGGGATTTATTTTTGTGTTGGAGTCGGCAAGACTTGGAAAGAGCTGGGTTATGTGGTTTGAAGGAGAGATCAGAGTCCAGGGTTACCCCAAGGCAGCGAGTTTGCTGCCTTGGGGTAACCCAAGATAGGTCGGGTGGGGGGGATGAATGAGATGGTGGAAAGATGATGAATTCTGTTTTGTCCATGTTAAGTTTTAGAAATTTAGCAGAGAGGAAGGATGAAATAGCGGACAGACATTGTGGGATTTTGGTTAGTAGGGAGGAGATGTCGGGTCCGGAGAGTTAGATCTGTGTGTCATCAGCATAGAGGTGATACTGAAAGCCGTGAGACTCTATGAGCTGTCCCAAGCCAAAGTTGTAGATGGAGAAGAGGAGGGGTCCTAGGACTGAACCTTGGGGGACACTGACAGATAGGGGGGAGATGAGGTGGTGTGTGAGTGGGAGATTCTGAATATCCTGTCTGTTAGGTATGAAAAGATCCAAGATAGGGCCAAGTCTGTGATGCCGAGAGATGAGAGAGTCTGTAGTAAGAGGGAATGGTCCACTGTGTCGAAGGCAGATGAGAGGTCTAGGAGGAGGAGGACAGAGTAGTGTCACTTGGATTTGGCGGTTAGTAGATCATTGATGACTTTAGTCAGGGCAGTTTCAGTAGAATGGTGCAGTCGGAAGACAGATTGGAGGTGGTCAAAGAGAGAGCAGGAGGAGAGGTGGGAGGACAGTTCAAAGTTGACATGTTGTTCCAGTAGTTTTGAGTCATAGGGGAGAAGTGATATGGGGCAATAGCTAGTCAGAGAGGATGGGTCAAAAGAAGGCTTTTTGAGGATGGATGTGATCGAGGCATGTTTGAAGCATGAGGGGAAGACACTAGTTGTTAGTGACAGGTTGAAAAGGTGGGTTAGGGTTGTGATGAAGATAGTGGTAAGGTTGGGGATGAGGTGGGACGGGATTGGGTCAAGTTCACAGGTAGTGAGGTATGATTTGCAGAGGAAAGTTGATCTTCCGTAATGGTGGAGAAGCTGGTTTTGGAGGAGGAAGATTCAGTAGGTGTGAGGAGGGGCTGGGGGGACTTTAGGCAAAAACTTTGTCTTATGGTGTCAATTTTCTGCTTGAAGAATGAGGCGAAGTCTTCGGCTGAGATGAGAGGAGAGGGAGGAGGCGTTGGGGGGCGGAGGAGAGAATTGAAGGTGTTGAATAGTTGTTTGGGATTGTGAGACAGGGAGGATATGAGAGATGACAAGTATGTTTATTTTGCTGTAGTGAGTGTGGACGTGAAGGTAGTGAGGGACTGTTTGAATGCGATGAAGTGCTCATTGAAGTGGGACCTTTTCCATCTACACTTAGCAACCCGGGAGGCCCGTCACAGTTCCTTGGTTAGGCTGGTGTGCCAGGGTTGCCTGTTCATTGTGCTTTGGTATGTGTGAGGTGTTATGATCTGCTACAAGAACTAAGGAAAGATAGGAAAATTGTCCCTACTATAGGACTAAGCTGATTCCCTACGATGCAGCGGGCAACCTGTTCCTTGTGAACAGACCCGCCTTCGTCCTCAGCTAGTCTGAACGCAGACCTATAGATATAAGGGAGGGGTCCCTAAAAGTACTAAGGACTGGGACAAAATTGGACACCTCCTAGCAGAAGTTATAGCAGAGCAAAAAGACAAACAGACAAAAATACTTAGAGGTCCAAGGACCAAGCAAACTATAGAGATAGGTACAAAGCACCTGGCTAGATTAAAAGTCAAAGTAACACTGAAGCCCAGCAAAGCCAGAAGGGCGGAGCTGGAATAAATAGGCAGCAGGTCACGTGACCACAAAATAGAAAAAAACTAATAGGAGGGTTCTAACAATGCCCCCTCTTCTATGAGGAGCCTCCGGATCCTCCAGGCTCAGGCCTATCAGGAAACCTCATGTGAAATGCTCTAATAAGTCTAGGAGCAGAGACATCGTCTGTCCTTACC
Source organism: Phyllobates terribilis (assembly GCF_046119375.1). Taxonomy (NCBI): domain Eukaryota; kingdom Metazoa; phylum Chordata; class Amphibia; order Anura; family Dendrobatidae; genus Phyllobates; species Phyllobates terribilis. The sequence goes on from NW_027362762.1 coordinate 746,954,605, forward strand.
CAGGAGTTATCCTCAGGACCGAAACCTTTCCAAGCGACGAGATACTGCAATCTCCCTCTATGCCTTCTGGAATTCAGGATACGAGAAATTTCATATTCACCGTCTTCCACCACCGGAGGAACTGTGACAGTGGCATCCCTATCCGATACATCAGCTTTTTTCAACAAGGAAACATGAAACACCGGATTAATCTTCCAGGAGGAGGGAACCTCCAACCTAACAGCAGACTGATTAACCACCTGAAGCACCTTAAATGGTCCCACGAACTTCGGACCCAATTTCTTAGAAGGAATCCTCAACCGCAGATTCTTTGAGGACAACCAAACCATGTCACCAACCGTAAACAAAATCTCTTGACATTTCCTGTTAAAATATTTCTTAGACTTTTTGTTAGCCTCTTGAAGGTTACAACGTACATCAGTCCAAACTCTCTCCAAATCACCGGAAAAATTCTCCGGCACCTCCGACACCAATTTGGAGAACGAACCAAACGACGGATGTCTCCCAGTACAACAAAAAAACGGAGAACACCCAGCAGAGGAGGATGTATGGTTGTTAAGAGCAAATTCAGCAAGTGGCAGAAACTCAGACCACCCCTCTTGATTGTCTGCCACAAAACAACGCAAAAACTGCTCAACATCCTAGTTCTTTCTTTCTGTCTGTCCATTAGACTCAGGATGATACCCAGATGAAAATGACAAATGGACTCCCAACCTGTCACAAAAGGCACGCCAAAAACGAGTCACAAACTGAGGTCCCCTATCAGAAACAATGTCGGTGGGAACGCCATGGAGTCTGACAATTTCCTTGACAAAAGCCTTAGCGAGCGTCTTAGCGCAGGGTATTTTAAAGAAAGGAACCAAGTGACACATCTTGCTAAAACGGTCCACGACCACCCAGATGACAGTGAAACCCTCGGACACAGGAAGGTCAGTAATAAAATCCATTGCAAGATGCGTCCAAGGTGCACTAGGAACCTCCAGAGGGCAAAGCAACCCCGCAGCGGGAGCATGTGAAGCCTTTGATCTAGCACACACCGTACATTGACGCACCCATTTAATGATTTCCTTCTGCCACCCAGGCCACCAAAAACTGTGACCTACCAGTCTCTTAGTCTCAGAAATTCCTGGATGACCTGCCAACCGAGACTCATGATACTCCACAAACAACTCTCTCCTAAAGGCTCTAGGTACAAACAACCTCCCATGGGGAGTGTTAGATGGGGCATCCTCCTGGGCTTTCAGAATCCCATCTTCCAAAACGGAGTCCAATGCTGCTATCACAACTCCTTCCTGTAAAATGCTCTCCTCCTCCTCGGTACCAACCATGGGAGAAAAGCTGCGAGATAAAGCATCAGCTTTAACATTCTTAGTACCCAGGATGTAAGTAACAGAAAATTAAACCGCAAAAAAAAAAGAGCCCACCTAGCCTGACTGGCATTCAAGCGCTTGGCAGCATCTAGATAGATCAGATTCTTATGATCTGTGAAAACCTGAATGGGAAATTTAGCACCTTCCAAGAAATGACGACAATGTTCAAATGCGAGTTTGATAGCCAGCAATTCCCGATTACCAACATCGTAATTAAGTTCGGTTTCAGAAAATTTTTTCGAAAAAAATGCACAGGGATGAACTCCATCCTTGTTCTCCTGAGACAAAACCGCACCGACCCCCACCGAAGAAGCATCAACCTCGACCAAAAAAGACTTGGTCTCATCAGGCTGCATAAGGATGGGGGCAGAACTGAACCTCTCCTTGAGATACACAAAAGCTTCAATGGCCTCAGTAGTCCACTGGACCGTATTCGCACCTTTCCTGGTGAGATCGGTCAGCGGCTTAACAATTATAGAAAAATTCTTAATGAATTTTCTGTAATAATTGGCGAAACCCAAAAATCTCTGTATCGATTTTAAACCAATAGGCCTAGGCCATTCCTGCACAGCCTGAACCTTCACCGGGTCCATCTCAAAGCCCTCGCTGGAGATAATGTAGCCCAAAAAACTAATTCTCTGCACAGCGAACTCACATTTCTCCAGCTTAGCAAAAAGTGAATTGTCACTTAATAACTGCAATACCTCACGTACGCTCTGCCAATGGGACTCTAGATCTGGCGAATAAATCAAAATGTCATCCAAATACACAACCACATTCTTACCAATCAAAGGTCTCAGGATGTCATTAATAAGGTTCTGAAAAAACACTGGTGCATTGGTAAGACCAAAAGGCATAACCAGATTCTCAAAATGACCCACCGGAGTGTTAAAAGCAGTCTTCCATTCATCACCCTCCTTCATTCGCAACAAATTGTATGCCCCCCGGAGATCAATTTTAGAGAACCACTTGGCCCCCACTAACTGGTTAAACAACTCAGGAATTAATGGCAGTGGGTAGGAATTGCGTACGGTAATTTTATTAATTTTGCGAAAGTCCAGACATGGACGTAAACCGCCGTCTTTTTTTTTTACAAAAAAAAATCCAACAGCCACAGGCGACTTAGAAGGTCTAATGTGACCAGCAGCCAAGCTCGTCTGTATGTATTCCTCAAAGGCTTTTCTTTCAGGGATAGTAAGATTAAATAAGCGACTCTTGGGAAGAGTAGCTCCAGGAACAAACTCAATGGCGCAGTCATAGTCCCTATGAGGAGGTAGAATTTGCGACTCCTCCTCTGAAAAAACCTTCCAAAAATCCTGACTAGGTACAGGTAATTACCCTTTTTCCACAGCCGCAATGCAACCATTTCAACATTTATCATAGCACTTAGGACTCCAAGACGTAATCTCATTAGTAGACCAGTCCAGTAAAGGATTGTGCAGTTTTAACCAAGGTAAACCTAAAACGACTGGAGAGGGTAAATTATTTAATACCACTAAATCCAAATTCTCTTGGTGAATACCATTAATAGTGAGCGGAAATTCAAAAACCTTGTGAGTAACACATTTCAAAGGAGTGTTATCAACAGCAACCACAGAAATAGGAGATGACAAAGGTTTAGGTTCCAATTTAAGTTTTTCCAAAAATCCCTTATCAATCACATTCAGTGTAGAACCACAATCCACAAAAACCTGAAATTCAATCAACTCCTCCTGCAATGAGGTACTCCCTGAAAGAAATACTCCCTTAGAGTTTAAACAAGCAATACGGGCGTAACTGACCTTTTTTTTTCTTTGTTTACCAGAAGCTCACAGTTCTTAGCAAAATGGTCAGATTTACCACAGTAAAACCACAATCCCTTGGAAAACCTGCGGTCTTTTTCCTGAGAGCGGAGTGGCATCGCCCCAATCTCCCTCGGTTCTCTGTCGTCCGAGCAGACCCTCTGATGACTAGGAGCTGCCATAGCAGGAGTTTTATCCTCATTAACCCTGGCACGCAGTCTCCAGTCCACCCGTATAGCTAATTGCATGGCTTCTTGCAAGTTTCCAGGTGCAGGGAAAGCAATCAGCAGATCCTTAACCCTTTCACTTAGACCAGCAAGAAGCAAACATTTTTACGCCGAATCATTCCATCTCACTTCAGAAGACCACCTTCTGAAGTGTGTACAATAATTTTCAACATCACCTGACCCCTGCTTTAAACGTCTCAGTTCTGTCTCAGCAGAAGAGACTCGATCAGGATCGTCATACAACAACCCCATAGCAGAAAAAAAATCTTCCACTGATCTAAAACACAGATCATTAGGTTGGAGAGAAAAGGCCCATCCCTGTGGTTCCTTGCGCAAAAGTGACATGATAAACCCAATGCGCGGTGATTCATTCCCAGAGGACCTTGGTCTCAAACAAAAATATAATAAACAAGCATTTTTAAAGGAAAAAAAATCTTGTTGTTTACCATAAAAAAAATCAGGCAGTCCTACCTTCGCTTCAACAAAATGCGCCCCAGGACAGCTACTCACATGTTGCTGGAGCTCGGCCACCTCAAGAGACATTCCCTGTAGGCGTTGTGCCAATTCCTGAACAGACACCATGCTGATCTCTGGATCTCGTTCCCCAGGATTTTTCCTTTTTCCTTTGATTTTGGGCTGGACTTACTGTTATGATCTGCTACAAGAACTAAGGAAAGATAGGAAAACTGTCCCTACAATAGGACTAAGCTGATTCCCTACAATGCAGCGGGCAACCTGTTCCTTGTGAACAGACCCGCCTTCGTCCTCAGCTAGTCTGAACGCAGACCTATAGATATAAGGGAGGGGTCCCTAAAAGTACTAAGGACTGGGACAAAATTGGACACCTCCTAGCAGAAGTTGTAGCGGAGCAAAAAGACAAACAGACAAAAATACTTAGAGGTCCTAGGACCAAGCAAACTATAGAGATAGGTACAAAGTACCTGGCTAGATTAAAAGTCAAAGTAACACTGAAATCCAGCAAAGCCAGAAGCGCGGAGCTGGAATAAATAGGCAGCAGGTCACGTGACCACAAAATAGAAAAAAACTAACAGGAGGGTTCTAACATGAGGGGGGAAATCGAATTGAGAGCTGCAGTTGTTGTGGTGTTATATAATGCGACAGCAACATCTGCGTCATGTAAGGAACTGATGTCTGTAAGAGGGAGGAGGGATTCAGAGAGTGAGTGTAGGTCAAGGTGTTTGAGGTTTCTGCGAGGGTATGCTAATTTGTGGAGTGGAGATTGTTGCCCTGGAGCGGAGAAAGTAGAGAATGTAAGTAGGTTGTGGTCAGAAAGAGGGAGGGGTCAGTTAGAGAGGTTAGACAGGGAACAGAGGTGAGTGAAGATGAGGTCCAGAGTAGAGTGTGTCCATCTTTGTGAGTGGCTGCAGAAGACCATTGAGTAAGGCCGAAGTAGGAAATGAGGGATAGACGCTTAGAGGCAGCTGAGAGAGAAGTGTCAATGGGGATGGTGAAGTCACCCATGATGATAGTGGGTATGTCAGCAGAAAGGAAGTGAAGTAGCCAGATGGTGAAATGGTCTAGGAAGGTGGTGGCTGATCCTTGGGGGCGATAAATGACAGCCAGTTGGTGGTTGGATGGGGAGTAGATGTGCACACAGTGCACTTCAAAAGAGGGGAGTGTAATGGAGGGTTGCAGTGGGATTTGGGTGAAGGAGCAGTTATCTGGCAGGATAAAACCTACTCCACCATGCGTGCCAATGGGGCGGGTGGTGTGGGAAAGGTGGAATCCTCCATATGAAATTGCAGCTGGAGAGGCTGTATCAGAGGGGGTGAGCCAGGTTTTGGTGATGCAGAGGAAGGAAAATTTGTTAGTTATAAAGAGATCATGGATGTAGGAAAGTTTGATGCAGACGGAGCAAGCGTTCCAGAGAGCTCCTATTAGTGGGGCTGGGGAAGCGGGGGTTGTATGAGGTTACAAAGGTTGTGAGAGTTTGTGATAGATCGTGGATAGGAAGTGGTAGTGACTGTGGGAATGTGGTGAGGAGGGCCAGGATTTGGGGAGATATCGCCAGCAGTGAAGAGAAAGTGTTAGTAGGTGGGAGCAGGAGAGAGCATGAGGTGGCTGTCTGTGCTTAGAGACACAGGATTGAATGTTGAGGAGTAGTTCAGAGGAAAAGGTGAGATGAATGGGGAGGATGAGGGAGAGATTAATAGTTCCTTGCTAGGTGTAGGGATTAGGAGTGGTTGTAAGAAATGAAGGATCAATGTGGTGAGAGAGAAGACAAACACAAACATTGTTTTCAGTGTCCAAGTATCCAGTTACCTTCAGTTCCGTTCAGGTTCAATTCAGGTACCATTTATACTGTATGTCACATTAAAGCAATGCACTTAAGGCAATGCACTGCAGACACGTCTATAGCAGACTCCTTTTTCACAATATATGTGCTACAGAATGCAGTCAGGTGTGAACCAGAGGGGAGTGGTCTGTGCTAATCTTGATCAGCTGATTAAGACTAAGCCAGATGCAGGGTATTTAAGGGCCAAGTAAACATGGTCATAAATAAGAGTGGGGGTAGTAGTTAGTTGAGAAACATACCATGTGTATATAGAAGCAGAGGAAGGGAGAAGTCAGGATGGGAAAGCTGGGTCAACTACCATGTGTATATAGAATCAGAGGAAGGGAGAAGTCAGGATGGGAAAGCTGGGTCACGTATCTGTAGGAGGAATGAATAAATTGATTAAATCCGTCCTGTGGTTCTTGTGTAATTACATCTTTACTTTCACTTTGGAGATAATTATATGCTCATGCTTTGGGGCAGCCTGTGGGGGGCACTCTATCTGGTGCTCTGCTTACATATTCATTTGTGTGCTCTTATGACAGATCACTGTGCCTTCACTGACCTGCCTCCTATTTTACATAATGCATCTAGTAATGTGGGGCTAGGTAAAATAGGAGGCAAGTCACTGAAGGCACAGTGAGCTGTCATAAGAGCATGTAGCTGATTATGTAAGCAGATCCCACCCCACAGGCTGCCCTGGAGCACGAGCATATCATTATCTCTAAACTGATAGTAAAGGTTACATAACAACCACAGGATGGATTTCATCAACCAAGGTATCATTTTAATCAGTGTAATGTCGCCCACCTGACAGTGTATGTAGTTTACTGAGCACAATCCTGCAGACAGGTGTGCTTTAATATGTCCTGGTATCAGGAGGTTGTAAAGAGTTAACAAAGCAGCCCTGATTTCCATATATGGCCATAAGGTCACATGGTTAGACCACATGACCGGGTACTGGGCTTAGCATTGAGAGAGAAGGAGACATTTTGTGTTTTTGTGTGCACGAGTGTGTTGTCTGGGAGAAGCTGAAGGAGCAGGTAAGAAAAGCATCTAAAGCTCCTGTATATGAGAAACCACAGCCTCAGTTGCAGGCAGCTGTGTGATAAAGACTGCATATAAGCAGAAGATGAAATTCACTTGAAACTGAGTCACTGCACCATTTATATATCTGCATTATTATTCTGGGAAGTAACTGTGATTTCTGCATTGGAATTGAATCTCTTTTAAATCATCGTTTATCGGTATGTACCTTTGTATTCATGGAACAAGTAAAGTTTATCAACGGCCCCTCTGGCCTCCCTGTTTTCTGGACTATTGGAGTGTACCACATTACATCACACTACCAGGAAGCAGAGGTTAATTAAGTGCACAGTGGGTTCACAAACTTTGTTTTCTTTTATTTTTGTCCCTGCCATAGCGAAGTGGTCATATCCACACACTACATGGTGTGTAACCTTTGGCATAGTAGTGTATCACGGCATTACACTGCAATGTAGCAGTAACAGATAGCGAACTATGGTCCAGTAACCTGTGTTGTGACTAAAGTTGCTGTGTAGACCTGGACTTGCACATACCGTACACCCAGCTCTGCACCATGCACCTGTGTGTGAAGAGTACTGGGCAGTCCTGTTTGTAAAAGTCCACAATGCAGAGTCATGTATAAGGCTCTGTTTATATCTTCATCTGGATTTCCATTTGCAAATTGTCTCTTCAGAGAGGAAGAGGACTAGAACTCTAATGCCACCTATAGAAAGTAGGAATCCTAAAAGTCAATATCGACTCTCTAACAAGGCTTGTCACATGATTTAGGATTAAAGCCAAAACCAGAATTATTATTATTATTATTTATTATTATAGCGCCATTTATTCCATGGCGCTTTACATGTGAAAAAGGGGTATAATACAAGACCAATTACAATAATCTTGAGCACAATGTGACAGCTACTGGTACAGGAGGAGCGAGGACCCTGCCCGCGAGGGCTCACAATCTACAAGGGATGGGTAAGGATACAGTAGGTTAGGGTAGAGCTGGTCGTGCAGCGGTATGGTGGAGCGGTGGTTACTGCAGGTTGTAGGCTTGTCGGAAGAGGTGGGTCTTCAGGTTCCTTTTGAAGGTTTCCACGGTAGGTGAGAGTCTGATACGTTGGGGTAGAGAGTTCCAGAGTAGGGCGGAAGCACGGGAGAAATCTTGTATACGGTTGTGGGAGGAAGAGATAAGAGGGGAGTAGAGCAGGAGATCTTGTGAGGATCGGAGGTTGCGTGCAGGTATGTAACGGGAGACTAGGTCGGAGATATATGGAGGAGACAGGTTGTGAATGGCTTTGTATGTCATGGTTAGGGTTTTGAACTGGAGTCTCTGAGCAATGGGGAGCCAGTGAAGAAATTGACAGAGAGGAGAGGCTGGGGAATAGCGGGGGGACAGGTTGATTAGTCGAGCAGCAGAGTTTAGGATAGATTGGAGGGGTGCGAGAGTGTTAGAGGGGAGGCCACAGAGCAGGAGGTTGCAGTAGTCAAGGCGGGAGATGATGAGGGCGTGCACTAGTGTTTTTGCAGATTCATGGTTTAGGAATGTGCGGATCCGGGAGATATTTTTGAGTTGGAGTCGGCAGGAAGTGGAAAGGGCTTGGATATGTGGTTTGATGGAGAGTTCCGAGTCCAGGGTTACCCCAAGGCAGCGAGCTTGAGGGACTGGGGAGAGTGGGTAGCCATTGACGTTGATAGATAGGTCAGTTGGGAGGATTGAATGAGATGGCGGAAAGATGGTGAATTCTGTTTTGTCCATGTTAAGTTTTAGAAATCTGACAGAGAAGAAGGATGAAATAGCAGACAGACATTGTGGGATTTTGGTTAATAAGGAGGTGATATCGGGTCCAGTGAGGTAGATCTGTGTGTCATCAGCATAGAGGTGATAATGAAAGCCATGAGACTGTATGAGCTGTCCCAGACCTAAGTGTAGATGGAGAAGAGCAGGAGTCCTAGAACTGAACCTTGGGGGACACCGACAGATAGGGGGCGAGATGAGGAGGTGGTCTGTGAGTGGGAGTCACTGAATGTCCGGTCTGTTAGGTATGAGGAGATCCAGGATAGGGCCAAGTCTGTGATGCCGAGAGATGAGAGAGTCTGGAGTAAGAAGGAATGGTCCACTGTGTCAAAGGCAGATGACAGGTCTAGGAGGAGGAGGACAGAGTAGTGTCGCTTAGATTTGGCGGTTAGTAGGTCGTTTGTGACTTTAGTCAGTGCAGTTTCAGTAGAATGGTGCGGTCGGAAACCAGATTGTAGGCGGTCAAAGAGGGAGCAGGAGGAGAGGTGGGAGGACAGTTCAGAATAGACATGTTGTGCCAGTAGTTTTGAGGCCTAGGCGAGAAGTGATATGGGGCGATAGCTAGACACGGAGGATGGGTCAAGGGATGGCTTTATGAGGATGGGTGTGATTGAGGCATGTTTGAAGCATGAGGGGAAGACACCAGTTGTTAGTGACAGGTGGAAGAGTTGGGCTAGGGCTGGGATGAAGATAGTGGTAAGGTTTGGGATGAGGTGGGACAGGATTGGGTCAAGTTTACAGGTGGAGAGGTGTGATTTGGAGAGTAAGGAGGAAAGTTGATCTTCAGAAATGGTGGAGAAGGTGGTTTTGGAGGAGGAGGGTTGCAGACAATGTGCTTCAGGGTACTGCCCCTCATCAGTTCAAAGTGTGAGATCTGGTTTGGCAGGCTGAGCGGCGTCTGACCGGAATCTAAGGGGTAACATTTCTCCTTTCGGAGAGCGACATGTCGGGCCTGACATGCATAGGTGAGGAGACTTTTAAGCTCCAATGCTCCTCTGGGAAAAATGCAAATTGTCTCTTCAGCGAGGAAGAGGAGTAGAACATGGCATTTCTAGTGAAAAAAACAAACCTGTGTTTCTTGCTGCGTGTTTTACAGACTTTTTTTTCCAATTATGATACTGCCAGATGTTACGCAAAAGTCGTTAATGAAAACCAAAATGCATCTGAGGACACAAAATGGCTGTAGACTAGCGTGAGTCCTCCTTGTTTTTATCCTGCTTGTTCTCTGAAATGTAATAAATTGAGAACCTTCTATTTTGTTAAGTGCCATTATTTCTTTTTTCTCTTGAATGAACATTTTAAGGATTGTTTTTGTTATTGATTACCACCATTATGATTCCTGTTTTTGCTGTTTATTACCTTTGATTCATATATAATGACTGACACAAGAGAACAGTGCCGACCACACATATTTGAAATGTAAATGCACTACAAACAATGCTTTTTTTGGTTGTTTTGACTCATTAGGAGTCATGACTTTTTTGGAGTCCATGACTTTTTTTTTAACAACATATGCTCTAGCTATGGCATTTTTCCTATTGGCTGATCTATAAGTGATTAAAAATGCTAGAGAAAATAAAGGACTTTTGTAAAATACTGTTTCCTAGAAACATTTAGATATCATTTTTAAAAACTTGTGAGAGAACAGCTGAAGGACCTTTATACCATTTTCATACATTACCTCTGAACTTTGAAAGCAGGAAAGAATATGTATTTCTGAAAACGCAGTATGCCCCAGACATTTTTTTACATTAACTCATCATACTGCAGCACCATGTCTGCTGTCATGTCTATATTTCAGCCTCATGTCTACTATGATGTATATACCGCATCTCCATATCTCCTGTGATGTATATACAGTAGCACCATGTCTGCTCTGATGTCTATGCCACAGCACCATGTCTCTTGTGAGATCTATGCCCCAGCCTCATGTCTCCTGTGATGTAAATGACCCAGCCCCATGTCTCTTGTGATATATATACCCCAGCCTCATGTCTCCTGTGATATATATACATCAGTCTCTGTGTCTCCTATGTGATGTATATGCCGCAGCCCCATGCGCCCTGTGATGCCTATTCTGCAGCCTCATGTCTCCTGTGATGTATATACAGCAGTCTTGGTGTCTCCAATGTGATGTATATACAGCAGATCTCCCACTGCTTGAGTTCTATAAATGTAATGTGAGAAATGATGGGTTTCCCACTGTGAGGAGACCTACAGTGTAATATACATCTGTGTTCGGTATGACGTACTGCCGCAAGTTCTTCATAAAACTTATCACAAAGAGTCACCTGCAATAATGACCGACGCAAATCTGGAAAAGCAGTTACGAGTTACAACATCATCTATACCACCTTATGTCACAGTAGCATCAAAGAGAAGCAGTTTTAGCCATCACTTTACAGGTGAGTTAATTAAATATTTGACCAAATATAGCAGGGTAATTTTCAACTTGATAATTTTGTATGGCCCAGAATGATGGAATAAAGACCCAAATGGCCCTTCACAGAAAAAAGGTTCCCCACCCCTGGTCTAAGTTTACCATAAAAAGAAGACTTCATGACAGCATATACAGAGGGGTCAGCAAAAGGTGCAAACCATTAATCAGCCTTAAACCTGTCACCTGAAAAATGCTATTAACCTGCAGATGTGGGGTTAATCTGCAGATTAATAGCGTTGTAAACCTGCCTGGTGCCCCCACTGATACCCACGCTGCCTGGAGGAAATTAACTTTAATTCCCCCGGCAGCATTCCGGTTTCAGTCATGGGGGCGGCCCTAATGCTGAGCTGCTGTCAGTCAGTGCCTGGGGGAGCAGGTACAGCCGCCTCTCTCTATACACTGGACAGTGACGGAACCCACGCCAATGCCACCCCTGTGATTGAAACCGGAATACTGCTTGGTTGAATAAAGTTTATTTCTTCTCAGCAGCTTGGGTGCAAGTGCGGGCGCCGGCAGTTTCACAATGCTGTAAACCTGCAGATTAACCCCACATGCGCAGGTTAATTGTGTTTTTTCAGGTAACAGGTTCCCTTTAAAAATAGAAAGTCTAGACTAGACTTTGCCAAAAAAATCTAAAGAAGCCGCCCAGTTCTGGAAAAGCATTCTTTGGACAGATAAACCTAAGATCAACCTGTACCAGAATGATGGGAAGAAGAAGTATGGAGAAGGCTTGGAATGGCTCATCAAAGCACACCACATTCTCTGAAAACATGGTGGATTCAGTGTGATGGCATGGGCAGGCATGGCTTCCAATGGCACTGGGTCGCTAGTGTTTATTGATGATGTGATGGAAGACAAGACATTTCTCCATGGTAAGCTGATTCCCCAATAGTGGTCATAAACTAGTGTTTGGGCAAACGGAAGGGCTTGGAAAAGAAAGAGCGCCATTTGAATTTTTGATAAAATGTTTTAGACCCAAGTTTTACATTTTCAAAAGGGCTAATAGGAGAGAATGGACCACATAATTTGTTACACAATTTCTTCTAAGTACACCAATAGTACATTTGTGGTTGGAAGCTACTTTTCAGGCACAGTGCTAAGCTCAGAAGGGAAAAAGCGCCATATTGGAGTGCAGATTTTGCTGGAATGGTGTGTGTGTGCCATGTCATATTAGCAGTGACCCTTGGGTGCCAAAGCAGCAGAACCTTCCCATAACTGACCTCAGTTTACAAACTACACCCCTCAATATATTCATATAAGGGTTCAGGTGTGTCACAGAATTTTATACCATTGGGCAGTCTAGAAGAAATAATTAAATATTTACCACTAAAATGTTGTTTTAGCCCCAAGTTTTTAACTTTCATAGAGGCTTATAGGAGAAATCAGACACAAATTGTTACGCAATTTTTCCTGAGTATGGCAATATCCCTTATGTGGTCAGAAACTACTTTTTAGTCACAATGTAAAGCTCAGAAGTGGAGATTTTGCTGGAATGGTTTGTGGGTGTCATGTCATGTTGGCAGAGCCTCAGAACAGCAGAAGTCTCCCATACGTGACACCATGTACAAACTACAACCCTCCATGAATTCACCTAGGAGTGCAGTGAGCATATTGACAACACAGGTGTGTCACAGAATTGTATAACATTGGACGATGAAGAAAAAATAATTACATTTTTAACACTGAAATGTTGTTTTAGCCCTAGATTTTAGATTTTCACTAGAAAAAATGGGGAAAACTGGCCACATAATTTTATTCTGATTGTGGCAAAACACCATATGTGGCCCTACGGTATTGTTTTGTCACACGACGCGACTCGGTAGGGAAGAAGCACTATTTAACTTTTGGAGGTCAGATTTCCCTAGAATACTTTCCAGACTACATTAGCAGAGCCTCTTAGTAACAGAACAGCAGAAAGTGACCCCATCTTAGAAATTACACCCCTCTGGGACTTCATCTATGGGTATAGTGGCAATTTGGACTCCATGGGTGATTTCCAGAAACAAGCTCACAATGAATGTTACAGAGTGAAAATTGCAAATCTGCCAATGTAGTGCCCAATACATTGTAGTGCCCAGTACATTAAATTCAGCTTGTCCTTCTGCAGACACGGGTCCAATGAATTAAGTTGGCTCTCCTTTCTACAGTAATGTCACATATGTGGATGCTAACTGTGGTTTAGGCACGCTGCGGGGCTCAGCAGGGATGAGGCATTTGGATTTGAGAGTGAATTTTTCACTGGATTTCTTTTAAGGGGGAGCCATGTTGCTTTTCCAGAGCTTTTGTGCTACCAGTAAGGTTGAAATCCCCTATATTTCTGTTGAACCTGAGTAGGGAGTTGTTTTTGCACAGTAAGTTGAAGCTTTTCTTGGTACCGCATTGGGGTACATAACCATTTAGGATCACTTTTAAGGCTCAGTTCACATTTATCCTGTGTTCTACGCTGAGAACTTACATTCTGTTTTCCATCTAAATCTCTGAAATACGTGATTCACCTGAAACCTCTGACAGATCTTTTCACTATAATGATGCAGGCAGAGTTACTTTGGACCCTCGTTCAATGGTGTCCGTATTTTCAGTGGTGCTCAAAACTGTGGTTGACTGCACTTTTGTGCATGCCTAAAAAGATGGAAACCGATGGATCATAGACTAGACAGACTCCATCTGCCTCATTTTAGGGAATGTTCCATGGGGGTTTCATTTGAATCATGTATTTCAGAGATTTAAACGGCAACCCCCATGTAAGTACTTAATGTGGAGCACACGAAAAATGTGAACGGAGCCTTATTGTGATCTATGGAAGGCAGAATGAACAAAATAGCAGCAGTTCAAGAATTGCCTTTATTATGGCAGTATAAGTGATAAGAGTTTTATTTTTCTGGTCATTATGATTACAGCGATACCAGATTTATATGGATATATTAGGTTTTGCTAATTTTACATACTAAAAGAACGCTCTTTATTTTTACAAAAATAATTTTTTGGCATCACCATATTTTGAGAGCTATAATTTTTCCATTTTTCTGCAGATAGAGTCTTGTGAGAGCTTGTTTTTTGCGGGATGAGTTTAATATTTTATTGGGGTACATAACATGACTACGCCATGGCCCATCCCACCCCAGCTTTACCCAAATTGCCTTTGCTGGCTGAAACTGTCATGAAAGTACCATACGTCACAAATATTTTGTGCAATTTCATGCCATTTGAAGATGTTTTATTCCCATATACAGTGGGGAACATAAGTATTTGATACACTGCTGTTTTTGCAAGTTTTCCAACCTACAAAAAATTGACAGGTCTGTAATTTTTATCATGGGTACACTTCAACTGTGAGAGACAGAATCTAAAAATAAAAACCAGAAAATAGCATTGTATGATTTTTAAATAATTAAATTGTATTTTATTGCATGAAATAAGTATTTAATCACCTACCAACCAGCAAGAATTCTGTTAAACCTGTTAGTTTTTCTTTAAGAAGCCTTCCTATTCTGCACTCATTACCTATATTAATTGCACCTGTTTGAACTCTTTACCTGTATAAAATACACCTGTCCACACACTCAATCAATCACACTCCAACCTCTCCACCATGGACAAGACCAAAGAGCTGTCTAAGGACACCAGGGACAAATTTTTAGACCTGCATAAAGCTGGGATGGGCTACAGGACAATAGGCAAGCAGCTTGGTGAGAAGGCAACAACTGTTGGCACAATTATTAGAAAATGGAAGAAACACTGTCATGGATTAAAATCCTGCAGGGCACGCAAGGGTCCCACTGCTCACGCCAGCACATGTCTAGGCCCGTTTGAAGTTTGCCAGTGACCATCTGGATAATCAAGAGGAGGCATAGGAGAAGGTCATGTGGTCAGGTGAGAACAAAATAGAACTCTTTGGTATCAACTCCACTCTCTGTGTTTGGAGGAAGAAGAAGGATGAGTACAATGCCAAGAACAGCGTCCCAACCGTGAAACATGGTGGGGATACATCATACTTTGGGGATGCTTTTCTGCAAAGGGGACAGGACGACTGCACCGTATTGAAGGGAGGATGGATGAGGTCATGTACCACGTGATTTTGGCCGAAAACCTCCTTCCCTCAGTAGGAGCATTGAAGATGGGTCATGGCGGGGTCTTCCAGCATAACAATGCCCCAAAACACACAGCCAGGACAACTAAGGAGTGGCTCCGTAAGAAGCATTTCAAGATCCTGGAGTGGCCTAGCCAGACCTGAACCCAATAGAAAATCTTTGGAGGGAGCTGAAACTCAATGTTGCCCAGCGACAACACTGAAACCTGAAAGATCTGGAGAAGAACTGTATGGAGGAGTGGACCAAAATCCCTGCTGCAGTGAGTGCAAACTTGGTCAAGAACTACAGGAAATGTCTGACCTCTATAATTGCAAACAAAGGTTTCTGTACCACATATTAAGTTCTGTTTTTCTATTGTATCAAATACTTATTTCATGCAATAAAATGCTAATTAATTATATAAAAATCATACAATGTGATTTTCTGGATTTTTTTTTATATTCTGTCTCTCACAGTTGAAGTGTATTTACGATAAAAATTACAGATCTCTCCATTCTTTGTAGGTGTTGCCAAAAAAACTATCATAAGAGCAGTCCATCTTAGTATGTAAACTTTTGTCTTTGCAGTAAGTAATAAAAATGCCTTAAAAAATTCTCTCGCTCTCTTTATTCTGGCATTTGGGAAATATTAAAAGTTATGGTAATTGTAATTGACCTAAAACTGGAAAGTTTTATTCTGATTTCATGTCAGATATTTAGAAAAACATAAAAAAAATGTTATCATTAATATTATTTATTTTTCTTATATGGCATAATATAATTATTATATCTAAAAAGTTGTGCATATAAATACATATGAGATTAATTTACTTATGGGAATTTGAGTTAATTAGAAACACACCTGTGGATGTATTTTAATGCACACCTGAAACACTCTGCTTCTTTGTGTCATGGGAAAGTCTAAAGAAATCAACCAAGATATCAGGAAGAGAATTGTGGACTTGCACAAGTCTGGCTCATCCTTAGGTACAATTTCAAGATACCTGGAGGTACCTCGTTCATCTGTACAAACAATTATATGCTAATACAAACAAGATGGCAATGTCTAGGCATCATACCGCTCAGGAAGGAGACGGGTTCTGTGGACCAGAGATGAACATGCTTTTGTCTGACATGTGCACATCAACCCAAGGACAAAAGCAAAAGACCTTGTGAAGATTATGGCGGAAGCTGGAAAGATTGTGTCAATATCCACAGTGAAACGAGTACTGTATCAGCATAGGCTGAAAGGCCAATCAGCAAAGAAGAAGCCATTACTCCAAAAGAAACATAAAAAAGCCAGATTAATGTTTGCAAATGCACACAGGAACACAGACCTTAATTTTTGGAGACATGTCCTGTGGTCTGATTAAACTAAAATTTAACTTTTTGGGCATAATGAACATCATTACGTTTGGAGAAGCTTGGAATCCTAAAAGCACTATCCCAACTGTGAAACACGAGGGTGGCAGCATCATATTGTGGGTTTGTTTTGCTGCAGGAGGGACTGGTGCACTTCACAAAATAGATGGCATCATTAGAAAAGAAGATTATGTGGCAATATTGAAGCAACATCCCAAAACATCATCCAGGAAGTTAAAGCTTGGGCAGAAATGGGTCTTCCAAATGGACAATGACCTGAAGCATACTGCCAAAATGGTAGCAAAGTGGCTTAAGGATAACAGTCAATGTTTTGGAGGGGCCATCACAAAGCCCTGACTTCAATCCTATTGAAAATGTATGGGCAAAGATGAAAAGGCAGGTGCGAGCAAGGCGACCTGCAAACCTGGATCAGTTACACCAGGTTTGTCAGGAGGAATGGGCCCAAATTTACGACAAACTATTGTGAGAAGCTTGTGGAAGCATATCCTAAAAGCTTCACCCAAGTCATTCAGTTTAAGGGCAATGGTACCAAATACTAATGAAATGTATGTCAACTTTTGACTTTGCAGTTTGTAATAAAAATGCCTTAAAACATTCTCTCTCTTTCATTATTCTGGCATCTGGCAAATATTAAAAATTATGGTAATCCTAATTGACCTAAAACGGGAAAGTTTTATTCTGATTTCATGCCAGATATTGATAAGAACATGCATATGTGTCTTTTTATATAGTGTATGTAAACTTGTGGTTTCAACTATACATGCCTGACATGTTTCACCACTGTTTTTTCAAGGGGCGTGTGATAGAGGTTAGTGTCATCATGATTTACTGTATATAGTACTGGCCAATAAGGTTGTGATTATGTAGACTCTTCTCAACTAAGAACCACATGTTATATGCCTCCGTGATGTAATTACAAATCATGTGATCCGGAATCATCAAATGCTGTCGGTGTAGCGCAATGACATCTTCTGGACAGCGGAACATGCAAGGTGGACTGCAGCACCACTTTGCCATATGTGGTAAACAAGCACTCGCCTAATGAAGTGTGAAACAGCCATACACTGTAATGCAGCATTTAAGACACAAACACTAGATATAGAAAACAGTGAATGGCTGGGACTATCATTAACATGCAAAAATTATATATAAGGAAAAATAATAAGCATGAAAACAGAATGAAAACTTCCCGCTGTAAATAGGCCCTGGAGGACAGTGTGCAAATGCAATGAATTCTGGGACCTGCTCGTGTCGATAAGTCCTGTCCTAAAATAGAGACCAGATCAGAGATGTGACATGACAAAAGCACAGAGAACTGGACAGCAGGCAGGGAACAGCAGAGTTAACCGGAGAGGGGAGCGGAGAGCATGAGTTTTTTTAAAAAGAATAAAGAAAACATCCTCATCTCACCATTCCCCACTCCGTTCACCCTCGCAGCTCCCTGTCTGCTTCACTTTGGGATGGGACTTAAGGTAATGAGCAGGCCCTGCAAGACACTGCACTTGCAGGAAGTTCAGGCATGATGATCACTCTAGGCCCAGACTCCAGCCTCAATCAGGCTCCATATATCATTCCATTATGTCACTGGGGCATATAGCAGCTAGAAGTCCCAGTCAAGATTGAAAATCGGGCTGTAATGCATCACAACATAGGCATTAAAGACCCAACAGCAGGCAAGGAGCAGCAGAGTGCCTTTCCACACTTAAGCGGGGATGTGAGGATGAGGTTTTTCTTTTTCTTTTTACATCTTACATTTGTTATGCTTTGCGGTCTGGAAAGAGCCCAGAGCATAATAGAGAATATTCAATTTGCAGATATTAACTTTGCAGAGAAAAAATTTCCCAGGAAAATCCAAGCAATTTGGTAAATTCGAATTTTGTTACAGTTAGGTCCAAAAATATTTGGACAGTGACTGAATCTTCATGATTTGGCCTTTGCATGCCATTATTTATTGTTTAAAATGAAACAACTGAGATGAAATTGAAGTGTAGACTTTCAGATTTAATTAAAGTGGTTGAAAAAAAATATCTTGTGAAACATTTGGGAATTGCAACCATTTTTCTACAAAGTCTCCTCATTTCAGGGGCTAAAAAGTAATTGGACAAAATAACTTTGCCATAAATAAAATGTTCATTTTTAATATTTTATAGAGAATCCTTTGCAGGCAATGGCAGCCCGAAGTCTGAAAGCCATAGACATCCATCGACGCTTGGTTCAATTGCTTGTTTGATGGGTCTTTCTGTCTTAAGTTTTGTCTGTAGGCATGTGAAATGCTGCTCGATGGGGTTTAGAACTAATGATTGACTTGGCCATTGCAGAATATTCCACTTCTTTGCATTAGAAAACTCCTGGGTTGCTTTCACAGTATGTTTTGAGTCATTATTAGTGTTGAGCGAACATGCTCGACACTGCTCGGTACTCGCCCGAGCATCACGCTACTCGGGATGTTCGGCGAGCACCGAGCATTTCCGGTTTACTCGGGTGGGAGCTCGGGTCTCCGCCCTGCATGTTTGGCACTCTTTACAGAGCCAATGAACATGCAGGGATTGCCAGCCAGTCACTGTAATGCTGCAGCCATGTTGGTTGTGGGCAATACAGTGATTGGCTGGCCGCACAGCGTCACCTCGAGTATTTAAAACGGGGCGCCGCCATCTTGGACACAGTCGCTCCGGATTAGACAGTGTAGGGATAGCGCTGCTGATTTAGGGAGAGATATAAACTGCGAAATAGTTAGTGTAGGGTCTGTAAAGGCTGCCAGAACAAACAAACAGTCCTTTTCAGGACTAATATCCATCCCAGATACCAGGCAGGCAGGCTGTATAGGAGACACAGTGGTTATACCAGCAAACGCTGCATTACAGTCCTGTGTGCTCCTGTTGCTGAAATTGCTGGACTTTGCACCAGGTGTCGGGGGCCAGGAAAAATCCTTTTTTTTTCATCTAAATCCTCCTTTTTTTTTCCTCCTTCACACTGTACAAATACCCATCTTATTAACCTTTTGGTGTGTCCCCCCCCCCAAAAAAAAAAGCGTGTCTCTGATTTTTCAGACACAAATATAACTGTTGAAAATAGTCTGGTGTAGGCTAGAGAAACAGAAGTGTTGTTTTGCAGTTCCACGGTTCAAACCTCTGTATTATCCATTTTGGGCCATTTGTATCTAAAAAAAAAAAACAGTTTGAGTGTGTCGCTCACTGTTCAGCCGCAAATATCTCTATTTAAAAAATGTGTGGTATACCCCAGTAAACAATAACTGTGGTTTTGCCATCCCACGGTAAAAAAATCTCTATTATTCAGGTTTTGGTAGTTTTTTCCGTAAAGAAAAACAGTAGTGTCTCCTGACTGTTGTGACACAAAAATATATCTGTTGAAAATAGTCTTGTGTAGGCCCGACATCCCAGTGTGTTTTCGCAGTTCCACGGGTCAAATCGCTGTCCTATCCAGTTTTGGGCCTTTGGTATCTAAAAAAAAAGCAGTTTGAGTGTGTCGCTCACTGTTCAGCCGCAAATATCTCTATTTAAAAAAGTGTGGTATACCCCAGTAAATAATAACTGTGGTTTTGCCAACCCACGGTAAAAAAACTCTATTATTCAGGTTTTGGTAGTTTTTTCAATAAAGAAAAACAGTAGTGTCTCCTGACTGTTGTGACACAAAAATATATCTGTTGAAAATAGTCTTGTGTAGGCCCAACATCCCAGTGTGGTTTCGCAGTTCCATGGGTCAAATCGCTGTACTATCCAGTTTTGGGCCTTTGGTATCTACAAAAAAATCAGTTTGAGTGTGTTGCTCACTGTTCAGCCGCAAATATCTCTATTTTAAAAAGTGTGGTATACCCCAGTAAACAATAACTGTGGTTTTGCCATCCCACGGTAAAAAATCTCTATTATTCAGCTTTTGGTAGTTTTTTCCGTAAAGAAAAACAGTAGTGTCTCCTGACTGTTGTGACACAAAAATATATCTGTTGAAAATAGTCTTGTGTAGGCCCGACATCCCAGTGTGGTTTCGCAGTTCCACGGGTCAAATCGCTGTACTATCCAGTTTTGGGCCTTTGGTATCTAAAAAAAAAAGCAGTTTGAGTGTGTCGCTCACTGTTCAGCCGCAAATATCTCTATTTAAAAAAGTGTGGTATACCCCAGTAAACAATAACTGTGGTTTTCCTCTTCCACTGTTCTAATCTACTCTTTATTACCCTTTTTCCATTGATAGTGCAAGTGTAAGCTATTTTACTTCATTTACAATGGGCAAGGCACGTGGCAAGGGACGTGGAAGTGGACGTACTGGTGATGGTTCGTGCATAGGACGGGGCCGTGGCCAAGGTGAAAATGTGCCACAACCAACAGCCACATCTTATCGCTCCCACTTCTTGACCGAATTACTAGGGAAGCACAGAACAACACCAGTATTGAGAACTGATCAGTGTGAACAGGTTATTAATTGGATAGCAGATAATACTTCCAGTTACCTGGGCACCACCACCTCCGGTCTGTCTTGCACACGGTCAACTCTTAGTAGCCGTGAGTCTCGACCGCATACTCCTCCTCACCCTGATGCTCCTTCCTCCCACCATGCCGAGTGTCGTCAGACAGCAAGTGATCCCACACTTGGACACTCTGAAGAGCTGTTCACTGGTGCATTTCCATATTTGGGCCCCTCGCCTGATACGCTTGAAGTGGTGGAAGAGGAGATCCCATGTTGCGGTGCCCAAATATTTGAACAGCCACGGCCACAGGAAATCGACGTTGGCAATATGTCACAAGAGGTGGACCATGACGAGACACAATTGCCAGGAAGTGAGGAGGAGGATCGTGGTGCGCAAGTGGAAGTGGAGGAGGTGGTGGATGATCTAGTAACTGACCCACCGTGGAAGGAGGACATGCAGAGTGAGGCCAGCAGCACACAGGGGGAGGGAGGCAGAGTACCCCAACAGGCAGGAAGAAGCAGTGTGGTGGCCGCAGACAGAAGGCAGGCAACCGTTCCCCGTAACACAAACACGAGGGATGTTGCCAGTACAAGCGGTAGGTCTTTCAGAGTCTGGAATTTTTTTAAAGACTCTGCTGATAACCCCAAAAAGGCCATATGTTCCACCTGCCATGCCAGCATCAGCAGGGGTGACAAAACTACCAGCCTGACCACCACCAGCATGATCAGGCACATGGCAGCAAAGCACCTGACTTTGTGGGGCGAAACCCAGGATCCACGACCAGTGTCAGCGGGTGTCACCACTGCTTCTTCCACTGTTGTGCGTGCAATAGAACCCCCTGTTGTGTGTGCAAGGCAATCCCCTGTCCATAATGCATGTAAAGATGCCCCCTCCTCTCAGTCTTCACTTGTTATGGCAGTTTCTCAAGAAACAGCATCAACGTCCACATCCACGTCCCACCGCAGCGTTCAATTGTCCATATCCCAGACCTTTGAACGAAAGCGGAAATTCGCAGCTAACGCCCCACAGGCCACAGTCCTAAATTCGCACATTTCACGACTGCTTGCATTGGAAATGCTGCCTTTTAGGCTGGTGGAGACGGAATCCTTCCGCAATCTTATGGCGGTGGCCGTCCCTCGGTACTCGGTCCCCAGCCGACACTATTTTGCCCGGTGTGCCATCCCCGCACTACACAAGCACGTGTCCCAAAGCATCTGCCGTGCCCTCAACAACGCAGTTACTGGGAGAGTCCACCTGACAACGGACACGTGGACAAGTGCTTGTGGCCAGGGACGGTACATCTCTCTGACGGCACACTGGGTAAACATAGTGGAAGCCGGGACCCAGTCGGACCTTTGGACGGAACACATCCTCCCCACACCGAGGATTGCGGGCCCTATGTCAGTCAGAGTTGCCCCCACAGTGTACAGCTCCTGCGCATCCTCCTCCTCCTCCTCATGTTCAGCCTCCATCTCAGATATCACCACATCAGTTACAAGCTGGAAGCATTGCAGTACTGCCTCCGCCAAGCGGCAACAGGCTGTGCTGAAACTCATAAGCTTAGGTGATAAACCTCACACTGCTTGTGAGTTGTGGACAGCTGTGAAAGAGCAGGCAGATCTGTGGCTGAGACCGCTGAACCTACATCCCGGCATGGTCGTGTGTGACAATGGCCGTAACCTGGTGGCGGCTCTGAGGCGAGGTGAGATCACACACGTACCATGCCTGGCTCATGTGCTTAACCTCGTGGTTCAGCGGTTTCTTAAATCGTACCCCGAGTTGCCAGATCTGCTCGTGAAAGTACGCCGCCTGTCAGCTCATTTAATCAAGTCGGCTACAGCTTCCGCCGCCCTTGCTGTGTTGCAGCAGCGCTTGCAGCTTCCGGCACACCGACTGGTGTGTGATGTCCCCACACGTTGGAACTCTACCCTCTACATGTTGCAAAGGTTTTGTGAGCAGAAGAGAGCAGTTGTGGAGTACCAGCTGCAAAAAGGCCGTCGATATTCAGGTCAGACTCCACACATAAGACCTCAGGAGTGGACCTGGATGTCTGACATATGTACCATCCTGACAAACTTTGAGGAGGCCACCAAGATGGTGAGTGGCGATGACGCCATCATTAGTGTCAGCATCCCACTTGTCTGTCTTTTGCAACGCTCTCTGCAGAGAATTAAAGAGGAGGCATTGCAGCCAGAGTTTGATGAGATGGATCAAGAAGCCATAGCGGACGATTACACACAGCCCAGCCTCATCTCATCCCAACGTGCATTGGGGGACAATGAGGGAGAGGAGGAGGAGGAGGAGGAAGAACAGGAGCTGCTCTCATGCTTGTAGACGGTAGTACCTGTACAAGTGTCATACCGTCGGTTCAGCGTGGGTGGCCTGAGGACAGGGGGGAGGAAGAAGAGGAGGAGGAAGGAGGAGAGCATGGTCAGTCGTCATCTTGGTGAGGACATGGATATCTTGCCCGTTACCAGTCTGGCACGCATGGCTGACTTTATGTTGCGCTGCCTTAACCGTGACCCTCGCGTTGTCAAAATGTTGGGTGACAGTCATTACTGGTTGGTGACACTTGTAGACCCCTGCTACAAGGAGAACTTTCACTCTCTTATTCCTGAGGTGGAGAGGTCTACAAAAATGGGGCAATACCACAAGGCCCTTGCTGCAGAACTCTTAAAAAAATTCCCATCTGAACACGCTAGCGGCAGAGGTCACAGTTCGTTGCCCAACCAAGGCGTACAGGCGAGAGAGATGCAACTCCAATCCAGCAGAGGCAGGGGAACACTGTCAACGTTCTGGGACAGTTTTCTGACACCCGCCCAGCTTACAGGCCCTGAGGCGCGGGGTACTCTCACAAGGAGTGGAAAGTTTCAAAAGATGGTGAGGGAGTACCTTGCCGATCGTACCAGCGTCCTCCGTGATTCCTCTGTGCCTTTTAATTATTGTGTATCCAAGCTGGACACTTGGAATGAACTCGCTCTGTACGCCTTGGAGGTCCTGGCCTGCCCTGCCGCTAGCGTGTTATCGGAGCTTGTTTTTAGTGCCGCTGGATGAATTATAACTGATAAGCGCACTCGTCTGTCAACTGACAATGCTGACAAGCTGACCCTTATCAAAATGAACAAGGGCTGGATTGGGCCTGACTTCTCATCACCACCAAATGACAGCAGAGTAACATAAAGTCAAATCCACTGTGTTATTTCGGGAGGTGTATTCATATGCATCGCTTCACACCCACACATGGGTATACGCTTCCTCGTTTCGGCTGTTTAATCTTCTTCTCCTTATCCTCAGCCTCCACCACCACTATACCACCAGGGTGCCAGCATTGCAAGTTCCTCCGTCCTTATTTTTGGCAGCTTTTGCTTGCAAGGCATAAGCAAATACTATGGGACACCCACTCCCCAATAATGGGACTTATGTTTGTAATATGCTGTACTGCATGGCTCTTGTAAGGGGCATTGCAAGTTGCTCCGTCCTAATTTTTGGCAGTTTTTGCTGGGAAAGCATAAGCAAATACTATGGGACACCCACTCCCCAATAATGGGACTTATGTTTGTAATATGCTGTACTGCATGGCTCTTGTAAGGGGCATTGCAATTTGCTCCGTCCTAATTTTTGGCAGCTTTTGCTGGGAAAGCATAAGCAAATACTATGGGACACCCACTCCCCAATAATGGGACTTATGTTTGTAATATGCTGTACTGCATGGCTCTTGTAAGGGGCATTGAAAGTTGCTCCGTCCTAATTTTTGGCAGCTTTTGCTGGGAAAGCATAAGCAAATACTATGGGACACCCACTCCCCAATAATGGGACTTATGTTTGTAATATGCTGTACTGCATGGCTCTTGTAAGGGGCATTGCAAGTTGCTCCGTCCTAATTTTTGGCAGCTTTTGCTGGGAAAGCATAAGCAAATACTATGGGACACCCACGCCCCAATAAAGGGACTTATGTTTGTAATATGCTGTACTGCATGGCTCTTGTAAGGGGCATTGCAAGTTGCTCCGTCCTAATTTTTGGCAGCTTTTGCTGGGAAAGCATAAGCAAATACTATGGGACACCCACTCCCCAATAATAGGACTTATGTTTGTAATATGCTGTACTGCATGGCTCTTGTAAGGGGCATTGCAATTTGCTCCGTCCTAATTTTTGGCAGCTTTTGCTGGGAAAGCATAAGCAAATACTATGGGACACCCACTCCCCAATAATGGGACTTATGTTTGTAATATGCTGTACTGCATGGCTCTTGTAAGGGGCATTGAAAGTTGCTCCGTCCTAATTTTTGGCAGCTTTTGCTGGGAAAGCATAAGCAAATACTATGGGACACCCACTCCCCAATAATGGGACTTATGTTTGTAATATGCTGTACTGCATGGCTCTTGTAAGGGGCATTGCAAGTTGCTCCGTCCTAATTTTTGGCAGCTTTTGCTGGGAAAGCATAAGCAAATACTATGGGACACCCACGCCCCAATAAAGGGACTTATGTTTGTAATATGCTGTACTGCATGGCTCTTGTAAAGGGCATTGCAAGTTGCTCCGTCCTAATTTTTGGCAGCTTTTGCTGGGAAAGCATAAGCAAATACTATGGGACACCCACTCCCCAATAATGGGACTTATGTTTGTAATATGCTGTACTGCATGGCTCTTGTAAGGGGCATTGCAAGTTGCTCCATCCTAATTTTTGGCAGCTTTTGCTGGGAAAGCATAAGCAAATACCATGGGACACCCACTCCCCAATAATGGGACTTATGTTTGTAATATGCTGTACTGCATGGCTCTTGTAAGGGGCATTGCAAGTTGCTCCGTCCTAATTTTTGGCAGCTTTTGCTGGGAAAGCATAAGCAAATACTATGGGACACCCACTCCCCAATAATGGGACTTATGTTTGTAATATGCTGTACTGCATGGCTCTTACAAGGGGCATTGCAAGTTGCTCCGTCCTAATTTTTGGCAGCTTTTGCTGGGAAAGCATAAGCAAATACTATGGGACACCCACTCCCCAATAATGGGACTTATGTTTGTAATATGCTGTACTGTATGTGACGCGCCCCCTGGGCGTGTGTACACGTGTGTGGGATACCCCGTGCCGGGTCTCTGGGGTCTGTAGTCTCCGTGGCGGTGACCCGGTCCCGTGGGTCAGGCTGGTCAAACCAGTGGCAGTCTTTCTTAGGTTTTGAGGTTAATTGTCCGACTGCGCCACCCGTTGATTGCGGTCAGGGAGTACCACCGCTGCGAGGCAGACCGCTGAGGCTGGTGTTGTGTGCGCAGCATAGAATGGGATAACTCCCCTCGGGAGGAGTATAGCCTCAGGGCAGTGAGTGTGGATGATGGGGGTGATGGAGCACGAGAGCAGCAGGAATGACTCAGAGTCTTTGCAGTGCAGTTCAGGGTCTTTACTGATGATTATAAGGTAGACCCTCCCTTGAGTACTGGCTAGCATAAGAGGCCTGGTCAGTCTGTGAGCAAGCAGGAGTTCCCCTGGCCAGGTGGAGTTGTAGGTCTCCCCGTCTGTCTGCACTCTTCCTGGCTACCTTGCTGTAAGCGGGTAGAAGTAGCCCACGTCCCTGAGTGTACCGTGTAGTGTTCACCCGTATGGCTGGTGACTTGGGGCCTTCTGTTAGCCTCCGCTCCACGACGGTGGTGCTGGTCCCTTGCTTGTTACTGAGCCTCCGGGCTTCTATGGCCAGAGGACCTGAAATCCCCTGCCGGCTGGTTTCTGCTGCTGGATATATAAGTCCTCACAGCTTCGGACTCTTGTGTCCGGTTCCTATTGTCTTCTGCCAGGGCGAGCTCTGCTCAGCTTCCAGCCCCTGGTCTTTAGCTCCTAGCTCCTACAGAGCTCCTTGCTGTTACTTTCCCTTGCTCTCACTCTGACTCTGACTGTTCTCTGACTCACTCAACCCCGCCCCAGATCCAGTTTATAAGGGCAGAATTCTCCCCTCCCAGGATTGGGGCAGGAGGATGTTGCATGTTTAAGGGATCCTGACCAGGAAACCTCCCACTTGCTCTCCGACGTAATATCTCTATTACTGTGGTGACCAGACCCCTGGGGTGCCACACATGGCTCTTGTAAGGGGCATTGCAGTTCCTCATAATTTTTGGAAAGCCTTCCATTCACTGCTTAGGCCAACAGTGCACGGGAGACCCAGTTGCTATAAATGGAAAAAAAAGGTTTAGTTAACGCCCTCTGACCTCCATGTCATTTCCAAGGGGCATTAGAGTGGCTCAAAATTTTTGGTAGGCATTGCACTCACTGTATGCCCTATAACTGTGTAGCCGAACCGCTCCTTTTGTTACAGAAACATATCCTACAAGACATATCTGGTTGACTGGCCTGATATTGATGTGAATGGTCCTTGTTCCTCCTGCTCTTTCTCCTTTGCCACTACCTCATCCATCATTTATCACCTGAAGCTTTGTTTTAACGGGAGTCATAGAACTTGGATAGTAGCAGGAAAACATCCAGCAATCCTCGGAGGAGGTAGCATATGCGCCAAAACGCTGACCACCTCAGGCCTAGCCGCTACTACATACATGCGCTTGCATTACAACAAAACAAAGCAGATGCTAACTTCTATCATCCTCATCATGCTCCTCACCTTGGCACTCTCAACTCCCCTGATGGAGAAGCCAGGGCCCACCGGAGTAGTCTGATAGTCCGGTGGGCTCGGCCAATGCTGCCCTAAAGCAGGCCAGGCTAAGAAAAGTGTGGGAAAGGTTACCGGGACAAATAGGGGTGGCTGGGGACCGAGTATGGACACCCGGCCACCCCCTGGAGGCTGGGGAGCAAGCGGGGACACCTGGCCACCAGGCGGCTGGGGACTGAGTATGGATACCAGGCCGCCGACACAGCCATGGCGTGGTGGCCAGATTCCACCTCCACATGCCTAAAAGGCCCAATTTAAAGTGCAAGCAAGCAAGCAGTATGGTATTGCAGCCTGGGGGTGGGTGGGTGGCAGGCTGCATACTTGCGCTTGCATTGCAAGGAATGGGAGAGGTACAATTGAACACTGCCCTGGGATAAGGACTTGAATGGGGATAGTTGCAAGTCTGCAACGACAGGTGCAAGGTGGGAGGCATCTTCGCATGTACCATGAACAGGGGTTTGGCATGCACACACTACAGCGGAATAGGCTCTCCTTCCCACTAAATGCACTGGGGAGGGCACAGGTAATGTTTTGGTATACGCGCTTAATCTTATGTATAAGGCACACCAGGACAAATATGGGCGGCTGGGGACTGAGTATGGATACCTCGCTGCCGAAGCAGCCATGAGGTAGTGGCCAGCTTCGGCCTCCTCCAAACTAAAAGGCCCCATTTCAAGTGCAAGCTAGCAGTATGGAATTGCAGTCTGGGGGTGGGTGGGTGTCAGGCTGCACACTTACACTTGCATTAAAAGAAAACATAGCAGATGCTAACTTCTGTCATCATCATCATGCTCCTCACCTTGGCACTCTCAACTCCACCGATGGAGAAGTCAGGGCCCACCGGAGGAGTCTGGTTCTCTGGTGGGCTCGTCCAATGCAGCCTAAAGCAGGCCGGGCTAAGAAAAGTGTGTGGGGGGATGTTCCAAGGAGAAATAGGGGCGGCTGGGGACCGTTTATGGACACCCGGCTGCCCCCAGGCAGCTGGGGACCGTGTGTGGACACCCGGCCGTGGGGCGGCTGGGGACCGAGTATGGACACCTGGCCGTCGGGCGGCTGGGGACTGAGTATGGATTCCAGGCCGCCAACACAGCCATGACGTGGTGGCCAGATTCCGCCTCCACATGCCTAAAAGGCCCAATTTCAAGTTCAAGCAAGCAAGCAGTATGGTATTGCAGCCTGGGGGTGGGTTGGTTTTAGGCTGCATACTTGAGCTTGTATTGCAAGGAATGGGGGAGGTAAAATTGAACACTGCCCTGGGACTAGAACTTGCATGGGGATAGTTGCAAGTCTGCATCTTCTGATGCGGTAAGGATCACTTATGATGGGCACACTTTTAGACAGTGACCTGGGAGTCAGAGATGCTTCCAGGGGTCTTCCCCATGCTGTTCCCCTGTCTTTTCAGCACTTTATGCATGTGTCACACAGCACATGGCCAGATAAGGTTGTAAAATGTTAAAATGACATTTCACGGTGAATGCATTTGTCATAGTTGAAAGCAATATACAAAAGTGCAAAAACGCATAAAAAATGCTACTTGGGAACATAGCCGAAGGTGTGGAGGAGTATTTTTGTTTTTGGTCATTTATTTTAACTTATACACAAGTCTTTACCCTGGAAATGATGTTCCTTAACATATTTCACAGGAAAAAAGTTTCACTTTCGTTTTTGAACGTTTTATTGTGAGCCTGTAAAAGTGGCTTAATACCTCTGACCACGTTGTTGACAGCAGTGACCTGGGGGTCATAAATGCTTCCTCGGGCGATCCCCATGCTGTCCCCATGTCATTTGAGCACTGTCACTATCGTTTTGGGCACTTGTTAGGCTTTTAAAAGACTGCCGGGGGTGCCACCGCAAAAATGCTCGAGTCTCCCATAGACTAACATTGGGCTCGTTGCTCGGGTCGAGCACCCGAGTATCACGGCGAGCTCGGCCCGAGCTTCGAGCACCCGAGCATTTTAGTGCTCGCTCAACACTAGTCATTATCCATCTGTACTGTGAAGCGCCGTCCAATCATGCTTGCTTCATTTGGTTGAATCTGAGCATAAAGTATTTATTTATTTATTTTACTCACTTATATAGGGACATTAATTCCACAGCGCTTTACAGACATTACCAGAAGTATAGCCCTGTACACTTCGGCTGCTTCTGCCTTCAGTCACATCATCAATAAACACTAGTGACCCAGTGCCATTTGAAGCCATGCATGCCTATGCCATCACACTGCCTCCACCATGTTTTACAGAGGATGTGGTGTGCTTTGGATCATGAGCCATTCCAAGCCTTCTCCATACTTTCTTCTTCCCGTCATTTTGGTACAGATTGATCTTAATTTCATCTTTCCAAAAAATGCTTTTCCAGAACTGGGCTGGCTTCTTTAGATGTTTTGTTGGCAAAGTCTAATCTGGCCTTTCTATTTTTAAGGCTTATTAATTCTTTCCACCTTGTGGTGAACCCTCTGTATGTACTCTCATGGAGTCTTCCTTTATGGTAAACTTAGATATGAAATACCTACTTCCTGTAGGTATGACGAGTGTTCTTCATTTTGGTAGATGCTATGAAGGGGTTTTTCTTCCCCATGGAAAGGATTCTGTGATCATCTACCACTGTTGCCTTCCATGAGAGTTCACGCCTTTTTGAGTTCCCAAGCTTTCCAGGGTGCTATTTTTTGCAGAAAGTACCAAGCTGTTGATTTGGCCACTCCTAACATTTTTGCTGTCTCACTGATGGATTTCTTCTTTTTTTCAGTCTAATGATGTTTCACTTCCATTTAGTGCTCCTTTGACCGCATGTTATGGTTTCACAGCAACAGCTTCCAAATGCAAATGCCACACCTGGAATCATCTCCAAACCTTTTACCTGATTAACTGATGAAGGATTAATGTGTAATTAGCTGAAATTCCTAAACTCTTACTCCAATTCAGATGTGAATACCCTCAAATAAAAGCTAAGATTTGTCACTTTAAGCCCATATTGATTATACACTGCTCAAATAAATAAAGGGAACACTTAAACAACAGAATATAACTCCAAGTAAATCAAGCTTCTGTGAAATCAAACTGTCCACTTAGGAAGCAACACTGATTGACAATCAATTTCACATGCTGTTGTGCAAATGGAATAGACAATAGATGGAAATTATTGGCAATTATCAAGACACCCTCAATAAAGGAGTGGTTCTGCAGGTGGGGACCACAGACTACATCTCAGTGCCAATGCTTTCTGGCTGATGTTTTGGTCACTTTTGAATGTTGGTTGTGCTTTCACACTCGTGGTAGCATGAGATGGACTCTACAACCCACAGAAGTTGCTTAGGTAGTGCAGCTCATCCAGTATGGCACATCAATGCGAGCTGTGGCAAGAAGGTTTGCTGTGTCTGTCAGCATAGTGTCCAGAGGCTGAGGCGCTACCAGGAGACAGGCCAGTACACCAGGAAACGTGGAGGGGGCCGTATGAGGGCAACAACCCAGCAGCAGGACCGCCACCTCCTCCTTTGTGCAAGGAGGAACAGGAGGAGCACTGCCAGAGACCTACAAAATGAACTCCAGCAGGCCACAAATGTGCACGTGTCTGCACAAACGGTTAGAAACCGACTCCATGAGGGTGGTATGAGGGCCCGACATCCACAGATGGAGGTTGTGCTCACAGCCCAACACCATGCAGGATGCTTGGCATTTGCCACAGAACACCAGGATTGGCAAAGTCGCCACTGGCGCCCTGTGCTCTTCACAGATGAAAGCAGGTTCACACTGAGCACATGTGACAGACATGACAGAGTCTGGAGACGCCGTGGAGAGCGATCTGCTGCCTGCAACATCCTTCAGCCTGACTGGTTTGGCAGTGGGTCAGTAATGGTGTGGGATGGCATTTCTTTGGAGGGCCGCACAGCCCTCCATGTGCTCGCCAGAGGTAGCCTGACTGCTATTAGGTACCGAGATGAGATCCTCAGACCCCTTGTGAGACCATATGCTGGTGTGGTTGGCCCTGGGTTTCTCCTAATGCAGGACAATGCCAGACCTCATGTGGCTGGAGTGTGTCAGCAGTTTCTGCAAGATGAAGGCATTGAAGCTATGGACTGGCCTGCCCGCTCCCCAGACCTGAATCCGATAGAGCACATCTGAGACATCATGTCTCACTCCATCCACCAATGTCACGTTGCACCACAGACTGTCCAGAAGGTGGCGAATGCTTTAGTCCAGGTCTGGCAGAAGATCCCACAGGAGACTATCCGCAACCTCATCAGGAGCATGCCCAGGCATTGTAGGGAGGTCATACAGGCACGTGGAGGCTACACACAATACTGAGCCTCATTTTGACTTGTTTTAAGGACATTACATCAAAGTTAGATCAGCCTGTAGTGTGTTTTTCCACTTTAAATTTGGGAGTGACTCCAAATCCAGGCCTCCATTGATTAATAAATTTGATTTCCATGAATGATTTTGTGTGATTTTGTTGTCAGCACATTCAACTTTGTACAGAACAAAGTATTCAATAAGAATATTTCATTCATTCATTCAGATCTAGGATGTGTTATTTGAGTGTTCCCTTTATTTTTTTGAGCAGTGTATAACTGTATCTTGAAAATGTTTTGATAAACAGCTAAAATGCCAAAACTTTTGTCACTGTCCAAATATTTCTGGACCTAACTATAGATCGGCTCATCTCTATTAATCATTTGTAATCAGCAGGAAGTCCTGGCTTTGTGATCCTGTGGTTAAGCTCATTTCTCATGAGTAAGAGACATCTAGTGATGAGCGAGCACTAAAATGCTCGGGTGCACGTTGCTCAGGTCGAGCAAATCGTAATGCTTGGGTGCTCGATCTGAGTAACGAGCCCAATGTAAGTCAATGAGAAACTCGAGCATTTTTCCGGCGGCCCCCTTTAGAGGTCTGGACGGGGCCTAAAAATTGGTCAAATCGATGGAAGCAGTGCTCAAATGCCATGGTAACAGCATGGGAAAGACCTCTGGAAGCATCTCTGACTCCCAGGTCACTACTGTTAACAATGTTGTCAAAGTATTGCGCCACTTTTACGGACTCACAATAAAACATACAAAAACAAAGTAAAATTGATTTTCCTGGAAAAAATGTTAAGAAACATTCTTTCCAGGATAATGACTTATATCTAAAAAAATAACCAAAAACAAAAATGCTCCTCTACACCTTGGGTTATGTTCACACATAGTGTTTTTGATGCGTTTTTGCATTTCTCAACGGTGAAAAATACATTCACCAGTAAATGTAATTTTAACATTTTGCTACCTTATCTAGCCATGCGGTGTTTGAGACATGATCAGACACATCCAGAATGAACACTCATTTCCTGCTGATAATGCCATCTAGCAACTGTCCCTTTTTTAAAAGCAGCTAACAGCGTTATCAATAGGGAATAGATTTTTTTTTCAGCATGGAGTATAATACCATAATATCATAATCTCTGACTACATGCCTGTAAGAATCTATCCGTAATGCACTGTGGAAGAGATGCATTCGACGACAATGAACAATACTCATCTCCAGCTGATGATACCTTGCACCTGTCCCTATTGTAAATGCAGCTAACAGCTGTATCAATAGGGAATAGAATAGATTTTTAATTTTTTTTGCAGCAGTATGCAGAATAAGGCTATAATACCTGGCTGGATTGGTGTAATACTCTATCCATACAGCGATAGCTCACCCGTAAACAAAATTCAGATAAGAAAGGTAATATTGTTGAATATAGAATTGATTTGAATTGACCTTCCCATTATTAAGGAGTGGATCTCCTATACTGTTATTGCATATGCAGTAAGTGCAAGGGTTTACAAAAAATAGGACGCACTCCAATACCAGTTTGAAGAGACATTGAGGAGGGCCTGTTATTGAGAAGGGCCTGTTATTGTGTATGCAGAAAGTTCAAGGGCTGCCAAGTGAAGGGCCTCATTAAAATAAATGTTCCCATTATTAAGGAGTGGGTCTCCTATACTGTTATTGCGTATACAGTGACTGCAAGGGCTGCCAAAAATTTGGATGTACTCCAATACCCCTTTGAAGAGACACAGTGGAAGACCTCATTAAATAAAACGTTCCCATTTTAAAGGAGTGGGTCTCCTATACTGTTATTGCGTATGCAGTAAGTGCAAGGGCTAACAAAAAATAGGACGCACTCCAATACCAGTTTGAAGAGACATTGAGGAGGGCCTCATTAAAAAAAAAAGGAAAACAAAAGCAGTTGGAGCGCCAATGGTGAAGAGCCTGAGGTTTGGGGGGGGAATGAAGGGGGAGGATGTTGTGACCACTCACCTAGTCCTGTTGTGCAAAGGAGCCCCACACAACAAGGGAAAACAGTTCCAGGTGGGAGTCAGTAAGATGATCGCAGCTTAGCAGGAACTGCTGTATCCCCCTGAGGAAGATAGCTTCTGCTATCGAAACGCGTCGTGGCGTTAGAGAGCGTACTAAACAATAAAAGGCTTGTGTGTTATAACCTAATCCCCTGTTTAGTTGTTCTAGCGCTTCACTAACACCGCACAATTCCTTCTTTCTTCATTAAAAAAAATGTCCCCATTATAAAGAAGTGGGTCTCCTGTACTGCATATGTAGCAAGTTCAAGGGCTGCCAAAAATTAGGATGCACTCCAATACCAATTTGAAGAAACATAGTGGAGGGCCTCAGTTCTAAATGTATTTTCCCTTATTAAGGAGTTGGTCTCCTATACTATTATTGCGTATGCAGCAAGTTCAAGGGCTGCCAAAAATTAGGACATGCTCCAATACCCCTTTGAAGAGACGTAGAGGAGGGCCTCATTAAAAAATGGCTACCATCATTAACCCCTTAAAAGCCTAAGGCGTACTAATACGTACCTGCACCCTGGGACTTAAGAGCCAGGTACGTATTAGTACGCCCTGTTGATTTCGCCCACACACAGGCTGTGCGGGCGAGATCGCCACCGGGTGTCAGCTGATTGTTACAGCTGACACCCGGTGCTATGTGCTGGGAGCCGTCCCACACCGCTCCATGCACATTAACCCCCGCAATGCTGCAATTGAAGTCGATTGCAGCATTACGGGGGCAAGGGGAGGTGATCGCGATACTCACCTCTCCTGCCGGCCTCCATCGATGTCTTCCGCGGCTTCCCGGATGTTGCCATGATGACCCGATGTCGTCATGACAACATCCAGGTCACCAGACAGCAGGAAGATACTTTGGTCATGTGCAGTGCATGACCAAAGTATCTTCTGTCTCTGCAATGCTGACAGCCTGTATAGCACAGAGATGGTGCTCCATCCCTATGCTATACAGGTGATCAGAATAAAAAAGTGAAAGTCCCATAGTGCGAAAAAGTATAAAAGTAAAAAAA
Organism: Phyllobates terribilis; assembly: GCF_046119375.1. Lineage (NCBI taxonomy): Eukaryota > Metazoa > Chordata > Amphibia > Anura > Dendrobatidae > Phyllobates > Phyllobates terribilis. The sequence continues at coordinate 746,989,395 of NW_027362762.1, forward strand.
AGTGTTAGAAAATGAAAAAAAAAAAATTGTAAAAATATAAAAAAGTCAAAAAAATAATCCACCAAAAGTAAAAATATAATGTACCCATCAATTAATATTATTATGAAAAAAAACCAAAAAAACAATAAAAGTGCACATATTTGGAATCGCCATGTCCGGAATGACCTGATCTATAAAATTTTCCCACTAGTTAACCCCTTAAGTGAACACGGTAAAAAAAAAAAAAACTAAGCAAAAAACAATGCTTTATCATCATACCGCCAAACAAAAAATGGAATAACACGCGATCAAAAAGACAAATATAAATAAAAATGGTACCGCTGAAAATGTCATCTTGTCCCTCAAAAAACAAGCTGCCATACAGCTCGATCAGCCGAAAAATAAAAAAGTTATAGCTCTCAGATTAAAGTGATGCAAAAAAATTATTTTTTCTATAAAATAGCTTTTATTGTGTAAAAGCGCCAAAAGATAGAAAAACAATATGTGGTACCGCTGTAAATGTACTGATGCGAAGAATAAACCTACCTTTTCAATTTTACCACACACGGAACAGAATAAAAAAATTAAAAATAAAAGCAATTCCTGAATTGCTGGGTTTTGTTTATTCTGCCTCCCAAAAATCAGATTAGAAAGCGATCAAAAAATGTTGCGTGCCTGAAAATGGTACCAATAAAAACGTCAACTCATCCTGCACTCACTGTATGCCCTATAACTGTGTAGCCGAACCGCTCCTTTTGTTACAGAAACATATCCTACAAGACATATCTGGTTGACTGGCCTGATATTGATGTGAATGGTCCTTGTTCCTCCTGCTCTTTCTCCTTTGCCACTACCTCATCCATCATTTATCACCTGAAGCTTTGTTTTAACGGGAGTCATAGAACTTGGATAGTAGCAGGAAAACATCCAGCAATCCTCGGAGGAGGTAGCATATGCGCCAAAACGCTGACCACCTCAGGCCTAGCCGCTACTACATACATGCGCTTGCATTACAACAAAACAAAGCAGATGCTAACTTCTATCATCCTCATCATGCTCCTCACCTTGGCACTCTCAACTCCCCTGATGGAGAAGCCAGGGCCCACCGGAGGAGTCTGATAGTCCGGTGGGCTCGGCCAATGCTGCCCTAAAGCAGGCCAGGCTAAGAAAAGTGTGGGAAAGGTTACCGGGACAAATAGGGGTGGCTGGGGACCGAGTATGGACACCCGGCCACCCCCTGGAGGCTGGGGAGCAAGCGGGGACACCTGGCCACCAGGCGGCTGGGGACTGAGTATGGATACCAGGCCGCCGACACAGCCATGGCGTGGTGGCCAGATTCCACCTCCACATGCCTAAAAGGCCCAATTTAAAGTGCAAGCAAGCAAGCAGTATGGTATTGCAGCCTGGGGGTGGGTGGGTGGCAGGCTGCATACTTGCGCTTGCATTGCAAGGAATGGGAGAGGTACAATTGAACACTGCCCTGGGACAAGGACTTGAATGGGGATAGTTGCAAGTCTGCAACGACAGGTGCAAGGTGGGAGGCATCTTCGCATGTACCATGAACAGGGGTTTGGCATGCACACACTACAGCGGAATAGGCTCTCCTTCCCACTAAATGCACTGGGGAGGGCACAGGTAATGTTTTGGTATACGCGCTTAATCTTATGTATAAGGCACACCAGGACAAATATGGGCGGCTGGGGACTGAGTATGGATACCTCGCTGCCGAAGCAGCCATGAGGTAGTGGCCAGCTTCGGCCTCCTCCAAACTAAAAGGCCCCATTTCAAGTGCAAGCTAGCAGTATGGAATTGCAGTCTGGGGGTGGGTGGGTGTCAGGCTGCACACTTACACTTGCATTAAAAGAAAACATAGCAGATGCTAACTTCTGTCATCATCATCATGCTCCTCACCTTGGCACTCTCAACTCCACCGATGGAGAAGTCAGGGCCCACCGGAGGAGTCTGGTTCTCTGGTGGGCTCGTCCAATGCAGCCTAAAGCAGGCCGGGCTAAGAAAAGTGTGTGGGGGGATGTTCCAAGGAGAAATAGGGGCGGCTGGGGACCGTTTATGGACACCCGGCTGCCCCCAGGCAGCTGGGGACCGTGTGTGGACACCAGGCCGTGGGGCGGCTGGGGACCGAGTATGGACACCTGGCCGTCGGGCGGCTGGGGACTGAGTATGGATTCCAGGCCGCCAACACAGCCATGACGTGGTGGCCAGATTCCGCCTCCACATGCCTAAAAGGCCCAATTTCAAGTTCAAGCAAGCAAGCAGTATGGTATTGCAGCCTGGGGGTGGGTTGGTTTTAGGCTGCATACTTGAGCTTGTATTGCAAGGAATGGGGGAGGTACAATTGAACACTGCCCTGGGACTAGAACTTGCATGGGGATAGTTGCAAGTCTGCATCTTCTGATGCGGTAAGGATCACTTATGATGGGCACACTTTTAGACAGTGACCTGGGAGTCAGAGATGCTTCCAGGGGTCTTCCCCATGCTGTTCCCCTGTCTTTTCAGCACTTTATGCATGTGTCACACAGCACATGGCCAGATAAGGTTTTAAAATGTTAAAATGACATTTCACGGTGAATGCATTTGTCATAGTTGAAAGCAATATACAAAAGTGCAAAAACGCATAAAAAATGCTACTTGGGAACATAGCCGAAGGTGTGGAGGAGTATTTTTGTTTTTGGTCATTTATTTTAACTTATACACAAGTCTTTACCCTGGAAATGATGTTCCTTAACATATTTCACAGGAAAAAAGTTTCACTTTCGTTTTTGAACGTTTTATTGTGAGCCTGTAAAAGTGGCTTAATACCTCTGACCAAGTTGTTGACAGCAGTGACCTGGGGGTCATAAATGCTTCCTCGGGCGATCCCCATGCTGTCCCCATGTCATTTGAGCACTGGCACTATCGTTTTGGGCACTTGTTAGGCTTTTAAAAGACTGCCGGGGGTGCCACCGCAAAAATGCTCGAGTCTCCCATAGACTAACATTGGGCTCGTTGCTCGGGTCGAGCACCCGAGTATCACGGCGAGCTCGGCCCGAGCTTCGAGCACCCGAGCATTTTAGTGCTCGCTCAACACTAGTCATTATCCATCTGTACTGTGAAGCGCCGTCCAATCATGCTTGCTTCATTTGGTTGAATCTGAGCATAAAGTATTTATTTATTTATTTTACTCACTTATATAGGGACATTAATTCCACAGCGCTTTACAGACATTACCAGAAGTATAGCCCTGTACACTTCGGCTGCTTCTGCCTTCAGTCACATCATCAATAAACACTAGTGACCCAGTGCCATTTGAAGCCATGCATGCCTATGCCATCACACTGCCTCCACCATGTTTTACAGAGGATGTGGTGTGCTTTGGATCATGAGCCATTCCAAGCCTTCTCCATACTTTCTTCTTCCCGTCATTTTGGTACAGGTTGATCTTAATTTCATCTTTCCAAAAAATGCTTTTCCAGAACTGGGCTGGCTTCTTTAGATGTTTTGTTGGCAAAGTCTAATCTGGCCTTTCTATTTTTAAGGCTTATTAATTCTTTCCACCTTGTGGTGAACCCTCTGTATGTACTCTCATGGAGTCTTCCTTTATGGTAAACTTAGATATGAAATACCTACTTCCTGTAGGTATGACGAGTGTTCTTCATTTTGGTAGATGCTATGAAGGGGTTTTTCTTCCCCATGGAAAGGATTCTGTGATCATCTACCACTGTTGCCTTCCATGAGAGTTCACGCCTTTTTGAGTTCCCAAGCTTTCCAGGGTGCTATTTTTTGCAGAAAGTACCAAGCTGTTGATTTGGCCACTCCTAACATTTTTGCTGTCTCACTGATGGATTTCTTCTTTTTTTCAGTCTAATGATGTTTCACTTCCATTTAGTGCTCCTTTGACCGCATGTTATGGTTTCACAGCAACAGCTTCCAAATGCAAATGCCACACCTGGAATCATCTCCAAACCTTTTACCTGATTAACTGATGAAGGATTAATGTGTAATTAGCTGAAATTCCTAAACTCTTACTCCAATTCAGATGTGAATACCCTCAAATAAAAGCTAAGATTTGTCACTTTAAGCCCATATTGATTATACACTGCTCAAAAAAATAAAGGGAACACTTAAACAACAGAATATAACTCCAAGTAAATCAAGCTTCTGTGAAATCAAACTGTCCACTTAGGAAGCAACACTGATTGACAATCAATTTCACATGCTGTTGTGCAAATGGAATAGACAATAGATGGAAATTATTGGCAATTATCAAGACACCCTCAATAAAGGAGTGGTTCTGCAGGTGGGGACCACAGACTACATCTCAGTGCCAATGCTTTCTGGCTGATGTTTTGGTCACTTTTGAATGTTGGTTGTGCTTTCACACTCTTGGTAGCATGAGATGGACTCTACAACCCACAGAAGTTGCTTAGGTAGTGCAGCTCATCCAGTATGGCACATCAATGCGAGCTGTGGCAAGAAGGTTTGCTGTGTCTGTCAGCGTAGTGTCCAGAGGCTGAGGCGCTACCAGGAGACAGGCCAGTACACCAGGAAACGTGGAGGGGGCCGTATGAGGGCAACAACCCAGCAGCAGGACCGCCACCTCCTCCTTTGTGCAAGGAGGAACAGGAGGAGCACTGCCAGAGACCTACAAAATGAACTCCAGCAGGCCACAAATGTGCACGTGTCTGCACAAACGGTTAGAAACCGACTCCATGAGGGTGGTATGAGGGCCCGACATCCACAGATGGAGGTTGTGCTCACAGCCCAACACCATGCAGGATGCTTGGCATTTGCCACAGAACACCAGGATTGGCAAAGTCGCCACTGGCGCCCTGTGCTCTTCACAGATGAAAGCAGGTTCACACTGAGCACATGTGACAGACATGACAGAGTCTGGAGACGCCGTGGAGAGCGATCTGCTGCCTGCAACATCCTTCAGCCTGACTGGTTTGGCAGTGGGTCAGTAATGGTGTGGGATGGCATTTCTTTGGAGGGCCGCACAGCCCTCCATGTGCTCGCCAGAGGTAGCCTGACTGCTATTAGGTACCGAGATGAGATCCTCAGACCCCTTGTGAGACCATATGCTGGTGTGGTTGGCCCTGGGTTCCTCCTAATGCAGGACAATGCCAGACCTCATGTGGCTGGAGTGTGTCAGCAGTTTCTGCAAGATGAAGGCATTGAAGCTATGGACTGGCCTGCCCGCTCCCCAGACCTGAATCCGATAGAGCACATCTGAGACATCATGTCTCACTCCATCCACCAATGTCACGTTGCACCACAGACTGTCCAGAAGGTGGCGAATGCTTTAGTCCAGGTCTGGCAGAAGATCCCACAGGAGACTATCCGCAACCTCATCAGGAGCATGCCCAGGCATTGTAGGGAGGTCATACAGGCACGTGGAGGCTACACACAATACTGAGCCTCATTTTGACTTGTTTTAAGGACATTACATCAAAGTTAGATCAGCCTGTAGTGTGTTTTTCCACTTTAAATTTGGGAGTGACTCCAAATCCAGGCCTCCATTGATTAATAAATTTGATTTCCATGAATGATTTTGTGTGATTTTGTTGTCAGCACATTCAACTTTGTACAGAACAAAGTATTCAATAAGAATATTTCATTCATTCATTCAGATCTAGGATGTGTTATTTGAGTGTTCCCTTTATTTTTTTGAGCAGTGTATAACTGTATCTTGAAAATGTTTTGATAAACAGCTAAAATGCCAAAACTTTTGTCACTGTCCAAATATTTCTGGACCTAACTATAGATCGGCTCATCTCTATTAATCATTTGTAATCAGCAGGAAGTCCTGGCTTTGTGATCCTGTGGTTAAGCTCATTTCTCATGAGTAAGAGACATCTAGTGATGAGCGAGCACTAAAATGCTCGGGTGCACGTTGCTCAGGTCGAGCAAATCGTAATGCTTGGGTGCTCGATCTGAGTAACGAGCCCAATGTAAGTCAATGAGAAACTCGAGCATTTTTCCGGCGGCCCCCTTTAGAGGTCTGGACGGGGCCTAAAAATTGGTCAAATCGATGGAAGCAGTGCTCAAATGCCATGGTAACAGCATGGGAAAGACCTCTGGAAGCATCTCTGACTCCCAGGTCACTACTGTTAACAATGTTGTCAAAGTATTGCGCCACTTTTACGGACTCACAATAAAACATACAAAAACAAAGTAAAATTGATTTTCCTGGAAAAAATGTTAAGAAACATTCTTTCCAGGATAATGACTTATATCTAAAAAAATAACCAAAAACAAAAATGCTCCTCTACACCTTGGGTTATGTTCACACATAGTGTTTTTGATGCGTTTTTGCATTTCTCAACGGTGAAAAATACATTCACCAGTAAATGTAATTTTAACATTTTGCTACCTTATCTAGCCATGCGGTGTTTGAGACATGATCAGACACATCCAGAATGAACACTCATTTCCTGCTGATAATGCCATCTAGCAACTGTCCCTTTTTTAAAAGCAGCTAACAGCGTTATCAATAGGGAATAGATTTTTTTTTCAGCATGGAGTATAATACCATAATATCATAATCTCTGACTACATGCCTGTAAGAATCTATCCGTAATGCACTGTGGAAGAGATGCATTCGACGACAATGAACAATACTCATCTCCAGCTGATGATACCTTGCACCTGTCCCTATTGTAAATGCAGCTAACAGCTGTATCAATAGGGAATAGAATAGATTTTTAATTTTTTTTGCAGCAGTATGCAGAATAAGGCTATAATACCTGGCTGGATTGGTGTAATACTCTATCCATACAGCGATAGCTCACCCGTAAACAAAATTCAGATAAGAAAGGTAATATTGTTGAATATAGAATTGATTTGAATTGACCTTCCCATTATTAAGGAGTGGATCTCCTATACTGTTATTGCATATGCAGTAAGTGCAAGGGTTTACAAAAAATAGGACGCACTCCAATACCAGTTTGAAGAGACATTGAGGAGGGCCTGTTATTGAGAAGGGCCTGTTATTGTGTATGCAGAAAGTTCAAGGGCTGCCAAGTGAAGGGCCTCATTAAAATAAATGTTCCCATTATTAAGGAGTGGGTCTCCTATACTGTTATTGCGTATACAGTGACTGCAAGGGCTGCCAAAAATTTGGATGTACTCCAATACCCCTTTGAAGAGACACAGTGGAAGACCTCATTAAATAAAACGTTCCCATTTTAAAGGAGTGGGTCTCCTATACTGTTATTGCGTATGCAGTAAGTGCAAGGGCTAACAAAAAATAGGACGCACTCCAATACCAGTTTGAAGAGACATTGAGGAGGGCCTCATTAAAAAAAAAAGGAAAACAAAAGCAGTTGGAGCGCCAATGGTGAAGAGCCTGAGGTTTGGGGGGGGAATGAAGGGGGAGGATGTTGTGACCACTCACCTAGTCCTGTTGTGCAAAGGAGCCCCACACAACAAGGGAAAACAGTTCCAGGTGGGAGTCAGTAAGATGATCGCAGCTTAGCAGGAACTGCTGTATCCCCCTGAGGAAGATAGCTTCTGCTATCGAAACGCGTCGTGGCGTTAGAGAGCGTACTAAACAATAAAAGGCTTGTGTGTTATAACCTAATCCCCTGTTTAGTTGTTCTAGCGCTTCACTAACACCGCACAATTCCTTCTTTCTTCATTAAAAAAAATGTCCCCATTATAAAGAAGTGGGTCTCCTGTACTGCATATGTAGCAAGTTCAAGGGCTGCCAAAAATTAGGATGCACTCCAATACCAATTTGAAGAAACATAGTGGAGGGCCTCAGTTCTAAATGTATTTTCCCTTATTAAGGAGTTGGTCTCCTATACTATTATTGCGTATGCAGCAAGTTCAAGGGCTGCCAAAAATTAGGACATGCTCCAATACCCCTTTGAAGAGACGTAGAGGAGGGCCTCATTAAAAAATGGCTACCATCATTAACCCCTTAAAAGCCTAAGGCGTACTAATACGTACCTGCACCCTGGGACTTAAGAGCCAGGTACGTATTAGTACGCCCTGTTGATTTCGCCCACACACAGGCTGTGCGGGCGAGATCGCCACCGGGTGTCAGCTGATTGTTACAGCTGACACCCGGTGCTATGTGCTGGGAGCCGTCCCACACCGCTCCATGCACATTAACCCCCGCAATGCTGCAATTGAAGTCGATTGCAGCATTACGGGGGCAAGGGGAGGTGATCGCGATACTCACCTCTCCTGCCGGCCTCCATCGATGTCTTCCGCGGCTTCCCGGATGTTGCCATGATGACCCGATGTCGTCATGACAACATCCAGGTCACCAGACAGCAGGAAGATACTTTGGTCATGTGCAGTGCATGACCAAAGTATCTTCTGTCTCTGCAATGCTGACAGCCTGTATAGCACAGAGATGGTGCTCCATCCCTATGCTATACAGGTGATCAGAATAAAAAAGTGAAAGTCCCATAGTGCGAAAAAGTATAAAAGTAAAAAAAAGTGTTAGAAAATGAAAAAAAAAAAATTGTAAAAATATAAAAAAGTCAAAAAAATAATCCACCAAAAGTAAAAATATAATGTACCCATCAATTAATATTATTATGAAAAAAAACCAAAAAAACAATAAAAGTGCACATATTTGGAATCGCCATGTCCGGAATGACCTGATCTATAAAATTTTCCCACTAGTTAACCCCTTAAGTGAACACGGTAAAAAAAAAAAAAACTAAGCAAAAAACAATGCTTTATCATCATACCGCCAAACAAAAAATGGAATAACACGCGATCAAAAAAGACAAATATAAATAAAAATGGTACCGCTGAAAATGTCATCTTGTCCCTCAAAAAACAAGCTGCCATACAGCTCGATCAGCCGAAAAATAAAAAAGTTATAGCTCTCAGATTAAAGTGATGCAAAAAAATTATTTTTTCTATAAAATAGCTTTTATTGTGTAAAAGCGCCAAAACATAGAAAAACAATATGTGGTACCGCTGTAAATGTACTGATGCGAAGAATAAACCTACCTTTTCAATTTTACCACACACGGAACAGAATAAAAAAATTAAAAATAAAAGCAATTCCTGAATTGCTGGGTTTTGTTTATTCTGCCTCCCAAAAATCAGATTAGAAAGCGATCAAAAAATGTTGCGTGCCTGAAAATGGTACCAATAAAAACGTCAACTCATCCCGCAAAACACAAGCTGTCATATTACTGCCGGCCAAAATATGGAAAAATGATAACTCTCAAAATATGGCGATGCAAAAACTAGTATCTGCAGAAAAAAAGTGTCTTTTAGTGTGTGACAGCTGTCAATCATAAAAACCCGATATGCTTCTGGTATCACTGTAATCGCACCAACCCGAAGAATAAAGTCGTCTAATCATTTATACCGCACGAGGAACAGCGTAAAAAGTAAACTCTAGGGTTGGGGTTAGGGTTAGGGTTGGGCTAGGGTTAGGGTTGGGGTTGTATTAGGGTTGGGGTTAGCGTTGGGATTTTTTTCAAAAGTAAAAAAAAAAAAAAAAAATGACGATATGGCGACTAGTGTTGAGCGCAAGTGCATGTCACTCGAGCACGCGTGATACATGGTGCATACCTGAGTACCTGATGCAGTCCCAAGTAGCGAGCACTTGCGCTCATGAATAATGACAACTTATTCAATATGATGACCTGATGTTTTCAAATTCTGAGTCGTACCTCTTGGTTCAAAATGTTCACTATACCCCTTAATAAAATCCTTGAGGGGTGTAGTTTCCAAAATGGGGTCACTTGTGGGGGGTTTCCACTATTTAGGCACATCAGGGGCTCTGCAAACGCGACATGGCGTCCGCTCTCAATTCCAGCCAATTTTGTATTCAAAAAGTCACACAGTGCTTCTTCCCTTCTGAACTCTGCCGTGTGCCCAAATACTATATTTTCCCCACATATGGGGTATTGGCATACTCAGGAGAGATTGCACAAAAGTTTTTGGGGTCCATTTTCTCCTTTTACCCTTGTGAAAATAAACAAATTGGGGCTAAAACATCATTTTTGTGGAAAAAGTTAGATTTTTTTATTTTCACGGTTCCATATTATAAACTTCTGTAAAGCACTTCGGGGTTCAGGGTGCTCACCCCACATCTAGATAAGTTCCCTGAGGGGTCTAGTTTCCAAAATGGTGTCACTTGTAGGGGCGTTTCCACTGTTTAGGCACATCAGGGGCTATCCAAACGCAACATGGCGTCCGCTAATTATTTAAGCAAATTTTCATTCAAAAAGTCAAATGGGGCTCCTTCCCTTCCGAGCCCTGCCGTGCGCCCAAACAGTGGTTTTCCCCCACATATGGGGTATCTGCTTACTTAGGAGACATTGCAAAACAAATTTCATGGTGCAATTTCTCCTGTTACCCTCATGAAAATGCAAAATTGAAGGCTGAAAAACATTTTTGTTGCAAAAATGTGAAAATTTTATTTTTACGGCTCAATGTTCTAAACTTCTGTGAAGCACCTGGGGGTTCAAGGTGCTCACCACACATCTAGATAAGTTCCCTGAGGGGTCTAGTTTCCAAAATGGTGTCACTTGTGGGGGGTTTCCACTGTTTAGGCACATCAGGTTCTCCCCAAACGCGTCCGCTAATTATTCAAGCAAATTTTACAATCAAAAAGTCAAATGGCGCTCCTTCCCTTCCGAACCCTGCCGTGCGCCCAAACAGTGTTCTTTCCCAACATGTGGGGTATCTGCGTGCTCTGGGAAAACTGCACAACAAATTTTGGGGTCCATTTTTTCCTGTTACCCCTGCGAAAATAAAAAATTGGGTCTAAAGTAACATTTTTGTGAAAAAAGTTAAATATTCATTTTTTTCTTCCACATTCCAAAAATTTCTGGGAAAGCACCTGAAGGGTTAATAAAGTTCTTGAATGTGGTTTTGAGCATCTTGAGGGGTGCAGTTTTTAGAATGGTGTCACTTTTGTGTATTTTCTGCCATAAAGACCCCTCAAAGTGACTTCAAATGTGATGTGGTCCCTAAAAAAATGGTTTTGTAATTTTTTTTGGAAAAATGAGAAATCGCTGGTCAACTTTTAACCCTTATAACTCCCTAACAAAAGAAAATTTTGTTTCCAAAATTGTGCTGATGTAAAGTAGACATGTGGGAAATGTTATTTATTACATATTTTGTGTGACATATCTCTCTGATTTAAGGGCATAAAAATTAAAATTTTGAAAATTGCCAAATTTTCACCAAATTTTCATTTTTTCACAAATAAACGCAAGTGATATCGAAGAAATTTTAACCACTATCATGAAGTACAATATGTCATGAAAAAACATTCTCAGAATCAGAGGAATCCATTGAAGCGTTCCAGAGTAATTACCTCATAAAGTGACTGTGGTCAGAATTGTAAAAATTGGCCCGGTCATTAACGTGCAAACCACCTTGGGATGTAAAGGGGTTAAGGAGTGGGTCTCCTATACCTGTAATGCCCATGCACTAACTGCATGGGCTGAAAAACATTTACCCCTAAGGATTATACATGAACATACTGTATACATGAACATACTGTATAGCATACAGAATGTTAGAGGTAGGCCTCTAAAAATATTTCCTATGGGCATCATAAACACCCTTAAAAAAATTATGTGGCTGTTGCATGATACCCTGTTGATATAGTGGTGGAGGATGAGGAGAAGGAGGAGGGTGACATAAAATAGACAAAATGAGGAAGCGTATACCCATTTCTGGGTGTGAAGAGGTGCATGGGAATAGACCCCCCTAAAAAAACACTGGATTTGACTTTATGTTCCGCTGCTATCATCCAGTGGTGTTGAGAAGTCTGGCTCAATCCAGACCTTGTTCATTTTGATAAGCGTCACCCTGTCAGCATTTTCAGTTGAGAGGCAGATGCGCCTACCAGTTATAATACCCTCGGCGGCACTAAAAACCCGCTCTGACAAAACGCTAGCAGCAGGGCAGGTCAGGACCTCCAAGGCGTAGAGAGCCAGTTCATGCCACGTGTCCAGCTTGGATACCCAATAATTATAAGGCACAGAGGAATCATGGAGGACATTGGTATGGGCGGCAAGGAACTCCTTCAGCATCTTCCAAAACTTTTCCCTCCTCGTCAGAGTTCCCCGCTCATCAGGGCCTGGGCGCTGGAAGGGTCTGAGAAAACTGTCCCAGACCTTTGACTGTGTTCCCCTGCCTTTGCTGCATCGTATTTGTGTCTTCCTCACCTGCATTCCTTGGTTGTCCAACAAACTGTGACCTCTGCCACCAGCGTTTTCAGATGAGAATTTTTTTTAATGATTATTCAACAAGGGCCTTCTGTTACTGCAACATTTTATTAGACTTCTCCGCCACGGGAAGGAGAGATAGAAAGTTCTTCTTGTAGCGTGGGTCTAGAAGTATGACCAACCAGTAATTAGTGTTGGCCAAAATGCGTACAATGCGTGGGTCACGGGAAAGGCAGCGCAACATAAAGTCAGCTATGTGGGCCATACTGCCAACAGCCAAGACTTCCCTGTCCTGACCAAGAGGGTGACTGTCCATGCTCTCATCTTCCTCCTGGTCCTCCTCCTCATTATCCCTCACCTAAGGCCATCCACGCTGAACAGACGGTATGAATGTTGTGTAGGTAGTACCATCTGTAGCACAGGAAACCAGCTCCTGTTCCTCCTAATCTTCCTCCTCCTCCTTATTATCACCCAATCCGTGTTGAAATGAGATGAGGCTGGGCTGTGTAGTATCACCCTGTATAGTTCCTTGCTCCATCTCATCATGCTCCGCCTGCAATGCATCCTCTTTAATTGTGAGCAGCGAGCATTTCAGTAGACGGAGAAGCGGGATGGCAACTCTAATTATGGCATCATCGCCGCTCACCATCTTGGCTGAGTCCTCAAAGTTTTGGAGTACGGCACAGATGTCAGACATCCATGCCCACTCATTAGCTCTTATGTGTGGAGGCTGACCTGAATACCGACGGGCGTGTTGAAGCTGGTGCTCAACAACTGCCCTTTGCTGCTCACAAATCCTTCCCAACATATGCAACGTTGAGTTCCAAAGCATGGTGACATCGCACACCAGTCAATGAGCTGGAAGCTGCAAATGCTGATGAAGCACGGCGAGGGTGGCGGAAGCTGTAGTAGACTTTCTGAAATGGGCACCCATGGAGCGTACTTTCACAAGCAGCTCAATCAGATCTGGGTAGGTTTTGAGAATCGCTGAACCACCCGGTTGAGTACATGGGTCAGGCATGGTATGTGTGCGACGTTGCCAAGCCTCAGAGCCACCACCAGGTTCCGGCCATTGTCACACATGACCATGCTTGTCTGTAGGTTCAGCAGTGATCTGCCTGCTCTGTTACTGCTTTCAACAACTCTGCAGCGGTGTGCGGTTTGTCACCTAAGCATATTAGCTTCAGCACAGTCTGTTGCCACTTAACCGAGGCAGTGCTGCAGTGCTTCCAGCTTCCAACTGTCATTTTAAAGATGTTGACTGAAGAGGAGGAGGTGCAGGAGATGTAGAATGTGGGGGCAACCCTGATTGACCCAGGGCCCACAATCTTGGCGTCGGGAGGACGTGTTCCGTCCCAGGATCCGACTGGGTCCCGGCTTCCACAATATTAACCCAATGTGCCGTCAGTGAGATGTACTATCCCTGGCCACAAGCACTTGTTCACGTGTTCGTGTCTAGGTGGAACTTCCCAGTAACTGAGTTGGTGAGGGCACGGCTAATGTTCTGGGACACGTGCTTGTGTATAAGGAGGGGATGGCAAACTGGAAGAAATAGTGGTGGCTGAGGACAGAGTACCGAGGGACTGCCGCCGCCATGAGGTTGCGGAAAGATTCTGTCTTCACAAGCCTAAAAAGCAACATTTCAAGTGCAAGCAGTCAAGAAATGTGGCAGTTTAGCATTGTTGACTGTGGGTGGTTGGCTGCGTATTTGCACTTGAGTCCAAAGGATTGAGGTAGGGACAACTGAACGCTGCACTGGGACAAGGACTTGGACATGGTTGCTGATGGTGTTGGTTGCAAGTATGCAATGACAACTGCAGGGTGGGAAGCATCTTCGCCTGCGTCATGGACAGGGGATGGCATGCATGCACAACAGCGAAACAGGCAGTGGTGTCACCTGCAGACACTGTTTCTGGACCTTGGCATTCGACCGAACTTGTCAGGTGCTTCTTTGCTGTTATGTGCATGAGGATGCTGGTGGTCAGTCTGGTAGTTACGCTGCCCCTGCTGATTCTGGTATGGAAGTTGTTGCAAATGGCCTTTTTGTTGTTAACTGGACCGTCTTTAAAAAAGAGCCAGACCCTGGAAGACCTAACTGTTGGACTGGATACTTCCCTCATGTTGGTGTTTTGGGGAACAGTTGCCCGCCTTGTTTCCGTGGCCATCCCACTGCTTGTTCCTGCCTGTTGTTGTGCTATGTCTCCCTCCCCCTCTGCGCCTCTGTTCTCGCTGGGCCTCTTTCTGACTAGCTGGCAATTGTGTCTCATCATCATCATCTATCTCTTGCTACAGTAATTGCACTTTCCCACCGTCGCTATCGTGTGACCGTGGCTGCTCAAATATTTGGGCATCGCTACATGTGATCTCCTCCTGCCCTGCTTGAAGTGGACCGAGCAAGAGGCTAGAATCTATAAATGGAAATGTTAACAGATCTTTGGAGTGTCCGAAGTGTGGGATCACTTGTCTCCGGGCACTCGGCATGGTGGGAGGAAGGAGAAACAGAGTGAGGAATATGTGGTTCAGGCTCACGGCTACTGAGGCTGGGTGGAGTGGCAGACAAGGTGGTGGTGGTGGGGGCAAACTGACTGGAAGCATTATTTGCTATCTAACCAACAACCTTTTCACACTGCTCTGCCTTCAAGAGTGGCGTTTTGCGGCTCCCTAGAAAGTGGGACAGGAAGGTAGGGCGACATGATGTGGGTGCATGTTGTGCTCCCTCAGCAAGCACAATTTCAGCTTGCCCAGGGTCTCAGCCTCTGCATGCACAATCAGCATCACGTCCACCATGCGCCTTGCCCATTTTAAATGGAGTATAATATTTGTCATTTTCCCAAAAATGTCAGGATTATTACTGCAGTAATGTAGGATCACGTCTGATGACCACAGTTTTAGGCAGTGGCCTTATAGATATGGTATTGATCAGCGACCCAGTGTGAATAGGTTTCAGCACACAATTGGCGGACTTTAAATGGAGTGCAATATTTGTCATGTTCCCAAAAATGCCAGGATTATTACCGCAGTAATATAGGATCACGTCTGATGACCACGGTTTTAGACAGTGGACAAATAAATATGGTATTGGTCAGAGATCAAGTGTGAATAGGTTTCAACATACAACTGGCAGACGTTAAATGGAGTAGAATATTTGTCATGTTCCCAAAAATGTCAGGATTATTACCACAGTAATATAGGATCACGTTTTGATGATGGACAAGTTTCTCTGCTTCCACAATACAGCAATGCTATTAAAATCAACCAAATCTGGCTGTATGCTGCTAACAAACAAATGAAGCAGTAAAAATTGTGTATTATATTGCATTTCAACAAAATAATCAGGACTAATAGCAAAAAGATTATTAGCCCTGATATCTAAGGCTATGGATATGAGTAACAGCAGCAGAAACGACATGCAATGGACCCTATTCTGTTGTATACGCTCTACAGAAACTCTGCCTGCCTAACTACTGCTATCACCAGGATTAATATACATCAGAATTAGTCCTTAGAAGGACTGTTAGTATACTTTTGTAATGCTGTGGAATACCTCACTAAAACAACCACCAATGCTCTCCCTCACTCAGCCGCACCTTTCCCTACTATACTCTTGACCGGTAGACTGTGACGAGCATAGTGTCCCTGGTCTTATATAGACCCTATGAAGCTATGCGGCCAGCCAATCACTGTAGTGCCACAACCAACATGGCTGCGGCATTACAGTAACTGGCAGGCAATCCCCACATGTTAATTTGCTGTCTAAACAGCACCAAACATGCGGGGCGGGTCTCGAGCTCCTGCCCGAGCATTTCAAAATTACTTGCCGAACACCCAGCATCTTGATCACTGAGATGCTCGGTCGAGTACCCAATAGTGGCGAGCATACTCGCTCATCACTAGTGATATCACTCACTTTAAGGTTCATTCTGCTGATCTTTTACAGAACAAAAATTACTGCGTCCTGTAGACTCTTGGCTTAGTCTATAAGTGTCACCAAGAACATTTGTGCAGCTTGTCTGCAATTGGATTTTGCACTCCAATTTTAGTGCTGTGATTTTTCTATGAAAAACTAGTTAAACCGCAGACAAGTTGCAGTTGTATACGAAACTACATTGAAGTCTATAACAAGTGAGTATCGCATCTGTAACGGGAAGGGGTGGAACCACTGTGCCATGACCCGAGGAGTGCCTGGAGGGCGTGACTAGGTGAACACCTGAATCTTTGCTAGAGTGGTGTTAGACTTGGCTCCAGATGGATGCCAGGTGCCTCTCCAGGACAGCCATCGGACTCACAGCAGCTGACCCGTTTGGCAGTGGGTCAGTAATGGTGTGGGGTGGCATTTCTTTGGAGGGCCGCACAGCCCTCCATGTGCTCTCCAGAGGTAGCCTGACTACCATTAGGTACCGAGATGAGATCCTCAGACCCCTTGTGAGACCATATGCTGGTGCGGTTGGCCCTGGGTTCCTCCTAATGCAGGACAATGCCAGACCTCATGTGGCTGGAGTGTGTCGGCAGTTCCTGCAAGATGAAGGCATTGAAGCTATGGACTGGCCCGCCCGTTCCCCAGACCTGAATCCGATTGAGCACATCTGGGACATCATGTCTCGCTCCATCCACTAACGTCACGTTGCACTACAGACTGTCCAGGAGTTGGCGGATGCTTTAGTCCAGGTCTGGGAGGAGATCCCACAGGAGACCATCCGCAGCCTCATCAGGAGCATGTCCAGGCGTTGTAGGGAGGTCATACAGGCACGTAATGGCCACACACAATACTGAGCCTCATTTTGACTTGTTTTAAGGACATTACATCAAAGTTGGATCAGCCTGTAGTGTGTTTTTCCAGTTTAATTTTGGGGGTGACTCCAAATCCAGGCCTCCATTCGTTAATAAATTTGATTTCCATTGATGATTTTTGTGTGATTTTGTTGTCAGCACATTCAACTTTGTACAGAACAAAGTATTCAATGAGAATATTTCATTCATTCAGATGTATACATACAGTTTATATATATATATCTATATGTATATATCTATATGTATAGATATATACGTATATATATACATATATATGTATGCATATATATTTCATAAGAAAGAGTATTTTAAATTGTTTTAGTACATTATTATATTTTTATGTTACCCACTAGGCTTGGGTAATTTTAATGTTTGCCAATTGAACATGAGAAGAAACAATAACTAAAACAGAAAAACTCAAACCTGTCTCCCTGACTGTTCAGACACAAATATATCTGTTTAAAAGATTCTGCTGTAGGCCACATAACTATAACCGTGGTTTTGCAGTTCCACGGTTCAAATCTCTGTATTATCCAGCTTTTGGCCTTTTTTCCGTAAAAAAAAACTGTAATAGTGTCTCCCTGACTGTTCAGACACAAATATATCTGTGTAAAATATTCTGGTGTAGGCCAGATAACTAGAACTGTGGTTTTGCAGTTCCACGGTTCAAATCTCTGTATTATCCAGCTTTTGGCCTTTTTTCCGTAAAAAAAAACAGTAATAGTGTCTCGCTGACTGTTCAGACACAAATATATCTGTTAAAAAGATTCTGGTGTAGGCCAGATAACTATAACTGTGGTTTTCAGTTGCACGGTTCAAATCTCTGTATTATCCAGCTTTTGGCCTTTTTTCCGTAAAAAAAAACAGTAATAGTGTCTCGCTGACTGTTCAGACACAAATATATCTATTAAAAAGATTCTGGTGTAGGCCAGATAACTAGAACTGTGGTTTTGCAGTTCCACCGTTCAAATCTCAGTATTATCCAGCTTTTGGCCTTTTTTCCGTAAAAAAAACAGTAACAGTGTCTCCCTGACTGTTCAGAGACAAATATAGCTGTTTAAAAGATTCTGGTGTAGGCCACATAACTATAACTGTGGTTTTGCAGTTCCACGGTTCAAATCTCTGTATTATCCAGCTTTTGACCTTTTTTTCCGTAAAAAAAAACAGTAATAGTGTCTACCTGACTGTTCAGACACAAATATATCTGTTTAAAAGATTCTGGTGTAGGTCACATAACTATAACGGTGGTTTTGCAGTTCCACGATTCAAATCTCTGTATTATCCAGCTTTTGGCATTTTTTCCGTAAAAAAAATCAGTAATAGTGTCTCCCTGACTGTTCAGACACAAATATATCTGTTTAAAAGATTCTGGTGTAGGCCAGATAACTAGAACTGTGGTTTTCCAGTTCCACCGTTCAAATCTCAGTATTATCCAGCTTTTGGCCTTTTTTCCGTAAAAAAAAACAGTAATAGTGTTTAGCTGACTGTTCAGACACAAATATATCTGTTTAAAAGATTCTGGTGTAGGCCAGATAACTAGAACTTTGGTTTTGCAGTTCCACGGTTCAAATATCTGTATTATCCAACTTTTGGCCTTTTTTCCATAAAAAAAACAGTAATAGTGTCTCCCTGACTGTTCAGAGACAAATATAGCTGTTTAAAAGATTCTGGTGTAGGCCACATAACTATAAGTGTGGTTTTGCAGTTCCACGGTTCAAATCTCTGTATTATCCTGCTTTTGGCCTTTTTTCCATAAAAAAAACCAGTAATAGTGTTTCGCTGACTGTTCAGACACAAATATATCTGTTTAAAAGATTCTGGTGTAGGCTACATAACTATAACCGTGGTTTTGCAGTTCCACGGTTCAAATATCTGCATTATAGAGCTTTTGGCCATTTTTCCGTAAAAAAAAACAGTAATAGTGTCTCCCTGACTGTTCAGACACAAATATATCTGTTTAAAAGATTCTGGTGTAGGCCACATAACTATAACTGTGGTTTTGCAGTTCTGCGGTTCAAATCTCTGTATTATCCAGCTTTTGTCTTTTTTTCCGTAAAAAAAAACTGTAATAGTGTCTCCCTGACTGTTCAGACACAAATATATCTGTTTAAAAGATTCTGGTGTAGGCCAGATAGCTAGAACTGTGGTTTTCCAGTTCCACGGTTCATATCTCAGTATTATCCAGCTTTTGGCCTTTTTTCCGTAAAAAAAAACAGTAATAGTGTTTCGCTGACTGTTCAGAGACAAATATATCTGTTTAAAAGATTCTGGTGTAGGCCAGATAACTAGAACTTTGGTTTTGCAGTTCCACGGTTCAAATCTCTGTATTATCCAGCTTTTGGCCTTTTTTCCGTAAAAAAAAACAGTAATAGTGTCTCGCTGACTGTTCAGACACAAATATATCTGTTAAAAAGATTCTGGTGTAGGCCAGATAACTAGAACTGTGGTTTTGCAGCTCCACCGTTCAAATCTCAGTATTATCCAGCTTTTGGCCTTTTTTCCGTAAAAGAAAACATTAATAGTGTTTCGCTGACTGTTCAGACACAAATATATCTGTTTAAAAGATTCTGGTGTAGGCCAGATAACTAGAACTTTGGTTTTGCAGTTCCACGGTTCAAATATCTGTATTATCCAACTTTTGGCCTTTTTTCCGTAAAAAAAACAGTAACAGTGTCTCCCTGACTGTTCAGAGACAAATATAGCTGTTTAAAAGATTCTGGTGTAGGCCACATAACTATAACTGTGGTTTTGCAGTTCCACGGTTCAAATCTCTGTATTATCCAGCTTTTGACCTTTTTTTCCGTAAAAAAAAACAGTAATAGTGTCTCCCTGACTGTTCAGACACAAATATATCTGTTTAAAAGATTCTGGTGTAGGCCACATAACTATAACGATGGTTTTGCAGTTCCACGATTCAAATCTCTGTATTATCCAGCTTTTGGCATTTTTTCCGTAAAAAAATCAGTAATAGTGTCTCCCTGACTGTTCAGACACAAATATATCTGTTTAAAAGATTCTGGTGTAGGCCAGATAACTAGAACTGTGGTTTTCCAGTTCCACCGTTCAAATCTCAGTATTATCCAGCTTTTGGCCTTTTTTCCGTAAAAAAAAACAGTAATAGTGTTTCGCTGACTGTTCAGACACAAATATATCTGCTTAAAAGATTCTGGTGTAGGCCAGATAACTAGAACTGTGGTTTTCCAGTTCCACCGTTCAAATCTCAGTATTATCCAACTTTTGGCCTTTTTTCCATAAAAAAAACAGTAATAGTGTCTCCCTGACTGTTCAGAGACAAATATAGCTGTTTAAAAGATTCTGGTGTAGGCCACATAACTATAAGTGTGGTTTTGCAGTTCCACGGTTCAAATCTCTGTATTAACCTGCTTTTGGCCTTTTTTCCATAAAAAAAAACAGTAATAGTGTTTTGCTGACTGTTCAGACACAAATATATCTGTTTAAAAGATTCTGGTGTAGGCTACATAACTATAACCGTGGTTTTGCAGTTCCACGGTTCAAATATCTGCATTATCCAGCTTTTGGCCTTTTTTCCGTAAAAAAAAACAGTAATAGTGTCTCCCTGACTGTTCAGACACAAATATATCTGTTTAAAAGATTCTGGTGTAGGCCACATAACTATAACTGTGGTTTTGCAGTTCTGCGGTTCAAATCTCTGTATTATCCAGCTTTTGGCTTTTTTTCCGTAAAAAAAAACTGTAATAGTGTCTCCCTGACTGTTCAGACACAAATATATCTGTTTAAAAGATTCTGGTGTAGGCCAGATAGCTAGAACTGTGGTTTTCCAGTTCCACGGTTCATATCTCAGTATTATCCAGCTTTTGGCCTTTTTTCCGTAAGAAAAAACAGTAATAGTGTCTCCCTGACTGTTCAGAGACAAATATATCTGTTTAAAAGATTCTGGTGTAAGCCACATAACTAGAACTTTGGTTTTGCAGTTCCACGGTTCAAATCTCTGTATTATCCAGCTTTTGGCCTTTTTTTCCGTGAAAAAAAACAGTAATAGTGTCTCCCTGACTGTTCAGACACAAATATATCTGTTTAAAAGATTCTGGTGTAGGCCACATAACTATAATGGTGGTTTTGCAGTTCCACGATTCAAATCTCTGTATTATCCAGCTTTTGGCATTTTTTCCGTAAAAAAAATCAGTAATAGTGTCTCCGTGACTGTTCAGACACAAATATATCTGTTTAAAAGATTCTGGTGTAGGCCAGATAACTAGAACTGTGGTTTTCCAGTTCCACCGTTCAAATCTCAGTATTATCCAGCTTTTGACCTTTTTTCCGTAAAAAACAACAGTAATAGTGTTTCGCTGACTGTTCAGACACAAATATGTCTGTTTAAAAGATTCTGGTGTAGGCCAGATAACTAGAACTTTGGTTTTGCAGTTCCACGGTTCAAATATCTGTATTATCCAACTTTTGGCCTTTTTTCCGTAAAAAAAACAGTAATAGTGTCTCCCTGACTGTTCAGAGACAAATATAGCTGTTTAAAAGATTCTGGTGTAGGCCACATAACTATAACTGTGGTTTTGCAATTCCACGGTTCAAATCTCTGTATTATCCTGCTTTTGGCCTTTTTTCCATAAAAAAAAACAGTAATAGTGTTTCGCTGACTGTTCAGACACAAATATATTTGTTTAAAAGATTCTGGTGTAGGCCACATAACTATAACCGTGGTTTTGCAGTTCGACGGTTCAAATATCTGCATTATCCAGCTTTTGGCCTTTTTTCCGTAAAAAAAAACAGTAATAGTTTCTCCCTTACAGTTCAGACACAAATATATCTGTTTAAAAGATTCTGGTGTAGGCCACATAACTATAACTGTGGTTTTGTAGTTCTGCGGTTCAAATCTCTGTATTATCCAGCTTTTGGCTTTTTTTCCGTAAAAAAAAACTGTAATAGTGTCTCCCTGACTGTTCAGACACAAATATATCTGTTTAAAAGATTCTGGTGTAGGTCAGATAACTAGATCTGTGGTTTTGCAGTTCCAGGGTTCAAATCTCTATATTATCCAGCTTTTGGCCTTTTTTCCGTAAACAAAACAGTAATAGTGTCTCGCTGACTGTTCAGACACAAATATATCTGTTAAAAAGATTCTGGTGTAGGCCAGATAACTAGAACTGTGGTTTTCCAGTTCCACGGTTCAAATCTCAGTATTATCCAGCTTTTGGCCTTTTTTCCGTAAAAAAAAACAGTAATAGTGTTTCGCTGACTGTTCAGACACAAATATATCTGTTTAAAAGATTCTGGTGTAGGCCAGATAACTAGAACTGTGGTTTTCCAGTTCCACCGTTCAAATCTCAGTATTATCCAACTTTTGGCCTTTTTTCCATAAAAAAAACAGTAATAGTGTCTCCCTGACTGTTCAGAGACAAATATAGCTGTTTAAAAGATTCTGGTGTAGGCCACATAACTATAAGTGTGGTTTTGCAGTTCCACGGTTCAAATCTCTGTATTATCCTGCTTTTGGCCTTTTTTCCATAAAAAAAAACAGTAATAGTGTTTTGCTGACTGTTCAGACACAAATATATCTGTTTAAAAGATTCTGGTGTAGGCTACATAACTATAACCGTGGTTTTGCAGTTCCACGGTTCAAATATCTGCATTATCCAGCTTTTGGCCTTTTTTCCGTAAAAAAAAACAGTAATAGTGTCTCCCTGACTGTTCAGACACAAATATATCTGTTTAAAAGATTCTGGTGTAGGCCACATAACTATAACTGTGGTTTTGCAGTTCTGCGGTTCAAATCTCTGTATTATCCAGCTTTTGGCTTTTTTTCCGTAAAAAAAAACTGTAATAGTGTCTCCCTGACTGTTCAGACACAAATATATCTGTTTAAAAGATTCTGGTGTAGGCCAGATAGCTAGAACTGTGGTTTTCCAGTTCCACGGTTCATATCTCAGTATTATCCAGCTTTTGGCCTTTTTTCCGTAAGAAAAAACAGTAATAGTGTCTCCCTGACTGTTCAGAGACAAATATATCTGTTTAAAAGATTCTGGTGTAAGCCACATAACTAGAACTTTGGTTTTGCAGTTCCACGGTTCAAATCTCTGTATTATCCAGCTTTTGGCCTTTTTTTCCGTGAAAAAAAACAGTAATAGTGTCTCCCTGACTGTTCAGACACAAATATATCTGTTTAAAAGATTCTGGTGTAGGCCACATAACTATAATGGTGGTTTTGCAGTTCCACGATTCAAATCTCTGTATTATCCAGCTTTTGGCATTTTTTCCGTAAAAAAAATCAGTAATAGTGTCTCCGTGACTGTTCAGACACAAATATATCTGTTTAAAAGATTCTGGTGTAGGCCAGATAACTAGAACTGTGGTTTTCCAGTTCCACCGTTCAAATCTCAGTATTATCCAGCTTTTGGCCTTTTTTCCGTAAAAAAAAACAGTAATAGTGTTTCGCTGACTGTTCAGACACAAATATGTCTGTTTAAAAGATTCTGGTGTAGGCCAGATAACTAGAACTTTGGTTTTGCAGTTCCACGGTTCAAATATCTGTATTATCCAACTTTTGGCCTTTTTTCCGTAAAAAAAACAGTAATAGTGTCTCCCTGACTGTTCAGAGACAAATATAGCTGTTTAAAAGATTCTGGTGTAGGCCACATAACTATAACTGTGGTTTTGCAATTCCACGGTTCAAATCTCTGTATTATCCTGCTTTTGGCCTTTTTTCCATAAAAAAAAACAGTAATAGTGTTTCGCTGACTGTTCAGACACAAATATATCTGTTTAAAAGATTCTGGTGTAGGCCACATAACTATAACCGTGGTTTTGCAGTTCGACGGTTCAAATATCTGCATTATCCAGCTTTTGGCCTTTTTTCCGTAAAAAAAAACAGTAATAGTGTCTCCCTTACAGTTCAGACACAAATATATCTGTTTAAAAGATTCTGGTGTAGGCCACATAACTATAACTGTGGTTTTGTAGTTCTGCGGTTCAAATCTCTGTATTATCCAGCTTTTGGCTTTTTTTCCGTAAAAAAAACTGTAATAGTGTCTCCCTGACTGTTCAGACACAAATATATCTGTTTAAAAGATTCTGGTGTAGGTCAGATAACTAGATCTGTGGTTTTGCAGTTCCAGGGTTCAAATCTCTATATTATCCAGCTTTTGGCCTTTTTTCCGTAAACAAAACAGTAATAGTGTCTCGCTGACTGTTCAGACACAAATATATCTGTTAAAAAGATTCTGGTGTAGGCCAGATAACTAGAACTGTGGTTTTCCAGTTCCACGGTTCAAATCTCAGTATTATCCAGCTTTTGGCCTTTTTTCCGTAAAAAAAAACAGTAATAGTGTTTCGCTGACTGTTCAGAGACAAATATATCTGTTTAAAAGATTCTGGTGTAGGCCAGATAACTAGAACTGTGGTTTTGCAGTTCCACGGTTCAAATCTCTGTATTATCCAGCTTTTGGCCTTTTTTCCGTAAAAAAAAACAGTAATAGTGTCTCCCTGACTGTTCAGAGACAAATATATCTGTTTAAAAGATTCTGGTGTAGGCCACATAACTATAACTGTGGTTTTGCAGTTCCACGGTTCAAATCTCTGTATTATCCAGCTTTTGGCCTTTTTTTCCGTAAAAAAAAACAGTAATAGTGTCTCCCTGACTCTTCAGACACAAATATATCTGTTTAAAAGATTCTGGTGTAGGCCACATAACTATAACGGTGGTTTTGCAGTTCCAGGGTTCAAATCTCTATATTATCCAGCTTTTGGCCTTTTTTCTGTAAACAAAACAGTAATAGTGTCTCGCTGACTGTTCAGACACAAATATATCTGTTAAAAAGATTCTGGTGTAGGCCAGATAACTAGAACAGTGGTTTTCCAGTTCCACTGTTCAAATCTCAGTATTATCCAGCTTTTGGCCTTTTTTCCGTAAAAAAAAACAGTAATAGTGTTTCGCTGACTGTTCAGAGACAAATATATCTGTTTAAAAGATTCTGGTGTAGGCCAGATAACTAGAACTGTGGTTTTGCAGTTCCACGGTTCAAATCTCTGTATTATCCAGCTTTTGGCCTTTTTTCCGTAAAAAAAAACAGTAATAGTGTCTCCCTGACTGTTCAGAGACAAATATATCTGTTTAAAAGATTCTGGTGTAGGCCACATAACTATAACTGTGGTTTTGCAGTTCCACGGTTCAAATCTCTGTATTATCCAGCTTTTGGCCTTTTTTTCCGTGAAAAAAAACAGTAATAGTGTCTCCCTGACTCTTCAGACACAAATATATCTGTTTAAAAGATTCTGGTGTAGGCCACATAACTATAACGGTGGTTTTGCAGTTCCACGATTCAAATCTCTGTATTATCCTGCTTTTGGCATTTTTTCCGTAAAAAAAATCAGTAATAGTGTCTCCCTGACTGTTCAGACACAAATATATCTGTTTAAAAGATTCTGGTGTAGGCCAGATAACTAGAACTTTGGTTTTGCAGTTCCACGGTTCAAATCTCAGTATTATCTAGCTTTTGGCCTTTTTTCCGTAAAAAAAAACAGTAATAGTGTCTCGCTGACTGTTCAGACACAAATATATCTGTTTAAAAGATTCTGGTGTAGGCCAGATAACTAGATCTGTGGTTTTGCAGTTCCACGGTTCAAATCTCTGTATTATCCAGCTTTTGGCCTTTTTTCCGTAAAAAAAAACAGTAATAGTGTCTCCCTGACTGTTCAGACACAAATGTATCTGTTTAAAAGATTCTGGTGTAGGGCACATTACTATAACTGTGATTTTGCAGTTCCACGGATCAAATCTCTGTATTATCCACCTTTTTGCCTTTTTTACATAAAAAAAAAAATTTAGTGTCTCGCTCAGCGTTCAGACACAAATATATCTGTTTAAAGATTCTGGTGTAGGCCAGAGAAATAGAACTGTGGTTTTCCTCTTCCACGGTTCTAATCTCCTTTTTATTACCCTTTTTCCATTGACACTGCTAGTGTAAGCTATTTTACTTCATTTACAATGGGCAAGGCGCGTGGCAAGGGACGTGGAGCTGGACGTGGAACTGGACGTTCTCTTGATGGTGCGTGTAGAGGACGGGGCCGTGGCCAAGGTGAAAATGTGCCACAACCAACAGCCACATCTTCTCGCTCCCACTTCTTGACCGAATTACTAGGGAAGCACAGAACAACACCAGTATTGCGAACTGATCAGTGTGAACAGGTTATTAATTGGATAGCAGATAATACTTCCAGTTACCTGGGCACCACTACCTCCGGTCTGTCTTCCACACGGTAAAGTTTTAGTAGCCGTGAGTCTCGACCGCATATTCCTCCTCACCCTGATGCTCCTTCCTCCCACCATGCCGAGTGTTGTCAGACAGCAACTGATCCCACAGTTGGACACTCTGCAGAGCTGTTCACTGGTCCATTTCCATATTTGTGCCCCTTTCCTGCTCCGCTTGAAGTGGTGGAAGAGGAGTGCCCATGTAGCGATGCCAAAATATTTGAACAGCCACGGCCACAGGAAGTTGACGCTGGCAATTTGTGACAAGAGGTGGACGATGACCAGACACAATTGCCACGAAGTGAGGAGGAGGATCATGGTGTGCAAGTGGTAGAGGAGGAGGTGGTGGATGATCTAGTAACTGACCCAACGTGGCAGGAGGACACGCCGAGCGAGTCCAGCAGCACACAGGGGGGGGGGGAGGCAGAGTACCCCAACAGGCAGGAAGAAGCAGTGTGGTGAGCGCACACAGAAGGCGGGCAACAGTTCCCCATAACACTAACACGAGGGATGTTGCCAGTACAACCGGTAGGTCTTCCAGAGTCTGGAATATTTTTAAAGACTCTGCTGATAACCCCAAAAAGGCCATTTATACCACCTGCCATGCCAGCATCAGCAGGGGTGACAAAACTACCAGCCTGACCACCACTAGCATGATCAGGCACATGTCAGCAAAGCACCCGACTTTGTGGGGCGAACCCCAGGGTCCACCAGTGTCAATGGGTGTCACCACTGCTTCTTCCGCTATTGTGCGTGTAAGAGTAACCCCTGTTGTGCGTGCAAGGCAATCCCCTGTCCATACTGCACGCAAAGACGCCCCCTCCTCTCAGTCTTCACGTGTTATGGCAGTTTCTCAAGAAACAGCATCAACGTCCACGTCCACGTCCCACCGCAGCGTTCAATTGTCCATATCCCAGACCTTTGAACGAAAGCGCAAATTCGCAGCCAACTCCCCACAGGCAACAGTCCTAAATTCGCACATTTCACGACTGCTTGCATTGGAAATGCTGCCTTTTAGGCTGGTGGAGACGGAATCCTTCCGCAAACTTATGGCAGTGGCCGTCCCTCCGTACTCGGTCCCCAGCCGACACTATTTTGCTTGGTGTGCCATCCCCGCACTACACAAGCACGTGTCCCAAAACATCTGCCGTGCCCTCAACAAAGCAGTTACTGGGAGAGTCCACCTGACAACAGACACGTGGACAAGTGCTTGTGGACAGGGACCGTACATCTCCCTGACGGCACACTGGGTAAACATAGTGGAAGCCGGGACCCAGTCGGACCTTGGTACGGAACACATCCTCCCCACACCGAGGATTGTGGGCCCTATGTCAGTCAGAGTTGCCCCCACAGTGTACAGCTCCTGTGCATCATCCCCCTCCTCCTCCTCATGTTCAGCCTCCATCTCAGATATCACCACATCAGTTACAAGCTGAAAGCACTGCAGTACTGCCTCAGCCAAGCGGCAACAGTCTGTGCTGAAACTCATAAGCTTAGGTGATAAACCTCACACTGCTTGTGAGTTGTGGACAGGTGTGAAAGAGCAGGCAGATCTGTGGCTGAGACCGCTGAACCTACATCCAGGCATGGTCGTGTGTGACAATGGCCGTAACCTGGTGGCGGCTCTGAGGCGAGGCGAGATCACACACGTACCATGCCTGGCTCATGTGCTTAACCTCGTGGTTCAGCGGTTTCTTAAATCGTACCCCGAGTTGCCAGATCTGCTCGTCAAAGTACGCCGCCTGTCAGCTCATTTTCAGAAGTCGGCTACAGCTTCCGCCGCCCTTGCTGTGTTGCAGCAGCGTTTGCAGCTTCCGGCACACCGACTGGTGTGTGATGTCCCCACACGTTGGAACTCTACCCTCCACATGTTCCAAAGGATTTGTGAGCAGAAGAGAGCAGTTTTTTAGTACCAGCTGCAACAAGGCCATCGATATTGAGGTCAGACTACACAGATAAGACCTCAGGAGTGGACCTGGATGTCTGACATATGTACCATCCTGACAAACTTTGAGGAGTCCACCAAAATGGTGAGTGGCGATGACGCCATCATTAGCGTCAGCATCCCACTTGTCTGTCTTTTGCAACGCTCTCTGCAGAGAATTAAAGAGGAGGCATTGCAGCCAGATTATGATGAGATGGATCAAGAAGCTGTATTGGGCGATTACACACAGCCCAGCCTCATCTCATCCCAACGTGCATTGGGGGACAGTGAGGGAGAGGAGGAGGAGGAGGAGGAGAAGGAAGAAAAGGAGCTGGTATCATGCGCTGTAAACTGTAGTACCTGTACAACTGTCATACCGTCAGTTCAGCGTGGGTGGCCTGAGGACAGGGGGGAGGAGGAGGAGGAGAGCATGGTCAGTCATCATCTTGGTGAGGACACGGAAGTCTTGCCCGTTACCAGTCTGGCACGCATGGCTGACTTTATGTTATGCTGCCATAACCGTGACCCTTGCATTGTCAAAATGATGGGTGACAGTCATTACTGGTTGGTGACATTTTTAGACCCCCGCTACAAGGAGAACTTTCACTATCTTATTCCTGAGGTGGAGAGGTCTACAAAAATGGGGCAGTACCAGAAGGCCCTTGCTGCAGAACTGTTAAAAAAATTCCCATCTGAACACTCTAGCGGCAGAGGTCACAGTTCGTTGCCCAACCAAGGCGTACAGGCGAGAGAGACGCAACTCCAATCCAGCAGAGGCAGGGGAACACTGTCAATGTTCTGGGACAGTTTTCTGAGACCCGCCCAGCTTACAGGCCCTGAGGCACGGGGTAATCTCACAAGGAGTGGAAAGTTTCAAAAGATGGTGAGGGAGTACCTTGCCGACCGTACCAGCGTCCTCCGTGATTCCTCTGTGCCTTTTAATTTTTGGGTATCCAAGCTGGACACTTGGAATGAACTCGCTCTGTATGCCTTGGAGGCCCTGGCCTGCCCTGCTGCTTGCATGTTATCGGAGCGTGTTTTTAGTGCCGCTGGGGGAATTATAACTAATAAGCGCACTCGCCTGTCAACTGACAATGCTGACAAGCTGACCCTTATCAAAATGAACAAGGGCTGGATTGAGCCAGACTTGTCATCACCACCAAATGACAGCAGAGTAACATAAAGTCAAATCCACTGTGTTATTTCAGGAGGTGTATTCCCATGCACCGCTTCACACCCACACATAGGTATACGCTTCCTCATTTCGGCTGTGTTTTGCTCTTCTCCTTATCCTCAGTCTCCACCACCGCTATACCACCAGACCATGGTCCGTGTTGCCAGCATTGCAAGTTCCTCCGTCCTAATTTTTGTCAGCTTTTGCTTGGAGGCATAGGCAAAGACTATGGGAGACCCACTCCCCAATAATGGGAAGAATGTTTTTAATATGCTGTACTGCATGGCTCTTGTTTGCCAGCATTGCAAGTTCCTCCGTCCTAATTTTTGGCAGCTTTTGCTTGGAAGGCATAGGCAAAGACTATGGGAGACCCACTCCCCAATAATGGGAAGAATGTTTTTAATATGCTGTACTGCATGGCTCTTGTTTGCCAGCATTGCAAGTTCCTCCATCCTAATTTTTGGCAGCTTTTGCTTGGAAGGCATAGGAAAAGACTATGGGAGACCCACTCCCCAATAATAGGAAGAATGTTTTTTATATGCTGTACTGCATGGCTCTTGTTTGCCAGCATTGCAAGTTCCTCCATCCTAATATTTGGCAGCATTTGCTTGGAAGGCATAGGCAAAGACTATGGGAGACCCACTCCCCAATAATGGGAAGAATGTTTTTAATATGCTGTACGGCATGGCTCTTGTTTGCAAGCATTGCAAGTTCCTCCGTCCAAATTTTTGGCAGCTTTTGCATCGAAGTCATAGACAAAGACTATGGGAGACCCACTCCCCAATAATGGGAATAAAGAGTTTAATATGCTGTACTGCATGGCTCTTGTAAGGGGCATGAAAACCGTCTTGTTAAACCACTCTGAACTCCACAGCTCTTCCAAGGGTCATTTAAACTGTCTTGTTAGGCTACTGTGACCTCCACCACTCTTCCAAGTGGCATTAAAACCATCTTGCTAAGCTACTGTGACCTCCACCACTCTTCCAAGGGGCATTAAAACCATCTTGTTAAACCACTCTGAACTCCACAGCTCTTCCAAGGGGCATTAAAACTGTCTTGTTAAGCTACTGCGACCTCCACCACTCTTCCAAGGGGCATTAAAACTGTCTTGTTAAGCTACTGTGACCTCCACCACTCTTCCAAGGGGCATTGATATTGTCTTTTTATTCCACTGCGACCTCCACCAATCTTCCAAGGGGCATTAAAAGCGTCTTGTTAAGCTACTGTGACCTCCACCACTCTTCCAAGGGGCATTAAAACCGTCTTGTTAAGCTACTGCGACCTCGAACACTCTTCCAAGGGGCATTAAAACCGTCTTGTTAAGCTACTGTGACCCCCACCACTCTTCCAAGGCGCATTGATATTGTCTTTTTATTCCACTGCGACCTCCACCACTCTTCCAAGGGGCATTAAAACCGGCTTGTTAAGCTACTGTGACCTCCACGTCTCTTCCAAGGGGCATTAAAACCGTTTTGTTAAACCACTCTGAACTCCACAGCTCTTCCAAAAGGCATTAAAACCGTCTTGTTAAGCTACTGTGACATCCACCAATCTTCCAAGGGGCATTAAAACCGTCTTGTTAAACCACTCTTAACTTCACAGCTCTTCCAAGGGGCATTAAAACCGCCTTGTTAAGCTACTGTGACCTCCACCACTCTTCCAAGGGGCATTGATATTGTCTTTTTATTCCACTGCGACCTCCACCACTTTTCCAAGGGGCATTAAAACTGTCTTGTTAAGCTGCTGTGACCTCCATGTCCCTTCCAAGGGGCATTAAACTTTCTTGTTAAGCTACTGTGACCTCCACCACTCTTCCAAGGGGCATTACAACTTTCTCGTTAAGCTACTGTGACCTCCACCACTCTCCCAAGGGGCATAAAAACCATCTTGTAAACCACTCTGAACACCACATCTCTTCCAAGGGGCATTAAAACCGTCTTTTTAAGCTGCTGCGACCTCCACCACTCTTCCAAGGGGCATTAGAACTGTCTTGTTAAGCTACTGTGACCTCCACCACTCTTCCAAGGGGCAGTGATATTGTCTTTTTATTCCACTGCGACCTCCACCACTCTTCCAAGGGGCATTAAAACTGTCTTGTTAAGCTGCTGTGTTCTCCATGTCTCTTCCAAGGGGCATTAAACTTTCTTGTTAAGCTACTGTGACCTCCACCACTCTTCCAAGGGGCATTACAACTGTCTTGTTAAGCTACTGTGATCTCTACCACTCTTCCAAGGGGCATTGATATTGTCTTTTTATTCCACTGCGACCTCCACCACTCTTCCAAGGGGCATTAAAATTGTCTTGTTAAGCTACTGTGACCTCCACGTCTCTTCCAAGGGGCATTAAAACCGTCTTGTTAAACCACTCTGAAATTCACAGCTCTTCCAAGGGGCATTAAAACCGTCTTGTTAAGCTACTGTGACCTCCACCACTCTTCCAAGGGGCATTAAAAGCATCTTGTTAAACTACTGTGACCTCCACCACTCTTCCAAGGGGCATTAAAACTTTCTCGTTAAGCTACTGTGACCTCCACCACTCTCCCAAGGGGCATAAAAACCATCTTGTTAAACCACTCTGAACACCACATCTCTTCCAAGGGGCATTAAAACCGTCTTTTTAAGCTACTGCGACCTCCACCACTCTTCCAAGGGGCATTAGAACTGTCTTGTTAAGCTACTGTGACCTCCACCACTCTTACAAGGGGCAGTGATATTGTCTTTTTATTCCACTGCGAACTCCACCACTCTTCGAAGGGGCATTAAAACTGTCTTCTTAAGCTACTGTGACCTCCACCACTCTTCCAAGGGACATTAAAACCATGTTGTTAAGCTACTGCGACCTCCACCACTCTTCCAAGGGGCATTAAAACCGTCTTGTTAAACCACTCTGAACTCCACAGCTCTTCCAAGGGTCATTAAAACTATCTTGTTAAGCTACTGTGACCTCCACCAC
The DNA here is from genome assembly GCF_046119375.1 of Phyllobates terribilis. Classification (NCBI taxonomy): domain Eukaryota; kingdom Metazoa; phylum Chordata; class Amphibia; order Anura; family Dendrobatidae; genus Phyllobates; species Phyllobates terribilis. Next base: position 747,021,611 of record NW_027362762.1, read on the forward strand.
TCTTCCAAGGGGCATTAAAACTGTCCTGTTCAGCTACTGTGACATCTACCACTCTTCCAAAGGGCATTGATATTGTCTTTTTATTCCACTTCGACCTCTACCACTCTTCTACAGGGCATTAAAACTGTCTTGTTAAGCTACTGTGACCTCCACGTCTCTTCCAAGGGGCATTAAAACCGTCTTGTTAAACTACTCTGAAATCCACAGCTCTTACAAGGGGCATTAAAACCGTCTTGTTAAGCTACTGTGATCTCCACCACTTTTCCAATGGGCATTAAAACCGCTTGTTAAGCTACTGTGACTTCCACCACTCTTCCAAGGGGCATTAAAACCTTCTCTTTAAGCTACTGTGACCTCCACCACTCTCCCAAGGGGCATTAAAACCATCTTGTTAAACCACTCTGAACACTACATCTCTTCCAAGGGGCATTAAAACCGTCTTTTTAAGCTACTGCGACCTCCACCACTCTTCCAAGGGGCATTAGAACTGTCTTGTTAAGCTACTGTGACCTCCACCACTCTTCCAAGGGGCAGTGATATTGTCTTTTTATTCCACTGCGACCCCCACCACTCTTCCAAGGGGCAATAAAACGGTCTTGTTAAGCTACTGTGAGCTCCACCACTCTTCCAACGGGCATTAAAACTGTCTTGTTAAGCTACTGTGTCCTCCACGACTCTTCCAAGGGGCATTAAAACCGTCTTGTTAAATCACTCTGAACTCCACAGCTCTTCCAAGGGGCAATAAATCCATCTTTTTAAGCTACTGTGACCTCCACCACTCTTCCAATGGGCATTAAAACCGTCTTGTTAAACCACTCTGAACTCCACAGCTCTTCCAAGGGGCAATAAATCCATCTTGTTAAGCTACTGTGACCTCCACCACTCTTCCAAGGGGCACTAAAACCGTCTTGTTAAGCTACTGTGACCTCCACCACTCTTTCAAGGGGCATTGACATTGTCTTTTTAATGCACTGCGACCTCCATTACTCTTCCAAGGGGCATTAAAACTGTCTTGTTAAGCTACTGTGACCTCCACCACTCTTCCAAGGGGCATTAAAACTGTCTTGTTAAGCTGCTGTGACCTCCATGTCTCTTCCAAGGGGCATTAAACTTTCTTGTTAAGCTACTGTGACCCCCACCACTCTTCCAAGGGGCATTACAACTGTCTTGTTAAGCTACTGTGACCTCTACCACTCTTCCAAGGGGCATTGATATTGTCTTTTTATTCCACTGCGACCTCCACCACTCTTCCAAGGGGCATTAAAATTGTCTTGTTAAGCTACTGTGACCTCAACGTCTCTTCCAAGGGGCATTAAAACCATCTTGTTAAACCACTCTGAAATTCACAGCTCTTCCAAGGGGCATTAAAACCGTCTTGTTAAGCTACTGTGACCTCCACCACTCTTCCAAGGGGCATTAAAACCGTCTTGTTAAGCTACTGTGACCTCCACCACTCTTCCAAGGGGCATTAAAACTTTCTCGTTAAGCTACTGTGACCTCCACCACTCTCCCAAGGGGCATAAAAACCATCTTGTTAAACCACTCTGAACACCACATCTCTTCCAAGGGGCATTAAAACCGTCTTTTTAAGCTACTGCGACCTCCACCACTCTTCCAAGGGGCATTAGAACTGTCTTGTTAAGCTTCTGTGACCTCCACCACTCTTCCAAGGGGCAGTGATATTGTCTTTTTATTCCACTGCGACCTCCACCACTCTTCGAAGGGGCATTAAAACTGTCTTCTTAAGCTACTGTGACCTCCACCACTCTTCCAAGGGGCATTAAAACCATGTTGTTAAGCTACTGCGACCTCCACCACTCTTCCAAGGGACATTAAAACCGTCTTGTTAAATCACTCTGAACTCCACAGCTCTTCCAAGGGGCATTAAAACCGTCTTGTTAAGCTACTGTGACCTCCACCACTCTTCCAAGGGGCATTGATATTGTCTTTTTATTCAATTGCGACGTCCACCACTCTTCCCAGGGGCATTAAAGCTGTCTTGTTAAGCTACTGTGACCTCCATGTCTTTTCCAAGGGTCATTAAAACTATCTTGTTAAGCTACTGTGACCTCCACCACTCTTCCAAGGGGCATTAAAACTGTCCTGTTCAGCTACTGTGACATCTACCACTCTTCCAAAGGGCATTGATACTGTCTTTTAATTCCACTTCGACCTCTACCACTCTTCTACGGGGCATTAAAACTGTCTTGTTAAGCTACTGTGACCTCCACGTCTCTTCCAAGGGGCATTAAAACCGTCTTGTTAAACTACTCTGAAATTCACAGCTCTTCCAAGGGGCATTAAAACTGTCTTGTTAAGCTACTGTGATCTCCACCACTTTTCCAATGGGCATTAAAACCGCTTGTTAAGCTACTGTGACTTCCACCACTCTTCCAAGGGGCATTAAAACCGTCTTGTTAAGCTACTGTGATCTCCACCACTTTTCCAATGGGCATTAAAACCGCTTGTTAAGCTACTGTGACTTCCACCACTCTTCCAAGGGGCATTAAAACCTTCTCGTTAAGCTACTGTGACCTCCACCACTCTCTCAAGGGGCATTAAACTGTCTTGTTAAACCACTCTGAACTCCACAGCCCTTCCAAGGGGCATTAAAACCGGCTTTTTAAGCTACTGCGACCTCCACCACCCTTCCAAGGGGCATTAAAACTGTCTTATTAAGCTACTGTGACCTCCACCACTCTTCCAAGGGGCATTGATATTGTCTTTTTGTTCCACTGCGACCTCCACCACTCTTCCAAGGGGCAATAAAACGGTCTTGTTAAGCTACTGTGAGCTCCACCACTCTTCCAACGGGCATTAAAACTGTCTTGTTAAGCTACTGTGTCCTCCACGACTCTTCCAAGGGGCATTAAAACCGTCTTGTTAAATCACTCTGAACTCCACAGCTCTTCCAAGGGGCATTAAAACCGTCTTGTTAAGCTACTGTGACCTCCACCACTGTTCCAATGGGTATTAAAACCGTCTTGTTAAACCACTCTGAACTCCACAGCTCTTCCAAGGGGCAATAAATCCGTCTTGTTAAGCTACTGTGACCTCCACCACTCTTCCAAGGGGCACTAAAACCGTCTTGTTAAGCTGCTGTGACCTCCACTACTCTTTCAAGGGGCATTGATATTTACTTTTAATGCACTGCGACCTCCATTACTCTTCCAAGGGGCATTAAAACTGTCTTGTTAAGCTACTGTGTCCTCCACGTCTCTTCCAAGGGGCATTAAAACCATCTTTTTAAGCTACTGTGACCTCCACCACTCTTCCAAGGGGCATTAATACCGTCTTGTTAAGCTACTGTGACCTCCACCACTCTTCCAAGGGGTATTGATATTGTCTTTTTACTCCACTGCAACCTCCACCACTCTTCCAAAGGGCATTAAAACTGTTTTGTTAAGCTACAGTGACCTCCATGTCTCTTCCAAGGGGCAAAGGGGCATTAAAACGATCTTGTTAAACCACTCTGAACTCCACAGCTCTTCCAAGGGGCATTAAAATTGTCTCGTTAAGCTACTTTGACCTCAAACACTCTTCCAAGGGGCATTGATATTGTCTTTTTATTCTACTGCGACCTTCACCACTCTTCCAAGGGGCATTAAAACTGTCTTTTTAAGCAACTGTGACCTCCACGTCTCTTCCAAGGGGCATTAAAACTGTCTTGTTAAGCTACTGTGACCTCCATCACTCTTCCAAGGGGCATTAAAACTGTCTTGTTAAGCTACTGTGACCTCCACCACTCTTCCAAGGTACATTGATATTGTCTTTTTATTCCACTGCGATCTCCACCACTCTTCCAAGGGGCATAAAATATGTCTTGTTAAGCTACTGTGACCTCCACGTTTCTTCCAAGGGGCATTAAAACCGTCTGGCTTTAGCTACTGTGATCTCCACCACTCTTCCAAGGTGCATTACAACTGTCTTGGTAAGCTACTGTGACCTCCATCACTCTTCCAAGTGGCATTGATATTGTCTTTTTATTCCACTGCAACCTTCACCACTCTTCCAAATGCATTAAAACTGTCTTATTAAGCTACTGTGTCCTACACGTCTCTTCCAAGGGGCATTAAATTGTCTTGTTAAGCTACTGTGACCTCCATGTCTGTTCCAAGGGGCATTAAAACCATCTTGTTAAGCTACTGTGACATCCACCCCTCTTCCAAGGGGCATTAAAACCATTTTATTTAACCACTCTGAACTCCACAGCTCTTTCAAGGGGCATTAAAACCGTATTGTTAAGCTACTGTGACCTCAACCACTCTTCCAAGGGGCATTGATATTTTCTTTTTATTCCACTGCGACCTCCCACACTCTTCCAAGGGGCATTAAAACTGTCTTGTTAAGCTACTGTGACCTCCATGTCTCTTCCAAGGGGCATTAAAACCGTCTTGTTTTAGCTACTGTAACCTCCACCACTCTTCCAAGGGGCATTACATCCATCTTGTTAAGTTACTGTGACCTCCACCACTCTCCCAAGGGGCATTAAAACCGTCTTGTTAAGCTACTGTGACCTCCACCACTCTTCCAAGGGGCATTGATATTGTCTTTTTATTCCACTGCGACCTCCACCACTCTTCCAAGGGGCATTAAAACTGTCTTGTTAAGCTACTGTGACCTCCACGTCTCTTTCAAGGGACATTAAAACCATCTTGTTTTAGCTACTGTGACCTCCACCACTCTTCCAAGGGGCATTAAAACCGTCTTGTTATGCTACTGTGACCTCCACCACTCTTTCAAGCTGCATTAAAACTGTCTTGTTAAGCTGCTGTGACCTCCACCACTATTCCAAGGGGCATTGATATTGTATTTTTATTCCACTGCAACCTCCACCACTATTCCAACGGGCATTAAAAATGTCTTGCTAAGCTACTGTGACCTCCACGTCTCTTCCAAGGTGCATTAAAACCATCTTTTTAAGCTGCTGCGACCTCCACCACTCTTCCAAGGGGCATTAAAACTATCTTGTTAAGCTACTGTGACCTCCACCACTCTTCCAAGGGGCATTGATATTGTCTTTTTATTCCACTGCGACCTTCACCACTCTTCCAAGGGGCATTAAATCTGTCTTGTTAAGCTACTGTTACCTCCACATCTCTTCCAAGGGGCATTAAATTGTCTTTTTAAGCTACTGTGACCTCCACGTCTCTTCCAAGGGGCATTAAAACCGTCTTGTTAACCTTCTGTGACCTCCACCACCCTTCCAAGGGGCATTAAAACCGTCTTATTAAACCACTCTGAGCTCCACAGCTCTTTCAAGGGCCATTAAAACCGTCTTGTTAAGCTACTGTGACCTCCACCACTCTTCCAAGGGGCATTGATATTGTCTTTTTATTCCACTGCGACCTCCACCACTCTTACAACGGGCATAAAAACTGTCTTGTTAAGCTACTGTGACCTCCACGTCTCTTTCAAGGGGCATTAAAACCGTCTTGTTTTAGCTCCTGTAACCTCCACCATTCTTCCAAGGGGCTTAACAACCGTCTTGTTAAGCAACTGGGACCTCCATCACTCTTCCAAGTGGCATTAAAACCGTCTTGTTAAGCTACTGTGACCTCCACCACTCTTCCAAGGGGCATTGATATTTTCTTTCTATTCCACTGCGACCTCCACCACTCTTCCAAGGGGCATTAAAACTGTCTTGTTAAGCTACTGTGACCTCCACGTCTCTTCCAAGGGGCATTAAAACCGTCTTGTTAAACCACTCTGAACTCCACAGCTCTTCCAAGGGGCTTTAAAACCGTCTTGTTAAGCTACGGTGACATCCACCACTCTTCCAAGGGGCATTAAAACCGTCTTCTTAAACCACTCTGAACTCCAAAGCTCTTCCAAGCGGCATTAAAACCACCTTGTTAAGCTACTGTGACCTCCACCACTCTTCCAAGGGGCATTGATATTGTCTTTTTATTCCACTGCGACGTCCACCACTCTTCCCAGGGGCATTAAAGCTGTATTGTTAAGCTACTGTGACCTCCATGTCTTTTCCAAGGGTCATTAAAACTATCTTGTTAAGCTACTGTGACCTCCACCAGTCTTCCAAGGGGCATTAAAACTGTCCTGTTCAGCTACTGTGACATCTACCACTCTTCCAAAGGGCATTGATATTATCTTTATATTCCACTGCGACCTCTACCACTCTTCTACGGGGCATTAAAACTGTCTTGTTAAGCTACTGTGACCTCCACGTCTCTTCCAAGGGGCATGAAAACCATCTTGTTAAACCACTCTGAAATCCACAGCTCTTCCAAGGGGCATTAAAACCGTCTTGTTAAGCTACTGTGATCTCCACCACTTTTCCAATGGGCATTAAAACCGCTTGTTAAGCTACTGTGACTTCCACCACTCTTCCAAGGGGCATTAAAACCTTCTCGTTAAGCTACCGCGACCTCCACCACTCTCCCAAGGGGCATTAAAACCGTCTTGTTAAACCACTCTGAACTCCACAGCCCTTCCAAGGGGCATTAAAACCGTCTTTTTAAGCTACTGCGACCTCCACCACCCTTCCAAGGGGCATTAAAACTGTCTTGTTAAGCTACTGTGACCTCCACCACTCTTCCAAGGGGCATTGATATTGTCTTTTTATTCCACTGCGACCCCCACCACTCTTCCAATGGGCAATAAAACGGTCTTGTTAAGCTACTGTGAGCACCACCACTCTTCCAACGGGCATTAAAACTGTCTTGTTAAGCTACTGTGTCCTCCACGACTCTTCCAAGGGGCATTAAAACCGTCTTGTTAAATCACTCTGAACTCCACAGCTCTTCCAAGGGGCATTAAAACCGTCTTTTTAAGCTACTGTGACCTCCACCACTCTTCCAATGGGCATTAAAACCGTCTTGTTAAACCACTCTGAACTCCACAGCTCTTCCAAGGGGCAATAAATCCGTCTTGTTAAGCTACTGTGACCTCCACCACTCTTCCAAGGGGCACTAAAACCGTCTTGTTAAGCTACTGTGACCTCCACCACTCTTTCAAGGGGCATTGACATTGTCTTTTTAATGCACTGCGACCTCCATTACTCTTCCAAGGGGCATTAAAACTGTCTTGTTAAGCTACTGTGACCTCCACGTCTCTTCCAAGGGGCATTAAAACCATCTTTTTAAGCTAGTGTGACCTCCACCACTCTTCCAAGGGGCATTAATACCGTCTTGTTAAGCTACTGTGACCTCCACCACTCTTCCAAGGGGTATTGATATTGTCTTTTTACTCCACTGCAACCTCCACCACTCTTCCAAGGGTCATTAAAACTGTTTTGTTAAGCTACTGTGACCTCCACGTCTCTTCCAAGGGGCAAAGGGGCATTAAAACGATCTTGTTAAACCACTCTGAACTCCACAGCTCTTCCAAGGGGCATTAAAATTGTCTCGTTAAGCTACTTTGACCTCAAACACTCTTCCAAGGGGCATTGATATTGTCTTTTTATTCTACTGCGACCTTCACCACTCTTCCAAGGGGCATTAAAACTGTCTTTTTAAGCAACTGTGACCTCCACGTCTCTTCCAAGGGGCATTAAAACTGTCTTGTTAAGCTACTGTGACCTCCATCACTCTTCCAAGGGGCATTAAAACTGTCTTGTTAAGCTACTGTGACCTCCACCACTCTTCCAAGGTACATTGATATTGTCTTTTTATTCCACTGCGATCTCCACCACTCTTCCAAGGGGCATAAAATATGTCTTGTTAAGCTACTGTGACCTCCACGTTTCTTCCAAGGGGCATTAAAACCGTCTGGCTTTAGCTACTGTGATCTCCACCACTCTTCCAAGGTGCATTACAACTGTCTTGGTAAGCTACTGTGACCTCCATCACTCTTCCAAGTGGCATTGATATTGTCTTTTTATTCCACTGCGACCTTCACCACTCTTCCAAATGCATTAAAACTGTCTTATTAAGCTACTGTGTCCTACACGTCTCTTCCAAGGGGCATTAAATTGTCTTGTTAAGCTACTGTGACCTCCATGTCTGTTCCAAGGGGCATTAAAACCATCTTGTTAAGCTACTGTGACATCCACCCCTCTTCCAAGGGGCATTAAAACCATTTTATTTAACCACTCTGAACTCCACAGCTCTTTCAAGGGGCATTAAAACCGTATTGTTAAGCTACTGTGACCTCAACCACTCTTCCAAGGGGCATTGATATTTTCTTTTTATTCCACTGCGACCTCCCACACTCTTCCAAGGGGCATTAAAACTGTCTTGTTAAGCTACTGTGACCTCCATGTCTCTTCCAAGGGGCATTAAAACCGTCTTGTTTTAGCTACTGTAACCTCCACCACTCTTCCAAGGGGCATTACATCCATCTTGTTAAGTTACTGTGACCTCCACCACTCTCCCAAGGGGCATTAAAACCGTCTTGTTAAGCTACTGTGACCTCCACCACTCTTCCAAGGGGCATTGATATTGTCTTTTTATTCCACTGCGACCTCCACCACTCTTCCAAGGGGCATTAAAACTGTCTTGTTAAGCTACTGTGACCTCCACGTCTCTTTCAAGGGACATTAAAACCATCTTGTTTTAGCTACTGTGACCTCCACCACTCTTCCAAGGGGCATTAAAACCGTCTTGTTATGCTACTGTGACCTCCACCACTCTTTCAAGCTGCATTAAAACTGTCTTGTTAAGCTGCTGTGACCTCCACCACTATTCCAAGGGGCATTGATATTGTATTTTTATTCCACTGCAACCTCCACCACTATTCCAACGGGCATTAAAAATGTCTTGCTAAGCTACTGTGACCTCCACGTCTCTTCCAAGGTGCATTAAAACTATCTTTTTAAGCTGCTGCGACCTCCACCACTCTTCCAAGGGGCATTAAAACTATCTTGTTAAGCTACTGTGACCTCCACCACTCTTCCAAGGGGCATTGATATTGTCTTTTTATTCCACTGCGACCTTCACCACTCTTCCAAGGGGCATTAAATCTGTCTTGTTAAGCTACTGTTACCTCCACATCTCTTCCAAGGGGCATTAAATTGTCTTTTTAAGCTACTGTGACCTCCACGTCTCTTCCAAGGGGCATTAAAACCGTCTTGTTAACCTTCTGTGACCTCCACCACCCTTCCAAGGGGCATTAAAACCGTCTTATTAAACCACTCTGAGCTCCACAGCTCTTTCAAGGGCCATTAAAACCGTCTTGTTAAGCTACTGTGACCTCCACCACTCTTCCAAGGGGCATTGATATTGTCTTTTTATTCCACTGCGACCTCCACCACTCTTACAACGGGCATAAAAACTGTCTTGTTAAGCTACTGTGACCTCCACGTCTCTTTCAAGGGGCATTAAAACCGTCTTGTTTTAGCTCCTGTAACCTCCACCATTCTTCCAAGGGGCTTAACAACCGTCTTGTTAAGCAACTGGGACCTCCATCACTCTTCCAAGTGGCATTAAAACCGTCTTGTTAAGCTACTGTGACCTCCACCACTCTTCCAAGGGGCATTGATATTTTCTTTCTATTCCACTGCGACCTCCACCACTCTTCCAAGGGGCATTAAAACTGTCTTGTTAAGCTACTGTGACCTCCACGTCTCTTCCAAGGGGCATTAAAACCGTCTTGTTAAACCACTCTGAACTCCACAGCTCTTCCAAGGGGCTTTAAAACCGTCTTGTTAAGCTACGGTGACATCCACCACTCTTCCAAGGGGCATTAAAACCGTCTTCTTAAACCACTCTGAACTCCAAAGCTCTTCCAAGCGGCATTAAAACCACCTTGTTAAGCTACTGTGACCTCCACCACTCTTCCAAGGGGCATTGATATTGTCTTTTTATTCCACTGCGACGTCCACCACTCTTCCCAGGGGCATTAAAGCTGTATTGTTAAGCTACTGTGACCTCCATGTCTTTTCCAAGGGTCATTAAAACTATCTTGTTAAGCTACTGTGACCTCCACCAGTCTTCCAAGGGGCATTAAAACTGTCCTGTTCAGCTACTGTGACATCTACCACTCTTCCAAAGGGCATTGATATTATCTTTATATTCCACTGCGACCTCTACCACTCTTCTACGGGGCATTAAAACTGTCTTGTTAAGCTACTGTGACCTCCACGTCTCTTCCAAGGGGCATGAAAACCATCTTGTTAAACCACTCTGAAATCCACAGCTCTTCCAAGGGGCATTAAAACCGTCTTGTTAAGCTACTGTGATCTCCACCACTTTTCCAATGGGCATTAAAACCGCTTGTTAAGCTACTGTGACTTCCACCACTCTTCCAAGGGGCATTAAAACCTTCTCGTTAAGCTACCGCGACCTCCACCACTCTCCCAAGGGGCATTAAAACCGTCTTGTTAAACCACTCTGAACTCCACAGCCCTTCCAAGGGGCATTAAAACCGTCTTTTTAAGCTACTGCGACCTCCACCACCCTTCCAAGGGGCATTAAAACTGTCTTGTTAAGCTACTGTGACCTCCACCACTCTTCCAAGGGGCATTGATATTGTCTTTTTATTCCACTGCGACCCCCACCACTCTTCCAATGGGCAATAAAACGGTCTTGTTAAGCTACTGTGAGCACCACCACTCTTCCAACGGGCATTAAAACTGTCTTGTTAAGCTACTGTGTCCTCCACGACTCTTCCAAGGGGCATTAAAACCGTCTTGTTAAATCACTCTGAACTCCACAGCTCTTCCAAGGGGCATTAAAACCGTCTTTTTAAGCTACTGTGACCTCCACCACTCTTCCAATGGGCATTAAAACCGTCTTGTTAAACCACTCTGAACTCCACAGCTCTTCCAAGGGGCAATAAATCCGTCTTGTTAAGCTACTGTGACCTCCACCACTCTTCCAAGGGGCACTAAAACCGTCTTGTTAAGCTACTGTGACCTCCACCACTCTTTCAAGGGGCATTGACATTGTCTTTTTAATGCACTGCGACCTCCATTACTCTTCCAAGGGGCATTAAAACTGTCTTGTTAAGCTACTGTGACCTCCACGTCTCTTCCAAGGGGCATTAAAACCATCTTTTTAAGCTAGTGTGACCTCCACCACTCTTCCAAGGGGCATTAATACCGTCTTGTTAAGCTACTGTGACCTCCACCACTCTTCCAAGGGGTATTGATATTGTCTTTTTACTCCACTGCAACCTCCACCACTCTTCCAAGGGTCATTAAAACTGTTTTGTTAAGCTACTGTGACCTCCACGTCTCTTCCAAGGGGCAAAGGGGCATTAAAACGATCTTGTTAAACCACTCTGAACTCCACAGCTCTTCCAAGGGGCATTAAAATTGTCTCGTTAAGCTACTTTGACCTCAAACACTCTTCCAAGGGGCATTGATATTGTCTTTTTATTCTACTGCGACCTTCACCACTCTTCCAAGGGGCATTAAAACTGTCTTTTTAAGCAACTGTGACCTCCACGTCTCTTCCAAGGGGCATTAAAACTGTCTTGTTAAGCTACTGTGACCTCCATCACTCTTCCAAGGGGCATTAAAACTGTCTTGTTAAGCTACTGTGACCTCCACCACTCTTCCAAGGTACATTGATATTGTCTTTTTATTCCACTGCGATCTCCACCACTCTTCCAAGGGGCATAAAATATGTCTTGTTAAGCTACTGTGACCTCCACGTTTCTTCCAAGGGGCATTAAAACCGTCTGGCTTTAGCTACTGTGATCTCCACCACTCTTCCAAGGTGCATTACAACTGTCTTGGTAAGCTACTGTGACCTCCATCACTCTTCCAAGTGGCATTGATATTGTCTTTTTATTCCACTGCGACCTTCACCACTCTTCCAAATGCATTAAAACTGTCTTATTAAGCTACTGTGTCCTACACGTCTCTTCCAAGGGGCATTAAATTGTCTTGTTAAGCTACTGTGACCTCCATGTCTGTTCCAAGGGGCATTAAAACCATCTTGTTAAGCTACTGTGACATCCACCCCTCTTCCAAGGGGCATTAAAACCATTTTATTTAACCACTCTGAACTCCACAGCTCTTTCAAGGGGCATTAAAACCGTATTGTTAAGCTACTGTGACCTCAACCACTCTTCCAAGGGGCATTGATATTTTCTTTTTATTCCACTGCGACCTCCCACACTCTTCCAAGGGGCATTAAAACTGTCTTGTTAAGCTACTGTGACCTCCATGTCTCTTCCAAGGGGCATTAAAACCGTCTTGTTTTAGCTACTGTAACCTCCACCACTCTTCCAAGGGGCATTACATCCATCTTGTTAAGTTACTGTGACCTCCACCACTCTCCCAAGGGGCATTAAAACCGTCTTGTTAAGCTACTGTGACCTCCACCACTCTTCCAAGGGGCATTGATATTGTCTTTTTATTCCACTGCGACCTCCACCACTCTTCCAAGGGGCATTAAAACTGTCTTGTTAAGCTACTGTGACCTCCACGTCTCTTTCAAGGGACATTAAAACCATCTTGTTTTAGCTACTGTGACCTCCACCACTCTTCCAAGGGGCATTAAAACCGTCTTGTTATGCTACTGTGACCTCCACCACTCTTTCAAGCTGCATTAAAACTGTCTTGTTAAGCTGCTGTGACCTCCACCACTATTCCAAGGGGCATTGATATTGTATTTTTATTCCACTGCAACCTCCACCACTATTCCAACGGGCATTAAAAATGTCTTGCTAAGCTACTGTGACCTCCACGTCTCTTCCAAGGTGCATTAAAACTATCTTTTTAAGCTGCTGCGACCTCCACCACTCTTCCAAGGGGCATTAAAACTATCTTGTTAAGCTACTGTGACCTCCACCACTCTTCCAAGGGGCATTGATATTGTCTTTTTATTCCACTGCGACCTTCACCACTCTTCCAAGGGGCATTAAATCTGTCTTGTTAAGCTACTGTTACCTCCACATCTCTTCCAAGGGGCATTAAATTGTCTTTTTAAGCTACTGTGACCTCCACGTCTCTTCCAAGGGGCATTAAAACCGTCTTGTTAACCTTCTGTGACCTCCACCACCCTTCCAAGGGGCATTAAAACCGTCTTATTAAACCACTCTGAGCTCCACAGCTCTTTCAAGGGCCATTAAAACCGTCTTGTTAAGCTACTGTGACCTCCACCACTCTTCCAAGGGGCATTGATATTGTCTTTTTATTCCACTGCGACCTCCACCACTCTTACAACGGGCATAAAAACTGTCTTGTTAAGCTACTGTGACCTCCACGTCTCTTTCAAGGGGCATTAAAACCGTCTTGTTTTAGCTCCTGTAACCTCCACCATTCTTCCAAGGGGCTTAACAACCGTCTTGTTAAGCAACTGGGACCTCCATCACTCTTCCAAGTGGCATTAAAACCGTCTTGTTAAGCTACTGTGACCTCCACCACTCTTCCAAGGGGCATTGATATTTTCTTTCTATTCCACTGCGACCTCCACCACTCTTCCAAGGGGCATTAAAACTGTCTTGTTAAGCTACTGTGACCTCCACGTCTCTTCCAAGGGGCATTAAAACCGTCTTGTTAAACCACTCTGAACTCCACAGCTCTTCCAAGGGGCTTTAAAACCGTCTTGTTAAGCTACGGTGACATCCACCACTCTTCCAAGGGGCATTAAAACCGTCTTCTTAAACCACTCTGAACTCCAAAGCTCTTCCAAGCGGCATTAAAACCACCTTGTTAAGCTACTGTGACCTCCACCACTCTTCCAAGGGGCATTGATATTGTCTTTTTATTCCACTGCGACGTCCACCACTCTTCCCAGGGGCATTAAAGCTGTATTGTTAAGCTACTGTGACCTCCATGTCTTTTCCAAGGGTCATTAAAACTATCTTGTTAAGCTACTGTGACCTCCACCAGTCTTCCAAGGGGCATTAAAACTGTCCTGTTCAGCTACTGTGACATCTACCACTCTTCCAAAGGGCATTGATATTATCTTTATATTCCACTGCGACCTCTACCACTCTTCTACGGGGCATTAAAACTGTCTTGTTAAGCTACTGTGACCTCCACGTCTCTTCCAAGGGGCATGAAAACCATCTTGTTAAACCACTCTGAAATCCACAGCTCTTCCAAGGGGCATTAAAACCGTCTTGTTAAGCTACTGTGATCTCCACCACTTTTCCAATGGGCATTAAAACCGCTTGTTAAGCTACTGTGACTTCCACCACTCTTCCAAGGGGCATTAAAACCTTCTCGTTAAGCTACCGCGACCTCCACCACTCTCCCAAGGGGCATTAAAACCGTCTTGTTAAACCACTCTGAACTCCACAGCCCTTCCAAGGGGCATTAAAACCGTCTTTTTAAGCTACTGCGACCTCCACCACCCTTCCAAGGGGCATTAAAACTGTCTTGTTAAGCTACTGTGACCTCCACCACTCTTCCAAGGGGCATTGATATTGTCTTTTTATTCCACTGCGACCCCCACCACTCTTCCAATGGGCAATAAAACGGTCTTGTTAAGCTACTGTGAGCACCACCACTCTTCCAACGGGCATTAAAACTGTCTTGTTAAGCTACTGTGTCCTCCACGACTCTTCCAAGGGGCATTAAAACCGTCTTGTTAAATCACTCTGAACTCCACAGCTCTTCCAAGGGGCATTAAAACCGTCTTTTTAAGCTACTGTGACCTCCACCACTCTTCCAATGGGCATTAAAACCGTCTTGTTAAACCACTCTGAACTCCACAGCTCTTCCAAGGGGCAATAAATCCGTCTTGTTAAGCTACTGTGACCTCCACCACTCTTCCAAGGGGCACTAAAACCGTCTTGTTAAGCTACTGTGACCTCCACCACTCTTTCAAGGGGCATTGACATTGTCTTTTTAATGCACTGCGACCTCCATTACTCTTCCAAGGGGCATTAAAACTGTCTTGTTAAGCTACTGTGACCTCCACGTCTCTTCCAAGGGGCATTAAAACCATCTTTTTAAGCTAGTGTGACCTCCACCACTCTTCCAAGGGGCATTAATACCGTCTTGTTAAGCTACTGTGACCTCCACCACTCTTCCAAGGGGTATTGATATTGTCTTTTTACTCCACTGCAACCTCCACCACTCTTCCAAGGGTCATTAAAACTGTTTTGTTAAGCTACTGTGACCTCCACGTCTCTTCCAAGGGGCAAAGGGGCATTAAAACGATCTTGTTAAACCACTCTGAACTCCACAGCTCTTCCAAGGGGCATTAAAATTGTCTCGTTAAGCTACTTTGACCTCAAACACTCTTCCAAGGGGCATTGATATTGTCTTTTTATTCTACTGCGACCTTCACCACTCTTCCAAGGGGCATTAAAACTGTCTTTTTAAGCAACTGTGACCTCCACGTCTCTTCCAAGGGGCATTAAAACTGTCTTGTTAAGCTACTGTGACCTCCATCACTCTTCCAAGGGGCATTAAAACTGTCTTGTTAAGCTACTGTGACCTCCACCACTCTTCCAAGGTACATTGATATTGTCTTTTTATTCCACTGCGATCTCCACCACTCTTCCAAGGGGCATAAAATATGTCTTGTTAAGCTACTGTGACCTCCACGTTTCTTCCAAGGGGCATTAAAACCGTCTGGCTTTAGCTACTGTGATCTCCACCACTCTTCCAAGGTGCATTACAACTGTCTTGGTAAGCTACTGTGACCTCCATCACTCTTCCAAGTGGCATTGATATTGTCTTTTTATTCCACTGCGACCTTCACCACTCTTCCAAATGCATTAAAACTGTCTTATTAAGCTACTGTGTCCTACACGTCTCTTCCAAGGGGCA
This sequence comes from Phyllobates terribilis, assembly GCF_046119375.1. NCBI lineage: Eukaryota > Metazoa > Chordata > Amphibia > Anura > Dendrobatidae > Phyllobates > Phyllobates terribilis. The sequence continues at coordinate 747,037,251 of NW_027362762.1, forward strand.
TTAAATTGTCTTGTTAAGCTACTGTGACCTCCATGTCTGTTCCAAGGGGCATTAAAACCATCTTGTTAAGCTACTGTGACATCCACCCCTCTTCCAAGGGGCATTAAAACCATTTTATTTAACCACTCTGAACTCCACAGCTCTTTCAAGGGGCATTAAAACCGTATTGTTAAGCTACTGTGACCTCAACCACTCTTCCAAGGGGCATTGATATTTTCTTTTTATTCCACTGCGACCTCCCACACTCTTCCAAGGGGCATTAAAACTGTCTTGTTAAGCTACTGTGACCTCCATGTCTCTTCCAAGGGGCATTAAAACCGTCTTGTTTTAGCTACTGTAACCTCCACCACTCTTCCAAGGGGCATTACATTCATCTTGTTAAGTTACTGTGACCTCCACCACTCTCCCAAGGGGCATTAAAACCGTCTTGTTAAGCTACTGTGACCTCCACCACTCTTCCAAGGGGCATTGATATTGTCTTTTTATTCCACTGCGACCTCCACCACTCTTCCAAGGGGCATTAAAACTGTCTTGTTAAGCTACTGTGACCTCCACGTCTCTTTCAAGGGACATTAAAACCATCTTGTTTTAGCTACTGTGACCTCCACCACTCTTCCAAGGGGCATTAAAACCGTCTTGTTATGCTACTGTGACCTCCACCACTCTTTCAAGCTGCATTAAAACTGTCTTGTTAAGCTGCTGTGACCTCCACCACTATTCCAAGGGGCATTGATATTGTATTTTTATTCCACTGCAACCTCCACCACTATTCCAACGGGCATTAAAAATGTCTTGCTAAGCTACTGTGACCTCCACGTCTCTTCCAAGGTGCATTAAAACTATCTTTTTAAGCTGCTGCGACCTCCACCACTCTTCCAAGGGGCATTAAAACTATCTTGTTAAGCTACTGTGACCTCCACCACTCTTCCAAGGGGCATTGATATTGTCTTTTTATTCCACTGCGACCTTCACCACTCTTCCAAGGGGCATTAAATCTGTCTTGTTAAGCTACTGTTACCTCCACATCTCTTCCAAGGGGCATTAAATTGTCTTTTTAAGCTACTGTGACCTCCACGTCTCTTCCAAGGGGCATTAAAACCGTCTTGTTAACCTTCTGTGACCTCCACCACCCTTCCAAGGGGCATTAAAACCGTCTTATTAAACCACTCTGAGCTCCACAGCTCTTTCAAGGGCCATTAAAACCGTCTTGTTAAGCTACTGTGACCTCCACCACTCTTCCAAGGGGCATTGATATTGTCTTTTTATTCCACTGCGACCTCCACCACTCTTACAACGGGCATAAAAACTGTCTTGTTAAGCTACTGTGACCTCCACGTCTCTTTCAAGGGGCATTAAAACCGTCTTGTTTTAGCTCCTGTAACCTCCACCATTCTTCCAAGGGGCTTAACAACCGTCTTGTTAAGCAACTGGGACCTCCATCACTCTTCCAAGTGGCATTAAAACCGTCTTGTTAAGCTACTGTGACCTCCACCACTCTTCCAAGGGGCATTGATATTTTCTTTCTATTCCACTGCGACCTCCACCACTCTTCCAAGGGGCATTAAAACTGTCTTGTTAAGCTACTGTGACCTCCACGTCTCTTCCAAGGGGCATTAAAACCGTCTTGTTAAACCACTCTGAACTCCACAGCTCTTCCAAGGGGCTTTAAAACCGTCTTGTTAAGCTACGGTGACATCCACCACTCTTCCAAGGGGCATTAAAACCGTCTTCTTAAACCACTCTGAACTCCAAAGCTCTTCCAAGCGGCATTAAAACCACCTTGTTAAGCTACTGTGACCTCCACCACTCTTCCAAGGGGCATTGATATTGTCTTTTTATTCCACTGCGACGTCCACCACTCTTCCCAGGGGCATTAAAGCTGTATTGTTAAGCTACTGTGACCTCCATGTCTTTTCCAAGGGTCATTAAAACTATCTTGTTAAGCTACTGTGACCTCCACCAGTCTTCCAAGGGGCATTAAAACTGTCCTGTTCAGCTACTGTGACATCTACCACTCTTCCAAAGGGCATTGATATTATCTTTATATTCCACTGCGACCTCTACCACTCTTCTACGGGGCATTAAAACTGTCTTGTTAAGCTACTGTGACCTCCACGTCTCTTCCAAGGGGCATGAAAACCATCTTGTTAAACCACTCTGAAATCCACAGCTCTTCCAAGGGGCATTAAAACCGTCTTGTTAAGCTACTGTGATCTCCACCACTTTTCCAATGGGCATTAAAACCGCTTGTTAAGCTACTGTGACTTCCACCACTCTTCCAAGGGGCATTAAAACCTTCTCGTTAAGCTACCGCGACCTCCACCACTCTCCCAAGGGGCATTAAAACCGTCTTGTTAAACCACTCTGAACTCCACAGCCCTTCCAAGGGGCATTAAAACCGTCTTTTTAAGCTACTGCGACCTCCACCACCCTTCCAAGGGGCATTAAAACTGTCTTGTTAAGCTACTGTGACCTCCACCACTCTTCCAAGGGGCATTGATATTGTCTTTTTATTCCACTGCGACCCCCACCACTCTTCCAATGGGCAATAAAACGGTCTTGTTAAGCTACTGTGAGCACCACCACTCTTCCAACGGGCATTAAAACTGTCTTGTTAAGCTACTGTGTCCTCCACGACTCTTCCAAGGGGCATTAAAACCGTCTTGTTAAATCACTCTGAACTCCACAGCTCTTCCAAGGGGCATTAAAACCGTCTTTTTAAGCTACTGTGACCTCCACCACTCTTCCAATGGGCATTAAAACCGTCTTGTTAAACCACTCTGAACTCCACAGCTCTTCCAAGGGGCAATAAATCCGTCTTGTTAAGCTACTGTGACCTCCACCACTCTTCCAAGGGGCACTAAAACCGTCTTGTTAAGCTACTGTGACCTCCACCACTCTTTCAAGGGGCATTGACATTGTCTTTTTAATGCACTGCGACCTCCATTACTCTTCCAAGGGGCATTAAAACTGTCTTGTTAAGCTACTGTGACCTCCACGTCTCTTCCAAGGGGCATTAAAACCATCTTTTTAAGCTAGTGTGACCTCCACCACTCTTCCAAGGGGCATTAATACCGTCTTGTTAAGCTACTGTGACCTCCACCACTCTTCCAAGGGGTATTGATATTGTCTTTTTACTCCACTGCAACCTCCACCACTCTTCCAAGGGTCATTAAATCTGTTTTGTTAAGCTACTGTGACCTCCACGTCTCTTCCAAGGGGCAAAGGGGCATTAAAACGATCTTGTTAAACCACTCTGAACTCCACAGCTCTTCCAAGGGGCATTAAAACCGTCTTGTTAAGCTACTTTGACCTCAAACACTCTTCCAAGGGGTATTGATATTGTCTTTTTATTCCACTGCGACCTTCACCACTCTTCCAAGGGGCATTAAAACTGTCTTGTTAAGCTACTGTGACCTCCACGTCTCTTCCAAGGGTCATTAAAACTGTCTTGTTAAGCTACTGTGACCTCCATCACTCTTCCAAGGGGCATTAAAACTGTCTTGTTAAGCTGCTGAGACCTCCACCACTCTTCCTAGGTACATTGATATTGTCTTTTTATTCCACTACGATCTCCACCACTCTTCCAAGGGGCATAAAAAATGTCTTGTTAAGCTACTGTGACCTCCACGTTTGTTCCAAGGGGCATTAAAACCGTCTGGCTTTAGCTACTGTGATCTCCACCACTCTTCCAAGGTGCATTACAACTGTCTTGGTAAGCTACTGTGACCTCCATCACTCTTCCAAGTGGCATTGATATTGTCTTTTTATTCCACTGCGACCTTCATCACTCTTCCAAGGGGCATTAAAACTGTCTTGTTAAGCTACTTTTTACCTCCACGTCTCTTCCAAGGGGCATTAAATTGTCTTGATAAGCTACTGTGACCTCCAAGTCTGTTCCAAGGGGCATTAAAGCCATCTTATTAAGCTACTGTGACATCCACCCCTCTTCCAAGGGGCATTAAAACCATTTTATTTAACAACTCTGAACTCCACAGCTCTTTCACGGGGCATTAAAACCGTCTTGTTAAGCTACTGTGACCTACTCCACCCTCCAAAGGGGCATTAAAACCTTCTTGTTAAGCTACTGTGACCTCCACCACTCTTCCAAGGGGCATTGATATTGTCTTTTTATTCCACTGCGACCTCCACCACTCTTCCAAGGGGCATTAAAACTGTCTTGTTAAGCTACTGTGACCTCCACGTCTCTTTCAAGGGACATTAAAACCAACTTGTTTTAGCTACTGTGACCTCCACCACTCTTCCAAGGGGCATTAAAACCGTCTTGTTATGCTACTGTGACCTCCACCACTCTTTCAAGCGGTATTAAAACCGTCTTGTTAAGCTGCTGTGACCTCCACCACTATTCCAAGGGGCATTGATATTGTCTTTTTATTCCACTGCAACCTCCACCACTATTCCAACGGGCATTAAAAATGTCTTGCTAAGCTACTGTGACCTCCACGTCTCTTTCAAGGGGCATTAAAACCGTCTTGTTTTAACTCCTGTAACGTCCACCTCTCTTCCAAGGGGCATTACAACCGTTTTGTTAAGCGACTGTGACCTCCATCACTCTTCCAAGGGGCATTAAAACCGTCTTGTTAAGCTACTGTGACCTCCACCACTCTTCCAAGGGGCGTTGATATTTTCTTTTTATTCCACTGTGACCTCCACCACTCTTCCAAGGGGCATTGATATTGTCTTTAAATTCCACTGCGACCTTCACCACTCTTCCAAGGGGCATTAAAACTGTTTTCTTTAGCTACTGTGACCTCCACGTCTCTTCCAAGTGGCATTAAAACCGTCTTGTTAAGCAACTGTGACCTCCACCACTCTTCCAAGTGGCATTGATATTGTTTTTTTATTCCACTGCGACCTCCACCACTCTTCCAACGGGCATTAAAACTGTCTTGTTAAGCTACTGTGACCTCCACGTCTTTTCCAAGGGGCATTAAAACCGTCTTGTTTTAGCTCCTGTAACCTCCACCTCTATTCCAAGGGGCATTACAACCGTCTTGTTAAGCGACTGTGACCTCCATCACTCTTCCAAGGGGCATTGAAACCGTCTTGTTAAGCTACTGTGACCTCCACCACTCTTCCAAGGGGCATTGATATTTTCTTTTTATTCCACTGCGACCTCCACCACTCTTCCAAGGGGCATTAAAAATGTCTTGTTAAGCTCCTGTGACCTCCTTGTCTCTTCCAAGGGGCATTAAAACCGTCCTGCTTTAGCTACTGTGACCTCCACCACTCTTCAAAGTGGCATTAAAACTGTCTTGTTAAGGTACTGTGACATCCACCACTCTTCCAAGGGGCATTAAAACCGTCTTTTTAAGCTACTGTGACCTCCACCACTCTTCCAAGGGTCATTGATATTGTCTTTTTATTCCACTACGACCTCCACCACTCTTCCAAGGGGCATTAAAACTGTCTTGTTAAGCTACTGTGACCTCCACTTCTCTTTCAAGGGGCAGTAAAACCATCTTGTTAATCTACTGTGGACTCCACCACTATTCAAATGGGCATTGGTATTGTCTTTTTATTCCACTGCGACCTCCACCACTCTTCCAATGGGCATTAAAAATGTCTTGTTAAGCTACTGTGACCTCCACGTCTCTTCCAAGGGGCATTAAACCGTCTTGTTAAGCTACTGTGACCTCCACCACTCATCCAAGGGGCATTAGAACCGTCTTGTTAAGCTACTGTGACCTCCACCTCTATTCCAAGGGGCTTTGATATTGTATTTTTATTCCACTGCGACCTCCACCACTCTTCCAATGGGCATTAAAAATGTCTTGTTAAGCTACTGTGACCTCCACGTCTCTTCCAAGGGGCATTAAACCGTCTTGTTAAGCTACTGTGATCTCCACCACTCTTCCAAGGGGTATTAAAACCATCTTGTTAAACCAATCTGAACTCCACAGCTCTTCCAAGGGGCATTAAAATCGTCTTGTTAAGCTACTGTGACCTCCACAACTCTTCCAAGGGGCATTAAAACCTTCTTGTTAAGCTACTGTGACCTCCACCACTCTTCCAAGGGGCATTGATATTGTCTTTTTATTCCACTGCAACCTCCACCACTCTTCCAAGGGGCATTAAAACTGTCTTGTTAAGCTACTGTGACCTCCACCACTCTTCCAAGTGGCATTAAAACTATCTTGTTAAGCTACTGTGACCTCTACCACTCTTCCAAGGGGCATTAAAACTATCTTGTTAAGCTACTGTGATCTCCACCACTCTTCCAAGGTGCATTACAACTGTCTTGGTAAGCTACTGTGACCTCCATCACTCTTCCAAGTGGCATTGATATTGTCTTTTTATTCCACTGCGACCTTCATCACTCTTCCAAGGGGCATTAAAACTGTCTTGTTAAGCTACTGTGACCTCCACGTCTCTTCCAAGGGGCATTAAATTGTCTTGATAAGATACTGTGACCTCCATGTCTGTTCCAAGGGGCATTAAAACCGTCTTGTTAAGCTACTGTGACATCCACCCCTCTTCCAAGGGGCATTAAAACCATTTTATTTAACAACTCTGAACTCCACAGCTCTTTCAAGGGGCATTAAAACCGTATTGTTAAGCTACTGTGACCTCAACCACTCTTCCAAGGGGCATTGATATTTTCTTTTTATTCCACTGCGACCTCCCACACTCTTCCAAGGGGCATTAAAACTGTCTTGTTAAACTACTGTGACCTCCACGTCTCTTCCAAGGGGCATTAAAACCTTCTTGTTTTAGCTACTGTAACCTCCACCACTCTTCCAAGGGGCATTACAACCATCTTGTTAAGCTACTGTGACCTCCTCCACTCTCCAAAGGGGCATTAAAACTGTCTTGTTAAGCTACTGTGACCTCCACCACTCTTCCAAGGGGCATTGATATTGTCTTTTTATTCCACTGCGACCTCCACCACTCTTCCAAGGGGCATTAAAACTGTCTTGTTAAGCTACTGTGACCTCCAAGTCTCTTTCAAGGGACATTAAAACCATCTTGTTTTAGCTACTGTGACCTCCACCACTCTTCCAAGGGGCATTAAAACCATCTTGTTATTCTACTGTGACCTCCACCACTCTTCCAAGGGGCATTGATATTATCTTTTTATTCCACTGCGACCTTCACCACTCTTCCAAGGGGCATTAAAACTGTTTTCTTTAGCTACTGTGACCTCCACTTCTCTTCCAAGGGGCATTAAACCCGTCTTGTTAAGCAACTGTGACCTCCACCACTCTTCCAAGTGGCATTGATATTGTTTTTCTATTCCACTGCGACCTCCACCACTCTTCCAACGGGCATTAAAACTGTCTTGTTAAGCTACTGTGACCTCCACGTCTTTTCCAAGGGGCATTAAAACCGTCTTGTTTTAGCTCCTGTAACCTCCACCTCTCTTCCAAGGGGCATTACATCCATCTTGTTAAGTGACTGTGACCTCCATCACTCTTCCAAGGGGCATTAAAACCGTCTTGTTAAGCTACTGTGACCTCCACCACTCTTCAAAGGGGCATTGATATTTTCTTTTTATTCCACTGTGACCTCCACCACTCTTCCAAGGGGCATTAAAAATGTCTTGTTAAGCTCCTGTGACCTCCTTGTCTCTTCCAAGGGGCATTAAAACCGTCCTGCTTTAGCTACTTTGACCTCCACCACTCTTCAAAGGGGCATTAAAAACGTCTTGTTAAGGTACTGTGACGTCCACCACTCTTCCAAGGGGCATTAAAACCGTCTTTTTAAGCTACTGTGACCTCCACCACTCTTCCAAGGGTCATTGATATTGTCTTTTTATTCCACTGCGACCTCCACCACTCTTCCAAGGGGCATTAAAACTGTCTTGTTAAGCTACTGTGACCTCCACTTCTCTTTCAAGGGGCAGTAAAACCATCTTGTTAATCTACTGTGGACTCCACCACTATTCAAATGGGCATTGGTATTGTCTTTTTATTCCACTGCGACCTCCACCACTCTTCAAGGGGCATTAAAAATGTCTTGTTAAGCTATTGTGACCTCCAGGTCTCTTCCAAGGGGCATTAAAACCGTCTTGTTAAGCTACTGTGACCTCCAACACTCTTCCAAGGGTCATTAGAACCGTCTTGTTAAGCTACTGTGACCTCCACCTCTATTCCAAGGGGCTTTGATATTGTCTTTTTATTCCACTGCGACCTCCACCACTCTTCCAATGGGCATTAAAAATGTCTTGTTAAGCTACTGTGACCTCCACGTCTCTTCCAAGGGGCATTAAACCATCTCGTTAAGCTACTGTGACCTCCAAGTCTCTTCCAAGGGGCATTAAAATCGTCTTGTTAAGCTACTGTGATCTCCACCACTGTTCCAAGGGGACATTAAAACCATCTTGTTAAACCAATCTGAACTCCACAGCTCTTCCAAGGGGCATTAAAACCGTCTTGTTAAGCTACTGTGACCTCCACAACTCTTCCAAGGGGCATTAAAACCTTCTTGTTAAGCTACTGTGACCTCCACCACTCTTCCAAGGGGCATTGATATTGTCTTTTTATTCCACTGCAACCTCCACCACTCTTCCAAGGGGCATTAAAACTGTCTTGTTAAGCTACTGTGACCTCCACCACTCTTCCAAGGGGCATTAAAACTATCTTGTTAAGCTACTGTGACCTCTACCACTCTTCCAAAGGGCATTAAAACTATCTTGTTAAGCTACTGTGACCTCCACCACTCTTCCAAGGGTCATTGATATTTGTCTTTTTATTCCACTGCGACCTCCACCACTCTTCCAACGGGCATTAAAACTGTCTTGTTAAGCTACTGTGACCTCCACGTCTCTTTCAAGGGGCATTAAAACCGTCTTGTTTTAACTCCTGTAACCTCCACCTCTCTTCCAAGGGGCATTACAACCGTTTTGTTAAGCGACTGTGACCTCCATCACTCTTCCAAGGGGCATTAGAACCGTCTTGTTAAGCTACTGTGACCTCCACCACTCTTCCAAGGGGCGTTGATATTTTCTTTTTATTCCACTGCGACCTTCACCACTCTTCCAAGGGGCATTAAAACTGTCTTGTTTAGCTACTGTGACCTCCACGTCTCTTCCAAGGGGCATTATAACTATCTTGTTATGCAACTGTGACCTCCACCACTCTTCCAAGTGGCATTGATATTGTCTTTTTATTCCACTGCGACCTCCACCACTCTTCCAACGGGCATTAAAACTGTCTTGTTAAGCTACTGTGACCTCCACGTCTCTTTCAAGGGGCATTAAAACCATCTTGTTTTAACTCCTGTAACCTCCACCTCTCTTCCAAGGGGCATTACAACCGTTTTGTTAAGCGACTGTGACCTCCATCACTCTTCCAAGGGGCATTAAAACCGTCTTGTTAAGCTACTGTGACCTCCACCACTCTTCCAAGTGGCATTGATATTGTTTTTTTTATTCCACTGCGACCTCCACCACTCTTCCAACGGGCATTAAAACTGTCTTGTTAAGCTACTGTGACCTCCACGTCTTTTCCAAGGGGCATTAAAACCGTCTTGTTTTAGCTCCTGTAACCTCCACCTCTCTTCCAAGGGGCATTACAACCGTCTTGTTAAGCGACTGTGACCTCCATCACTCTTCCAAGGGGCATTAAAACCGTCTTGTTAAGCTACTGTGACTTCCACCACTCTTCGAAGGGGCATTGATATTTTCTTTTTATTCCACTGCGACCTCCACCACTCTTCCAAGGGGCATTAAAAATGTCTTGTTAAGCTCCTGTGACCTCCTTGTCACTTGCAAGGGGCATTAAAACCGTCCTGCTTTAGCTACTGTGACCTCCACCACTATTCAAAGGGGCATTAAAACTGTCTTGTTAAGGTACTGTGACATCCACCACTCTTCCAAGGGGCATTAAAACCGTCTTTTTAAGCTACTGTGACCTCCACCACTCTTCCAAGGGTAATTGATATTGTCTTTTTATTCCACTGCGACCTCCACCACTCTTCCAAGGGGCATTAAAACTGTCTTGTTAAGCTACTGTGACCTCCACTTCTCTTTCAAGGGGCAGTAAAACCATCTTGTTAATCTACTGTGGACTCCACCACTATTCAAATGGGCATTGGTATTGTCTTTTTATTCCACTGCGACCTCCACCACTCTTCCAAGGGGCATTAAAAATGTCTTGTTAAGCTATTGTGACCTCCAGGTCTCTTCCAAGGGGCATTAAAACCGTCTTGTTAAGCTACTGTGACCTCCACCACTCTTCCAAGGGGCATTAGAACCGTCTTGTTAAGCTACTGTGACCGCCACCTCTATTCCAAGGGGCTTTGATATTGTATTTTTATTCCACTGCGACCTCCACCACTCTTCCAATGGGCATTAAAAATGTCTTGTTAAGCTACTGTGACCTCCACGTCTCTTCCAAGGGTCATTAAACCATCTTGTTAAGCTACTGTGACCTCCACGTCTCTTCCAAGGGGCATTAAAACCGTCTTGTTAAGCTACTGTGATCTCCACCACTCTTCCAAGGGGCATTAAAACCATCTTGTTAAACCAATCTGAACTCCACAGCTCTTCCAAGGGGTATTAAAACCGTCTTGTTAAGCTAATGTGACCTCCACAACTCTTCCAAGGGGCATTAAAACCTTCTTGTTAAGCTACTGTGACCTCCACCACTCTTCCAAGGGGCATTGATATTGTCTTTTTATTCCACTGCAACCTCCACCACTCTTCCAAGGGGCATTAAAACTGTCTTGTTAAGCTACTGTGACCTCCACCACTCTTCCAAGGGTCATTGATATTGTCTTTTTATTCCACTGCGACCTTCACCACTCTTCCAAGGGGCATTAAAACTGTCTTGTTTAGCTACTGTGACCTCCACGTCTCTTCCAAGGGGCATTAAAACCATCTTGTTAAGCAACTGTGACCTCTACCACTCTTCCAAGTGGCATTGATATTGTCTTTTTATTCCACTGCGACCTCCACCACTCTTCCAACGGGCATTAAAACTGTCTTGTTAAGCTACTGTGACCTCCACGTCTCTTTCAAGGGGCATTAAAACCGTCTTGTTTTAACTCCTGTAACCTCCACCTCTCTTCTAAGGGGCATTACAACCGTTTTGTTAAGCGACTGTGACCTCCATCACTCTTCCAAGGGGCATTAAAACCGTCTTGTTAAGCTACTGTGACCTCCACCACTCTTCCAAGGGGCGTTGATATTTGCTTTTTATTCCACTGTGACCTCCACCACTCTTCCAAGGGGCATAAAAAATGTCTTGTTAAGCTCCTGTGACCTCCTTGTCTCTTCCAAGGGGCATTAAAACCGTCCTGCTTTAGCTATTGTGACCTCCCCCTCTCTTCAAAGGGGCATTAAAACCGTCTTTTTAAGGTACTGTGACCTCCACCACTCTTCCAAGGGGCATTAAAACCGTATTTTTAAGCTACTGTGACCTCCACCACTCTTCCAAGGGTCATTGATATTGTCTTTTTATTCCACTGCGACCACCATCACTCTTCCAAGGGGCATTAAAACTGTCTTGTTAAGCTACTGTGACCTCCACGTCTCTTTCAAGGGGCATTAAAACCATCTTGTTTTAGCTACTGTGACCTCCACCACTCTTCCAAGGGGCTTTAAAACCGTCTTGTTAAGCTACTGTGACCTCCACCACTCTTCCAAGGGGCATTATAACCATCTTGTTAATCTACTGTGAACTCCACCACTATTCAAATTGTCATTGATATTGTCTTTTTATTCCACTACGACCACCATCACTCTTCCAAGGGGCATTAAAACTGTCTTGTTAAGCTACTGTGACCTCCACAGCTCTTCCAAGGGGCATTAAAACCATCTTGTTAAGCTACTGTGACTTCCACCACTCCTCCAAGGTGCATTAAGACTTTCTTGTTAAGCTAATGTAACCTCCACCACTCTACCAAGGGGCATTGATATTGTCTTTTTATTCCACTGCAATCTCCACCACTCTTCCAAGGGGAATTAAAACTGTCTTGTTAAGCTACTGTAACCTCCATGTCTCTTCCAAGGGTCATTAAAACTATCTTGTTAAGCTACTGTGACCTCTACCACTCTTCCAAGTGGCATTGATATTGTATTTTTATTCCACTGCAACCTCCACCACTCTTCCAAGGGGCATTAAAACTATCTTGTTAAGCTACTGTGACCTCCACCACTCTACCAAGGGGCATTACAACCATCTTGTTAAGCGACTGTGACCTCCATCACTCTTCCAAGGTGCTTTAAAACCGTCTTGTTAAGCTACTGTGACCTCCACCACTCTTCCAAGGGGCATTGGTATTTTCTTTTTATTCCACTGCGCACTCCACCACTCTTCCAAGGGGCATTAAAAATGTCTTGTTAAGCTCCTGTGACCTTCTTGTCTCTTCCAAGTGGTATTAAAACCGTCCTGCTTTAGCTACTGTGACCTCCACCACTCTTCAAAGAGGCATTAAAACCGTCTTGTTAAGGTACTGTGACCTCCACCACTCTTCCAAGGGGCATAAAAACCGTCTTGTTAAGCTACTGTGACCTCCACCACTCTTCCAAGGGGCATTGATATTGTCTTTTTATTCCACTGCGACCTCCACCACTCTTCCAAGGGGCATCAAAACTGTCTTGTTAAGCTACAGTTACCTCCATGTATCTTCCAAGGGGCAATAAAAATGTCTTGCTTTAGCTACTGTGACCTCCACCACTCTTCCGAGGGTCATTAAAACCATCTTGTTAAGGTACTGTGACCTCCACCACTCTTTCAAGGGGCATTAAAACTGTCTTATTAAGCTAGGATGACCTCCACCACTCTTACAAAGGGCATTGACATAGTCTTTTTATTCCACTGTGACCTCCACCACTCTTCCAAGGCATTAAAACTGTCTTGTTAAGCTACTGTGACATCCACGTCTCTTTTAAGGGGCATTAAAACCATTTTGTTTTAGCTACTGTGACCTCCACCACTTTTCCAAGGGGCATTAAAACCGTCTTGTTAAGCTACTGTGACCTCCACCACTCTCCAAGGGGCATTTAAACCGTCTTGTTAAGCTACTGTGACCACCACCACTCTTCCAAGGGGCATTAAAACTGTCTTATTAAGCTATTGTGACCTCCACCACTATTCCAAGGGGCATTGATATTGTCTTTTTATTCCACTGCGACCTCCACCACTCTTCCAAGCGGCATTAAAACTGTCTTGTTAAGCTACTGTGACCTCCACGTCTCTTCCAAGGGGCATTAAAACCATCTTGTTAAACCACTCTGAACTCCACAGCTCTTCCAAGGGGCATTTAAACCGTCTTGTTAAGCTACTGTGACCTCCACCACTCTTCCCAGGGGCATTAAAACGTCTAGTTAAGCTACTGTGAACTCCACCACTCTTCCAAGGGGCATTAAAATCGTCTCGTTAAGCTACTGCGACCTCCACCACTCTTCCAAGGGGCATTGATATTGTCTTTTTTTTCCACTGCAACCTCCACCACTCTTCCAAGGGGCATTAAAACGGTCTTGTTAAGCTGCTATGACCTCCACCACTCTTCCAAGGGTCATTGATATTGTGTTTTTATTCCACTGCGACCTCCACCACTCTTCCAAAGGGCATTAAAACTGTTTTGTTAAGCTACTGTGACCTCCACCACTCTTCCAAGTGGCATTAAAACCGTCTTGTTAAGCTTCTGTGATCTCCTCGTCTCTTCCAAGGGGCATTAAAACCGTCTTGTTAAATCACTCTGAACTCCACAGCTCTTCCAAGGGGCATTAATACCGTCTTGTCAAGCTACTCTGACCTCCACCACTCTTCCAAGGGGCACTAAAACCGTCTTGTTAAGCTACTGTGAGCTCCACCACTCTTTCAATGGACATTGATATTGTCTTTTTATTGCACTGCGACCTCCACCACTCTTCGAAGGGGCATTAAAATGGTCTTGTTCAGCTACTGTGACCTCAACGTCTCTTCCAAGGGGCATTAAAACCGTCTTGTTATGCTACTGTGACCTCCACCACTCTTCCAAGGGTCATTGATATTGTGTTTTTATTCCACTGCGACCTCCACCACTCTTCCAAAGGGCATTAAAACTGTTTTGTTAAGCTACTGTGACCTCCACCACTCTTCCAAGTGGCATTAAAACCGTCTTGTTAAGCTTCTGTGATCTCTTCGTCTCTTCCAATGGGCATTAAAACTGTCTTGTTAAGCTACTGTGACCTCCACCACTCTTCCAAGGGGCATTGATATTGTCTTTTTATTCCACTGCGACCTCCACCACTCTTTCAAGGGGCATTAAAACTGTCTTGTTAAGCTACTGTGACCTCCACGTCTTTTCCAAGGGGCGTTAAAATCATCTTGCTTTAGCTATTGTGACCTCCACCACTCTTCCAAGGGGCATTACAACCGTCTTGTTAAGGTACTGTGACCTCCATCACTCTTCCAAGGGGCATTAAAACTGTCTTGTTAAGCTACTGTGACTTACACCACTCTTCCCAGGGGCATTGATATTGTCTTTTTATTCCACTGCGACCTCCACCACTCTTCCATGGGGCATTAAAACTGTCTTGTTAAGCTACTGTGACCTCCACCACTCTTCCAAGGGGCATTGATATTGTCTTTTTATTCCACTGCGACCTACACCACCCTTCCAAGGGGCATTAAAAATGTCTTGTTAAGCTACTGTGACCTCCACGTCTCTTCCAAGGGGCGTTAAAACCATCTTGTTTATCTACTGTGACCTCCACGTCTCTTCCAAGGGGCATTAAAACCGTCTTGTTAAGCTACTGTGACCTCCACCACTCTTCCAAGGGGCATTGATATTGTCTTTTTATTCCACTGCGACCTCCACCACTCTTCCGAGGGGGCATTAAAACTGTCTTGTTAAGCTACTGTGAACTCCACGTTGTAAGGCACACGCCCGGGCTGAGCGGCGTGTGCGTGTGATTGTAGTGATTCCACTGTACCGTACCGGAGAGTGCCTGGAGGGGCGTAACTAAGTGTCTGCCCGATCCGACCAAGATCGCACGACGGCATACGACGCCAGTGCACCAGGGAGGAACCGAGCAGAGGTACCAGGGTCTACTCCAGGTCAGACTCCGAACACGGCTGTTGGCCCACACCGGGGAATACAGGAACTGGAAGGTTTAGGCTGGCACACTGGTATGCAGACGGGGAGGTACTGGCAGGTACAACAGGTTGGAGCACAGAGAGGATAGAACCCAGTACAGACTGGGACTTCTGGAACAGAACCGCAGAAGCGGTATACAAACACAGCAGGTTGAGAGCAAGACGAGGCCGCCAGGAGCGGAGCAAAGAGTCATAGCAGAGCGAGGCTGCTGGAGCAGCGAGCAAAGGGTCTGAGCAGAGCGAGACTGCCGGAGCAGCGAGCAAAGGGTAAGAGCAGGGTAGGACTGCCGGAGCAGTGAGCAAGAGGAAACAGAGCGAGACTGCCGGAGCAGCGAGCAAAGGGTCAGAGCAAACTACCGGAGCAGCAATCTAGAGGGAGCAGGGCGAGACTGCCGGAGCAGCGAGCAAGAGGGAGCAGGGCGAGGCTGCCGGAGCAGCGAGCAAAGGGTCAGAGCAGAGTAGGACTGCCGGAGCAGCGAGCAAAGGGTCAGAGCAGAGCGAGACTGCCGGAGCAGCGAGCAAAGGGTCAGAGCAGAGCGAGACTGCCGGAGCACCGAGCAAAGGGTCAGAGCAGAGCAAGACTGCCGGAGCAGCGAGCAAGGGGTAAGAGTAGACTGCCGGAGCAGCAAGCAAGAGGGAGCAGAGCGAGACTGCCAGGGCAGCGAGCAAAGGGGAGAGAGCAGAACGAGACTGCCGGAGCAGTGAGAAAGAAGGAGCAGAGCGAGATTGCTGGAGCAGTGAGAAAGAAGGAGAGAGCAGAACGACACTGCCGGAGCAGTGAGAAAGAGGGAGCTGAGCGAGACTGCCGGAGCAGTGAGGTAAAGGGAGAGAGCAGAACGAAACTGCCGGAGCAGTGAGAAAGAGCAGAGCAGGACGAGACCGCCTGGAGCGGTGAGCAAGAGCAGAGCAGGACGAGACCGCCTGGAGCGGTGAGCAAGAGCAGAGCAGGACGAGACCGCCTGGAGCGGTGAGCAAGAGCAGAGCAGGACGAGGCCGCCTGGAGCGGTGAGCAAGAGCAGAGCAGGACGAGGCCGCCTGGAGCGGAGAGCAAGGCAGAGCAGGGGGGACAGGGCTCTGTTCACACGGAACAGACAGGAAGGGAAAGGCAGAGCCAGATACCCACAGGGTACTTGCAGAGAAGTAGCGAGTGGACCACAAACTCACAAACGGGAGTACAGAGACAACAAGCAGGAGTTAGGTACGAGTTCAGACTCTGCAGAAAAAGGAAAGGAACGGACATAGAGAAAAAACAGGTAAAAGATAGGAGAGAGTTCAGACTGGAACTGAGTGTACGGAGGAGACCGACACTGCAGCGGAATACAGGAGCGGGTCTGGGAATACGGCCCCCAGAGAGGCGGAACGAACAGGCAAGGAGCGTGTTCAGACAGGACAGACAAGATACAGGAGCAGGTCTAGGTAATCGGCCCCTAGAAGGCGGGAGGAACAGGCTAGGAGCGTGTTCAGACAGGCCTGGAAATACAGCCTCCAGGATAGGCAGACAAGAGGCAAGGAACGTGTACAGACTGCAGTTTAGGGTACACAGATAGGACACAGTACAGACAAGGGAACAGATACTGCAAGACAGGTAACATAGACAGGACTTGGCATGTCAGAGACAAAAGCCAACTGACAGGGCAAGATGCTCAGGCAGTGATTGATTGGAGCAGCTGGGTTAAATACCAGGTGACAGACAGCAATAGGCTGAGGACGCACAAGGGGTGTGACCCACAGCAGGTACAAAAAGCAGGAAGTGATCGGGCACCGCCCTTAAGCAGCAGAAACAGACACAAACAGACAGCATGGAGGGAAGCCAGAGAGACATTCTCAAGTGCGCGCTCTTGCACAGTGGGAGATGGACCACTATGCAAAGACGCCGCCAGGTATGTTACACACGTCTCTTCCAAGGGGCATTAAAACCATCTTGCTTTAGCTAATGTGATTTCCACCACTCTTTAGGGGCATTAAAACCGTCTTGTTAAGGTACTGTGACCTCCACCACTCTTCCAAGGGGCATTGATATTGTCTTTTTATTCCACTGCGACCTCCACCATTCTTCCAACGGGCATTAAAACTGTCTTGTTAAGCTACTGTGACCTCCACGTCTCTTCCAAGTGGCATTAAAACCATCATGATTTAGCTACTGTGACCTCCACCACTCTTCCAACGGGCATTAAAACCGTCTTGTTAAGCTACTATGACCTCCACCACTCTTCCAAGGGGCATTAAAACCGTCTTGTTAAGCTACTGTGACCTCCACCACTATTCCAAGGGGCTTTGATATTGTCTTTTTATTCCACTGCGACCTCCACCACTTTTCCAAGGGGCATTAAAAATGTCTTGTTAAGCTACTGTGACCTCCACCACTATTCCAAGGGGCGTTAAAACCGTCTTGTTAAACCACTCTGAACTCCACAGCTCTTCCAAAGGGCATTAAAACCGTCTTGTTAAGCCACTGTGACCTCCACCACTCTTCCAAGGGGCATTAAAACCTTCTTGTTAAGCTACTGTGACCTCCACCACTCTTCCAAGGCGCATTGATATTGTCTTTTTATTCCACTGCGACCTCCACCACTCTTCCAAGGGGCATTAAAACTGACTTGTTAAGCTACTATGACCTCCACCACTCTTCCAGCAGGCATTAAAACTGTCTTGTTAAGCTACTGTGACCTCCACGACTCTTCCGAGGGGCATTAAACCCGTCTTGTTAAATCACTCTGAACTCCACAGCTCTTCCAAGGGGCATTAATAGCGTCTTGTCAAACTACTGTGACCTCCACCACTCTACCAAGGGGCATTAAAACCATCTTGCTTTAGCTATTGTGACCTCCACCACTCTTCCAAGGGGCATTACAACCATCTTGTTAAGGTACTGTGACCTCCATCACTCTTCCAAGGGGCATTAAAACCGTCTTGTTAAGCTACTGTGACCTACACCACTCTTCCCAAGGGCATTGATATTGTCTTTTTATTCCACTGAGACCTCCACCACTCTTCCAAGGGGCATTAAACTGTCTTGTTAAGCTACTGTGACCTCCACGTCTCTTCCAAGGGGCGTTAAAACCATCTTGTTTATCTACTGTGACCTCCACGTCTCTTCCAAGGGGCATTAAAACCGTCTTGTTAAGCTACTGTGACCTCCTCCACTCTTCCAAGGGGCATTGATATTGTCTTTTTATTCCACTGCGACCTCCACCACTCTTCCAAGGGGCATTAGAACTGTCTTGTTAAGCTACTGTGACCTCCACGTCTCTTCCAAGGGGCATTAAAACCGTCTTGCTTTAGCTAATGTGACTTCCACCACTCTTTAGGGGCATTAAAACCATCTTGTTAAGGTATTGTGACCTCCACCACTCTTCCAAGGGGCTTTAAAACCATCTTGTTAAGCTACTGTGACCTCCACCACTCTTCCAAGGGGCATTGATATTGTCTGTTTATTCCACTGCGACCTCCGCCACTCTTCCAAGGGACATTACAACTGTCTTGTTAAGCTACTGTGACCTCCACGTCTCTTCCAAGGGGCATGAAAACCATCTTGATTTAGCTACTGTGACCTCCACCACTCTTCCAACTGGCATTAAAACCGTCTTGTTAAGCTTCTATGACCTCCACCACTCTTCCAAGGGGCATTAAAACTGTCTTGTTAAGCTACTGTGACCTCCACCACTATTCCAAGGGGCTTTTATATTGTCTTTTTATTCCACTGCGACCTCCACCACTTTTCCAAGGGGCATTAAAAATGTCTTGTTAAGCTACTGTGACCTCCACCACTATTCTAAGGGGCATTAAAACCATCTTGTTAAACCACTCTGAACTCCACAGCTTTTCTAAGGGGCATTGAAATGTTGTTTTTAATTACCTCTAACCTCCACGACTCTTCCAACGGGCATTGCATTTCCTCCTAATTTTAGTCAGCTTTTGCTTTTCAATGCATAGGCGAACACTAAGGGAGACCCACTCCCCAATAATGGGTAGAAGGTTTTTAGTATGCTGTAGTCCACGTCTATTTCAAGGGGCATTGCAGTTCCTTATAATTTTTGGAAAGCCTTCCATTCACTGCTTAGGCCAACAGTGTACAGGAGACCCAGTTGCTATAAATGGAAAAAACAGTTTAGTTAAGGCCCTCTGACCTCCATGTCACTTCCAAGGGGCATTGAAGTGCCTCAAAATTTTTGGTAGGCATTGCACTCACTGTATGCCTACTGTGTAGCCAAACCGCTCCTTTTGGTACAGAAACATATCCTACAAGACATGTGTGGTTGACTGGCCTGATATTGATGTGAATGGTCCCTGTTCCTCCTGCTCTTTCTCCTTTGCCACCCCATCATTCATCACCTGAAGCTTTGGTTTAACGGGAGTCATAGAACTGGGATAGTAGTAGGAAAACATCCAGCAATCCTCGGAGGAGGTAGGATATGCGCCAAAACGCTGACCACCTTAGGCCTAGCCGCTACTACATACATGCGCTTGCATTCCAAGGAACAGAAAGCTAAGGAGATGGATGGCCTCATGATCATGAATAATTTACTCATTGTGTAGGAGGCCGACCACTGCTGCTGTCTACCTTCTGAACTTTATGTTGAAGCCTGATTGATCCAGGACCCGCAATCCTCTATGTCTGGAGGACGTGTTGCATCCCAGTGTCCAACTGTGTCCCGGCTTCCACAATATTAACCCAGTGTGAAGGCGTCATTTAGAAGGACCATCCCTGGCCACATTCACTTGTCCACGTGTTTGTGGTTAGGCTGTCCTTCAAATAGGGGCAGCTGGGGACACCCGGCCGCCGGGCGGCTGGGGACTGAGTATGGATATCAGGCCGCCTACGCAGCCATGACGTGGTGGCCAGATTCCGCCTCCACATGCCTAAAAGGCCCAATTTCAAATGCAAGCAAGCAGTATGGTATTGCAGCCTGGGGGTGGGTGGGTGGCAGGCTGCATACTTGCGCTAGCATTGCAAGGAATGGGGGAGGTACAATTGAACACTTCCCTGGGACAAGGACTTGCACGTGGATAGTTGCAAGTCTGCATCTTCTGATGCGGCAAGGATCACTTCTGATGGGCACACTTTTAGGCGGTGACCTGAGTGTCAGAGATGCTTCCAGGGGTCTTCCCCATGCTGTTCCCATGTCTTTTTAGCACTGTATGCATGTGTCACACAGCACATGGCCAGATAAGGTTGTAAAATGTTAAAATGACATTTCCCGGTGAATGCATTTGTCACGGTTGAAAGCAATACAAAAGTGCAAAAACGCATAAAAAATGCTACTTGTCAAAGGTGTGAAGGAGTATTTTTGTTTTTGGTTATTTATTTTACCTTATACACAAGTCTTTACCCTGGAAAGGAAGTTCCTTAACATTTTTCACAGGAAAACCGTTTCAGTTTTGTTTTTGAACGTTTTATTGTGAGCCCGTAAAAGTGGCTTAATACCTCTGACCACGTTGTTGACAGAAGTGACCTGGGGGTCAGAAATGCTTCCTGGGGCGATCCCCATGCTGTCCCCATGTCATTTGAGCACTGTCACATTTTGGGCACTTTTTAGGCTTTCTACAGACTGCCAGGGGTGCCGCCGCAAAAATACTCGGGTCTCCCATAGACTAACATTGGGCTCGTTGCTCGGGTCGAGCACCCGAGTATCACGGTGAGCTCGGCCCGAGCTTCGAGCACCCGAGCATTTTAGTGCTCGTTCAACACTAGTTACGATGGATTGATAAATTTGTGGCGTGCTCTTTTTCTGAGGTCAGTCAAAAACAGCAGGCATGTCCGCTTCCGTTACAACTGATGGGCTCTCACTCTGCCTGACTGGAGAGGGTAGAGAACCGAAGATTCTGCGGTGGGAGACCTGCGTGACAAGACTTGGCACGGTAACAGAGGAGGAGGAAGAAGCAGCAGATGCAGTTGATGGGGAGGTTGAAGGTTGTTGAGGTCTGCATTTTATCGTAGTGAGATTGCCCGAGTAATGCATGTTGATTGCACATGTGAAGGTTCATGAATGTAGTAGTCAAGTTCTAACACTTTTTCCCTCTACTGTGTTTTTTATCGCAAAGTTTGCAGATAACATGAGTTGGCTCATCCTTTGCAGTCTCAAAAAAGACCCAGGCTAGGCAACCCTTACCGACCATGCGAGCTGCAGACCCGCGACCACTGCTGGTCACAGCCACAGTTGTAGCTAAGGATGCAGTGCTCATCGTGGTTGCATCACTCCGTGTGTGCGCCGTAGGGCGCAATGTAACCTCCTTGTCTTCCTCCTCCTCCACCTCCTCACATGAGCTATGCAGCTGCATACCTCTGGGCTCACACCCAGATTGGAGATGGTGGAGTTCAACCTCTTAGCTTTGTCATGTGTAGGATGAAACAATCTTTTACGTGACCACAACTGCGGGACGGAGGGCTGACTGCAGTGCTGAGAGAGGGCAGTGTACTGTGAAATGGACAAACTACTGAAGTGCAGGCGCAAATGTTACGGTGTATTGAGAAAGATGTGGTGTGCTCGGTGAAACAAACACAGCAGGTATGTCCGCTTCTGTAACAGCTGACGGTCTGTCACTCAGCCTGACTGGAGTGGGTAGAGAACCGGAGAACCAGAGGAACTGGAGACCTGCGTGCCAATACTTGACATGTTAACAGAGGAGGAGGAACAAGCCGCGGATGTGGTTAATGGGGCAGCTGATGGTTGCTGAGGTCCGCTGGTCCGCATTTTAGCGCAGTGAGATTGCCAGTGTAACGCATGTTGTGTGCGCATGTGAAGGTTCATGCACGTAGTAGTCAAATTATTGCACTTTTCCCTCTACTGAGTTTTTTCTCACAAAGTGTGCAGATAACATGAGTTGGCTCAACCTTTGAGCTCCAGACCTGCGACCGCTGCTGGCCATAGCCACAGTTGTGGCTAAAGATGCATTGCTCCTCGTGCATGCATCACTCCGTGTCTGCACCGTAGGACGAAAGGTAACCTCCTTGTCTTCCTCCTCAGATGAGCTACTCGGCTGCGTGACTCTGGGTTCACACCAAGTAGGATCTTCAACCTTGTCATCATCGCCTCAGGTATCTGAGTCTCATCAGGATCACTTCCCTCCCCGGTGGTTAACGTCTGGTGATGAGGGTCAATAACCTGCTTGGACCCTACTCCATCCTGCTCCGAATTCAACTGAAAAAATTTTGGGCATTGGTACAGATGCTTTCCTCCTCTTCTTGACTCTGTGGATGTTTGGAGTACTCTTCAGATGCCCATGGTGTAGAATGGGTGAACAGTTCTACAGACTCTCCCATCTGTGGTTCGCTACAGTCAGTTGGGCAGTTGGACAGTTCTGATGTGGGGGGGAAGCAAGGGTAATTGGGGTGCCAACTCTGTGGACTGTACTGTGCACTACATCCCAGTGCCCAGTGTGTGTGATGTTGAGGTGGAGGAAGAAGAGGAGAGGCCACTCGAAGCAGCGCTTGCCATCTACTGGACCACCTGCTCTTTCTAGCCCTTATCAAGAAGGCGTATCACTGTACAGCTGCCAAAAAAAGGGAGTGGAGTAGCCCATCCAGTAACAGAAGTTGTCAGTTGTCTTCGGATAGGATATGATGGTATTGGTTCACTAGTGCTTCCACTAACATTACCACCTACCCCACTTATATCTTGAACACCAAACCTATTCCCCATTCCACCGCGATCTCTCTTTTTCCCACTCATGTTGCTCAGATAGTGTGGTAGGAGCACACTATTAGCAAAACAAAATTAGATTTTTTTCCTCTGCAACAGCTCTGCACACACCTGAATTTTAGCGGCACTAAATGACAAAGTAAGATATGGCTTGCTGTATAACGTTACTAACAGAAGAAAGTATTTTTTTAGTGTGGATGAGACCTATATAACATATGAGATATTCTCCGAACTATTTCAAACTGAGATGTCCCCTGCTGTATAACATTAGGAACCAAACAGAGTTTTTAATTTACTGTGAATGAGGCCTGTATAACAGAAGAGATACTCTCCAAACTACTGTATTTCAAACTGAGATGTTCCCTGCTGTACAACGTAAGGAATCGAAGAAATTATTATTTTTTTCTGTGGATGAGGCCTGTATAACATAGAATATATGCTCCAAGATATTTCAAACTCAGATCTAGCCCGCTGTATCACATTAGGAAAAGTAAGAAATTGATTTTTTTTACTTTGCATAAGCTCTGCATACAGATGAATTTCACCGCCACCAAAGGACTTGGTGACTTATAGCAGAGTGTAATACATTTGTGAGAGAAAAAAATATTTTTTGGACTCTGGCTAGCAACAGAAAAAAATCAATTTTTTTACTCTGAAAACAGTTGAAGTTCAACGCCACTAAATAAGTATGTGGCTTATAGCAGAGTGTATCATGTTTGTGACACAAACATGCTTGTGGACTCTGGCTAGAAACAGAAAAAAATATATTTTTTTTACTGTACATACAGCTGAATTTCACCCACTAAAAAATGATAAAGTGGGCTACTTTAGCTTGCACTATCACATTAACAAATGAAAAAAAAAAGGTTTTTGTGCTCTGTACTGAGTCTGCTGACAGCTGAATTTCAACCCCACAAAATCAAAAGGTGGGCTACAGGGCTTGCTTGCTTTATCATATTAGCAAGTGAAAAAATAGATTGAAGCTATACTCGTGCATACAGCACAATACAAGCAGTGCACATTACAGTTCTATGCCATGGGCCCTGCTGTTTCTGTCTGAATCTCAGTAATTGCACAAGAAAAAAAAGTGCTGCAAGGTCGATTTCACAGGTACACAGCAGAGGACTTATCTATACTATCTGACTTCCAAACAAGCGCCCATCTATGTAGCTAATATCTCTCATTAAACAGGAGCAGGGTGCAGGAGTAGCATTTATCATGAGTGACACGCATAAAATGGCACTGAGAGAACATGGCCGCTCTTTATATAGAGAGGACATGCGATTTCAGCAGCCAATGGCAGAAGCTCTTGTGTCTGGACAGTGTGGATGCTTCCTGCGCTCTGATTGGCTAGCCACGCTTTCCTCACTTAAAGTTAAAAGAAAAAAAAAAGATTACAAACGCGCCGCTGATCTGACCTGTTCTGAGCTATCACCAGGGCCTCCACTCAACTAACGCGTACCCCCGCTCATCATACACAAGTACTATGCTAGCACAACTGTTAAAAACGCTGTAGTTGCCCCGCAATCAAGTTCCTGCATTTATTCGCCAAACTGTTCCAATTTTCCCGAATTTAAGAAAAAATGCTTGTGCTTCCAATTACCAATCTGAATGTGCCACATTTGTGTCAAACTTAAGTTTGGGGATCGGATTTCGAACATATTCGCTCATCACTACCAGTAATGCAATAAAATGAACCATCTCACTGAACCTATGTACAACCACCAGGACCACAGTCTTGCCTGCAGATACCGGTAGGTCAGTAATAAAATCCATGGACAAGTATGTCCATGGCCTGCTAGGAATAGGCAACGGCAGAAGGGGACCAGTCGGATGAGTATGCGATACTTTAGTAAGAACAGAGTTGTGATGTTCCCTAATTAGTTTACGGCGCAGTTTAGATGGTACAAATAACCTCCCCCAAGGGCAGGAGGCAAGGGCGCCCCCCTGAGCCTCCAATACCTCTCTCTCCAGGTCAGGGTACAAAGCCGAAATTAATATCCCCTTCTGCAAAATGGGGGTAGGGTTCTCATGGTCACCACCACCAGGGAAACTCTGGGATAGAGCATCAGCTTTGATATTTTTAACCCCTGGACGGAAAGTCACAATAAAATTGAACCTAGTAAAAAACAGAGACCATCTAGCCTGCCTAGGGTTGAGACGTTTAGCAGATTGAAGATATGACAGGTTCTTATGGACTGTGATAACAGTAATAGGATGGACTGCCCCCTCCAACCAATGTCGCCATTCTTCGAAAGCCAATTTAATTGCCAAAAACTCCCTATTGCCCACGTCATAATTTCTCTCAGCCTCAGATGATTTTTTGGAAAAGAAAGCGCAAGAACGCCATTTACCAGGGGACAGACCCTGAGACAACACAGCCCCAAACCTCACCTCCGACGCATCAACTTCTACAATGAAAGATTGAGAAATATCGTGTTGACTAAGTATAGGTGCTGTGGCAAAACATTTCTTTAAGGAGGAAAAAGCCTACTGGGCGGCATTCGACCAATTAGAAAGATCGGACCCCTTTCTTGTCATGTCAGTGAGTGGTTTCACAATTACCAAATAATTTTGGATAAATTTCTGGTAAAAATTAGTAAAACCTAGAAAGCACTGTAATGCCTTCAGGTTCTCCGGACGGTCCCAATCAAGTACAGCACGGATCTTCTCCGGATCTATCCGAAAACCCGATGATGACAACAAGTACCCCAAAAACTTTACCTCCTGGACGGTGAAATCACATTTCTCTAGTTTGGCATATAGTTTGTTATCTCTTAATACCTATAGCACCTGTTGCGTCTCAAAATCGGGTGAGTAAACCAAAATATCATCCAGATAGACCACCACAAACCTGCCCACTAAATGATGCAAAATATAGTTTATGAAATGCTGGAACACCGCAGGTGCATTGGTGAGACCAAAAGGCATAACTAGACTCTCGAAATGCCCTTCAGGGGTATTGAACGCCATTTTCCATTCATCCCCTTCTCTGATTTTAACCAAATTGTAGGCCCCCCTTAAATATAATGACGCACCCCTGGGCCTGTGTCGCGCAGCGTTGCGCACGCGGGAGCTTACCCGGAGCCGGATCTGTTGAGGGTTGTAGTCTCGTGGCGGTGACCCGGTCCGTGCCCAGGGAGTCAGACTAAGTGGCGCTGTATTAGTGGTAGATGTTGTACGACTACGCCACCCGTTGAATGCAGCGAAGGAGCTGCCGCTGCAGGGCAGACCGCTGAGGCTAGTGGTAGGATTGTGCAGCGTGATAGTATCACCCCCAACGGGAGGGGTATGGCCTCAGGGCAGCCGACGTGGATGATGGGGGTAGCAGGAACCACTCGGAGACGGTACGGTGTAGTTCAGGGTCTTTACTGGTGATAAAGATAGACCCTCCCGGAGTACTGGCTAGCGATTGGGGCCTGGTCAGTCCTTGAGCAGATGGGATCTCCCCTGGCCAGGCGGAGTTGTAGGCCTCCCAAACTAACTGTACTCTTCTGGCTACCTTGCTAGAGGCGGGTATAAGTAGCCCACGTCCCTGAGTGTACCGTGTGGTGCTCACCCGTATGGCCGGTGACTCGGGGCCTTCTAGTAGCTTCCGCTCCACGACGGCGGTGCTGGTCCCATGCGTGTGACCGTGCCTTCGGGTTTCTTGGCCAGAGGACCTGAAATCCCCTGCCTGACGGATTCTGCTGCTGGGTAGGAGTTAGTCCCCACAGCCTCGGACTCCGGGTCCGGTAAGAAATCTTCTCAGTCAGGGCGAGCTCTGCAGCTGCCAGCCCCTGACTCCTTGTAACACTGCTCCCACAGAGCTCCTGTTGTTTCTTCCCATAGCTGCTTCTCTTCTCTGTCTCTACTTCTGGCATGGCCCAGGAGCTGGGCCCAGCCGGAGCCACAGCTCCCTGTCAGCCCTCCTGGCTGAACTCTCCCTCTGAACTCTCTAACCCTGCCTCAGCCCCAGGTTTATATAGGGGAAGTTCTCCCCCCCCCAGGACTGGGCAGGAGGTGTGGCATGCATAGGATTCCTGACCAAGAGACCTCCCACCTGCTCTCAGACATAACATTGCTGTTACTGTGGAAACCAGACCCCTGGGGTGCCACAATAACTTGGAGAACACCTTAGCTCCCACAACCTGGTTGAATAAATCTGGAATCAGAGGGAGAGGGTACGGATCTCGGATGCTAATTTGATTCAATTCCTGGAAATCTAAACAGGGACGGAGATCCCCATCTTTCTTCTTCACGAAGAAGAACCCTTCTGCCATGGGTGAAAGATGAGGGTCTGATCTGTCCCTTCTCCAGACTCTCAGCAATGAAATCCTTATACAGTCTGGACTTGGGTAGCTTAGCTCCGGGAGTCAGCTTAATAGGACAGTCATATGCACAATGAGGAGGCAAATCCTGACACCCCTTCTCAGAAAATACATCCTCAAAATCAGACAGAAATGCAGGCAAGGTCTCCATAGAGACCGCAGAAAGGGAAATGTTTAAGCAGTTCTCATGACAGTAATCTCTCCATTCAACAATGTCCCTTGATTGCCAATCCACTATCAGATTATGTTTCACCAACCAGGGTAAACCCAGTACAATTGGAGTGTAAAGGTACTCCAGGACATAACAAGGAATTACCTCATAATGAAAAGACCTCACCCTCAGTCTTATATTATGCACAATCTGAGTCAGAGCTATCTGTGCAAGTTAATGTACAGCAAGCAAGCCCTTGAGTTCTCACAAACCTAGCATCAACCATGCTTACTACACCTCCACTGTCAACAAACACAGAAATTTTCTCAGTCCTGCTCTATAGCATCACCTCTGCCATCAGGCCAAACCGAGAGCTGCATGTAGAAGACAAACACACCACCTGATTATCCAACCCCACACTACCAGGGGTTAATTGAGTTCCAGATGTACCTTTTTGCTTAGGAACCCGAGGAACAGACCCCAATAAAATTACCCTTTTTGCAACAAAAACACCCCCCCCTTTCTCTTGATGATTTCAGGGGAAATATGTGATGCAGTAGCTCTCCCTAACTGCATGGGCTCCTCCAAATCCATGAGTACAGGTTCACCCCCAGACCGCCCCTCTGGCACTGGGGTGTTGTCCCGAAAAAGGGGCACCGGAGAAGTGCCATTCTGAAGCACAGCAGTGCAATACCCCAGTGCATATTATGGTCTGAAATATAGCTGATGCATCTTATCTATGGTCAGTTGGTAAGCACGCTCTGTCTATAGTGATGAATGTCCCTATCTATGTACCTATTATCTTTGGATATAATGTTGTAAAAATCTAATAAGCTTTTCTCTTTCCATTTCTCACAGTATCCCTAACTATACACATGTTTGGCTGAAGCTCCAGACTGGTAATAATTACTTTTTCTACTGACATCTCCTACAGTATATCCCAGTTTGATGCAATAATGTTGATATTCTCTGAGTGATATTGTCTGGGTAACATGAGTCACTTGCATAGCTCTGATTACAGGCTATTCTTTTGTTGAATTTATGATGTAATATACCTGATGTATTTTATCAATTCTGTCCATGGTAATTATATAATTATCTGAGTTACACCATAGTCTATGTGTAATGGATTGCTACATGTCTTTTTTGTGTCATTATTAAGAAGGTCAATATATTGATCTGGTTCTATTTTTGTTGTATTTGTAGCACTGAAGAAGGCCAATACAGGCCGAAATGTATATCTATGCATACAGAGGCATTTGTCTGAATAAAAAATATTTCACTTATTTGCATTAATTTTGAGTGCCGAATTTTTTTCGTACCATATTTGTGAGTGGAATCCCATTCTGGCGCCTAATTTTGAGTGCAGCATAGCCTATTATACATATTTCTGTAGTCGTGATGAAGTGGCGAACGTAATGCATTGTCTTATGTCACTGGGCGATTGCAGTAACACTTTCAAATAAATATCGGATGGATGATGCTATCCATGCCATCTTTCCTATATTTTTCTAAAGAAAAGTAAAATTGTGATGGGAAAAGTAACAGTAATATCTTTTGCCTGTGACCTCCAGGGGTGAAGACATCAGAGAAGTTGGAAATCCAATTATTTTCTAAAAAGAACTAGCCACATCCCTGACTAGCCCTGTTATGATTAATTGGAGGGGAGGTATGTAGGCAGGACTTGTGTTAATAAAAGCAAATACAAACTATGATCATTGTCAGTCCTGTCAGATACAGTTGCTGTAATTCTTTACAGGTACCACTCAAAAACAAAGCGCTCCCCTTCATAAGAGTCAGAGCCAACCCTGCAACATCAGGTTTAGTACATTTCTTCTGTTTAACCTTTTAATTTTATGTAATTGTATATACTGCATTGTTTTATCTATTTTGTAACATCTTTTGTATATTTTTATAATCACTGCCTACTGTTCGGATTAAATATATAAAATTTAATAGCTTAGTTCCTTTTGTTCTATAAAACGCCTCCCTGAAGCAATATGCTATCTGTAACAGGTGTCCAATCAGGCTGTATAATTGATTGGTGATGGCAGCTAGTTTCGTTTGTTATTGTAGAGTTTTGGCTTTGACCGTATTGGGATATATATATTTCATGCTTTGGAATCGGATGTGTATATCTGTGAGCTCACTGTGAGTTCCCCAATAACTGGCCTAGTAGAGAAAACAGCCGTGGCCTCGTCCATCACTCGTCAGTCAATTGCGTAATTGTCTTGACGATTGGAGGCAGCGGAATGCTGTTCCCTGACAAATTGCTAGCAGCGGTGGGATATCTGCGTGATCTATAGGCTGTTATCCTTGACGTTACTGTACTTATTAGTCCCCTTAAGAGACTTTAACCTGCGATCATCCGATTGTTTGTTCTATAGCACTGCTATGTATAGCAAAAATCACGGTGTCCTATGAAGCCAGCTACAGGCTGGCTTTCACAAGAGTACTGTAATAACAGGCACAATGGTCTTCAGCAGACACCTGGCTGTTATGGCAACCCATCGGCTCTCCGCGATCACGTCACGGGCTCGCTGATGGGCACATAGAATGATGCACTCCCCAGCCGGAGCACTTTAAATGCCTCTGTCAGAGACTGACAGCAGCATTTAATAAGATAACAGCCACGGGCCAAGCTCGACTCCACCCACAGCTGTAAAAGGCAGATTATTTAGCTATCTTCTGTTGGGAAAGATGCGGTCATCAAAGTCAAGGACCCGACATATGACATAACTGTACATCATATATCGGGGAGGGGTTAAAGACACTCACAGAAGAAACCTGTTTCCTACATAAAGGTTTTTCCTTGCTTTGGTTTACTTGATTGGCTTACCCAATTATTCTTAACCTGTATAATTCAGTGAAGAAAAAAATTCATTACTTTTATCAAAGCTACAGTGCCTACAAGTAGTATTCAACCCCCTGCAGATTTAGCTGGTTTGATAAGATGCAAATAAGTTAGAGCCTTCAAACTGCAAACGAGAGTAGGTTTTATGAACAGAAGCATAAATCTTACAAACCAAAAAGTTATGTTGCTCAGTTGAATTTTATTAAATTTTAAACATAAAAGTGTGGGTCAATTATTATACAACCCCAATGTTTAATATTTTGTGGAATAACCCTTGTTTGCAATTACAGCTAATAATCGTCTTTTATAAGACCTGATCAGGCCGGCACAGGTCTGTGGAGTTATCTTGGCCCACTCCTCCATGCAGATCTTCTCCAAGTTATCTAGGTTCTTTGGGTGTCTCATGTGGACTTTATTCTTGAGCTCCTTCCACAAGTTTTCAATTGGGTTAAGGTCAGGAGACTGACTAGGCCACTCCAACACCTTGACTTTTTCCCTCTTGAACCAGGCCTTGGTTTTCTTGGCTGTGTGCTTTGGGTCGTTGTCTTGTTGGAAGATGAAATTACGACCCATCTTAAGATCCTTGATGGAGGAGCGGAGGTTCTTGGCCAAAATCTCCAGGTAGGCCGTGCTATCCATCTTCCCATGGATGCCGACCAGATGGCCAGGCCCCTTGGCTGAGAAACAGCCCCACAGCATGATGCTGCCACCACCATGCTTGACTGTAGGGATGGTATTCTTGGGGTCGTATGCAGTGCCATCCAGTCTCCAAACGTCACGTGTGTGGTTGGCACCAAAGATCTCGATCTTGGTCTCATCAGACCATAGAGCCTTGAACCAGTCTGTCTCAGAGTCCTCCAAGTGATCATGAGCAAACTGTAGACGAGCCTTGACATGACGCTTTGAAAGTAAAGGTACCATACAGGCTCGTCTGGAACGGAGACCATTGCGGTGGAGTACGTTACTTATGGTATTGACTGAAACCAATGTCCCCACTGCCATGAGATCTTCCCGGATCTCCTTCCTTGTTGTCCTTGGGTTAGCCTTGACTCTTCGGACAAGCCTGGCCTCGGCACGGGAGGACACTTTCAAAGGCTGTCCAGGCCGTGGAAGGCTAACAGTAGTTCCATAAGCCTTCTACTTACGGATGATGCTCCCAACAGTGGAGACAGGTAGGCCCAACTCCTTGGAAAGGGTTTTGTACCCCTTGCCAGCCTTGTGACCCTCCACGATCTTGTCTCTGATGGCCTTGGAATGCTTCTTTGTCTTTCCCATGTTGACCATGTCTGAGTGCTGTTCACAAGTTTGGGGTGGGTCTTAAATAGTCAGAAAAGGCTGGCAAAAGAGATCTTTAATCCACACATGTGAAGCTCATTATTCTTGGTGCCTGAACTACTTCTTAATACTTTAGGGGGACCAGACAGAATTCTTGTGGTTTGAGGGGTTGAATAATAAATGACACTCTGAATTAACTTTTAACGTTTTTAAAAAAAAAAAAAAAAATAAAACAAAAACAAAATTTGCTGCAGTGCATTTCCCACTTCCAGGCTGATCTACAGTACAAATGTCACAATGCCAAGTTAATTCCGCATGTGTCAACCAGCTAAATCTGCAGGGGGTTGAATACTACTTGTAGGCACTGTATACTGAATCACTTTACCACTTAATTCTACAAAGGTCTTCTTGATCTAAAGCAGGCTTTTTCAATCCATAGAAATATGGAACTGAGAATCATAGATTTTAGATTAGCTTTATTGAAAAGTTGCAGTAAAGCTTAGAGGGAAAACATTTACGCATGAACTATAAAAATGACAAAATTCTGAATATGTGAACAGCTGGATGTAAATTTGAGAGATACGCTGGAAGACACTACTGCTTGTACTCCTTTTGTGTATGCAAAGTGTATTTCACATGGCGGTTGGCGGGGTTGTTGAGAGTGTACATTCTAAGGCAAGCAAAGTAGCACCATGTTCAGCTGCCGCTTCATAGTTACAAGTGCGTAGGTGAGCTTGGAGTATTAATGGAGTCCCTTTTTACTTCTTCAAAGGATAAATAACTGCTCAGAACAGCACATGCCAGCATATAGAAACAAGTCACGCCGTTAAGTTATCATAATGCTGTTTACATGACAGAGGGATTATAAAGAACACTTGTAAATCTGGTAAGAAAATTGATAGCTTTATGTTTTATTCAAGACTTGGAAAAGGATCAGCTATAGATATCCAAAACATTACATATGGGCAAATAAAGAAACCAATTTTTTTAATCCTTGTGCCTTCTTTTCGAAAAAAATTTCGGAAACCGAACTGAATTATGATGTTGGAAATCGGGAGTTGCTGGCTATTAATCTTGCGTTTTGACATTGGCGTCATTTTTTGGAAGATGCTAGATTTCCTATTCAGGTTTTCACAGATCATAAGAATTTGATCCATCTGGATGCTGCCAAGCGCTTGAATGCCCGTCAAGCTAGGTGGGCACTTTTTTTTTCTTGGTTTCATTTTTCTGTTACCTATATCCCTGGTACTAAGAATGTTAAAGCCGATGATTTATCTCGCAGCTTCTCTCCTACGGTCGGTGCCGAGGAGGAGGAGAGCATTTTGCAGAAAGGAGTTGTGGTGGCGGCATTGGACTCCGTTTTGGAGAATGGGATTCTGAAAGCTCAAGATGATGCTCCATCTAACACTCCCCATGGGAGGTTGTTCGTGCCTAGAGCCTTTAGGAGAGATTTGTTTATGGAGTGTCATGAGTCTCGGTTGGCAGGTCATCCAGGAATTTCGCAGAATAAGAGACTTATCAGTCGCAGTTTTTGGTGGTCTGGATGGCAGAAGGAAGTCATCAAGTGGGTGCGTCTGTGTACTGTGTGTGCTAGGTCAAAGGCTTCACATACTCCTGCTGTGGGGTTGCTTTGCCCTCTGAAGGTTCCTAGTGCGCCTTGGACGCATCCCACAATGGATTTTATTACTGATCTTCCTGTGTCCAAGGGTTTTACTGTCATCTGGGTGGTCGTGGACCGTTTTAGTAAGATGTGTCATTTGGTTCCATTCATTAAGTTGCCCTGCGCCAAGACACTCGCTAAGGCGTTTGTTAAGGAGATTGTCAAGCTCCATGGCGTTCCCACGGATATTGTTTCTGATAGAGGACCTCAGTTTGGGGCTCACTTTTGGCGTGCTTTTTGTGCAGGTTGGGAGTCCATTTGTCATTTTCGTCTGGTTATCATCCTGAGTCTAATGGACAGACTGAAAGAAAGAACCAGGATGTTGAAGAGTTTTTGCGTTGTTTTGTGGCGGACAATCAAGTGGTGTGGTCTGAGTTTCTGCCTCTCGCAGAATTTGCTCTTAACAATCATACATCCTCCTCTGCTGGGTGTTCTCCTTTTTTTTGTTGTACTGGGAGACATCCATCTTTTGGTTCGTTCTCCAAATTGGGGTTGGCGGTGCCGGAGGAGGAGAATTTTTACGGTGATTTGGAGAGAGTTTGGACTAATGTACGTTGCAACCTTCAAGAAGCTAACAAGAAGTCCAAGAAGTATTTTGACAGGAAACAAAAGGAGGTTTTGTTTACGGTGGGTGACATGGTTTGGTTGTTCTTGAAGAACCTGCGGTTGATGATTCCCTCTAAAAAACTGGGTCCTAAGTTTGTGGGTCCATTTAAAGTGTTTCAGGTTGTTTACCTGTCTGCTGTTAGGTTGGATGTCCCTACTTCCTGGAAGATTAATCCTGTGTTTCATGTTTACTTGTTGAAAAAGGCTGATGTATCTGATAGGGACGCCACTGTCACAGTTCCTCCTGTGGTGGAAGACGGCAAATATGAAATTTCTCTTATCTTGAATTCTAGATGGCATAGAGGGAGATTACAGTATCTTGTCTCCTGGGAGGGTTTCGGTCCCGAAGACAACTCCTGGGTAAGGATGGATGATGTCTCTGCTCCTAGTCTTGTTAAAGCTTTCCACAGGAGGTTTTCGGATAGGCCTGGGCCTGGAGGATCCGGAGTATCCTCATAAAAGAGGGGGTACTGTTAGAACCCTCCTGTTTGTTTTTTCCATCTTGTGTTTTGCGGTCACGTGACCATCTGCCTTTATATTCCAGCTCCGCCCTTATGGATGTGCTGGACATCAGTGTTTGACTGTTTCTCTAGCCTGGTGCTTCGGTGCCTTTCTCTGTCAAGTTCTCTTGGTCCTTCTGGGACCTCTAGTACATTTTTGTCAGTTTGTCTTTTTGTGTTCTGCAACAACTTCTCTGTTTAGGAGGTGTCCCATTTTTGTCCCAGTCCTTAGTTCTTTTAGGGACCCCTCCCTTAATGTTATAGGTCTTCGCTCAGACTAGCCGAGGACTAAGGCGGGTCTGTTCGCTAGGAACAGGCAGCCCGCTTCATCGCAGGGATTCAGCTTAGTCTTACTGTAGGGACAGCTTTCCCCTATCTTTCCTTAGTACATGTTGCAGATCATAACAGTACGTTTAGTATGTACACCAGGGGTGGACTTGGTCAGTGGTTATGGGGGCATTTGCCCCCTGGGCTGCTTCTCTGCTGTTTGGGGCTCCTTGGTACTTTAGCAAGTTGGGTGTGCGATACAGGGAACCTGTCATGTAAAATAATGCTATTAACCTGAAGATATGGGATCAATCTGTAGGTTAATAGTTTTCTGAAACCATGTGGCGCTGAAAGCCCTGCTGCAGGAAGGGTGGAGGCAAAGTTCGAGTAGAGGCACTGTGCCATATTGATGTGAGAACTACCGAACAATCTGCCCACGGAGTTAACTTAAAGGGCTGTTACGCTGAGCTCTAATGATGAGCCTGCTGTCAGTCAGTGCTGGGGGCACAATTACAGCCACAGGTCTCTATACGCAGAGCAGTAACTGAAACTGTGCTGGTGCCACCCTTATGACTGGAAGCTGAATGCTGCTGCGGGGAATAAAATTAATTTCCTCCCGGCAGTGGGGCTCTCATAGTGTCAGAATGCTATTAACATACAGATTAACACCATATCTACAGGTTAATACTTAATAGCATTATTTTGCATAACAGGTTCCCTTTAACAGAAAATGTTATTTCCTGGTTACATCCCATGAGGTGTTAAGCGACTGTGCTAAAATCACGCCTCTCTCAGGCTTCCAACAGGAGAGGAGCAAATGGAGGATGATGCAGCTACTGTTGTGAATTTACTGACTCCCAAGTGCATTTGCCTTCTATAGAGCAGGTAGGAAAAGAAGAACTTGACCTTCTATTTGAACACAGCACTGTGCTGAATTATCTGGCAGTGTGTATTACTGTCACCCTGTCTGGCAAACTGTATATGATCTGCAACAGCGCTCCCGAGTTTGATCAAGACAGTGAGAAAGAGTAAGGTTGGGGTTGTATGCTTGACATTTGGGTGGTTGGAAAGGTTGGGTAGAGGGTGATTCTATGCAATGAGATGGGATTCACTTGGATTGGGGAATAGTAATGATTATTCTTCAAGGGCTGTTTATTGTTATTGGGAAGATAGTTCAGAAGTGGACAAGAATGAAACTAGAACTGATATATATACAGTGAAGGAAATAATTATTTGATCCCTTGCTGTTTTTGTAAGTTTGCCCACTGACAAAGACATAAACAGTCTATAATTTTAAGGATAGGTAAATTTTAACATTGAGAGATAGAATATTCAAAAAAATCAAGAAAATCACATTGTATAAATTAGGTACATTTATTTGCATTTTACAGTGAGAAATAAGTATTTGATCCCCTACAAACCATTATGAGTTCTGGCTCCTACAGACCAGTTAGAAGCTCCTAATCTGGTGTGAAGGTTTTATGGTCCCAATATCCATGTAAGATCATAAGCCTGCATTAAAGACAGCTGTCTTACATAGTCACCTGTATAAAAGACTCCTGTCCACAGACTCAATTAATCAGTCAGACTCTAACCTCTACAACATGGGCAAGACCAAAGAGCAGGTCTGCAGATGAGGTCAGGTGGGAGGTAAGAGGGAAGGAGAGATAACTATTTGGTTAAAGGGTGCTGGGGTTTAGGGATAGCGAAGGAGAGTGAGGATTAGTGGAGCAATAACAGCATAAACAGAGACACAGTTTTGAATAGAGATCAATGAATATGTACAGTATTGCACATTGGAACATACCAGCATAAACAGAGACACAGCTTTGAATGGAGATCAATGAATACGCACAGTATTGCATATTGGAACATACCTGCAAATGAAACAGATGGATTGTAAGATCAGGAGTGATGGTGACGCACCCCCTGGGCCGTAAGGGTACTCGGTGCCGGGCCGGTCGTTGCTAGGGGAGATGTCACAGTGGCGGTGACCCAATCCTCCTTGACCCAGGACGGTCAGTAAAAAGGGGATTTTATAGTTTTTATGTACAAAGTTCGTGACGGCACCCGTGGTATGTGGCTAAAGGGAGCCGCCGCTGCGGAGCAGGTCCTCTGGAGCTGATGTTAGTGCAGCAAAGCTGGTGTGGCTCTCCACAGGTAGAGCTTAGCTCCAGGGCAATGTAGATGTTATAGGTGATGCTGGGTGTTGTAGTGCAGGGGTTGATGGCGCAGCAATAATCAGTCCACAACTTAATGGCGGTTTCCTCTTATCTTTACTGGCGGTGAAAGGTAAACCGGGATTAGGGTACTGGCTAGAAGTGGAAGTCCGGGCAGCCTGGAAGCAAGTAAGGGATCCACCTCACCAGGAGAAGTTGGAGGC
Source organism: Phyllobates terribilis (assembly GCF_046119375.1). Taxonomy (NCBI): domain Eukaryota; kingdom Metazoa; phylum Chordata; class Amphibia; order Anura; family Dendrobatidae; genus Phyllobates; species Phyllobates terribilis. The sequence goes on from NW_027362762.1 coordinate 747,073,947, forward strand.
CTTCCCTTTCCACTAATCTCTTTGGCCCTGCTGCTTGTAGCTGTGCGGTGGCCCTCGTCCCTGAGTGCAACGTCTTTGTGCTCACCCGTATGGCAGGCAGCTCGGGTCTTGCTGATGCGTCGCTCCCACGTGGCAGTGCTGGGCCCTGTGATGCTGCTGAGCCTCCGGGTGTCTGATGGGGCCAGGAGACCTGCAGTTTCCTGCCCTCCGGTTTCTGATGCTGGGCCTTCAGTGCCCCACAGCCTCGGACTCCCGTGTCCGGTTCCTCTGTGTTGGTTCCTTCTGGGGTGAACTGCCGCGCAGCTCCACTCCCCAGCTCCTCTCTTGTTGACGTCCTCACTTCAACTCCTCACACTAAGTCTAACTAACCCCGCCCCCAGATCCCAGTTGCCAAGGGGAGGAGCTCCCCTTGCTGGTCTGGAGCCAGGATAGTGTTGAATGCTTAGCAAAACCTGATTAGGGCACCCCTGCTTGCTTCCAGGCATGGCATCACCTCTTGTGAGGGAGGCAATGCCACTGTGGCAACCACCCCTGGGGTGCCACATTCCCCCCTAGTTAACTTCAGTACTCCCGGACTGAGGATACCTTTTAAAATTAACAAATAACAATTCACATTACAAACAGGTTACAAAGTCAAAAATTACAAAAAACAAACTAGAATTGAAAACAGTCATTGCGGCGCTTAGTCTTTACACCACAATCCGGGTAACTGTAATTTGGCTGGTGGGAACCACATCAACCCACTTTGTGCATCGTCCCTGGGCATGGCTTCAGGGCAATCTTTCAGCCACGCCTGCGGTTTATTTTCTAGGCCGATTAGTAACTATCTTCAATATTGTTCTGACCACACCTAGTCCTGTGGCACAATTGTCCATAAATTCAACAAATATACATATCCAAGATTATTTAATGGGTACAACTATATACAACATACGCTTTAATTCTCTTATACTTTAGTTCCTCCAGCGGGCAGGAAGCTGACCTTTTGTACTCCGGGTCGACCTCCGTAGTACATTTGTTGTCACTATCCTACCCTGGTCCCTATTGTCTACCCTTGGACCTACTCCGTACTGGTATACCGGACTGCCTTCTCCGGACTCCTAAACCCACCATGGGACTAACAGGTTCACTACTAGCAGAGGGTAGATTCTCCTGATGAAACATCTGTCTCTGGGGTCGGCTGGTCTTCCAGATGTTCTGGAGCCTCTGCAGCTTCCGGTGAGGCCGCTTGGAGAAAGGTCAGGACCGGTACCACAATCACTTTGTTCACCTGCGTCCAAGACCAGGGAAATTCTCCGAGGACTGTCTGAACCGTTTCCTCCACTTTTTCTGTGGGCCGAGGGCTGTCTTGATCTTCTTCTGTGTGTTTCAACTGTTCAGGACATATCTTCAAGTGGTCTCTTGAGACTGCTGCTGAAGTTTCCCCTCCATCTTTGCTGATGAGGCACACTTTGGTGTTGTCGTAATTCGAGGGTAGGACGGTGCATGGCTCAACCTCCCACTGGTCATCTAACTTGTGGACTCGTCTTTTCCTCTTAAGTACCTGTTCTCCAGGTGATAAGGGAACGGCAGGTGCGTGCTAATTATAAGTTTTCTCTTGCTTCTGTCTCGCCTGGGACAAACTTTTCTCAACACACTCTTGCACCTTGCGGTATTGTTGCTGCCGCTCAGTATCCCAATAAGCATCTGGTGATGTCGACTCTGGTGTTAAAACTCCCATGTCTAAGTCGATGGGTAGCTTACCAGGTCTTGCTCTCATCAGGTAAGCGGGTGTACAGTTGGTGGAGTTCACCGGGATGTGGTTATATAGGTCCACCAAATCTGGTAACTTCTCTGGCCACAGGCTACGTTCTTCAAGGGGCAACGTCTTCAACAGGTCTATTACCACCTGGTTCATCTTCTCACACACAACCCGTTGGTCTGGGGATGATACGGCGTCGTCCTTATTTTCTTGCAGCTGTACAAGTTACAGAATTCCTGGAACACCTCTGTTTCAAAGGCTGGACCTTGGTCGGTAAGCACCCGTTCAGGGTAACCATGCAGGCAACAAAAGTGCTGTTGGAATGCTTTGGCTGCCGTCTGAGCCGTCTGGTCTTTCACTGGCACTACTACCAAGAACCTGCAGTAGTGGTCCACTATGGTGAGAGGGTAGACATAGCCTGACCGGCTTGGGGCTAGCTTCACGTGGTCCAAGGCTACCAGTTCAAGTGGTTGTTTGGTGATTATGGGCTGCAGGGGAGCCCTCTGGCTATCACGGTCTTTCCATCTCAGGTTGAATGGACCACATTCTTGACACCGTCTCTCGATTGCTTTCCTCATGCCAACCCAGTAGAATCGCTCACGTAGCAGGACTTCCAACTTCTTCCACCTGAAGTGTCCTGCTCCATCGTGGTACGCTTCTAAGACCATTGGCGCATCCCGCTTTGGGACTATCACCTGCCAGACCAGTTTGTGTGTCCTGGAGTTGATACTTCTTCGACACAGCTTTCCCTCGTAGATGAACAACTTGTCCTTTTCTTTCCACAACTGTTGGGTCTCCTGTGGAGCATATGGATCAGGGTGCGAGTCCGCTTGTGTCAGCAACTACTTTACCAGGCGGACAGCCTGGTCGCTATCTTGCGTTTCTGCCCATCCATGGTGGGGTAATGGGTTGAACGTGGCCTCTCTGTTGGCGGAGCACTTGTCCCTTACACAGTGGGAGCACTGGGTCACCCCGTGACGATGGAAAGCGGGTAGCTCTACCTCCTCCAGCTCTTCCAGGTCTTCTCCCCCATCTGGCAAGTTGGGCATCCTGGACAGCGCATCAGCATTTGCATTTTTATGCCCCGCCAGATACTTGATGGTAAACTCATAGTTAGACAGTCGGGCCATCCATCGTTGTTCTAGGGCACCAAGCTTCGCAGTCTTCAGGTACGTCAGCGATTTGTTATCTGTGAAGACTGTAAATCTGGAGGAGGCGAGATAGTGTTTGAAGCACTCTGTTACAGCCCAGACTATGGCGAGAAACTCCAACTTGAAGGAACTGTAGTTGTCGGGGTTCCTTTCTGTAGGACGGAGCTTCCTGCTGGCCTAGGCAATCACTCTCTCTCTGCCTTGCTGTACCTGGGACAGCACCGCTCCCAATCCCACGTTGCTGACATCTGTATGAAGTATAAAGGGTTAACCATAGTCGGGGTAGGCCAGGACTTCGTCTCCGGTGAGAGCCATTTTCAGTCGGGTGAAGGATTCGTCTTCTGGTTTACCCCATTTGAACGGAGGTTTCTGGTTCTTGGCCTTCTTGGACTGGACCACTAGGAGGTCCTGCATTGGTGCCACTATCTTGGTGAAACCCTTGATAAATCTCCTGTAGTAGCCTACCAACCCGAGGAACTGCCGCACTTCCTTAATAGTGGAGGGTCTTGGCCAGTCTTTGATCATGGTGACTTTTTCTGGGTCTGGTGCTACACCTTCGGCGCTTACCACATGACCTAGGTACTGCACCTTGGGCTTCAGCAGGTGGCACTTGGACGGCTTTACCTTCAGGCCAAAACCAGATAGGGCTTCGAACACCTCGGCCAGGTACTCCAGGTGGTCTTCATATGTCTTTGAGTAGACAATTACATCATGTAGGTACAGCAGGACTGTTTCAAAGTTTTTGTGTCCTAGGCAGCACTCCATTAACCGCTGGAAGGTTCCTGGGACATTGCAGAGCCTGAATGGCATGCAGTTGAACTCACTGAGGCCCATTGGTGTTGTAAACGCGGTCTTTTCCTTGTCCGCCTCTGCCACAGGAACCTGCCAGTACCCACTGGTGAGATCCAAAGTGGAGAAATAGTTAGCTGATCTCAGTGCTGCTAATGATTAGTGTTGAGCCACCCCCGTAGTGTTCGGGTTCGGTTCGTCGAACACCGGGATGTTCGTGGAACTGTTCGTCGAACACCTTAGAACACTGTCGAACACCGTTAAAACCAATTGCAGGCAAACAAAAACACATAGAAAACACCTTCAAAAGGTGTCCAAAAGCTGACAAACTGCTCAGAAGACACTCTCTTTAAAAAAGCCGGCCGGCAATTCAGCATCGGTACTCGACAATTTAGAACAGAAAGAATAGAGCATCACACATAGATTAGATAGATAGAAACATGTCAGTCACATATATAAGAAGTACAGTGACAGTGTTGGTTACTGTACTTGTCATTTAGTGTTAAATGATTTATTAAAAGAAATAATAGTGTTTTCATGCACCATCTCATTAAAAAAGCCGGCCGGCAATTCAGCATCGGTACCCGACAATTTAGAACAGAAAGAATAGAACAGTTCTAGTCGAACACCGCTCATCTCTATTAATGATTCTTCAATTCTGGGTATTGGGTAGGCGTCCTTATGTGTAATGCGGTTAATCTGCCTGTAATCAACACACATCCTCATTGTACCATCCTTCTTTCTAACGAGAACTAATGGAGCTGCCCAGGGGCTACAACTATCTCTGATCACCCCAGCCTCCTTCATCTCCCGTAACATTCCTTTGGCACATTGATAGTGAGCTGGGGGTACAGGCCGTTACCTCTCTTTAATGGGCGGATGAACTCCCGTGGGGATATGATGTTGGACCCCTTTTACCTGCCCAAAGTCTAGTGGGTGTTTGCTGAAGACTCGTTCATACTCTTGGACCACCCTGTATACTCCATGCTTTTGGTGCAAAGGGGTGGAGTCAGTGCCCACTTGTAGCTTCTGACACCAATTCTCCATCTGACCCTTGGAGCCATTTTTTTCCGCCGGTTTGGACGGAAGCAAGGGTTCCACTGTCTTTATTGAGTTGTTACTGACAGTGAACAGCTTAGCAAGGGTAGCATACCGGGTTAAATGGACCTCTTTCTCCCCACAATTCAGGATGCGTATCGGTACTCTCCCCTTGCGGACATCAACTACCCCCCTGGCTGTCAAGATGGTGGGCCTACTGTCAGAGTACACGGGTTCCACCAGGGCCTGATAATCTTGACCCCTGAAACCTATTGCTGCCCGACACCATATTAACATTTCACTCCTAGGGGGCATTGCAATGGGGAATGGATCACTCATCCTGACACTGCCAACTTCTCCACCAGACAGCTCTACCTGTTGTCTTTTCATCAGGGCTCTGATTTCCCTCTGCAGAACTCGCTGCTGACTGGAACTGGCAGTCTCTGCGACCTGTTGCAACAAAACAATAATTTCTCCAAGACAATTTTCTATCACATTGGTGCCTAAGGTTATCGGCGATCAATATGAACAATAATCATTCCTTGTGATGGCAATTCTACTTTGCCAACTTTTATGGTCACCTCTTTATACCCCACCTGAGGCAAGGGCTGACCATTGCTGGCATAGATACTAAGATGTTCATCTGGATGGCGGGTAATGTCTGAATCAGTCCAGTATTGTTTATAAAGGATATATGGCATCGTGGTCACCTGGGACCCAGTGTCCAGCAACGCGTTCATTGGGATGCCATCAAGCACGACAGATAGGACCGGTCATCCTCCCACGTACTTGTCTCGCCAGCTTTGTGGGCCCGGTCGTCTTACTCCTGGGGGTTGGCCCTCTGCCCTAGGGGTTGCTCGTTTAAATTACAGAACCTTGTGTAGTGCCCCGCCTTTTGACAGCGGCGGCAGATGGGTTGTCCGTCCTGGTCGTAGCGATCGCTGTTCCTCCCTCTAGTCTGTGGAATTCTTCTCTGTCGTCGCCCCTTTTAGCTTTGCCACATAGAGTCCTGCACAGGTTTCAATGTCCACATTCAAAAGACAGCAGTTAGGCCGGTCTAATTACTCTCATCTTGGGGCATGCCGTCCTACGTCATTAAAAACACATTTCGTCTGTGAGATTAAATAATAGGTATTTAATGAAATATACTTTCAGCTATATTCACAGTAAAAGCTGCAGTGTCTGTAATGGTCTCAGTGATATGTAAGAGTAAAAACTACGCAAAAATAAAATAAAGAGAAAAAAAAGCAGTAGGACAAGGGGTAAAGTAATAAAATAACAAGAGTATAGTGTTATTCTTATTTATTTATTTTACCTACTTATATAACACCATCATATTCCTCAGTGATTTATTGACGTTACCATCGCAGTCCCCATTGGGGCTCACAATTTAAATTCCCAGTCGATATGTCTTTGGAGTGTGGGAGGAAACCTGGGGAAAACTCACAAGCTTCTTGCAGATGTTGTCCTATATTACAGGAATAATCTTTGGTGGAAATCTCTTGTAAGTTTTTGCAAAGATGGAGAAACTCCAGAGGACACAAAGTAGGTCCATTAATATGTCACCCCTCCACATCTCCATGTGTTTTCACATAGGCGTTATTTTTGCCCCAGTGTATGGAAGTATTGTGTGCATAAGGAGTGGCAGAATCACCAGGGCATTATATGGCTGTGCTTATCTGAACACTGGCAGTAATATTGGCATGGTATATGGCAGGGGTCTCAAACTCAGCTGGGTATATGGGCCGCACATAGAAAAAATGAATGTGAAGGGCCGCATTCTTTTCAGAACAAGGTGACATCTTTAGTGATGTCATATTATTTTTTCTATACACCTATTGATCATTTTTTTTAACATTTTTGGCTTGTTTTTTATTTTATTATTTTAAATCGCATTTATCCTATGGGCAATGGAACAGTTTTATAACTTGGGTCGCTATGGGTGCAAAGATATCAAACATGCACTTTTGTTTGTCAATTTTAGTGTCAAATTTTTTTTCACACTTTTGAATTTTTTTTACATTTTTACAATTTTTATTTCCTTTCTGTGCCCTCTAATTGGCCACAAACAATAATTTTCTCTTAAAATTAGCACCATATATTAATTCTGACCAACATCTTATCGTAATGTGCCCATCTTGTAGTAATATTCCCATCCTGGTCCCATTCTTGTACTAATGTTCCCATTTTACAGTAATGTGCCCATCCTGGTCCCCATCTTGTAGTAATGTCCCCATCCTGGTCAGCATCTTGTCGTAGTGTCCCCATCCTGGTTCCCATCTTGTAGTAAATTCCCCAATTCTGGCATGATCATCACGGGAGCTTCGATGCCTGCAGGCCGCATGAAGCAGCCTCAGGGGCCGGGTGCAGTCCTCGGGCTATGTGCTTGAGACCCCTGGTATATGTCAATATTATGTGATCGGTATAATTATTTGGACACCATATAGTATTATATAACTGCTGTATAGCATGATAAAGGTAATAGTGTATGTTTAAATCTGGTTGAATATTGAGTTTACATGCTTATATTTTTATTATTTTAGGCACATTTTTAGCCATTTATATGGTCATCACCACTTTATCTCTAAATAATTTTAATGATTCAGTTAATGTACTAAATTAATCAATATGATAGATCTCAATTTACAAATCTGTAATATTAAATATTCAATATTGTTTTGTGCATAAATGGCATGTGTTATAATGCAATCATTAAATAAACCCTTCAGGGTTGCAAGAGAGAATGCTATGAATCTAAACAAAAATCCATACAGAATTTTCTTCATATTGTGATTTTCTCCCAGGGAGATGGGACTTGCATACTGTGCAGCAAGTACTATTTATCTGTACAAAATTGTATTTTCACCATATTTTTCTGCTGTTCTATACAGTTTTTCCTGCATGCATTATGTGAAAATTTAATTGTCACTCTTAAATCTTTTTTCTTCATTTATGCAATTTGGAAAAAAGAAATAAAATAGTAAAAAATACTAATTGTTGTCATATATCATGTGTTTAATCATTATTTGAGTGCAAAACCAATATTTAGCCTCCTGCTGTGTGTGTGAATGTTACTCCCTTTGTGTCAATAACAACAGCATCTCTTTTGCTGTATTTGTCTCTTGACTATTTCCTACAAATACTATATATAAAACTGAGGAAACAAAACGATGCCATAGCATTGAATTGGCAAATTCTGCACCATAATAATGATTGGGAATTGGGAAGCACTGGAGACATGGAAATGATATTATCATATACAATTAAAATGTTATGATGTGCTAATTTGTATAAATACCATAATTATTGAGGCTACACAAAAGTCCACAAATTTCACAGTTTGGTGTGGATGTGTCACCAAATTGTGCAATATAAAATGTGTTAATGATCAAAAAGATCTCTTATATATGATCAGAAAAAAGATTATAAAATAACCATAAGAAAAGATTCAAGGCTCCAGTGCTTAACATCAAATAGGATGTTAGCTTTATTGCCTTTAATAATGCTCCAATCAGAGAGTTAAAGGAGTATTCCCATCTCCAAGATCCTTTCCCAATATGTAGTAGGTGTAATAAAAGTAATATTAGCAAATACCTCCAATTAGAAATGTAGTATAGTTTTTTCTGATTCGCTACGTGTAGTATCGGCGTCTCTGCCCCCTGACAGGCAGAGACGCCGTCCCACTTACCGCCGCGCTCCCTGCCCGGTGTCCTCCGGTGCTCCAGCCTCTGTTGCTGTCGGCACGCGCAGCTTCCCGGGCACTGTGCTTAGGGCGCGCACGCGCTCCCTCCCTCTTAAAGGGGCCGCGCGCGCCGTCCTAAGGAGCCCCCGGCCAATGGCCGGAGGACCTCTCATATAAAGGGCATCTCCTCCAAAATGGAGGTGCCTGTGCAAGGTTGTAGCTTTGTGTGTTATACTCTGCTTCAGCCCGCCAGCCAGACTACAAGTCCAGCCCGTCAGCCTGACTACAAATCCAGCCCGTCAGCCTGACTACAAGTTCAGCCCGTCAGCCTGACTACAAGTCCAGCCCGCCAGCCTGACTACAAGTCCAGTCTGCTAGCCTGACCACAAGTCCAGCCCGCTAGCCTGACCACAAGTCCAGTCCGCTAGCCTGACGACAAGTCCAGTCCGCCAGCTTGTCTACTCTCCTGCCCGACACTCTGTCTGCAGTCCAGTCCGCCAGTCTGTCTATGGGCTCTGTCTGCCTGCTTACTGCCAGCTCGCTTACCTAGAAGTACCTGCCTGTTACCTGCCGTACCTACCAGCCAGCCTACCTGGAGGCTCCTGCCTGTCACCCGACGTGCCTGCCAGCTCGCTTACCTAGAAGCACCTGCCTGTTACCTGCCGTGCCTACCAGCCCGCCTACCTGGAGGCTCCTGCTTGTTACCTGCCATGCCTGCCAGTCCGTCTGCCCGAATCACCCGTCAGCCTGCCTGCCGTGCTCATCTGCTGTACCGGTCAGTCTCTGCCTTCTGACCCGTGGGAGTCACCTGCTCTCATACAAGGTCGGTCCCCAGAGTAGCACCTGGTCCCTCTACTCGGTCCTTGCCTGGTCACGGAGTCTATTGAGCCGCCGTACGACCTTGGTCGGTCCGAGTTGATACCTAGTTACGCCCCTCTGGTCCCTCCTTGCACCACAGCACAGAGGTTCCACCACCCAGATCCGTAACAGTTTGAAAGGGCCATGGAACCCAGTGGCCCCCAGGCCCCTTCACTTGCTGTCCTGTACCAGGAGGTTTCTCATCAGAGATCCCAACAGGAAACCATCCTGACCTACCTGCGGTTTGTCAACTCTCACATGGACACGCTGTCTGTTCCACCTGTGTCCGCCCCAAGTCGAGTGACACCCTCTCCGGCAACGTCGCTACCTACCAATACCACGGCATCCAGCCTAGGACCTCGGCTTTCTGCGCCTCCTCGTTTTGGAGGTGACCCCGTCCTATGTCGGGGCTTTCTGTACCAGTGCATGCTGCACTTTGAACTTCTGCCACATCAGTTACCCTCCGACCGGGCCAAGGTGGCGTTCATCATGTCTCACCTCACCGGGGAAGCATTGGCATGGCTTAATCCTCTATGGAAGAGAGGGGATTCCCTGGTGTCCGATCTTCCGGCTTTCCTCACTGCCTTCCGGAGGGTCTTCGATGAACCTGGACGAAGGATCTCTACTGCTTCCTCATTGCTCCGTCTCCACCAAGGGAGTCTCACCGTGGCCCAGTATGCCATACAGTTCAGTACTCTCGCTTCTGAGCTTGCCTGGGACAACGAGGCCCTGGTGTCCACCTTCTGGGAGGGCCTTTCCGGTCGGATTAAGGACGAGTTAGCCGGCCGGGACTTTCCTACCACCCTGGATGACCTGGTGTTACTAGCAACCCGGGTTGACATCCGTTTCCTAGAACGTGCTAAGGAGACTACCCGGGAGAAAAGATTTCCTCATCTTGCTCCTGTTTTCCAGAGACCGGCTTCCCAATCAGCAACTCCCTGGGCACGCTCGCCCGAACCTATGCAGATCGACCAGACCAAGATGGTCAAGTCTCGCCAAGAAAGTCGCCGAGCCGAGGGGAGCTGCTTCTACTGTGGTAGCAAGGAGCACCTGATCAGTTCCTGCCCGGTGAAGCCGGGAAACTCCAGTGTCTAGGACCGCTCGGAGAGATAAATCCTCTCCATTCTTGACTTTGTCCATTTCTATCTCCTGTGGAGGGAACCGCTTCTTTGAGATCGCCCATCTGGACTCCGGAGCCGCTGGGAATCTCATTTCCCAGTCCCTTGTACAGAAATATCAGATTCCTACCAAATCTCTGGCTGAACCATTGGCAGTCGCTTCCGTGGATGGAAGACTCCTTCCGGTGACCATCTTACTCGTCACAGAGCCTGTAACCCTGCAGGTGGGAATGCTGCACTCAGAGAGGATCTCCTTCCATGTGCTTTCCGGACTCTCTCACCCTCTTTTGCTAGGCCTACCCTGGCTACAGAAACACGAACCCGTTCTGAACTGGCAATCCGGTGAGGTGCTTCGTTGGGGCAGGATTGCCATAAGACCTGCTTGGTTCCGGTTCGCCCGGCTCGACCTCCATCTACTCCGACTAATTTACCCGGTCTACCGGCACCTAACTGGTCCTATGCTGATGTCTTCGACAAGAAGGAGGCATAGACACTGCCACCTCATAGGCCACATGACTTCCCTATCGACCTGATACCCGGTGCCACTCTAACCCGTGGGCGTATTTACCCGTTGTCGTTGGCCGAAACCCGGGCCATGTCGGAATACATCAAAGAAAATCTGGCTAGGGGATTCATCCGGAAATCTTCCTCCCCGGCTGGAGCCAGATATTTCTTCGTAAAAAAGAAAGATGGTTCACTACGCTCATGTATCGATTATAGAGGTCTCAACCAAATCACTATCAAAAACAAATACCCCCTGCCGCTCATCTCTGAGCTGTTCGACCACCTTAAAGGCGCGAAGATCTTCACCAAGCTTGATCTTCGTGGGGCATATAACTTGGTCTGGATCCGCCAAGGAGACGAGTGGAAGACTGCATTCAATACCCGGGACGGTCACTATGAGTACCGAGTGATGGCCTTCGGCCTCTGTAATGCTCCCACCGTCTTCCAGGAATTAGTTAACGACATCTTCCATGACTTCTTATATTCTTGCGTGGTGGTGTACCTGGACAACATCTTGGTCTTCTCTCCAGATCTTCCCACACACTGGAGGGATGTTCGTCAGGTCCTGCTTAGGCTCAGGCAGAATCACCTTCATGCAAAATTTGAGAAGTGCCTCTTCGAGCAGACCTCCCTTCCATTCCTGGGCTATATTATCTCTAAGATTGGTCTACGGATGGACCCCGAGAAGGTCTCTGCCGTCTTAAAGTGGCCCCGTCCGTAGGGGTTGAAGGCAATTCAGAAATTCCTGGGCTTCGCCAACTATTACCGTCTCTTCATTCCACATTTCTCTTCCCGGACTGCTCCCATCTCTGCGCTCACCCGAAAGGGAGCAAATCCTAAGGAATGGCCGTCCGAAGCGGAGGAGGCCTTCCTTTCCTTAAAACAAGCCTTCTCTTCCGGCCCTGTGCTGCACCGTCCAGATAGCAACAAACAGTTCTTTCTGGAGGTTGATGCTTCCTCTTCCGGAGCCGAAGCGGTGCTCACCCAGAAATCTTCATCCGGGAGAATGGTAACCTGCGGCTTCTTCTCCAAGCTCTTCTCCTCGTCTGAGCGCAACTATTCCATAGGAGTCCGAGAACTGCTAGCCATCAAATTGGCGATGGAGGAGTGACGTTACCTGCTCGAGGGGACTCTGCACCCGGTGGTCATCTATACTGACCACAAAAACCTGGCTTATCTGCAGAATGCCCAAAGACTCAATTCGCGTCAGGCCCGGTGGTCTTTGTTCTTCACCTGCTTCAACTTTACCCTACATTACCGCCCGGCGGACAAGAACGTTAAAGTCGACGCCTTGTCCCGTTCCTTCCTGTCGTCCAATCAAGAGGAGGAGCCTATGCATATCATCAACCCCTCCAAAGTGATGAATGTGGCCCCCTTGGACCTTTCTCGTCTCCCACCTGGTAAGACGTATGTAGCGGCTCCGGATCGTAAGAAGGTTCTTCACTGGGATCATTCATCCAAACTAGCGGGCCATGCTGGCCAGATGATGATCTTCCTTCTCATTACCCGGCATTACTGGTGGCCTGCCCTGTGCCAGGATGTGGTAGACTTCGTCACGGCCTGTTCATCCTGTGCTCGCAATAAAGTTCCCAGACACCTTCCAGCCGGCCGTCTCCTGCCTCTTCCCATACCTGCTGCCCCGTGGCAACACATTGCTATGGACTTTATTACTGATATCCCTGTTTCTGCCGGTTGTATGGTCATTTGGGTGGTCGCTGACCGCTTTTCTAAAATGGCCCACTTCATCCCTCTGCATGGTCTCCTGTCTGCATCTGTGCTGGCTAAGGATTTCATCCATCACATCTTTCGTCTCCACGGCCTACCCCTCCACATAGTGTCTGATCGAGGGGTTCAGTTCACTTCGCGCTTCTGGAGAGCTACGTGTAAACTGCTGGAGGTCACCCTGGATTTCTCCTCTGCTTACCATCCGCAGTCCAATGTCCAAGTGGAACATATCACTCAGATCCTTACCAGCTACCTCCGACACTTTGTCAACGCTCACCATACCAATTGGGTGGAGCTCCTACCATGGGCCGAGTTCTCCTACAACAACCATGAGAGCGAATCTTCTTTCAAGTCCCCGTTCTTTGTGGTCTATGGTCAACATCCCCGGATTCCATTTCCTGTTTCCGCTGCTGTGGAAAACCCTGCAGCGGAGTCTCTGGTCAGCGAATTTTCTACCATTTGGGAGGACACTAAGTCCGCACTTCTTCAATCCTCCGAGCGGATGAAGAAACATGCTGATAAGAGACGTCTGGATTTGCCTCAATTCCATCCGGGAGACAAGGTTTGGCTCTCCTCCAAACATGTTTGTCTCAAGATACCCTCCTATAAGTTGGGTCCACGGTTCATCGGCCCATTTGAAGTCCTCCAGCGAATCAACCCAGTAGCTTACAAGTTAAAACTTCCGGCCACCTTACGGATTCCCAACTCCTTCCACGTATCTCTCCTCAAGCCAGTTGTGCTTAATTCTTTTTCCGACAATCCAGGTACCTCCCCAGCTCCGGTCTCCACTGAGGACGTCTATGAGGTAGAGAACATTCTGGCCACCAAGAGGGTAAGAGGAAAAACCTTTTTTTCTGGTGGATTGGAAGGGGTTTGGCCCAGAGGAGAGAACTTGGGAACCCAGGGAGAACATCCACGCCCCGCTTCTCCTTAAAAAATTTCTTTCAGGCCTAAAAAAGAGGGGGCGTAAAGGGAGGGGTACTGTAGTATCGGCGTCTCTGCCCCCTGACAGGCAGAGACGCCGTCCCACTTACCGCCGCGCTCTCTGCCCGGCGTCCTCCGGTGCAACTGCCTCTGTTGCTGCCGGCACGCGCAGCTTCCTGGGCACTGTGCTCAGGGCGCGTGCGCGCTCCCTCCCTCTTCAAGGGGCCGCGCGCGCCATCCTAAAGACTCCCCAGCTAATGGCCGGAGGACCTCTCATATAAAGGGCACCTCCTCCAAAATGGAGGTGCCTGTGCAAGGTTGTACCTTTGTGTGTTATACTCTGCTTCAGCCCTCAGGTCCCACTGCTAGCCTGACTACCAGTCCAGACCGCCAGCCAGACTACAAGTCCAGTCCGCCAGCCTGACTACAAGTCCAGCCCGCCAGCCTGACTACAAGTCCAGCCCGCCAGCCTGACGGCAAGTCCAGTCCGCCAGCTTGTCTACGCTCCTGCCTGACACTCTGTCTACAGTCCAGTCCGCCAGTCTGTCTATGGGCTCTGTCCGCCTGCTTACTGCCAGCTCGCTTATCTAGAAGCACCTGCCTGTTACCTGCCGTGTCTACCAGCCAGCCTACCTGGAGGCTCCTGCCTGTTACCCGCCGTGCCTGCCAGCTCGCTTACCTAGAAGCACCTGCCTGTTACCTGCCGTGCCTACCAGCCAGCCTACCTGGAGGCTCCTGCCTGTTACCCGCCATGCCTGCCAGCTCGCTTTCCTAGAAGCACCTGCCTGTTACCTGCCGTGCCTACCAGCCAGCCTACCTGGAGGCTCCTGCATGTTACCTGCTGTGCCTGCCAGCCCGCTTACCTAGAAGCACCTGCCTGTTACCTACCGTGCCTACCAGCCCGCCTACCTGGAGGCTCTTGCTTGTTACCTGCCGTGCCTGCCAGTCCGTCTGCCCGAATCACCCGTCAGCCTGCCTGCCATGCTCATCTGCTGTACCGGTCAGTCCCTGCCTTCTGACCCGTGGGAGTCACCTGCTCTCATACAAGGTCGGTCCCCAGAGTAGCACCTGGTCCCTCTGCTCGGTCCTTCCCTGGTCACGGAGTCGATTGAGCCGCCGTACCACCTTGGTCAGTCCGAGTTGATACCTAGTTACGCCCGTCTGGTCCCTCCTTGCACCACAGCACAGATGTTCCACCACCCGGATCCGTAACACAATGTCTCTTTCCTCATGTGCAGGCATTGCAGGACCTTATGTATCCATGGTTATGGACACTAGCAACTAGGTAACTAACTGTCACTATATCAGTGGTCGTAACCAAGGATACCTAAGGTCCTGCAATGTCTGCACATGAGTAAAGAGACATCACAAATCAGGAAAACTATACTACATTTCTAATTGGAGGCATTTGCTATTATTACTATTATTACACCTACCACATATTGGGATAGGATCTTGGAGATGGGAATTCCCCTTTAATGACCACCTATTTGCAAAATGGGCCCCTCAAACCCCACTCACTGATACTATGCATACTGCAGGATCGCTATTCATGTGATCCAGATGGGAGCAGGAAGCTCCAGCTAAAATCCCATGTCAAATTGGGGTAGCAATGTGTCAAGGTCACAAATGTATAATAGGGGCATCTAGTATATTAGCATAAGCATAATTAGATATGAATTAAAGGAGTTGTCCCACTAGCAAAAGTTGATTTTACTCATTAGATCATGGAATAATAAGTTTCACAATTGGATGTTTTTAAATAAGATGTTCCTGTGCTGAGATAATCTTATAAATGTGCCTCTGCTGTGTACTGCGTAATAGCAAAAGAAGCAAAAGAATATACAGACAATACAGCAGGAGATCACAGCTGATTCTTTTTGTGAGGTAAAACATTTCACTGCCTGTTTTTACTTCAAAGAAAGAATCATTTGCGATCCCATGCTGTAATGTCTGTATATACTTTTTTTCTCCCACCTCCCCTGTCCAGGTATGATCAGACCATGTCCCTTTAAGTAAAATAGCAGTTACAGCATTAGGCATGAATTACTAAATGATAGATGGTATTACTAATAGAAAAATTAATGAATTAATAAATAATTAAAAGGCCAAGTTAGACAACAATGCAACATGATTGTGTTACATAACTAAATTGCATGATTGTGTTATCTAAAAACCAAAGACAATATTAATAATTATAACTCTCTTGACATCTAAAACAATATGTACTCAAAATTAAATACATAAAAACTGAAACAGTTGCATCTGCAGCATATAAGTTGCATATTAGCATGGGCTGTGTGGTTTAAAACACCTACTTTGGTACAAAATCTATGTTTATATAAATGTGGAACTAGTGACCAAATCACAAAGAAGGCTCATTTTACCTTAGTTCTTACAATTGGAAACTTAATTCAGATGTTAGTGAAACAATAAACATTAAAGGGAACCTTTTGATTTGTATAGGTTCCGAAATTTATTAGTGGTAAATCAGACCCAAATGAAAGCAGATGCATAAACCCAACCTTTCGGCTTATATTGTCCTTTTTCAAGGTATCTGTTGAAATTTTACTGAGTACTCTTATACCAGGCAATGCAGGCTCCTGCATTGCCTGGTATAAGACTACCCAGTAAAATTCCAAACCCGAAATGTTGGGTTTATGCATCTGCTTTCATTTGGGTCTGATTTACCACTAATAAATATTGGAACCTATACAAATCAAAAGTTATTGAGTGTCAGAGTTATTACTGACTTTTTCTACATTTTATTACTCCTGAGCACCATCATAAAACAGTGAGCACCCAATCTTTCTTTGGGAACCTGTCATGTCAAAACACACCTTAAACATGCAGATATGGGTTTCATCTGCAGGTTAATAGCATTCTGCAGCCATGTGGTCATTGCTGTGAAAACCCAGCTACTGCGAGAAAATGAACTTTATTCCTCATGGCAGTCACGGGCTTTCAGTCATAGAGGCGTGGGTTCAGTCCCCACTCAGTACATAGTGAGCTGTAACCACACCCTCGGCACTGACTGACAGCCAGCTCAGCAATGCATCAGAACAGAGCCATCAGTGACTGAAGCAGTGCCATCTGTGCCTCTATGACTGAACGCTGGAGGTTGCCGGGAGGAATAAAATTCATTTTCTCCCGGTATAAGATAATCTGTTATCGTATACACACCATGTGCTTGATATTACTTGACATGTACATGAATCAATGTACGTTATTATCTTTGATTTCACAAGTGAGTTGCTGAACACATAAACTCTATATATAAATTCTCTTTATATATTCTCTAAAATATCTCTTGAAATATTCATTTATTTTTTTTGCTGTTGTAACAATTATTATTGAAATGATTATTATTGGATGTTTATGCTCATGAATATGTACGAGATGATATCATGCTTTCATGCGCAGCAGGCTTTTTATATATTTAATGTGTTTACTTTCTGTATTACATTTGTAAAAGGGTCTTGTTGAGCCGAAACATGTCATGATATGTGATGCCATTAAAATAGAGTTATTAATATGCACTTGAAGAATGAAGTGACGGTCTATTCTACTGTAAATATGCTTGGAACGTCATTGCCTGGACACATGCATCATGCATTGTTTGAGTGCCAACTGGATTTTTCCCTATATTAAAAATGGCTTTAGTTAGTTGCACAGCATAAAATTAAGCATGTTAGCAATTTACTTGCTTTTTCTATATGATTTCATTCTCCTGCTATAAGAGCATTTATCTTACATAGTGTACATTTTGTTTGCAAGGAGCATGGCCACTAGAGGCTGGCCAAGTAGGAACAGTAGTTACACTCCAGGAAAAGAGTTAACTCCTAAGATCTCCAGCCCATTGATTTCTATAGAGCAGTTAGCTGCTCTCTTCCCTCTTATTCCCTCTCAGCTCTTCTTGACAAGATATTCTTACAAATTTTACAAAATCACCACAACCCCACCATCGACAGCATCCAGAGCAGCTCTCACTGCCTGGAGCTGTGTGCTTGTTCAAATGTAAATACAATGATGGCAGTGATATGTCTCACTTCTGGAGATATCTTGCATTTAAGTGTTAATGGGAACACCCCTTCCCATTTTTCAATTCGATATCCCTGATCAAATGATCACGCTGTGATAGGAGCATGTCATCAGTGTCCATGGGTGGAAAGCTCCAGCACTCACCGCGCCAATGAGCGCGCACCCTCCATTTGTCTATGATGCGCTATGCTTGCCACCTGTCTTTGATTCGCTATCCCATGCCTATGTCCCATCTCCAATGATCATTTCAGTTTTTCTTTTTTAATAAATTTGCAAAAATTTCTACATTTCTGTTTTTTTCAGTCAAGATGGGGTGCAGAGTGTACTTTAATGAGAAAAAAAATTAACTTTTTAGAATTTACCAAATGGCTGCAATGAAGCAAAGAATTAAAAATTTAAAGGGGTCTGAATACTTTCTGTACCCACTGTATAAATATATATACAGGGTGGGCCATTTATATGGATACACCTAAATAAAATGGGAATGGTTAGTGATGTCAACTTCCTGTTTGTGGCACACTAGTATATGGAAGGAGGAAAACTTTTCCAGATGGGTGGTGACCATGGTGGCCATTTTGAAGTCGGCCATTTTGGATCCAACTTTATTTTTTTCAATGCGAAGAGGGTCATGTGACACATCCAACTTATTGAGAATTTCATAAGAAAAACAATGGTGTGCTTGGTTTTAAGGTAACTTTATTCTTTAATGAGTTATTTACAAGTTTATGACCACTTATAAAATGTTTTCAAAGTGCTGCTCATTGTGTTGGATTGTCAATGCAACCCTCTTCTCCTACTCTTGACACACTGATAGCAACACCGCAGAAGGAATGCTAGCACAGGCTTCCAGTATCCGTTGTTTCAGATGCTGCGCATCTCAAATCTTCACAGCATAGACAATTGCCTTCTGATGACCCCAAAGATAAAAGTCTAAGGGGGTCAGATTGGGAGACCTTGGTGGCCATTCAACTGGCCCACGACGACCGATCCACTTTCCAGGAAACTGTTCTTGTAGGAATGCTCAGACCTGACACCCATGATGTGGTGGTGCACCATCTTGTTGGAAAAACTCAGGGAACGTGCCATCTTCAGTGCATAAAGAGGGCAAAACATCATCATGTAGCAATTTCTGATATCCAGTGGCATTGAGGTTTCCATTGATGAATAATGGCTCCACTATCTTTGTACCCCATATACCAAACCATACCTGTGACGTGAGTCACTACAGAAATAACAGTCTCAGAAGAGGAGAGAAGAGACTAATATTACTGAAAGAAATATTATATAAGTGCTAGTTACTGGATAAATAGAGGGAGGTCAAACAATCCAAAGTCAAGTCCAGGAAGATGGCGCAGTACAAAGGGAGCAGACAAAAGAGTAGTCAGATAACAGGCAAAAGGTCAAAATCCAGGTAAGGGAAAATAGTCAGGCTGGGTCAGGCACAGAGCACAGAGAGATCAGTCCTACACAGGCAATAGCAAGTGTACAATTGACACTGGGTGAAGGAGCTAGCATGCTTAAGTAGAAGACTAATCAAGGGAAGTGAACACAGATGATTGCAGAAACAACCCAGCAAAACCAAAACAGACTGACAGTCTCCACACAATAGTAACATAGCAGACAAGTGACTCACCCCCTGGGCCAGTGCTGTAGTGCGGCGCGCGTGCGCGCGGGGGATACCCGGAGCCGGATCCGATGGGGGTAGTAGTCTTCGTGTGGCGGTGACCCGGTCCGCGCCCAGGGTGGTCAAACTAAGTGGCAGTTATTGGTATGATGGTATTAGTGTCCGACTATGCCACCCGTTGAATGCGGTTATGAAACCGCCGCTGCAGGGCAGACCGCTGAGGCCGGTGGTATAGGTGTGCAGCAATGTTGATATAACCCCCAACGGGAGAGGTATGGCCTCAGGGCAGCGGATGTGGGTGATGTTGGGTGTGATGGTGTGGATGTCCCAGCACTAACGGTGCGACAAGGAAGCACGGAGATGCGAGGGTACAGTTCAGGGCCTTTACTGATGGTACAAGGCAAATTCCCCCGGGAGTACTGGCTAGTAGTTGGGGCCTGGTTAGTCTGCGAGTAAGCCGGAGTTCCCCTGGCCAGGTGGAGTTGTAGGCCTTCCCGTTAGTCTGTACCCTTCCTGGCTACCATGCTTTCGGCGGTTACAAGTAGCCCACGTCCCTGGGTATACCGTGTGGTGCTCACCCGTATGGCTGGTGACCTGGGGCCTCCTGTTAGCCTCCGCTCCTGGATGGCGGTGCTGGTCCCTTCGTTGTGACTGAGCCTCCGGGCTTTTATGGCCAGAGGACCTGGAATCCCCTGCCGCATGGATTCTGCTGCTGGGTATATCTTAGTCCCCACAGCCTCGGACTCCTGTGTCCGGTTTTAGTACCTTCTCCCAGGGCGAGCTCTGCACAGCTCCAGCCCCTGGCGCTTCTCCTTGGCTCCTACAGAGCTCCTGATGTCTCTCTGTCCCTGTTTCTGCGTGTCCAGACCAGACTCCGTCTCTGTCTGGAACTCCTCCCTTTAACCCTGCCTCAGCCCCAGTTTATGTAGGGGAAGTTCTTCCCCTCCCAGGACTGGGCAGGAGGTGTGGCATGCTTAGGATTCCTGCCCAGGAGACCTCCCACCTGCTCACAGACGTAATACTGCTATTACTGTGGAAACCAGACCCCTGGGGTGCCACATTCCCCCCTAGTGAAATTTAGTACTCCCGGACTAAACATATATATATATATTTTTTTTTCAAAACATAACAGGGTATAAACAATAACAATTAAATACATGAGATGGTCACGGCGTGTCCGTAACCGGGAAGCAATAAGGGTGTCCATTTCACCAAAGAACAGGGAGCCGTAACCAGGTAGGGGTCTGTCCTGCCCCGAGTCTTTAACAGTCTTTAGTCCATTCCTGGGTTACGCTCCAAACATATTTACAACAGAGTTCCGGTTACTCACTGTCCATAACCTGTCAGTCCATATAAAGAAATCTGTAACTGAAAAACATAATTAGCAATGGCTACAACAAAACAGGTAAACATAAAATAGTTAAAGCAACTAGCCAACTTAGATTCTCCAACGTACGGGCATCTGGCCTCTGGTAACCCTAGTGGACCTACGGAGCTCACTAACTGGTCCTGCACTACAGGGTGTAGGAGGTGTTATGGGCAGGCTGGGCAGCTTTCTGCGCACTCTTTGGCTCACTAGGGGCACGGCAGGCTCACTACTAGCAGAGGGTTGATCCTCCTGTACTGCTGGCGTGGACTCTTCTGCCTCTTGGGCCGGCTGCTCTTTCAGCTCTACTGGTTCCTCTGTAGGCACCTGCGGGGCTGGCTGGAGAAAGGTGAGTACGGGTACCACGACAGCACCGTTTACTTGTGTCCAAGACCGGGGGAAGTCTCCGAGTACAGTCCTGATCATTTCTTCCCTTTCCTCTGCGGGTTGAGGGTTTTCTTGATCTTCTTCTTCATGGTTTTGCAGCTGCTCGGGACACTTCTTCAGGTGGTCTCTGGAGACAACGGCTGTGGTTTCTCCTCCATCCTTACTGATCACGCAAATCTTTGGGTTCTCATGGCTTGATGGCAGTACGGTGTACGGGTCCTTCTCCCACTGGTCGTCCAACTTGTGGAGCCGTCTTTTCCTCTTCAAGACCTGCTCTCCAGGTACCAGGGGAACAGCGGGAGCATACTGATTATAAGCCCTCTCTTGCCTTTCTCTAGCTTGAGACAGACTTCGCTCCACACTCTCCTGCACTTTCCGATACTGCTGCTGCCGTCCTGTATCCCAGTCTGCTTCTGGCGAGGTGTCCTCGGGCGTCAGGACTCCCATATCCAGGTCGATAGGCAGCTTACCAGGCCTCGCTCTCATTAGGTAAGCCGGGGTACAGTTGGTAGAACCTACAGGGATGTGGTTGTATAGGTCCACCAGATCAGGCAGCTTCTCAGGCCACAGACTGCGTTCTTCCAGGGGCAATGTTTTCAGGAGGTCTATCACCACCTGGTTCATCTTCTCGCAGAGTCCATTAGTTTGTGGGTTATAGGGCGTTGTTCTTATTTTCGTGCAGCCATACAGGTTGCAGAACTCCTGGAAGACTTCCGCTTCGAAGGCTGGCCCTTGGTCTGTCAGCACTTGGTCCGGGTACCCGTGTGGACGGCAGAAGTGCTGCTGGAAGGCTCTAGCTGCTGTTTGAGCTGTTAAGTCCTTGACCGGGACCACCACCAGGAACCGGGAGTAATGATCTACGATTGTGAGGGCGTAGACATACCCAGATCTGCTTGGAGCCAGTTTCACATGGTCCAGGGCTACCAGTTCCAGTGGCTGTCGGGTGATGATGGGCTGCAAGGGAGTCTTCTGGCTGGCATGGTCCTTCCTTCTTAGGTGGCACGGTCCACAGTCTCTGCACCACCTCTCGATGGCTCCTCTCATGCCTACCCAGTAGAACCGTTCACGCAATAAGAACTCCAGCTTCTTCCACCCGAAATGTCCTGCTCCGTTGTGGTACGCCTCCAGAATCATAGCCGCGTCTCGTCTGGGGACCACTACCTGCCAGGTCAACTCATGTGTTCGAGAGTTAACCATTCTCCGGCACAACTTCTCCCTGTAGAGGAACAGCCTACTTTTCTCCTTCCACAGTTGCTTAGTCTCCTCTGGGGCGTCTGGGTCCAGACTGGCATCGGCTTGGGTCAGCATTTCCTTCACCAGACGTACTGCAGGATCACTGTCTTGCGTCTCCGCCCAGTTGTAGTGGGGCAAGGGATTGAACGTCGCGGAGCGCCTGTCCTTCACACGGTGGGAATACAGGGTAATCCCATGACGGTGGAACGCAGGGAGCTCAACTTCTTCCAGATCTTCTGGATCTTCCCCTACGTCCGGTAAGTTCGGCATTCTAGACAGGGCATCCGCGTTGGCATTTGAGCGTCCTGCCCGGTATTTGATGGTGAATTCAAAGTTGGACAGGCGAGCCATCCATCTCTGTTCCAGAGCACCGAGCCTTGCAGTGTCCAGGTGTGTCAACGGGTTGTTATCCGTGTACACGATGAATTTGGAGGAGGCAAGGTAATGCTTGAAACATTCGGTCACTGCCCACACTACTGCCAGGAACTCCAGCTTGAATGAGCTATAATTCTCAGGGTTCCTCTCGGTGGGTCGTAGCTTTCGGCTAGCGTAAGCGATTACTCGTTCTTTTCCTTGCTGGATCTGGGACAGCACGGCTCCTAGCCCGATGTTACTTGCGTCCGTGTGGAGGATAAAGGGCTGGCTGTAGTCTGGATATGCCAGGATTTCATCCCCCGTGAGGGCCATCTTCAGCTGGCAAAAGGACTCCTCTTCCAGCTTTTCCCACCTGAAGGGCGGCTTCTGGTTTTTGGCTTTTCGAGATTGACCTATCAGGAGGTCCTGCATAGGGGCTGCCATTTTGGTGAAACCGGGAATGAATCTTCGGTAGTAGCCTACCAACCCGAGGAACTGCCGCACTTCCTTTATGCTGGAGGGTCTTGGCCAGTCCTTAATCACGGTGATCTTATCAGGGTCAGGAGCCACTCCGTCAGCACTCACCACGTGTCCCAGGTATTGCACCTTTGGTTTCAGGAGGTGACACTTGGAGGGTTTCACCTTTAGGCCGTAGTTTGCCAGAGCTTCGAACACTTCTGCCAGGTGTTTCAGGTGGTCCTCGTAGGTCTTGGAATAGACGATGACATCGTCCAGGTGTAACAGGACCGTCTCGAAGTTCCGGTGTCCCAGACAGCATTCCATCAACCGTTGGAAGGTTCCTGGTGCGTTGCAGAGCCCGAACGGCATACAGTTAAATTCGCTGAGACCCATCGGGGTGGTGAATGCGGTCTTCTCTCGGTCTGCCTCTGCTACAGGAACCTGCCAGTACCCGCTAGTGAGATCCAAAGTAGAGAAGAAATTAGCAGATTTTAATGCAGCTAAGGACTCTTCTATCCTTGGTAACGGGTACGCATCTTTGTGTGTGATACGGTTGACCTTCCTTTAGTCTACACACATTCTCATAGTGTTGTCCTTCTTTTTCACTAAGACTAGTGGAGCTGCCCAGGGGCTACAGCTGTCCCTGATTACCCCAGCCTCCTTCATGTCTCTAAGCATCCCCTTGGCTTGTTGGTAGTGTGCAGGGGGTACGGGTCGGTATCTCTCCTTTATGGGAGGATGGTCTCCCGTGGGGATGTGGTGTTCTACCCCCTTTACTCGCCCGAAGTCTAACGGGTGTTTACTAAACACTCTCTCGTACTCTTGAACCACCCGATAGACTCCTTGTTTCTGGTGTGAGGGAGTGGAGTCAGTACCCAGATGTAGTTGCTGACACCAGTCCTCCACTGGTTTCTTAGAGCCGTTACCTTCCTCTGGTTGAGATGGAGGCAAGGGTTCCACGGCCTGTACAGAATTCTGGTTTATGGTGAACAATTTAGCTAGCGTGGCATACCGGGGCAGGTGTACTTCTCTCTCACCGATATTTATGATGCGAACGGGCACCCTCCCATGGCGTACATCGACCACCCCCCGTGCTGTCAAAATGGTGGGCCTACTGTCTGAGTAGACGGGTTCTACCATTGCTTGGTAGTCTCTACCTCTTAGACCAATAGCTGCCCGGCACCAAATCATCATCTCACTTTTTGGGGGCATGGCAATAGGGAACGGGTCACACATTCTCACGCTACCTATCTCACCACCAGATAGTTCCACCTGTTGCCGCTTCATCAGTGCCCGGATCTCTTTTTGGAGCACACGCTGCTGGCCGGAACTGGCGTTCTTGGCAACCTGCTGTAAAATGAGAATCACCTCTGCAAGACAATTTTCAATTACATTGGTTCCCAGGGTGATTCTAGGGTGAATCTCATGACGGTCTATGTCCACTATAATCAGTCCTTGTGCCGCCAGTTCGACTTTACCGATTTTAATGGTCACCTCCTTGAATCCCACCTGCGGCACGGGCTGACCATTGCTGGCGATGATACTCAGGTCGTCGTCTGGGTAGCGGGTTATGTCCGAATCATTCCAGTACTGCTTGAAGAGCACGTACGGGATGGTGGTGACCTGTGACCCAGTGTCTAGTAGGGCACTCATAGGAATGCCATCCAGTACCACAGGCAAGATTGGAAGTCCCCCTACGTATTTATCACGCCAGTTTGATGGGCCTGATGGTCTTATGCCTGGGGGTTGGCCCTCTACCCCAGGTTGTGCCCGTTTAAATGACAGTACCTTGCCACATGTCCGGGTTGATTGCAGCGGCGGCAAATAGGTCGTCCGTCCTCGTTGTATCGATCGCTGGGTCTTCCTCTGGCCGGTGGGGTCCTCCTTGGTCGGCGCCACGGGATGTCCTCCGGTCCGGATGCCAGCTCGATCTTCCCTGCAGTAGAAACCTGTAAAGACTGCACAGTTCGGGTTAGCGCGGCAACGCTTTTAGTTAGCTCTTGGACCTGATGGTGCAGGTCTGTAGCCGGGTCACTGTTTAAAGCCTGCGCATCAGCTCCCACGGGCCCTGCAGACAAGGGCGCCGTCTCCTGGTGATAAGTGATAGCAGGGCGCCTGTGGGTCACAGCGCCACCTTGTGCCGGTTCTCGGAGCACCCGGATGGCTCTGTCCTTGAACTGTGCAAAGTCCAGGTCAGGGTCCTGTAAGGCCATTGCCCGCAACTGGGTTCGGTGGGCATTGCACAGTAGACCCTCAATGAATTGTTCAGTCAACAGCTTATCTTCATTTCCCACGCTGTCAGGGTCTGCCTGCTTAATGGCTCTCAGGGCCTCTTGTAAGTTTAAAGCATAGTCTCTTATACTCTCATGTGCCCGTTGTTTGCACCCATAAAATCTTAGTTTTATTTCGGCTGAGGTGCGGGTGTCAAATGTGTCTTTCAGCCGGGTTAGTATGTCTCTGACAGTCCTCTTCCTCCCAGGTGGCCAGGACTTTACCTCCCTTTGGGCTGCCCCGATTAATTGGGCCACCAGGATGCTCACTTTTTGCTCTTCTGTGAGGGGGTACACCTGGAAGAGGCTATCCAGTCTTTCTCTAAAGTCATTTAGGGTATGTGACTCCCCTGAGTACTGGGGTAGCCAGGCTGCCCCCGGGATATAGGGCATGGTGAATGGCATGACTGCTGCAGCGGTTGCGCTGGCAGTGGCTGTGGCAGTGGAGCTCCCCTCAGTGTCCGGCATCCTCCTTCCCCCTAGTGGACCGTGGCCTACCTTGTGATGCTCTTCTTCCGTAGGCCGCGGCTCCGCAGTCGATCGTCGGGGTTGAGGACCTGGCGTCGCGCTCCGATGACGTCAGAGTCGCTCTTCCTCCCTTCCAGGACCTTGGGCAGCGTCAGAGCGTGGGGCGGAGCTTCGGATCTCGTGCGCTTTCGGCGTCCACGCCCCTCTTCTTCCTGTGCGGCGTCCCGAAGATGGCGTCCGAAGGCGGGAAGCAGCTGCGGATGGCGGGAAGAAGGCAGAAGATGGCGGGAAACGGTCCAAGATGGCGTCTGATGGCGGGAATCGGCTCCGGATGGCGGGAAACGACTCCGGACGACGGGAAACTTCACCACAGGTAAGTATAAAAGTCTCTTTTTCAGGCACGCAGTACCCGGTGGTTGCGGGCACGAAATCCTGCCGAGTACGCCAAAGTTGACTCACCCCCTGGGCCAGTGCTGTAGTGCGGCGCGCGTGCGCGCGGGGGATACCCGGAGCCGGATCCGATGGGGGTAGTAGTCTTCGTGTGGCGGTGACCCGGTCCGCGCCCAGGGTGGTCAAACTAAGTGGCAGTTATTGGTATGATGGTATTAGTGTCTGACTACGCCACCCGTTGAATGCGGTTATGAAACCGCCGCTGCAGGGCAGACCGCTGAGGCCGGTGGTATAGGTGTGCAGCAATGTTGATATAACCCCCAACGGGAGAGGTATGGCCTCAGGGCAGCGGATGTGGGTGATGTTGGGTGTGATGGTGTGGATGTCCCAGCACTAACGGTGCGACAAGGAAGCACGGAGACGCGAGGGTACAGTTCAGGGCCTTTACTGATGGTACAAGGCAAATTCCCCCGGGAGTACTGGCTAGTAGTTGGGGCCTGGTTAGTCTGCGAGTAAGCCGGAGTTCCCCTGGCCAGGTGGAGTTGTAGGCCTTCCCGTTAGTCTGTACCCTTCCTGGCTACCCTGCTTTCGGCGGTTACAAGTAGCCCACGTCCCTGGGTATACCGTGTGGTGCTCACCCGTATGGCTGGTGACCTGGGGCCTCCTGTTAGCCTCCGCTCCGGGATGGCGGTGCTGGTCCCTTCGTTGTGACTGAGCCTCCGGGCTTTTATGGCCAGAGGACCTGGAATCCCCTGCCGGATGGATTCTGCTGCTGGGTATATCTTAGTCCCCACAGCCTCGGACTCCTGTGTCCGGTTTTAGTACCTTCTCCCAGGGCGAGCTCTGCACAGCTCCAGCCCCTGGCGCTTCTCCTTGGCTCCTACAGAGCTCCTGATGTCTCTCTGTCCCTGTTTCTGCGTGTCCAGACCAGACTCCGTCTCTGTCTGGAACTCCTCCCTTTAACCCTGCCTCAGCCCCAGTTTATGTAGGGGAAGTTCTTCCCCTCCCAGGACTGGGCAGGAGGTGTGGCATGCTTAGGATTCCTGCCCAGGAGACCTCCAACCTGCTCACAGACGTAATACTGCTATTACTGTGGAAACCAGACCCCTGGGGTGCCACACAAGGAAAGTGTGGAGACTGTGACAGTACCCCCTCTTCAAGGGGGGCCACCGAACCCCCAGGTCTCCCAGAAAACCGCCAATGAAAGGCCCGGACCAACCGATCAGCCCTCACAGAATGAGCCGGAACCCAGGACCGTTCTTCAGGTCCATACCCCTTCCAATGTACAAGATATTGAAGGGAATTCCGGACCATACGGGAATCAATGATCTTTTGAACCTCATATACTAAGGAAACCGGATTGACCACCTCCAGAATCTCATATGGACCAATGAATCTAGGACCCAACTTCAGCGAGGTTATCTTCAATCTAATATTCTTAGAGGATAGCCATACCTTATCCCCCACCTTGAAGGCGGCACCTGATGAGTGTTTCCTATCGGCCTTTTGTTTCTGCCAATGCTGAGCCACCCCAATATTCTTTTTAACCTCCCTCCAGACATCCCCCAACTCTTGAATGGTTACATCTACCCCAGGACACCCAGATTTAAGACATTTTTCAATACAATGAGGGTCCCATTTGACAATATATTTCTGATACCAGTCAATGATCGGATTATGCATGCGCAGCCAAGGAAGACCCAACACAATCCCAGCAGGTAAATTGTCCAAGACATAACAGGAGATTAATTCTGTATGAAGTGACCTCACCTTGAGTGTGAACTCCACCGTAACTAACTGAACCAGATTTTTTAGCAACGGTGTTCTATCAATAGCCACAATTTGAATAGGGTCTTCAAGCTTAACTGTCCCTAATCCTAACTTCTGAACAAGTCCCGAGTCAATGAAATTTGCCGCGGCTCCACAGTCAATAAAAGAAAATGTTGATAGACACTGTTTTTGAAACAGAAGTTCAGCATTCAACAACACTTTATCAGAGGAGTAAAAGGGTACCTGTAAGTCTGGGTGACCTCCTCGACAATCACCCAGACCTAGGCGTTTCCCGACAGCTTATTCTTTGCAGGTCGTGCCGGGCAATCCTTTAAGAGATGTCCAGTTTGGCCACAATACAGACAAAGTCCAAGTTCCAGACAGCGTCTACTCTCCTTAACCCTTGAGCTGGCAGCTCCAACCTCCATAGGTTCTACCTCTGGTAAGCGACCCGGAATCAGTGGACAAAATGGAACCTCGTGTTGAACCTTGCGTCTCTCCCGCATCCTCCGATCCATGCGGATAGCCTGAGTCATGGCCTCCACCAAACAACCAGGTGGAGCATGCAGAGCCATAGCGTCCTTTAGAGACTCCGAAAGACCCCTGAGGAATTGGCCCCTGAGAGCCACGTCATTCCAGAGAACCTCAGTAGACCACTGACGAAACTCAGAACAGTAGTCTTCCGCTGTGTGGTTCCCCTATGTCAGCTTCATGATCCTTGTCTCTGCCACCTTGACCCTGTCAGGTTCGTCATAGATCTGTCCTAAAGCGTCAAAGACAGCGTCCACAGAAAGACGTTCAGGAGCAAAAAGGGGTAGAGAAAATGCCCAAGTCTGGGGACCCCCCCGCAGAAGTGACATTATAATTCCCACCCGCTGTAACTCATTCCCTGATGACCGAGGACGCAAGGTAAACAATAATTTACAACTTTCTTTGAAAGTTCTGAACTGATCTTTCTCCCCCGAAAATTTGTCAGGGAGCGCTATAGCCGGTTCAGGGGCGTTCAAAGATACGTCAGATGGTTCAGAAGTCATTCCAGTGGTCAGAGAGGAAAGATTCTGAGGGACAGTAAACGTACCAGAAATCTGGTCTTGTAACTGAGCCTGTGAGGACGCCAGTTTGTGTTGTTCCAAGGCGAGATCCTGAACTAACTGAGTCAGATTCGCCACCTGATCACACAAAGTACGTAACGGATCCATAGGTGGGAAAAATAAAAAAATTTATGGTGAATTGTAATGTGACGCGAGTCACTACAGAAATAACAGTCTCAGAAGAGGAGAGAAGAGACTAATATTACTGA
Organism: Phyllobates terribilis; assembly: GCF_046119375.1. NCBI lineage: Eukaryota > Metazoa > Chordata > Amphibia > Anura > Dendrobatidae > Phyllobates > Phyllobates terribilis. The sequence goes on from NW_027362762.1 coordinate 747,103,139, forward strand.
AAGAAATATTATATAAGTGCTACTTACTGGATAAATAGAAGGAGGTCAAACAATCCAAAGTCAAGTCCAGGAAGATGGCGCAGTACAAAGGGAGCAGACAAAAGAGTAGTCAGATAACAGGCAAATGATCAAAATCCAGGTAAGGGAAAATAGTCAGGCTGGGTCAGGCACAGAGCACAGAGAGATCAGTCCTACACAGGCAATAGCAAGTGTACAATTGACACTGGGTGAAGGAGCTAGCATGCTTAAGTAGAAGACTAATCAAGGGAAGTGAACACAGATGATTGCAGAAACAACCCAGCAAAACCAAAACAGACTGACAGTCTCCACACAATAGTAACATAGCAGACAAGGAAAGTGTGGAGACTGTGACAGTACACCCTCTTCAAGGGGGGCCACCGGACCCCCAGGTCTCCCAGAAAACCGCCAATGAAAGGCCCGGACCAACCGATCAGCCCTCACAGAATGAGCCGGAACCCAGGACCGTTCTTCAGGTCCATGCCCCTTCCAATGTACAAGATATTGAAGGGAATTCCGGACCATATGGGAATCAATGATCTTTTGTACCTCATATTCTAAGCTTCACTCAATAGACACGGGAGGAGGTGGGGGCGAGGGAGACAGAACAGGGGGAATAAATTCCTTCAACAAAGACTTGTGGAACACATTAGGAATACGGAAAGACTGAGGGAGTCGTAATCGGAAGGAAACCGGATTGACCACCTCCAGAATCTCATATGGACCAATGAATCTAGGACCCAACTTCAACGAGGTTATCTTCAATCTAATATTCTTAGAGGATAGCCATACCTTATCCCCCACCTTGAAGGCGGCACCTGATGAGTGTTTCCTATCGGCCTTTTTTTTCTGCCAATGCTGAGCCACCCCAATATTCTTTTTAACCTCCCTCCAGACATCCCCCAACTCTTGAATGGTTACATCTACCCCAGGACACCCAGAACTTATCCTGGAGAACTCACCAAAATGAGGATGAAACCCATAATTTCAAAAAAAAACGGCGAGGATCCTGTGGACTGATTAACCTGACTGTTAAAGGCAAACTCAGCCAGAGGAAGAAAGGATGACCAATTCTCCTGCTGATCGGCGACAAAACATCATAAAATTTGTTCCAAAGACTGATTTGTCCTTTCAGTCTGACCGTTTCAGGATGATAAGCAGAGGAAAAGGACAAATCAATCCCCAACCTTCTGCAGAAAGCCCTCCAAAATCTAGAGATGAATTATACTCCCCTATCAAATACAATATTAAGAGGAATCCCATGCAATCGTACCACATGAGTAATAAACAGTTTGGAGAGAGTCTCTGAATTGGGTAACCCAGATAATGGAACGAAGTGAGCCTGTTTGCTGAATCGATCGACTACCACCCAAATAGCCGTCATCCCCCCCAGACAGAGATAAATCGGAAATGAAATCCATGGACAAATGAGTTCATGGTCTTTCTGGAATGGGCAAAGGAGCCAATTCCCCAGCCGGCCGGCAATGTTGCACTTTTGCGCGTGCACAAGTTTCACAAGCAGACACAAAATCTTTAATGTCCCTACGCATAGCAGACCACCAAAAGAGTCTAGCAACTGCCTTCTGGGTGGCAGTAACTCCAGGATGACTACTCAACACAGAATCATGGAATTCTTGCAAAAGGCGTAATCTGAGATACACAGGGACAAACAACTTGCATTCAGGAATATTAGAAGGAGCCAAGGATTGAGCAGTACGAATTTCCACTTCCAGATCAGAGGAAACCATGGCCACAACTATACCCTGAGGAAGAATGGAGGAAGGAGGCTCCGGAGGAGACACAGAATCAAGGCTACGAGACACGGCATCTGCCCTCACATTCTTAGACCCACGTCTGAACGTAATAGAAAAATTAAATCTTGAAAAAAATAAAGACCATCTGGCCTGTCTAGGTGTCAACCGCTTAGCAGATTTGGTATACGCTAGATTCTTGTGATCTGTCACCACGGTGACCAGATGAATGGCTCCTTCCAAAAAATGCCTCCATTCTTCAAAAGCTAATTTGACAGCAAGTAACTCTAGATTACCCACATCATAGTTTCTTTCAGCAGGAGAAAATTTCTTAGAGAAAAAGGCACATGGTCACAGATTAGTTAAAGTCTTAGGACCATGAGACAATACAGCCCCCACCCCAACCTTGGAAGCATCCACCTCCACAATGAACGGCCTCTGGAGGTCTGGTTGAACAAGTACAGGAGCAGACATAAAACATTTCTTCAAGTTTTCGAAAGCCCTGACTGCTTCTGATGACCAAACCTTTAGCTCCGCCCCTTTGCAAGTGAGGTCCGTAAGAGGCTTGACGATCTGAGAAAAACCTTTAATACATTTTCTGTAATAATTTGCGAACCCTAAAAAGCGCTGCAAAGCCTTAAGATCGGTGAGTTGAACCCAATCAATGATGGCTTGAACCTTCCCAGGATCCATCTTAAACCCGGAGGCTGACACAATGAAGCCCAAGAATGATATTTCTTGAACAGAAAAGGTACATTGTTCAATATTGGCAAACAAACAATTATCTTTTAACCTTTGCAGAACCAAACGGACATGTTTATAATGAATATCCAGATCAGGTGAAAAAATTAGAATATCATCTAAATAAACCACAATAAATCTCCCAATATAATCAGAGAGAATATCATTCATAAAATTCTGAAAGACCGCGGGTGCATTTGTTAGCCCAAAAGGCATGACGAGGTTTTCAAAAAGACTTTCAGAAGTTAAAAACGCTGTCTTCCACTCATCACCCTCTCGAATACGTATCAGATTATATGCCCCTCTAAGATCCAGTTTGGAAAACCATTTGGCCCCCGAAAGCGGATAAGTATTTTTAACAGTTATCTTGTTTAATTCTCGGAAATCGAGGCAGGGACAGAGACCTCCATCTTTTTTTTTTAACAAAAAAGAATCCGGCGACAACCGGCGATGAGGAAGGATGAATATGACCTTTCCGTAAACTTTCGTTAATATAAGCCTTCATGGATGCCCGCTCAGGGCCAGACAAGTTATACAAGCGAGCTTTGGGTAATTTGGTGTTAGGAATGAGATTAATAGCACAGTCATAGGGACGGTGAGGAGCTAAGATCTTAGACTCTACTTCCGAAAAAACATCTCCGAAGTCCTTCAGGTATTCCGGAAGACCCTCCAGACTAACGGAGCAAGCATGCACAGATTTAAGACATTTTTCAATACAATGAGGGTCCCATTTGACAATATCTTTCTGATACCAGTCAATGATCGGATTATGCATGCGCAGCCAAGGAAGACCCAACAAAATCCCAGCAGGTAAATTGTCCAAGACATAACAGGAGATTAATTCTGTATGAAGTGACCTCACCTTGAGTGTGAACTCCACCGTAACTAACTGAACCAGATTTTTTAGCAACGGTGTTCTATCAATAGCCACAATTTGAATAGGGTCTTCAAGCTTAACTGTCCCTAATCCTAACTTCTGAACAAGTCCCGAGTCAATGAAATTTGCCGCGGCTCCACAGTCAATAAAAGAAAATGTTGATAGACACTGTTTTTGAAACAGAAGTTCAGCATTCAACAACACTTTATCAGAGGAGTAAAAGGGTACCTGTAAGTCTGGGTGACCTCCTCGACAGTCACCCAGACCTAGGCGTTTCCCGACAGCTTATTCTTTGCAGGTCGTGCCGGGCAATCCTTTAAGAGATGTCCAGTTTGGCCACAATACAGACAAAGTCCAAGTTCCAGACAGCGTCTACTCTCCTTAACCCTTGAGCTGGCAGCTCCAACCTCCATAGGTTCTACCTCTGGTAAGCGACCCGGAATCAGTGGACAAAATGGAACCTCGTGTTGAACCTTGCGTCTCTCCCGCATCCTCCGATCCATGCGGATAGCCTGAGTCATGGCCTCCACCAAACAACCAGGTGGAGCATGCAGAGCCATAGCGTCCTTTAGAGACTCCGAAAGACCCCTGAGGAATTGGCCCCTGAGAGCCACGTCATTCCAGAGAACCTCAGTAGACCACTGACGAAACTCAGAACAGTAGTCTTCCGCTGTGTGGTTCCCCTGTGTCAGCTTCATGATCCTTGTCTCTGCCACCTTGACCCTGTCAGGTTCGTCATAGATCTGTCCTAAAGCGTCAAAGACAGCGTCCACAGAAAGACGTTCAGGAGCAAAAAGGGGTAGAGAAAATGCCCAAGTCTGGGGACCCCCCCGCAGAAGTGACATTATAATTCCCACCCGCTGGAACTCATTCCCTGATGACCGAGGACGCAAGGTAAACAATAATTTACAACTTTCTTTGAAAGTTCTGAACTGATCTTTCTCCCCCGAAAATTTGTCAGGGAGCGCTATAGCCGGTTCAGGGGCGTTCAAAGATACGTCAGATGGTTCAGAAGTCATTCCAGTGGTCGGAGAGGAAAGATTCTGAGGGACAGTAAACGTACCAGAAATCTGGTCTTGTAACTGAGCCTGTGAGGACGCCAGTTTGTGTTGTTCCAAGGCGAGATCCTGAACTAACTGAGTCAGATTCGCCACCTGATCACACAAAGTACGTAACGGATCCATAGGTGGGAAAAATAAAAAAATTTATGGTGAATTGTAATGTGACGCGAGTCACTACAGAAATAACAGTCTCAGAAGAGGAGAGAAGAGACTAATATTACTGAAAGAAATATTATATAAGTGCTACTTACTGGATAAATAGAGGGAGGTCAAACAATCCAAAGTCAAGTCCAGGAAGATGGCGCAGTACAAAGGGGGCAGACAAAAGAGTAGTCAGATAACAGGCAAATGATCAAAATCCAGGTAAGGGAAAATAGTCAGGCTGGGTCAGGCACAGAGCACAGAGAGATCAGTCCTACACAGGCAATAGCAAGTGTACAATTGACACTGGGTGAAGGAGCTAGCATGCTTAAGTAGAAGACTAATCAAGGGAAGTGAACACAGATGATTGCAGAAACAACCCAGCAAAACCAAAACAGACTGACAGCCTCCACACAATAGTAACATAGCAGACAAGGAAAGTGTGGAGACCGTGACAATACCATCAATTTTTGTGTTCCAACAGTCTTGGAGGGATATATCCACTGTGGGTTAGTGTCAGACCAATAGCGGTGGTTTTGTTTGTTAACTTCACCATTCACAAAAAAGTTTGCCTCATCACTGAACATAAAGTTCTGTGTAAACTGAGGGTCCTGTTCCAATTTTTGTTTTGCCCATTCTGCAAATTCAGTGTGCCAATCTGGGTCATCCTCGTTGAGATGCTGCAGCAGCTGGATTTTGTAAGGGTGCCATTTGTGAGTAGCTAATATCCACTGAAGGGATGTTCAACTGATGCCATTCTCCAGTGACATGCGGCAAGTGCTACACTGTGGGCTCTTGCTGAATGAAGCTAGTACAGCCACTGATGTTTCTTTATTAGTGACAGTTTTCTTGCATCCACATTTTGGCAAATCCAACACTGAACCTGTTTCACAGAATTTGGCAAGCAGTTTGCTAACTGTAGCATGGGAGATGGGTGGTCTCGTAAGGTGTCTTGCATTGAAATCTGATGCAATGACCCGGGTACTGCTTACACCAAACATCAACACAATTTCTATCCGCTCCTTACGTGTTAACCTCTGCGACATGTCAATGGCTGTAAACAAAGAGAAACTAGTAAATAACTCATAAAAGAATAAAGTTACATTAAAACCAAGCACACCATTGTTTTTCTTATGAAATTCTCAATAAGTTTGATGAGTCACATGACCCTCTTCTCATTGAAAAAAATAAAGTTGGATCTAAAATAGCTGACTTCAAAATGGCCGCCATGGTCACCACCCATCTGGAAAAGTTTCCCCCCTCCCATATACTAATGTGCCACAAACAGGAAGTTGATATCACAACCATTCCCATTTTATTTAGGTGTATCCATATAAATGGCCCACCCTGTATACACACGTGGTCAAAATTGTTGGTACCCCTCGTTTAATGAAAGAAAAACCCACAATGGTCACAGAAATAACTTGAATCTGACAAAAGTAATAATAAATTAAAAATCTATGAAAATGAACAAATGAAAGTCAGTCATTGCTTTTCAACCCAGCTTCCACAGAATTAAAAAAAAAAAATTAAACTCATGAAATAGGCCTGGACAGAAATGATGGTACCCCTGAAAATAATGCGAGAAAAGGGACATGTTAAATTAAGTTGTGTCCACTAATTAGTAACACGGGTGTCTACAATCTTGTAATCAGTCAGCTACAGATTCTCACTGTGCTGTTTGGTGACATGTGTACCACACTCAACATGGACCAGAGGAAGCAAAGGAAAGAGTTGCCTCAGGAGATTAGAAAGAAAATTATAGACAAGCATGTTAAAGGAAAAGGTTATAAGACCACCTCCAAGCAGCTTGATGTTCCTGTGACTACAATTGCGTATATTATTCAGAAATTTAAGATCCATGGGACTGTAGCCAACCTCCATGGACGTGGCTACAGGAGGAAAATTGATGACAAATCAAATAGACGGATAATACGAATGGTAACCAAAGAGCCCAGGATAACCTCTAAAGAGATTAAAGGTGAACTTCAAGCTCAAGGAACATCAGTGTCAGATCACACCATCCCTCGTTGTTTGATCCAAAGTGGACTTCATGGGAGACGACCAAGGAGAACACCATTGTTGAAAAAAAATCATAAAAAAGTCAAACTGGAATTTGCCAAACTACATGTTGACAAGCCACAAAGTTTCTGTGAGAATGTCCTATGGACAGATGAGACAAAAATGGAAGTTTTTGGCAAGGCACATGAGCTCTATGTTCACAGACAGAAAAATGAAGCATATCAAGAAAAGAACACTGTCCCTACTGTGAAACATGGAGGAGGCTCTGTTATGTTCTGGGGCTGCTCTGCTGCATCTGGCACAGGGTGTCTTGAATCTGTGCAGGGTACAATGAAATCTCAAGACTATCAAGGGATTCTAGAGGGAAATGTGCTTCCCAGTGTCAGAAAGCTTGGTCTCAGTGGCAGGTCATGGGACTTGCAACAGGATAATGACCCAAAACACACAGCTAAAAACATCCAAGAATGGCTAACAGGAAAACATTGGACTATTGTGACGTGGCCTTCTATGAGCCCTGATGTAAATCCTATTGAGCAGCTTTGGAAAGAGCTGAAGCATGCCATCAGGAAAAGGCAACCTTCAAACACGAGACAGCTGGAGCAATTCGCTCAAGAGGAGTGGGCCAAAATACCTGTTGAGAGGTGCAGAAGTCTCATTGACAGTTACAGGAATCGTTTGATTGCAGTGATTGCCTCAAAAGGTTGTTCAACAAAATATTAAGTTAAAAGTACCATCATTTCTTTCCAAGCCTATTTCATGAGTTTAATTTTTTTTTAAATTCTGTGGAAGCAGGGTTGAAAAGCGACTATCATTTGTTCATTTTCATCGATTTTTAATTTATTATTACTTTTGTCAGATTCAAGTTATTTCTGTGACCATTGTGGGTTTTTCTTTCATTAAACGAGGAGTACCAACAATTTTGACCACATGTGTGTATATATACAGTATATATGTACATACAACACACACTGTGTATTATGGCATCCAAAGAGTTCAATTTTGTTCTCATCTGACCAGACTATATTCTCCCAGGCATCAAATGCTTGTCTATATGTTGTTGAGCAATCTTTAAACACACTTAAACATGCTTTTTCTTCAGCAATGGAGTCTTGAGTGGGGAGGTGCCACGGGTGTGTCAGGTTTGACAGTCATTCTGGATCCGGCTGTAGAAGGTCTCTGCACTTGGCCTTGCAGACACCTTGTTGATCCTTTCATCATCCCTCCCTCTCTAGGACCCAGCAGTAATCTCCACCTTCTGCTGCTAATTAACACACCCTTGCTGGAACTTTAAATACACTTAGTTTCTCCAGAGAGTTGCTGGTGATAGAGTAAATTCCTCTTTTCTGGTCTGAAATTCTAGCAGTCAGCTAGATTCTCCTTGGAGTTCCTTTGTGGATTGTAGTCGTGATCTCTCTGGTGTTTTCTCAAAGCTAAGTGTATCTGTCATGCAAGGTGTGGGAAAGACTCAGTGCAACACGAAGGGAAGAGGGGAAGGAATCCCAAACACCAGGGAAAGGGGAAGTGGAGATCCCTATGAGATCTAATAACACCCTGCCTACCCTACCATCCCTATATTGGTTCCACACCAATCGCCGAGCAGGAAACCTAAGCCCTGTATATTCCTGGAGCTATGCCCTAGATAGGGATGGGGATGGATGAGCACTGGTCAGGCCCCACTACAAACTAAAGACAACAAGAAAGACGAACAAAGAGGATAACTTAGCTTGAGCCGACACCAGAGGTGAAATGCAAACTGTCCTCCAAGGGCACCAGAAAAGAAGCTAGCCAACTGCCAATGCTCCAAGCCAGAGCCAAGGAACATAGAAATATCACCGGCGGTTCCCTGCAGCAAACTGAGGGTTTTTAACTCCCCTGCAAGGGTATGTCAATTGACAGCAGGAGGGAGGTCGCCCCTGGGTCTTAAAGTGAGAAGGACTTAGAAGGCATCTGCAATGCCAAGCGCAGTGACCTTCTACAGCCAGAACCAGAGTGACTGTCTATAACACCTGACACACCCGTGACAGTATCCCCATGTCTGTTTCCCCGGTTTGTCTTTAGTTGCAGTGGGTCTGACTAGTGCTCACCCCTCCCCCTCCCTACCTAGGGCCTAGCTCTAGGGTCAGCCAGGACTAAGGTATCCTGCTCAGCGACAGGTGCGGAACCTATTTAGGGATGATAGGGCAGTCAGGGTGTTGTTAGATCTGCATAGGGGTCTCCACTCCCCCTTTCCCTAGTTTCTGGGCTTCCTCCCTTTCCCTTCGTCGTACGCTGGGTTCTTCCCATACCTAGCATGACATTAGGGTGCATATCTGCCATGGGGGTTAAATGCATTACTTATAGTTTTCTTTGAAAAATTGTACCGACTGATTCCAGGTCTTTATGTAGCTTTCCACAGGTGGTTCTTAGCTCTGGGTCAACTCTTCTGATAATTCTTTTCACTCCTTTATCTGAAATCTTGCGAGGAGCACTTGGTCTTGGCTGTTTTATGGTGAAATTATGTTCTTTCCACTTTCAGATTATGACCCCAACAGTGCTCACTTGAACCTTCAGTAGTTTAGAAATTCTTCTGTAACCAATGCCATCAGTAATTTTGCAACAAAAAGGTTGCAAAGGTCTTGAGACAGCTCACTGGTTTTACACATCATGAGATGTTTCTTGTGTGGCATCTTGGTAATGAGATACCTTTTTATAGGCCATCAGTTGAACCAGATGACATTATTTTTCACTAAGTGGCAGATTTGCTTTCTAATTACTGATAGATTTCAAGCTGGTGTCATGACTAGAGATGAGCGTTGTTCTACTCGAACTGTTCGCCAATCTCAAATTCGAGCTGTTTTGGGCGGTGTTCGAGCCGTTCGGCGAACATGAACAATTTGAGAAAAATTCGGCTGTTCGAGGTTATGTTCGATAACTGTTCGTGCACCAAAATCATAACTGGATTTTTTCTCAGTAATGATGAAAATTAATGTTAATACGCAGTTTGAGTGTACAGCGGGGTGGGGGGAGGGGCAGGGGATGGATCTCTGCAGGAACAATGAAGATCTCCATTTTTTTTTCTCTTTCCCGCATTTACAGTGGGGAGGTGCAATCTGTCAGCCTATCAGCAGCGCACACACGGAGCGAAGTGCTTTTTTTCACACAAGCAAGGGCATGTGTCATTGGCAGTGTATGTCACATGTCCTTGCCCTATAAGACCAAGCCATTTTCCCCGTCGCCACCATTTTCTCACTGCTGCAGCTGCGTGTTAGACGGCACCGCTGTTGCTGTGTGCGCTATACCTTGTTAATTTCAAGCCAATTTTCGCACAAATATACAGATAGCTTGGGAGTAGGGAATAGTTGTGATTGCAGTCCTTTTAAGGACTAGGTTACAGCATTTCCTACGACTTTTATCAGGCAGGTCTGTGCTCTTAAATAGATAGGTTGTGGGAGTAAAGACTAATTGTAATTGGAGTCCTTTTCAGGACTAGGTTACATCAGTTCCTATCAGTTTTTGCCAGGCAGGTCTGTGCCAGTGCTGTGCAAGTTTTTTTCACAGCATTTGGCTGAATCTAGCAAAGCTAATCCTTTTTGGCCTATTGCAGAGTGTGTTAGTCAGTGGAGTAGCCTATCTGTGATGCAAGATATACCACCTGTGTATAGAATACCAATTTTTTTACTGCACCTAGTGAAGTAAAATCTTTTGGGCATAGCATCATTCTATTAGTCCATCTATACTGACCTCCATCAGGTTGCAAACTGAATCTAATTTTTTTCTGCATCTAGCTCTGAAAAAATATTGGGCTTCTAGCTGTGTGTGGGTCTTGTTCTATTAATCCATCTATACTGACCTCCATCAGGTTGCAAACTGAATATATTTTTTTCTGCATCTACCTCTGAAAAAATATTGGGCTTCTAGCTGTGTGTGGGACTTGTTGCATTAGTCCATCTATACTGACCTCCATCAGGTTGCAAACTGAATATATTTTTTTCTGCATCTACCTCTGAAAAAATATTGGGCTTCTAGCTGTGTGTGGGTCTTGTTCTATTAATCCATCTATACTGACCTCCATCAGGTTGCAAACTGAATATAATTTTTTTCTGCATCTAGCTCTGAAAAAATATTTGGCCTTCTAGTAGTGTGTCGGACTTTCTCTATTAGTCCATCTATACTGACCTCCATCAGGTTGCAAATTAAAAATAATTTTTATCTGCATCTACAGTACCTCTGAAAAAATATTTGGGCTTCTAGCTGTGTGTGGGACTTGTTGTATTAGTCCATCTATACTGACCTCCATCAGGTTGCAAACTGAATATATTTTTTTCTGCATCTACCTCTGAAAAAAGATTGGGCTTCTAGCTGTGTGTGGGACTTGTTGTATTAGTCCATCTATACTGACCTCCATCAGGTTGCAAACTGAATATATTTTTTTCTGCATCTACCTCTGAAAAAATATTGGGCTTCTAGCTGTGTGTGGGTCTTGTTCTATTAATCCATCTATACTGACCTCCATCAGGTTGCAAACTGAATATAATTTTTTTCTGCATCTAGCTCTGAAAAAATATTTGGCCTTCTAGTAGTGTGTCGGACTTTCTCTATTAGTCCATCTATACTGACCTCCATCAGGCTGCAAATTAAAAATAATTTTTATCTGCATCTACAGTACCTCTGAAAAAATATTTGGGCTTCTAGCTGTGTGTGGGACTTGTTGTATTAGTCCATCTATACTGACCTCCATCAGGTTGCAAACTGAATATATTTTTTTCTGCATCTACCTCTGAAAAAAGATTGGGCTTCTAGCTGTGTGTGGGACTTGTTGTATTAGTCCATCTATACTGACCTCCATCAGGTTGCAAACTGAATATATTTTTTTCTGCATCTACCTCTGAAAAAATATTGGGCTTCTAGCTGTGTGTGGGTCTTGTTCTATTAATCCATCTATACTGACCTCCATCAGGTTGCAAACTGAATATAATTTTTTTCTGCATCTAGCTCTGAAAAAATATTTGGCCTTCTAGCAGTGTGTGGGACTTGTTCTATTAGTCCACCTATACTGACCTCCATCAGGTTGCAAACTGAATATATTTTTTTCTGCATCTACCTCTGAAAAAATATTGGGCTTCTAGCTGTGTGTGGGTCTTGTTCTATTAATCCATCTATACAGACCTCCATCAGGTTGCAAACTGAATATAATTTTTTTCTGCATCTAGCTCTGAAAAAATATTTGGCCTTCTAGTAGTGTGTCGGACTTTCTCTATTAGTCCATCTATACTGACCTCCATCAGGTTGCAAATTAAAAATAATTTTTATCTGCATCTACAGTACCTCTGAAAAAATATTTGGGCTTCTAGCTGTGTGTGGGACTTGTTGTATTAGTCCATCTATACTGACCTCCATCAGGTTGCAAACTGAATATATTTTTTTCTGCATCTACCTCTGAAAAAATATTGGGCTTCTAGCTGTGTGTGGGACTTGTTGTATTAGTCCATCTATACTGACCTCCATCAGGTTGCAAACTGAATATATTTTTTTCTGCATCTATCTCTGAAAAAATATTGGGCTTCTAGCTGTGTGTGGGTCTTGTTCTATTAATCCATCTATACTGACCTCCATCAGGTTGCAAACTGAATATAATTTTTTTCTGCATCTAGCTCTGAAAAAATATTGGGCTTCTAGCTGTGTGTGGGTCTTGTTCTATTAATCCATCTATACTGACCTCCATCAGGTTGCAAACTGAATATAATTTTTTTCTGCATCTACCTCTGAAAAAATATTGGGCTTCTAGCTGTGTGTGGGTCTTGTTCTATTAATCCATCTATACTGACCTCCATCAGGTTGCAAACTGAATATAATTTTTTTCTGCATCTAGCTCTGAAAAAATATTTGGCCTTCTAGCAGTGTGTGGGACTTGTTCTATTAGTCCACCTATACTGACCTCCATCAGGTTGCAAACTGAATATATTTTTTTCTGCATCTACCTCTGAAAAAATATTGGGCTTCTAGCTGTGTGTGGGACTTGTTGTATTAGTCCATGTATACTGACCTCCATCAGGTTGCAAACTGAATATATTTTTTTCTGCATCTACCTCTGAAAAAATATTGGGCTTCTAGCTGTGTGTGGGTCTTGTTCTATTAATCCATCTATACAGACCTCCATCAGGTTGCAAACTGAATATATTTTTTTCTGCATCTACCTCTGAAAAAATATTGGGCTTCTAGCTGTGTGTGGGACTTGTTGTATTAGTCCATCTATACTGACCTCCATCAGGTTGCAAATTGAATATAATTTTTTTCTGCATCTAACCCAGCCAATAGTTTTGGCCTAATACCACAGTTTGGCCACTCAGCTCTGCTCGGTTACCATCCATTGTTTTTCTGTGCAAACAACTCCAGAGTTGTGAATTAGTTAACCACCAAAATGAGTGGAAAAAGGCCTGCTGCTGGTGGAAAGGGGAATAGGCGTGTTGGGAAGGGGAAAAAAGGTTGTGTCCGTGGGGTAGGTGTTAAAACAACAGTAACATCTGCAGAAGAACGACCATCTTCCAGCCAAACTAAAATGTCTACTTCTTTTAGCGGACAATGTGATAAGATCCCTTTCTTACGGCCACGCCAATCGCTACAAATTCCAGATGAGGCACAAAAACAGCAGGTGCTTCAACGGATATCAAGTGCTCCTTTAAGTGGGCTCTCCTCCACATCAACTTCAACATCACAAATACTCCAGTCCTCAAAGGTGTCACCCAAATCGCACTTGCTTCCTCACAGCTCCCAAATCTCCAGCTGCCCGTCTGAGTATGAGGTAGAACAGATGGTTGAGTCTGCAGAGCTGTTTACTCATACTATAGCCTGGGAATCAGAGGTTGACTCCAGCGCTTCTGTGAATCCAGACGAGGAAATGATCTGCACTGATGCCCAGAATCTTTATGAGTCGGATCCAGGACCAGACGCAGAAGGTTCTGACCATAATGTAGACCCTCATTCCCAAACTGTAACTCCTGTTGGTGGAGACAATGAGGAAGATGATGATAAGACTCAAATACCTGATTGGAGCGACAACTTTAGTTTTTTGTCAGGGCAGGAACAGGTTGGCTCTGAGGACGACGGGTGTGATAACACACAGGGTGATGATGATGAGGTTGGAGATCCCACTTACTGTCAACCCACAGTCAGCCAAGAGATGAGGTCAGCAGAGGAGGTGGAGGAAGATGCTAGTGACGACGAGGTCAGGTTGCGCCTTCCTGGACAGAGACGTAGTACTGGAAGCACGTCAACAACTGCATCCTCAAACACAACTCTGCCTCTCACCACAAGTCGTGGTGGCTCTTCAGGTCGCATGGGTGCTAAGCCTTGCATAGCCTGGGCATTTTTTCAGATCGATAAAGATGACCCAACTCGTGTTATCTGTAACATTTGTCAGCAAAAGCTAAGTAGAGGCCAAAAAATACATAGTTTGAGTACTTCATGCATGAACCGGCACATGGACATGAAGCATAAGTTGCAGTGGGAAGCTCAGTGTGCTACAATGCGGCCTAGCCAGCCGGGCCAACCACCGTCTGCCATATCTTGTGCATCCGCGGCCTCTTCATCCTCTGTGACTGGGGGGACAGCAGTCACACCTGTTTTGGGGCGCAGACCTGCCACCTCTTTACCCGCAACAGCCAGCGTGATTGGCAGGTCATCATTTTCTTTGGAGGTGGGAACACCAGCTGGTGTTGAGCGCTGTCCGACATCGATAGCACCACCTTTGGATCAAGGCAACCTAACATGTCCGCCTGCATCTTCCTCACAGACCGGCAGTTTGCCGGGGACACCCTTATCAACCCCGTCTAAGCACAATAGCCAGCCCTCGGTCCCTCAGATGTGGACAAGTAAAAGACCATTTCCTCCTAGCCATGAGAAAGCTAAGAGGTTGAATTTCACCATCTGCAAGCTCTTGGCTACAGAAATGCTGCCTTTCCGCCTGGTGGACACAGAGGATTTTCGAGACCTTATGTCCGTCGCAGTGCCCCAGTACCAGATGCCCAGTCGGCACTACTTCTCAAAGAAAGGTGTGCCTGCGCTCCACCAGCATGTCGCACACAACATCACCGCTTCTTTGAGAAACTCTGTGTGTGACAGGGTGCATTTCACCACAGACACTTGGACGAGTAGGCATGGACAGGGGCGTTACATGTCGCTGACTGGGCACTGGGTAACTATGGTGACAGCAGGACAAGGGGCTGCTGTCCAAGTCTTGCCGTCCCCACGAGTTGTGCGTCAATCCTCTTTATGTCAAAGTTCCTCCACTGCTTCTGCCTCCTCAACCTCCTCTCGGTCTTCCACCTGCACCCAAAGCCTGTCTGGTCATGCCACAAGCTTTCTAACTGCGCAGAAGGGATCCTGCACACCTCCTTACTATGCTGGCAGTAGGGCTCAACGTCATCAGGCGGTTTTTACATTGAAATGTCTGGGAAATGTGAGTCACACAGCTGAGGAGTTGTGGTCAGCTCTGGAGAACCAATTTCATGAATGGTTGTCTCCACTGGACCTGAAACCAGGGAAGGCCGTGTGCGACATTGCTGCAAACCTGGGTGCGGCCCTTCGCCGGGGCAATGTCACACACGTGCCTTGTATGGCTCACGTGTTGAACCTGGTTGTCCAGCAATTTTTAGCCCACTATCCCAGACTAGATGGCCTTCTGCAGAGGGCACGGTCGCTGTGTGCTCACTTCCGCCGTTCGCATCCCGCAGCTCAGCGACTTACATCTCTACAGAAGTCGTTGGGCCTGCCACTTCACCGGCTAAAATGCGATGTGCCTACCCGGTGGAATTCAACTCTGCACCTGTTGCAGCGACTGTGGCAGCACCGACAAGCCCTGGTGCAATACGTTCTGACGTATAGCCTGGGCCAACGAGATTCAGAGGTGGGGCAAATCACGCTGGAGGAGTGGTCTCAGATCAGGGACCTATGCACCCTTCTGCACAGTTTTGAAATGGCGACGAAGATGTTTAGTGCTGACGATGCCATTATCAGCATGACTATTCCGGTGATTTACATGCTGGAGCACATGTTAAACAGAATTCGGAGTCAGGTGGTGGCACAAGAGGAGGTGGAGGAAGTAGAGGAGGAGGAGTTGTATGCGGAAGGGCTAACATCTGCAAGGTCCAGACGGTCGGCAGCACCAAGGCGGCAGGCATGTGAGGGTGGGGGAGATGGTTTTACCAGGGCGCATGGTAGCAGCCAAACTAGTGAGGAAGGTGCAGGAGCCCAGGAAGAAGTGGAGGACGAACTGATGGAAGACTCATCAGATGAGGGAGACCTTGATCACATTTCTGTTGTGCGAGGTTGGGGGGAGAGGACAGAGGAAGGAAGCATGATTGTTACCTCGCCACCAACACAACAGGGACTTGGTGCTCCTGGATGCGCAACACACATGAGTGCCTTCTTGCTGCACTACCTGCAACATGACCCTCGAATTGTGAGAATTAGAAATAATCCTGACTACTGGGTTGCCACACTGTTAGATCCCCGGTACAAAAGTAAATTTGCAGAAATTATTCCTGCCATAGAAAGGGATGCACGCATGCAGGAGTATCAGCAGAGACTGTTGCAGAATCTTACATGTGCTTTTCCACAAAATACCAGTGGTGCACGTAGTGAATCTCACAGTTCCAACTTGCCAACCGTGGGACCGTCAAGTGTTCAGCACTCAAACCGTAACAGAACCACAGTATCTGCTGGTAACATCAATTTTGCGGAATCATTTCACCACTTTTTTAGCCCATCCTTTGCAAGGCCACAGGAGACAAGAAGTCTGACACATAGTCAACGCCTAGAGACGATGGTACAGGAGTATCTCCAAGTAAACATTGAAGCCACGACTGTGTCACTGGACCCTTGCTCTTTTTGGGCTTCCAATCTGGATAAATGGCCGGAGCTAGCCACTTACGCCTTGGAGATCTTGTCATGCCCCGCAGCCAGCGTTCTGTCTGAACGTGTGTTCAGCGCTGCTGGTGGTGTGCTGACAGATAAGCGCACGCGGCTCTCCACTGATAATGTAGACAGACTCACGTTCATAAAGATGAACAAATCATGGATCCGAAACGACTTTTCTACCCCTGTGTCATCCTGGGGAGAGTAAAAGCTTGATGATTGGTTAAAATCACCCTACCAACCGTTTTAAGCTTTCAAATTACTAATCATGTTTATCTGTATCTTGACTGGAAAATAATTTGGGCTTTGTAGCAGTGTGCAGCACTGATCCTATTAGGCCATCTATACTAAAGCTTCACCAGATTTAAAATTAAAAATAATTTTTAGCTGCATCTAGCCCGGAAAATAATTTTGGGGCTCCGAGATGCGCAAGACACATAAGTGCCTTCTTGCTGCACTACCTGCAGCATGACCCTCATATTGTCAGAATTCGAAGTAATCATGACTACTGGGTTGCCACACTCTTAGATCCCCCAAACTTTTCGATCAACCTTTTCATTTTAATAAAGACCAAAAAAATGGTCATTTTTGAAATTATAAGCATTAGCAGGTTGTTAGAAACTGAAATCAAACAGTTTTCAACTCAAAACTTT
The DNA here is from genome assembly GCF_046119375.1 of Phyllobates terribilis. Taxonomy (NCBI): domain Eukaryota; kingdom Metazoa; phylum Chordata; class Amphibia; order Anura; family Dendrobatidae; genus Phyllobates; species Phyllobates terribilis. The sequence continues at coordinate 747,120,294 of NW_027362762.1, forward strand.
ATTCTAGGTGATGTTACATTTTCACATAGGACCCCTTGTTCGAAAGGAGCTTCTGAACTCTCTCGTCCATTGAATTTGTCAGGTTTTGGATGGTTTCTGCTTCAATTGTTTTGCATGAGGACAGAATACCCTCCCAGAGCTGTTGCTTAGATGTGAACTGCCTCCCGCCATCATAGACACTCCTTTTAATGATGCTCCAAAGGTTCTGAATGGGGTAGAGGTCAGGGGAGCATGGGGGTCACACCATAAGTTTGTCCCCTTTTATGCCCATATCAGCCAGAGATGCAGATGTTTTATGTGCAGCATGAGATGGTGCATTATCATGCAGAAAAATGATCTTGCTGTGAAATACACGGTTCTTCTTCTTGAACCATGGCAGGAAGTGCTGTTTGAGAAAATCCACATACATTATGGAGTTCATCTTTAGCGCCTTCAGGGATCCTAAAGGGGCCGACAATCTCTCTCCCCATGATTCCAGCCCAAAACATTACTCCACCTCCTCCTTGTTGGCGCTGTAGCCGTGTTTGCGTGGGGTGTCCATCAACCAGCCATCCTCCACTCCATTCATCTGGACCATCGAGCGCTGCATGGCACTCATCCGTGAACAAAACTGTTTTGAAATCAGTCTTCATGTAATGTTTGGCCCACTGGAGCCGTTTCTGCTTGTGTGAAGTGGATAGAGGAGGTCGACAGGATGGCGTATGCACAGCTGCAAACCTCTGAAGGACCCTGCATCTTGTTGTTCGGGGGACGTTGGAGGCACAAGCAGCTTCAAAAACTTGTCTGCTGCTATGACAAGGCTTTTTTGCCGCTGCTCTTTCAACCTGACGTAATTGCCTGTAGGAAAGAGTCCTCAATTTGCCCTTATCAGCACGCACACGTGTGTACTGTGAATCAGCTACATACTTCTTGATTGCCAAGACACTTCATCCTGATCATCGCACAATGTTGATTGTAGTCATGCCTTGACCTAAACACTCCACAATTTGTTGCTTCTCAGCAGCCGACACATCCTTTTTCTTTCCCATTTTGGCAGAAAATGTAGGCTGCTTAATAATGTGAGAGAGCCTTCTTAAGTAGTCTTGCCTTTCATTGGACACACCTGCCAAACTAATTAGCACAGGTGTCTGCAATTGCTTACAGTGATATAAAGAGCCCTGACACACATCACCATCAATGAGTTTAACTGACAAACAAACAAATTCTTCCCTTATCACTCCTAAACACTTTTTGCATAATAATTTGGAACGCAGTGTACATGTGCTTTTTCACAAAACACCAGCGGTTCACGTAGTGAATCTTACAGTTCTAACTTGCCAACCGTGGTCTGTATGGAGTTGTTCAATAAAGGGCCCAAAATTAAGATAACATAGATGGGAGAGGTCTCTATGAATAGGAATTCCTAAGTATTTGATACCCTGTGAGGGCCAGGCAAAGGGAAAGTTGGACTGGATGGAATCCTATATGGATTTGGGGAGGGAGACATCGAGGGCCTCAGACTTCGCTGCATTGATTTTAAAATTTGACCATGTAACAAAGTGATCTATTTCAGCCATAACAGCAGGGATGGATATATGTGATTGAGTGATATATACTAGGACATCATCAGCAAATAGAGAGCACTTGTACTCGGTGCCTCCCACCTCAATCCACCTAATATTGGGGTTATGGCGAATTGATGAGAGCAGGTGCTCCGTCACTAGGATGAATAAGAGAGGGGACAGAGGACATCCCTGCCTTGTCCCATTGGTGATTGTGAAAGGTGATGAAAATGTTCTGACGCACCCCCTGGGCCTTGGGACACCCGGAGCCGGACCCTTTTTGGTGGATGCTGGTGGTTGTAGTCTTCGTGGCGGCGACCCGTTTCCGTGGCTCAGGGCGGTCAAACCAGTGGCGGAACTATTTATTTGGTTTTGATGTTTAAATGTCCGACTACGCCACCCGTGGATTGCGGTCAGAGTGAACCGCTGCTACAGGGCAGACCGCTGAGGCTGGTGTTGTGGGTGCAGCAGAGTGTAGCATAACTCCCCACGGGAGGAGTATAGCCTCAGGGCAGTGTATGCGGAGGATGGGGGTGATGGTGCAGGGCAGCAGCAGTAACGACACGGAGTCAGTGATGCAGTCCAGGGCCTTTACTCACAGTTCTTATTATCCAGACCACGTCTGCAGGTAACGGCTGCCCACGTCGTACTGTGCTCACCAGGTGAGGGGCTCAGACAACTCCCAGATAACTTTGGAGCACTTCACAGGACCCCCTTTGTGTGTCCTTTGTCTGGCCTTTCTTACCAACACTTCTGTCCGGCTGCCTCAGGCCTCCTCTTGGTAAACTTGGCGCCAGTTTCCCTGACCCTATGTGGTGCCTTCCTAGCGGGTGTAGCGAGGGGCTGCGCCACATAAAATGTCAGAGCCTCCGGTTTCTAGCTGAGGGTCGTTTCCTGCCTCCACTAGTTCGGGGACCGGTCTCCCCCTTTGGCCTGACCCCTCCACGCAGGTGGATTCGGGCGTGCGGTGGCGACTCGCCCGTCCGCACCCCTGGGATCCCTTCATTCCTCGTTCCTGGAGCCTTCTCCGCTCCTCTTCCTTCCTTCTCCCTCTTCCAGGCCTGGGCCTCTGTTACTAGGCCCGCCTCCGGAGCAGAGCTCATGCAGAGCCCCTGCTCCCTGCCACTTCTGCTCAGACTTCTCTGCACTGAACTAAGATGGTGCCCACCTTTTATACTCCCTTCTCAATGAACCCAGTAACTGCTTCCTCCCTGCTCCTGCACTACAGGGTTCCCCTTCCTCAGTGTTCCCTCCCCCCACTCCAGCCAGGGACAGGGACTGTCGTGCCCATCTCAGGGGCATATTGGTCGCCCTGCCCCACGGCAATGTGGTGTAATGCATGCAGGTGTCGGGTCCTGATCCACACTCCATCCTTACCTGAGAGTGAGATATCACACCTCTGGGTGAGGTGCAATACGTCTGTAGCAACCGAGCCCTCAGGGTACTACAGTTCCATTTATCTTCAGCCTAGGTGACGTATTGCGATACAGGGCCGTGATTTTGGCTATAAAAGGGTCCCCTAGACCCCTACCCCAAGCTTTTTAAGAGAATCATATATGGCGTGCCAGGAGACTCTATGGAATGCTTTCTCAGCATCCAACGAGAGTATCTAATTACAAATTTTTAACTGCATCTAGCCCAGGAAATACTTTGTGCCTAGTAGCAGTGTCTGCTAGTCAGCGGATTATCCCGGCTGTTAAGCAAGCTACACCACCTGTAGTTTAGACACTTAATTTTTTCAAAGGAAATGATTCGGGACCATGGGATACTTAGTGAAGAGCATCAGGAGGCACCCCAAGTCATAGGGGCTGGGACTGGCAGTAGGATGCCTTGCGGTGGACAGCCGAGCTCGATCTTTATAAAAGCTTTTTAACTGCAGCAGCTTTAGTGGACGCTACTGGAGCTGGAATTACGCGGCTGCTGGCATGAGACTTGCCCTCCAATAGATCCTTGTAAATGGATTTAAAGTGTATTCATTCAAATTAGAGAGACAATTTAAATTAAAAAGCTTAGAGCTGCCTCCACCACAGGGGGGCTCGCTCGACCCACCAGCGGACAGGCACCAGTATTGGGAGAGGGGGGCTGGCCGTCAGGGTTCACCGCGGCTCTGGCACAAACCCGGCGACACGGAGGTGGCACGGGCAGGAGCGGACTGGCCGTGTCGGCTTCTCACTTTTTGGATTTTAGAAGGGCATGACATGCCTATATCTGTGTCTCCCCCTCCTTTTACTCCTCCACCTCTTTTATTTTCGCATGACTATATGTACTTGTCACTTTTCCATGTGTTAGTTATGTCTTCTGAGCAGTTTGTCAGCTTTTGGACACCTTTGAAGGTGTTTTCTATGTGTTTCTATGTGTTTTTGTTTGCCTGCCATTGGTTTTAACGGTGTTCGAAGGTGTTCGACGAACAGTTCGACGAACAGTTCGGCGAACACACGGGTGTTCGACGAACCGAACCGAACTCGAACACTACGGGGGTGGCTCAACACTAGTCATGACTTTCCATGCCTGTTTGCGCCTCTCTTTCTTCATGTGTGAGAAATGATACTTTTTCCCTGTATCATTTCTCATTATTACACATAACTTAATTTATGATTTATGGACATGTATGGTTTGATTTCTTTGCCTGCGTGGATTGGAATGATTGTTTCCAACATATGGCGAGAATTTCTTGTCGTCAATAGCACCTTTAGAAATATATTAACTTAGAAAATTAATGACGTGTTCAATACTTGTTTCACACGCTGTATATATAGGTATATACCGTATTTTTCGGACTATAAGACGCACTTTTTTCCTCCAAAATTTTGGAGGAAAGTGGGGGGTGCATCTTATAGTCCGAATACTATATTATTGTATGGCCGCAAGGTGGTGGGTGTGGGGGAGCGGCAGCGGGGGATCAGCGGGGCACAGGAGGCAGCAGCCGCCTGCTGTAGCCTAGCTGTGCCCGCTACTAAAGAAAATGAATATTCTCTGCTCCCCAACGTCCATGGGCGTGGAGAGCAATGAATATTCATTTCTCTTAAGAGCCGGCACACTGTACCGCAGCGCGGCTCCTGCTGCCGCTCTGCGGTCAGTGTGCCCGCTATTAAAGCTCATGAATATTCACTACAACCCACTCCCATGTACAGTGTGCCAGCTATTGAACAGACTGAATGGTCACTGCTCCCCACGCACAGAGTCCCGGCGTGGGGAGCAGTGACTACTCCAGCACAGCGTCTCACACTGTGTGAGGGCGCATGGCAGGGACGCCATGCGCGGCTCACACAGTGAGAGTGTCGGCAGCAGGGCGGGACAGCGCTGGAGGAGAGAGGAGGTGAGTATGAGTGTTTCTTTTTTTTTGTAGGCAGCGTGATGGGGGTTCAGAGAGTGCCATACATACCAGGATGGGGGCTCAGAGGGGTGCCATGCATACCAGGATGGAGGCTCAGAAGGTGCCATACATACCAGGATGGGGGCTCAGAAGGTGCCATGCATACCAGAATGGGGGCTCAGAGGGTGCCATGCATATCAGGATGGGGGCTCAGAGGGTGCCATGCATACCTGGATGGGGGCTCAATGGGTGTCATGCATACCAGGATGGGGGCTCAGAAGGTGCCATGCATACCAGGATGGGGGCTCAGTAGGTGCCTTGCATACCAGGATGGGGGATCAGAGGGTGCCATGCATACCAGGATGGGGGCTCAGAGGGGTGCCATGCATACCAGGATGGGGGCTCAGAGGGGTGTCATGCATACCAGGATGGGGGCTCAGAGGGTGCCATGCATACCAGGATGGGGGCTCAGAGGGTGCCATGCATATCAGGATGGGGGCTCAAGGGGTGTCATGCATACCAGGATGGGGGCTCAGAAGTTGCCATGCATACCAGGATGGGGGCTCAGAAGGTGCCATGCATACCAGGATGGGGGCTCAGAGGGTGCCATGAATACCAGGATGGGGGCTCAAGGGATGCCATGCATACCAGGATGGGGGCTCAGAGGGTGCCATGCATACCAGGATGGGGGCTCAGAGGGGTGCCATGCATACCAGGATGGGGGCTCAGAGGGGTGCCATGCATACCAGGATGGGGGCGCAGAGGGTGCCATGCATACCAGGATGGGGGCTCAGAGGGTGCCATGCAGACCAGGATGGGGGATAAAGGGGTGCCATGCATACCAAGATGGGGTATAAAGGGGTGCCATGCATACCAGGATAGGGGATAAAGGGGTGCCATGCATACCAGGATGGGATGGGGGCCACTTATACCAGGAAGGAGGGGCCATACATACCAGGATGGAGGATATTAACAGAATTGGGGGACATTACCCCAATACCAGTGTCAGCAGCAGACCCCCTCTCCCATAACAGGGCATCATGACCACATTTTTTGCTTAATTTTTTTTTCCAATTTTCCTCCTTTAAAACCTAGGTGTGTCTTATGGTCCGGTGCGTCTTATAGTCCGAAAAATATGGTACATATATTTATATATATAAATATATAAATACACGGTGGTCCAAAAGTAGATGGACAGAAAGTGTAATAAGGTTATGAAGGGGGAGATTTATCAAACACTAAATTGCAGCCGTCTGTCTGGATCATCCTCCGATAAACCATGAATTAGACGTGGACGATAAGCTTTCCACCCAATAGATTTCAGGATTCGCATGATAGAAGCTCGTGAAATTCCCAATTCCAAAGAGGCTCTTCTGGTGTACTTTTTTGGACTCTGAACAAATGTTTCAGCAACAAGTTGTTTATTATCTTCTGTACAGACTGTTTGGGTCCACCAGTTTTTGGAGCATTAAGGATTGAGCCAGTGGCATTGAATTTGTCAAGAATGCAGTAAATGATTTGTCTCTTTGGGGCTTGAGTACCAAATGTTTCAACTCAATTTGCTCTAACGGTTTCAGCATTTTGAAATTTCCAATACTCTGTTAAAATCCATTTTCTTTGATCTGTATTTAAATTATTTGCCATTATGAGTTATCTGAATTATCTGAAAAGATAACAGATTTGGGGGAGATCTATCTGTGAAAACTAGATCTGTGAAACTGTCTCAGTTGCCCTTAGCAACCAATCAGATTCCACCTTTCATTTTCCAAAGAGTCTGTGAGGAATGAAAAGTGGAATCTGATTGGTTGCTAAGGGCAACTGAGCCAGTTTCACTTTACACCATGTTTGATAAATCTCCCCCTTCATAACCTTATTACACTTTCTGTCCACCTACTTTTGGTCCACCCTGTATATAGATATATTCCACCATTATTTTATTTAGCTTATAATATACAATTGTTTATGTATATTGTGGATAGGTTCCTTTAAAAAAACAGCAGGATTAAAACATTGGAATATAATCTGTTAGCCTTTTTCTGAAACAAAATAATCTATTCAAGCATCACATAAATATTGGATCCACACTACTGTTCTGCAATTATTAGTTTATTTGTTCATCACACAATCATCATCATCATCATCCTCATCGCTATCGCCATCATTCCTAACTCGGCTGACAGTTGCATTAATGTGGTAAATGTCTTGAGCCCTTGCACACCGACTAATTCCTGTTTTTAGATTTGCTCTGATGCAGTCTGTCACTACCGCTTCAGCTGCCACTGACAGAGCCACCAACAAAGTTAAGCATTTGACTTGAGTCTTCCATCTCCTCCAGCCCCATGTTATTCAAATACAATAGTTGACTGTTCATCTCATCCGATAAATTAACTGGAAGAAATTGTTACGAAATATGTTCTTTAGCCCACAGAGGGCTGTGGTTTAGGAGATTAAGGGCTGAACAGATGGAGGTGTCATTGATGGAATTGAAAGTTTGCAATGTATTTACATTTACGGATTTACTTTTATGGCATTAAATGAAGATGACTCAAACTGACAATGTAGCTGTCAAAGGTAGCATCATCAAGCTGTGACTGAAACAAGTGATGTGCCATATATTCCACAATGCTCTCCACTTCCACCACACTAATTATGCTTGGTGGAGACAAATGAAGCAAATTCTGATCTATGTTTGATAGCCCTACTGCTAGGATGGCTCGTGCCATTGGTGGTGGTGGTGCTGCTCGTGTTTCCCATATTCTTAGCCGTGATGTGTTTTTTCTTTATTTTACATTACCACATTACCATGTAAATTGCCATTGTCACTTTTTATTTTACCATACATTTTGTACAACACTATAATTGACTTTGTCAACCCCAATTATTCCACTAGTTCCAAAATGGATGTAACGTACGTGCTAAGTAGGTATTCGTCCAAAAAGCCTACTGCAACAATAGGCCACTGTGTTGGTGTTGCATGTACAGGTATCAAATTGAACTTGTAAAATAGGTATGCAAAACATGCATGCACAGTTAAATGTCTTTATTTTTTTTACTTTTTTTTAAACAAAATTAAACCCCCTTCCCATAAAGAAGTAAACTAGAAATGCTAGAAAGGTACACATACAGAAGCAGCAAAATTTCTGTAACATGCTGCAGTACAGGAGTGATGCGTAGAAAATTACCCTCAAATTGGACCAGTAAAACAAGTGTATAAAACAGATATGTACAGTTAAACGTCTCGATTTTTACATATATTTTTCAACTTTTTTTAAACAAAATTTAACTCCCCCTTCCCGAAAAGGACAAACAAGAAATGCTGGGTAGGTACACATTGTTGCTGAACCATTAGCTCTGACATCCTCTCACTATCCAAAATCATCTTAAAATGGTTGCTGCATTCCGTGCCTAGGCTTTGTTCAAGTCCTCTTCATCTCTGAAGAGGCAATTTGCATATGGACTCTAATAATTCCTCTCAATTGGCAATACTATGACATGTGATGAGATAGCTGCATTATAGGGAAAGCCGCATCAGAGGAAATGTGAACCTTCTGCTGCTGATGCATTCTTTTGCCTTATGTAAATTGGTTGCTGGAATTTTGGGGGGGTAAATTGTGGAAATTGAATCAAATATTATTTGAATTCATAGAATCATAGAATCATAGAATGGTAGAGTTGGAAGGGACCTCCTGGGTCATCTGGTCCAACCCCCTGCTCAAAGCAGGATTCACTAGATCATCTCAGACAGATGTCTGTCCAGCCTCTGTTTGAAGACATCCATTGAAGGGGAACTCACCACCTCTCGTGGCAGCCTGTTCCACTCATTAATCACCCTAACTGTCAAAAAGTTTTTTCTAATATCTAATCTGTGTCTCCTCCCATTTAGTTTCATCCCATTGCTTCTAGTCTTTCCTTGTGCAAATGAGAATAAAGATGATCCTTCTACAATGTGACAGCCCTTGACATATTTGTAGACAGCTATTAAGTCTCCTCTCAGTCTTCTTTTTTGCAAGCTAAACATTCCCAAATCCTGCAACCGTTCCTCATAGGACATGGTTTGCAGACCAGTCACCATTCTGGTCGCTCTTCTCTGAACTTGCTCCAGTTTGTCTATGTCTTTTTTAAAATGTGGTGCCCATCAGACCCTGCAACTTTCCTCAAATTCAACAAAAATTCACATTTGCATCAAATTTATTTGATCATCTCCAATATCAGTGGACGATAAATGTGGATTATCTCTAAACATTTCTGTCTATTTTCACACCACATGCAGTGGGGAAAAAATGTATTTAGTCAGCCACGAATTGTGCAAGTTCTTCCACTTAAAAAGATGAGAGAGGCATGTAATTGACATCATAGGTAGACCTCAACTTTGAGATACAAAATGAGAAAACAAATCCTGAAAATCACATTGTCTGATTTGGAATGAAATTTTTTCAAATTTTGGTGGAAAATAAGTATTTGGTCAATTACAAACAAGCAAGATTTCTGTCTCTCACAGACCTGTAACTTCTTCTTTAAGAGGCTTCTCTGTCCTCCATTCATTACCTGTAGTACTGGCACCTGTTTGAACTTGTTATCAGTATAAAAGACACCTGTCCGCAACCTCAAATAGTCACACTCCAAACTCCACTATGGTGAATACCAAAGAGCTGTTGAAGGACACCAGAAACAAAATTGTAGCCCTGCACCAGGCTGGGAAGACTGAATCTGCAATAGGCAAGCAGCTTGGTGTGAAGAAATCAACTGTGGGAGCAATAATTAGAAAATAGAAGACATACAAGACCACTGATAATCTCCTTCAATCTGGAGCTCCACCCCGTGGGGTCAAAATGATCTCAAGAACGGTGAGCAAAAATCCGAGAACCACGCGGGGGAACCTAATGAATGACCTGCAGAGAGCTGGGACTAACGTTACACAGGCTACCATCAGCAACACACTACCCTGCCAGGGACTCAGATCCTGCAGTGCCAGATGTGTCCCCCTGCATAAGACATTACATGTCCAGGACCGTCTGAAGTTTGCTAGAGAGCATTTGGATGATCCAGAAGAGTATTGGGAGAATGTCATATGGTCAGATGAAACCAAAGTAGAACTGTTTGGTAGAAACACAACTCGGCGTGTTTGGAGGAGAAAGAATGCTGAGTTGCATCCAAAGAACCCCATACCTTCTGTGAAGCATGGGGGTGGCAACATCATGCTTTAGGGCTGTTTCTCTGCCAAGGGACCAGGACGACTGATTTGTGTACATGAAAGAATGAATGGGGCCATGTATCCTGAGATTTTGAGTGCAAACCTCCTTCCATCATCAAGGGCATTGAAGATGAAACGTGGCTGGGTCTTTCAGCATGACAATAATCCCAAGCAGACCGCCAGGGCAACAAAAGAGTGGCTTCATAAGAAGCATTTCACGGTCCTGGAGTGGCCTAGCCAGTCTCCAGATATAAACCCTATAGAAAACCTTTGGAGGAAGTTGAAAGTCCGTGTTGCCCAGCGACAAACTCAAAACATCACTGCTTTTGAGGAGATCTGCATGGAGGAATGGGCCAACATACCAGCAACAGTGTGTGCCAACCTTGTGAAGACTTACAGAAAACGTTTGACCTCTGTCATTGCCAACGAAGGATATATAACAAAGTATTGAGATGATCAGTGAATATGAATAGCGGTACCAGAGCGCCAATAACAGGGCAAAAATATTAAAAGGACTGATTTATTAATACACACACAACGCGTTTCGGTGGACACAGCCACCTTCATCAGGTGTGACAAGCAGCAAACAATTGATCCTTATATACATTTGACTAGGTATACAATTACTTAAAAGGGGCGGGGCCAGATACAGAGTAATACCTCTATATTAACCCCTTGAGTTCATATATGCTCAATAGAGTAAAAAGGATTGTTATAAAATAATGCCTAATGAAGCATATAGGGTTCTTATAAAAAGGATTCGCTGTAAAAAAAAACAAAAAAAAAACTTGTGAATCCTATAATCTTAATACTTCATAGGATATATTGTCATCTACCACCCTATATTTTAGATTATATAAAAAAATAATAATAATAATTTTTACATACAACATAAAACAATGCATAAATATAAAGTATAAAATTACAATCAGTTTCTATCATTGTAATTAGGAAAAGTAGACGAAGAAAGGAAAGAGAAAAAAAAAAAAAATCCCCCAAAAAAAAAAAAAAAAAATCAAAATCTTTCTCTTTAAATTTTTTTTCTTTTTTTCCTTTTTTTTCTTTCCTTCTCCCCTCTCTCTCTCTCCTCCCTCCTCCCCTCCCTCTCTCCTTTCCCCTCTTCCCTCCTTCTCTCTCTCCTCCCCCCTCCTCCTCCATATAAAAGATATATATAATAAATTTGCTAAAATATGAAAACAATTATTTAAAAAGTTGTCTTCTCTATATTAAGGTTCAAACCTTCAGGAGACAAGGTTCCCATTTTGAAAATCCAATAATTTTCACGTGTAATGAGACGATTTAGTCTATCAGGGTGTGTATCAACTATATGATCAATGATAGTTAGTTTTAGGTTATTAGGATTTTTTTGATGTTCTTTTAAGAAATGATGAGAAACACTATGTAGGGGAAAGCCGTTTCTAATATTTTGGCGATGTTTATTTAGTCTGGAGTGCATTTCCTGGATAGTGCGGCCAATGTATTGCAGGCCGCAGGTGCACTGGAGCAGATAGATCACATATGAAGACTGACATGTAAGTCTAAAGCGAATGGGATATATCTCTCCAGTGACTGCAGAGACGAATGTTTTGGCTCCGTTATCAATGGATTGACAGCATAAGCATTTAGGGACATTACATTTATAACATCCATTATTGCTAATAGGAGCTGAATGAACCTTGCAGAATCATCAACAGATAAGAACTGTGTTTAAGACTTTAAAATCTAAATTGCTGGATCATTATGGACTTTTATGTGACCAATAGAGAGAAATTTAGATTATCTCTGATCAATACAGCCCTTAGTAAAGACTTTAAAGATGGCGACAGATGCATATATAATAATCCAACTATGCTGAATGATATAGATCAAAAAAGGTTACGTGGACTGTTTTTGAACTTAGAAAATAATAGCAAAATAGAAATAACTAATCACGTAGACACGATGTTTTTAGAACATTACATTAAGGATAACATAATACCTAAGGGATTGAGAATGAATCTCAATTCATCCTTTCCTCAGGATATTGTTTTTACTGAAAGATGGGACAGGTGTATTTCTGATTGCTCAACAACACTGATCAGATTGTTGATTGATAAAAGGAATACTCTGGCAATGTATGCTTTAGAAACAATAGCTAAAATTAAAGGGGATTTGGAGTTCTTTTCTTCATCTACGGAATATTTTGCCACAGATAATGAGGTAAAACTAAGACTGGCTAAGTTTGAAAATGATTTAATAAATAAAAAAGCAAAAAAATATGAAAGAGATATAAAAGACTCTAAAAAAGAAAAAATCCAATCACCACTTCAAATTTCACCTGTTCCCATCATCTCTATGCAGAGAACAACTAGGGATAATCCATCATCCCCTATTCTAAGCAATGATACTGATAACCATACAAAACAAGTGAATAGTTTTCAAAAACAGTTTTTTATGAATAAAAAACAACAAGCAATATATGAGACTCATAAAAAGAAGTTATCCATAAACAATAATTACAAGAAAAATACTGCATTTAATTCTTATTTGGAAAAAAATAATGACCTTATAATAGAGGGAATGTGTATGGAAATTACTCCTCCCTCCATACTGATTACTGATCCACCTATTTTATCCACACAAGCAGCAGATGTAGAATTTATTGCTAATCCGTCTACTATTTCCACACAAGTAGCAGATATTGATGAATTGAACTTCACATTACATATTAACACACAGGAGATCAGGGGCGGACACAGACTGTAGTGGGCCCCTGTGCAAGAAATTTTTGGGGGCCCCCCCACTGCGCTTCATAAGGCTACAAAGTTATGTAAACATAACCCCCCCATGTGCAGCTCTCATCCCCCCCATGTGCAGCTCACCCCCCCGATGCATCTCTCACCCCCCCGTGCATCTCTCATCCCCCCCCGTGCATCTCACACCCCCCCATGTGCATCTCTCACCCCCCCATGTGCATCTCTCACCCCCCATGTGCATCTCTCACCCCTCCCATGTGCATCTCTCACCCCCCCATGTGCATCTCTCACCCCCCCATGTGCATCTCTCATCCCTCCATGTGCATCTCTCATCCCCCCCATGTGCATCTCTCACCCCCCATGTGCATCTCTCATCCCCCCCATGTGCATCTCTCATCCCCCCCATGTGCATCTCTCATCCCCACCCATGTGCATCTCTCATCCCCCCCATGTGCATCTCTCATCCCCCCCATGTGCATCTCTCATCCCCCCCACTCCTAGTTAATTAATTGTATTTAAGAAAAATAAAACTTGTTATACTTACCCCCATGCGATCCCTGCAGAATCCTGGCGCTCGTCCACGTCGCTGCCACCAGGCTCTTCTGACGTTCGGCCATGTGACGGTGCCACATACATAGCCAACAGCTTTTGTTTTGGCCAAAAGATTTTTAAAGCCGCCACCACGATAAGGTAGACTCTTCTGGCCGGGCCCTACTCTAACCTATTAAAATTTTCTTAAAATATCCAATACTCTTTTTAGATATATTTTTATTTAGTTTTCTTTAAGGGAATGTGTCATATACATTTTTTTTTAAAATGACCAATAATACCACATACAGGGAATACCGCCACACCATCACCAGACCACATATTACCACAACATAGGGACCGAATAATACCACACAGAAGGGAGAAAAACTGCCACACCATGACCAGACCACATATTACCACCACATTACTAATATTACCACCACATTACTAATATTACCATAAGTGTCATTATACACGGGAGCTCTATACATGGTATGTATAATGTAAGTGTCCAGGTAATCTAGTGATCACCAGTGACATTATACACAGGAGCTCTGTATATAGTGTCAGTGTACAGGTAATACAGTGATCACCAGTGACATTATACACAGGAGCTCTGTATATAGTGTACAGGTAATACAGGAATCACCAGTGACATTATACACAGGAGCTCTGTATATAGTGTACAGGTAATACAGGGATCACCAGTGACATTATACACAGGAGCTCTGTATATATTGTCAGTGTACAGGTAATACTGTGATCACCAGTGACATTATACACAGGAGCTCTGTATATAGTGTCAGTGTACAGGTAATACAGTGATCACCAGTGACATTATACACAGGAGCTCTGTATATAGTGTACAGGTAATACAGGGATCACCAGTGACATTATACACAGGAGCTCTGTATATAGTGTACAGGTAATACAGGGATCACCAGTGACATTATACACAGGAACTCTGTATATATTGTCAGTGTACAGGTAATACAGTTATCACCAGTGACATTATACACAGGAGCTCTGTATATAGTGTCAGTGTACAGGTAATACAGTGATCACCAGTGACATTATACACAGGAGCTCTGAATATAGTGTACAGGTAAAACAGTGATCACCAGTGACATTATACACAGGAGCCCGGTACATAGTATATAGTGTAAGTGTACATGTAATGCACTGACTCACTGGTGACGTCTCTAGGTGAAGTCCTTCAGCTACGCTTTTCTCCTTCATCCAGCACAGACCGCCATCACGTCTTCCAGCCAGGACTCGTCTCTGCATAAAATAACACAGTTATCTAGAGCACATTCCCCAACTTCTACATTACGCAGCTGAATACAGACGTGCATCCACCATCAATATATGGTTAGTTATTATGCAACCTACCATTCCAAATATAAATTGTAATCCACCACGGTGCCCCCATTAACTGTAAATAGGCACTTAATATATAATTTAATTAGAACCTCTACTCTATACTTCCTGCTCCCCGCATTCATTATTTACATGCACCCCCTGCCCCAATTCATTATATCATGTCCGTGCTCTCCCCACCCCATCGTCATTTATCATTTACTCTCCCCCATGTGCAGCTCATTTTCTCCCAATTCCCCCATGTGCAGCTCTCACCCCCCCATGAGCAGCTCTCACCACCCCCCCATGTGCACATCTCTCATCCCCCTCCCCCACATGTGCCCCTCTCTCATCCCCCCATGTGCATCTCTCATCCCCCCCATGTGCATCTCTCACCCCCCCATGTGCATCTCTCATCCCCCCCACATGTGCACATCTCTCATGTGCCCCTCTCTCATCCCCCTTCCCCACATGTGCCCCTCTCTCATCCCCCCCATGTGCAGCTCTCACCGCCCCCCCATGTGCACATCTCTCATCCCCCTCCCCCACATGTGCCCCTCTCTCATCCCCCTCCCCCACATGTGCCCCTCTCTCACCCCCATCCCCCACATGTGCCCCTCTCTCATCCCCCCATGTGCATCTCTCATCCCCCCCATGTGCATCTCTCATCCCCCCCACATGTGCACATCTCTCATCCCCCTCCCCCACATGTGCACCTCTCTCATCCCCCCCATGTGCATCTCTTATCTCCCCCCCATGTGCATCTCTTATCCCCCTCCCCCATGTGCATCTCTTATCCCCCTCCCCCATGTGCATCTCTTATCTCCCCCCCATGTGCATCTCTTATCTCCCCCCCATGTGCATCTCTTATCTCCCCCCCATGTGCATCTCTTATCCCCCCCCCCCACATGTGCACCTCTCTCATCCCCCCCACCCCATGTGCATCTTTTATCATCTCCCCCCCCACGTGCACCTCTCTCATCCCCCTCCCCCCACGTGCACCTCTCTCATCCCCCTCCCCCCACATGTGCACCTCTCTCATCCCCCCCACCCCATGTGCATCTTTTATCATCTCCCCCCACCCCATGTGCATCTTTTATCATCCCCCCCCCATGTGCATCTCTTATCACATACACACACACACACACACACACACACACCTCCCATTCCCCCCACTCCTAGTAAATTGTATTTTGAAAAAAACAAAACTTGTTATACTTACCCCCATGCGATCCCTGCAGAATCCTGGCGCTCGTCCAAATCGCTGACACTAGGTTCTCCTGACTTCCGGCCATGTGACGGCGCCGTCACATGACCGGAAATCAGGGGAATCATGAAGGCGCTGCCGCAGGAGCGCAGCGCAGCGCTGAGATGTCCCGGACCCGGCGCTTAGCATGGGGCCGGGGGCCCCATGAGGAGAGAGACTCACAAGAGGGGGCCCCCAACGGGGCTCCAAGGGGGCCCCTACCGGCTGGGCCCCACACTGGAGTCAGGGCAGATATGCCCTGATGGCGGCCCTGCTGGAGGCTGGAGGGGCCCCCTCTCCCTCGGGGCCCCCGTTCAATGAACCGGCTGCACGGGCGGTAGTTCCGCCCCTGCAGGAGATATCCCATAGTGGATCTAATATCTCAGAGCTTTCTAGTGCAATACAGACTCCTATTGCTGGGGAGTCATCTGGACAGATCCCGTTAGCGGATACACTGAATATTTTTAATCAAGGGAGACCCTCTGATAAAACAAGTGGTATAAACCACATAAAACCCCCTATAAACAGAATGACATCCTTGGAATTATCTCCGATTTTGAATGAGAATAGTATCTTGATAAATCCTCAAACACAGAATGCAGTTGCATCTCAAACTAATAAAACGAAAATTACACATTTTTTTCACGTGGTCCCCGGACGTTGTCCAAAACTAAAAAGAAATTTAGGGGATGTAGAGGGAGTGGAAAAACCCGAGGTGTCAACAACAAAAATAGTCCAAATGCCGAAATTGAGACACAATCCAAATATAAAGAAAATGAAATCTTGCCAATGAACCAGAATACAAATTCCCTGCAGATAGAAACCCCTATCGGTTGTGGGGGTATTTTTAATATTTCTATCTATGTGCTATCTGAAGCTGAACAATCCTTGTTAGGTCGAGGATTATCTTTCTGTCCAGCTGTCCCATTTAATTATTTCACTTTGTTCTGTGATTTAAATGAATTTATAAGGAAATTGACACTAAAAAGGCATTTTCTATTGGAAGATAAGAGAAAATCACATCCTATTAGTTCATGCTCAACAGTATCCCCCTCCATTCAAGAATCTAATATACCAGGCCCCCCATTACTGGACCCTTTCACTCATGTAAATGTGAAGGGGAAAAATAATTTCTATCCATTACATCACAAAGGTTCACACCTTGAAACTTTCCAACAATTAATTTTGAGGGACCTTAGGACATTCCCCCCAATTTCAAAAAAAGTGAACAACTTGAGCTACCAGGAGAAATGTGCATTAAAAACCCTTCAGGATAATAAAGAAATAATTATAAAGAGAGCAGATAAGGGAGGGGGGACTGTGATAATGAACAGGGGCTGGTACATCAAGGAGGGCCTCAGAATCTTAGACGACTCAAACTATTACGTCAAATTAGAAGCAGACCCATCTGTAACCATTTTTTTGGAGTACAAAGGACTTGTAGCAGGGGCCTCTACAGCTGGCTTCCTCAATAAAAAAGAAAAATCCTTTTTAGACATTAAAAAATTCAGAGTCCCTTATTTTTATTTTTTACCCAAAATTCATAAAGATAAATTTAATCCCCCTGGATGTCCTATTATTTCTGGTATTAATTCTATCACATCCAACTTATCCCACTATATTGATCTTTTTTTACAGAAGTACGTTTTATCCCTAGATTCTCATTTAAAGGATTCTACACATTTAATTAGACTATTGAGAGAATTACCCCATCTTCCAGGCTGTCTTCTTATTACACTCGATATAAGCTCTCTTTATTCCAATATCACACATGTATTGGGTTTACAGGCAATTAAAATATTCCTAGATGAGGACCCTAACTTACAAGATCCTCAAAAAAATTTTTTATTGAGGGGTATAACTTTCATTCTTGAGAACAATGTATTTTCTTTTGAGTGGGTGATGTATCGGCAGCTGAGGGGCTGCGCGATGGGGACGAGGTTTGCCCCCAGTTATGCAAATCTATATATGGGGGCATTCGAGTCTATCCACATCGCGCAATCCCTCGGCGCTGATAAATCCATCGTTATGTACCGCCGCTTTATAGATGATCTGTTTATCATATGGAGGGGAAATACTGTGGAGGCTGCCAAATTTATTGATGAATTAAACTCTAACGACTGGGGTCTTTCCTTTACCTCTACCATATCTGAGAGTAATATTCAATATCTTGACCTTCAGATAAATATAGACAATTCGGGTAAAATATCCACATCTACCCACTTTAAGGAAGTGGATGTAAATAGCTATCTTGAATTTGACAGTGGCCATCTACCCAGCTGGATTAGAAATATTCCATATGGTCAATATTGGCGTGTCAGAAAAAATTGTACACATGATTCGGATTTTTTTCTGGAATCTAAGGTTTTACAAAAACGTTTTAGAGCTAAGGGATACCCCCGCAAATTATTAGAGGATGCTTTCTCCAAAACTAGATCCCTATCACAGAACCTGTGTATCAACAAATCCAAGAATACCAGCCAAGAGCCAAACAACGATTTCAGTTTAAATCTGATTACTACCTATGGTAAACCTACGCAAGCGTTATCCAGTTTATTAAAAAAATACTGGTTCATTTTAAGTAATGATCCAGTATTAACTGGTCATTTACCGGAATTTCCTCATGTCATATATCGGAGGAGTAAAAATCTAGGAAACTATATAGCCCCTAGCAATACAACAATTGGTAGAAGACCGAACCATTCAGCTCCTATTAGCAATAATGGATGTTATAAATGTAATGTCCCTAAATGCTTATGCTGTCAATCCATTGATAACGGAGCCAAAACATTCGTCTCTGCGGTCACTGGAGAGATATATCCCATTCGCTTTAGACTTACATGTCAGTCTTCATATGTGATCTATCTGCTCCAGTGCACCTGCGGCCTGCAATACATTGGCCGCACTATCCAGGAAATGCACTCCAGATTAAATAAACATCGCCAAAATATTAGAAACGGCTTTCCCCTACATAGTGTTTCTAATCATTTCTTAAAAGAACATCAAAAAAATCCTAATAACCTAAAACTAACTATCATTGATCATATAGTTGATACACACCCTGATAGACTAAATCGTCTCATTACACGTGAAAATTATTGGATTTTCAAAATGGGAACCTTGTCTCCTGAAGGTTTGAACCTTAATATAGAGAAGACAACTTTTTAAATAATTGTTTTCATATTTTAGCAAATTTATTATATATATCTTTTATATGGAGGAGGAGGGGGGAGGAGAGAGAGAAGGAGGGAAGAGGGGAAAGGAGAGAGGGAGGGGAGGAGGGAGGAGAGAGAGAGAGGGGAGAAGGAAAGATAAAAAAGGAAAAAAAGAAAAAAAATTTAAAGAAAAAGATTTTTATTTATTTATTTTTTTGGGGGGATTTTTTTTTTTTTTTCTCTTTCCTTTCTTCGTCTACTTTTCCTAATTACAATGATAGAAACTGATTGTAATTTTATACTTTATATTTATGCATTGTTTTATGTTGTATGTAAAAATTATTATTATTATTTTTTTATATAATCTAAAATATAGGGTGGTAGATGACAATATATCCTATGAAGTATTAAGATTATAGGATTCACAAGTTTTTTTTTTTTTTTTTTTTTACAGCGAATCCTTTTTATAAGAACCCTATATGCTTCATTAGGCATTATTTTATAACAATCCTTTTTACTCTATTGAGCATATATGAACTCAAGGGGTTAATATAGAGGTATTACTCTGTATCTGGCCCCGCCCCTTTTAAGTAATTGTATACCTAGTCAAATGTATATAAGGATCAATTGTTTGCTGCTTGTCACACCTGATGAAGGTGGCTGTGTCCACCGAAACGCGTTGTGTGTATATTAATAAATCAGTCCTTTTAATATTTTTGCCCTGTTATTGGCGCTCTGGTACCGCTATTCATATTCACTGATTGTCCTTTTCCCCCTGTTGGGGTGTGGTAGAGCTGCCTTTAATCTTTTGTTTTTTCACCTGTGGGAGCAATTTAATTAAAATTACTACCCTGGTTTTCCAAGCTGCGCTGCCTTAACCCCTCCGGAGCGCTGCCTGGGTTGTTGGTGAAGCTGGGCGTCTATCTCGGCATTACATGCTACTAACCTGACCACGTGATATACCACCAAGAGATCAGGATCTGTGAACGCCGCTGGAAATAGATGACAGCCACCAACAAAGCGGAGCTTGTGGAGCTTTACACTGGGGTTGTGCAGAGGTGCACAACTTCATAAGGTTAGTAGCCATCCCCACACCCCTCTACAAATTGCAATACTGAGTCACCCATTGCGCCTTGTTCTCTCCTCTCTTTACATATAAAGTATTGAGATGAACTTTTGTAATTGACCAAATACTTATTTTCCACCAAAATTTGAAAAAAAATTCTTTCCAAATCAGACAATGTGATTTTCAGGATTTGTTTTCTCATTTTATATCTCATAATTGAGGTCTACCTATGATGTCAATTACAGGCCTCTCTCATCTTTTTAAGTGGGAGAACTTGCACAATTAGTGGCTGACTAAATACTTTTTTTCCCCACTGTATTGATTGGTTTACTTGGTTTTCTTTAAGATCAGTTTTTGCAGCAAAATTATGGCTCGTTGGTGCATCTGAAGTCGCGCTCTTTCTAGTTAAATTGCGTCCTTCCCTTTAAGCTGTAGAGTTACAAACAGTGTTAAAGAGGAACATTCACTGGATTTTCTTTTTTAAACTGATTAATACCTCCAATTTCCATTGTTTTACTGATTCTGTAACAGTTTTTCTTTTTTTTTCTTCGCCTTTCTGTTCCAAAATTACGCCCTCCAGTAATAAAGAAGCAAATGTTCCCTTCACTCTATTTTCTCTGGAGATTTGTAAGCCTCAAGACTTTTTTTTATTAGTCTTTTTTTGGTTGTTTCCTGATTGTTTATTCAACATAAATTTTTTTAATCTGCATTTTTTTTACTATTTACAGTTGAAACCAGAAGTTTACATACACTATATAAAAAGACACATATACATGTTTTTCTCAATATCTGACATGAAATCAGAATAAACCTTTCCAGTTTTAGGTCAATTAGGATTACCATAATTTTTAATGTTTGCCAAATGCCAGAATAATGAGAGAGAGAGAATGTTTTAAGGCATTTTTATTACTTACTGCAAAGTCAAAAGTTCACATACACTAAGATTGCTATGCCTTTAAACAATTGTGGACTGATCATATGATGATGTCATGTATTTGGAAGCTTCTGATTGTTTTTTGGCAATATCTGAATTAATTAGAGACACTCCTGTGTATGTTTTTTAATGCACACCTGAAACACACTGCTTCTTTGTGTGGCATCAAGGGAAAGTCTAAAGAAATCAGCCAAGATATCAGGAAGAGAATTGGCGACTCATCCTTAGTACAATTTCAAGATACCTGAAGGTGCCTCGTTCATCTATACAAACAATTATACGCAAGTACAAACAAGATGGGAAAGTCCAGCCATCATACTGCTCAGGAAGGAGACGGGTTCTGTGTCCCAGAGATGAACGTGCTTTCGCCTGACATGTGCATATCAACCCAAGGACAAAAGCAAAAGACCCTGTGAAGATGATGGCGGGAGCTGGTAAGATTGTGTCAATATCCACAGTGAAAGGAGTACTGTATCAACATGGGCTGAAAGGCCACTCTGCCAGGAACAAGCCATTACTCTAAAAGAAACATAAAAAAGCCAGATTAATGTTTGCAAATGCACACAGCAACAAAGACCTTAATTTTTGGAGACATATCCTGTGGTCTGATGAAATTAAAATTTAACTTTTTGGGCATAATGATCATTGTCACGTTTGGAGGAAAAAGGGAGAAGCTTGGAAGCCTAAAAACACCATCCCAACTGTGAAACACGGGGGTGGCAGCATCATGTTGTTGTTTTTTTTTTGCTGAAGGAGGGACTGGTGCACTTCCCAAAATAGATGGCATCATGAGAGTAGAAGATTATTTGGCAATACTGAAGCAACATATCAAAACATCCACCAGGAAGTTAAAGGGGTATTCCCATCTCCAAGATCCTTTCCCAATATGTAGTAGGTGTAATAATAATAATAATATTAGCAAATACCTAGAAATGTAGTATAGTTTTTATGATTCACTATCTCTCTTTCCTCATGTGCAGGCATCTCAGGACCTTGGGTATCCATGGTTACGTCCACTGATAAAGTCACAGTTAGTTAGCTAGTTTCTAGTGGTCGTAATCATGGATACCTAAGGTCCTGCGATGACTGCACATAAGGAAAGAGAGATAGTGAATCATAAAAACTATACTACATTTCTAATTGGAGGTATTTGCTAATATTATTATTATTACACCTACTACATATTGGGATAGGATTTTGGAGATGGAAATACCCCTTTAAAGCTTGGGCGTAAATGGGTCTTCCAAACGGACAATGACCCGAAGCATACTGCAAAAATGGTAACAAAGTGATTTAAGGATAACAAAGTCAATGTTTTGGAGTGGCCATCCCAAAGCCCTGATCTCAATTCTATTGAAAATTTATGGGCAAAGCTGAAAAGGCAGGTGCGAGCAAGGCAACCTACAAAACTGGATCAGTTACACCAGTTTTGTCAGGAAGAATGGGCCCAAATTACGACCAACTATTGTGAGAAGCTTGTGGAAGGATATCGCAAACCTTTGACCCAAGTCATTCAGTTTAAGGGCAATGGTACCAAATACTAATGAAATGTATGTAAACTTTTGACTTTGCAGTAAGTAATAAAAATGCCTTAAAACATTGTCTCTCTCTCTCATTATTCTGCCATTTGGCAAATATTAAAAATGATGGTAATTCTAATTGACCTAAATTGGGAAAGGTTTATTCTGAATGAAGAAAATGTTAGCATTTTTTGAAGCAAAGACACTGACAAAATGCTTCTAAAGAAGCCCAGGCGTCTTTTGCCTTTTTAGCCTTTCTGTTGATTTAGATTGTAAATTGTATCATACAGGGAAATGCCTGAAATTTGGACATGTCACATCTTTTAAATGTTTAGCATCTTAGAAAGCCATAAGCATTTAAAAGACGTTTAAAAGTTTGATTATATGAATGACAAGACTTGTTTCGATAGAAACTGTTAGGGCAATTCTCATGAGCGTTTTTAGAATGCTTTTTCCAAAATTTTTAAGTGGCTTTGCTCATAAAATGGAGGAAAACTATGCATCGAGAACATACCTTGAGTGTGCAGTTAATCATAGCTGTCCCCTAGGGTGTGGTAGATGCTTTAACCCCTTCACAACATTATCTATATGTCATAGAAGAGAAGGACTTCCTGACCAATGAGTGAGTGCATCTCACTAAATTAGAATATCATCAAAAAGTTAATTTATTTCAGTTCTTTAATACAAAAAGTGAAACTCATATTATATAGAGTCATTACAAACAGAGTGATCTATTTCAAGTGTTTATTTCTGTTAATGTTGATGATTATGGATTACAGCCAATAAAAACACAAAAGGCATTATCTCAGTAAATTAGAATACTTTTTAACAACAGCTTGAAAAATGTTTTTAAAATCCAAAATGTTGGCCTACTGAAATGTATGTTCAGTAAGTGCACTCAATACTTGGTCGGGGCTCCTTTTGCATCAATTACTGCATCAATGCGGAGTGGCATGGAGGCGATCAGCCTGTGGCACTGCTGAGGTGTTATGGGAGCCAATGTTGCTTTGATAGCAGCCTTCAGCTTGTCTGCATTGTTGGGTCTGGTGTCTCTCATCTTCCTCTTGACAATACCCCATAGATTCTCCATGGGGTTAAGGTCAGACATGTTTGCTGGCCAATCAAGCAAAGTGATACTGTTGTTTTTAAACCAGGTATTTGTACTTTTGGCAGTGTGGACAGGTGCCAAGTCCTGCTGGAGAATGAAATTTCCATCTCCAAAAAGCTTTTCAGCAGAGGGAAGCATGAAGTGCTCTAAAATTTCCTGGTAGATGGCTGTGATGACTTTGGTCTTGATAAAACACAGTGGACCTACACCAGCAGATAACATGGCTCCCCAAACCATCACTGATTGAGAAAACTTCACACTAGACCTCAAGCAGCTTGGATTGTGTGCCTCTCCACTCTTCCTCCAGACTCTGGGACCTTGATTTCCAAATGAAATGCAAAATTTACTTTGCATTTACTTAGTGTTAATGACTGCCATCTGGACATCTGTCAAGTCAGCAGTCTTCCCCATGATTGTGGAGCCTACTGAAACAGACTAAGGGACCATTTTAAAAGCATAGGAAGCCTTTGCAGGTGTTTTTTGTTAATTATTCTACTTCACTGAGTTAATGACTTTTGTGATTTCATTGGTTGTAAGCCATAATCATCAACATTTACAGAAATAAACACTTGAAATAGATCACTCTGTTTGTAATGACTCTATATAATATATGAGTTTCAGGTACTGGACTGGGACACTTGGTATGAGATTCAGGGAGACAGCCAGAGAGAAGACACAAAAGGGGGTCCTGCTATGTACTCCGGAGTTACCTGGGGGTGGACTGAGCCCTTCACTCAGTAAACGCAGTACGGCATGGGAAGTTACTTTGACATCTGTAACTTGGACTGCAATAACCGTGAGTAAAGACCCTGAGGACTGCACTTCCTTGCCTCTGTGTTTCTTGCTGCGCCATTAACCTCTGCACTACAACGCCCAGCACAACCTGCATCATCTACACTGCCCTGGAGCTAGCTCTTCCTGTGGAGAGCCACACCATCCCGGCTGCAGTAACATCAGCTTCAGAGGACTGCTCCGCAGCGGCGGCTCCCTTTAGCCGCATTCCACAGGTGGCGTCACGAACTCTATAAAAACTCTATAAATCCCCTATACATAACCCCTTTTATTGACCGCCCTGGGTCACGGACCGGGTCACCGCCACTGTGACATTCCCCCAGGGTCTACCGGCCCGGCACCGGGTACCGCACGGCCCAGGGGCCGCGTCATTTTGGCGTCATGAACAGGATTACGAGCCCACCCGTTATCACCGGGTATTGTGCACCTAAAGACTGTGCTTTCTACTAAATGGCCATGGCCCAGGGGGCACGTCACCTGCACCGCTCCCTACAGTTTAATCCCCTTAAGTGATGTGATCGATCTCAATTGTAGCATTTAGAAGGCAGGGAGAGGGACTCGTGAGGGCCCGATCATTGCCATGGTGACCCCGGAATCTGCTCGGGGGCTGAGTAAAAGGTCATCGGGGGCCGTAAATGGCCCGCAGGCTTGAGGTTCTCCACTACTGTTCTTAGGGGCTTGTGTCAGTGCAGCACTGACAGTTATAGAGCATTCCAATGCTCGTGCATTGTAATGCTTTATAACAGCAATCAGATTGATAAAAGTGAAAGTCCCACAGAGGGACTAAGTAAAAAAGTAAAAAAATAAAACAAATTGGAAAAATATTTAAAAAAACATGAAATAATAATAAAAAAAATAAAAATATACTGTATTCTACCCATAAATAAGTATTTTTATGTAAAAAAAAGGTACACATATTTGGTATTGCCACATTCAGAAAGACCCGACCTATAAAACTGTCACACTAATTAACCCCTTCAGTAAAAACCCCATATAAAATAAATAAAAAGAAGGCAAAAAAATATGCCTTTTCATTATACCACTAAACTAAAAGTGAAATAAAACACAATCAAAAACACAAATGTAAAAAAAAAATGGAATAGCTGAAAACATCTTTTCTCACAAAAAACAAGGTGCCATACAGCTCCATCAGTGGAAAAATAAAAAAGTTATAGCTCTCAGAGTACAGCGGTACAAAAATAATATTTTTTTCTATAAAATAGTTTTTATTGTGTAAAAGCACCAAAACATATAAAAATGATATTAATGTGGTATCGCTGTAATTGTACTGACCCAAAGAATAAAGCTACCTTAGCAATTTTAACACACGCGGAACAGCATAAAAAATAAAAAAGAATTGCTGAATTGCTGTTTTTTGTTTATCCTACCTCCCAAAGATCGGAAGAGAAACATTATGTGAACAAAAATTGTACCAATAAAAGCAACAACTTGTCCCATAAAAGACAAGCCCTCACATGACTGTCGGCAGAAATATGGAAAAATTATAGCTCTCAAAATATGGAGATGCAATAACTAGTTTTTGCAAAGAAAAAGCTTATTTTACTGTGTGACAGCAGCCAAACATAAAAAACTATATAAATCTGGTATCACTGTAATCGTACCAACCCTAAGAATAAAGTCGTCTAATCACTTTTACTATATGAAGAACAGAGTAAAAAATAAATCAAACCAATTCTTGACCTGCTGTTGATTTGTTCATTCTGCCTACCAAAGATCGCAGTAAGGCTCGGTGCACATTTATCCTGCGCTCTACGCTGAGCACTTACACCATGTTTTCCATGTAAATCTCTGAAATACGTGATTCAGACGGAACTCCCGTTGGAAGATTCCTTATGAGGCAGATGGAGTCACTTTGGACATTGTCTGGCCTATGATTGGGCAGTGGCCATCTTTTTGGCGTGCATAAACGCGTTGTCCGCCACAGTTTTGTGCACTTCTGAAAAGGACACCACTGAACAGAGGCCAAACTGAGTCCAGAGTAACTCTGCTGCCTCATATAAAATGTTACCAATAAGCGCTTCAGCTCAATCCACTTAAAAAGCAAGTCCACACTCAGGTCCTTCATCTTTTAATTGATATATAGGGGGCTTCCACATTACTGGCAGCACAAAGACTCTGGAAAAACAATATGGCTCCTCGACCCCCAAAAGAAATTTAGTGAATTCTGCACTCCCAAATCCAAATGCCCCTCTCCCTTCTGATCTCCACAATGTACCTAAACCAAATTTAGCGTCCACATGTTTGGCATTTCTGTAGTAATGAGAGCCTAATTTACGGGTGCATGTCTCTAGGAGAACGAGCTGGGCACTACAACAACGTTCTGGGTGTTACAACATACTGGACACTACAATTGCAGATTTGCAATGTTCACTCAGCAACATTTAATCAGTATCTTCCATACTGATAACATTATATATGAGTTATGTCTATCATGGCCAAACCCCTCAAGTAAATGGCCAAAATCAATAGTCCACATGGACTTAACGGTTAATTCCTACAATAAACATGGAGCAAAGGTCCACAATATAGGTATTTCAAAAAAAGTTTATTAATTACAAAACACAGGCTGACATACATGACATCAATATTAAAACAGGTCAAATAGCGATAACACAGGTGTTTATGGCTACAGGTCCACAATCAAATGGAAGGCTAGGATAACTGAAATCCTCAAAAAATCTGCAAAAAAAATACTAATGTCCCTTTCCCCCACTCAAATAGTCCCCATTATCTGAACCATCAATAAATCAGGGGGTAAATAAAGTGCTAGTGTATGTATTCCATATTTATTCCCCCTGTAAGGATAGTCCCTGATATGACAATCAAAACATATATATCCATTGAAGACGATTGATAGAATTTTCTCCAAATTTCCAATATTTTCACAAATAAACGCAAGTTATATCGAAGAAATTTTACCACTATCATGAAATACAACATGTCTTGAAAAATTGTTCTCAGAATCACTGGGATCTGTTGAAGCGTTCCAGAGTTATTACCAAGTGACAGTGCTCAGAATTGTAAAATTATGCCTGGTCATGATGTGAAAACAGGCTCAGGATTGAATGGGTTAATTTCTATGATTTAATGCATGTGCATGTACTAAGGTATACAGGGCAGCACTGTGGCTCAGTGGTTAGCACTGCAGCCTTGCAGCACTGGGGTCCTGGGTTCAAATCCCACCAAGGACAACATCTGCAAGGAGTCTGTATGTTCTTCCTGTGTTTGTGTGGGTTTCCTCCAGGTTCTCCAGTTTCCTCACACACTCCAAAGACATATTGATAGGGAATCGGGATTGTGAGCCTCAAATGGGGACAGTGCCCATAATGTCTGTAAAGGGCTGTTGAATTAATGGCGCTATATAAGTGAGTAAAATAAATAAATGAATAAATAGTGGTTAAAAGAAGCCAATAAAAAAATAATTTTAAATATTCTCAGAGTATGTTAAGGAACAGGAAGCTAAGATTGGTAGCTAATCACTTTTGTTCAATTTTTATTGAAAGCAAACTGCTGGAAATTTGTCAAAACAATTAGATTTTAGTTTAGATTTTTCAAAGACTTCTGGGAAAATAATGGCAGCTTCCCTAATTTTATTTGCACCAGTCAGATAAATCTCCATCAATGAGTTCTCAGTTAAATAGTTTGATCTGTTTTCTAATGACTGAATACGGACACATTCATTTCCGTTGGTATATTCACACATTC
This sequence comes from Phyllobates terribilis, assembly GCF_046119375.1. Classification (NCBI taxonomy): domain Eukaryota; kingdom Metazoa; phylum Chordata; class Amphibia; order Anura; family Dendrobatidae; genus Phyllobates; species Phyllobates terribilis. Next base: position 747,148,511 of record NW_027362762.1, read on the forward strand.
GCTTATTTACTGTACTGATGGTTAGCAAAAAATAAACATAGGGTCATATCCTTTTTTGATCCAATTTATGGATCGAAGTTTCTGATTCAAGTGAATGAGTTTGTGAAAAAAATAGCACTCACATGACATTTGTGTATAATCCAAATGCTGTCATTTTTCCACTGGGAATTTCATTTGAACTTTTCTTATTTTTAATACGAGAAAAATGGATGGCACTTAAGGGGGTTGTCCCGTCCACTCTGTGTGACTGCAGACTAATGAATCCTCCCAGAGCACACACTCTGCGCTGCAGGGATTCGCCAGGAACAGAGGTAATGTATGCGTTATACATATTCCTGGCCTTAGCCCGTTCAGTGGCCATGACCTCGCTCCATACATTTGTATGATGTAAGGCCATGCTCTCTAGTCAGCCACTACCACTGGACGGCTGCACCACTAGACAGGGCACGGTCTCACTGAATACAAGTGTATGGAGCAAGGCCACGCTCACGAGTCGGGTTCTGGCCGGGAGCATGTATAATGCATACATACCCTCCGGTCCCCACTCAGAAACTGGCGACTCCCCGCAGCACACAGTGCGTGCGCTGGGGGGATATACAGGGTGACTGCAGACTTATCGATTTGGACCAGACAACCCCTTTAAACCAAAAATGGATCCAGCACACTGAAAAAAATTATCCATTTTTCACATGCAAGAGTAAAACCCTGCTATACAATTCAACCTCAGGGGGGAATTTATCTTCCCCTCCATTAAGGCTAGCTAGTGTCAAAAAGATGCAAAATTTCTCTCATCTCCAGAAATGGTAATTCTATCTCTTTCCTCACCAACGTACAAGCCCTCCAAGCTGAACCTTTACACACATTTATTAGCATCTACTAATTTTTTTATTAGAGCCCCACTGCTGGGAGGAATTTAACTTTATTCCTTCCAGCAGAGTTTGGCAGTCACAGCAGTGATGCCGGCATGGTTTCAGTCACCGTTCAATGTATAGTCAGCGACAAGTGTAACTGTGACCCCGGCACTGACTGACAGCAGGCTCTAATGCTGATTGAAGTTCATTTCCTTCCAGCAGCGGGGCTCTAAGTGCAGGCACCAGGCAGGTTCAGAACCCTATTAATCTGCAGAATAACCCCATATCTGCTGGTTAATAGCTTTTTTTCACATGACAGGTTCCCTTTAAATTGTAAACCTTGTGAAAACCTTGTAAACATAGTGTAAACCTTGGTTAAATTGGTACACTAGAGATGAAGAGAGATTTTGAAATTTGAATTCTCCAACTTCACAGAATTTTCCCCCAAATTTGTCCAAATGTCAATAATGGAAAGCTTGTAATTGCTCGGAAAATACGTGTGGGGGAGAAGAGAGAGAGAGGACCCCACTGACCATGAGAGATTATACTTCACAGGCAAGAAGGAGGGTTAGGGAGAGAGAAGATCGCGATGACCAAAAGAGCTCACACTTTACAAGAGAGAGATAGAGAGGACCCTGCTGACCAACAGAGTTTACACTCTACAAGAGAAAGATAGACTTACTCAATGAGTCTAGAGATGGAAAATGACTGTGCCATACAAACTGTGCTGTGCTAGGAACATGGGATCTCAGATGGTCCTGGTACTGACTACCACTATACAAGGTATAATAAATAAGATGTTGCCATAGAAACCCCTCTTAAGGAGAGCTAATTTAGGTTGAGATACAAGGGATCTCCAAATCTGCCAATATTGGTCCAATTAAATGCGATGTACCAGAGACCAGAACGCACACAGCAAATGTCTGTCAGTGTGCAAGCCTTGTCTGAGTCTGAGATGCCCAGTCACAAGTTTTTATTACACACACAGAAGAAAGGGGAATGACTTAATACATTACCTAAAAAGGATTATGTAAATTTGGAGACAAAGAGACCATAAATCATGGATTCTGCTGTATTCTTTCAAACTAGTTCTATCCAGCACTCAAAGCCTTCAGCAACTTTAAATAAATTAATTGCTTTTATGAATAACACTTATAAAGCAGATGCAAAACACGTTATCAATGATATATAGATATATAAATTGCTTAAATGATAATCAAAGCAAGGTATAAAATATTAGCCATAATATTAGCCATAACAAAGTCATAGTTGCAAGGCATTACGGGAGGCCCACACAGCAATTCAAAATAACGTTAGCCTGCTCTCTGATGCTTCAGCAGTGTGGGAAATGGTGATGAGCTAGGTTTCATTTTTTGCGAACCACAAATCAAATCTCAAAATATTCGAACTTGCTTGAAACTGAATTTCAGGAAATTTGACTCAATCCATCTTGGATAGATCTGAGAGCGCAATCTCACTCCTATCGAACTTTGGTTTTCTTCAATTCTCTTTCCTCATCCCATCTCCTCCATATTTACACTTCCCTTCCTGGAACCCTCAATTCCTTTGTCTTATTGGATGTATAAATGCATCTTCCTCCTGTTTGTTTATACCTTATCATTTTTATGTATTCGATTCTCATTGCTCTGATATTTTTCCTAAACAATCTCTTTTATTTTTTCTGTAATTTTATAATAGGTTAAATAAAGAATAAAAAAAAGTTGCAAAATTTGTTGCAGGTGGCATTTTGCACTAATTTTTGTGATTTTTAACCCTTTTTTGATGGACTCAAGAACTTTTTTTAAAAGAGAGCTTTTAGCAAAAAGGAATTTTATCTACCACTTTGTGACAAATTTATTCTAACATATGCCAAAAAGTAAGCATGGATTGAAACTGGATTTCATTTTCAGTCTCATGGATAGCTCAAAGATGCTTCAGCTTAATTAAGATGCATTTAGCTCACCTTGCCATAGCGGGCTATAGGTTTAAAACTGGCATTCAAAATGTCAGTCTTGATAAATTCACCTCCAGTATATTCTTTCTTCAGAGGTATGATGCAAAGGGCACAATAAAACTCAGTAATCAAAATGTCACAAAAAACACAGGCTGCAACCAATCACTGTACAGCTTTAATTTTTTCTGTATAATTTATGAAATATAGCTGTGGTTCTCTATTTGACAGTTTTTTATAAATGAATGCTATTTTTGTAGCATTTGGTATAATAACACATTGGACCAACAGTCACAGTAATGCAGGATTAGCACATAGATGTAACCAATGCAAAGATGAGAAATACATGGAGAAATTTGCTGTTGCTTTGGAATATTTGCAGCTGTTAAATGTAAAAAGAGTGTGTAGTCTAATTGAATTTTTGCTCGTTGCTGAAAAAAAAATGATTGCCTATGCTCTTCTATGCAAATATTTCATTTTGAATTAGCAGCTGCCATCTTTATGAAGCACTACTTTAAATTCAAACTCTCACTTCCACATCTCATTTGCTGTATAGTATATTTCTTTCTTGTTTTTGAAGAACAGATCAAGAGGTTGACTTGATTCTCTTCATTTATTTTTAATTTGGCTGCATATGCTGTAATGCATTTCCATTTTATAGAAAATGTTTAGACAAAATATATAAATATATATATATACACATGTTCACATTTTGCATAGTGATATAGAAACAGTTGAATTTTTTTCATAATTTAATTCTCAGCAATTCTTGTCTAAATAATAAATGTGTGGACCTTTATGGCTTTGCACTGGTAAAATTATAAGCAATAATAGAGCCTGTATGAGACGTTTGTCCTATAGCTAAAGCTATGTCTACAACTGCATCTGAGGCTCTGTAATATTTTTACCGTGAAGAATAGTTGTCACGACTCTATTGTTGCATATCCCGGGGCCAGGGGCTCCTTCCCTCTCCCTAGCACTAGGGGCGCCTTAGCTATCCCTGCTTCCCGGATTACTTCTAATGGTGAAGAGGCCAGGGCCATGTACCTTGCTGAGCTCCTGAATCCGCCCTTAATCTGTTCCCTCCCTCCACCCAGGGAAGAGGGGAGTATTAGTGTATGGAACCACACCAACTAGACTAACAAGGGAATACGTAAAGAGAGAAAGAAAAAAAACAATCAGACAAATATGCACTCACAAACAACAGAGTGGAATGCTGGGGAGTGAAGAAAGGGAAAAACCAAAACAGGAGAAGAAGAGTATTTGCACACAATCAAAATAAAGCAACAGTCTTTAGATAAATACACCAAACGCCTCCTCAAACAACAAAACTCCTTCAGCTCCTGAACCATGCAGCAAGAAGCTAACTCTGGCAATGCCTGCTTGCCAGAGGCAAGTATATATAGGAGAGGGGAGTGGCCAACACTGAATAGCTGAGAGCATCAAAGCAGGAAAGCTTCCATGAGCTCTTAACTGAACAGATTAATCCCTGCACTGCTAGCAGAAACCTGCACTGTTTAATATGAAGGTGAAGTGCTTCTAAACAGTGCAGAAATCAGACAGCGCGGTCTTCTGGCTGCTCTCTGTCCCGGTAAATCCGTGCCAATAGTGCTGTGTGTGACACACTAGGGATGAGCGAACGTGCTTGGTGATACTCAGATAATAAGGATTCACTGACTGAGGACCAATAACTCAAAATATATTATAACCACCAACATGCACAAAAAAATCACTGACTGAGGTGGAATAGCAATAATTAAAAACTGATACTTTATCATAAATATTAAAATATGATGAACAAAACCACCGTACTAAATGCAGTCTATCCTGTATGTCCCCTCTTTTATCACACGGGTCATACTCTGGATATTAATATTCCCTAAAACCAATCACCCAATGTGTAATAACTGATGTCTAGACTACTCTCAATATATCTCTATCCTAAATTGCCAGCCCTTAGACGAATATAAGTTATTTCCACAGGGGGAACATGGGATTATTATAGCACTCTGCCCTGTGCAGAATATCAGACTATAGACCCCTTCTTATCCTGTATATAGTCAGGGTTATATGAAAAAGGAGAGGTTTAAATTATTTCCACAGGGGGAGCATAGAATTATTATTGCACTTTGCCCTCTGCAAAATATCAGACTCTAGACCCCTTCTCATCCTATATATAGTCAGGGTTATATGAAACAGGAGAAATATTAATTATTTCCATAGGGGGAGCATATGATTATTATTGCACTTTGTCCTCTGCAGAAAATATAGACCCCTTCTCATCTTGTGTATTGTCGTAGTTATATGAAAAAGGACAGATTTTTTTTTCCCTCTTCCCCCTCTAATCTTTTTTTTATATAAACTACAATCCACGAATAGAGGATACAGATAACACGATTCTATCTATATTGTGCTATTGTCTAAAAGCAATTGGTCTGCAATATCAGTTTACTGCCTATAAATTTCTGTTGAATCACAGATGACAGCTCTACATCTACATAGGACACAGCTCCTTTGTTTCACTTACAGACCTAATGAATCGTCTGTCATTACGCTGTCCCTTTAAGACTTGCTGCCCCTTTATTTATAACTCAGGGTATCACAGCAGCCTCTTAGCATGTACGTCCCTATCTCCACATACATGCCCCAAAACATACAAGTACGCCTCTACGCGTTTCACCCATCTAATACTTTTATGGGCACATCAGGAGGCTCAGGCACTATGTTGCTTGCTAATACATTTGCAGGAGTCTCTGCTCCCGGCTATTATGAGAGTCTATAGTCTGATATTCTACACAGGGCAGAGTGCTATAATAATCCCATGTTCCCCCTGTGGAAATAACTTATATTCGTCTAAGGGTTGGCAATTTAGGATAGAGATATATTGAGAGTAGTCTAGACATCAGTTATTACACATTGGGTGATTGGTTTTAGGGAATATTAATATCCTGAGTATGACCCGTGTGATAAAAGAGGGGACATAGAGGATAGACTGCATTTAGTAGGGTGGTTTTGTTCATCATATTTTAATATTTATAATAAAGTATCATTTTTTAATTATTGCTATTCCACCTCAGTCAGTGATTTTTTTGATACTCAGATATCACTCGACTATCTGGGTGCTCGGATGTGCTTGGCACTCGACAAGCATTGGCTGGAAATCTGATTTGAAGCTCGAATCCCCGCCCAGCATGTTTGGCGCCTGTTACACAGCCAATAAGCATGCGGGGATTGCCTGCGAGTTACTCTAATATCTGTAGCCATCTTAATAGTGGCATTACTGTGATTAGCTGGCTGCATTACCTCAATAGAGGTTATAAAAGGACAGGCACCGCCACACTTGGCACAAGAGTGTGCAAAGCAGTCATCAAAGCAAAAGGTTGCTACCTTGAAGAACCTAGAATATAAGACATATTTTCAGTTGTTTCACACTTTTTTGTTTTGTATATAATTCCACATGCGTTAATTCATAGTTTTGATGACTTCAGTGTGAATGTACAATTTTCATAGTTATGAAAATACAGAAAAATCTTTAAATGAGAAGGTGTGTCCAAACTTTTGGTCTGTACTGAATATATATATATATATATATATATATATATATATATATATATATATATATATATATATATACTGTGTATATATATATAGGTATATACAGTTTATAAACATATGTACAGTATCTATAAAGCTTCTGCACGTGATTACTAGAGATGAGTGGTGTTCGACTGGAACTGTTCGCCAATCTCAAATTCGAGCTGTTTTGGGCGGTGTTCGAGTCGTTCGACGAACGCGAACGATTTGCAAAAAATTCGGCTGTTCAAGGTTATGTTCGATAACTGTTCGTGCATCAAAAGCGTAACTGGATTTTTTCACATCATGCAGGGATTGTCTGCCACTCTCTGTAATGTCACAGCCATGGTGGTTGTGGCATTACAGTGGTTGTCCAAATCGATGGGAACAGCGCTCACAGTGAAACATGAAAAGCCGGCAATTCAGCAGCGGCATACAACGGTACCCGACAATTAAGAACAGAAAGAATAGAGCATCACGCATAGATTAGATAGATAGAAACATGTCAGTCACATATATAAGAAGTACAGTGACAGTGTTGGCTACTGTACTTGTCATTTAGTGTTAAAGGATTTATTAAAAAATTAAAGGTGTTTTCATGCACCGTCTCTTTAAAAAAGCCGTCCGGCAATTCAGCATCGGTACCCGACAATTTAGAACAGAAACAATAGAGCATCACACATAGATTAGATAGATATAAACATGTCAGTCACATATATAATAAGTACAGTGATAGTGTTGATTACTGTACTTGTCATTTAGTGTTAACATAAAGGATTTCTTAAAAATAAAATTGGCGTGGCGTTTCCCGTAATTTTAGTCTCTAGCGGAGGTTAAGCAGAAGGCTGGGGCAGATGTTTGAAGCCTCCAAGGCTACTAATATCAGCCCCCAGCTGAATACCTAGCCTTTACTGGCTATTTAAATGGGGGACCCCCCAAAAAAACGACGTGGGGTCCCCCCTATTTTAATAGCTAGAAAAGGCTAGGCAGACAGCTGGGGGCTGATATTAATAGCCCAGGAAGGGTGCCATGAATATTGGCCCCCTCCCAGGCTAGAAACACCAGCCGTCAGCCGCCCCAGAAATGGCGCATCCATAGGATGCGCCAATTCTGGCACTTAGCCTCGATCTTCCCACTGCCCTGTAGCAGTGGCAGTGGGGTAATAGGGCTGGGGTTGATGTCAGCTTATAATGCCAGCTTGACATCAAGCCCAGGTTAGTAATGGAGAGGCGTCTATAAGACACCCCCATTACTAACCCCATAGTCAAAGTTAAAAAAAAACACAAACACCCAGAATAAAGTCCTTTAATTGAAATAAACACACACTTCTTTATTGTTCTAAATTAAACCATACTTACCATCACGCCCATTCCAGCTGAAGCCAACGATCTCCTGCAATAAAAGTAAAATAATAAACCAACCTCATCCTTATCTTTCCATGGTTCCCAGGACAGCTCCAGCTCTGCTACATTGACATGACAGGCTGGAGCGCAGCAGAATGCTGCCATCCAGCTTGCCATGCCGCAGACACTGAGAAGCGCAGGCATGCTGGCACTCCTCAGTGTCTGTCTGTGACGGCATCCAGATGAGCCGAAGCCCCACGTAAATTTTTTTAAAATTATTTCATGAATTTCATAGCATTCATAGAAGCGCCATCTTTTGGCGCTGTACCCAACTCATCCAGGACCCTGGTGCGGTGGCTCACTGGGTAATAAAGGGGTTAGGGCCAGCTTGGTATTATCAGCTGGCCCTAAGCCCGAAATTCATGGGGTCACGCCAATATTAGACATGACCACCATGAATTTCTAGCAAAGTATTTAAAAAAACATAACACCCAGAATAAAGTCCTTTAATTGAAATAAACACACAATTTTTTAATGTTCTAAATTAAACCAACCATTCTTACCATCACGCCCATTCCAGCTGAAGCCAATGTCTTCTGCAATAAAAGTAAAATAATAAAACAACATTATCCTTACCTTTCCATGGTTCCCAGGACGGCTCCAGCTCTGCTACATTCATATGACAGGCTGGATACCAGCCGAAAGCTGCCATCCAGCTTGCCATGCCGCAGACACTGAGAAGCACAGGCATGCTTGCGCTCCTCAGTGTCTGGCTGTGACGGCATCCAGATGAGACGAGTTCATGTTCAATGAACTCGGCTCACCTCATGCACGTCACTGACAGCGTGGGAAAATTTTCCTGCGCTCACGGTGAGCGTGAGAGAATTCTCCTGCGCTCACGGCAAGCGCAGGAGAATTTTCCCACACTGTCAGTGACGTGCATGAGGTGAGCTGAGTTCACAATGTCACCATGTGCTGGAATTCCACACTGCACATGCTGGCAAGGCATTGTGAGCAGCAGAGGCCAGTTGTGGAATACCAGCTCCAACTGAAGAGTGAGCATGGATGTCTGACATTTGAGCGGTTCTACAAGACTTTGACGACTCCACAAAGATGGTGAACGGCGATGACGCCATAATCAGCGTAACATCCGATACATCAGCTTTTTTCTAAAAGGAAACATGAAACACCGGATTAATCTTCCAGGAGGAGGGAACCTCCAACCTAACAGCAGACTGGTTAACCACCTGAAGCACCTTAAATGGTCCCACAAAATTCGGACCCAATTTCTTAGAAGGAATCCTCAACCGCAGATTCTTTGAGGACAACCAAACCATGACACCAACCGTAAACAAAACCTCTTGACGTTTCCTGTTAAAATACTTCTTAGACTTTTTGTTAGCCTCTTGAAGGTTACAACGTACATCAGTCCAAACTCTCTCCAAATCACCGGAAAAATTCTCCTCCTCCGGCACAGCCGACACCAATTTGGAGAATGAACCAAATGATGGATGTCTCCCACTACAACAGAAAAACGGAGAACACCCAGCAGAAGAGGATGTATGGTTGTTAAGAGCAAATTCAGCAAGTGGCAGAAACTCAGACCACCCCTTTTGATTGTCAGCCACAAAACAACGCAAAAACTGCTCAACATCCTGGTTCTTTCTTTCTGTCTGTCCATTAGACTCAGGATGATACCCAGATGAAAATGACAAATGGACTCCCAACCTGTCACAAAAAAGCACGCCAAAAACGAGCCACAAACTGAGGTCCCCTATCAGAAACAATGTCGGTGGGAACGCCATGGAGTCTGACAATTTCCTTGACAAAAGCCTTAGCGAGTGTCTTAGCGCAGGGTAGTTTAATGAAAGGAACCAAGTGACACATCTTGCTAAAACGGTCCACGACCACCCAGATGACAGTGAAATTCTCGGACACAGGAAGGTCAGTAATAAAATACATAGCAAGATGCGTCCAAGGTGCACTAGGAATCCCCAGAGGGCAAAGCAACCCCGCAGCAGGAGCATGTGAAGCCTTTGATCTAGCACACACCGTACATTGACGCACCCATTTAATGATTTCCTTCTGCCACCCAGACCACCAAAAACTGCGACCTACCAGTCTCTTAGTCTCAGAAATTCCTGGATGACCTGCCAACCGAGACTCATCATACTCCACAAGCAATTCTCTCCTAAAGGTTCTAGGTACAAACAACCTCCCATGGGGAGTGTTAGATGGGGAATCCTCCTGGGCATTCAGAATCCCATCTTCCATAACGGAGTCCAATGCTGCTATCACAACTCCTTCCTGTAAAATGCTCTCCTCCTCCTCGGTACCACCCATGGGAGAAAAGCTGCGAGATAAAGCATCAGCTTTAACATTCTTAGTACCCGGGATGTAAGTAACAGAAAAATTAAACCGCGAAAAAAAAGAGCCCACCTAGCCTGACGTGCATTCAAGCGCTTGGCAGCATCTAGATAGATCAGATTCTTATGATCAGTGAAAACCTGAATGGGAAATTTAGCATCTTCCAAGAAATAACGCCAATGTTCAAATGCGAGTTTGATAGCCAGCAATTCCCGATCACCAACATCGTAATTAAGTTCGGTTTCAGAAAATTTTTTCGAAAAAAAAGCACAGGGATGAACCCCATCCTTGTTCTCCTGAGACAAAACCGCACCGACCCCCACCGAAGAAGCATCAACCTCGACCAAAAAAGGCTTGGTCTCATCAGGCGCATAAGGATAGGGGCCGAGCTGAACCTCTCCTTGAGATACACAAAAGCTTCAATGGCCTCAGTAGTCCACTGGGCCGTATTCGCACCTTTCCTGGTGAGATCGGTCAGCGGCTTAACAATTATAGAAAAATTCTTAATGAATTTTCTGTAATAATTGGCGACACCCAAAAATCTCTGTATCGATTTTAAACCAATAGGCCTAGGCCATTCTTGCACAGCCTGAACCTTCACCGGGTCCATCTGAAAGCCCTCACTGGAGATAATGTAGCCCAAAAAAGTAATTCTCTGCACAGTGAACTCGCATTTCTCTAGCAAAAAGTGTGTACTCACTTAATAACTGCAATACCTCACGTACGCTCTGCCAATGAGACTCCAGATCTGGCGAATAAATCAAAATGTCATCCAAATACACCACCACATTCTTACCAATCAAAGGTCTCAGGATGTCATTAATAAGGTTCTGAAAAAATGCTGGTGCATTGGTAAGACCAAAAGGCATAACCAGATTCTCAAAATGACCCACCGGGGTGTTAAAAGCAGTCTTCCATTCATCACCCTCCTTCATTCGCAACAAATTGTATGCCTCCAGGAGATCAATTTTAGAGAACCACTTGGCCCCCACTAACTGGTTAAACAAGTCAGGAATTAACGGCAGTGGGTAGGAATTGCGTACGGTAATTTTATTAATTTCGCAAAAGGCCAGACATGGACGTAAACCGCCGTCCTTTTTTTTTACAAAAAAAAAATCCAACAGCCACAGGTGACTTAGAAGGTCTAATGTGACCAGCAGCCAAACTCATCTGTATGTATTCCTCCAAGGCCTTTCTCTCAGGGATAGTCAGATTAAATAAGCGACTCTTGGGAAGAGTAGCTCCAGGAACAACCTCAATGGTGCAATCATAGTCCCTATGAGGAGGTAGAATTTGCGACTCCTCCTCTGAAAAAAACTTCCAAAAATCCTGAATAGGTACAGGTAATTCCCCTCTTTCCACAGCAGCAATGCGACCGTTACAACATTTATCATAACACTTAGGACTCCATGATTTAATCTCATTAGTAGACCAGTCCAGTAAAGGATTGTGCAGTTTTAACCAAGGCAAGCCTAAAACTACTGGAGAAGGTAAATAATTTAATACTACTAAATCTAAATTCTCTTGGTGAATACCATTAATAGTGAGGGGAAATTCAAAAACCTTGTGAGTAACACATTTCAAAGGAGTGTTATCAACAGCAACCACAGAAATAGGAGATGACAAAGGTTTGGGTTCCAATTTAAGTTTTTCCAAAAATCCCTTATCAATCACATTCAGTGTAGAACCACAATCCACAAATACCTGAAATTCAATCAACTCCTCCTGCAATGAGGTACTCCCTGAAAGAAATACTCCCTTAGAGTTTAAACAAGGAATATGGGCGTAAGTGACCTTTTTTTTTTCTTTGTTTAACAGAAGCTCACAGTTCTTAACAAAATGGTCAGATATACCACAATAAAAACACAATCCCTTGGAAAACCTGCGGTCTTTTTCCTGAGAGTGGAGTGACATCGCCCCAATCTCCATCCGTTCTCAGTCATCCGAGCAGACCCTCTGATGACTAGGAGCTGCCATAGCAGGAGTTTTCTCCTCATTAACCCTGGCACGCAGTCTCCTGTCCACACGTATAGCTAATTGCATGGTTTCTTGCAAGTTTCCAGGTGCAGGGAAAGCAATCAGCAGATCCTTAACCCTTTCATTTAAACCAGCAAGAAACAAACTTCTTAACGCCAAATCATTGCATCTCACTTCAGAAGACCACCTTCTGAAGTGTGTACAATAATTTTCAACATCACCTGACCCCTGCTTTAAACGTCTCAGTTGTGTCTCAGCAGAAGAGACACGATCAGGATCGTGATACAACAACCCCATAGCAGAAAAAAAATCCTCCACTGATCTAAAACACGAATCATTAGGTTGGAGAGAAAAGGCCCATCCCTGTGGTTCCTTGCGCAAAAGTGACATGATAAACCCAATGCGCTGTGATTCATTCCCAGAGGACCTGGGTCTCAAACGAAAATATAATAAACAAGCATTTTTAAAGGAAAAAAAATCTTGTTGTTTACCATAAAAAAAATCAGGCAGTCCTACCTTCGGTTCAACAAAATGCGCTCCAGGACAGCTACTCACGTGTTGCTGGAGCTCGGCCACCTCAAGAGACAATCTCTGCAGGCGTTGAGCCAATTCCTGAACAAACACCATGCTGATCTCCGGATCTCTTTCCTAGGATTTTTTTTTTTTTTTTGATTTTGGGCTGGACTTACTGTTATGATCTGCTACAAGAACTAAGGAAAGATAGGAAAACTGTCCCTACAATAGGACTAAGCTGATTCCCTACGATGTAGCGGGCAACCTGTTCCTTGTGAACAGACCCGCCTTCGTCCTCATCTATCTGAACGCAGACCTATAGATATAAGGGAGGGGTCCCTAAAAGTACTAAGGACTGGGACAAAATTTGACACCTTCTAGCAGAAGTTGTTGCGGAGCAAAAAGACAAACAGACAAAAATACTTAGAGGTCCAAGAACGAAGCAAACTATAGAGATAGGTACAAAGCACCTGGCTAGATTAAGAGTCAAAGTAACCTGAAGTCCAGCAAAGCCAGATGGGCGGAGCTGGAATAAATAGGCAGCAGGTCACGTGACCACAAAATAGAAAAAAAACTAACAGGAGGGTTCTAACAGATGTCACCCCCCATATAATGCCCCATGCAGGATGTCCCTTTCCCCCCATATAATGCCCCATGCAAGATGTCACCCCCCATATAATGCCCCATGCAGGATGTCCCTTTCCCCCCATATAATGCCCCATGCAGGATGTCCCATTCCCCCCATATAATGCCTCATGCATGATGTCCCTCCCCCCCATATAATGCCCCATGTAGGATGTCCCTTTCCCCCCATATAATGCCCCATGCAGGATGTCCCCTCCCCCCCCCATATAATGCCCATGCTGGATATCTCTTTCCCCCCCATATAATGCCCCATGCAGGATGTCCCTTTCCCCAACCATATAATGCCCCATGCAGGATGTCTCCCCCCTCTTTATAATCCCCCATGCATGATGTCACCCCCCCAATATAATGCCCCATGCCTCCATACATTAAAAAAAAAATCAAATACTCATCTCACTCTCATCGCGCGGCCCCTTTTAAGAGGCAGGGTGTGCGTGCGTGTGCGCCCTAAGTATAGTGCCCGGGGATCTGCACTTGGTGCTCTGCCGGGCAGGAGGCAGAGACACCGATGCAACATGGGGAAACAAAGGTAAGTATAAAAATAATGAAAGTGCTCTGTGGAATGTGACAGCCGTCTCTGAAGGCGTGGCGCTGCGTTGATTTTCAGAAAGAAGTCCCACATCTCTTTCCCACATTACCTGAATAGTAAATTTACTTGAAGACAATGACAGTAGGTATTTATCAATGACAAATATTAGGCTACATCACATATTGTTTCCGCCTTGACAGCTAGAACAATGAAAGAGCTATTCTCAAGGTTCAGAATTATCAGATTTGCCTGTTTATTATAGCCATGCTTAATTTAGATATTGATTGAAAGACGTGGAATATTAAATTGATTTGACTCAAAGCTCTTAAAAATCCCACCCTGAAACAATTAATGAGGAATATGGTGGTTCAAAATCCACACTGCCTGTCATACAATGCTGCTGCAGGACATCCAATGGGATACGATTAGTGTTGAGCGAACATGCTAGACACTGCTCGGTACTAGCCCAAGCATCACGCTACTTGGGATGTTCGGCGAGCACCGAGCAGTTCCGGATTACTCGGGCGGGAGCTCGGGTCTCCGCCCTGCATGTTTGGCGCTCTTTACAGAGCCAATGAACATGCAGGGATTGCCAGCCAGTCACTGTAATGCCGCAGCCATGTTGGTTGTGGGCATTACATTGATTGGCTGGCCGCACAGCGTCACCTCGAGTATTTAAAACTGGGCGCCGCCATCTTGGACACAGACGGCTGGGATCAGACAGTGTAGGGTCAGTGCTGCTGAGCTAGGGAGAGATTTATACTCCGAAATAGTTACTGCGAAATAGTTAGAGTAGGGTCTGTAATGGCTGCCAGATCAAACAAACAGTCCTTCTCAGGACTAATATCCATCCCAGATATCAGGCAGGCAGGCAGGCTGTATAGGAGACACAGTGGTTATACCAGCAAACGCTGCATTACAGTCCTGTGTGCTCCTGTTGCTGAAATTGCTGGACTTAGCTCCAGGCTTCAGGAACCAGGAAAAATCTTTTTTTTTTCATCTAAATCCTCATATTTTTTTCCTCCTTCACACTGTACAAATACCTGTCTTATTAACATTTTGGTGCCCCCCCCCCCCCAAAAAAAAAATAGTGTCTCCCTGATCTTTCAGACACAAATATATCTGTTGAAAATAGTCTGGTGTAGGCCAGAGAAACAGAAGTGTGGTTTTGCAGTTCCACCGTTCAAACCTCTGTATTATCCACTTTTGGGCCATTTGTATCTAAAAAAAACAGTTTGAGTGTGTCGCTCACTGTTCAGCCGCAAATATATATACTTAAAAAAGTCTGGTATACACCAGTAAATTATAACTGTGGTTTTGCTGTTTCACGGTAAAAAAATTCTATTATCCTGCTTTTGTCATTTTTTGCCGTAAAAAAAAAACAAATAGTGTCTCCCTGATCTTTCAGACACAAATATATCTTTTGAAAATAGTCTGGTGTAGGCCAGAGAAACAGAAGTGTGGTTTTGCAGTTCCACGGTTCAAACCTCTGTATTATCCACTTTTGTGCCATTTGTATCTAAAAAAAACAGTTTGAGTGTGTCGCTCACTGTTCAGCCGCAAATATATATATTTA
The DNA here is from genome assembly GCF_046119375.1 of Phyllobates terribilis. NCBI lineage: Eukaryota > Metazoa > Chordata > Amphibia > Anura > Dendrobatidae > Phyllobates > Phyllobates terribilis. The sequence continues at coordinate 747,163,836 of NW_027362762.1, forward strand.
AAAAAGTCTTGTATACACCAGTAAATTATAACTGTGGTTTTGACGTTCCACGGTAAAAAATCTCTATTATCCAGCTTTTGTTATTTTTTCCGTAAAGAAAAACAGTTTCTCCCTGATTGTTCAGATTGTTTAAAAGAGTCGAGTGTAGGCCAGAGAAATAGAACTGGTTTTCCTCTTCCACGGTTCTAATCTACTTTTTATTACCCTTTTTCCATTGATAGTGCGAGTGTAAGCTATTTTACTTCCTTTACAATGGGCAAGGCGCTTGGCAAGGGACATGGAACTGGATGTTCTGGTGATGGTGCATGCAGAGGACGGGGCCGTGGCCGTGGCCAAGGTGAAAATGTGCCACAACCAACAGCCACATCTTCTCGCTCCCACTTCTTGACCAAATTACTAGGGAAGCACAGAACAACACCAGTATTGCAAACTGATCAGTGTGAACAGGTTATTAATTGGATACCAGATAATACTTCCAGTTACCTGGGCACCACCACCTCCGGTCTGTCTTCCACACGGTCAAATATTAGTAGCCGTGAGTCTCGACCGCATACTCTTCCTCACCCTGATGCTCCTTCCTCACACCATGCCGAGTGTCATCAGACAGCAACTGATCCCACACTTGGACACTCTGAAGAGCTGTTCACTGGTCCATTTCCTGATTTGTGCCCCTCGCCTGCTCCGCTTGAAGTGGTGGAAGAGGAGATCCCATGTAGCGTGCCCAAATATTTGAACAGCCACGGCCACAGGAAGTCGATGCTGGCAATTTGTCACAAGAGGTGGACGATGACGAGACACAATTGCCAGGAAGTGAGGAGGAGGATCGTGGTGCGCAAGTGGAAGAGGAGGAGGTGGTGGATGATCTAGTAACTGACCCAACATGGCAGGAAGACATGCAGAGCGAGGCCAGCAGCACACAGGGGGAGGGAGGCAGAGTACCCCAACAGGCAGGAAGAAGCAGTGTGGTGTTCGCACACAGAAGGCGGGCAACAGTTCCCCGTAACACCAACACGAGGGACGTTGCCAGTTCAACCTGTAGGTTTTCCAGAGTCTGGAATTTTTTTAAAGACTCTGCTGATAAACCCAAAAAGGCCATTTGTACACACTGCCATGCCAGCATCAGCAGGGGTGACAAAACTACCAGCCTGACCACCACCACCATGATCAGGCACATGGCAGCAATGCACTCGACGTTGTGGGGCGAACCCACAACCTGCTTCCAGTGTCAGCGGGTGTCACCACTGCTTCTTCCGTGTTGTGCGTGCAATAGAACCCCCCGTTGTGTGTGCAAAGCAATCCCCTGTCCTTACTGCATGCAAAGATGCCCTCTCCTCTCAGTCTTCACTTGTTATGGCAGTTTCTCAAGAAACAGCATCAGCGTCCACGTCCCACCGCTGCGTTCAGTTGTCCCTATCCCCGACCTTTGAACGAAAGCGGAAATTCGCAGCTAACGCCCCACAGGCCACAGTCCTAAATTCGCACATTTCACGACTGCTTGCGTTGGAAATGCTGCCTTTTAGGCTGGTGGAGACTGAATCCTTCCACAACCTTATGGTGGTGGCCGTCCCTCGGTACTCGGTCTCCAGCCCACACTATTTTGCCCGGTGTGCCATCCCCGCACTACACAAGCACGTGTCCCAAAACATCTGCCGTGCCCTCAACAACGCAGTTACTGGGAGAGTCCACCTGACAATGGACACGTGGACAAGTGCTTGTGGCCAGGGATGGTTCATCTCTCTGACAGCGCAGTGGGTAAACATAGTGGAAGCCGGGACCCAGTCGGACCTTGGGACGGAACACATCCTCCCCACACCGAGGATTGCTGGCCCTATGTCAGTCAGAGTTGCCCCCACAGTGTACAGCTCCTGTGCATCATCCTCCTCCTCATGTTCAGCCTCCATCTCAGATATCACCACATCAGTTACAAGCTGGAAGCACTGCAGTACTGCCTCCGCCAAGCGGCAACAGGCTGTGCTGAAACTCATAAGCTTAGGTGAGAAACCTCACACTGCTTGTGAGTTGTGAACAGTTGTGAAAGAGTAGGCAGATCTGTGGCTGAGACCGCTGAACCTACATCCAGGCATGGTCGTGTGTGACAATGGCCGTAACCTGGTGGCGGCTCTGAGGCGAGGCGAGATCACACACGTACCATGCCTGGCTCATGTGCTTAACCTCGTGGGTCAGCGGTTTCTTAAATCGTACCCCGAGTTGCCAGATCTGCTCTTCAAAGTACGCCGCCTGTCAGCTCATTTTCGCAAGTCGGCTACAGCTTCCGCCGCCCTTGCTGTGTTGCTGCAGCATTTGCAGCTTCCATCACACCGACTGGTGTGTGATGTCCCCACACGTTGGAACTCTACCCTCCACATGTTGCAAAGGATTTGTGAGCAGAAGAGAGCAGTTGTGGAGTACCAGCTGCAACAAGGCCGTTGATATTCAGGTCAGACTCCACACATAAGACCTCAGGAGTGGACCTGGATGTCTGACATATGTACCATCTTGACAAATTTTGAGGAGTCCACCAAGATGGTGAGTGGCGGTGACGCCATCATTAGCATCAGCATTCCAATTGTCTCTCTTTTGCAACGCTCTCTGCAGAGAATTAAAGAGGAGGCATTGCAGCCAGAGTATGATGAGATGGATCAAGAAGCCGTAGCGGTCGATTACACACAGCCCAGCCTCATCTCATCCCAACGTGCATTGGGGGACAATGAGGGAGAGGAGGAGGAGGAGGAAGAACAGGAGCTTGTATCATGCGCTGTAGACGGTAGTACCTCTACAACTGTCATACCGTCGGTTCAGCGTGGGTGGCCTGAGGACAGGGGGGAGGAGGAGGAGAGCATGGTCAGTCGTCATCTTGGTGAGGACACGGAAGTCTTGCCCGTTACCAGTCTGGCATGCATGGCTGACTTTATGTTACGCTGCCTTAACCGTGACCCTCGCGTTGTCAAAATGTTGGATGACAGTCATTACTGGTTGATGACACTTTTAGACCCCCGCTACAAGGAGAACTTTCACTCTGTTATTCCTAAGGTGGAGAGGTCTACAAAAATGGGGCAGTACCAGAAGGCCCTTGCTGCAGAACTGTTAAAAAAATTCCCATCTGAACACGCTAGCGGCAGAGGTCACAGTTCGTTGCCCAACCAAGGCGTACATGAGAGAGAGACGCAACTTCAATCCAGCAGAGGCAGGGGAACACTGTCAACGTTCTGGGACAGTTTTCTCAGACCCTCCCTTCGAACAGACCCTGAGGCGCGTGGTACTCTCACAAGGAGTGGAAAGTTTCAAAAGATGGTGAGGGAGTACCTTGCCGACCGTACCAGCGTCTATCATGATTCCTCTGTGCCTTTTAATTATTGGGTATCCAAGCTGGACACTTGGAATGAACTCGCTCTGTATGCCTTGGAGGTCCTGGCCTGCCCTGCCGCTAGCGTGTTATCGGAGCGTGTTTTTAGTGCCGCTGGGGGAATTATAACTGATAAGCGCACTCGCCTGTCAACTGACAATGCTGACAAGTTGACCCTTATCAAAATGAAACAAGGCTAACATAAAGTCAAAACCACTGTGTTATTTCGGGAGTTGTATTCACATGCACCGCTTCACACGCACACATGGGTATAATATAATAATAATCTTTATTTTTATATAGCGCTAACATATTCCGCAGCGCTTTACATACATTATCGTCGCTGTCCCCATCGGGGCTCACAATCTAGATTCCCTATCAGTATGTCCTTGGAGTGTGGGAGGAAACTGGAGAACCTGGAGGAAACCCATGCAAACATGGGGAGAACATACAAACTCCTTGCAGATGTTGTCCTTGGTGGGATTTGAACCCAGGACCCCAGCGCTGCAAGGCTGCAGTGCTAATCACTGCGCCACCGTGCCATATACGCTTCCTCTTTTCGGCTGTTTTATGCTCTTCTCCTTATCCTCAGCCTCCACCACCACTATATCACCAGGGTGACCGTGGTCCGTTTTGCCATTATTGAAAGCTCCTCCATCCTAATTTTTGGCAGCTTTTGTTTGGAAGGCATAGGCAAAGACTATGGGAGACCCACTCCCCAATAATCGGAATAATGTTTGTAATATGCTGTACTGCATGGTTCTTGTAAGGGGCATTGCAAGTTCCTCCGTCCTAATTTTTGGCAGCTTTTGCTTGGAAGTCATAGGCAAAGACAATGGGAGACCCACTCCCCAATAATGGGAATAATGTTTGTAATATGCTGTACTGCATGGCTCTTGTAAGGGGCATTGCAAGTTCCTCCGTCCTATATTTCTGGCAGCTTTTGCTTGGAAGGCATAGGCAAAGACTATGGGAGACCCACTCCCCAATAATGGGAATAATGTTTGTAATATGCTGTACTGTTTGGCTCTTGTAAGGGGCATTAAAACCGTCTTGCTAAGCTACTGGGACCTCCACGTCTCTTCCGAGGGTCATTATAACCGTCTTGTTAAGCTACTGTGACCTCCACCACTTTTCCAAGGGGCATTAAAACCGTCTTGTTAAGCTACTGTGACCTCCACGTCTCTTCCGAAGGGCATTAAAACCGTCTTGTTAAGCTACTGGGACCTCCACGTCTCTTCCAAGGGGCATTAAAACCGTCTTGTTAAGCTACTGTGACGTCCACCACTTTTCCAAGGGGCATTAAAACCGTTTTGTTAAGCTACTGTGACCTCCACATCTCTTCCGAAGGGCATTAAAACCGTCTTGTTAAGCTACTGGGACCTCCACGTCTCTTCCAAGGGGCATTAAAACCATCTTGTTAAACCATTCTGAACTCCACAACTCTTCCAAGGGGCATTGAAATGTTGTTTTTAATTAACTCTAACCTCCATGACTCTTACAACGGGCATTGCATTTCCTCCTAATTTTAGTCAGCTTTTGCTTTTCAATGCATAGGCGAACACTGAGGGAGACCCACTCCCCAATAATGGGTAGAGGGTTTTTAGTATGCTGTAATCCACATCTGTTTCAAGGGCCATTGCAGTTCCTCATAATTTTTGGAAAGCCTTCTGTGTGACTCACGCGCGTCCTCTGTAAGTCCTACCCTGGGAGATGGGGGACTCGGAGTCGGGTCCTGTGATGTAGAGATGGGGTGCAGCCATGGCCTGGACCCGCTCCGTGCCCAGGGTCGTCACACTAAAACAAAAGAGATGGTACGGGCTTATCCGGGTTGAGTGGCTGATCTCGACTACGCCACCTGTGGCACCTGGTGAAGTCCACCAGCGTTGCTGCAGTCCGCTGAGGCATGGTGTTATGGCAGCCGTCGTTGTTACTACTCCCCACAGGTGGAGCAGGGCCTCAGGGCAGAGGGACAGGATGGAGGGGGTAGTAGTCTAGGAGGTCTGGTGCTGCGTAGTGCGGTGTAATGCAGAGTAAAGAGTCCGGAGGCCATAGGGGTTAACTTCCAGGGTTTTTACTCATGTTGAAGAGTACAGCTGCAAGGCTTCTCCCTGCTCCTCGCGGAGTTCTGCGGTCACCAGAGACGGGGGGTCCGACAACCTCCGAATAAGTCCAGTGTTCAATCAGGACCCCGCACCAGGGGGTCCTAGACTTCAGACCGGGTCCTTTCCTGTCTGTGTGTGTGTGTAGATAGGCCGGGTCTCCCTCTGAACTCTGAACTTCTCTCAGAAAAAGGGTACGGGTGGCGCTCCTTCCGATACCCGGTGGGATCCCCAGGGCCTACCGGGCTTCCCTGACCAGGACGTGGAGTAGCAAGGTCAGGTTCGGGGGCCGGTACCCCCCGGCAGCCGGAATCCCTCTGAATAGATCAGGTTGGCGAGGACAGGTGGCGTATACCGCTCCGTCTGCATCCTCCCTCGGATCCATTTGCGGTGGAGCTACACTCCTAAGCTCCGGGCCTTCTTGGTCATGGTCCTTGACCGGGCTGAGACATACATTATCTGCAGCCTGCCCCTTGACCTAAGGCCGAGGTACGAGGGACCGTGTCCCCGTCCTCTGCAGGTCCACACAGGATCCACGCTCAGGGAGGAGAGATCACGATAAGGAACAGTCAAAGAACCATGAGCCCAAGATGGCTGTGTGTTAAATATGAAATTTACAGTGTCACTAAAATGTGAGTCCTCCACCCTCACCCACTAGATGGTTCCCCTATCTCTTGGTTCCCCAGTCTCCCGAGTACCAGGAGGGGCAGCACCTAGTGCATTCTAGCCCCCTCTGGTGGGAGAAGTGTGGTGTTGGATGTGGAGGTGGGGTCCTGACCATCACACTGTTCTTACCTCAGAGGAGGAACACTACACTCCATTAGAGAAGTGCAGCATCCCTGTGGCGGTCGAACCCTCAGAGGCGCCACATTCCCGCCTGGTGAAACACAGCACGTCCGCAGGCTGCAAAAGAGCAATACCTAGGAAAGTTTTCTTTTTATATAACAACAAACCATCTTCCCTTTATGGGAGGTACTTCTTCTTAAAAGTTTCAAACAGAATATATAATATAAAAGTACAAAGGTATAAAAGTTTAAAATTATAAAAGTGCTAGCATTATCCAGAGACATTTATGCACAGACAGATGGGTTAAAGTGCAAGGGCGAAGAGTCAGTTCAAAAGCGAGGGACCTGTCCCTAACCCCCAACGTGGGCCCTGGGGTGGCTGCAGGGCATGAAGATCCCGAGTTGGACCTCCAGGAGAGCCACCCTGACAGGTTATTCTTCTGAGGTCTGAGGTACAAATATCCCCGGTTTTACATGAAACCAATAAGGAGCACCTAAAGAGATGCAAACTATTTACAGGGTAAGAGTCTGTCTGCTGCAAGTCCGCAGGGACCAATGTCTCTATAAACCGGGGAAAAGCAAATTAAAACATAAACATTTCAACTTTAAACAAGTTCCAGCCGCCGGGGTTGCTTAACTCTCGGGTTCCCTCCTGGGAAAAGGCTCGCTCCTCGCGACGGAGGCTGACCGGTCCTCTGAGGATGAGCGCGAGGGGGCATCACTCCCAGATACCTTGTGGACACCCAGGGCGTACCACCCCTGCACCCCATCGTGGCGGGTGTATGTAACTACGTCACCCGGGAAGAGGTTCCGGCCAGGGTGTCCCTTATTCAGATGCGGCTCGACGTCCCGCCTGCTGATGAAGACCTCATGGTGGAAGCGGACGACTTGCCATTCCACATGGGGACTTGGACGGGTTGCCTCTTCCTGTCGGGCCCGGGACTTTGCAGCCTTGGCCCACACCTCGAGGCGCTCGCAGCGGATCTCCCTCTGGCGTTGCTCCCGTGTGAGTTGGAGAATCTGCTCACGGCACCGCTCGCTCCTCCTCTGCGCTTCAGCCCGGGTCTCTCGGGGGAAGCCCATCAGGTCCCCCACTTGTTGTTCCATGCCCACTCCTCAGCCTCTGGCCAGGTGACTGTCGGTGCGGGTAGCGGTGTCATAAGGGGTTGCTGTGGGTCCTCCGCAAGTGCGGACCAGTCCAGGTTGGGGTCGGTGGACACCCCAGCAGCCTCAGGCGTTTCCGATTCGGGAGTTGGGCGGCAGTGCAGGTCTCCGCCTATAGCTGAAGCTTGCAGCTCCGGGGCAAAGACCTGCTCCCAGGTGACCGCGCCGGGCAGGAAATATTCGGTCATGAGGTCCAGTATGGGTGCGGTAGGTTCAGCAGCCGGGGCAGGGGTAGTACACTCACCCGCCTCAATGCCGCTCGCGACCTCTGTCACCGCTTCTCCCTGAGCTGCAGCTCCTTGGCGGCGGGTCTGGATGCGCAGCAGCATGTCTTCCCGCCACACAGCAGACGCCGCCTTCTGGGCCTCATCCAGTCTCCGGGCAAGACCCGGGGCTTCCTGGTGGAGAAATGCTATATCTCCCGCTGTAAGTCTGGTGCCGCTTCGCTCCCTGCTGGGGGAAGGACCTGGACCGGGTTCGGAAGGCTCCGTTTGTTGCGCTCCAGCAACGTCCATGTCCGCTCCCGAAGGTCGCCAAACTCCAACTGCAATGGCCGCACCTTGTTGTTTTTCTTCTTCCTCCTCTTTCGGGGCGGTTCCTCTGCGGTATGCTGACAGGCCCGTTTTCTTTCAGCCCATCTGGTTTGACGGACATTACCCCGCGGACAGTCTCTGATGGAAGGGGCGGTCCGCACTTTCGGCACCATGCGGGAGCCCAGCCCACGATGGGAGGTGTTAGAAGGCCATCTTTCCACAGCACTATGGCGCCTGTTCTTCTTGGGCGGGCGCCATTTTAAGTGGAAAATGACAGTCCAAGGTGTAAGGCACACAGTAAACGGCAGCAATGGGTAATTCCTTCCTTTGCTGCGGGCACGCGATCCTGCCGACTACGCCAAGTTGAGTGACTCACGCGCGTCCTCTGTAAGCCCTACCCTGGGAGATAGGGGACTCGGTGTCGGGTCCTGTGATGTAGAGATGGGGTGCAGCCATGGCCCGGACCCTCTCCGTGCCCAGGGTCGTCACACTAAAACAAAAGAGATGGTACCGGCTTATCCAGGTTGAGTGGCTGATCTCGACTACGCCACCTGTGGCACCTGGTGAAGGCCACCAGAGCTGCTGCAGTCCGCTGAGGCATGGTGTTATGGCAGCCCCGTCGTTGTTACTACTCCCCACAGGTGGAGCAGGGCCTCAGGGCAGAGGGACAGGATGGAGGGGGTAGTAGTCTAGGAGGTCTGGTGCTGCGTAGTGCGGTGTAATGCAGAATAAAGAGTCCGGAGGCCATAGGGGTTAACTTCCAGGGTTTTTACTCATGTTGAAGAGTACAGCTGCAAGGCTTCTCCCTGCTCCTCGCGGAGTTCTGCGTTCACCAGAGACGGGCGGGGGGGGGGGTCCGACAACCTCTGAGTAAGTCCAGTGTTCAATCAGGACCCCGCACCAGAGTGTTCCTAGACTTCAGACCGGGTCCTTTCCTGTCTGTGTGTGTGTAGATAGGCTGGGTCTCCCTCTGAACTTCTCTCAGAAAAAGGGTACTGGTGGCGCTCCGCTCCTTCCGTTACCCGGTGGGATCCTCAGGGCTTACCGGGCTTCGCTGACCAGAATGTGGAGTAGCAAGGTCAGGTTCGGGGGCCGGTACCCCTCTTGCAGCCGGAATCCCTCTGAATAGATCAGGTTGGTGAGGACAGGTGGCGTATACCACTCCGTCTGCATCCTCCCTGGGATCCATTTGCGGTGGAGCTACACTCCTAAGCTCCGGGCCTTCTTGGTCATGGTCCTTGACCGGGCTGAGACATACATTATCTGCAGCCTGCCCCTCGACCCAAAGCCGAGGTACAAGGGGCCGGGTCCCCGACCTCTGCAGGTTCACACAGGATCCACGCTCAGGGAGGAGAGATCACGATAAGGAACAGTCAAAGAACCATGAGCCCAAGATGGCTGTGTGTTAAATATGAAATTTACAGTGTCACTAAAATGTGAGTCCTCCACCCTCACCCACTAGATGGTTCCCCTATCTCTTGGCTCCCCAGTCTCCCGAGTACCAGGAGGGGCAGCACCTAGTGCATTCTAGCCCCCACTGGTGGGAGAAGTGTGGTGTTGGATGTGGAGGTGGGGTCCTGACAATCACACTGTTCTTACCTCAGAGGAGGAACACTGCACTCCATTAGAGAAGTGCAGCATCCCTGTGGCGGTCGAACCCTCAGAGGCGCCACACTTCCATTCACTGCTTAGGCCAAAAGTGCACAGGAGACCCAGTTGCTATAAATGGAAAAAAACTGTTTAGTTAAAGCCCTCTGACCTCCATGTCACTTCCAAGGGGCATTGGAGTGCGTCGAAATTTTTGGTCGGCATTGCACTCACTGTATGCCCTATAACTGTGTAGCCGAACCGCGCCTTTTGGTACAGAAACATATCCTACAAGACATGTGTGGTTGACTTGCCTGATATTGATGTGAATGGTCCCTGTTCCTCCTGCTCTTTCTCCTTTGCCACCTCCTCATCCATCATTCATCACCTGAAGCTTTGTTTTAATGGGAGTCATAGAACTGGAATAGTAGCAGGAAAACATCCAGCAATCCTCGGAGGAGGTAGGATATGTGCCAACACGCTGACCACCTCAGGCCTAGCCGCTACTACATACATGCGCTTGCATTCCAAGGAACAGAAAGCTAAGGAGATGGATGGCCTCATGATCATGAATAACTTACTCGTTGTGTAGGAGGCTGACCACTGCTGCTGTCTACCTTTTGAACTTTGTGTTGAAGCCTGATTGACCCAGGACCCACAATCCTCTATGTTTGGAGGATGTGTTGCATCCCAGTGTCCAACTGTGTCTCGGCATCCACAATATTAACCCAGTGTGAAGGCGTGAGATGGACCATCCCTGGCCACATTCACTTGTCCACGTGTTTGTGGTTAGGCTGTCCTTCAAATAGGGGCGGCTGGGGACCGTTTATGGACACCTGGGCGACCCCAGGAGGCTGGGGACCGTGTTTGGACACCCGGCCACGTGGCGGCTGGGGACCGAGCGTGGACACCCGGCCGCCGGGCGGCTGGGGACTGTGTATGGATACCAGGCCGCAGACGCAGCCATGACGTGGTGGCCAGATTCCGCCTCCACATGCCTAAAAGGCCCAATTTGAAGTGCAAGCAAGCTAGCAGTATGGTATTGCAGCCTGGGGGTGGTTGGGTGGCAGGCTGCACATTTACACTTGCATTCCAAGAAAACAAAGCAGATGCTAACTTCTATCATCATCATGCTCCTCCCCTTGGCACTCTCAACTCCCCTGATGGAGAAGCCAGGGCCCACCAGAGGAGTCTGGTTCTCTGGTGGGCTCATCCAATGCTGCCCTAAAGCAGGCCGGGCTAAGAAAAGTGTGTGGGGGGAAGTTGACAGGAGAAATAGGGGCGGCTGGGGACCGTTTATGGATACCAGGCCGCCGACGCAGCCATGACATGGTGGCCGGCGTCGGCCTCCACATGCCTAAGCAAGCTAGCAGTATGCTATCGCAGCCTGGGGGTGGGTGGGTGGCAGGCTGCATACTTGCGCTTGCATTGCAAGGAATGGGGGAGGTACAATTGAACACTGCTCTGGGAGTAGGACTTGCACGGGGATAGTTGCAAGTCTGCATCTTCTGATGCGGCAAGGATCACTTCTGATGGGCACACTTTTAGGCAGTGACCTGGGTGTCAGAGATGCTTCCAGGGTTCTTCCCCATGCTGTTCCCATGTCTTTTCAGCACTGTATGCATGTGTCACACAGCACATGGCCAGATAAGGTTGTAAAATGTTAAAATGACATTTCCCGATGAATGATGATAGAAGTTAGCATCTGCTTTGCTTTCTTGGAATGCAAGCGTAAGTGTGCAGCCTGCCACCCACCCACCCCCAGGCTGCAATACCATACTGCTAGCTTGCTTGCACTTCAAATTGGGCCTTTTAGGCATGTGGAGGCGGAATCTGGCCACAAAGTCATGGCTGCGTCGGCGGCCTGGTATCCATACTCAGTCCCCTGCTGCCCCGCGGCCAGGTGTCCACACACGGTCCCCAGCCGCCTGGGGGGCAGCCGGGTGTCCATGAATGGTCCCCAGCCGCCCCTATTTCTCCTGTCAACTTCCCCCACACATTTTCTTAGCCCGGCCTGCTTTAGGGCAGCATTGGACGAGCCCACCAGAAAACCAGACTCCTCCAGTGGGCCCTGGCTTCTCCATCAGGGGAGTTGAGAGTGCCAAGGGGAGGAGCATGATGGTGATAGAAGTTAGCATCTGCTTTGTTTTCTTGGAATGCAACCGTAAGTGTGCAGCCTGCCACCCAACCACCCCCAGGCTGCAATACCATACTGCTAGCTTGCTTGCACTTCAAATTGGGCCTTTTAGGCATGTGGAGGTGGAATCTGGCTACCACGTCATGGCTGCGTCAGCGGCCTGGTATCCATACTCAGTCCCCAGCCGCCCGGCGGCTGAGTGTCCACGCTCGGTCCCCAGCCGTCAGGGGGCGGCCGGGTGTCCATACTCGGTTCCCAGACGCCCCGCGGCCGGGTGTCCATAAATGGTCCCCAGCCGCCCCTATTTGAAGGACAGCCTAACCACAAACACGTGGACAAGTGAATGTAGCCAGGGATGGTCCATCTCACGCCTTCACACTGGGTTAATATTGTGGAAGCCAGGACACAGTTGGACACTGGGATGCAACACGTCCTCCAGACATAGAGGATTACGGGTCCTGGGTCAATCAGGCTTCAACACAAAGTTCAAAAGGTAGACAGCAGCAGTGGTCAGCCTCCTACACAACGAGTAAATTATTCATGACCAGGAGGCCATCCATCTCCTTAGCTTTCTGTTCCTTGGAATGCAAGTGCATGTATGTAGTAGCGGCTAGGCCTGAGGTGGTTAGCATTTTGGCGCATATCCTACCTCCTCCGAGGATTGCTGGATGATTTCCTGCTACTATCCCAGTTCTATGACTCCCATTAAAACAAAGCATCAGGTGATGAATGATGGATGAGGTGGTGGCTAAAGAGAAAGAGCAGGAGGAACAGGGACCATTCACATCAATATCAGGCCAGTCAACCACACATGTCTTGTAGGATATGTTTCTGTACCAAAAGGAGCGGTTCGGCTACACAGTTATAGGGCATACAGTGAGTGCAAAGCCTACCAAAAATTTCGAGCTACTCCAATGCCCCTTGGAAGTGACATGGAGGTCAGAGGGCCTTAACAAAACCTTTTTTTCCATTTATAGCAACTGTGTCTCCTTTGCACTGTTGGCCTAAGCAGTGAATGGAAGGCTTTCCAAAAATTATGAGGAACAGCAATGGCCCTTGAAACAGACGAGGATTACAGCATACTAAAAACCTTCTACCCATTATTGGGGAGTGGGTCTCCCTTAGTGTTCGCCTATGCATTGAAAAGCAAAAGCTGACTAAAATTAGGAGGAAATGCAATGCCCGTTGGAAGAGTCAAGGAGGTTAGAGTTAATTAAAAACAACATCTCAATGCCCCTTGGAAGAGCTGTGGAGTTCAGAATGGTTTAACAAGATGGTTTTAATGCCCCTTGGAAGAGACGTGGAGGTCACAGTAGCTTAACAAGATGGTTTTAATGCCCCTTGGAATAGTGGTGGAGGTCACAGCAGCTTAACTAGATGGTTTTAATGCCCCTCGGAAGAGACGTGGAGGTCCCAGTAGCTTAACAAGATGGTTTTAATGCCCCATGGAAGAGACGTGGAGGTCACAGTAGCTTAACAAGATGGTTTTAATGCCCCTTGGAATAGTGGTGGACGTCACAGTAGCTTAACTAGATGGTTTTAATGCCCCTCGGAAGAGACGTGGAGGTCCCAGTAGCTTAACAAGATGGTTTTAATGCCCCTCGGAAGAGATGTGGAGGTCACAGTAGCTTAACAAGACCGTTTTAATGCCCCTTGGAAAAGTGGTGGACGTCACAGGAGCTTAACAAGACAGTTTTAATGCCCCTTGGAAGAGACGTGGAGGTCCCAGTAGATTAACAAGACGGTTTTAATGCCCCCTTGGAAAAGTGGCGGAGGTCACAGTAGCTTAACGAGACGGTTTTAATGCCCCTCGGAAGAGACGTGGAGGTCCCAGTAGCTTAACAAGACGGTTTTAATGCCCCTCGGAAAAGTGGTGGAGGTCTCAGTAGCTTAGCAAGACGGTTTTAATGCCCTTTGGAAGAGACGTGGAGGTCCCAGTAGCTTAACAAGATGGTTTTAATGCCCCTTGGAAAAGTGGTGGAGGTCACAAAGCTTAAAAAGATGGTTTTAATGCCCCTCGGAAGAGACGTGGAGGTCCCAGTAGCTTAACAAGATGGTTTTAATGCCCCTTGGAAAAGTGGTGGAGGTCACAGTAGCTTAACAAGACGGTTTTAATGCCCCTCAGAAGAGACATGGAGGTCCCAGTAGCTTAACAAGACGGTTTTAATGCCCCTTGGAAAAGTGGTGGAGGTCACAGTAGCTTACCAAGACGGTTTTAATACCCCTTGGAAGAGACGTGGAGGTCCCAGTAGCTTAACAAGATGGTTTTAATGCCCCTCGGAAGAGACGTGGAGGTACCAGTAGCTTAACAAGATGGTTTTAATTCCCCTTGGAAAAGTGGTGGAGGTCACACTAGCTTAACAAGACGGTTTTAATGCCCCTCAGAAGAGACGTGGAGGTCACAGTAGCTTAACAAGACGGTTTTAATGCCCCTTGGAAAAGTGGTGGAGGTCACAGTAGCTTACCAAGACGGTTTTAATACCCCTTGGAAGAGACGTGGAGGTCCCAGTAGCTTAACAAGATGGTTTTAATGCCCCACGGAAGAGACATGGAGGTCACAGTAGCTTAACAAGACCGTTTTAATACCCCTTTTAAAAGTGGTGGAAGTCCCAGTAGCTTAACAAGACGGTTTTAATGCCCTTCAGAAGAGACGTGGAGGTCACAGTAGCTTAACAAGATGGTTTTAATGCCCCTTGGAAAAGTGGTGGAGGTCACAGTAGCTTAACAAGACGGTTTTAATGCCCCTCGGAAGAGATGTGGAGGTCACAGTAGCTTAACAAGACCGTTTTAATGCCCCTTGGAAAAGTGGTGGACGTCACAGGAGCTTAACAAGACAGTTTTAATGCCCCTTGGAAGAGACGTGGAGGTCCCAGTAGCTTAACAAGACGGTTTTAATACACCCTTGGAAAAGTGGCGGAGGTCACAGTAGCTTAACGAGATGGTTTTAATGCCCCTCGGAAGAGACGTGGAGGTCCCAGTAGCTTAACAAGACGGTTTTAATGCCCCTCGGAAAAGTGGTGGAGGTCTCAGTAGCTTAGCAAGACGGTTTTAATGCCCTTTGGAAAAGACGTGGAGGTCCCAGTAGCTTAACAAGATGGTTGTAATGCCCCTTGGAAAAGTGGTGGAGGTCACAGTAGCTTAAAAAGAAAGTTTTAATGCCCCTCGGAAGAGACGTGGAGGTCCCAGTAGCTTAACAAGATGGTTTTAATGCCCCTTGGAAAAGTGGTGGAGGTCACAGTAGCTTAACAAGGTGGTTTTAATGCCCCTCAGAAGAGACATGGAGGTCACAGTAGCTTAACAAGACGGTTTTAATGCCCCTTGGAAAAGTGGTGGAGGTCACAGTAGCTTACCAAGACGGTTTTATTACCCCTTGGAAGAGACGTGGAGGTCCCAGTAGCTTAACAAGATGGTTTTAATGCCCCTCGGAAGAGACGTGGAGGTCCCAGTAGCTTAACAAGATGGTTTTAATTCCCCTTGGAAAAGTGGTGGAGGTCACAGTAGCTTAATAAGACGGTTTTAATGCCCCTCACAAGAGACCTGGAGGTCACAGTAGCTTAACAAGACGGTTTTAATGCCCCTTGGAAAAGTGGTGGAGGTCACAGTAGCTTACTAAGACGGTTTTAATACCCCTTGTAAGAGACGTGGAGGTCCCAGTAGCTTAACAAGATGGTTTTAATGCCCCATGGAAGAGACATGGAGGTCACAGTAGCTTAACAAGACCGTTTTAATACCCCTTGGAAAAGTGGTGGAGGTCCCAGTAGCTTAACAAGACGGTTTTAATGCCCTTCAGAAGAGACGTGGAGGTCACAGTAGCTTAGCAAGATGGTTTTAATGCCCCTTGGAAAAGTGGTGGAGGTCACAGTAGCTTAACAAGATGGTTTTAATGCCCCTCGGAAGAGACGTGGAGGTCCCAGTAGCTTAGCAAGATGGTTTTAATGCCCCTCGAAGAGACGTGGAGGTCACAGTAGCTTAACAAGATGGTTTTAATGCCGCTTGGAAAAGTGGTGGAGGTCACAGTAGCTTAACAAGACGATTTTAATGCCCCTCGGAAGAGACGTGGAGGTCCCAGTAGCTTAACAAGATGGTTTTAATGCCCCTTGGAAGAGATGTGGAGGTCACAGTAGCTTAACAAGATGGTTTTAATGCCCCTTGGAAAAGTGGTGGAGGTCACAGTAGCTTAACAAGATGGTTTTAATGCCCCTCGGAAGAGACGTGGAGGTCCCAGTAGCTTAGCAAGATGGTTTTAATGCCCCTCGGAAGAGACGTGGAGGTCACAGTAGGTTAATAAGATGGTTTTAATGCCGCTTGGAAAAGTGGTGGAGGTCACAGTAGCTTAACAAGACGATTTTAATGCCCCTCGGAAGAGACGTGGAGGTCCCAGTAGCTTAACAAGATGGTTTTAATGCCCCTTGGAAGAGATGTGGAGGTCACAGTAGCTTAACAAGATGGTTTTAATGCCCCTTGGAAAAGTGGTGGAGGTCACAGTAGCTTAACAAGATGGTTTTAATGCCCCTCGGAAGAGACGTGGAGGTCCCAGTAGCTTAGCAAGATGGTTTTAATGCCCCTCGGAACAGACGTGGAGGTCACAGTAGCTTAACAAGATGGTTTTAATGCCGCTTGGAAAAGTGGTGGAGGTCACAGTAGCTTAACAAGACGATTTTAATGCCCCTCGGAAGAGACGTGGAGGTCCCAGTAGCTTAGCAAGATGGTTTTAATGCCCCTTGGAATAGATGTGGAGGTCACAGTAGCTTAACAAGATGGTTTTAATGCCCCTTGGAAAAGTGGTGGAGGTCACAGTAGCTTAACAAGATGGTTTTAATGCCCCTCGGAAGCGACGTGGAGGTCCCAGTAGCTTAGCAAGATGGTTTTAATGCCCCTCGGAAGAGACGTGGAGGTCACAGTAGCTTAACAAGATGGTTTTAATGCCGCTTGGAAAAGTGGTGGAGGTCACAGTAGCTTACCAAGATGATTTTAATGCCCCTCGGAAGAGACGTGGAGGTCCCAGTAGCTTAACAAGATGGTTTTAATGCCCCTTGGAAGAGATGTGGAGGTCACAGTAGCTTAACAAGATGGTTTTATCGTCCCTTGGAAAAGTGGTGGAGGTCACAGTAGTTTAACAAGATGGTTTTAATGCCCCTCGGAAGAGACGTGGAGGTCCCAGTAGCTTAACAAGATGGTTTTAATGCCCCTCGGAACAGACGTGGAGGTCACAGTAGCTTAACAAGACGGTTTTAATGCCCCATGGAAAAGTGGTGGAGGTCACAATAGCTTAACAAGATGGTTTTAATGCCCCTCGGAAGAGACGTGGGGGTCCCAGTAGCTTACCAAGACAGTTTTAATGCCCCTTGGAAGAGACGTGGAGGTCACAGTAGCTTAACAAGACGGTTTTAATGCCCCTTGGAAAAGTGGTGGAGGTCACAGTAGCTTAACAGGATGGTTTTAATGCCCCTTACAAGAGCCTTATAGTACAGCATATTACAAACATTATTCCCATTATTGGGGAGTGGGTCTCTCATAGTCTTTGCCTATGCCTTCCAAGCAAAAGCTGCCAAAAATTAGGACGGAGGAACTTTCAATAATGGCAACATGGACCACGGTCACCCTGGTGGTATAGTGGTGGTGGAGGCTGAGGATAAGGAGAAGAACATAAAACAGCCAAAATGAGGAAGCGTATACCCATGTGTGGGTGTGAAGCGGTGCATGTGAATACACCTCCTAAAATATTACAGTGGATTTGACTTTATGTTACTCTGCTGTCATTTGGTGGTGATGAGAAGTCTGGCCCAATCCAGCCCTTGTTCATTTTGATAAGGGTCAGCTTGTCAGCATTGTCAGTTGACAGGCGAGTGCGCTTATCAGTTATAATTCCCCCAGCGGCACTAAAAACACGCTCCGATAACATGCTAGTGGCAGGGCAGGTCCGGACTTCCAAGGCATACAGAGCGAGTTCATTCCAAGTGTCAAGCTTGGATACCCAATAATTAAAAGGCACAGAGGAATCACGGAGGACGCTGGTACGGTCGGCAAGGTACTCCCTCACCATCTTTTGAAACTTTCCACTCCTTGTGAGAGTACCCCGCGCCTCAGTGTCTGTCCGAAGGGAGGTTCTGAGAAAACTGTCCCAGAACGTTGACAGTGTTCTCCTGCCTCTGCTGGATTGGAGTCGCGTCTCTCTTGCATGTATGCCTTGGTTGGGCAACGAACTGTGACCTCTGCCGCTAGCGTGCTCAGATGGGAATTTTTTAACAGTTCTGCAGCAAGAGCCTTCTGGTACTGCCCCATTTTTGTAGACCTCTCCACCTCAGGATTAAGAGAGTGAAAGTTCTCCTTGTAGCGGGGGTCTAAAAGTGTCACCAACCAGTAATGACTGTCACCCAATATTTTGACAACGCGAGGGTCACGGTTAAGGCAGCGTAACATAAAGTCAGCCATGCGTCCCAGACTGGTAACGGGCAAGACTTCCGTGTCCTCACCAAGATGACGACTGACCATGCTCTCCTCCTCCTCCTCCTCCTCCTCCCCCCTGTCCTCAGGCCACCCATACTGAACCGACGGTATGTCAGTTGTACAGGTACTACCATCTACAGCGCATGATACAAGCTCCTGTTCTTCCTCCTCCTCCTCCTCCTCTCCCTCATTGTTCCCCAATGCACATTGGGATGAGATGAGGCTGGGCCGTGTGTAATCGCCCGCTACGGCTTCTTGATCCATCTCATCATACTCTGGCTGCAATGCCTCCTCTTTAATTCTCTGCAAAGAGCGTTGCAAAAGACAGACAAGTGGAATGCTGAAGCTAATGATGGCGTCATCGTCACTCACCATCTTGGTGGACTCCTCGAAGTTTGTCAAGTTGGTACATATGTCAGACATCCAGGTCTACTCCAGAGGTCTTATGTGTGGAGTCTGACCTGAAAATCGACAGCCTTGTTGCAGCTGGTACTCCACAACTGCTCTCTTCTGCTCACAAATCCTTTGCAACATGTGGAGGGTAGAGTTCCAACGTGTGGGGACACCACACACCAGTCGGTGTGCCGGAAGCTGCAAACGCTGCTGCAACACAGCAAGGGCGGCGGAAGCTGTAGCTGACTTGCGAAAATGAGCAGACAAGCGGCGTACTTTGAAGAGCAGATCTGGCAACTCGGGTTACGATTTAAGAAACCGCTGAATCACAAGGTTAAGCACATGAGCCAGGCATGGCACGTGTGTGATCTCGACTCGCCACAGAGCCGCCACCAGGTTACGGCCATTGTCACACACGACCATGCCTGGATGTAGATTCAGCGGTCTCAGCCACAGATCTGCCTGCTCTTTCACAGCTGTCCACAACTCGCAAGCAGTGTGAGGTTTCTCACCTAAGCTTATGAGTTTCAGCACAGCCTGTTGCCGCTTGGCGGAGGCAGTACTGCAGTGCTTCCAGCTTGTAACTGATGTGGTGATATCTGAGATGGAGGCTGAACATGAGGAGGAGGAGGAGGAGGATGAGCAGGAGCTGTACACCATGGGGGCAACTCTGACTAACATAGGGCCCGCAATCCTCGTTGTGGGGAGGATGTGTTCCGTCCCAAGGTCCGACTGGATCCCGGCTTCCAATATGTTTACCCAGTGTGCTGTCAGGGAGATGTACAGTCCCTGGCCACAAGCACTTGTCCACGTGTCCGTTGTCAGGTGGACTCTCCCAGTAACTGCGTTGTTGAGGGCTCGGCAGATGTTTTGGGACACGTGCTTGTGTAGTGCGGGGATGGCACACCAGGCAAAATAGTGTTGGCTGGGGACCGAGTACCGAGGGACGGTCACCGCCATAAGGTTGTGCAAGGATTCAGTCTCCACCAGCCTACAAGGCAGCATTTCCAACGCAAGCAGTCGTGAAATGTGCGAATTTAGGACTGTGGCCTGTGGGGCGTTAGCTGCAAATTTCCGTTTTCGTTCAAAGGTCTGGGATATGGACAATTGAACGCAGCGTTGGGACGTGGACGTTGATGCTGTTTCTTGAGAAACTGCCATAACAAGTAAAGACTGAGAGGAGGGGGCATCTTTGCATGCAGTATGGACAGGGGATTACCTTACACACACAACAGGGGGTTCTATTGCACGCACACCACGGAAGAAGCAGTGGTGACACCCGCTGACACTGCTCGTGGACCCTGGGGTTCGCCCCACAAAGTCGGGTGCTTTGCTGCAATGTGCCTGATCATGCTGGTGGTGGTCAGGCTGGTAGTTTTGTCACCCCTGCTGATGCTGGCATGGCAGGTGGTACAAATGGCCTTTTTGGGGTTATGAGCAGAGTCTTTAAAAAAAATTCCAGACTCTGGAAGACCTACAGGTTGAACTGGCAACGTCCCTCGTGTTAGTGTTACGGGGAACTGTTGCCTGCCTTCTGTGTGCGGCCACCACACTGCTTCTTCCTGCCTGTTGGGGTACTCTGCCTCCCTCACCCTGTGTGCTGCTGGCCTTGCTCTGCTTGTATTCCTTCCATGTTGGGTCAGTTACTAGATCATCCACCACCTCCTCTTCTTCCACTTGCGCACCAGGATCCTCCTCCTCACTTCCTGGCAATTGTGTCTCGTCATCGTCCACCTCTTGTGACAAATTGCCAGCGTCGACTTCCTGTGGCCGTGGCTGTTCAAATATTTGGGCATCGCTACATGGGATCTCCTATTCCACCACTTCAAGCGGAGCAGGCCAGGGGCACAAATCAGGAAATGGACCAGTGAACAGCTCTTCAGAGTGTCCAAGTGTGGGATCAATTGCTGTCTGACGACACTCGGCATGGTGAGAGGAAGGAGCATCAGGGTGAGGAGTAGTGTTGAGCCACCCCCGTAGTGTTCGAGTTCGGTTCGGTTCGTCGAACACCCGTGTGTTCGCCGAACTGTTCGTCGAACTGTTCGTCGAACACCTTCGAACACCGTTAAAACCAATGGCAGGCAAACAAAAACACATAGAAACACATAGAAAACACCTTCAAAGGTGTCCAAAAGCTGACAAACTGCTCAGAAGACACAACTAACACATGGAAAAGTGACAAGTACATATAGTCATGCGAAAAGAAAAGAGGTGGAGGAGTAAAAGGAGGGGGAGACACAGATATAGGCATGTCATGCCCTTCTAAAATCCAAAAAGTGAGAAGCCGAGACGGCCAGTCCGCTCCTGCCCGTGCCACCTCCGTGTCGCCGGGTTTGTGCCAGAGCCGCGGTGAACCCTGACGGCCAGCCCCCCTCTCCCAATACTGGTGCCTGTCCGCTGGTGGGTCGAGAGAGCCCCCCTGTGGTGGAGGCAGCTCTAAGCTTTTTAATTTAAATTGTCCCTCTAATTTGAATGAATACACTTTAAATCCATTTACAAGGATCTATTGGAGGGCAAGTCTCATGCCAGCAGCCGCGTAATTCCAGCTCCAGTAGCGTCCAATAAAGCTGCTGCAGTTAAAAAGCTTTTATAAGGATCGAGCTCGGCTGTCCACCGCAAGGCATCCTAGTGCCAGTCCCAGCCCCTATGCCTTGGGGTGCCTCCTGATGCTCTTCACTAAGTATCCCGTGGTCCCGAAGCATTTCCTTTGAAAAAATTAAGTGTCCAAACTACAGGTGGTGTAGCTTGCTTAACAGCCGGGATAATCCGCTGACTAGCAGACACTGCTACTAGGCACAAAGTATTTCCTGGGCTAGATGCAGTTAAAAATTTGTAAGTAGATACTCTCGTTGGATGCTGAGAAAGCATTCCATAGAGTCTCCTGGCACGCCATATATGATTCTCTTAAAAAGCTTGGGGTAGGGGTCTAGGGGACCCTTTTATAGCCAAAATCACGGCCCTGTATCACAATACGTCACCTAGGCTGAAGATAAATGGAACTGTAGCACCGAGGGCTCGGTTGCTACAGACGTATTGCACCTCACCCAGAGGTGTGATATCTCACTCTCAGATAAGGATGGAGTGTGGATCAGGACCCGACACCTGCATGCATTACACCACATTGCCGTGGGGCAGGGCGACCAATATGCCCCTGAGATGGGCACGACAGTCCCTGTCCCTGGCTGGAGTGGGGGGAGGGAACACTGAGGAAGGGGAACCCTGCAGTGCAGGAACAGGGAGGAAGCAGTTCCTGGGTGCATTGAGAAGGGAGTATAAAAGGTGGGCACCATCTTAGTTCAGTGCAGAGAAGTCTGAGCAGAAGTGGCAGGGAGCAGGGGCTCTGCATGAGCTCTGCTCCGGAGGCAGGCCTAGTAACAGAGGCCCAGGCCTGCAAGAGGGAGAAGGAAGGAAGAGGAGCGGAGAAGGCTCCAGGAACGAGGAATAAAGGGATCCCAGGGGTGCGGACGGGCGAGTCGCCACCGCACGCCCGAATCCACCTGCGTGGAGGGGTCAGGCCAAAGGGGGAGACCGGTCCCCGAACTAGTGGAGGCAGGAAACGACCCTCAGCTAGAAACCGGAGGCTCTGACATTTTATGTGGCGCAGCCCCTTGCTCCACCCGCTAGGAAGGCACCACATAGGGTCAGGGAAACTGGCGCCAAGTTTACCAAGAGGAGGCCCGAGGCAGCCGGACAGAAGTGTTGGTAAGAAAGGCCAGACAAAGGACACACAAAGGGGGTCCTGTGAAGCGCTCCAAAGTTATCTGGGAGTTGTCTGAGCCCCTCACCTGGTGAGCACAGTACGACGTGGGCAGCCGTTACCTGCAGACGTGGTCTGGATAATAAGAACTGTGAGTAAAGGCCCTGAACTGCATCACTGACTCCGTGTCGTTACTGCTGCTGCCCTGCACCATCACCCCCATCCTCCGCATACACTGCCCTGAGGCTATACTCCTCCCGTGGGGAGTTATGCTACGCTCTGCTGCACCCACAACACCAGCCTTAGCGGTCTGCCCTGTAGCGGCGGTTCACTCTGACCGCAATCCACGGGTGGCGTAGTCGGACATTTAAACATCAAAACCACATAAATAGTTCCGCCACTGGTTTGACCGCCCTGAGCCACGGAACCGGATCGCCGCCACGAAGACTACAACCACCAGCATCCACCAAAAAGGGTCCGGCTCCGGGTGTCCCAAGGCCCAGGGGGTGCGTCAGAACATTTTCATCACCTTTCACAATCACCAATGGGACAAGGCAGGAATGTCCTCTGTCCCCTCTCTTATACATCCTAGTGACGGAGCACCTGCTCTCATCAATTCGCCATAACCCCAATATTAGGTGGATTGAGGTGGGAGGCACCGAGTACAAGTGCTCTCTATTTGCTGTTGATGTCCTAGTATATATCACTCAATCACATATATCCATCCCTGCTGTTATGGCTGAAATAGATCACTTTGTTACATGGTAAAATTTTAAAATCAATGCAGCGAAGTCTGAGGCCATCGATGTCTCCCTCCCTAAATCCATATAGGATTCCATCCAGTCCAACTTTCCCTTTGCCTGGCCCTCACAGGGTATCAAATACTTAGGAATTCCTATTCATAGAGACCTCTCCCATCTATGTTATCTTAATTTTGGGCCCTTTATTGAACAATTCCATACAGACCACGGTTGGCAAGTTAGAACTGTAAGATTCACTACGTGAACCACTGGTGTTTTGTGGAAAAGCACATGTACACCGCGTTCCAAATTATTATGCAAAAAGTGTTTAGGAGTGATAAGGGAAGAATTTGTTTGTTTGTCAGTTAAACTCATTGATGGTGATGTGTGTCAGGGCTCTTTATATCACTGTAAGCAATTGCAGACACCTGTGCTAATTAGTTTGGCAGGTGTGTCCAATGAAAGGCAAGACTACTTAAGAAGGCTCTCTCACATTATTAAGCAGCCTACATTTTCTGCCAAAATGGGAAAGAAAAAGGATGTGTCGGCTGCTGAGAAACAACAAATTGTGGAGTGTTTAGGTCAAGGCATGACTACAATCAACATTGTGCGATGATCAGGATGAAGTGTCTTGGCAATCAAGAAGTATGTAGCTGATTCACAGTACACACGTGTGCGTGCTGATAAGGGCAAATTGAGGACACTTTCCTACAGGCAATTACGTCAGGTTGAAAGAGCAGCGGCAAAAAAGCCTTGTCATAGCAGCAGACAAGTTTTTGAAGCTGCTTGTGCCTCCAACGTCCCCCGAACAACAAGATGCAGGGTCCTTCAGAGGTTTGCAGCTGTGCATACGCCATCCTGTCGACCTCCTCTATCCACTTCACACAAGCAGAAACGGCTCCAGTGGGCCAAACATTACATGAAGACTGATTTCAAAACTGTTTTGTTCACGGATGAGTGCCGTGCAGCGCTCGATGGTCCAGATGAATGGAGTGGAGGATGGCTGGTTGATGGACACCCCATGCAAACACGGCTACAGCGCCAACAAGGAGGAGGTGGAGTAATGTTTTGGGCTGGAATCATGGGGAGAGAGATTGTCGGCCCCTTTAGGATCCCTGAAGGCGCTAAATATGAACTCCATAATGTATGTGGATTTTCTCAAACAGCACTTCCTGCCATGGTTCAAGAAGAAGAACCGTGTATTTCACAGCAAGATCATTTTTCTGCATGATAATGCACCATCTCATGCTGCACATAAAACATCTGCATCTCTGGCTGATATGGGCATAAAAGGGGACAAACTTATGGTGTGACCCCCATGCTCCCCTGACCTCTACCCCATTCAGAACCTTTGGAGCATCATTAAAAGGAGTGTCTATGATGGCGGGAGGCAGTTCACATCTAAGCAACAGCTCTGGGAGGGTATTCTGTCCTCATGCAAAACAATTGAAGCAGAAACCATCCAAAACCTGACAAATTCAATGGACGAGAGAGTTCAGAAGCTCCTTTCGAACAAGGGGTCCTATGTGAAAATGTAACATCACCTAGAATAAAGTTTTGAGTTGAAAACTGTTTGATTTCAGTTTCTAACAACCTGCTAATGCTTATAATTTCAAAAATGACCATTTTTTTGGTCTTTATTAAAATGAAAAGGTTGATCGAAAAGTTTGGGGGATCTAAGAGTGTGGCAACCCAGTAGTCATGATTACTTTGAATTCTGACAATATGAGGGTCATGCTGCAGGTAGTGCAGCAAGAAGGCACTTATGTGTCTTGCGCATCTCGGAGCCCCAAAATTATTTTCCGGGCTAGATGCAGCTAAAAATTATTTTTAATTTTAAATCTGGTGAAGCTTATTATAGATGGCCTAATAGGATCAGTGCTGCACACTGCTACAAAGCCCAAATTATTTTCCAGTCAAGATACAGATAAACATGATTAGTAATTTGAAAGCTTAAAACGGTTGGTAGGGTGATTTTAACCAATCATCAAGCTTTTACTCTCCCCAGGATGACACAGGGGTAGAAAAGTCGTTTCGGATCCATGATTTGTTCATCTTTATGAACGTGAGTCTGTCTACATTATCAGTGGAGAGCCGCGTGCGCTTATCTGTCAGCACACCACCAGCAGCGCTGAACACACGTTCAGACAGAACGCTGGCTGCGGGGCATGACAACATCTCCAAGGCGTAAGTGGCTAGCTCCGGCCATTTATCCAGATTGGAAGCCCAAAAAGAGCAAGGGTCCAGTGACACAGTCGTGGCTTCAATGTTTACTTGGAGATACTCCTGTACCATCGTCTCTAGGCGTTAACTATGTGTCAGACTTCTTGTCTCCTGTGGCCTTGCAAAGGATGGGCTAAAAAAGTGGTGAAATGATTCCGCAAAATTGATGTTACCAGCAGATACTGTGGTTCTGTTACGGTTTGAGTGCTGAACACTTGACGGTCCCACGGTTGGCAAGTTGGAACTGTGAGATTCACTACGTGCACCACTGGTATTTTGTGGAAAAGCACATGTAAGATTCTGCAACAGTCTCTGCTGATACTCCTGCATGCGTGCATCCCTTTCTATGGCAGGAATAATTTCTGCAAATTTACTTTTGTACCGGGGATCTAACAGTGTGGCAACCCAGTAGTCAGGATTATTTCTAATTCTCACAATTCGAGGGTCATGTTGCAGGTAGTGCAGCAAGAAGGCACTCATGTGTGTTGCGCATCCAGGAGCACCAAGTCCCTGTTGTGTTGGTGGCGAGCTAACAATCATGCTTCCTTCCTCTGTCCTCTCCCCCCAACCTCGCACAACAGAAATGTGATCAAGGTCTCCCTCATCTGATGAGTCTTCCATCAGTTCGTCCTCCACTTCTTCCTGGGCTCCTGCACCTTCCTCACTAGTTTGGCTGCTACCATGCGCCCTGGTAAATTCATCTCCCCCACCCTCACATGCCTGCCGCCCTGGTGCTGCCGACCGTCTGGACCTTGCAGATGTTAGCCCTTCCGCATACAACTCCTCCTCCTCTACTTCCTCCACCTCCTCTTGTGCCACCACCTGACTCCGAATTCTGTTTAACATGTGCTCCAGCATGTAAATCACCGGAATAGTCATGCTGATAATGGCATCGTCAGCACTAAACATCTTCGTCGCCATTTCAAAACTGTGCAGAAGGGTGCATAGGTCCCTGATCTGAGACCACTCCTCCAGCGTGATTTGCCCCACCTCTGAATCTCGTTGGCCCAGGCTATACGTCAGAACGTATTGCACCAGGGCTTGTCGGTGCTGCCACAGTCGCTGCAACATGTGCAGAGTTGAATTCCACCGGGTAGGCACATCGCATTTTAGCCGGTGAAGTGGCAGGCCCAACGACTTCTGTAGAGATGTAAGTCGCTGAGCTGCGGGATGCGAACGGCGGAAGTGAGCACACAGCGACCGTGCCCTCTGCAGAAGGCCATCTAGTCTGGGATAGTGGGCTAAAAATTGCTGGACAACCAGGTTCAACATGTGAGCCATACAAGGCACGTGTGTGACATTGCCCCGGCGAAGGGCCGCACCCAGGTTTGCAGCATTGTCGCACACGGCCTTCCCTGGTTTCAGGTCCAGTGGAGACAACCATTCATGAAATTGGTTCTCCAGAGCTGACCACAACTCCTCAGCTGTGTGACTCACTTTTCCCAGACATTTCAATGTAAAAACCGCCTGATGACGTTGAGCCCTACTGCCAGCATAGTAAGGAGGTGTGCAGGATCCCTTCTGCGCAGTTAGAAAGCTTGTGGCATGACCAGACAGGCTTTGGGTGCAGGTGGAAGACCGAGAGGAGGTTGAGGAGGCAGAAGCAGTGGAGGAAAAATGACATAAAGAGGATTGACGCACAACTCGTGGGGACGGCAAGACTTGGACAGCAGCCCCTTGTCCTGCTGTCACCATAGTTACCCAGTGCCCAGTCAGCGACATGTAACGCCCCTGTCCATGCCTACTCGTCCAAGTGTCTGTGGTGAAATGCACCCTGTCACACACAGAGTTTCTCAAAGAAGCGGTGATGTTGTGTGCGACATGCTGGTGGAGCGCAGGCACACCTTTCTTTGAGAAGTAGTGCCGACTGGGCATCTGGTACTGGGGCACTGCGACGGACATAAGGTCTCGAAAATCCTCTGTGTCCACCAGGCGGAAAGGCAGCATTTCTGTAGCCAAGAGCTTGCAGATGGTGAAATTCAACCTCTTAGCTTTCTCATGGCTAGGAGGAAATGGTCTTCTACTTGTCCACATCTGAGGGACCGAGGGCTGGCTATTGTGCTTAGACGGGGTTGATAAGGGTGTCCCCGGCAAACTGCCGGTCTGTGAGGAAGATGCAGGCGGACATGTTAGGTTGCCTTGATCCAAAGGTGGTGCTATCGATGTCGGACAGCGCTCAAGACCAGCTGGTGTTACCACCTCCAAAGAAAATGATGACCTGCCAATCACGCTGGCTGTTGCGGGTAAAGAGGTGGCAGGTCTGCGCCCCAAAACAGGTGTGACTGCTGTCCCCCCAGTCACAGAGGATGAAGAGGCCGCGGATGCACAAGATATGGCAGACGGTGGTTGGCCCGGCCGGCTAGACCGCATTGTAGCACACTGAGCTTCCCACTGCAACTTATGCTTCATGTCCATGTGCCGGTTCATGCATGAAGTACTCAAACTATGTATTTTTTGGCCTCTACTTAGCTTTTGCTGACAAATGTTACAGATAACACGAGTTGGGTCATCTTTATCGATCTGAAAAAATGCCCAGGCTATGCAAGGCTTAGCACCCATGCGACCTGAAGAGCCACCACGACTTGTGGTGAGAGGCAGAGTTGTGTTTGAGGATGCAGTTGTTGACGTGCTTCCAGTACTACGTCTCTGTCCAGGAAGGCGCAACCTGACCTCGTCGTCACTGGCATCTTCCTCCACCTCCTCTGCTGACCTCATCTCTTGGCTGACTGTGGGTTGACAGTAAGTGGGATCTCCGACCTCATCATCATCACCCTGTGCGTTATCACACCCGTCGTCCTCAGAGCCAACCTGTTCCTGCCCTGACAAAAAACTAAAGTTGTCGCTCCAATCAGGTATTTGAGTCTTATCATCGTCTTCCTCATTGTCTCCACCAACAGGAGTTACAGTTTGGGAATGAGGGTCTACATTATGGTCAGAACCTTCTGCGTCTGGTCCTGGATCCGACTCATAAAGATTCTGGGCATCAGTGCAGATCATTTCCTCGTCTGGATTCACAGAAGCGCTGGAGTCGACCTCTGATTCCCAGGCTATAGTATGAGTAAACAGCTCTGCAGACTCAACCATCTGTTCTACCTCATACTCAGACGGGCAGCTGGAGATTTGGGAGCTGTGAGGAAGCAAGTGCGATTTGGGTGACACCTTTGAGGACTGGAGTATTTGTGATGTTGAAGTTGATGTGGAGGAGAGCCCACTTAAAGGAGCACTTGATATCCGTTGAAGCACCTGCTGTTTTTGTGCCTCATCTGGAATTTGTAGCGATTGGCGTGGCCGTAAGAAAGGGATCTTATCACATTGTCCGCTAAAAGAAGTAGACATTTTAGTTTGGCTGGAAGATGGTCTTTCTTCTGCACCTACCCCACGGACACAACCTTTTTTCCCCTTCCCAACACGCCTATTCCCCTTTCCACCAGCAGCAGGCCTTTTTCCACTCATTTTGGTGGTTAACTAATTCACAACTCTGGAGTTGTTTGCACAAAAAAACAATGGATGGTAACCGAGCAGAGCTGAGTGGCCAAACTGTGGTATTAGGCCAAAACTATTGGCTGGGTTAGATGCAGAAAAAAATTATTTTTAATTTGCAACCTGATGGAGGTCAGTATAGATGGACTAATAGACCAAGTCCCACACACCGCTAGAAGCCCAAATATTTTTTCAGAGCTAGATGCAGAAAAAAATTATTTTTAATTTGCAACCTGATGGAGGTCAGTATAGATGGACTAATAGACCAAGTCCCACACACCGCTAGAAGCCCAAATATTTTTTCAGAGCTAGATGCAGAAAAAAATTATATTCAATTTGCAACCTGCTGGAGGTCAGTATAGAAGGACTAATAGAACAAGTCCCACACACTGCTAGAAGCCCAAATATTTTTTCAGAGCTAAATGAAGAAAAAAATTATTTTTAATTTGCAACCTGATGGAGGTCAGTATAGATGGACTAATAGACCAAGTCCCACACACTGCTAGAAGCCCAAATATTTCTTCAGAGCTAGATGCAGAAAAAAATTATTTTTAATTTGCAACCTGATGGAGGTCAGTATAGATGGACTAATAGACCAAGTCCCACACACTGCTAGAAGCCCAAATATTTTTTCAGAGCTAGATGCAGAAAAAAATTATTTTTAATTTGCAACCTGATGGAGGTCAGTATAGATGGACTAATAGACCAAGTCCCACACACCGCTAGAAGCCCAAATATTTTTTCAGAGCTAGATGCAGAAAAAAATTATATTCAATTTGCAACCTGCTGGACGTCAGTATAGAAGGACTAATAGAACAAGTCCCACACACTGCTAGAAGCCCAAATATTTTTTCAGAGCTAAATGAAGAAAAAAATTATTTTTAATTTGCAACCTGATGGAGGTCAGTATAGATGGACTAATAGACCAAGTCCCACACACTGCTAGAAGCCCAAATATTTTTTCAGAGCTAGATGCAGAAAAAAATTATTTTTAATTTGCAACCTGATGGAGGTCAGTATAGATGGACTAATAGACCAAGTCCCACACACCGCTAGAAGCCCAAATATTTTTTCAGAGCTAGATGCAGAAAATTTTTTTATTCAATTTGCAACCTGATGGAGGTCAGTATAGATGGACTAATAGACCAAGTCCCACACACTGCTAGAAGCCCAAATATTTTTTCAGAGCTAGATGCAGAAAAAAATTATTTTTAATTTGCAACCTGATGGAGGTCAGTATAGATGGACTAATAGACCAAGTCCCACACACTGCTAGAAGCCCAAATATTTTTTCAGAGCTAGATGCAGAAAAAAATTATTTTTAATTTGCAACCTGATGGAGGTCAGTATAGATGGACTAATAGAACAAGTCCCACACGCTGCTAGAAGCCCAAATATTTTTTCAGAGATAAATGAAGAAAAAAATTATTTTTAATTTGCAACCTGATGGAGGTCAGTATAGATGGACTAATAGACCAAGTCCCACACACTGCTAGAAGCCCAAATATTTTTTCAGAGCTAGATGCAGAAAAAAATTATTTTTAATTTGCAACCTGATGGAGGTCAGTATAGATGGACTAATAGACCAAGTCCCACACACCGCTAGAAGCCCAAATATTTTTTCAGAGCTAGATGCAGAAAAAAATTATATTCAATTTGCAACCTGCTGGAGGTCAGTATAGAAGGACTAATAGAACAAGTCCCACACACTGCTAGAAGCCCAAATATTTTTTCAGAGCTAAATGAAGAAAAAAATTATTTTTAATTTGCAACCTGATGGAGGTCAGTATAGATGGACTAATAGACCAAGTCCCACACACCGCTAGAAGCCCAAATATTTTTTCAGAGCTAGATGCAGAAAAAAATTATATTCAGTTTGCAACCTGATGGAGGTCAGTATAGATGGACTAATAGAATGATGCTATGCCCAAAAGATTTTACTTCACTAGGTGCAGTAAAAAAATTGGTATTCTATACACAGGTGGTATATCTTGCAACACAGATAGGCTACTCCACTGACTAACACACTCTGCAATAGGCCAAAAAGGGTTAGCTTTGCTAGATTCAGCCAAATGCTGTGAAAAAAACTTGCACAGCACTGGCACAGACCTGCCTGGCAAAAACTGATAGGAACTGATGTAACCTAGTCCTGAAAAGGACTCCAATTACAATTAGTCTTTACTCCCACAATCTATCTATTTAAGAGCACAGACCTGCCTGATAAAAGTCGTAGGAAATGCTGTAACCTAGTCCTTAAAAGGACTGCAATCACAACTATTCCCTACTCCCAAGCTATCTGTATATTTGTGCGAAAATTGGCTTGAAATTAACAAGGTATAGCGCACACAGCAACAGCGGTGCCGTCTAACACGCAGCTGCAGCAGTGAGAAAATGGTGGCGACGGGGAAAATGGCTTGGTCTTATAGGGCAAGGACATGTGACATACACTGCCAATCACATATGCCCTTGCTTGTGTGAAAAAAAGCACTTCGCTCCGTGTGTGCGCTGCTGATAGGCTGACAGATTGCACCTCCCCACTGCAAATGCGGGAAAGAGAAAAAAAAATGGAGATCTTCATTGTTCCTGCAGAGATCCATCCCCTGCCCCTCCCCCCGCCCCGCTGTACACTCAAACTGCGTATTAACATTAATTTTCATCATTACTGAGAAAAAATCCAGTTATGATTTTGGTGCACGAACAGTTATCGAACATAACCTCGAACAGCCGAATTTTTCTCAAATTGTTCGTGTTCGCCGACCGGCTCGAACACCGCCCAAAACAGCTCGAATTTGAGATTGGCGAACAGTTCGAGTAGAACAACGCTCATCTCTAGTGAGGAGGAGTATGCGGTCGAGACTCATGGCTACTAAGATTTGACCGTGTGGAAGACAGACCGGAGGTGGTGGTGCCCAGGTAACTGGAAGTATTATCTGCTATCCAATTAATAACCTGTTCACACTGATCAGTTCGCAATACTGGTGTTGTTCTGTGCTTCCCTAGTAATTCGGTCAAGAAGTGGGAGCGAGAAGATGTGGCTGTTGGTTGTGGCACATTTTCACCTTGGCCACGGCCCCGTCCTCTGCATGCACCATCACCAGAACGTCCAGTTCCACGTCCCTTGCCACGCACCTTGCCCATTGTAAAGGAAGTAAAATAGCTTGCACTCGCACTCTCAATGAAAAAAGGGTAATAGAAAGTAGATTAGAACCGTGGAAGAGGAAACCACAGTTCTATTTCTCTGGCCTACACCCGACTCTTTTAAACTATCTGAACAATCAGGGAGAAACTATTACTGCTTTTCTTTACGGAAAAAATAACAAAAGCTGGATAATAGAGATTTTTACCATGGAATGGCAAAACCACAGTTAGAATTTACTGGTGTATACCAGACTTTTTTAAATATATATATTTGCGGCTGAACAGTGAGTGACACACTCAAACTTGTTTTTTTTTAGATACAAATGGCCCAAAAGTGGATAATACAGAGGTTTGAACCGTGGAACTGCAAAACCACGCTTCTGTTTCTCTGACCTACACCAGACTATTTTCAACAGATATATTTGCGTCTGAAAAATCAGGGAGACACTATTTTTTTTTTTGGGGTGGGGGGACACCAAAAGGTTAATAAGACGGGTATTTGTACAGTGTGATGGAGGAAAAAAAAAAGAGGATTTAGATGAAAAAAAAGGGATTTTCCTGGCCCCTGAGACCTGGAGCTAAGTCCAGCAATTTTAGCAACAGGAGCACACTGTAATGCAGCGTTTGCTGGTATAACCACTGCGTCTCCTATACAGCCTGCCTGCCTGATATCTGGGATGGATATTAGTCCTGAGAAGGACTGTTTGTTTGATCTGGCAGCCTTTACGGACCCTACACTAACTATTTCGCAGTATATATTTCTCCCTAAATCAGCAGCGTTGTCCCTACACTGTCTGATCCCAGCCGTCTGTGTCCAAGATGGCGGCACCCGGTTTTAAATACTCGAGGTGACGCTGTGCGGCCAGCCAATCAATGTAATGCCCACAACCAACATGGCTGTGGCATTACAGTGACTGGCTGGCAATCCCTGCATGTTCATTGGCTCTGTAAAGAGTGCCAAACATGCAGGGCGGAGACCCGAGCTCCCGCCCGAGTAACCTGGAAATGCTCGGTGCTCGCCGAACATCCCGAGTAGCGTGATGCTCGGACGAGTACCGAGCAGTGTCAAGCATGTTCGCTCAACACTAGATACGATGCAACAAATGAGGAATACTGTAGTTCAGAAGCCATGCTGTCCGAGGTACAAAGGTGAAGCATGAATGTCGTTTATTGTGTCAACGTGTTTCAAGGTTTTCAAACCTCTTCATTAGGACCATGATCATTGTAGTTTCGTTGGGATGAAGAGGCTTGAAAGCCTTGAAACGAGTTGACATAATAAATCGCATTCATGCTTCACCTTTGTGTGTCATTGTACCTCGGGCAGCACGGACTCTGAACCATCACATTCCTCATTTATTGCATCGTATCCCATTGGTGGTCCTGCAGAAGCCCGTACATGCTTCTATCAAAGTTGTTACTTTCACAGCTCTATCAGGTGAGCCTACCTATAATATTTTACACCACTTTGTTACCAGTTAGGACCCTATTTGCACATTTTGTCTCTCCAGTTTTATCTTTTGCTTTCCCCTGAAACAATTGAGATATAAAATGTATTCCTTTTTTATCCCAAGTTTCAAAATTAGTAAGTTTTTGAATTTTAGTTTGGTTGAAAATAAACCAGATGGGAATACTTAGTATATGCCTGAAATTCCTAAGAGAGATTTTCCTCTATGTCAAAACTTGAAAATGATAACAAGTGTCAGTTGATCCAACTTATTATACTGTAAGCAATATCATCACTTTTATGTTCATTATCTCCTGAAAAATACACTTCAACATTACTGTACTTTTTTTAAAAAAATCTACATTGTCACTCTTTTCCAGGTTGCATTCTTGTATAAAAAATATCAAAATCTTGACTTTTAAAAATTCACATAAAGCTGCCCTATTCTGAATTCTTTAAATCCTAATCATTCAAAAAGGCTAACATAATCATCTCTTAAAGGAATGTAAAATAATGCTATTAACTTGCAGATATGGTGTTAATCGGCAGGTTAATAGCGTTCTTACTCCATGCAGCGTCAGCACTGAGAGCCCCGCTACCAGGAGGAAATGAACTTTTTTCCCTCGGGCTGCGTTTGGCATTCTGTCAGAGGGGTGACGCTGGCGCTGTTTCAGTCACTGCTCTGTGCATAGAGAGAAATGGCTTTAACTGCGCCCCAACACTGACTGACAACAGGCTAAGCATCAGGACCGACTGTCAGTCTGTGCTTTCAGTTTCGAGGCGTTTTCCCACCATCGATGTCCAGGATTAATCAGGAGACTATAATCAAGCCCAATCGACCAAATCAGCATAAAGTATGGTGTGCGGATGTCCCAATGACATGTGAGATAGAGCATGCATCCATTAAAACTGGGGAAAATGCAGGATATATATCACATAATAGTCAGAAATTGTGTTATTCCTCACGTACACACATGACAGATATCCTGAAAAGTTACTTGAAAGTACAGTTACCATTTAAATTGCTTGATGTCAGGACATGAGTGGACTGAAAAAGTTTGTACCTTTCAAGCATTTCTCCTTAAAAATGCAATTCCCAACTCGCTAGATCTGGGACATGGGGACAATAAATTACTATGATTTCACTAGTATGTATCTATTTGTAAACTAAACTCAAAAGGTGACCTTTAGGTCACCAACACATTATTGTCATGGCTTGATTTCGGGACTCAATCCAGTGATCTCTTGCGGCATGGTCACCATAGTTACCCAGTGCCCAGTCAGCGACATGTAACGCCCCTATCCATGCCTACTCGTCCAAGTGTCTGTGGTGAAATGCACCCTGTCACACACAGAGTTTCTCAAAGAAGCGGTGATGTTGTGTGCGACATGCTGGTGGAGCGCAGGCACATCTTTCTTTGAGAAGTAGTGCCGACTGGGCATCTGGTACTGGGGCACTGCAATGGACATAAGGTCTCGAAAATCCTCTGTGTCCACCAGGCGGAAAGGCAGCATTTCTGTAGCCAAGAGCTTGCAGATGGTGAAATTCAACCTCTTAGCTTTCTCATGGCTAGGAGGAAATGGTCTTTTACTTGTCCACATCTGAGGGACCGAGGGCTGGCTGTTGTGATTAGACGGGGTTGAGAAGGGTGTCCCCGGCAAACTGCCGGTCTGTGAGGAACATGCAGGTGGACATGTTAGGTTGCCTTGATCCAAAGGTGGTGCTATCGATGTCGGACAGCGCTGGACACCAGCTGGTGTTTCCACCTCCAAAGAAAATGATGACCTGCCAAATACGCTGGCTGTTGCGGGTAAAGAGGTGGCAGGTCTGCGTCCCAAAACAGGTGTGACTGCTGTCCCCCCAGTCACACAGGATGAAGAGGCCGCGGATGCACAAGATGTGGCAGACGGTGGTTGGCCCGCCGGCTAGGCCGCATTGTAGCACAGTGAGCTTCCCACTGCAACTTATGCTTCATATCCATGTGCCGGTTCATGCATGAAGTACTCAAACTATGTATTTTTTGGCCTCTACTTAGCTTTTGCTGACAAATGTTACAGATAACACGAGTTGGGTCATCTTTATCGATCTGAAAAAATGCCCAGGGTTTGCAAGGCTTAGCACCCATGCGACCTGAAGAGCCACCACAACTTGTGGTCAGAGGTAGAGTTGTGTTTGAGGATGCAGTTGTTGATGTGCTTCCAGTACTATGTCTCTGTCCAGGAAGGCGCAACCTGATCTCGTCGTCACTAGCATCCTCCTCCACCTCCTCTGCTGACCTCATCTCTTGGCTGACTGTGGGTTGACAGTAAGTGGGATCTCCAACCTTGTCATCATCACCCTGTGTGTTATCACACCCGTCGTCCTCAGAGCCAACCTCTTCCTGCCCTGACAAAAAACTAAAGTTGTCGCTCCAATCAGGTATTTGAGTCTCATCATCGTCTTCCTCATTGTCTCCACCAACAGGAGTTACAGTTTGGGAACGAGGGTCTACATTATGGTCGGAACCTTCTGCGTCTGGTCCTGGATCCGACTCATAAAGATTCTGGGCATCAGTGCAGATCATTTCCTCGTCTGGATTCACAGAAGCTCTGGAGCTGACCTCTGATTCCCAGGCTATAGTATGAGTAAACAGCTCTGCAGACTCAACCATCTGTTCTACCCCATACTCAGACGGGCAGCTGGAGACTTGGGAGCTGTGAGGAAGCAAGTGCGATTGGGGTGACACCTCTGAGGACTGGAGTATTTGTGATGTTGAAGTTGAGGTGGAGGAGAGCCCACTTAAAGGAGCACTTGATATCCGTTGAAGCACCTGCTGTTTTTATGCCTCATCTGGAATTTGTAGCGATTGGCGTGGCTGTAAGAAAGGGATCTTATCACATTGTGCGCTAAAAGAAGTAGACATCTTAGTTTGGCTGGAAGATAGTCTTTCTTCTGCAGATGTTACTGTTGCTTTAACACCTACCCCAAGGACACAACCTTTTTTTCCCTTCCCAACACGCCTATTCCCCTTTCCACCAGCAGTAGGCCTTTTTCCACTCATTTTGGTGGTTAACTAATTCACAAAAAGCAATGGATGGGAACCGAGCAGAGCTGAGTGGCCAAACTGTGGTATTAGCCCAAAAGTATTGGCTGTGTTAGATGCAGATAAAAATTATTTTGAATTTGCAACCTGGTGGAGGTTAGTATAGATGGACTAATAGAACAAGTCCCACACACTGCTACAAGCCGAAATATTTTTTCAGAGCTAGATGCAGAAAAAAAATATATTGAATTTGCAACCTGGTGCAGGTTAGTATAGATGGACTAATAGAATGATGCTATGCCCAAAAGGTTTTACTTCACTAGGTGCAGTAAAAAAATTTGTATTCTATACACAGGTGGTGTAGCTTGCAACACAGATAGGCTTCTCCACTGACTAACACACACTGCAAGAGGACAAAAAGGATTTGCTTTGCTAGATTTAGCCAAATGCTGTGAAAAAAACTTGCACAGCACTGGCACAGACCTGCCTGGCAAAAAGTGATAGGAACTGATGTAACCTAGCCCTGAAAAGGACTGCAATTACAATTAGTCTTTACTCCCAACCTATCTATTTAAGAGCACAGACCTGCCTGATAAAAGTCATAGGAAATGATGTAACCTAGTCCTTAAAGGGACTGCAATCACAGCTATTCCCTACTCCCAAGCTATCTGTAGATTTGTGCGAAAATTGGCTTGAAATTAACAAAGTATAGCGCACACATCAACAGCGGTGCCGTCTAACACGCAGCTGCAGCAGTGAGAAAATGGTGGCGACTGGAAAATGGCTGGGTCTTAAAGGGCAAGGACATGTGACATACACTGCCAATGACACATGCCCTTGCTTGTGTGAAAAAAAGCACTTCGCTCCGTGTGTGCGCTGCTGATAGGCTGACAGATTGCACCTCCCCACTGTAAATGCGGGAAAGAGAAAAAAAAATGGAGATCTTCATTATTTCTGCAGAGATCCATCCCCTGCCCCTCCCCCCGCCCCGCTGTACACTCAAACTGCGTATTAACATTAATTTTCAGCATTACTGAGAAAAAATCCAGTTATGATTTTGGTGCACGAACAGTTATCGAACATAACCTCGAACAGCCGAATTTTTTTCAAATCGTTCGTGTTCGCCGAACGGCTCGAACACCGCCCAAAACAGCTCGAATTTGAGATTGGCGAACAGTTCGAGTCGAACACCGCTGATCTCTACTCAACAACTGCTTTCTGCTGCTCACAAATCCTTCCCAACATACAGTACAGACCAAAAGTTTGGACACACCTTCTCATTTAAAGAATTTTCTGTATTTTCTTGACTATGAAAATTGTACATTCACACTGAAGGCATCAAAACTATGAATTAACACATGCGAAATTATATACTTAACAAAAAAGTGTGAAACAACCGAAAATATGTCTTATATTCTAGGTTCTTCAAAGGTGGTTTGCACGTTAATGAACAGGCCAATTTTTACAATTCTGTCCAGTGTCATTTTATGAGGTAATTACTCTGGAACGCTTTAACGGATACCCTGATTCTGATACTGTTTTTTCTTGACATATTGTTCTTCATGATTGTGGTAAAATTTCTTCAATATCACTTGCATTTATTTTGGAAAAAAACGGAAATTTGGTGAAAATTTTGAAATTTTCAACATTTGAATTTTTATGCCCTTAAATCAGAGAGATATGTCACACAAAATAGTTAATAAATAACATTTCCCACATGTCTACTTTATATTAGCACCATTTTGGAACCAAATTTTTTTATTATTAGGGAGCTATACGGGTTAAAAGTTGACCAGCAATTTCTCATTTTTCCAACAAAATTTACAAAACCATTTTTTTAGGGACGACATCACATTTGAAGTCACTTTGAGGGGTCTTTATGACAGAAAATACCCAAAAATGACACCATTCTAAAAACTGCACCCTTCAAGGTGCTCAAAACCACATTCAAGAACTTTATTACCCCTTCAGGTGCTTCACAGGAATTTTTGGAATGTGGAAGAAAAAAATGAACAGTTAACTTTTTTCACAAAAATGTTAATGACACATGCCCTTGCTTGTGTGAAAAAAAGCAGTTCGCTCCGTGTGTGCGCTGCTGATAGGCTGACAGATTGCACCTCCCCACTGTAAATGCGGGAAAGAGAAAAAAAAATGAAGATCTTCATTATTTCTGCAGAGATCCATCCCCTGCCCCTCCCCCCGCCCCGCTGTACACTCAAACTGTGTATTAACATTAATTTTCAGCATTACTGAGAAAAAATACAGTTATGATTTTGGTGCACGAACAGTTATCGAACATAACCTCGAACAGCCGAATTTTTTTCAAATTGTTCGTGTTCGCCGAACGGCTCGAACACAGCCCAAAACAGCTCGAATTTGAGATTGGCGAACAGTTCGAGTCGAACACCGCTCATCTCTAATCCAGAGTACACCATTTTTCTGCTTCATTTGCTTTTAGCACTGCAGAATACAGCCAGATCTGTTCCATATTTCAGAGATAAAAGTCCAGAAATTTGAACTGAACCTGGAAAACATTGTCCTCCTTTTCCATTCTGTTGCAGTGTGTCGGTAAAGCTATTCACACTAGGTCTCTGTATAGAATAATATTAGAAAATTACAGGCCTGCTATTTAAAACTGTGGTTCTCTGTCAGACATATCACATATAACAGCGTTCCAAAATCAGCCATTTCTGCCTTCCATTTCGTTGCAGTGTATTGGTCAAGCTATTCGCACTAGGTCTCTGTGTAGAATAATATTAGTAAATTAGAGGCCTGCTATTTAAAACCGTGGTTCTCTGTCAGACATATCACATATAACAGTGCTCCAAACTCAGCCTTTTCTGCCTTCCATTTCGTTGCAGTGTGTCGGTCAAGCTATTCATACTAGGTCTCTGTGAAGAATAATATTAATAAATTACAGGCCTGCTATTTAAAACAGTGTTTCTCTGTCAGACATGTCACATATAACAGTGTTCCAAAATCAGCCATTTCTGCCTTCCATTTCGTTGCAGTGTGTTGGTCAAGCTATTCACACTAGGCCTCTGTGTAGAATAATATTAGTAAATTACAGGCCTGCTATTTAAAACCTTGGTTCTCTGTCAGACATATCACATATAACAGTGTTCCAAACTCAGCCTTTTCTGCCCTCCATTTCATTGCAGTGTGTCAGTCAAGCTATTCGCACTAGGTCTCTGTATAGAATAAAATTAGTAAATTACAGGCCTGCTATTTAAAACAGTGTTTCTCTGTCAGACATATCACATATAACAGTGTTCCAAAATCAGCCATTTCTGCCTTCCATTTCGTTGCAGTGTTTCGGTCAAGCTATTCGCACTAGGTCTCTGTGAAGAATAATATTAGTAAATTATAGGCCTGCTACTTAAAACCGTGGTTCTCTGTCAGACATATCACATATAACAGTGTTCCAAACTCAGCCTTTTCTGCCTTCCATTTCGTTGCAGTGTGTCGGTCAAGCTATTCATACTAGGTCTCTGTGAAGAATAATATTAATAAATTACAGGCCTGCTATTTAAAACAGTGTTTCTCTGTCAGACAAATCACATATAATAGTGTTCCAAAATCAGCCATTTCTGCCTTCCATTTCGTTGCAGTGTTTCGGTCAAGCTATTCACACTAGGTCTCTGTGAAGAATAATATTAGTAAATTATAGGCCTGCTATTTAAAACCGTGGTTCTCTGTCAGACGTATCATATATAACTGCATTCCAAAATCAGCCATTTCTAGTGAACGTGGAAAATATTGTCCTCCATTTAAAATGGGCAAGGTGCGGGGCAATGAACGGAAAAAAAGGGGACATGATGGTGATGGTGCATGCAGAGGCTGAGGCCGTGGGCAAGCTGAAATTGTGCCACAACAAACACCCACATCTTGTCGCCCGACCGTCCTGACCCAATTGCTAGGGGACCGCAGCACACCACTATTGAACCCAGAGCAATGTCAAAAGGTTGTTGGTTGGATAGCAGATAATGCTTCCAGTCACTTTGCCAACCCCACTACCACCCTGTTTTCCACACGGTCAAGTCTCAGTAGCAGTGAGTCTGGACCGCATATTCCTCACCCTGATCCTCCTTCCTCCCACCATGCCGAGTACCCTGAGACAACTGATTCCACACTTGGACACTCCAAAGAGCTGTTCACTTTTCCATTTATAGATTTGGGCCTCTCGCCTGGTCCACTTGAAGGAGGGCAAAAGGAGATCGCATGTAGTGATGCCCAAATATTTGAGCAGCCATGGTCACATGAAGGCAACAGTGGGCAAGTGCAATTTTCATGTCGCAAGAGGTGGATGATGAGACACAATTGCCAGAAAGTCAGGAGGAGGACAAGGGAGAGGAAATGGAGGATGAGGTAGTGGATGATATAGTAACTGACCCAACCTGGCAGGACATGCAGAGCAAGGACAGCAGCACACAGGGGGAAGGAGGCGTAGCACCACAACAGGCAGGAAGAAGCAGTGTGGTGGCCGCAGACGCAAGGCGGGAAAGCGTTCCCCGTAACATGAACACAATGGAATTTGCCAGTACAACTGTTAGGTCTTACCGAGTCTGGTTGTTTTTTAAAGACTTTGCAGATAACCCCAAAAAGGCCATTTGCACCACCTGCCAGGCCAGCATCAGTAGCAAAACTAGCAGCCTGACCACCACCAGCATGATCAGGCACATGGCAGCAAAGCACCCTACTAAGTGGGCCAAACGCCAGGGTCCAGAAACAGTGTCTGTGGGTGACACCACTGCTTATTCCGCTGTTGTGCATGCACGCCAATCCCCTGTCCATGGCGCATGCGAAGATGCCTCCTGCCCTGCACCTGTCATTGCACACTCTCAACTAGCAGCATCAGCAAGCACATCCACGTCCATGTCCCAGCGCAGCATTAAGTTGTCCCTACCCCAGTCCTTGGAACGCAAGCGCAAATACACAGCCAACGCCCCACAGGCCACACTACTAAATTCACACATTACGTGACTGCTTGCGCTCTAAATGTTGCCTTTTAGGCTTGTAGAGATGGAAGCTTTCCACAACCTGATGGGGGCGGCCGTCCCTCAGTACGCGGTCCCCAGTCGCCACTATTTCTCCCGGCGTGTTGTCCCCGCATTACATGAGCACGTGTCCCACAACATTAGCTGTGCCCTCAACAATGCAGTTAGCGGGAAAGTCTACCTAACCACAGACACGTGGACAAGTGCTTGTGGGCAGGGACAATACATCTTCCTGACAGCACACTGGGTTAAT
Source organism: Phyllobates terribilis (assembly GCF_046119375.1). NCBI lineage: Eukaryota > Metazoa > Chordata > Amphibia > Anura > Dendrobatidae > Phyllobates > Phyllobates terribilis. The sequence continues at coordinate 747,205,322 of NW_027362762.1, forward strand.
ATAGTGGAAGCCAGGACCCAGTCAGACCTTGGGATGGAACACGCCCTCCCGACGCCGAGGATTGCGGCCCCCACATTCTACAGCTCCTGCACCTCCTCCTCCTCCTCTTCAGCCTCCATCTCCGAAATGACCACATCAGTCAGAAGCTGGAAGCACTGCAGCACTGCCTCGGCCAAGCGGCAACAGGCTATGCTGAAGCTAATATGCTTAGGTGACAAACCGCACACCGCTGAAGAGTTGTGGACAGCTCTGAAAGAGCAGGCAGATCTGTAGCTGACACCGCTGAACCTACAGCCAGGCATGATCATGTGTGACAATGGCCAGAACCTGGTGTTGGCTCTGAAGCGAGGCGAGCTCACACATGTACCATGCCTGGCCCATGTGCTTAACCTCGTGGTTCAGTGGTTTCTCAAAACCTACCCAGATCTGTCGCATCTGCTTGTCAAAGAACGCCACATGTGTGCCCATTTTATAGAGTCAGCTACAGCTTCCGTCGCCTTTGCCATGCTTCAGCAGCGTTTACAGCTTCCAGATCACCGACTGGTGGGCGATGTCCCCACGCGTTGGAACTCTACATTGTAGATATTGGGATATTGGGAAGGATTTATGAGCAGAAGAGGGTAGTTGTTGACTACCAGCATCAACACGGCCGTCGGTGTTCAGGTCAGACTCCACACATAAGACCTCAGGAGTGGACATGGATGTCAGACATCTGTACCATACTCCAAAACTTTGAGGAGTCCACCAAGATGGTGAGCGGCGATGACAATAATTAGCATCACCATCCCGCTTCTCTGTCTTCTGAAATGCTCTCTTCTCACAATTAAAGAGGATGCATTGCAGGCGGAGCATGACGATATGGAGCAAGGGACTATACAGGGTGATTCCATACAGCCCAGCCTCATCTTATCCAAACGTGGATTGGGTGACAATGAGGAGGAGGAAGAACAGGAGCTAGGTTCCTGCGCTATAGACGGTACTACCTGCACAACTGTCATACTGTCTGTTCAGCGTGGATGGCCTGAGGACAGGGAGGAGGAGGACGAGGAGGAGGAGGATGAGGAGGAGAGCATGGTCAGTCATCCTCTTGCTGAAGACACGGAAGTCTTGCCTCTATTTGAAGTCTGGCACACACGGCTGAGTTTATGTTACGCTGCCTTTCCCGTGACCCTCGCATTGTCCAAATTTTGGGTGACAGTCATTACTGGTTGGTGACACTTCTAGACCCATGTTACAAGGAGAACTTTCTGCTTCTTATTCCCTTGCTGAAAGGCCTAATAAAATGGGGCAGTACCAGAATGCCCTTGTTGTGGAATTATTTAAAAAATTCCCATCTAAAAACGCTGGCGGCAGAGGTCGCAGTTTGTTGGACAACCAAGGAGTACAGGTGAGAGAGACACAAATGCAATCCAGCAGAGGCAGGAGAACACTATCAAAGTTCTGGGACAGTTTTCTCAGACCCTTCCATCGCACAGGCCCTGAGGCGCGAGGTTCTCTCCCAAAGAGGGAAAAGTTTTGGAAAATGCTGAGGGAGTACCTTGCCGACCGTACCAACATCCACCGTGATTTCTCTGTGCCTTATAATTATTGGATATCCAAGCTGGACATGTGGCATGAACTGGCTCTCTACACCTTGGAGATCCTTGCCTGCCCTGCCACTAGCGTTTTGTCAGAGTGGGTTTTTAGTGCCACTGGTGGAATTATAACCAATAGGCGCATCCACCTGTCAACTGAAAATGCTGACAGGTTGACTCTTATAAAAATGAACAAGGGATGGATTGGGCCAGACTTCTCAACACCACCGAATGATAGCAGCATAGCATAAACTCAAATACAGTGTCTTTTTTTGAGAGGTCTAACTCTATTCGCATGCACCTCTGTCTTCACACCCAGACAAAGGTATAAGCGTCCTGATTTTGTCTGTTTGCTCTTGTCCTCCTCCTTCTCCTCATCCTCCACTACCATATCACCACAATATCTACCATATCACCATATCTACGTCTCTTGCATGGGACATTGGAGTTCCTCCAAATTTTGGCAGCTGTTGCATTCACTGCATAGGCAAACAGTATGGGAGACCCTCTTCCTAATAATGGGAACATTGTTTTCAGGAGGCCCTCTGACCTCTATGTCTCTTGCAAGGGACATTGGAGTTCCTACAAATTTGTGGCAGCTGTTGCATTCACTGCATAGGCAAATAGTATGGGAGACCCACTCCTTTCTAATGGGAACATGTCGTTACTGTGGCCCAGCTCTATGTGTCTTTAAATTGTTATTAGAGTTTTTCCTAAATTTTGGCAGCCATTGGACTCACTGCATACCCTATAACTGTATGGCAGACCCGCTCCTTTCTAATGGGAACATGTCTTTACTGTGGCCCAGCTCTATGTGTCTTTAAATTGGTACTGGGATTTTTCCCAAATTTTTGCAGCCCTTGCAGTCACTGCATGGGCATTACCACTATAGGAGACCCACTCCTTTATAATGGGAACATTTTTTACTGACACCCTCCTCTATATCTCTTCAAAGGGGTATTGGGGTGCATCCAAATTTTTGGCAGCCCTTGCAGTCACTGCATACGCGATAACAGTATAGGAGACCGACTCTTTAATAATGGGAACAACAAAGCATATCTGACTGCTGGCCATTTAAGAATAGTAAGGGCCGCCTGATGGCCCTATAAAAATAGTGTTTGTGACTTTCAGAGTCCCTCTTTCATAATTGAAAGAGGGTGTGTCTGATGATGTCTCACACACCACATGGCCAGATAAGGTATTAAAATGTTAAAATTATACTTCCTGGTGAATGCATTTTTCACCATTGAAAGCAATGCAAAAGTGCAAAAACGCATCAAAAACCCTACGTGTAAACATAGCCCAAGGTGTGGAGGAGCATTTTCGTTTTTGGCTATTTATTTTGCCTTATATACAATTCATTACCCTATAAAGGATTTTCCTTAACATTTTTCCCAGGAAAATTCATTTTTTGTATGTTTTATTGTGAGTCCTTAAAAGTGGCATGATACCTCTGAAAATGTTGTTGACAGCATTGACCTGGGAGTCAGAGATGCTTCCAGGGGTCTTCCTCATGCTGTTCCCATGTCATTTAAACACTGTTCCTATCAATTTGGGCAATTTTTAGGCCCTCTGTAGACTGCCGGGGGGGCCGCCAGAGAAATGCTCGAGTTTCCGATAGTCTTACATCGGGCTCATTACTCGGACCGAGCACTCAAGCATTCCAATTTGCTCGATCCGGGCAACGAGTACCACTAGAAGTTATAAGAGTTAAAAGTTGACCAGCAATTTCTAATTTTTCCAACAAAATTTACAAAACCATTTTTTTAGGGACCACATCACATTTTAAGTGACTTTATGACAGAAAATACCAAAAAATGACACCAGTCTTAACACTGAACCCCTCAAGGTGCTCAAAACCACAATCAAAAAGTTTATTAACCCTTCAGGTGCTTCACAAGAATTAATGGAATGTGGAAGGAAATAATGAACATTTAACTTTTTCACAAAAATTTTACTTTAGACCCACTTTTTTTTTTTTAACAAGGGTAACAGGAGAAATGGACCCGAAAACTTGTTGTGCAATTTCTGCAGAGTACGCCAATACCCCATATGTGGGGGAAAACCACTGTTTGGGCACACAGCAGGGCGCGGGAAAAAATGGAGCTCCGTTTGACTTTTTGAACACAAAATTGGCTGGAAACAAGAGTGGACACCATGTCGCATTTGGAGAGCCCCTGATGTGCCTCAACAGTGGAAACCCCCCACAACTAACTCCATTTTAGAAACTAGACCCCTCAAGAAACTTATCTAGATGTGTGGTGAGCACCTTGAACCCCCAGGTGCTTCACAGAAAATTATAAAGTTGAGTTTTGAAAAAAAAAAAAAAATTCACCCAAAATGTTATTTCTGCTCCAAAAAAATCAGTGTGAACACACACTAACTTAACTGAGTTTTTGGAGATTAAACTCGCTCAATCCACCTCATAATCTCGAATTTGTAACTTGGTTAGAACAACCATCAGTACATGAATGCAGCACCAGATAAGTCCTTGTATACAGCACTAGAACTACCATCAGTACATGAATGCAGCATCAGGACTAGTGTTGAGCCACACCCGTAGTGTTCGAGTTCGGTTCGGTTGGTCGAACACCCGTGTGTTCGCCGAACTGTTCGTCGAACTGTTCGTCGAACACCTTCGAACACCGTTAAAACCAATGGCAGGCAAACAAAAACACATAGAAACACATAGAAAACACCTTCAAAGGTGTCCAAAAGCTGACAAACTGCTCAGAAGACACAACTAACACATGGAAAAGTGACAAGTACATATAGTCATGTGAAAAGAAAAGAGGAGGGGGAGACACAGATATAGGCATGTCATGCCCTTCTAAAATCCAAAAAGTGAGAAGCCGACACGTTCAGTCCGCTCCTGCCCGTGCCACCTCCGCGTCGCCGGGTTTGTGCCAGAGCCGCGGTGAACCCTGACGGCCAGCCCCCCTCTCCCAATACTGGTGCCTGTCCGCTGGTGGGTCGAGCGAGCCCCCCTGTGGTGGAGGCAGCTCTAAGCTTTTTAATTTAAATTGTCTCTCTAATTTGAATGAATACACTTTAAATCCATTTACAAGGATCTATTGGAGGGCAAGTCTCATGCCAGCAGCCGCGTAATTCCAGCTCCAGTAGCGTCCACTAAAGCTGCTGCAGTTAAAAAGCTTTTATAAGGATCGAGCTCGGCTGTCCACCGCAAGGCATCCTACTGCCAGTCCCAGCCCCTATGCCTTGGGGTGCCTCCTGATGCTCTTCACTGAGTATCCCGTGGTCCCGAAGCATTTCCTTTGAAAAAATTAAGTGTCCAAACTACAGGTGGTGTAGCTTGCTTAACAGCTGGGATAATCCGCTGACTAGCAGACACTGCTACTAGGCACAAAGTATTTCCTGGGCTAGATGCAGTTAAACATTTGTAATTAGATACTCTCGTTGGATGCTGAGAAAGCATTCCATAGAGTCTCCTGGCACGCCATATATGATTCTCTTAAAAAGCTTGGGGTAGGGGTCTAGGGGACCCTTTTATAGCCAAAATCACGGCGCTGTATCGCAATACGTCACCTAGGCTGAAGATAAATGGAACTGTAGCACCCTGAGGGCTCGGTTGCTACAGTATTGCACCTCACCCAGAGGTGTGATATCTCACTCTCAGGTAAGGATGTAGTGTGGATCAGGACCCGACACCTGCATGCATTACACCACATTGCTGTGGGGCAGGGCGACCAATATGCCCCTGAGATGGGCATGACAGTCCCTGTCCCTGGCTGGAGTGGGGGGAGGGAACACTGAGGAAGGGGAACCCTGTAGTGCAGGAGCAGGGAGGAAGCAGTTCCTGGGTGCATTGAGAAGGGAGTATAAAAGGTGGGCACCATCTTAGTTCAGTGCAGAGAAGTCTGAGCAGAAGTGGCAGGGAGCAGGGGCTCTGCATGAGCTCTGCTCCGGAGGCGGGCCTAGTAACAGAGGCCCAGGCCTGGAAGAGGGAGAAGGAAGGAAGAGGAGCGGAGAAGGCTCCAGGAACGAGGAACGAAGGGATCCCAGGGGTGCGGACGGGCGAGTCGCCACCGCACGCCCGAATCCACCTGCGTGGAGGGGTCAGGCCAAAGGGGGAGACCGGTCCCCGAAACTAGTGGAGGCAGGAAACGACCCTCAGCTAGAAACAGGAGGCTGTGAAATTTTATGTGGCGCAGCCCCTCGCTACACCCGCTAGGAAGGCACCACATAGGGTCAGGGAAACTGGCACCAAGTTTACCAAGAGGAGGCCCGAGGCAGCCGGACAGAAGGGTTGGTAAGAAAGGCCAGACAAAGGACACACAAAGGGGGTCCTGTGAAGCGCTCCAAAGTTATCTGGGAGTTGTCTGAGCCCCTCACCTGGTGAGCACAGTACGACGTGGGCAGCCGTTACCTGCAGACGTGGTCTGGATAATAAGAACTGTGAGTAAAGGCCCTGGACTGCATCACTGACTCCGTGTCGTTACTGCTGCTGCCCTGCACCATCACCCCCATCCTCCGCATACACTGCCCTGAGACTATACTCCTCCCGTGGGGAGTTATGCTACGCTCTGCTGCACCCACAACACCAGCCTCAGCGGTCTGCCCTGGAGCGGCGGTTCACTCTGACCGCAATCCACGGGTGGCGTAGTCGGACATTTAAACATCAAAACCACATAAATAGTTCCGCCACTGGTTTGACCGCCCTGAGCCACGTGACCGGGTCGCCGCCACGGAGACTACAACCACCAGCATCCACCAAAAAGGGTCCGGCTCCGGGTGTCCCAAGGCCCAGGGGGCGCGTCAGAACATTTTCATCACCTTTCACAATCACCAATGGGACAAGGCAGGGATGTTCTCTGTCCCTTCTCTTATACATCCTAGTGACGGAGCACCTGCTCTCATCAATTCGCCATAACCCCAATATTAGGTGGATTGAGGTGGGAGGCACCGAGTACAAGTGCTCTCTATTTGCTGATGATGTCCTAGTATATATCACTCAATCACATATATCCATCCATGCTGTTATGGTTGAAATAGATCACTTTGTTACATGGTCAAATTTTAAAATCAATGCAGCGAAGTCTGAGGCCCTCGATGTCTCCCTCCCCAAATCCATATAGGATTCCATCCAGTCCAACTTTCCCTTTGCCTGGCCCTCACAGGGTATCAAATACTTAGGAATTCCTATTCATAGAGACCTCTCCCATCTGTTATCTTAATTTTGGGCCCTTTATTGAACAACTCCATACAGACCACGGTTGGCAAGTTAGAACTGTAAGATTCACTACGTGAACCACTGGTGTTTTGTGGAAAAGCACATGTACACTGTGTTCCAAATTATTATGCAAAAAGTGTTTAGGAGTGATAAGGGAAGAATTTGTTTGTTTGTCAGTTAAACTCATTGATGGTGATGTGTGTCAGGGCTCTTTACATCACTGTAAGCAATTGCAGACACCTGTGCTAATTAGTTTGGCAGGTGTGTCCAATGAAAGGCAAGACTACTTAAGAAGGCTGTCTCACATTATTAAGCAGCCTACATTTTCTGCCAAAATGGGAAAGAAAAAGGATGTGTCGGCTGCTGAGAAGCAACAAATTGTGGAGTGTTTAGGTCAAGGCTTGACTACAATCAACATTGTGCGATGATCAGGATGAAGTGTCTTGGCAATCAAGAAGTATGTAGCTGATTCACAGTACACACGTGTGCGTGCTGATAAGGGCAAATTGAGGACTCTTTCCTACAGGCAATTACGTCAGGTTGAAAGAGCAGCGGCAAAAAAGCCTTGTCATAGCAGCAGACAAGTTTTTGAAGCTGCTGGTGCCTCCAACGTCCCCCGAACAACAAGATGCAGGGTCCTTCAGAGGTTTGCAGCTGTGCATACGCCATCCTGTCGACCTCCTCTATCCACTTCACACAAGCAGAAACGGCTCCAGTGGGCCAAACATTACATGAAGACTGATTTCAAAACTGTTTTGTTCACGGATGAGTGCCGTGCAGCGCTCGATGGTCCAGATGGATGGAGTGGAGGATGGCTGGTTGATGGACACCCCACGCAAACACGGCTACAGCGCCAACAAGGAGGAGGTGGAGTAATGTTTAGGGCTGGAATCATGGGGAGAGAGATTGTCGGCCCCTTTAGGATCCCTGAAGGCGCTAAAGATGAACTCCATAATGTATGTGGATTTTCTCAAACAGCACTTCCTGCCATGGTTCAAGAAGAAGAACCGTGTATTTCACAGCAAGATCATTTTTTTGCATGATAATGCACCATCTCATGCTGCACATAAAACATCTGCATCTCTGGCTGATATGGGCATAAAAGGGGACAAACTTATGGTGTGACCTCCATGCTCCCCTGACCTCTACCCCATTCAGAACCTTTGGAGCATCATTAAAAGGAGTGTCTATGATGGCGGGAGGCAGTTCACATCTAAGCAACAGCTCTGGGAGGGTATTCTGTCCTCATGCAAAACAATTGAAGCAGAAACCATCCAAAACCTGACAAATTCAATGGACGAGAGAGTTCAGAAGCTCCTTTCGAACAAGGGGTCCTATGTGAAAATGTAACATCACCTAGAATAAAGTTTTGAGTTGAAAACTGTTTGATTTCAGTTTCTAACAACCTGCTAATGCTTATAATTTCAAAAATGACCATTTTTTTGGTCTTTACTAGTGTTGAGCGATACCTTCCGATATCAGGAAATATCGTATCGGATTGGATCGGGCCGATACCCAAAAAGTATCGGATATCGCCGATTCCGATACCGGAAACCAATGCAAGTCAATGGGACACAAATATCGGAATGAAAATAAACCCTTTCTTTCCTTGTAGGTTAATTCTACATGAAGTAAAACAACTAAGAATAATGTAGAATGACATGAAAAGCCGGCAATTCATCAGCGGCATTCACCGGTACCCGACAATTTACAACAGAAAGAATAGAGCATCACACATAGATTAGATAGATAGAAACATGTCAGTCACATATATATGAAGTACTGTGACAGTGTTGGTTACTGTACTTGTCATTTAGTGTAAAGGATTTATTAAAAAAAATATTAGTGTTTTCGTGCACCGTCTCTTTAAAAAAGCCGGCCGGCAATTCAGCAGCGGTACCCGACAATTTATAACAGAAAGAATAGAGCTTCACACATAGATTAGATAGATAGAAACATGTCAGTCACATATATATGAAGTACAGTGACAGTGTTGCTTACTGTACTTGTCATTTAGTGTAAAGGATTTATTTAAAAAAATAATAGTGTTTTCATGCACCGTCTCTTTAAGAAAGCCGGCCGGCAATTCAGCATCTGTACCCGACAATTTAGAACAGAAAGAATAGAGAATCACACATAGATTAGATAGATAGAAACATGTCAGTCACATATATATGAAGTACAGTGACAGTGTTGATTACTGTACTTGTCATTTAGTGTTAAAATAAAGGATTTATTTAAAAAAAAAATTGGCGTGGGGTTCCCCTTAATTTTAGGCTCTAGCGGAGGTTAAGCAGACAGCTGGGGCAAATGTTTGAAGCCTGGGAAGGGGGTAATACCCACGGAGCTTCCCAGGCTACTAATATCAGCCCCCAGCTGAATACCTAGCCTTTACTAGCTATTAAAATGGGGGAACCCCCCCAAAAAAATAACGTGGGGTCCCCCCTAATTTAATAGCTAGCACAGGCTAGGCAGACAGCTGGGGGCTGATATTAATAGCCCAGGAAGGGTGCCATGAATATTGGCCCCCTCCCAGGCTAGAAACACCAGCCGTCAGCCGCCCCAGAAATGGCGCATCCATAGGATGCGCCAATTCTGGCACTTAGCCTCGCTCTTCCACGCTGCCCTGGTGCGGTGGCAGGGGGTAATAGGGTTGGGGTTGATGTCAGCTTATAATGCCAGCTGACATCAAGCCCAGGTTAGTAATGGAGAGGCGTCTATAAGACACCCCCATTACTAACCCCATAGTCAAAGTTAAAAGAAAACACAAACACCCAGAGTAAAGTCCTTTAATTGAAATAAACACACAATTCTTTATTGTTCTAAATTAAACCATACTTACCATCACGCCCATTCCAGCTGAAGCCAACGATCTCCTGCAATAAAAGAAAAATAATAAAGCAACCTCATCCTTACCTTTCGATGGTTCCCAGGACAGCTCCAGCTCTGCTACATCGAGATGACAGGATGGACCGCAGCAGAAAGCTGCCATCCAGCCTGTCATCCCGCAGACACTGAGAAGGCAGGCATGCTTGCGCTCCTCAGTGTCTCTCTGTGACGTCATCCAGATAAGCCGAGTTCATGTCCAATGAACTCAGCTCACCTCATGCACGTCACTGACAGCGTGGGAAAGTTCTCCTGCACTCAGCGCTTCAGCGTGAGAATTCTCCCACGCTGTCAGTGACATACATGAGGTGAGGTCATGTCCAATGAACTCAGCTCACCTCATGCACGTCACTGACAGTGTGGGAAAATTCTCACGCTGAAGTGCTGAGTGCAGGAGAATTTTCCCACGCTGTCAGTGACGTACATGAGGTGAGCTGAGTTCATTGGACATGACCTCGGCTCATCTTTATGCCGTCACAGCCAGACATTGAGGAGCACAAGCATGCCTGTGCTTCTCAGTGTCTGCGGGATGACAGGCTGGATGGCGGCGTTCTGCTGCGGTCCAGCCTGTCATCTCGATGTAGCAGAGCTGAAGCTGTCGTGGGAGCCATGGAAAGGTAAGGATGAGGTTGCTTTATTATTTTACTTTTATTGCAGGAGATCGTTGGCTTCAGCTGGAATGGGCGTGATGGTAAGTATGGTTTAATTTAGAACAATAAAGAATTGTGTGTTTATTTCAATTAAAGGACTTTTTTCTGGGTGTTGTGTTTTTTTAAATACTTTACTAGAAATTCATGATGGTCATGTCTAATATTGGCGTGACCCCATGAATTTTGGGCTTAGGGCCAGCTGATAATACCAAGCTGGCCTTAACCCCTTTATTACCCAGTGAGCCACCGCACCAGGGCCCTGGATGAGTTGGGTACAGCGCCAGAAGATGGCGCTTCAATGAACGCGCCATTTTCTGGGGCGGCTGCGGACTGCAATTTGCAGCGGGGGTGGCCCAGAAAGCTTGGGTCTCCCTGCGCTGCGGATTCCAGCCCCCAGCTGCATAGTTGTATCTGGCTGGACACAAAAATAGGGCGAAGCTCCACGTATTTTTTTTTTTTAATTATTTCATGAAATTCATGAAATAATTAAGAAAAAAAGGGCTTCCCTATATTGTTGTGTCCAACCAGGTACAAATAGGCAGCTGGTGGTTGGGGGCAGCCCGTTCCTGCCTGCTGTACCTGGCTGGACACAAATATAGTGCGAAGCCCCACGTCAATTTTTTTTAAATCATTTCAGGAAATTCATGAAATAATTAAAAAAAATTGATGTGGGGCTTCGCCCTATATTTGTGTCCAGTCAGGTACAGCAGACAGGAACGGGCTGCCCCCAACCACCAGCTGCCTATTTGTACCTAGCCGGACACAACAATATAGGGAAGCCCTTTTTTTCTTAATTATTCCATGAATTTCATGAATTAAAAAAAAAAAAACGTGGAGCTTCGCCCTATTTTTGTGTCCAGCCAGGTACAACTAGGCAGCTGGGGGCTGGAATCTGCAGCGCAGGGAGGCCCAAGCTTTCTGGGCCCCACCCGCTGCAAATTGCAGTCCGCAGCCGCCCCGGAAAATGGCGCGTTCATAGAAGCGCCATCTTCTGGCGCTGTACCCAACTCATCCAGGGCCCTGGTGCGGTGGCTCACTGGGTAATAAAGGGGTTAAGGCCAGCTTGGCATTATCAGCTGGCCCTAAGCCCGAAATTCATGGGGTCACGCCAATATTAGACATGACCACCATGAATTTCTAGTAAAGTATTTAAAAAAAACACAAACACCCAGAAAAAAGTCCTTTAATTGAAATAAACACACAATTCTTTATTGTTCTAAATTAAACCATACTTACCATCACGCCCATTCCAGCTGAAGCCAACGATCTCCTGCAATAAAAGAAAAATAATAAAGCAACCTCATCCTTACCTTTCCATGGCTCCCACGACGGCTCCAGCTCTGCTACATCGAGATGACAGGCTGGACCGCAGCAGAACGCTGCCATCCAGCCTGTCATCCCGCAGACACTGAGAAGCGCAGGCATACTTCCACTCCTCAGTGTCTGGCTGTGACGGCATCCAGATGAGCCGACAATGAACTCGGCTCACCTCATGTACGTCACTGACAGCGTGGGAGAATTCTACTGCACTCAGCGCTTCAGCGTGAGAATTTTCCCACGCTGTCAGTGACGTGCATGAGGTGAGGTCATGTCCAATGAACTCGGCGCACCTCATGCACGTCACTGACAGCGTGGGAGAATTCTCACGCTGAAGCGCTGAGTGCAGGAGAATTTTCCCACGCTGTCAGTGACGTGCATGAGGTGAGCTGAGTTCATTGGACATGACCTCGGCTCATCTGGATGCCGTCACAGTGAGACACTGAGGAGCGCAAGCATGTCTGCGCTTCTCAGTGTCTGCGGGATGACAGGCTGGATGGCAGCGTTCTGCTGCGGTCCAGCCTGTCATCTCGATGTAGCAGAGCTGAAGCTGTCCTGGGAACCATGGAAAGGTAAGGATGAGGTTGCTTTATTATTTTACTTTTATTGCTGGAGATCGTTGGCTTCAGCTGGAATGGGCGTGACTGTAAGTATGGTTTAATTTAGAACAATAAAGAATTGTGTCTTTATTTCAATTAAAGGACTTTTTTCTGGGTGTTTGTGTTTTTTTTAAATACTTTACTAGAAATTCATGGCGGTCATGTCTAATATTGGCGTGACCCCATGAATTTCGGGCTTAGGGCCAGCTGATAATGCCAAGCTGGCCTTAACCCCTTTATTACCCAATGAGCCACCGCACCAGGGCCCTGGATGAGTTGGGTACAGCGCCAGAAGATGGCGCTTCTATGAACGCGCCATTTTCCGGGGCGGCTGCGGACTGCAATTTGCAGCGGGTGGGGCCCAGAAAGCTTGGGTCTCCCTGCGCTGCAGATTCCAGCCCCCAGCTGCCTAGTTGTACCTGGCTGGACACAAAAATAGGGCGAAGCGCCACACATTTTTTTTTTTAATTATTTCATGAAATTCATGGAATAATTAAGAAAAAAAGGGCTTCCCTATATTGTTGTGTCCGGCTAGGTACAAATAGGCAGCTGGTGGTTGGGGGCAGCCCGTTCCTGCCTGCTGTACCTGGCTGGACACAAATATAGTGCGAAGCCCCACGTCAATTTTTTTTTTATTATTTCATGAAATTCATGGAATAATTAAGAAAAAAAGGGCTTCCCTATATTGTTGTGTCCGGCCAGGTACAAATAGGCAGCTGGTGGTTGGGGGCAGCCCGTTCCTGCCTGCTGTACCTGACTGGACACAAATATAGGGCGAAGCCCCACATAATTTTTTTTTAATTATTTCATGAATTTCCTGAAATAATTAAAAAAAAATTGACGTGGGGCTTCACACTATATTTGTGTCCAGCCAGGTACAGCAGGCAGGAACGGGCTGCCCCCAACCACCAGCTGCCTATTTGTACCTGGCCAGACACAACAATATAGGGAAGCCCTTTTTTTCTTAATTATTCCATGAATTTCATGAAATAATTAAAAAAAAAAAAACGTGGGGCTTCTCCCTATTTTTGTGTCCAGCCAGGTACAACTAGGCAGCTGGGGGATGGAATCTGCAGCGCAGGGAGGCCCAAGCTTTCTGCCCCCCCCCCCCCCCGCTGAAAATTGCAGTCCGCGGCCGCCCCGGAAAATGGCGCGTTCATAGAAGCTGGATGCTGTACCTGGCTGGCATACAAAAATATGGCGAAGCCCACGTCAAAAGTTTTGGGAAAAATTTATTAAAAAATAAATAATAATTTAGGGACTGCATCTTTATTAAGTCCTCAAATGTCATTTAGTGTTAAAATAAAGGATTTATTTTAAAAAAAAATGGCGTGGGATCCCCCATAATTTTAGTCTCTAGCGGAGGTTAAGCAGACGGCTGGGGCAGATGTTTGAAGCCTGGGAAGGGGGTAAAACCCACGGAGCTTCCCAGGCTACTAATATCAGCCCCCAGCTGAATACCTAGCCTTTACTAGCTATTAAAATGGGGGACCCCCCCCAAAAAAATGACGTGGGGTCCCCCCTATTTTAATAGCTAGCAAAGGCTAGGCAGACAGCTGGGGGCTGATATTAATAGCTCAGGAAGGGTGCCATGAATATTGGCCCCCTCCCAGGCTAGAAACACCAGCCGTCAGCCGCCCCAGAAATGGCGCATCCATAGGATGCGCCAATTCTGGCACTTAGCCTCGCTCTTCCACGCTGCCCTGGTGCGGTGGCAGGGGGTAATAGTGGTGGGGTTCATGTCAGCGCCAGCTGCCATGAAGCCCAGGTTAGTAATGATGGGTGTCTATAAGACACCCCCATTACTAACCTACAAAGTGTTAAAAAGAAAAAACACACTACACCCAGAAAAAAATAATTTATTTGAAATAAAACACCATTTTATTTAATTCTTAGTTTACTAAAAAAAAATAGTTACCTGTCCACGTTCCTGCGCTGATCTCCCATGCACAGCTGTCACATCTGGAGATGGTGACAGCTGTGCATGGCTGCTGTAAGCTCACGCTGCCGGGAACACGTCCGCTCCCGGCAGCGGGAGCCACTGACTGAGGTTACCGGAGTGCATTCAGGCAGCGCAGCTCCGGAGACCTCCTTTACGGCAGTGCTGTACCGTGGGAATTTCTCACGATACAGCAGTGCCGTAAAGCAGCTAACCGGAGCAGCGCTGCCTTAACTCTGGTGAACCCTTACGGCCCCGTCATTCTAGCGGCGGCAGCGGTTCAGAGCGGTCACATTCTATGTGGCTGCTCTGAACTGGAGATCTTCGTGGGACACTCGTGGACTGCTACGGAGGGGTAAGGATAAGGTTGTGGTTTATTATTTTATATTTTATTACAGGAGATCGATGGCTTCGGGGAATTAGGTGTCTAGGTGAGTATAGGTGTAGTTTTTTATTTTTTACTTTATTTTAGGTGACGATCGGCGGGGACAGGTAATGTATGAACTAATTTCTTTTAGGTAACCACTGGCCACCAATGACATGTATCTAACATTTATTGGGGACACAGTAGGGCAATTTATATAGCAGGATCAGGCTGATGGGAACTACTGCTCCCATCGAGCTGATCCTGCTGGCACGAGTGGACGGGGGACAGACATAGGCCGATGGGAGTAGTAGTGTCACATCGGCCTATGTCTGCCTGCACGCACAGACACCCCGCACACACACCCCGCACACACACACACCCCGCACACACACACCCCGCACACACACACCCCGCACACACACACCCCGCACACACACCCCGCACACACACACCCCGCACACACTAATCATGACGGGTCTGGGAGGTGAGGCTGACCTGTGCGGCCGTGGGAAAGTTCATGTGAGTTCATGCAGTCAAGCATGAACTCACATGAACCCTCTGAGGGCACCGCGGCTACTTCAAATGAACAGCTGATCGGCATCACCTGATACCTCAGCTGTTCATTTGAAATAACCGGCGGGAAAGCGCAGCACAGAACGGGAAAGCCGGCGGTGAAGTCTTTTCACTGCCGGCTTCCCCGCCCGGGTCCTTCGCTCCTTGGTGCTGCGCTCCCCGCCCGGTCCTAATTTACGATTGGGATTGGAGGTGGCGAGGGGAGCGGAGGATCGGGGTGGGAGGCTGCGGGGAAGCAGTATGGGGCTGTGTGATTGTTTAAAAGCCGGCGGCTTTATACCGCCCGCCGGCTTTTAAACAATCAGCAGAATTCTCCCACGCTGGGATGGCATTCTGATGACAAGCTGGATCGCAGCTGAGCGCTGCCATCCAGCTTGTCATCCTTCACAGACACTGCAGAGCGCAGGCATTATGGGAACTTCCGATTCCGGTATTCGATATTATAAAAGTATCGGAATTAAGTATCGGAATTCCGATACAGTGAATATCGGCCGATACCCGATATTTCAGTATCGGAATGCTCAACACTAGTCTTTACTAAAATGAAAAGGTTGATCGAAAAGTTTGGGGGATCTAAGAGTGTGGCAACCCAGTAGTCATGATTACTTCGAATTCTGACAATATGAGGGTCATGCTGCAGGTAGTGCAGCAAGAAGGCACTTATGTGTCTTGCGCATCTCGGAGCCCCAAAATTATTTTCCGGGCTAGATGCAGCTAAAAATTATTATTAATTTTAAATCTGGTGAAGCTTTAGTATAGATGGCCTAATAGGATCAGTGCTGCACACTGCTACAAAGCCCAAATTATTTTCCAGTCAAGATACAGATAAACATGATTAGTAATTTTAAATCTGGTGGAGCTTATTATAGATGGCCTAATAGAATCAGTGCTGCACACTGCTACAAAGCTCAAATTATTTTCCAGCCAAGATACAGATAAACATGATTAGTAATTTCAAAGCTTAAAACGGTTGGTAGGGTGATTTTAACCAATCATCAAGCTTTTACTCTCCCCAGGATGACACAGGGGTAGAAAAATCGTTTCGGATCCATGATTTGTTCATCTTTATGAACGTGAGTCTGTCTACATTATCAGTGGAGAGCCGCGTGCGCTTATCTGTCAGCACACCACCAGCAGCACTGAACACACGTTCAGACAGAACGCTGGCTGCGGGGCATGACAAGATCTCCAAGGCGTAAGTGGCTAGCTCCGGCCATTTATCCAGATTGGAAGCCCAAAAAGAGCAAGGGTCCAGTGACACAGTCATGGCTTCAATGTTTACTTGGAGATACTCCTGTACCATCGTCTCTAGGCGTTGACTATGTGTCAGACTTCTTGTCTCCTGTGGCCTTGCAAAGGATGGGCTAAAAAAGTGGTGAAATGATTCCGCAAAATTGATGTTACCAGCAGATACTGTGGTTCTGTTACGGTTTGAGTGCTGAACACTTGACGGTCCCACAGTTGGCAAGTTGGAACTGTGAGATTCACTACGTGCACCACTGGTATTTTGTGGAAAAGCACATGTAAGATTCTGCAACAGTCTCTGCTGATACTCCTGCATGCGTGCATCCCTTTCTATGGCAGGAATAATTTCTGCAAATTTACTTTTGTACCGGGGATCTAACAGTGTGGCAACCCAGTAGTCAGGATTATTTCTAATTCTCACAATTCGAGGGTCATGTTGCAGGTAGTGCAGCAAGAAGGCACTCATGTGTGTTGCGCATCCAGGAGCACCAAGTCCCTGTTGTGTTGGTGGCGAGGTAACAATCATGCTTCCTTCCTCTGTCCTCTCCCCCCAACCTCGCACAACAGAAATGTGATCAAGGTCTCCCTCATCTAATAAGTCTTCCATCAGTTCGTCCTCCACTTCTTCCTGGGCTCCTGCACCTTCCTCACTAGTTTGGCTGCTACCATGCGCCCTGGTAAAACCATCTCCCCCACCCTCACATGCCTGCCGCCTTGGTGCTGCCGACCGTCTGGACCTTGCAGATGTTAGCCCTTCCGCATACAACTCCTCCTCCTCTACTTCCTCCACCTCCTCTTGTGCCACCACCTGACTCCGAATTCTGTTTAACATGTGCTCCAGCATGTAAATCACCGGAATAGTCATGCTGATAATGGCATCGTCAGCACTAAACATCTTCGTCGCCATTTCAAAACTGTGCAGAAGGGTGCATAGGTCCCTGATCTGAGACCACTCCTCCAGCGTGATTTGCCCCACCTCTGGATCTCGTTGGCCCAGGCTATACGTCAGAACGTATTGCACCAGGGCTTGTCGGTGCTGCCACAGTCGCTGCAACATGTGCAGAGTTGAATTCCACCGGGTAGGCACATCGCATTTTAGCTGGTGAAGTGGCAGGTCCAACGACTTCTGTAGAGATGTAAGTCGCTGAGCTGCGGGATGCGAACGGCGGAAGTGAGCACACAGCGACCGTGCCCTCTGCAGAAGGCCATCTAGTCTGGGATAGTGGGCTAAAAATTGCTGGACAACCAGGTTCAACACGTGAGCCATACAAGGCACGTGTGTGACATTGCCCCGGCGAAGGGCCGCACCCAGGTTTGCAGCATTGTCGCACACGGCCTTCCCTGGTTTCAGGTCCAGTGGAGACAACCATTCATGAAATTGGTTCTCCAGAGCTGACCACAACTCCTCAGCTGTGTGACTCACATTTCCCAGACATTTCAATGTAAAAACCGCCTGATGACGTTGAGCCCTACTGCCAGCATAGTAAGGAGGTGTGCAGGATCCCTTCTGCGCAGTTAGAAAGCTTGTGTCATGACCAGACAGGCTTTGGGTGCAGGTGGAAGACCGAGAGGAGGTTGAGGAGGCAGAAGCAGTGGAGGAACTTTGACATAAAGAGGATTGACGCACAACTCGTGGGGACGGCAAGACTTGGACAGCAGCCCTTTGTCCTGCTGTCACCATAGTTACCCAGTGCCCAGTCAGCGACATGTAACGCCCCTGTCCATGCCTACTCGTCCAAGTGTCTGTGGTGAAATGCACCCTGTCACACACAGAGTTTCTCAAAGAAGCGGTGATGTTGTGTGCGACATGCTGGTGGAGCGCAGGCACACCTTTCTTTGAGAAGTAGTGCCGACTGGGCATCTGGTACTGGGGCACTGCGACGGACATAAGGTCTCGAAAATCCTCTGTGTCCACCAGGCGGAAAGGCAGCATTTCTGTAGCCAAGAGCTTGCAGATGGTGAAATTCAACCTCTTAGCTTTCTCATGGCTAGGAGGAAATGGTCTTTTACTTGTCCACATCTGAGGGACCGAGGGCTGGCTATTGTGCTTAGACGGGGTTGATAAGGGTGTCCCCGGCAAACTGCCGGTCTGTGAGGAAGATGCAGGCAGACATGTTAGGTTGCCTTGATCCAAAGGTGGTGCTATCGATGTCGGACAGCGCTCAACACCAGCTGGTGTTACCACCTCCAAAGAAAATGATGACCTGCCAATCACGCTGGCTGTTGCGGGTAAAGAGGTGGCAGGTCTGCGCCCCAAAACAGGTGTGACTGCTGTCCCCCCAGTCACAGAGGATGAAGAGGCCGCGGATGCACAAGATATGGCAGACGGTGGTTGGCCCGGCCGGCTAGGCCACATTGTAGCACACTGAGCTTCCCACTGCAACTTATGCTTCATGTCCATGTGCCGGTTCATGCATGAAGTACTCAAACTATGTATTTTTTGGCCTCTACTTAGCTTTTGCTGACAAATGTTACAGATAACACGAGTTGGGTCATCTTTATCGATCTGAAAAAATGCCCAGACTATGCAAGGCTTAGCACCCATGCGACCTGAAGAGCCACCACGACTTGTGGTGAGAGGCAGAGTTGTGTTTGAGGATGCAGTTGTTGATGTGCTTCCAGTACTACGTCTCTGTCCAGGAAGGTGCAACCTGACCTCGTCGTCACTAGCATCTTCCTCCACCTCCTCTGCTGACCTCATCTCTTGGCTTACTGTGGGTTGACAGTAAGTGGGATCTCCAACCTCATCATCATCACCCTGTGCGTTATCACACCCGTAGTCCTCAGAGCCAACCTGTTCTTGCCCTGACAAAAAACTAAAGTTGTCGCTCCAATCAGGTATTTGAGTCTTATCATCGTCTTCCTCATTGTCTCCACCAACAGGAGTTACAGTTTGGGAATGAGGGTCTACATTATGGTCAGAACCTTCTGCGTCTGGTCCTGGAACCGACTCATAAAGATTCTGGGCATCAGTGCAGATCATTTCCTCGTCTGGATTCACAGAAGCGCTGGAGTCGACCTCTGATTCCCAGGCTATAGTATGAGTAAACAGCTCTGCAGACTCAACCATCTGTTCTACCTCATACTCAGACGGGCAGCTGGAGATTTGGGAGCTGTGAGGAAGCAAGTGCGATTGGGGTGACACCTTTGAGGACTGGAGTATTTGTGATGTTGAAGTTGATGTGGAGGAGAGCCCACTTAAAGGAGCACTTGATATCCGTTGAAGCACCTGCTGTTTTTGTGCCTCATCTGGAATTTGTAGCGATTGGCGTGGCCGTAAGAAAGGGATCTTATCACATTGTCCGCTAAAAGAAGTAGACATTTTAGTTTGGCTGGAAGATGGTCTTTCTTCTGCAGATGTTACTGTTGCTTTAACACCTACCCCACGGACACAACCTTTTTTCCCCTTCCCAACACGCCTATTCCCCTTTCCACCAGCAGCAGGCCTTTTTCCACTCATTTTGGTGGTTAACTAATTCACAACTCTGGAGTTGTTTGCACAAAAAAACAATGGATGGGAACCGAGCAGAGCTGAGTGGCCAAACTGTGGTATTAGGCCAAAACTATTGGCTGGGTTAGATGCAGAAAAAAATTATATTCAATTTGCAACCTGATGGAGGTCAGTATAGATGGACTAATAGAACAAGTCCCACACACAGCTAGAAGCCCAAATATTTTTTCAAAGGTACTGTAGATGCAGATAAAAATTATTTTTAATTTGCAACCTGATGGAGGTCAGTATAGATGGACTAATAGAGAAAGTCCCACACACTGCTAGAAGGCCAAATATTTTTTCAGAGCTAGATGCAGATAAAAATTATTTTTAATTTGCAACCTGATGGAGGTCAGTATAGATGGACTAATAGAGAAAGTCCCACACACTGCTAGAAGGCCAAATATTTTTTCAGAGCTAGATGCAGATAAAAATTATATTCAATTTGCAACCTGATGGAGGTCAGTATAGATGGACTAATAGAACAAGTCTCACACACAGCTAGAAGCCCAAATATTTTTTCAGAGGTACTGTAAATGCAGATAAAAATTATTTTTAATTTGCAACCTGATGGAGGTCAGTATAGATGGACTAATAGAGAAAGTCCCACACACTGCTAGAAGGCTAAATATTTTTTCAGAGCTAGATGCAGAAAAAAATTATATTCAGTTTGCAACCTGATGGAGGTCAGTATAGATGGACTAATAGAGAAAGTCCCACACACTGCTAGAAGGCCAAATATTTTTTCAGAGCTAGATGCAGATAAAATTTATTTTTAATTTGCAACCTGATGGAGGTCAGTATAGATGGACTAATAGAGAAAGTCCCACACACTGCTAGAAGGCCAAATATTTTTTCAGAGCTAGATGCAGATAAAAATTATATTCAATTTGCAACCTGATGGAGGTCAGTATAGATGGACTAATAGAACAAGTCCCACACACAGCTAGAAGCCCAAATATTTTTTCAAAGGTACTGTAGATGCAGATAAAAATTATTTTTAATTTGCAACCTGATGGAGGTCAGTATAGATGGACTAATAGAGAAAGTCCCACACACTGCTAGAAGGCCAAATATTTTTTCAGAGCTAGATGCAGAAAAAAATTATATTCAATTTGCAACCTGATGGAGGTCAGTATAGATGGACTAATAGAATGATGCTATGCCCAAAAGATTTTACTTCACTAGGTGCAGTAAAAAAATTGGTATTCTATACACAGGTGGTATATCTTGCAACACAGATAGGCTACTCCACTGACACACTCTGCAATAGGCCAAAAAGGATTAGCTTTGCTAGATTCAGCCAAATGCTGTGAAAAAAACTTGCACAGCACTGGCACAGACCTGCCTGGCAAAAACTGATAGGAACTGATGTAACCTAGTCCTGAAAAGGACTCCAATTACAATTAGTCTTTACTCCCACAATCTATCTATTTAAGAGCACAGACCTGCCTGATAAAAGTCGTAGGAAATGCTGTAACCTAGTCCTTAAAAGGACTGCAATCACAACTATTCCCTACTCCCAAGCTATCTGTAGATTTGTGCGAAAATTGGCTTGAAATTAACAAGGTATAGCGCACACAGCAACAGCGGTGCCGTCTAACACGCAGCTGCAGCAGTGAGAAAATGGTGGCGACGGGGAAAATGGCTTGGTCTTATAGGGCAAGGACATGTGACATACACTGCCAATGACACATGCCCTTGCTTGTGTGAAAAAAAGCACTTCGCTCCGTGTGTGCGCTGCTGATAGGCTGACAGATTGCACCTCCCCACTGTAAATGCGGGAAAGAGAAAAAAAAAATGGAGATCTTCATTGTTCCTGCAGAGATCCATCCCTTGCCCCTCCCCCCACCCCGCTGTACACTCAAACTGCGTATTAACATTAATTTTCATCATTACTGATAAAAAATCCAGTTATGATTTTGGTGCACGAACAGTTATCGAATATAACCTCGAACAGCCGAATTTTTCTCAAATTGTTCGTGTTCGCCGAACGGCTCGAACACCGCCCAAAGCAGCTCGAATTTGAGATTGGCGAACAGTTCGAGTAGAACAACGCTCATCTCTAATCAGGACCACAATCAGTACATAAATGAACATCAGAACCACCACCAGTGAATTAATGCAACACCAGAACAACCACCAGTACATGATTACATCACCAGAACCACCGACAGTACATGAATGCAGCATCAGAATCACCATCAGTATATAAATGCAGCACCAGAACCACCATCAGCACATGAATGCAGCGCCAGAACCACTGCCAGTGCATGAAAGCAACACCAGAACTACCATCAGTACAGGAATGCAGAGTATAACCACCATCTGTACATGAATGCAGTGCCAGAACCATCATCAGTAGATGTATACAGTATCAAGCGTGGTATCACAAATAAACATTTACACCCGGTACCTTATAGGTGACATCTTCTCTGATTGGAGTCATTCCAATCCCTTTTGTCTCCATGTAGCACAGACGTCATAAGAAGATTTCAAGCCCAGAGCTCGTCTCTCCAGACTTTCCTCTTCTCCATTTTCACTGCTTGTGCTGGCTAACTGTGATCATGGCTTTCACCGTTTGTTCTAGCTGACTTCGATCACTGCATTCACCATTTGTGCAGGCTAACTGCGTTCGCGGCGTGCACTGTTCACTCTGACAAAGATGTTACCTGCTCCTTGTGCTGGTGCGGCCCCCACTTGCTACCGCTCACTGCATCTGCTCAGTTTTAGAGATCACATCAGCACCCTGTGCTGGCTCCATCCCCTCTGCTAAGCACTGGCTGTGTCGACGTAGAGGCATTACTTATAAAAGGTGGTGGTGCCAGCACAGGGGGCAGCTGCCATTTTAGATTGTGAGCTCTGGCAAACACTTCAACACTGCTCTGACCAGTTCTCCACTTTCCCAGTACGGAGAGCTGGTTGGAGTAGTGTTGAAGTGTGTCCTGACCCCGCGGGCCACATAGAATGACATTGACAGGCTGTATTCGGCTCGCGGGAATTGAGTTTGACACCTATCCTCGAAAGCATTTTGAAGTGTTTGTCATACTGGACCAGTAATTGCCTCCATAGAAGGAACTGGCACCACAGTTATCCAGAACCAGTGAACTAAGGGCCATAATGAGAGAAACTCCTCCTCCCTGATAAAACACCAGAAGCATGCAGATGTATTTAAGAATTTCACCCAGTCGGCTGCCTCATTGCTCCTCATGACTGTCAGCACACCTGAGACAGTGCTGCCGCTGCAGATGACCTGATCTCTGGTCATCTGCATTGGCAGGTGAACACAGATTTTAGGAAAAGAGGGTGTCCCTCTCAGACTAGTTCAGGGCACCTAAAAAGGAGACATGCTGATGGGCATCCGGTGGCTCCCAGGACTTTGTTCCCTTACTCTGAATTGTTAAGCGCTGCGGAATATGTTGGCGCTATATAAATAAAGATTATTATTATTATTATTATTATTATTATTACCTGGCTACTATGTGACATGGTATGATGCATGGCTCAAAAGCAGGGATGATTGAATTGTTACAGCGTCATCGATACGCTCCTGGGTTCAACTCAGTTATAGTTAACTATTGTCAGTTCTGTCTAATGTGTCTAAAATTCAATGCTGGAAAAACTTGCAAAAGCTCCTCAGAAATATTCACGGGAAGCACAGTTACAGATTGATTTCTTATAAAAGTGTGAACATCCGCATTGACACTTCCTACTCGTCTGTCTTTAAGTTCCTATCCCTCACTTCCTCCTTCGGCCTTGCTCAATGATCTTCTGGAGCTACTCATAAAGATGGCCACACCCTGGACCTCATCTTCACCTGCCTCTGTTCCCTATCTAACCTCTCTAACTCACCTCTCCCTCTCTCTGACCATAATCTCCTCACATTCTCTACCCTCTCCTCTCCAGGTCCACAATCCCCATTCCACAAACTTACACATGCTCACAGAAACCTCAAACACCTTGACCTACACTCACTCTCTGAATCCCTCCTCCCTCTTACAGACATAAATTCCTTACACAATGCAGATGCTGCTGCCGCAATAGCTGCAGCTCTCGAGTCGATCCCCCCTCTCACACATACCAAAGATCGCACAATCAACAGGAAACCCTGGCACACCAACCTTACTAAAGAACTGCGATGGGCCTCCAGGGTTGCGGAGCGTAGATGGAAAAGGTCTCACTCCATCGAGCACTTCATCACATTCAAACAATCCCTCATTATTTTCAAATCCACACTCACTGCAGCAAAACAAACATACTTCTCATCTCTCATATCTTCCCTGTCCCACAACCCTAAACAGCTATTTAACACTTTCAATTCTCTCCTTCGTCCCCCAGCGCCTCCTCCCTCTTCTCTCATCTCAGCCGAAGACTTTGCCTCATTCTTCAAGCAGAATATTGACACCATCAGACAAAGATTTTGCCTAAAGTCCGCACAACCCCTCCTCATATCTACTCAACCTTCCTCCTCCAAACCCCACTTCTCCACCATTACAGAAGGTCAAGTCTCCTCTTTACTCTCCAAATCATACCTCACCACATGCAAACTTGACGCAATCCAATCCCACCTCATCCCTAACCTTACCACAGTCTTCATCCCAACCCTAACCCATCTCTTCAACCTGTCACTAACAACCGGTGTCTTCCCCTCATGTTTCAAACATGCCTCAATCACACTGTGAGGAGCTGCCCACTTACTAAAGACTATGATACTTTTCCAGCAACGGACCACCATTTTTGTCAATATTATTATTGTGTATTATTAGTGATTTACTTGTTATGTTTTATATATAGTTCTGCTTACTTGTCAGTATGTAAGATTCACTTGTAAAATGTCCAGCATTCCACTAATCTCATCTTTATCTCAGGAGTCCATTGTTTCAACAGCCAATAATCTCATTAGGTGAGTGTACATTGAGACACAGTGGAGCCGTCATCACAGGGGGTCTTACATGCAGTCTCAGATGAAGGCTTCTAGAATATTCTTCATTGTTTTTAGCTAACAGAAAATGCTTAAGGGGGAGGGTGATCACTTGTGACCGAGGAGGGGACTGATCCCAGCGAAAGAAAGGACAGACATATTTTAGTCAGAGTTGTGTGGAAGGATTGAAGGAAGAGGATGGAGACCGTGGACTTGGAAGGATGGATAAACATGTTACCATTATGGATTATGTTGCTTGGATTTAAACTTTCTTAAAAGGACTGCTGCTACTGGATACCTGTGCTTTCATCGTTTTATCTGCCGTCTAGAGGATCACGGACTGTGGCTACAGACTATACTGGCTGGAGATACGAAATCTGTGGGCCAACCAAAAGTTGGGAGATAGTGAGTATTGCCTTACACAAAGCCAGTGGAACTTCTGAACCCAGATTGGGAACTTAAGGACTGAGAGAACTGTATTTTGGCCATTTACCTGGAATTGCTTTATTACCATGGATGTGATCAATAAAATATTGTTGCATCGCTAACCTGCCTAGGTGATTACTTACAACTAGTGTTGAGCGAGCATTCTCGACACTGCTCGTTACTCGCCCGAGCATCTCACTACTCGGGATGTTTGGCGAGCACTGAGCATTTCCGGGTTACTCGGGCGGGAGCTCGGGTCTCCGCCCTGCACGTTTGGCGCTCTTTACAGAGCCAATGAACATGCAGGTATTTCCAGCCAGTCACTGTAATGCCGCAGCCATGTTGTTTGTGGGCATTACAGTGATTGGCTGGCCGCACAGCGTCACCTCGAGTATTTAAAACCGGGCGCCGCCATCTTGGACACAGTCGCTCCGGATCAGCCAGTGTAGGGTCAGTGCTGCTGAGCTAGGGAGAGATTTATACTCCGAAATAGTTAGTGTGGGGTCTCTAAAGCCAGCCAAATCAAACAAACAGTCCTTCTCAGGACTAATATCCATCCCAGATATCAGGCAGGCAGGCAGGCTGTATATGAGACGCAATGGTTATACCAGCAAATGCTGCATTACAGTCCTGTGTGCTCCTGTTGGTCAAATTGCTAGACTTATCCCCCGGTCTCAGGGGCCAGGAAAAATCCTTTTTTTTCATCTAAATCCTTTTTTTTTTTTTCCCTCGGTCAGACTGTACAAATACGCGTCTTATTAACCTTTTGGTATTTCCCCCAGCCCCACAAAAAAATTGAGTGTGTCTGTGACTGTTCAGACACCAATATATCTGTTTAAAAGAGTCTGGTGTAGGCCAGAAAAATAGAACTGTGGTTTTGCAGTTCCACGGGTCAAATCTCTGTATTATCCTGCTTTTGGATTTTTTTGCTGTAAAAAAAAACTAATAGTGTCTCCCTGACTGGTCAGACACCAATATATCTGTTTAAAAGAGTGTGGTGTAGGCCAGAGAAATAGAACTGCGGTTTTGCTGTTCCACGGGTAAAATCTCTGTATTATCCTGCTTTTGGCATTTTTTTCCATAAAAAAAAACTGTAATAGTGTCTCCCTGACTGGTCAGACACCAATATATCTGTTTAAAAGATTCTGGTGTACGCCACATAACTATAACTGTGGTTTTGCAGTTCCACGGGTCAAATCCCTGTATTATCCTGCTTTTGGCATTTTTTGCTGTAAAAAAAACTGTAATAGTGTCTCCCTGACTGGTCAGACACCAATATATCTGTTTAAAAGAGTCTGGTGTAGGCCAGATAAATAGAACTGTGGTTTTTCAGTTCCATGTGTCAAATCTCTGTATTATCCTGCTTTTGGAATTTTTTGCCGTAAAAAAAAAACTGTAATAGTGTCTCCCTGACTGGTCAGACACCAATATATCTGTTTAAAAGATTCTGGTGTACGTCACATAACTATAACTGTGGTTTTGCAGTTCCACGGGTCAATTCTCTGTATTATCCTGCTTTTGGCATTTTTTGCTGTAAAAATAAACTGTAATAGTGTCTCCCTGACTGGTCAGACACCAATATATCTGTTTAAAAGAGTCTGGTGTAGGCCAGAGAAATAGAACTGTGGTTTTGCCATTCCTCAGGTCAAATCTCTGTATTATCCTGCTTTTGACATTTTTTGCAGTAAAAAAAAAAAGTAATAGTGTCTCCTTGACTGGTCAGACACCAATATATCTGTTTAAAAGATTCTGGTGTATGCCACATAACTATAACTGTGGTTTTGCAATTCCACGGGTCAAATCTCTGTATTATCCTGCTTTTGGCATTTTTTGCCGTAAAAAAAAATGTAATAGTGTCTCCCTGACTGGTCAGATACAAATATATCTGTTTAAAAGAGTCTGATGTAGGCCAGAGAAATAGAACCGTGGTTTTGCAGTTCCACGGGTCAAATCTCTGTACTATCCTGCTTTTGGCCTGTTTTACGTAAAAAAAAAAACAGTAATAGTGTCTCCCTGTCTGTTCAGTCACAAATATATCTGTTTAAAAGATTCTGGTATAGGCCAGACAAACAGAACTGTGGTTTTCCTCTTCCACGGTTCTAATCTCCTTTATATTACCCTTTTTCCATTGATAGTGCGAGTGTAAGCTATTTTACTTCCTTTACAATGGGAAAGGCGCGTGGCAAGGGACGTGGAACAGGATGTTCTGGTGATGGTGTGTGTAGAGGACGGGGCCGTGGCCAAGGTGAAAATGTGCCACAATCAACAGCCACGTCTTCTCGCTCCCACTTCTTGACTTAATTATTAGGGAAGCACACTACAACACCAGTATTGCGAACTGATCAGTGTGAACAGGTTATTAATTGGATAGCAGATAATACTTCCAGTTATCTGGGCACCACCACCTCCGGTCTGTCTTCCACATGGTCAAGTTTTAGTAGCCGTGAGTCTCGACCGCATACTCCTCCTCACCCTGATGCTCCTTCCTCCCACCATGCCGAGTGTCATCAGAGAGCAACTGATCCCACACTTGGACACTCTGAAGAGCTGTTCACTGGTCCATTTCTATATTTGTGCCCCTTGCCTGCTCCGCTTTAAGTGGTGGAAGAGGAGATCCCATGTAGCAATGGCCAAATATTTGAACAGCCACGGCCAGAGGAAGTCAACACTGGCAATTTGTCACAAGAGGTGGACGATGACGAGACACAATTGCCACAAAGTGAGGAGGAGGATCGTGGTGCGCAAGCGGAAGAGCAGGAGGTGGTGGACGATCTAGTAACTGACCCAATGTGGCAGGAGGACACGCAGAGCGAGGCCAGAAGCACACAGGGGGGAGGGAGGCAGAGTACCCCAACAGGCCGGAAGAAGCAGTGTGGTGGCCACACACAGAAGGCGGGCAACAGTTCCCCGTAACACCAACACGAGGAACGTTGCTAGTACAACCGGTAGGAATTTTTTTAAAGACTCTGCTGATAACCCCAAAAAGGCCATTTGTACCACCTGCCATGCCAGCATCAGCAGGGGTGACAAAACTACCAGCCTGACCACCACCAGCATGATCAGGCACATGGCAGCAAAGCACCTGACTTTGTGGGGTGAACCCCAGGGTCCACGAACAGTGTCAGCGGGTGTCACCACTAGAGATGAGCGTTGTTCTACTCGAACTGTTCACCAATCTCAAATTCGAGCTGTTTTGGGCGGTGTTCGAGCCGTTCGGCGAACACGAACGATTTGAGAAAAATTTGGCTGTTCGAGGTTATGTTCGATAACTGTTCGTGCACCAAAATCATAACTGGATTTTTTCTCAGTAATGATGAAAATTAATGTTAATACGCAGTTTGAGTGTACAGCGGGGTAGGGGAAGGGGAAGGGGATGTATCTCTGCAGGAATAATGAAGATCTCCATTTTTTTTTCTCTTTCCCGCATTTGCAGTGGGGAGGTGCAGTCTGTCAGCCTATCAGCAGCGCACACACGGAGCGAACTGCTGTTTTTCACACAAGCAAGGGCATGTGTCATTGGCAGTGTATGTCACATGTCCTTGCCCTATAAGACCAAGCCATTTTCCCCGTCGCCACCATTTTCTCACTGCTGCAGCTGCGTGTTAGACGGCACCGCTGTTGCTGTGTGCGCTATACCTTGTTAATTTCCAGCCAATTTTCGCACAAATCTACAGATAGCTTGGGAGTAGGGAATAGTTGTGATTGCAGTCCTTTTAAGGACTAAGTTACAGCATTTCCTACGACTTTTATCAGGCAGGTCTGTGCTCTTAAATAGATAGATTGTGGGAGTAAAGACTAATTGTAATTGCAGTCCTTTTCAGGACTAGGTTACATCAGTTCCTATCAGTTTTTGCCAGGCAGGTCTGTGCCAGTGCTGTGCAAGTTTTTTTCACAGCATTTGGCTGAATCTAGCAAAGCTAATCCTTTTTGGCCTATTGCAAAGTGTGTTAGTCAGTGGAGTAGCCTATCTGTGTTGCAAGATACACCACCTGTGTATAGAATACCAATTTTTTTACTGCACCTAGTGAAGTAAAATCTTTTGGGCATAGCATCATTCTATTAGTCCATCTATACTGACCTCCATCAGGTTGCAAATTGAATATAATTTTTTTCTGCATCTAGCTCTGAAAAAATATTTGGGCTTCTAGCAGTGTGTGGGACTTGTTCTATTAGTCCATCTATACTGACCTCCATCAGGTTGCAAACTGAATATAATTTTTTTCTGCATCTAGCTCTGAAAAAATATTTGGCCTTCTAGCAGTGTGTGGGACTTTCTCTATTAGTCCATCTATACTGACCTCCATCAGGTTGCAAATTAAAAATAATTTTTATCTGCATCTACCTCTGAAAAAATATTTGGCCTTCTAGCTGTGTGTGGGACTTTCTCTATTAGTCCATCTATACTGACCTCCATCAGGTTGCAAATTAAAAATAATTTTTATCTGCATCTACCTCTGTAAAAATATTTGGGCTTCTAGCTGTGTGTGGGACTTGTTCTATTAGTCCATCTATACTGACCTCCATCAGGTTGCAAACTGAATATAATTTTTTTCTGCATCTAGCTCTGAAAAAATATTTGGCCTTCTAGCAGTGTGTGGAACTTTCTCTATTAGTCCATCTATACTGACCTCCATCAGGTTGCAAACTGAATATATTTTTTTTCTCCATCTACCTCTGAAAAAATATTGGGCTTCTAGCCGTGTGTGGGACTTGTTCTATTAATCCATCTATACAGACCTCCATCAGGTTGCAAACTGAATATATTTTTTTTCTGCATCTACCTCTGAAAAAATATTTGGGCTTCTAGCTGTGTGTGGGACTTGTTCTATTAATCCATCTATACAGACCTCCATCAGGTTGCAAACTGAATATAATTTTTTTCTGCGTCTAGCTCTGAAAAAATATTTGGCCTTCTAGCAGTGTGTGGGACTTTCTCTATTAGTCCATCTATACTGACCTCCATCAGGTTGCAAATTAAAAATAATTTTTATCTGCATCTAGCTCTGAAAAAATATTTGGCCTTCTAGCAGTGTGTGGGACTTTCTCTATTAGTCCATCTATACTGACCTCCATCAGGTTGCAAATTAAAAATAATTTTTATCTGCATCTACCTCTGAAAAAATATTTGGGCTTCTAGCTGTGTGTGGGACTTGTTCTATTAGTCCATCTATACTGACCTCCATCAGGTTGCAAACTGAATATAATTTTTTTCTGCATCTAGCTCTGAAAAAATATTTGGCCTTCTAGCAGTATGTGGGACTTTCTCTATTAGTCCATCTATACTGACCTCCATCAGGTTGCAAATTAAAAATAATTTTTATCTGCATCTAGCTCTGAAAAAATATTTGGCCTTCTAGCAGTGTGTGAGACTTTCTCTATTAGTCCATCTATACTGACCTCCATCAGGTTGCAAATTAAAAATAATTTTAATCTGCATCTAGCTCTGAAAAAATATTTGGCCTTCTAGCAGTGTGTGGGACTTTCTCTATAAGTCCATCTATACTGACCTCCATCAGGTTGCAAATTAAAAATTATTTTTATCTGCATCTACCTCTGAAAAAATATTTGGGCTTCTAGCTGTGTGTGGGACTTGTTCTATTAGTCCATCTATACTGACCTCCATCAGGTTGCAAACTGAATATAATTTTTTTCTGCATCTAGCTCTGAAAAAATATTTGGCCTTCTAGCAGGGTGTGGGACTTTCTCTATTAGTCCATCTATACTGACCTCCATCAGGTTGCAAATTAAAAATAATTTTTTTTCTGCATCTACCTCTGAAAAAATATTGGGCTTCTAGCTGTGTGTGGGACGAGTTCTATTAATCCATCTATACAGACCTCCATTAGGTTGCAAACTGAATATAATTTTTTTCTGCATCTACCTCTGAAAAAATATTTGGGCTTCTAGCTGTGTGTGGGACTTGTTCTATTAGTCCATCTATACTGACCTCCATCAGGTTGCAAACTGAATATAATTTTTTTCTGCATCTATCTCTGAAAAAATATTTGGCCCTCTAGCAGTGTGTGGGACTTGTTCTATTAGTCCACCTATACTGACCTCCATCAGGTTGCAAATTCAAAATAATTTTTTGTCTGCATCTAGCTCTGAAAAAATATTTGGCCTTCTAGCAGTGTGTGGGACTTTCTCTATTAGTCCATCTATACTGACCTCCATCAGGTTGCAAACTGAATATATTTTTTTCTGCATCTACCTCTGAAAAAATATTTGGGCTTCTAGCTGTGTGTGGGACTTGTTCTATTAGTCCATCTATACTGACCTCCATCAGGTTGCAAATCGAATATAATTTTTTTCTGCATCTAACCCAGCCAATAGTTTTGGCCTAATACCACAGTTTGGCCACTCAGCTCTGCTCGGTTCCCATCCATTGTTTTTTTGTGCAAACAACTCCAGAGTTGTGAATTAGTTAACCACCAAAATGAGTGGAAAAAGGCCTGCTGCTGGTGGAAAGGGGAATAGGCGTGTTGGGAAGGGGAAAAAAGGTTGTGTCCGTGGGGTAGGTGTTAAAGCAACAGTAACATCTGCAGAAGAAAGACCATCTTCCAGCCAAACTAAAATGTCTACTTCTTTTAGCGGACAATGTGATAAGATCCCTTTCTTACGGCCACGCCAATCGCTACAAATTCCAGATGAGGCACAAAAACAGCAGGTGCTTCAACGGATATCAAATGCTCCTTTAAGTGGGCTCTCCTCCACATCAACTTCAACATCACAAATACTCCAGTCCTCAAAGGTGTCACCCCAATCGCACTTGCTTCCTCACAGCTCCCAAATCTCCAGCTGCCCGTCTGAGTATGAGGTAGAACAGATGGTTGAGTCTGCAGAGCTGTTTACTCATACTATAGCCTGGGAATCAGAGGTCGACTCCAGCGCTTCTGTGAATCCAGACGAGAAAATGATCTGCACTGATGCCCAGAATCTTTATGAGTCGGATCCAGGACCAGACGCAGAAGGTTCTGACCATAATGTAGACCCTCATTCCCAAACTGTAACTCCTGTTGGTGGAGACAATGAGGAAGACGATGATGAGACTCAAATACCTGATTGGAGCGACAACTTTAGTATTTTGTCAGGGCAGGAACAGGTTGGCTCTGAGGACGACGGGTGTGATAACGCACAGGGTGATGATGATGAGGTTGGAGATCCCACTTACTGTCAACCCACAGTCAGCCAAGAGATGAGGTCAGCAGAGGAGGTGGAGGAAGATGCTAGTGATGACGAGGTCAGGTTGCGCCTTCCTGGACAGAGACGTAGTACTGGAAGCACGTCAACAACTGCATCCTCAAACACAACTCTGCCTCTCACCACAAGTCGTGGTGGCTCTTCAGGTCGCATGGGTGCTAAGCCTTGCATAGCCTGGGCATTTTTTCAGATCGATAAAGATGACCCAACTCGTGTTATCTGTAACATTTGTCAGCAAAAGCTAAGTAGAGGCCAAAAAATACATAGTTTGAGTACTTCATGCATGAACCGGCACATGGACATGAAGCATAAGTTGCAGTGGGAAGCTCAGTGTGCTACAATGCGGCCTAGCCGGCCGGGCAAACCACCGTCTGCCATATCTTGTGCATCCGCGGCCTCTTCATCCTCTGTGACTGGGGGGACAGCAGTCACACCTGTTTTGGGGCGCAGACCTGCCACCTCTTTACCCGCAACAGCCAGCGTGATTGGCAGGTCATCATTTTCTTTGGAGGTGGTAACACCAGCTGGTGTTGAGCGCTGTCCGACATCGATAGCACCACCTTTGGATCAAGGCAACCTAACATGTCCGCCTGCATCTTCCTCACAGACCGGCAGTTTGCCGGGGACACCCTTATCAACCCCGTCTAAGCACAATAGCCAGCCCTCGGTCCCTCAGATGTGGACAAGTAAAAGACCATTTCCTCATAGCCATGAGAAAGCTAAGAGGTTGAATTTCACCATCTGCAAGCTCTTGGCTACAGAAATGCTGCCTTTCCGCCTAGTGGACACAGAGGATTTTCGAGACCTTATGTCCGTCGCAGTGCCCCAGTACCAGATGCCCAGTCGGCACTACTTCTCAAAGAAAGGTGTGCCTGCGCTCCACCAGCATGTCGCACACAACATCACCGCTTCTTTGAGAAACTCTGTGTGTGACAGGGTGCATTTCACCACAGACACTTGGACGAGTAGGCATGGACAGGGGCGTTACATGTCGCTGACTGGGCACTGGGTAACTATGGTGACAGCAGGACAAGGGGCTGCTGTCCAAGTCTTGCCGTCCCCACGAGTTGTGCGTCAATCCTCTTTATGTCAAAGTTCCTCCACTGCTTCTGCCTCCTCAACCTCCTCTCGGTCTTCCACCTGCACCCAAAGCCTGTCTGGTCATGCCACAAGCTTTCTAACTGCGCAGAAGGGATCCTGCACACCTCCTTACTATGCTGGCAGTAGGGCTCAACGTCATCAGGCGGTTTTTACTTTGAAATGTCTGGGAAATGTGAGTCACACAGCTGAGGAGTTGTGGTCAGCTCTGGAGAACCAATTTCATGAATGGCTATCTCCACTGTACCTGAAACCAGGGAAGGCCGTGTGCGACAATGCTGCAAACCTGGGTGCGGCCCTTCGCCGGGGCAATGTCACACACGTGCCTTGTATGGCTCACGTGTTGAACCTGGTTGTCCAACAATTTTTAGCCCACTATCCCAGACTAGATGGCCTTCTGCAGAGGGCACGGTCGCTGTGTGCTCACTTCCACCGTTCGCATCCCGCAGCTCAGCGACTTACATCTCTACAGAAGTCGTTGGGCCTGCCACTTCACCGGCTAAAATGCGATGTGCCTACCCGGTGGAATTCAACTCTGCACATGTTGCAGCGACCGTGGCAGCACCGACAAGCCCTGGTGCAATACGTTCTGATGTATAGCCTGGGCCAACGAGATCCAGAGGTGGGGCAAATCACGCTGGAGGAGTGGTCTCAGATCAGGGACCTATGCACCCCTCTGCACAGTTTTGAAATGGCGACGAAGATGTTTAGTGCTGACGATGCCATTATCAGCATGACTATTCCGGTGATTTACATGCTGGAGCACATGTTAAACAGAATTTGGAGTCAGGTGGTGGCAC
This sequence comes from Phyllobates terribilis, assembly GCF_046119375.1. NCBI lineage: Eukaryota > Metazoa > Chordata > Amphibia > Anura > Dendrobatidae > Phyllobates > Phyllobates terribilis. Next base: position 747,239,601 of record NW_027362762.1, read on the forward strand.
AAGAGGAGGTGGAGGAAGTAGAGGAGGAGGAGTTGTATGCGGAAGGGCTAACATCTGCAAGGTCCAGACGGTCGGCAGCACCAAGGCGGCAGGCATGTGAGGGTGGGGGAGATGGTTTTACCAGGGCGCATGGTAGCAGCCAAACTAGTGAGGAAGGTGCAGGAGCCCAGGAAGAAGTGGAGGACGAACTGATGGAAGACTCATCAGATGAGGGAGACCTTGATCACATTTCTGTTGTGCGAGGTTGGGGGGAGAGGACAGAGGAAGGAAGCATGATTGTTACCTCGCCACCAACACAACAGGGACTTGGTGCTCCTGGATGCGCAACACACATGAGTGCCTTCTTGCTGCACTACCTGCAACATGACCCTCGAATTGTGAGAATTAGAAATAATCCTGACTACTGGGTTGCCACACTGTTAGATCTCCGGTACAAAAGTAAATTTGCCGAAATTATTTCTGCCATAGAAAGGGATGCACGCATGCAGGAGTATCAGCAGAGACTGTTGCAGAATCTTACATGTGCTTTTCCACAAAACACCAGTGGTGCACGTAGTGAATCTCACAGTTCCAACTTGTCAACCGTGGGACCGTCAAGTGTTCAGCACTCAAACCATAACAGAACCACAGTATCTGCTGGTAACATCAATTTTGCGGAATCATTTCACCACTTTTTTAGCCCATCCTTTGCAAGGCCACAGGAGACAAGAAGTCTGACACATAGTCAACGCCTAGAGACGATGGTACAGGAGTATCTCCAAGTAAACATTGAAGCCATGACTGTGTCACTGGACCCTTGCTCTTTTTGGGCTTCCAATCTGGATAAATGGCCGGAGCTAGCCACTTACGCCTTGGAGATCTTGTCATGCCCCGCAGCCAGCGTTCTGTCTGAACGTGTGTTCAGCGCTGCTGGTGGTGTGCTGACAGATAAGCGCACACGGCTCTCCACTGATAATGTAGACAGACTCACGTTCATAAAGATGAACAAATCATGGATCCGAAACGACTTTTCTACCCCTGTGTCATCCTGGGGAGAGTAAAAGCTTGGTGATTGGTTAAAATCACCCTACCAACCGTTTTAAGCTTTCAAATTACTAATCATGTTTATCTGTATCTTGGCTGGAAAATAATTTGGGCTTTGTAGCAGTGTGCAGCACTGATTCTATTAGGCCATCTATAATAAGCTCCACCAGATTTAAAATTACTAATCATGTTTATCTGTATCTTGGCTGGAAAATAATTTGGGCTTTGTAGCAGTGTGCAGCACTGATCCTATTAGGCCATCTATACTAAGCTCCACCAGATTTAAAATTAATAATAATTTTTAGCTGCATCTAGCCCGGAAAATAATTTTGGGGCTCCGAGATGCGCAAGACACATAAGTGCCTTCTTGCTGCACTACCTGCAACATGACCCTCATATTGTCAGAATTCGAAGTAATCATGACTACTGGGTTGCCACACTCTTAGATCCCCCAAACTTTTCGATCAACCTTTTCATTTTAATAAAGACCAAAAAAATTGTCATTTTTGAAATTATAAGCATTAGCAGGTTATTAGAAACTGAAATCAAACAGTTTTCAACTCAAAACTTTATTCTAGGTGATGTTACATTTTCACATAGGACCCCTTGTTCGAAAGGAGCTTCTGAACTCTCTCGTCCATTGAATTTGTCAGGTTTTGGATGGTTTCTGCTTCAATTGTTTTGCATGAGGACAGAATACCCTCCCAGAGCTGTTGCTTATATGTGAACTGCCTCCCGCCATCATAGACACTCCTTTTGATGATGCTCCAGAGGTTCTGAATGGGGTAGAGGTCAGGGGAGCATGGGGGTCACACCATAAGTTTGTCCCCTCTTATGCCCATATCAGCCAGAGATGCAGATGTTTTATGTGCAGCATGAGATGGTGCATTATCATGCAAAAAAATAATCTTGCTGTGAAATACACGGTTCTTCTGCTTGAACCATGGCAGGAAGTGCTGTTTGAGAAAATCCACATACATTATGGAGTTCATCTTTAGCGCCTTCAGGGATCCTAAAGGGGCCAACAATCTCTCTCCCCATGATTCCAGCCCAAAACATTACTCCACCTCCTCCTTGTTGGCGCTGTAGCCGTGTTTGCGTGGGGTGTCCATCAACCAGCCATCCTCCACTCCATCCATCTGGACCATCGAGCGCTGCACGGCACTCATCCGTGAACAAAACAGTTTTGAAATCAGTCTTCATGTAATGTTTAGCCCACTGGAGCCGTTTCTGCTTGTGTGAAGTGGATAGAGGAGGTCGACAGGATGGCGTATGCACAGCTGCAAACCTCTGAAGGACCCTGCATCTTGTTGTTTGGGGGACGTTGAAGGCACCAGCAGCTTCAAAAACTTGTCTGCTGCTATGACAAGTCTTTTTTTCCGCTGCTCTTTTAACCTGACGTAATTGCCTGTAGGAAAGAGTCCTCAATTTGCCATTATCAGCACGCACACGTGTGTACTGTGAATCAGCTACATACTTCTTGATTGCCAAGACACTTCATCCTGATCATCGCACAATGTTGATTGTATTCATGCCTTGACCTAAACACTCCACAATTTGTTGCTTCTCAGCAGCCGACACATCCTTTTTCTTTCCCATTTTGGCAGAAAATGTAGGCTGCTTAATAATGTGAGACAGCCTTCTTAAGTAGTCTTGCCTTTCATTGGACACACCTGCCAAACTAATTAGCACAGGTGTCTGCAATTGCTTACAGTGATATAAAGAGCCCTGACACACATCACCATCAATGAGTTTAACTGACAAACAAACAAATTCTTCCCTTATCACTCCTAAACACTTTTTGCATAATAATTTGGGACACAGTGTACATGTGCTTTTCCACAAAACACCAGTGGTTCACGTAGTGAATCTTACAGTTCTAACTTGCCAACCGTGGTCTGTATGGAGTTGTTCAATAAAGGGCCCAAAATTAAGATAACATAGATGGGAGAGGTCTCTATGAATAGGAATTCCTAAGTATTTGATACCCTGTGAGGGCCAGGCAAAGGGAAAGTTGGACTGGATGGAATCCTATATGGATTTGGGGAGGGAGACATCGAGGGCCTCAGACTTCGCTGCATTGATTTTAAAATTTGACCATGTAACAAAGTGATCTATTTCAGCCATAACAGCATGGATGGATATATGTGATTGAGTGATATATACTAGGACATCATCAGCAAATAGAGATCACTTGTACTCGGTGCCTCCCACCTCAATCCACCTAATATTGGGGTTATGGCGAATTGATGAGAGCAGGTGCTCCGTCACTAGGATGTATAAGAGAGGGGACAGAGGACATCCCTGCCTTGTCCCATTGGTGATTGTGAAAGGTGATGAAAATGTTCTGATGCACCCCCTGGGCCTTGGGACACCCGGAGCCGGACCCTTTTTGGTGGATGCTGGTGGTTGTAGTCTTCGTGGCGGCGACCCGGTTCCGTGGCTCAGGGTGGTCAAACCAGTGGGGGAACTATTTATGTGGTTTTGATGTTTAAATGTCCGACTACGCCACCCGTGGATTGCGGTCAGAGTGAACCGCCGCTGCAGGGCAGACCGCTGAGGCTGGTGTTGTGGGTGCAGCAGAGCGTAGCATAACTCCCCACGGGAGGAGTATAGCCTCAGGGCAGTGTATGCGGAGGATGGGGGTGATGGTGCAGGGCAGCAGCAGTAACGACACGGAGTCAGTGATGCAGTCCAGGGCCTTTACTCACAGTTCTTATTATCCAGACCACGTCTGCAGGTAACGGCTGCCCACGTCGTACTGTGCTCACCAGGTGAGGGGCTCAGACAACTCCCAGATAACTTTGGAGCGCTTCACAGGACCCCCTTTGTGTGTCCTTTGTCTGGCCTTTCTTACCAACCCTTCTGTCCGGCTGCCTCGGGCCTCATCTTGGTAATCTTGGCGCCAGTTTCCCTGACCCTATGTGGTGCCTTCCTAGCGGGTGTAGCGAGGGGCTGCGCCACATAAAATGTCACAGCCTCCGGTTTCTAGCTGAGGGTCGTTTCCTGCCTCCACTAGTTTCGGGGACCGGTCTCCCCCTTTGGCCTGACCCCTCCACGCAGGTGGATTCGGGCGTGCGGTGGCGACTCGCCCGTCCGCACCCCTGGGATCCCTTCATTCCTCGTTCCTGGAGCCTTCTCCGCTCCTCGTCCTTCCTTCTCCCTCTTCCAGGCCTGGGCCTCTGTTACTAGGCCCGCCTCCAGAGCAGAGCTCATGCAGAGCCCCTGCTCCCTGCCACTTCTGCTCAGACTTCTCTGCACTGAACTAAGATGGTGCCCACCTTTTATACTCCCTTCTCAATGCACCCAGGAACTGCTTCCTCCCTGCTCCTGCACTACAGGGTTCCCCTTCCTCAGTGTTCCCTCCCCCCACTCCAGCCAGGGACAGGGACTGTCGTGCCCATCTCAGAGGCATATTGGTCGCCCTGCCCCACGACAATGTGGTGTAATGCATGCAGGTGTCGGGTCCTGATCCACACTCCATCCTTACCTGAGAGTGAGATATCACACCTCTGGGTGAGGTGCAATACCTCTGTAGCAACCGAGCCCTCAGGGTGCTACAGTTCCATTTATCTTCAGCCTAGGTGACGTATTGTGATACAGGGCCGTGATTTTGGCTATAAAAGGGTCCCCTAGACTAGTGTTGAGCCACCCTCGTAGTGTTCGAGTTCGGTTCGGTTCGTCGAACACCCGTGTGTTCGCCGAACTGTTCGTCGAACTGTTCGTCGAACACCTTCGAACACCGTTAAAACCAATGGCAGGCAAACAAAAACACATAGAAACACATAGAAAACACCTTCAAAGGTGTCCAAAAGCTGACAAACTGCTCAGAAGACACAACTAACACATGGAAAAGTGACAAGTACATATAGTCATGCGAAAAGAAAAGAGGTGGAGGAGTAAAAGGAGGGGGAGACACAGATATAGGCATGTCATGCCCTTCTAAAATCCAAAAAGTGAGAAGCCGAGACGGCCAGTCCGCTCCTGCCCGTGCCACCTCCGTGTCGCCGGGTTTGTGCCAGAGCCGCGGTGAACCCTGACGGCCAGCCCCCCTCTCCCAATACTGGTGCCTGTCCGCTGGTGGGTCGAGAGAGCCCCCCTGTGGTGGAGGCAGCTCTAAGCTTTTTAATTTAAATTGTCCCTCTAATTTGAATGAATACACTTTAAATCCATTTACAAGGATCTATTGGAGGGCAAGTCTCATGCCAGCAGCCGCGTAATTCCAGCTCCAGTAGCGTCCACTAAAGCTGCTGCAGTTAAAAGCTTTTATAAGGATCGAGCTCGGCTGTCCACCGCAAGGCATCCTAGTGCCAGTCCCAGCCCCTATGCCTTGGGGTGCCTCCTGATGCTCTTCACTAAGTATCCCGTGGTCCCGAAGCATTTCCTTTGAAAAAATTAAGTGTCCAAACTACAGGTGGTGTAGCTTGCTTAACAGCCGGGATAATCCGCTGACTAGCAGACACTGCTACTAGGCACAAAGTATTTCCTGGGCTAGATGCAGTTAAAAATTTGTAAGTAGATACTCTCGTTGGATGCTGAGAAAGCATTCCATAGAGTCTCCTGGCACGCCATATATGATTCTCTTAAAAAGCTTGGGGTAGGGGTCTAGGGGACCCTTTTATAGCCAAAATCACGGCCCTGTATCACAATACGTCACCTAGGCTGAAGATAAATGGAACTGTAGCACCGAGGGCTCGGTTGCTACAGACGTATTGCACCTCACCCAAAGGTGTGATATCTCACTCTCAGATAAGGATGGAGTGTGGATCAGGACCCGACACCTGCATGCATTACACCACATTGCCGTGGGGCAGGGCGACCAATATGCCCCTGAGATGGGCACGACAGTCCCTGTCCCTGGCTGGAGTGGGGGGAGGGAACACTGAGGAAGGGGAACCCTGCAGTGCAGGAGCAGGGAGGAAGCAGTTCCTGGGTGCCTTGAGAAGGGAGTATAAAAGGTGGGCACCATCTTAGTTCAGTGCAGAGAAGTCTGAGCAGAAGTGGCAGGGAGCAGGGGCTCTGCATGAGCTCTGCTCCGGAGGCGGGCCTAGTAACAGAGGCCCAGGCCTGCAAGAGGGAGAAGGAAGGAAGAGGAGCGGAGAAGGCTCCAGGAACGAGGAATGAAGGGATCCCAGGGGTGCGGACGGGCGAGTCGCCACCGCACGCCCGAATCCACCTGCGTGGAGGGGTCAGGCCAAAGGGGGAGACCGGTCCCCGAACTAGTGGAGGCAGGAAACGACCCTCAGCTAGAAACCGGAGGCTCTGACATTTTATGTGGCGCAGCCCCTTGCTCCACCCGCTAGGAAGGCACCACATAGGGTCAGGGAAACTGGCGCCAAGTTTACCAAGAGGAGGCCCGAGGCAGCCGGACAGAAGTGTTGGTAAGAAAGGCCAGACAAAGGACACACAAAGGGGGTCCTGTGAAGCGCTCCAAAGTTATCTGGGAGTTGTCTGAGCCCCTCACCTGGTGAGCACAGTACGACGTGGGCAGCCGTTACCTGCAGACGTGGTCTGGATAATAAGAACTGTGAGTAAAGGCCCTGAACTGCATCACTGACTCCGTGTCGTTACTGCTGCTGCCCTGCACCATCACCCCCATCCTCCGCATACACTGCCCTGAGGCTATACTCCTCCCGTGGGGAGTTATGCTACGCTCTGCTGCACCCACAACACCAGCCTTAGCGGTCTGCCCTGTAGCGGCGGTTCACTCTGACCGCAATCCACGGGTGGCGTAGTCGGACATTTAAACATCAAAACCACATAAATAGTTCCGCCACTGGTTTGACCGCCCTGAGCCACGGAACCGGATCGCCGCCACGAAGACTACAACCACCAGCATCCACCAAAAAAGGTCCGGCTCCGGGTGTCCCAAGGCCCAGGGGGTGCGTCAGAACATTTTCATCACCTTTCACAATCACCAATGGGACAAGGCAGGGATGTCCTCTGTCCCCTCTCTTATACATCCTAGTGACGGAGCACCTGCTCTCATCAATTCGCCATAACCCCAATATTAGGTGGATTGAGGTGGGAGGCACCGAGTACAAGTGCTCTCTATTTGCTGATGATGTCCTAGTATATATCACTCAATCACATATATCCATCCCTGCTGTTATGGCTGAAATAGATCACTTTGTTACATGGTAAAATTTTAAAATCAATGCAGCGAAGTCTGAGGCCCTCGATGTCTCCCTCCCTAAATCCATATAGGATTCCATCCAGTCCAACTTTCCCTTTGCCTGGCCCTCACAGGGTATCAAATACTTAGGAATTCCTATTCATAGAGACCTCTCCCATCTATGTTATCTTAATTTTGGGCCCTTTATTGAACAATTCCATACAGACCACGGTTGGCAAGTTAGAACTGTAAGATTCACTACGTGAACCACTGGTGTTTTGTGGAAAAGCACATGTACACCGCGTTCCAAATTATTATGCAAAAAGTGTTTAGGAGTGATAAGGGAAGAATTTGTTTGTTTGTCAGTTAAACTCATTGATGGTGATGTGTGTCAGGGCTCTTTATATCACTGTAAGCAATTGCAGACACCTGTGCTAATTAGTTTGGCAGGTGTGTCCAATGAAAGGCAAGACTACTTAAGAAGGCTCTCTCACATTATTAAGCAGCCTACATTTTCTGCCAAAATGGGAAAGAAAAAGGATGTGTCGGCTGCTGAGAAGCAACAAATTGTGGTGTGTTTAGGTCAAGGCATGACTACAATCAACATTGTGCGATGATCAGGATGAAGTGTCTTGGCAATCAAGAAGTATGTAGCTGATTCACAGTACACACGTGTGCGTGCTGATAAGGGCAAATTGAGGACTCTTTCCTACAGGCAATTACGTCAGGTTGAAAGAGCAGCGGCAAAAAAGCCTTGTCATAGCAGCAGACAAGTTTTTGAAGCTGCTTGTGCCTCCAACGTCCCCCGAACAACAAGATGCAGGGTCCTTCAGAGGTTTGCAGCTGTGCATACGCCATCCTGTCGACCTCCTCTATCCACTTCACACAAGCAGAAACGGCTCCAGTGGGCCAAACATTACATGAAGACTGATTTCAAAACTGTTTTGTTCACGGATGAGTGCCGTGCAGCGCTCGATGGTCCAGATGAATGGAGTGGAGGATGGCTGGTTGATGGACACCCCACGCAAACACGGCTACAGCGCCAACAAGGAGGAGGTGGAGTAATGTTTTGGGCTGGAATCATGGGGAGAGAGATTGTCGGCCCCTTTAGGATCCCTGAAGGCGCTAAAGATGAACTCCATAATGTATGTGGATTTTCTCAAACAGCACTTCCTGCCATGGTTCAAGAAGAAGAACCGTGTATTTCACAGCAAGATCATTTTTCTGCATGATAATGCACCATCTCATGCTGCACATAAAACATCTGCATCTCTGGCTGATATGGACATAAAAGGGGACAAACTTATGGTGTGACCCCCATGCTCCCCTGACCTCTACCCCATTCAGAACCTTTGGAGCATCATTAAAAGGAGTGTCTATGATGGCGGGAGGCAGTTCACATCTAAGCAACAGCTCTGGGAGGGTATTCTGTCCTCATGCAAAACAATTGAAGCAGAAACCATCCAAAACCTGACAAATTCAATGGACGAGAGAGTTCAGAAGCTCCTTTCGAACAAGGGGTCCTATGTGAAAATGTAACATCACCTAGAATAAAGTTTTGAGTTGAAAACTGTTTGATTTCAGTTTCTAACAACCTGCTAATGCTTATAATTTCAAAAATGACCATTTTTTGGTCTTTATTAAAATGAAAAGGTTGATCGAAAAGTTTGGGGGATCTAAGAGTGTGGCAACCCAGTAGTCATGATTACTTCGAATTCTGACAATATGAGGGTCATGCTGCAGGTAGTGCAGCAAGAAGGCACTTATGTGTCTTGCGCATCTCGGAGCCCCAAAATTATTTTCCGGGCTAGATGCAGCTAAAAATTATTTTTAATTTTAAATCTGGTGAAGCTTATTATAGATGGCCTAATAGGATCAGTGCTGCACACTGCTACAAAGCCCAAATTATTTTCCAGTCAAGATACAGATAAACATGATTAGTAATTTGAAAGCTTAAAACGGTTGGTAGGGTGATTTTAACCAATCATCAAGCTTTTACTCTCCCCAGGATGACACAGGGGTAGAAAAGTCGTTTCGGATCCATGATTTGTTCATCTTTATGAACGTGAGTCTGTCTACATTATCAGTGGAGAGCCGCGTGCGCTTATCTGTCAGCACACCACCAGCAGCGCTGAACACACGTTCAGACAGAACGCTGGCTGCGGGGCATGACAAGATCTCCAAGGCGTAAGTGGCTAGCTCCGGCCATTTATCCAGATTGGAAGCCCAAAAAGAGCAAGGGTCCAGTGACACAGTCGTGGCTTCAATGTTTACTTGGAGATACTCCTGTACCATCGTCTCTAGGCGTTGACTATGTGTCAGACTTCTTGTCTCCTGTGGCCTTGCAAAGGATGGGCTAAAAAAGTGGTGAAATGATTCCGCAAAATTGATGTTACCAGCAGATACTGTGGTTCTGTTACGGTTTGAGTGCTGAACACTTGACGGTCCCAAGGTTGGCAAGTTGGAACTGTGAGATTCACTACGTGCACCACTGGTATTTTGTGGAAAAGCACATGTAAGATTCTGCAACAGTCTCTGCTGATACTCCTGCATGCGTGCATCCCTTTCTATGGCAGGAATAATTTCTGCAAATTTACTTTTGTACCGGGGATCTAACAGTGTGGCAACCCAGTAGTCAGGATTATTTCTAATTCTCACAATTCGAGGGTCATGTTGCAGGTAGTGCAGCAAGAAGGCACTCATGTGTGTTGCCCATCCAGGAGCACCAAGTCCCTGTTGTGTTGGTGGCGAGGTAACAATCATGCTTCCTTCCTCTGTCCTCTCCCCCCAACCTCGCACAACAGAAATGTGATCAAGGTCTCCCTCATCTGATGAGTCTTCCATCAGTTCGTCCTCCACTTCTTCCTGGGCTCCTGCACCTTCCTCACTAGTTTGGCTGCTACCATGCGCCCTGGTTAAACCATCTCCCCCACCCTCACATGCCTGCCGCCTTGGTGTTGCCGACCGTCTGGACCTTGCAGATGTTAGCCATTTCAAAACTGTGCAGAAGGGTGCATAGGTCCCTGATCTGAGACCACTCCTCCAGCGTGATTTGCCCCACCTCTGAATCTCGTTGGCCCAGGCTATACGTCAGAACGTATTGCACCAGGGCTTGTCGGTGCTGCCACAGTCGCTGCAACATGTGCAGAGTTGAATTCCACCGGGTAGGCACATTCCATTTTAGCCAGTGAAGTGGCAGGCCCAACGACTTCTGTAGAGATGTAAGTCGCTGAGCTGCGGGATGCGAACGGCGGAAGTGAGCACACAGCGACCGTGCCCTCTGCAGAAGGCCATCTAGTCTGGGATAGTGGGCTAAAAATTGCTGGACAACCAGGTTCAACACGTGAGCCATACAAGGCACGTGTGTGACATTGCCCCGGCGAAGGGCCGCACCCAGGTTTGCAGCATTGTCGCACACGGCCTTCCCTGGTTTCAGGTCCAGTGGAGACAACCATTCATGAAATTGGTTCTCCAGAGCTGACCACAACTCCTCAGCTGTGTGACTCACATTTCCCAGACATTTCAATGTAAAAACCGCCTAATGACGTTGAGCCCTACTGCCAGCATAGTAAGGAGGTGTGCAGGATCCCTTCTGCGCAGTTAGAAAGCTTGTGGCATGACCAGACAGGCTTTGGGTGCAGGTGGAAGACCGAGAGGAGGTTGAGGAGGCAGAAGCAGTGGAGGAAAAATGACATAAAGAGGATTGACGCACAACTCGTGGGGACGGCAAGACTTGGACAGCAGCCCCTTGTCCTGCTGTCACCATAGTTACCCAGTGCCCAGTCAGCGACATGTAACGCCCCTGTCCATGCCTACTCGTCCAAGTGTCTGTGGTGAAATGCACCCTGTCACACACAGAGTTTCTCAAAGAAGCGGTGATGTTGTGTGCGACATGCTGGTGGAGCGCAGGCACACCTTTCTTTGAGAAGTAGTGCCGACTGGGCATCTGGTACTGGGGCACTGCGACGGACATAAGGTCTCGAAAATCCTCTGTGTCCACCAGGCGGAAAGGCAGCATTTCTGTAGCCAAGAGCTTGCAGATGGTGAAATTCAACCTCTTAGCTTTCTCATGGCTAGGAGGAAATGGTCTTTTACTTGTCCACATCTGAGGGACCGAGGGCTGGCTATTGTGCTTAGACGGGGTTGATAAGGGTGTCCCCGGCAAACTGCCGGTCTGTGAGGAAGATGCAGGCGGACATGTTAGGTTGCCTTGATCCAAAGGTGGTGCTATCGATGTCGGACAGCGCTCAAGACCAGCTGGTGTTACCACCTCCAAAGAAAATGATGACCTGCCAATCACGCTGGCTGTTGCGGGTAAAGAGGTGGCAGGTCTGCGCCCCAAAACAGGTGTGACTGCTGTCCCCCCAGTCACAGAGGATGAAGAGGCCGCGGATGCACAAGATATGGCAGACGGTGGTTGGCCCGGCCGGCTAGACCGCATTGTAGCACACTGAGCTTCCCACTGCAACTTATGCTTCATGTCCATGTGCCGGTTCATGCATGAAGTACTCAAACTATGTATTTTTTGGCCTCTACTTAGCTTTTGCTGACAAATGTTACAGATAACACGAGTTGGGTCATCTTTATCGATCTGAAAAAATGCCCAGGCTATGCAAGGCTTAGCACCCATGCGACCTGAAGAGCCACCACGACTTGTGGTGAGAGGCAGAGTTGTGTTTGAGGATGCAGTTGTTGACGTGCTTCCAGTACTACGTCTCTGTCCAGGAAGGCGCAACCTGACCTCGTCGTCACTAGCATCTTCCTCCACCTCCTCTGCTGACCTCATCTCTTGGCTGACTGTGGGTTGACAGTAAGTGGGATCTCCGACCTCATCATCATCACCCTGTGCGTTATCACACCCGTCGTCCTCAGAGCCAACCTGTTCCTGCCCTGACAAAAAACTAAAGTTGTCGCTCCAATCAGGTATTTGAGTCTTATCATCGTCTTCCTCATTGTCTCCACCAACAGGAGTTACAGTTTGGGAATGAGGGTCTACATTATGGTCAGAACCTTCTGCGTCTGGTCCTGGATCCGACTCATAAAGATTCTGGGCATCAGTGCAGATCATTTCCTCGTCTGGATTCACAGAAGCGCTGGAGTCGACCTCTGATTCCCAGGCTATAGTATGAGTAAACAGCTCTGCAGACTCAACCATCTGTTCTACCTCATACTCAGACGGGCAGCTGGAGATTTGGGAGCTGTGAGGAAGCAAGTGCGATTTGGGTGACACCTTTGAGGACTGGAGTATTTGTGATGTTGAAGTTGATGTGGAGGAGAGCCCACTTAAAGGAGCACTTGATATCCGTTGAAGCACCTGCTGTTTTTGTGCCTCATCTGGAATTTGTAGCGATTGGCGTGGCCGTAAGAAAGGGATCTTATCACATTGTCCGCTAAAAGAAGTAGACATTTTAGTTTGGCTGGAAGATGGTCTTTCTTCTGCACCTACCCCACGGACACAACCTTTTTTCCCCTTCCCAACACGCCTATTCCCCTTTCCACCAGCAGCAGGCCTTTTTCCACTCATTTTGGTGGTTAACTAATTCACAACTCTGGAGTTGTTTGCACAAAAAAACAATGGATGGTAACCGAGCAGAGCTGAGTGGCCAAACTGTGGTATTAGGCCAAAACTATTGGCTGGGTTAGATGCAGAAAAAAATTATTTTTAATTTGCAACCTGATGGAGGTCAGTATAGATGGACTAATAGACCAAGTCCCACACACCGCTAGAAGCCCAAATATTTTTTCAGAGCTAGATGCAGAAAAAAATTATTTTTAATTTGCAACCTGATGGAGGTCAGTATAGATGGACTAATAGACCAAGTCCCACACACCGCTAGAAGCCCAAATATTTTTTCAGAGCTAGATGCAGAAAAAAATTATATTCAATTTGCAACCTGCTGGAGGTCAGTATAGAAGGACTAATAGAACAAGTCCCACACACTGCTAGAAGCCCAAATATTTTTTCAGAGCTAAATGAAGAAAAAAATTATTTTTAATTTGCAACCTGATGGAGGTCAGTATAGATGGACTAATAGACCAAGTCCCACACACTGCTAGAAGCCCAAATATTTCTTCAGAGCTAGATGCAGAAAAAAATTATTTTTAATTTGCAACCTGATGGAGGTCAGTATAGATGGACTAATAGACCAAGTCCCACACACTGCTAGAAGCCCAAATATTTTTTCAGAGCTAGATGCAGAAAAAAATTATTTTTAATTTGCAACCTGATGGAGGTCAGTATAGATGGACTAATAGACCAAGTCCCACACACCGCTAGAAGCCCAAATATTTTTTCAGAGCTAGATGCAGAAAAAAATTATATTCAATTTGCAACCTGCTGGACGTCAGTATAGAAGGACTAATAGAACAAGTCCCACACACTGCTAGAAGCCCAAATATTTTTTCAGAGCTAAATGAAGAAAAAAATTATTTTTAATTTGCAACCTGATGGAGGTCAGTATAGATGGACTAATAGACCAAGTCCCACACACTGCTAGAAGCCCAAATATTTTTTCAGAGCTAGATGCAGAAAAAAATTATTTTTAATTTGCAACCTGATGGAGGTCAGTATAGATGGACTAATAGACCAAGTCCCACACACCGCTAGAAGCCCAAATATTTTTTCAGAGCTAGATGCAGAAAATTTTTTTATTCAATTTGCAACCTGATGGAGGTCAGTATAGATGGACTAATAGACCAAGTCCCACACACTGCTAGAAGCCCAAATATTTTTTCAGAGCTAGATGCAGAAAAAAATTATTTTTAATTTGCAACCTGATGGAGGTCAGTATAGATGGACTAATAGACCAAGTCCCACACACTGCTAGAAGCCCAAATATTTTTTCAGAGCTAGATGCAGAAAAAAATTATTTTTAATTTGCAACCTGATGGAGGTCAGTATAGATGGACTAATAGAACAAGTCCCACACGCTGCTAGAAGCCCAAATATTTTTTCAGAGATAAATGAAGAAAAAAATTATTTTTAATTTGCAACCTGATGGAGGTCAGTATAGATGGACTAATAGACCAAGTCCCACACACTGCTAGAAGCCCAAATATTTTTTCAGAGCTAGATGCAGAAAAAAATTATTTTTAATTTGCAACCTGATGGAGGTCAGTATAGATGGACTAATAGACCAAGTCCCACACACCGCTAGAAGCCCAAATATTTTTTCAGAGCTAGATGCAGAAAAAAATTATATTCAATTTGCAACCTGCTGGAGGTCAGTATAGAAGGACTAATAGAACAAGTCCCACACACTGCTAGAAGCCCAAATATTTTTTCAGAGCTAAATGAAGAAAAAAATTATTTTTAATTTGCAACCTGATGGAGGTCAGTATAGATGGACTAATAGACCAAGTCCCACACACCGCTAGAAGCCCAAATATTTTTTCAGAGCTAGATGCAGAAAAAAATTATATTCAGTTTGCAACCTGATGGAGGTCAGTATAGATGGACTAATAGAATGATGCTATGCCCAAAAGATTTTACTTCACTAGGTGCAGTAAAAAAATTGGTATTCTATACACAGGTGGTATATCTTGCAACACAGATAGGCTACTCCACTGACTAACACACTCTGCAATAGGCCAAAAAGGGTTAGCTTTGCTAGATTCAGCCAAATGCTGTGAAAAAAACTTGCACAGCACTGGCACAGACCTGCCTGGCAAAAACTGATAGGAACTGATGTAACCTAGTCCTGAAAAGGACTCCAATTACAATTAGTCTTTACTCCCACAATCTATCTATTTAAGAGCACAGACCTGCCTGATAAAAGTCGTAGGAAATGCTGTAACCTAGTCCTTAAAAGGACTGCAATCACAACTATTCCCTACTCCCAAGCTATCTGTATATTTGTGCGAAAATTGGCTTGAAATTAACAAGGTATAGCGCACACAGCAACAGCGGTGCCGTCTAACACGCAGCTGCAGCAGTGAGAAAATGGTGGCGACGGGGAAAATGGCTTGGTCTTATAGGGCAAGGACATGTGACATACACTGCCAATCACATATGCCCTTGCTTGTGTGAAAAAAAGCACTTCGCTCCGTGTGTGCGCTGCTGATAGGCTGACAGATTGCACCTCCCCACTGCAAATGCGGGAAAGAGAAAAAAAAATGGAGATCTTCATTGTTCCTGCAGAGATCCATCCCCTGCCCCTCCCCCCGCCCCGCTGTACACTCAAACTGCGTATTAACATTAATTTTCATCATTACTGAGAAAAAATCCAGTTATGATTTTGGTGCACGAACAGTTATCGAACATAACCTCGAACAGCCGAATTTTTCTCAAATTGTTCGTGTTCGCCGACCGGCTCGAACACCGCCCAAAACAGCTCGAATTTGAGATTGGCGAACAGTTCGAGTAGAACAACGCTCATCTCTACCCTAGACCCCTACCCCAAGCTTTTTAAGAGAATCATATATGGCGTGCCAGGAGACTCTATGGAATGCTTTCTCAGCATCCAACGAGAGTATCTAATTACAAATTTTTAACTGCATCTAGCCCAGGAAATACTTTTTGCCTAGTAGCAGTGTCTGCTAGTCAGTGGATTATCCCGGCTGTTAAGCAAGCTACACCACCTGTAGTTTGGACACTTAATTTTTTCAAAGGAAATGCTTCGGGACCACGGGATACTCAGTGAAGAGCATCAGGAGGCACCCCAAGGCATAGGGGCTGGGACTGGCAGTAGGATGCCTTGCGGTGGACAGCCGAGCTCGATCCTTATAAAAGCTTTTTAACTGCAGCAGCTTTAGTGGACGCTACTGGAGCTGGAATTACGCGGCTGCTGGCATAAGACTTGCCCTCCAATAGATCCTTGTAAATGGATTTAAAGTGTATTCATTCAAATTAGAGAGACAATTTAAATTAAAAAGCTTAGAGCTGCCTCCACCACAGGGGGGCTCGCTCGACCCACCAGCGGACAGGCACCAGTATTGGGAGAGGGGGGCTGGCCGTCAGGGTTCACCGCGGCTCTGGCACAAACCCGGCGACACGGAGGTGGCACGGGCAGGAGCGGACTGAACGTGTCGGCTTCTCACTTTTTGGATTTTAGAAGGGCATGACATGCCTATATCTGTGTCTCCCCCTCCTTTTACTCCTCCACGTCTTTTCCTTTCGCATGACTATATGTACTTGTCACTTTTCCATGTGTTAGTTGTGTCTTCTGAGCAGTTTGTCAGCTTTTGGACACCTTTGAAGGTGTTTTCTATGTGTTTCTATGTGTTTTTGTTTGCCTGCCATTGGTTTTAACGGTGTTCGAAGGTGTTCGAAGGTGTTCGACGAACAGTTCGGCGAACACATGGGTGTTCGACGAACCGAACCGAACTTGAACACTACGGGGGTGGCTCAACACTAGTCACCACTGCTTCTTCCGCTATTGTGCGTGTAATAGAACCCCCTGTTGTGCGTGCAAGTCAATCCCCTGTCCATACTGCATGCAAAGATGCCCCTTCCTCTCAGTCTTCACTTGTTATGGCAGTTTCTCAAGAAACAGCATCAACGTCCACGTCCACATCCCACCGAAGCGTTCAATTGTCCATATCCCAAAGCTTTGAACGAAAGTGCAAATTCGCAGCCAACGCTCAACAGGCCACCGTCCTAAATTCGCACATTTCACGACTGCTTGCGTTGGAAATGCTGCCTTTTAGGCTGGTGGAGACAAAATCCTTCCGCAACCTTATGGCGGTGGCCGTCCCTCGGTACTTAGTCCCGAGCCAACACTATTTTGCCTGGTGTGCCATCCCCGCACTACACAAGCACGTGTCCCAAAACATTTGCCATGCCCTCAATAACGCAGTTACTGGGAGAGTCCACCTGACAACGGACACGTGGACAAGCGCTTGTGGCTAGGGACGGTACATCTCCCTGACGGCACACTGGGTAAACATAGTGGAAGCCGGGATCCAGTCGGACCTTGGGACAGAACACATCCTCCCCACACCGAGGATTGCGGACCCTATGTCAGTCAGAGTTGCCCCCACAGTGTACAGTTCCTGTGCATCATCCTCCTCCTTATGTTCAGCCTCCATCTCAGATATCACCACATCATTTACAAGCTGGAAGCACTGCAGTACTGCCTCAGCCAAGCGGCAACAGGCTGTCCTGAAACTCATAAGCTTAGGTGATATACCTCACACTGCTTGTGAGTTGTGGACAGCTGTGAAAGAGCAGGCAGATCTGTGGCTGAGAACGCTGAACCTACATCCAGGCATGATCGTGTGTGACAATGGCCATAACCTGGTGGCGGCTGTGAGGCGAGGTGAGATCACACACGTACCATGCCTGGCTCATGTGCTTAACCTCGTGGTTCAGCAGTTTCTTAAATCGTACCCCGAGTTGCCAGATCTGCTTGTCAAAGTACGCCGCCTGTCAGCTCATTTTCGCAAGTCGGCTACAGCTTCCGCCGCCCTTGCTGTGTTGCAGCAGCGTTTGCAGCTTCCGGCACACCGACTGGTGTGTGATGTCCCCACACGTTGGAACTCTACCCTCCACATGTTGCAAAGCATTTATGAGCAGAAGAGAGCAGTTGTGGAGTACCAGCTGCAACAAGGCCGTCGATATTCAGGTCAGACTCCACACATAAGACCTCAGGAGTGGACCTGGATGTCTGACATGCGTACCATCCTGACAAACTTTGAGGAGTCCACCAAGATGGTGAGTGGCGATTATGCCATCATTAGAGTCAGCATCCCACTTGTCTGTCTTTTGCAACGCTCTTGTTAGAACTCTCCTGTTGTTTTTTTTCTAGTTTGCTGGTCACATGACCTTTTTTGCCTATTTAATCCGGCTACGCCCTCCTGGCCTTGCTGGACTTCATTGTATTACTACTCTTGAGCTAGCTTGGTGCTCTGTTACCTTTCTCTGTTAGTTTTGCTAAGTCTTCTGACCTCTATGTTCTATGTTGTGCGTTTGTCTTTTACTGCTACAATTTCTGCTAGGAGGTGTCCAACTTTATCCCTGTCCCTAGATCTTGTAGGGATCCCTCCCTTGCATCTATAGGTCTTTGTACAGACTAGCTGAGGACTTTAATGGGTCTGATCGCAGGATCAGGTTCCCCGTTACATCGAAGGGATCCAGTTTAGTTCTATTGTAGGGACAGATCTCCTGTCTTTCCTTAGTGCTTGTAGCAGATCATAACAGCTCTCCGCAGAGAATTAAAGAGGAGGCATTGCAGCCAGAGTATGATGAGATGGATCAAGAACCCATAATGGGCGATTACACACAGCCCAGCCTCATCTCATCCCAACATGCATTGGAGGATGTATACAGTATCAAGCGTGGTATCACAAATAAACATTTACACCCGGTACCTTATAGGTGACATCTTCTCTGATTGGAGTCATTCCAATCCCTTTTGTCTCCATGTAGCACAGACGTCATAAGAAGATTTCAAGCCCAGAGCTCGTCTCTCCAGACTTTCCTCTTCTCCATCTTCACTGCTTGTGCTGGCTAACTGTGATCATGGCTTTCACCGTTTGTTCTAGCTGACTTCGATCACTGCATTCACCATTTGTGCAGGCTAACTGCGTTCGCGGCGTGCACTGTTCACTCTGACAAAGATGTTACCTGCTCCTTGTGCTGGTGCGGCCCCCACTTGTTACCGCTCACTGCATCTGCTCAGTTTTAGAGATCACATCAGCACCCTGTGCTGGCTCCATCCCCTCTGCTAAGCACTGGCTGTGTCGACGTAGAGGCATTACTTATTAAAGGTGGTGGTGCCAGCACAGGGGGCAGCTGCCATTTTAGATTGTGAGCTCTGGCAAACACTTCAACACTGCTCTGACCAGTTCTCCACTTTCCCAGTATGGAGAGCTGGTTGGAGTAGTGTTGAAGTGTGTCCTGACCCCGCGGGCCACATAGAATGACATTGACAGGCTGTATTCGGCTCGCGGGAATTGAGTTTGACACCTATCCTCGAAAGCATTTTGAAGTGTTTGTCATACTGGACCAGTAATTGCCTCCATAGAAGGAACTGGCACCACAGTTATCCAGAACCAGTGAACTAAGGGCCATAATGAGAGAAACTCCTCCTCCCTGATAAAACACCAGAAGCATGCAGATGTATTTAAGAATTTCACCCAGTCGGCTGCCTCATTGCTCCTCATGACTGTCAGCACACCTGAGACAGTGCTGCCGTTGCAGATGACCTGATCTCTGGTCATCTGCATTGGCAGGTGAACACAGATTTTAGGAAAAGAGGGCGTCCCTCTCAGACTAGTTCAGGGCACCTAAAAAGGAGACATGCTGATGGGCATCCGGTGGCTCCCAGGACTTTGTTCCCTTACTCTGAATTGTTAAGCGCTGCGGAATATGTTGGCGCTATATAAATAAAGATAATTATTATTATTATTACCTGACTACTATGTGACATGGTATGATGCATGGCTCAAAAGGAGGGATGATTGAATTGTTACAGCGTCATCGATACGCTCCTGGGTTCAACTCAGTTATAGTTAACTATTGTCAGTTCTGTCTAATGTGTCTAAAATTCAATGCTGGAAAAACTTGCAAAAGCTCCTCAGAAATATTCACCGGAAGCACAGTTACAGATTGATTTCTTATAAAAGTGTGAACATCCGCATTGACACTTCCTACTCGTCTGTCTTTAAGTTCCTATCCCTCACTTCCTCCTTCGGCCTTGCTCAATGATCTTCTGCAGCTACTCATAAAGATGGCCACACCCTGGACCTCATCTTCACCTGCCTCTGTTCCCTATCTAACCTCTCTAACTCACCTCTCCCTCTCTCTGACCATAATCTCCTCACATTCTCTACCCTCTCCTCTCCAAGTCCACAATCCCCATTCCACAAACTTACACATGCTCACAGAAACCTCAAACACCTTGACCTACACTCACTCTCTGAATCCCTCCTCCCTCTTACAGACATAAATTCCTTACACGATGCAGATGCTGCTGCCGCAATAGCTGCAGCTCTCGACTCGATCCCCCCTCTCACACATACCAAAGATCGCACAATCAACAGGAAACCCTGGCACACCAACCTTACTAAAGAACTGCGATGGGCCTCCAGGGTTGCGGAGCGTAGATGGAAAAGGTCTCACTCCATCGAGCACTTCATCACATTCAAACAATCCCTCATTATTTTCAAATCCACACTCACTGCAGCAAAACAAACATACTTCTCATCTCTCATATCTTCCCTGTCCCACAACCCTAAACAGCTATTTAACACTTTCAATTCTCTCCTTCGTCCCCCAGCGTCTCCTCTCTCTTCTCTCATCTCAGCCGAAGACTTTGCCTCATTCTTCAAGCACAATATTGACACCATCAGACAAAGATTTTGCCTAAAGTCCGCACAACCCCTCCTCATATCTACTCAACCTTCCTCCTCCAAACCCCACTTCTCCACCATTACAGAAGGTCAAGTCTCCTCTTTGCTCTCCAAATCATACCTCAACACATGCAAACTTGACGCAATCCAATCCCACCTCATCCCTAACCTTACCACAGTCTTCATCCCAACCCTAACCCACCTCTTCAACCTGTCACTAACCTGTCTTCCCCTCATGTTTCAAACATGCCTCAATCACACTGTGAGGAGCTGCCCACTTACTAAAGACTATGATACTTTTCCAGCAACGGACCACCATTTTTGTCAATATTATTATTGTGTATTATTAGTGATTTACTTGTTATGTTTTATATATAGTTCTGCTTACTTGTCAGTATGTAAGATTCACTTGTAAAATGTCCAGCATTCCACTAATCTCATCTTTATCTCAGGAGTCCATTGTTTCAACAGCCAATAATCTCATTAGGTGAGTGTACATTGAGACACAGTGGAGCCGTCATCACAGGGGGTCTTACATGCAGTCTCAGATGAAGGCTTCTAGAATATTCTTCATTGTTTTTAGCTAACAGAAAATGCTTAAGGGGGAGGGTGATCACTTCTGACCGAGGAGGGGACTGATCCCAACGAAAGAAAGGACAGACATATTTTAGTCAGAGTTGTGTGGAAGGATTGAAGGAAGAGGATGGAGACCGTGGACTTGGAAGGATGGATAAACATGTTAAGATTATGGATTATGTTGCTTGGATTTAAACTTTCTTAAAAGGACTGCTGCTACTGGATACCTGTGATTTCATCGTTTTATCTGCCGTCTAGAGGATCACAGACTGTGGCTACAGACTATACTGGCTGGAGATACGAAATCTGTGGGCCAACCAAAAGTTGGGAGACAGTGAGTATTGCCTTGTACAAAGCCAGTGGAACTTCTGAACCCAGATTGGGAACTTAAGGACTGAGAGAACAGTATTTTGGCCATTTACCTGGAATTGCTTTATTACCATGGCTGTGATCAATAAAATATTGTTGCATCGCTAACCTGCCTAGGTGATTACTTACAACTAGTGTTGAGCGAGCATTCTCGACACTGCTCGTTACTCGCCCGAGCATCTCACTACTCGGGATGTTTGGCGAGCACCGAGCATTTCCGGGTTACTCGGGCGGGAGCTCGGGTCTCCGCCCTGCACGTTTGGCGCTCTTTACAGAGCCAATGAACATGCAGGTATTTCCAGCCAGTCACTGTAATGCCGCAGCCATGTTGTTTGTGGGCATTACAGTGATTGGCTGGCCGCACAGCGTCACCTCGAGTATTTAAAACCGGGCGCCGCCATCTTGGACACAGTCGCTCCGGATCAGCCAGTGTAGGGTCAGTGCTGCTGAGCTAGGGAGAGATTTATACTCCGAAATAGTTAGTGTGGGGTCTCTAAAGCCAGCCAAATCAAACAAACAGTCCTTCTCAGGACTAATATCCATCCCAGATATCAGGCAGGCAGGCAGGCTGTATATGAGACGCAGTGGTTATACCAGCAAATGCTGCATTACAGTCCTGTGTGCTCCTGTTGGTCAAATTGCTAGACTTATCCCCCGGTCTCAGGGGCCAGGAAAAATCCTTTTTTTTCATCTAAATCCTTTTTTTTTTTTTCCCTCGGTCAGACTGTACAAATACGCGTCTTATTAACCTTTTGGTATTTCCCCCAGCCCCACAAAAAAATTGAGTGTGTCTGTGACTGTTCAGACACCAATATATCTGTTTAAAAGAGTCTGGTGTAGGCCAGAAAAATAGAACTGTGGTTTTGCAGTTCCACGGGTCAAATCTCTGTATTATCCTGCTTTTGGATTTTTTTGCTGTAAAAAAAAACTAATAGTGTCTCCCTGACTGGTCAGACACCAATATATCTGTTTAAAAGATTCTGGTGTACGCCACATAACTATAACTGTGGTTTTGCAGTTCCACGGGTCAAATCCCTGTATTATCCTGCTTTTGGCATTTTTTGCTGTAAAAAAAACTGTAATAGTGTCTCCCTGACTGGTCAGACACCAATATATCTGTTTAAAAGAGTCTGGTGTAGGCCAGATAAATAGAACTGTGGTTTTTCAGTTCCTCGTGTCAAATCTCTGTATTATCCTGCTTTTGGCATTTTTTGCCGTAAAAAAAAAACTGTAATAGTGTCTCCCTGACTGGTCAGACACCAATATATCTCTTTAAAAGATTCTGGTGTACATCACATAACTATAACTGTGGTTTTGCAGTTCTGCGGGTCAAATCAATGTATTATCCTGCTTTTGGCATTTTTTGCTGTAAAAATAAACTGTAATGGTGTCTCCCTGACTGGTCAGACACCAATATATCTGTTTAAAAGAGTCTGGTGTAGGCCAGATAAATAGAACTGTGGTTTTGCCATTCCTCAGGTCAAATCTCTGTATTATCCTGCTTTTGACAGTTTTTGCAGTAAAAAAAAAAGTAATAGTGTCTTCCTGACTGGTCAGACACCAATATATCTGTTTAAAAGATTCTGGTGTACGCCACATAACTATAACTGTGGTTTTGCAATTCCACGGGTCAAATCATGTATTATCCTGCTTTTGGCATTTTTTGCCGTAAAAAAAAATGTAATAGTGTCTCCCTGACTGGTCAGATACAAATATATCTGTTTAAAAGAGTCTAATGTAGGCCAGAGAAATAGAACCGTGGTTTTGCAGTTCCACGGGTCAAATCTCTGTACTATCCTGCTTTTGGCCTGTTTTACGTAAAAAAAAAACAGTAATAGTGTCTCCCTGTCTGTTCAGTCACAAATATATCTGTTTAAAAGATTCTGGTGTAGGCCAGACAAATAGAACTGTGGTTTTCCTCTTCCACGGTTCTAATCTCCTTTGTATTACCCTTTTTCCATTGATAGTGCGAGTGTAACCTATTTTACTTCCTTTACAATGGGAAAGGCGCGTGGCAAGGGACGTGGAACAGGACGTTCTGGTGATGGTGCGTGTAGAGGACGGGGCCGTGGCCAAGGTGAAAATGTGCCACAACCAACAGCCACGTCTTCTCGCTCCCACTTCTTGACTTAATTATTAGGGAAGCACACTACAACACCAGTATTGCGAACTGATCAGTGTGAACAGGTTATTAATTGGATAGCAGATAATACTTCCAGTTATCTGGGCACCACCACCTCCGGTCTGTCTTCCACATGGTCAAGTTTTAGTAGCCGTGAGTCTCGACCGCATACTCCTCCTCACCCTGATGCTCCTTCCTCCCACCATGCCGAGTGTCATCAGAGAGCAACTGATCCCACACTTGGACACTCTGAAGAGCTGTTCACTGGTCCATTTCTATATTTGTGCCCCTTGCCTGCTCCGCTTTAAGTGGTGGAAGAGGAGATCCCATGTAGCAATGGCCAAATATTTGAACAGCCACGGCCAAAGGAAGTCGACACTGGCAATTTGTCACAAGAGGTGGACGATGACGAGACACAATTGCCACGAAGTGAGGAGGAGGATCGTGGTGCGCAAGCGGAAGAGCAGGAGGTGGTGGACGATCTAGTAACTGACCCAATGTGGCAGGAGGACACGCAGAGCGAGGCCAGAAGCACACAGGGGGGAGGGAGGCAGAGTACCCCAACAGGCCGGAAGAAGCAGTGTGGTGGCCGCACACAGAAGGCGGGCAACAGTTCCCCGTAACACCAACGCGAGGAACGTTGCTAGTACAACCGGTAGGAATTTTTTTAAAGACTCTGCTGATAACCCCAAAAAGGCCATTTGTACCACCTGCCATGCCAGCATCAGCAGGGGTGACAAAACTACCAGCCTGACCACCACCAGCATGATCAGGCACATGGCAGCAAAGCACCTGACTTTGTGGGGTGAACCCCAGGGTCCATGAACAGTGTCAGCGGGTGTCACCACTGCTTCTTCCGCTGTTGTGCGTGTAGTAGAACCCCCTGTTGTGCGTGCAAGGCAATCCCCTGTCCATACTGCATGCAAAGATGCCCCTTCCTCTCAGTCTTCACTTGTTATGGCAGTTTCTCAAGAAACAGCATCAACGTCCACGTCCACATCCCACCGAAGCGTTCAATTGTCCATATCCCAGAGCTTTGAACGAAAGCGCAAATTCGCAGCCAACGCTCAACAGGCCACAGTCCTAAATTCGCACATTTCACGACTGCTTGCGTTGGAAATGCTGCCTTTTAGGCTGGTGGAGATGAAATCCTTCCGCAACCTTATGGCGGTGGCCATCCCTCGGTACTCAGTCCCCAGCCGACACTATTTTGCCTGGTGTGCCATCCCCGCACTACACAAGCACGTGTCCCAAAACATTTGCCATGCCCTCAATAACGCAGTTACTGGGAGAGTCCACCTGACAACGGACACGTGGACAAGCGCTTGTGGCTAGGGACGGTACATCTCCCTGACGGCACACTGGGTAAACATAGTGGAAGCCGGGATCCAGTCGGACCTTGGGACAGAACACATCCTCCCCACACCGAGGATTGCGGACCCTATGTCAGTCAGAGTTGCCCCCACAGTGTACAGTTCCTGTGCATCATCCTCCTCCTCATGTTCAGCCTCCATCTCAGATATCACCACATCATTTACAAGCTGGAAGCACTGCAGTACTGCCTCAGCCAACAGGATGTGCTGAAACTCATAAGTAGAGATGAGCGTTGTTCTACTCGAACTGTTCGCCAATCTCAAATTCGAGCTGTTTTGGGCGGTGTTCGAGCCGGTCGGCGAACACGAACAATTTGAGAAAAATTCGGCTGTTCGAGGTTATGTTCGATAACTGTTCGTGCACCAAAATCATAACTGGATTTTTTCTCAGTAATGATGAAAATTAATGTTAATACGCAGTTTGAGTGTACAGCGGGGCGGGGGGAGGGGCAGGGGATGGATCTCTGCAGGAACAATGAAGATCTCCATTTTTTTTTCTCTTTCCCGCATTTGCAGTGGGGAGGTGCAATCTGTCAGCCTATCAGCAGCGCACACACGGAGCGAAGTGCTTTTTTTCACACAAGCAAGGGCATGTGTGATTGGCAGTGTATGTCACATGTCCTTGCCCTATAAGACCAAGCCATTTTCCCCGTCGCCACCATTTTCTCACTGCTGCAGCTGCGTGTTAGACGGCACCGCTGTTGCTGTGTGCGCTATACCTTGTTAATTTCAAGCCAATTTTCGCACAAATATACAGATAGCTTGGGAGTAGGGAATAGTTGTGATTGCAGTCCTTTTAAGGACTAGGTTACAGCATTTCCTACGACTTTTATCAGGCAGGTCTGTGCTCTTAAATAGATAGATTGTGGGAGTAAAGACTAATTGTAATTGGAGTCCTTTTCAGGACTAGGTTACATCAGTACCTATCAGTTTTTGCCAGGCAGGTCTGTGCCAGTGCTGTGCAAGTTTTTTTCACAGCATTTGGCTGAATCTAGCAAAGCTAATCCTTTTTGGCCTATTGCAGAGTGTGTTAGTCAGTGGAGTAGCCTATCTGTGTTGCAAGATATACCACCTGTGTATAGAATACCAATTTTTTTACTGCACCTAGTGAAGTAAAATCTTTTGGGCATAGCATCATTCTATTAGTCCATCTATACTGACCTCCATCAGGTTGCAAACTGAATATAATTTTTTTCTGCATCTAGCTCTGAAAAAATATTTGGGCTTCTAGCGGTGTGTGGGACTTGGTCTATTAGTCCATCTATACTGACCTCCATCAGGTTGCAAATTAAAAATAATTTTTTCTGCATCTAGCTCTGAAAAAATATTTGGGCTTCTAGCAGTGTGTGGGACTTGGTCTATTAGTCCATCTATACTGACCTCCATCAGGTTGCAAATTAAAAATAATTTTTTTCTTCATTTATCTCTGAAAAAATATTTGGGCTTCTAGCAGCGTGTGGGACTTGTTCTATTAGTCCATCTATACTGACCTCCATCAGGTTGCAAATTAAAAATAATTTTTTTCTGCATCTAGCTCTGAAAAAATATTTGGGCTTCTAGCAGTGTGTGGGACTTGGTCTATTAGTCCATCTATACTGACCTCCATCAGGTTGCAAATTAAAAATAATTTTTTTCTGCATCTAGCTCTGAAAAAATATTTGGGCTTCTAGCAGTGTGTGGGACTTGGTCTATTAGTCCATCTATACTGACCTCCATCAGGTTGCAAATTGAATAAAAAAATTTTCTGCATCTAGCTCTGAAAAAATATTTGGGCTTCTAGCGGTGTGTGGGACTTGGTCTATTAGTCCATCTATACTGACCTCCATCAGGTTGCAAATTAAAAATAATTTTTTTCTGCATCTAGCTCTGAAAAAATATTTGGGCTTCTAGCAGTGTGTGGGACTTGGTCTATTAGTCCATCTATACTGACCTCCATCAGGTTGCAAATTAAAAATAATTTTTTTCTTCATTTAGCTCTGAAATAATATTTGGGCTTCTAGCAGTGTGTGGGACTTGTTCTATTAGTCCTTCTATACTGACGTCCAGCAGGTTGCAAATTGAATATAATTTTTTTCTGCATCTAGCTCTGAAAAAATATTTGGGCTTCTAGCGGTGTGTGGGACTTGGTCTATTAGTCCATCTATACTGACCTCCATCAGGTTGCAAATTAAAAATAATTTTTTTCTGCATCTAGCTCTGAAAAAATATTTGGGCTTCTAGCAGTGTGTGGGACTTGGTCTATTAGTCCATCTATACTGACCTCCATCAGGTTGCAAATTAAAAATAATTTTTTTCTGCGTCTAGCTCTGAAAAAATATTTGGGCTTCTAG
This sequence comes from Phyllobates terribilis, assembly GCF_046119375.1. Lineage (NCBI taxonomy): Eukaryota > Metazoa > Chordata > Amphibia > Anura > Dendrobatidae > Phyllobates > Phyllobates terribilis. The sequence continues at coordinate 747,266,802 of NW_027362762.1, forward strand.
CAGTGTGTGGGACTTGGTCTATTAGTCCATCTATACTGACCTCCATCAGGTTGCAAATTAAAAATAATTTTTTTCTGCATCTAGCTCTGAAAAAATATTTGGGCTTCTAGCAGTGTGTGGGACTTGGTCTATTAGTCCATCTATACTGACCTCCATCAGGTTGCAAATTGAATAAAAAAATTTTCTGCATCTAGCTCTGAAAAAATATTTGGGCTTCTAGCGGTGTGTGGGACTTGGTCTATTAGTCCATCTATACTGACCTCCATCAGGTTGCAAATTAAAAATAATTTTTTTCTGCATCTAGCTCTGAAAAAATATTTGGGCTTCTAGCAGTGTGTGGGACTTGGTCTATTAGTCCATCTATACTGACCTCCATCAGGTTGCAAATTAAAAATAATTTTTTTCTTCATTTAGCTCTGAAAAAATATTTGGGCTTCTAGCAGTGTGTGGGACTTGTTCTATTAGTCCTTCTATACTGACGTCCAGCAGGTTGCAAATTGAATATAATTTTTTTCTGCATCTAGCTCTGAAAAAATATTTGGGCTTCTAGCGGTGTGTGGGACTTGGTCTATTAGTCCATCTATACTGACCTCCATCAGGTTGCAAATTAAAAATAATTTTTTTCTGCATCTAGCTCTGAAAAAATATTTGGGCTTCTAGCAGTGTGTGGGACTTGGTCTATTAGTCCATCTATACTGACCTCCATCAGGTTGCAAATTAAAAATAATTTTTTTCTGCATCTAGCTCTGAAAAAATATTTGGGCTTCTAGCAGTGTGTGGGACTTGGTCTATTAGTCCATCTATACTGACCTCCATCAGGTTGCAAATTAAAAATAATTTTTTTCTGCATCTAGCTCTGAAAAAATATTTGGGCTTCTAGCAGTGTGTGGGACTTGGTCTATTAGTCCATCTATACTGACCTCCATCAGGTTGCAAATTGAATAAAAAAATATTCTGCATCTAGCTCTGAAAAAATATTTGGGCTTCTAGCGGTGTGTGGGACTTGGTCTATTAGTCCATCTATACTGACCTCCATCAGGTTGCAAATTAAAAATAATTTTTTTCTGCATCTAGCTCTGAAAAAATATTTGGGCTTCTAGCAGTGTGTGGGACTTGGTCTATTAGTCCATCTATACTGACCTCCATCAGGTTGCAAATTAAAAATAATTTTTTTCTTCATTTAGCTCTGAAAAAATATTTGGGCTTCTAGCAGTGTGTGGGACTTGTTCTATTAGTCCTTCTATACTGACGTCCAGCAGGTTGCAAATTGAATATAATTTTTTTCTGCATCTAGCTCTGAAAAAATATTTGGGCTTCTAGCGGTGTGTGGGACTTGGTCTATTAGTCCATCTATACTGACCTCCATCAGGTTGCAAATTAAAAATAATTTTTTTCTGCATCTAGCTCTGAAAAAATATTTGGGCTTCTAGCAGTGTGTGGGACTTGGTCTATTAGTCCATCTATACTGACCTCCATCAGGTTGCAAATTAAAAATAATTTTTTTCTGCATCTAGCTCTGAAAAAATATTTGGGCTTCTAGCAGTGTGTGGGACTTGGTCTATTAGTCCATCTATACTGACCTCCATCAGGTTGCAAATTGAATAAAAAAAATTTCTGCATCTAGCTCTGAAAAAATATTTGGGCTTCTAGCGGTGTGTGGGACTTGGTCTATTAGTCCATCTATACTGACCTCCATCAGGTTGCAAATTAAAAATAATTTTTTTCTGCATCTAACCCAGCCAATAGTTTTGGCCTAATACCACAGTTTGGCCACTCAGCTCTGCTTGGTTACCATCCATTGTTTTTTTGTGCAAACAACTCCAGAGTTGTGAATTAGTTAACCACCAAAATGAGTGGAAAAAGGCCTGCTGCTGGTGGAAAGGGGAATAGGCGTGTTGGGAAGGGGAAAAAAGGTTGTGTCCGTGGGGTAGGTGCAGAAGAAAGACCATCTTCCAGCCAAACTAAAATGTCTACTTCTTTTAGCGGACAATGTGATAAGATCCCTTTCTTACGGCCACGCCAATCGCTACAAATTCCAGATGAGGCACAAAAACAGCAGGTGCTTCAACGGATATCAAGTGCTCCTTTAAGTGGGCTCTCCTCCACATCAACTTCAACATCACAAATACTCCAGTCCTCAAAGGTGTCACCCAAATCGCACTTGCTTCCTCACAGCTCCCAAATCTCCAGCTGCCCGTCTGAGTATGAGGTAGAACAGATGGTTGAGTCTGCAGAGCTGTTTACTCATACTATAGCCTGGGAATCAGAGGTCGACTCCAGCGCTTCTGTGAATCCAGACGAGGAAATGATCTGCACTGATGCCCAGAATCTTTATGAGTCGGATCCAGGACCAGACGCAGAAGGTTCTGACCATAATGTAGACCCTCATTCCCAAACTGTAACTCCTGTTGGTGGAGACAATGAGGAAGACGATGATAAGACTCAAATACCTGATTGGAGCGACAACTTTAGTTTTTTGTCAGGGCAGGAACAGGTTGGCTCTGAGGACGACGGGTGTGATAACGCACAGGGTGATGATGATGAGGTCGGAGATCCCACTTACTGTCAACCCACAGTCAGCCAAGAGATGAGGTCAGCAGAGGAGGTGGAGGAAGATGCTAGTGACGACGAGGTCAGGTTGCGCCTTCCTGGACAGAGACGTAGTACTGCAAGCACGTCAACAACTGCATCCTCAAACACAACTCTGCCTCTCACCACAAGTCGTGGTGGCTCTTCAGGTCGCATGGGTGCTAAGCCTTGCATAGCCTGGGCATTTTTTCAGATCGATAAAGATGACCCAACTCGTGTTATCTGTAACATTTGTCAGCAAAAGCTAAGTAGAGGCCAAAAAATACATAGTTTGAGTACTTCATGCATGAACCGGCACATGGACATGAAGCATAAGTTGCAGTGGGAAGCTCAGTGTGCTACAATGCGGTCTAGCCGGCCGGGCCAACCACCGTCTGCCATATCTTGTGCATCCGCGGCCTCTTCATCCTCTGTGACTGGGGGGACAGCAGTCACACCTGTTTTGGGGCGCAGACCTGCCACCTCTTTACCCGCAACAGCCAGCGTGATTGGCAGGTCATCATTTTCTTTGGAGGTGGTAACACCAGCTGGTCTTGAGCGCTGTCCGACATCGATAGCACCACCTTTGGATCAAGGCAACCTAACATGTCCGCCTGCATCTTCCTCACAGACCGGCAGTTTGCCGGGGACACCCTTATCAACCCCGTCTAAGCACAATAGCCAGCCCTCGGTCCCTCAGATGTGGACAAGTAAAAGACCATTTCCTCCTAGCCATGAGAAAGCTAAGAGGTTGAATTTCACCATCTGCAAGCTCTTGGCTACAGAAATGCTGCCTTTCCGCCTGGTGGACACAGAGGATTTTCGAGACCTTATGTCCGTCGCAGTGCCCCAGTACCAGATGCCCAGTCGGCACTACTTCTCAAAGAAAGGTGTGCCTGCGCTCCACCAGCATGTCGCACACAACATCACCGCTTCTTTGAGAAACTCTGTGTGTGACAGGGTGCATTTCACCACAGACACTTGGACGAGTAGGCATGGACAGGGGCGTTACATGTCGCTGACTGGGCACTGGGTAACTATGGTGACAGCAGGACAAGGGGCTGCTGTCCAAGTCTTGCCGTCCCCACGAGTTGTGCGTCAATCCTCTTTATGTCATTTTTCCTCCACTGCTTCTGCCTCCTCAACCTCCTCTCGGTCTTCCACCTGCACCCAAAGCCTGTCTGGTCATGCCACAAGCTTTCTAACTGCGCAGAAGGGATCCTGCACACCTCCTTACTATGCTGGCAGTAGGGCTCAACGTCATCAGGCGGTTTTTACATTGAAATGTCTGGGAAATGTGAGTCACACAGCTGAGGAGTTGTGGTCAGCTCTGGAGAACCAATTTCATGAATGGTTGTCTCCACTGGACCTGAAACCAGGGAAGGCCGTGTGCGACAATGCTGCAAACCTGGGTGCGGCCCTTCGCCGGGGCAATGTCACACACGTGCCTTGTATGGCTCACGTGTTGAACCTGGTTGTCCAGCAATTTTTAGCCCACTATCCCAGACTAGATGGCCTTCTGCAGAGGGCACGGTCGCTGTGTGCTCACTTCCGCCGTTCGCATCCCGCAGCTCAGCGACTTACATCTCTACAGAAGTCGTTGGGCCTGCCACTTCACCGGCTAAAATGCGATGTGCCTACCCGGTGGAATTCAACTCTGCACATGTTGCAGCGACTGTGGCAGCACCGACAAGCCCTGGTGCAATACGTTCTGACGTATAGCCTGGGCCAACGAGATTCAGAGGTGGGGCAAATCACGCTGGAGGAGTGGTCTCAGATCAGGGACCTATGCACCCTTCTGCACAGTTTTGAAATGGCGACGAAGATGTTTAGTGCTGACGATGCCATTATCAGCATGACTATTCCGGTGATTTACATGCTGGAGCACATGTTAAACAGAATTCGGAGTCAGGTGGTGGCACAAGAGGAGGTGGAGGAAGTAGAGGAGAAGGAGTTGTATGCGGAAGGGCTAACATCTGCAAGGTCCAGATGGTCGGCAGCACCAAGGCGGCAGGCATGTGAGGGTGGGGGAGATGGTTTAACCAGGGCGCATGGTAGCAGCCAAACTAGTGAGGAAGGTGCAGGAGCCCAGGAAGAAGTGGAGGACGAACTGATGGAAGACTCATCAGATGAGGGAGACCTTGATCACATTTCTGTTGTGCGAGGTTGGGGGGAGAGGACAGAGGAAGGAAGCATGATTGTTACCTCGCCACCAACACAACAGGGACTTGGTGCTCCTGGATGCGCAACACACATGAGTGCCTTCTTGCTGCACTACCTGCAACATGACCCTCGAATTGTGAGAATTAGAAATAATCCTGACTACTGGGTTGCCACACTGTTAGATCCCCGGTACAAAAGTAAATTTGCAGAAATTATTCCTGCCATAGAAAGGGATGCACGCATGCAGGAGTATCAGCAGAGACTGTTGCAGAATCTTACATGTGCTTTTCCACAAAATACCAGTGGTGCACGTAGTGAATCTCACAGTTCCAACTTGCCAACCGTGGGACCGTCAAGTGTTCAGCACTCAAACCGTAACAGAACCACAGTATCTGCTGGTAACATCAATTTTGCGGAATCATTTCACCACTTTTTTAGCCCATCCTTTGCAAGGCCACAGGAGACAAGAAGTCTGACACATAGTCAACGCCTAGAGACGATGGTACAGGAGTATCTCCAAGTAAACATTGAAGCCACGACTGTGTCACTGGACCCTTGCTCTTTTTGGGCTTCCAATCTGGATAAATGGCCGGAGCTAGCCACTTACGCCTTGGAGATCTTGTCATGCCCCGCAGCCAGCGTTCTGTCTGAACGTGTGTTCAGCGCTGCTGGTGGTGTGCTGACAGATAAGCGCACGCGGCTCTCCACTGATAATGTAGACAGACTCACGTTCATAAAGATGAACAAATCATGGATCCGAAACGACTTTTCTACCCCTGTGTCATCCTGGGGAGAGTAAAAGCTTGATGATTGGTTAAAATCACCCTACCAACCGTTTTAAGCTTTCAAATTACTAATCATGTTTATCTGTATCTTGACTGGAAAATAATTTGGGCTTTGTAGCAGTGTGCAGCACTGATCCTATTAGGCCATCTATAATAAGCTTCACCAGATTTAAAATTAAAAATAATTTTTAGCTGCATCTAGCCCGGAAAATAATTTTGGGGCACCGAGATGCGCAAGACACATAAGTGCCTTCTTGCTGCACTACCTGCAGCATGACCCTCATATTGTCAGAATTCGAAGTAATCATGACTACTGGGTTGCCACACTCTTAGATCCCCCAAACTTTTCGATCAACCTTTTCATTTTAATAAAGACCAAAAAAATGGTCATTTTTGAAATTATAAGCATTAGCAGGTTGTTAGAAACTGAAATCAAACAGTTTTCAACTCAAAACTTTATTCTAGGTGATGTTACATTTTCACATAGGACCCCTTGTTCGAAAGGAGCTTCTGAACTCTCTCGTCCATTGAATTTGTCAGGTTTTGGATGGTTTCTGCTTCAATTGTTTTGCATGAGGACAGAATACCCTCCCAGAGCTGTTGCTTAGATGTGAACTGCCTCCCGCCATCATAGACACTCCTTTTAATGATGCTCCAAAGGTTCTGAATGGGGTAGAGGTCAGGGGAGCATGGGGGTCACACCATAAGTTTGTCCCCTTTTATGTCCATATCAGCCAGAGATGCAGATGTTTTATGTGCAGCATGAGATGGTGCATTATCATGCAGAAAAATGATCTTGCTGTGAAATACACGGTTCTTCTTCTTGAACCATGGCAGGAAGTGCTGTTTGAGAAAATCCACATACATTATGGAGTTCATCTTTAGCGCCTTCAGGGATCCTAAAGGGGCCGACAATCTCTCTCCCCATGATTCCAGCCCAAAACATTACTCCACCTCCTCCTTGTTGGCGCTGTAGCCGTGTTTGCGTGGGGTGTCCATCAACCAGCCATCCTCCACTCCATTCATCTGGACCATCGAGCGCTGCACGGCACTCATCCGTGAACAAAACAGTTTTGAAATCAGTCTTCATGTAATGTTTGGCCCACTGGAGCCGTTTCTGCTTGTGTGAAGTGGATAGAGGAGGTCGACAGGATGGCGTATGCACAGCTGCAAACCTCTGAAGGACCCTGCATCTTGTTGTTCGGGGGACGTTGGAGGCACAAGCAGCTTCAAAAACTTGTCTGCTGCTATGACAAGGCTTTTTTGCCGAAGCTCTTTCAACCTGACGTAATTGCCTGTAGGAAAGAGTCCTCAATTTGCCCTTATCAGCACGCACACGTGTGTACTGTGAATCAGCTACATACTTCTTGATTGCCAAGACACTTCATCCTGATCATCGCACAATGTTGATTGTAGTCATGCCTTGACCTAAACACACCACAATTTGTTGCTTCTCAGCAGCCGACACATCCTTTTTCTTTCCCATTTTGGCAGAAAATGTAGGCTGCTTAATAATGTGAGAGAGCCTTCTTAAGTAGTCTTGCCTTTCATTGGACACACCTGCCAAACTAATTAGCACAGGTGTCTGCAATTGCTTACAGTGATATAAAGAGCCCTGACACACATCACCATCAATGAGTTTAACTGACAAACAAACAAATTCTTCCCTTATCACTCCTAAACACTTTTTGCATAATAATTTGGAACGCGGTGTACATGTGCTTTTCCACAAAACACCAGTGGTTCACGTAGTGAATCTTACAGTTCTAACTTGCCAACCGTGGTCTGTATGGAATTGTTCAATAAAGGGCCCAAAATTAAGATAACATAGATGGGAGAGGTCTCTATGAATAGGAATTCCTAAGTATTTGATACCCTGTGAGGGCCAGGCAAAGGGAAAGTTGGACTGGATGGAATCCTATATGGATTTAGGGAGGGAGACATCGAGGGCCTCAGACTTCGCTGCATTGATTTTAAAATTTTACCATGTAACAAAGTGATCTATTTCAGCCATAACAGCAGGGATGGATATATGTGATTGAGTGATATATACTAGGACATCATCAGCAAATAGAGAGCACTTGTACTCGGTGCCTCCCACCTCAATCCACCTAATATTGGGGTTATGGCGAATTGATGAGAGCAGGTGCTCCGTCACTAGGATGTATAAGAGAGGGGACAGAGGACATCCCTGCCTTGTCCCATTGGTGATTGTGAAAGGTGATGAAAATGTTCTGTCGCACCCCCTGGGCCTTGGGACACCCGGAGCCGGACCCTTTTTGGTGGATGCTGGTGGTTGTAGTCTTCGTGGCGGCGATCCGGTTCCGTGGCTCAGGGCGGTCAAACCAGTGGCGGAACTATTTATGTGGTTTTGATGTTTAAATGTCCGACTACGCCACCCGTGGATTGCGGTCAGAGTGAACCGCCGCTACAGGGCAGACCGCTAAGGCTGGTGTTGTGGGTGCAGCAGAGCGTAGCATAACTCCCCACGGGAGGAGTATAGCCTCAGGGCAGTGTATGCGGAGGATGGGGGTGATGGTGCAGGGCAGCAGCAGTAACGACACGGAGTCAGTGATGCAGTTCAGGGCCTTTACTCACAGTTCTTATTATCCAGACCATGTCTGCAGGTAACGGCTGCCCACGTCGTACTGTGCTCACCAGGTGAGGGGCTCAGACAACTCCCAGATAACTTTGGAGCGCTTCACAGGACCCCCTTTGTGTGTCCTTTGTCTGGCCTTTCTTACCAACACTTCTGTCCGGCTGCCTCGGGCCTCCTCTTGGTAAACTTGGCGCCAGTTTCCCTGACCCTATGTGGTGCCTTCCTAGCGGGTGGAGCAAGGGGCTGCGCCACATAAAATGTCAGAGCCTCCGGTTTCTAGCTGAGGGTCGTTTCCTGCCTCCACTAGTTCGGGGACCGGTCTCCCCCTTTGGCCTGACCCCTCCACGCAGGTGGATTCGGGCGTGCGGTGGCGACTCGCCCGTCCGCACCCCTGGGATCCCTTCATTCCTCGTTCCTGGAGCCTTCTCCGCTCCTCTTCCTTCCTTCTCCCTCTTGCAGGCCTGGGCCTCTGTTACTAGGCCCGCCTCCGGAGCAGAGCTCATGCAGAGCCCCTGCTCCCTGCCACTTCTGCTCAGACTTCTCTGCACTGAACTAAGATGGTGCCCACCTTTTATACTCCCTTCTCAATGCACCCAGGAACTGCTTCCTCCCTGCTCCTGCACTGCAGGGTTCCCCTTCCTCAGTGTTCCCTCCCCCCACTCCAGCCAGGGACAGGGACTGTCGTGCCCATCTCAGGGGCATATTGGTCGCCCTGCCCCACGGCAATGTGGTGTAATGCATGCAGGTGTCGGGTCCTGATCCACACTCCATCCTTATCTGAGAGTGAGATATCACACCTCTGGGTGAGGTGCAATACGTCTGTAGCAACCGAGCCCTCGGTGCTACAGTTCCATTTATCTTCAGCCTAGGTGACGTATTGTGATACAGGGCCGTGATTTTGGCTATAAAAGGGTCCCCTAGACCCCTACCCCAAGCTTTTTAAGAGAATCATATATGTCGTGCCAGGAGACTCTATGGAATGCTTTCTCAGCATCCAACGAGAGTATCTACTTACAAATTTTTAACTGCATCTAGCCCAGGAAATACTTTGTGCCTAGTAGCAGTGTCTGCTAGTCAGCGGATTATCCCGGCTGTTAAGCAAGCTACACCACCTGTAGTTTGGACACTTAATTTTTTCAAAGGAAATGCTTCGGGACCACGGGATACTTAGTGAAGAGCATCAGGAGGCACCCCAAGGCATAGGGGCTGGGACTGGCACTAGGATGCCTTGCGGTGGACAGCCGAGCTCGATCCTTATAAAAGCTTTTTAACTGCAGCAGCTTTAGTGGACGCTACTGGAGCTGGAATTACGCGGCTGCTGGCATGAGACTTGCCCTCCAATAGATCCTTGTAAATGGATTTAAAGTGTATTCATTCAAATTAGAGGGACAATTTAAATTAAAAAGCTTAGAGCTGCCTCCACCACAGGGGGGCTCTCTCGACCCACCAGCGGACAGGCACCAGTATTGGGAGAGGGGGGCTGGCCGTCAGGGTTCACCGCGGCTCTGGCACAAACCCGGCGACACGGAGGTGGCACGGGCAGGAGCGGACTGGCCGTCTCGGCTTCTCACTTTTTGGATTTTAGAAGGGCATGACATGCCTATATCTGTGTCTCCCCCTCCTTTTACTCCTCCACCTCTTTTCTTTTCGCATGACTATATGTACTTGTCACTTTTCCATGTGTTAGTTGTGTCTTCTGAGCAGTTTGTCAGCTTTTGGACACCTTTGAAGGTGTTTTCTATGTGTTTCTATGTGTTTTTGTTTGCCTGCCATTGGTTTTAACGGTGTTCGAAGGTGTTCGACGAACAGTTCGACGAACAGTTCGGCGAACACACGGGTGTTCGACGAACCGAACCGAACTCGAACACTACGGGGGTGGCTCAACACTACTCATAAGCTTAGGTGATATGCCTTACACTGCTTGTGAGTTGTGGACAGCTGTGAAAGAGCAGGCAGATCTGTGGCTGAGAACGCTGAACCTACATTCAGGCATGGTCGTGTGTGACAATGGCCATAACCTGGTGGCGGCTGTGAGGCGAGGCAAGATCACACACGTACCATGCCTGGCTCATGTGCTTAACCTCGTGGTTCAGCAGTTTCTTAAATCGTACCCCGCGTTGCCAGATCTGCTTGTCAAAGTACGCCGCCTGTCAGCTCATTTTCGCAAGTCGGCTACAGCTTCCGCCGCCCTTGCTGTGTTGCAGCAGCGTTTGCAGCTTCCGGCACACCGACTGGTGTTTGATGTCCCCACACGTTGGAACTCTACCCTCCACATGTTGCAAAGGATTTATGAGCAGAAGAGAGCAGTTGTGGAGTACCAGCTGCAACAAGGCCGTCGATATTCAGGTCAGACTCCACACATAAGACCTCAGGAGTGGACCTGGATGTCTGACATGCGTACCATCCTGAAAAACTTTGAGGAGTCCACCAAGATGGTGAGTGGCGATTATGCCATCATTAGAGTCAGCATCCCACTTGTCTGTCTTTTGCAACGCTCTTGTTAGAACTCTCCTGTTGGTTTTTTTCTAGTTTGCTGGTCACATGACCTTTTTTGCCTATTTAATCCGGTTCCGCCCTCCTGGCCTTGCTGGACTTCATTGTATTACTACTCTTGAGCTAGCTTGGTGCTCTGTTACCTTTCTCTGTTAGTTTTGCTAGGTCTTCTGACCTCTATGTTCTATGTTGTGCGTTTGTCTTTTACTGCTACAATTTCTGCTAGGAGGTGTCCAACTTTATCCCAGTCCCTAGATCTTGTAGGGATCCCTCCCTTGCATCTATAGGTCTTCGTACAGACTAGCTGAGGACTTTAGCGGGTCTGATCGCAGGATCAGGTTCCCCGTTACATCGTAGGGATCCAGTTTAGTTCTATTGTAGGGACAGATCTCCTGTCTTTCCTTAGTGCTTGTAGCAGATCATAACAGTAAGTCCAGCCTAAAAAAAAAAAATTTCTCTAAGGAAAGACCTCCAGTTTCCATCATGGTCTCGGTTCAAGATTTGGCTCAACGCTTGCAGGGACTCTCTCTGGAGGTGGCCGAGCTCCAACAACACGTGAGTAGCTGTTCTGGAGCACATTTTGTGGAGCCAAAGGTACGTCTGCCTGATCTATTTTTTGGTGAACAACAAGATTTTTTTTCTTTTAAAAATGCTTGTTTATTGTATTTTCGTTTAAGACTCAGATCCTCTGGTGATGAATCACAGCGCATAGGGTTCATAACGTCACTTTTGCGCAAAGATCCTCAGGGATGGGCCTTTTCTCTCCAACCTAGTGATCCGTGCTTTAGATCAGTGGATAGTTTTTTTTCTGCTTTGGGTTTGTTGTACGATGATCCTGATCGTGTCTCATCTGCTGAGTCTGAATTGAGACATCTGAGGCAGGGATCAGGTAATGTGGAAAAATATTGTTCTCACTTCCGTCGGTGGTCTGCCCAGGTGGGGTGGAACGATTCAGCTTTGAAAAGTTTGTTTTTTGCAGGGCTAGGTGAAAGGGTTAAGGATTTGCTGATTGCTTATCCCACACCTGGAAACTTGCAGGAGGCAATGCAATTAGCTATACGGGTGGACAGGAGACTGCGTGCAAGGGTTAATGAGAGTAAATCCTCTGCCATGTCAGCTCTGAGTATTGAGATGGTCTGTGCTGACAAAGGAGAGCCGATGGAGATTGGGGCGATGGCACCCCGCTCTCAGGAAAAAGACCGCAGGCTTTCCGGATGTTTGTGCTTCTATTGCGGAAATTCTGGTCATTTCATTAGAACTGTGTGCTTCGTATGAACAAAGAAAAAAAAATGGTCAGTCATGCACGTATAGCTTGTTTAAATATTAAGGGAGTATTCCTATCTGCTACTACCGCTGCTCAGGAAGAATTAATTGAATTTCGGGTATTTGTGGATTGTGGTTCTACTCTGAATGTGATTGATGGAAAAACTTAAATTAAAACCTAAACCTTTGTCATCCCCTATTGCTGTGGTTTCTGTTGATGGCTCTCCCTTGAAGAGTGTTACTCACAAGGTCTGTGAATTTCCCCTCACTATTAATGGTATTCATCAAGAGAATTTGGATTTGGTAGTATTAAATAATTTGCCTTCTCCAGTAAGTTTGGGTTGCCCTGTTTAAAATTGCACAATCCTGTACTGGATTGGTCTACCAATGAAATTAAGTCCTGGAGCCCTAAATGTTATGACAAGTGTTGTAACGGACGTATTGCTGCGGTGGAAAAAGGGGAATTACCTGTACCTATTCAGGATTTTTGGAGAGATTTCTCTGAGGGGGAGTCACAAATTTTGCCTCCCCATAGAGACTATGATTGTACCATTGAATTTGTCCCTGGAGCGACTCTTCCTAAAAGTCGTTTATTTAATCTTACTATTCCTGAGAGAAAGGCTTTGGAGGAATACATACAGACAAGCTTGGCCGCCGGTCACATTAGGCCTTCCAAGTCTCCTGTGGCTGTTGGATTTTTTTTTGTAAAAATAAAAGATGGCGGTTTACGTCCTTGTCTGGACTTTCGTGAGATTAATAAAATTACTGTACGCAATCCTTACCCACTGCCATTGATTCCTGATTTGTTTAACCAGTTAGTGGGGGCCAAGTGGTTCTCTAAAATTGATCTCCGGGGGGCATACAATTTGTTGCGCATGAAGGAGGGTGATGAATGGAAGACTGCTTTTAACACTCCTGTGGGTCATTTTGAGAATCCTGTTATGCCTTTTGGTCTTACCAATGCTCCAGCATTTTTTCAGAATCTTATTAATGACATCCTTAAACCTTTGATCGGCAAAAATGTGGTTGTGTATTTGGATGACATTCTGATTTATTCGCCTGATCGGGAGTCTCATTGGCGCAGCGTACGTGAGGTTTTACAGTTATTAATGGACAATTCGCTTTTTGCTAAGCTAGAGAAATGTGAGTTCGCTGTACAGAGAATTAGTATTTTGGGTTACATTATCTCCAGTGAGACTGGGTGCCACACGTAGCATTTTTCAAGCGTTTATGCTGCGGAATTTCCGCAGCATAAACGCTTGTGAAACACTAGGTAATCCGCACCCCATGGTCCCCAAGGGGATTCCGCATGTTCTATGCACATTCTGCGGATTTTTCCGCAGCGTTTATGCTGCGTACAAAAATCCGCAGCATGTCATTTAATTTTGCGGAAGCGCAGCGGAACTCCCGCCATTGACTTGCATTGAGACGTATAGAAACCGCGACTGTACATTTGTACAAGCGGCTTCTATGCATCTCTATGTGCGGATGGTACCCAGTTCTGGAGAAGAGGAGACTCTCATCCAGACCTGGGTACCATTGTAAAAAAAAGAATAAAATAACAAATAAAGTTTATACTCACCTTTCTGAAGGCTTCTCTCTGAATGCCGGCATCGCTTGAGGACCTGCGGTGACGTCACAGTCATGTGACCGCAGGCCCTTCACCGCTCTGTCTCGCGATATGCCGGCAGCCAGGAACCAGCCAGGAAGCAGCGCTGCAGCCACGCCGGGGCCTCGGGGGTGAGTATAGCTTTATTTGTTTTATTTTTACGGTTCACACTGTATAAAATCCATGCCGTTTGCATGGATTTATACAGTGTGACCTAGTTGTCAAGCACTTTCCAAGTGATGCTATCGCCTGGAAAGCGCTTGTCAATCTGCATGCGGAAACGCATGTGAATCCGCATGTGGATCCGCATGTATTCTGCAGGAAAAACGCATGCACAATCTGCATGCGTTTTTTCTGCCAGGGAGATGCAGAAATGCTGCAGAAATTTTCTGCTTCATTTCTGCATCGTGGGCACATAGCCTCAAGGTTTTGAGATGGACCTGGTTAAAGTTCAAGCTGTGCAGGAATGGCCTAGGCCTATTGGTTTGAAATCGATACAGAGGTTTTTGGGTTTCGCCAATTATTACAGAAAATTCATAAAAAAAATTTCTATTATTGTCAAACCGCTGACCGATCTCACCAGGAAAGGTGCTAATGCGGTTCAGTGAACTTCTGAGGCCATTGAAGCTTTTGTGTTTCTAAAGGAGAGGTTCATCTCTGCTCCCATCCTTATGCAGCCTGATGTGACTAAGCCGTTTTTGGTTGAGGTTGATGCTTCTTCTGTGGGGGTCGGTGCGGTGTTGTCTCAGGAAAGCAAGGATGGAGTTCATCCCTGTGCCTTTTTTTCAAAAAAATTTTCTGAGACTGAACTTAATTACGATATTGGTAATCGGGAATTGCTGGCTATTAAACTCGCATTTGAACACAGGCGTCATCTCTTGGAAGGTGCTGAATTTCCCATTCAGGTTTTCACTGATCATAAAAATCTGATCTATCTTGATGCTGCCAAGCGCTTGAATGCCCGTCAGGCTAGGTGGGCACTTTTTTTCTCGCGGTTTAATTTTTCCGTTACTTACATCCCGGGTACCAAGAATGTTAAAGCGGATGCTTTGTCTCACAGCTTTTCTCCCATGGTCGGTGCTGAGGAGGAGGAGGAGAGCATTTTACAAGAAGGTGTTGTGATTGCTGCTTTGGACTCCATTTTGGAGGATGAGATTCTTAAAGCTCAGGAGAATGCCCCATCTAACACTCCCCATGGGAGGTTGTTTGTGCCTAGGACTTTTAGGAGAGATTTGTTTGTTGAGTGTCATGAGTCTCGGTTGGCAGGTCATCCAGGAATTTCTGAGACCAAGAGACTTGTGGGTCGCAGTTTTTGGTGGCCTGGATGGCAGAAGGAAGTCATTAAGTGGGTGCGTCAAAGGACTGTGTGTGCTAGATCTAAGTCTTCGCATGCTCCTGATGCGGGGTTGCTTTGCCCTCTGGAGGTTCCTAGTGCACCTTGGACACATCTGGCTATGGACTTTATTACTGACCTTCCCCCCTCTGAAGGTTTCACGGTCATCTGGGTGGTCGTGGACCGTTTTAGCAAGATGTGTCACTTGGTTCCCTTCATCAAACTGCCTTGCGCTAAGACACTCGCTAAGGCCTTTGTCAAGGAAATTGTCAGACTACATGGCGTTCCTACTGACATTGTTTCTGATAGGGGACCTCAGTTCGTGGCTCGTTTTTGGCGTGCCTTTTGTGACAGGTTGGGAGTTCATTTGTCGTTTTCATCCGGATATCATCCTGAGTCTAATGGCCAGACAGAAAGAAAGAACCAGGATGTTGAGCAGTTCTTGCGTTGCTTTGTGGCAGACAATCAAGAGGGGTGGTCTGAGTTTCTGCCACTTGCTGAATTTGCTCTTAACAACCATACATCCTCTTCTGCTGGGTGTTCGCCTTTTTTTTGTTGTTCTGGGAGACATCCATCTTTTGGGTCATTCTCCAAATTGGTATCGGCTGTGCCTGAGGAGGAGAGTTTTTCCGGTGATTTGGAGAGAGTTTGGACGGATGTGCATGATAATCTTCAGGAGGCTAACAAAAAATCTAAGAGGTACTTTGATAGGAAACGGCAAGAGGTTTCGTTTGCTATTGGTGACATGGTTTGGTTGTCCTCTAAGAATCTGCGATTGAGGATTCCTTCTAAAAAATTGGGTCCCAAGTTTGTAGGGCCCTTTAAGGTGCTTCAGATAGTTAACCAATCTGCTGTTAGGTTGGAGGTTCCTACCTCCTGGAAGATTAATCCGGTGTTTCATGTTTCTCTGTTGAAAAGAGCTGATGTGTCGGATGGTGACGCCTCTGCCACTGCTCCTCCGGTGGTGGAGGACGGGGAATATGAAATTTCCCGCATCCTAAATTCTAGACGGTATAGAGGGAGTTTGTAGTATCTCGTCGCTTGGAAGGGTTTCGGACCCGAGGATAACTCAATGGTGAGGGCGGATGATGTTTCTGCTTCCAGACTTGTCAGAGCGTTTCACAGGAGGTTTCCTGATAAGCCCGGGCCTAGGGGATCCGGAGGATCCTCTTAGAAGAGGGGGTACTGTTAGAACTCTCCTGTTGGTTTTTTTCTAGTTTGCTGGTCACATGACCTTTTTTGCCTATTTAATCCGGCTCCGCCCTCCTGGCCTTGCTGGACTTCATTGTATTACTACTCTTGAGCTAGCTTGGTGCTCTGTTACCTTTCTCTGTTAGTTTTGCTAGGTCTTCTGACCTCTATGCTCTATGTTGTGTGCTTGTCTTTTACTGCTACAATTTCTGCTAGGAGGTGTCCAACTTTATCCCTGTCCCTAGATCTTGTAGGGATCCCTCCCTTGCATCTATAGGTCTTCGTACAGACTAGCTGAGGACTTTAGTGGGTCTGATTGCAGGATCAGGTTCCCCGTTACATCGTAGGGATCCAGTTTAGTTCTATTGTAGGGACAGATCTCCTGTCTTTCCTTAGTGCTTGTAGCAGATCATAACAGCTCTCCGCAGAGAATTAAAGAGGAGGCATTGCAGCCAGAGTATGATGAGATGGATCAAGAACCCGTAATGGGCGATTACACACAGCCCAGCCTCATCTCATCCCAACATGCATTGGGGGACAATGAGGGAGAGGAGGAGGAGGAGGAAGAACAGAAGCTGGTATCATGCGCTGTAAACGGTAGTACCTGTACAACTGTCATACAGTCGGTTCAGCGTGGGTGGCCTGAGTACAGGGGGGGGGGGGAGGAGGAGGAGAGCATGGTCAGTCGTCATCTTGGTGAGGACACGGAAATATTGACCGTTACCAGTCTGGCATGCATGGCTGACTTTATGTTACGCTGCCTTAACCGTGACCCTCGCGTTGTCAAAATGTTGGGTGACAGTCATTACTGGTTGGTGACACTTTTAGACCCCCGCTACAAGGAGAACTTTCCCTCTCTTATTCTTGAGGTGGAGAGGTCTACAAAAATGGGGCAGTACCAGAAGGCCCTTGCTGCAGAACTGTTAAAAAATTCCCATCTGAACACGCTAGCAGCAGAGGTCACAGTTCATTGACCAACCAAGGCGTACAGTCGAGAGAGACGCAACTCCAATCCAGCAGAGGCAGGGGAACACTGTCAGCATTCTGGGACAGTTTTCTGAGACCCACCCAGCTTACAGACCCTGAGGCACGGGGTACTCTCACAAGGAGTGGAAAGTTTCAAAAGATGGTGAGGGAATACCTTTTCGACCGTACCAGTGTCCTCCGTGATTCCTCTGTGCCTTTTAATTATTGGGTATCCAAGCTAGACACTTGGAATGAACTCGTTCTGTACGCCTTGTAGGTCCTGGCCTGCCCTGCCACTAGCGTGCTATCGGAGTGTGTTTTTAGTGCCGCTGGGGGAATTATAACTGATAAGCGCACTCGCCTGTCAACTGACAATGCTGACAAGCTGACCCTTATCAAAATGAACAAGGGCTGGATTGGGCCAGACTTCTCATCACCACCAAATGACAGCAGAGTAACATAAAGTCAAATCCACTATGTTATTTCGGGAGGTGTATTCCCATGCACCGCTTCACACCCACACATGGGTATACGCTTCCTCATTTCGGCTGTATTTTGCTCTTCCCCTTATCCTCAGCCTCCACCACCACTATACCACCAGGGTGACCGTGGTCCGTGTTGCCAGCATTGCAAGTTCCTCTGTCTTAATTTTTGGCAGCTTTTGCTTGGAAGGCATAGGCAAAGACTATGGGAGACCCACTCCCCAATAATGGGAATAATGTTTTTAATATGCTGTACTGCATGGCTCTTGTAAGGGGCATGAAAACCATCTTGTTAAGCTACTGTGACCTCCACCACTTTTCTCAGGGGCATTGATATTGTCTTTTTATTCCACTGCGACCTCCACCACTTTTCCCAGGGGCATTAAAACCGTATTGTTAAGCTACTGCGACCTCCACCACTTTTTCAAGGGGCATTGATATTGTCTTTTTATTCCACTGCAACCTCCACCATTCTTCCAAGGGGCATTAAAACCGTCTTGTTAAGCTACTGCGACCTCCACCACTTTTCCAGGGGGCATTGATATTGTCTTTTTATTCCACTGTGACCTCCACGTCTCTTCCAAGAGGCATTAAAACCGTCTTGTTAAGCTACTGCGACCGCCACCACTTTTTCCAGGGGCATTCATATTGTCTTATTATTCCACTGCAACCTCCACCACTTTTCCCAGGGGCATTAAAACCGTCCTGTTAAGCGACTGCGACCTCCACCATTCTTCTAAGGGGCATTAAAACCGTCTTTTTATTCCACTGTGACCTCCACCATTCTTCCAAGGGACATTAAAACCGTCTTGTTAAGCTACTGCGACCCCCACCACTTTTCCAAGGGGCATTAAAACCGTCTTGTTAAGCTACTGCGACATCCACCACTTTTCCCAGGGGCATTGATATTGTCTTTTTATTCCACTGCAACCTCCACCTCTTTTTACAGGGGCATTAAAACCGTATTGTTAAGTTACTGCGACCTCCACCACTTTTTCAAGGGGCATTGATATTGTCTTTTTATTCCTCTGCAACCTCCACCATTCTTCCAAGGGGCATTAAAACCATCTTGTTAAGCTACTCTGACCTCCATCACTATTCCCAGGGGCATTGATATTGTCTTTTTATTCCACTACGACTTCCACGTCTCTTCCAAGGGGCATTAAAACCGTCTTGTTAAGCTACTTCGACCTCCCCGTCTCTTCCAAGGGGCATTAAAACTGTCTTGTTAAGCTACTTCGACCTCCACTTCTCTTCCAAGGAGCATTAAAACCGTCTTGTTAAGCTACTGCGATCTCCACCACTTTTCCAGGGGGCATTGATATTGTCTTTTTATTCCACTGGGACCTCCACATCTCTTCCAAGGGGCATTAAAACCGTCTTGTTAAGCTACTGCGACCTCCACCACTTTTTCAAGGGGCATGAATATTGTCTTTTTTTTCCACTGTGACCTCCACCACTTTTCCCACGGGCATTAAAACTGTCCTGTTAAGCTACTGCGACCTCCACCATTCTTCTAAGGGGCATTAAAACCGTCTTTTTATTCCACTGCGACCTCCACCATTCTTCCAAGAGACATTAAAACCGTCTTGTTAAGCTACTGCGACCTCCACCACTTTTCCAAGGGGCATTAAAACCACCTTGTTAAGCTACTGCGACATCCACCACTTTTCCCAGGGGCATTGATATTGTCTTTTTATTCCACTGCGACCTCCACCACTTTTCCCAGGGGCATTAAAACCATATTGTTAAGCTACTGCGACCTCCACCACTTTTTCAAGGAGCATTGATAGTCTTTTTATTCCACTGCGACCTCCACCACTTTTCCCAGGGGCAGTAAAACCGTCTTGTTAAGCTACATCGACCTCCACGTCTCTTCCAAGGGACATTAAAACTGTCTTGTTAAGCTACTTCGACCTTCACGTCTCTTCCAACGAGCATTAAAACCATCTTGTTAAGCTACTGCGACCTCCACCACTTTTTCAAGGGGCATTGATAGTCTTTTTATTCCACTGCGACCTCCACCACTTTTCCCAGGGGCATTAAAACCATCCTGTTAAGCTACTGTGACCTCCACCATTATTCCAAGGGGCATTAAAACCGTCTTTTTATTCCACTGCGACCTCCACCATTCTTCCAAGGGGCATTAAAACCGTCTTGTTAAGCTACTGCGACCTCCACCACTTTTCCCAGGGGAATTGATATTGTCTTTTTATTCCACTGCGACCTCCACGTCTCTTCCAAGGGGCATTAAAACCGTCTTGTTAAGCTGCTGCGACCTTCACCACTTTTCCCAGGGGCACTGATATTGTCTATTTATAACACTGCGACCTCCACCACTTTTCCAAGGGGCATTAAAACCATCTTGTTAAGCTACTGCGACCTCCACCATTCTTCCAAGGGGCATTAAAACCGTCTTGTTAAGCTATTGCGACCTCCATCACTTTTCCAAGGGGCATTAAAACCATCTTGTTAAGCTACTGCGACCTCCACCACTTTTCCCAGGGGCATTGATATTGTCTTTTTAATCCACTGCGACCTCCACGTCTCTTCCAAGGGGCTTTAAAACCATCTTGTTAAGCTACTGCGACCTCCACCACTTTTCCCAGGGGCATTAAAACCGTCTTGTTATGCTACTGCGACCTCCACCATTCTTCCAAGGGGCATTAAAACCATCTTGTTAAGGTACTGCGACCTCCACCATTCTTCCAAGGGGCATTAAAACCGTCTTGTTAAGCTACTGCGACCTCCATCACTTTTCCAAGGGGCATTAAAACCGTCTTGTTAAGCTACTGCGACCTCCACCACTCTTTCAAGGGGCATTGATATTGTCTTTTTATTCCACTGTGACCTCCACCATTCTTCCAAGTGGCATTAAAACCGTCTTGTTAAGCTACTGCGACCTCCTCCACTTTTCCAAGGGGCATGGATATTGTCTTTTTATTCCACTGCGACCTCCACCATTCTTCCAACGGGCATTGCATTTCCTCCTAATTTTAGTCAGCTTTTTGCTTTTCAATGCATAGGCAAACACTAAGGGAGACCCACTCCCCAATAATGGGTAGAAGGTGTTTAGTATGCTGTAATCCATGTCTGTTTCAAGGGGCATTGCAGTTCCTCATAATTTTTGAAAAGCCTTCCATTCACTGCTTAGGCCAACAGTGCACAGGAGACCTAGTTGCTATAAATAGAAAAAACGGTTTAGTTAAGGCCCTCCGACCTCCATGTCACTTCCAAGGGGCATTGGAGTGCCTTGAAATTTTTGGTAGGCATTGCACTCACTGTATGCCCTATAACTGTGTACCCGAACCGCTCCTTTTGGTACAGAAACATATCCTACAAGACATGTGTGGTTGACTGGCCTGATATTGATGTGAATGGTCCCTGTTCCTCTCGCTCTTTCTCCTTTGCCACCAGCTCATCCATCATTCATCACTTGAAGCTTTGTTTTAAAGGGAGTCATAGAACTAGGATAGTAGCAGGAAAACATCCAGCAATCCTCGGAGGAGGTAGGATATGCGCCAAAACGCTGACCACCTCAGGCCTAGCCGCTACTACATACATGCGCTTGCATTCCAAGAAAACAAAGCAGACGCTAACTTCTATCATCATCATCATGCTCCTCACCTTGGCACTCTCAGCTCCCCTGATGGAGAAGCCAGGGCCCACCGGAGGAGTCTGGTTCTCTGGTGGGCTCGTCCAATGTTGCCCTAAAACAGGCCGGGCTAAGAAAAGTGTGGGGGAGCTTCCAAGGAGAAATAGCGATGGCTGGGGACTGTTTATGGACACCCGACCGCACCCAGGCGGCTGGGGACCGTGTGTGGACACCCGGCCTTGGGGCGGCTGGGGACCGAGTATGGACACCCGGCCGCCCCCTGGCGGCTGGGGACCAAGCATGGACACCCGGCTGCCGGGCGGCTGGGGACTGAGTATGGATACCTCGCTGCCAAAGCAGCCATGACGTAGTGGCCAGCTTCGGCCTCCTCCAAACTAAAAGGCCCCATTTCAAGTGCAAGCTAACAGTATGGTATTGCAGCCTGGGGGTGGGTGGGTGGCAGGTTGCACACTTACGCTTGCATTCCAAGAAAACAAAGCAGATGCTAACTTCTATCATCATCATCATGCTCCTCACCTTGGCACTCTCAACTCCCCTGAAGGAGAAGCCAGGGCCCACCGGAGGAGTATGGTTCTCTGGTGGGCTCGTCCAATGCTGCCCTAAAGCAGGCCAGTCTAAGAAAAGTGTGGGGGAACTTCCAAGGAGAAATAGGGGCGGCTGGGGACCGTTTGTGGACACCCAGCCGCGGGGCGGCTGGGGACCGAGAGTGGACACCCGGCCGCCGGGCAACAGGGGACTGAGTATGGATACCTCGCTGCCAAAGCAGCGATGAGGTAGTGGCCAGCTTTGGCCTCCTCCAAACTAAAAGGCTTCATTTCAAGTGCAAGCTAGCAGTATGGTATTGCAGCCTAGGGGTGGGTGGGTGGCAGGCTGCATACTTGCGCATGTAACGCGCCCAGGGGATGGGGATGGTACCCGGGCCTTTACCTGGTTTGGGGATGTCGCAGTGGTTGGCTCCCGGGCCCGTACCCTGGGGTCACTCTTGAAAAAGGGGATTAGAAATTGGATAAAAATAAATAAACAGTTCGTGATGCTACCTGTGGTACCTGGTAATGATTACCAGCGCTGCTTCAGACCTCCGGGGCGTGTTGGGATGGCAGCTGAGGTGTTTCTGCTCCCCACAGGTGGAGCGAGCCCCCGGGGCAGGGATGGTATGAAGGAATGCAGGAGAGAGGGGACGCAGCCGGGTCAGAGGAAGAAGAGACACGCACACAGGGGTTCGCTTCAGTACCTTTACTGATGATGGTAGTCAGGTACGGTCCGGGGTACTTGTAGGTGGTGTGCACTTCTGGACTTGCTCCCCAGTGAGCGGGTGTAAGGCCTCCTTACCTGTTTCTTCCTGCCTCGCTCCCTGGAGCTTCTGACCTGCCTGGAACAGGGTCTAGCTTCCTTGATGATTCTCTCACCCGTCTGCTTGGTGGCGAGGGCTTTCCCCTGGTTACCACTATCCCTGGATGCTGGGGCCTTCGTGGTACCTAGTCCTCTGAATGTGCGATATTCACGGGTGGACCGAGGGCTATAAAATCCTCCTCGGTATGCCGGATTCGCTACTGGGCATAGAGATCCCAATAGGCACGGGCCCAGTGCCCGGCTTGCGTCTCGGACGAACCTTCTATGGTCCCTCTGTCCCAGATGGCTCTTCTCCTCTACTCTGCCTTCTGGCCCACTCTAGGCCCTCACTGGCCAGACTAGCCCGCAGCCTGGGGCCTAGCATGGCCTTCAGCCACACAGACTGCAGCTTGCTCTCTCTAGTTCCTCTCTGTCTGAAAGCTGACTGAGAACTCCACTAAACTGCACTGAGAGCTCCCTAGCTAAACTCCACCCCCCAGTATACTTGTCAGGGCTCCTTCTAGTGGACTTGGGTGGAGATGTCTACATGTATTAAGGCCACTGGGGAGAATCCGTCTGTGCAACACCCAGGAGTTCTGTGACAGCCTGCAGCTGCAGGGTGTCACACTTGCATTGCAAGGAATGGGGGAGGTAAAATTGAACACTGCCCTGGGACAAGGACTTGCACGGGGATAGTTGCAAGTCTGCATCTTCTGATGCGGCAAGGATCACTTCTGATGGGCACACTTTTAGGCATTGACCTGGGTGTCAGAGATGCTTCCAGGGGTCTTCCCCATGCTGTTCCCATGTCTTTTCAGCACTGTATGCATGTGTCACACAGCACATGGCCAGATAAAATTGTAAAATGTTAAAATGACATTTCCCGGTGAATGCATTTGTCACGGTTGAAAGCAATACAAAAGTACATAAACTCATAAAAAATACTGCTTGTGAACATAGCCCAAGGTGTGGAGGAGTATTTTTGTTTTTGGTTATTTATTTTACCTTATACACAAGTCTTTACCCTGGAAAGGAAGTTCCTTAACATATTTCACAGGAAAACCGTTTCAGTTTCGTTTTTAAACGTTTTATTATGAGCCCGTAAAAGTGGCTTAATACCTCTGAGCACGTTGTTGACAGCAGTGACCTGGGGGTCATAAATGCTTCCTGGTGCGATGCCAATGCTCTCCCCATGTCTTTTGAGCACTGTCACTATCGTTTTGGGCACTTTTTAGGGTTTCTACAGACTGCCGGGGGTGCCGCCGCAAAAATGCTCGGGTCTCCCATAGACTAACTTCGGGCTCGTTGCTAGGGTCGAGCACCCGAGTATCACGGTGAGCTCGGCCCGAGCTTCGAGCACCCGAGCACTTTAGTGCTCGCTCAACACTACTTACAACCCACAACCTCAGATCTTTACACACACCCATCCTCAAAAAGCCTTCCCTTGACCCATCCTCTCTGACTAGCTACCGCCCCATATCACTTCTCCCCTTTGCCTCAAAACTACTAGAACAACATGTCCACCTTGAACTGTCCTCCCACCTCTCCTCCTGCTCCCTCTTCGACCGCCTACAATCTGGCTTCCGACCGCATCACTCGACTGAAACTGCCCTGACCAAAGTCACCAACGACCTACTAACCGCCAAATCCAAGCGACACTACTCCATCCTCCTCCTTCTGGACCTGTCATCTGCCTTCGACACAGTCAACCATTCCCTCTTACTACAGATTCTCTCATCTCTTGGCATCACGGATTTGGCCCTATCTTGGATCTTCTCATACCTAACAGACAGGACATTCAGCGTCTCCCACTCACGCACCACCTCCTCATCTCGCCCCCTATCTGTCGGTGTCCCCCAAGGTTCAGTACTAGGACCTCTGCTCTTTTCCATCTACACCTTTGGCCTGGGACAGCTCATAGAGTCTCACGGCTTTCAGTATCACCTCTATGCTGATAACACACAGATCTACCTCTCTGGACCCGATATCTCCTCCCTACTAACCAAAATCCCACAATGTCTGTCTGCCATCTCATCCTTCTTCTCTGTCAGATTTCTAAAACTTAACATGGATAAAACAGAGTTCATCATCTTTCCACCCTCTCATTCATATCCCCCATCTGACCTATCCATCAACGTCAATGGCTGTTCACTCTCCCCAGTCCCACAAGCTAGCTGCCTTGGGGTAACCCTAGACTCTGACCTCACCTTTAAACCACATATCCAATCCCTTTCCACTTCCTGCCGACTCCAACTCAAAAATATCTCTCGGATCCGTGCATTCCTCAGCAAAGACTCTGCAAAAACACTAGTGCATGCCCTCATCATCTCCCACCTTGACTACTGCAACCTCCTGCTCTGTGGCCTCCCTTCCAACACTCTTGCACCCCTCCAATCTATCCTAATCTCTGCTGCTCGACTAATCCACCTGTCCCCCTGATATTCCCTGGCCTCTCCCCTCTGTCAATCCCTTCACTTGCTCCCCATTGCCCAGAGACTCAAGTTCAAAACAATAACCATGGCATACAAAGCCATCCACAACCTGTCTCCTCCATACATCTGTGATCTAGTCTCCCGTTACGTACCTGCACGCAACCTCCGATCCTCACAAGATCTCCTTCTCTACTCCCCTCTTATCTCCTCTTCCCACAATCGCATACCAGATTTCTCCTTTCGCATCCCCCCTACTCTGGAACTCTCTACCCCAACATATCAGACTCTCGCCTACAGTGGAAGCCTTCAAAAGAAACCTGAAGACCAACCTCTTCCGACAAGCCTACAACCTGCAGTAACCACCGCCCCACCACATTACTGCATGACCTCCTCTACCCCCACCTACTGTATCCTCGCCCATCCCTTGTAGACTGTGAGCCCTCGCGGGCAGGGTCCTCTCTCCTCCTGTACCAGTCGCTGACTTGTTTTGTTAAGATTATGTAAATGTTTTTGCTATGTATATCCCTATCACATGTAAAGCGCCATGGAATAAATGGCGCTATAATAATAAATAATAATAAATAATAATAATAATTGTATGAGTATATGTACATTTGTGTGGGTGTGTTTCCAGGGTGGGTACAAGTTAGGAGTCCAAGAGACTGCAGAAATTCCTGTCTGAAGCCGTTAGTACATTTGTAGTACCAGAGGTAATTGACAGTGACAAGTACAAGTTTACACAGGGCAGGTAATGCAGATATGGTTAATGGAGATTTGGATATTTTCAAGGTAAGGTTAAAGAGGTTTTCCCTCGAACAAAATTCAATGTAATCAATAGATCTTGAAATAACAATAATTTCCACAATTATATGTGTTTTTAAAAAAAATACCTGTGCTGAAATAATCTTATAAATGTGCCCCTGCTGTGTACTGTGTAATTGTTATTTCTGAACGTGCATGGAACGTGGCCTGATCCTACCACTTCTCTTGATCCTACCACATCTCCTGGGCAGGAGGAGGACACAAAAGAGAGTATAAAGACACAGGATAAAGGCACAGGATCGCAAATAAATTTTTTTTTGCGGTAAAACATTTTTTAAAAACAGGCAGGGAGATGCTTTATCTCACAAAAAGAATCAGCTGTGATACTGTGCTGTAATATCTGTATACTATTTTGCATCCTCCTCTTCCCAGGAGATGTGGTATGATCAGTCCATGTTCCTGCACGGTCAGACACAGCCTTTACACAGTACATCGCAGGGGCACACTTCTAAGATTATCTCAGTACTGGAACATTTTTTTTAAACACATCCAATTGTGGAAATTATTATTATCCCAAGATGTATTGATTAAAATTAACTTTAAAATTAGTTTTGTTGGTAGGAAAACCCCTTTCAGTGTTTGGCACTTGTATGTATGCAGCACCCTGGGAACTTGTTCACGACTGAGATACTGTTTGGGGATGTTTCTAACATTGGATTGTATCCTCCTCATGACTCTGAACTGACTTAGGTACAAGGAACTTTGTTGTGAAGATACATTGGACACTAACTGATTTGTATAAGCAGGTGTTTACTTCACACCCAGACTAAGACTCAGCTCTGCATATTTCTGGTGATTGATCAGTGGTTAAAAGACCACCTGGAGCTCTACGGCTTTGATGGGTAGGACCTTACCAGGTACACAGGCTACTTAAGCCAGAAGGCAAGACCACCTGGATCCTAGCCTCCCGCTGCAAAAAGGTTCATAACAATCGAGTTCATACGACTAACGGGTACACTCCCTACATGCTGCTGTTTGAGCGGAACAGACGAGAAATCACGCAGTGCATCTCTGAATACGGGAAGAGTACACCCAGCTGCAGAGGCGCAGTGAAGCTGGCAATATGTGCGGCGGGCGTGCGCAAGATTTGCAAGAGCTGGTGATGACGAAGGCTCTTGCAAATTATGTTATCACACCTACAGGGGCATGATAACATGGGAAGAGGGCAGACTAGTCTGGAAAAACTAACGCCCCATCAACTAGTCAAAGCCCTAATTAGCATAGGAATTGGGGACAATATAAATGCTTTTTTTTAAACCTGACAGGTTCCCTTTAATAGAGCCAAAGAAGGGAAGAGATGGATGGAAAACAAGCAGATAAGAAGGTGCACTCAACTGTTCGGCAATGCCAAGGGTGCACGGATGGCCTGTGATTGGTTTTAACAGTTATATTAGAAAATCCATTAGCGATTGGCACTACACTCCTTGTGGTGCATGTGGAATCTTGATTTTTTTGTTCAGAACCTGAATGAACGTTTCAGCTCCACACGAGCATTCAACAGCACTCTCACTAAGACCTCAGCTAAACGGCAACTTTTTTGTAGCACTACTGATTGATTTTAGCCATTTAGCTACAGCTGAAGTCCAAAACAATACATTGTGCTGTAAGAAATTGGGTGCACTGCAGCTGCCTCTTAATAGCTAAAATCAATCACTAGTGCTACAAAAAAAGCAGCGTGGCCCATACCTTAATGACTCTTGTTAATAAACTAAGAATGGGCTGCTACTGGGCCAGTGTTGTGTGTTTGCCCCCCCAGACCAAAATTTGCCAGCCAGCCCCTGAATGGACCCCATATAATGCTCAATATAGTGCCCTCTACATAATGCTCCTCATATAATGCTCCATACATAATGGGCCCCATAAAATGCTCCCTACATAATGGGCCCCATAAAGTGCTCCCTACACAATGGGCCTTATATAATGTGGCATACAGAATAATGGGCTCCATATAATACTCCCTACATAATGGACCCCATATAATGCTTCCTACATAATGGGCCCCATATAATGCTCCATACATAATGGCCCCATATAATGCTTTCTACATAATGGGCCTCATATAATGCTCCATACATAATGGGCCCCATAAAATGCTCCCTACTAGTGATGAGCGAGCACTAAAATGCTCGGGTGCTCGTTGCTCGGGTCGAGCATATTGGAATACTCGACCCGAGCAACAAGCCCAATGTAAGTCTATGGGAAACTCGAGCATTTTTCTGCTGCACCCCCCCCGGCGGTCTGCAGAAGGTCAAAAATTGCCCAAATCGATGGAAACAGTGCTCAATTAAACGTCAGGCAGGCAGAATATATAGGCATACAGGCAGGCAGGGTATGTAGGAGGGTGCATGAAATACATTGCAGGGCACTTGGAACACACTAGTGCCCTCGATTTTCAAGCACCCATCTCTTTAAAAAAGCCGGCCGGCAATTCAGCAATGGCATACACCGGTACCCGACAATTTAGAACAGAAAGAGTAGAGCATCACACATAGATTAGATAGATAGAAACATGTGAGTCACATATATAATAAGTACAGTGACAGTGTTGGTTACTGTACTTGTCATTTAGTGTTAAAGGATTTATTAAAATAAAATAATAGTGTTTTCATGCACCTGTCTCTTTAAAAAAGATTGCAGCGCTTGAGCAGGAGAATTCTCCCACGCTGGGATGGCATTCTGATGTGTTACGGATCCGGGTGGTGGAACCTCTGTGCTGCGGTGCAAGGAGGGACCCAGAGAGGCGTAACTAGGTATCAACTCGTAGCGACCTAGGTCGTACGGCGGCTCAATCGACTCCGTGACCAGGGAGGGTCCGAGCAGAGGGACCAGGTGCTACTCTGGGGACAACCTTGTAAGGGAGCAGGTGACTCCCATGGTGCAGATAGCAGGGACTGATCGGTATTGCAGATGGGCACAGCAGGCAGGCTGATGAGTGATCCGGGTGGATGGACTGGCAGACACGGCAGGCGACAGGCGGGAGCCTCAAGGTAGACTGTCAGGTGGTCATGGCAGGTGACAGGCAGGATCCTCTAGGTAGTCTGTCAGGTGGTCACAGAAAGTGACAGGCAGGAGCCTCTAGGTAGGCTGTCAGGTGGTCACGGCAAGTGACGGGCAGGAGCCTCCAGGTAGGCTGACAGGTGGTCACGGCAAGTGACAGGCAGGAGCCTCTAGGTAGGCTGTCAGGTGGTCACGGCAAGTGATGGCTAGGAGCCTCCACGTAGGCTGACAGGTGGTCACGGCAATTGACAGGCAGGTAGCGGGCAGGTGCTTCCAGGTAAGCAGGCGGGCAAGGCCCATAGACAGACTGCCGGAGTGAACGGAAGACAGACTGTTGGGCTGGAGAGTAGTCAGGCTGGCGGACTGGACTGGTAGTCAGGCTGGCGGGCCGGACTAGTAGTCAGGCTGGAAGTGGGACCTGAGGGCTGAAGCAGAGGTAAGTACACTGTGCAACAACTATTGCTCGGGCACCTGCATTTTGGAGGAGGTGCCTTATATATGAGAGGACCTCCGGCAATTGGCCTGGGACTCCTTAGGACGGCGCGCGCAGTCCCTCAAAGAGGGGGGAGCGCGCGCGCCCTAAGCAGAGTGCCCGGGAAGCTGCACACGTCGGCAGCAGCAGGAAGAGGAGCGCTGGAGGACGCCGGGCAGGGAGCGCAGCGGTGAGAGGGACGGCGTCTCTGCCTGGCAGGAGGCAGAGACGCCGATGCTACAGTGCCCCACTCTTTACGCCCCCTCTTTTTTAGGCCAGAAAATTTTTTTTAAGGAGAAGCGGGGCATGAATGTTCTCCCTGGGTTCCCAAGTTCTCTCCTCTGGACCAAACCCCTTCCAATCCACCAGAAAAAAAGGTTTTTCCTCTTACCCTCTTAGTGGCCAGTATGTTCTCTGCCTCAAAAACGTCTTCAGCGGAAACCAGAGCAGGGGGAGTACCTGGATTGTTGGAAAAAGAATTAAACACAACTGGTTTGAGGAGAGATACGTGGAAGAAGTTGGGAATCTGCAAGGTGGCCGGGAGTTTTAACTTGTAGGCCACTGGGTTGATTTGTTTGAGGACTTCAAATGGACCGATAAACCAAGGACCCAACTTATAGGAGGGTATTTTAAGCCGAACATGTTTGGAGGAGAGCCAAACCTTGTCTCCCAGACGGAATTGAGGCGGATCCAGACGTCTCTTGTCAGCATGTTTCTTCATCCGCTCGGAGGACTGAAGAAGTGCGGACCTAGTATTCTCCCAAATGGTGGAAAATTCGCTGACCAGAGACTCCGCGGCAGAGTTGTCCACAGAAGCGGAGACGGGAAACGGAATCTGGGGATGTTGACCGTAGACTACAAAGAACGGGGACTTGGTGTTAGAACCTTGCTCTTAGGTTTTTTCCTTTGCTGGTCACATGACCTTGTTGGCCTATTTAATCCTGCTCCGCCCTTCTGGCTTTGCTGGACTTCATTGTATAACTACTTTCTAGCTAGCCTATGCTCTGTATCTAACTCTGTTAGTTTGCTTGGTCTACGGACCTCAGTGTTCTATATATTTTGTTTGTTTGTCTGTCTGCTACTATTTCTGTTAGGAGGTGTCCCATTTTCCTCCCAGTCCTTAGTACTTGTAGGGATTCCTTCCCCACATCTATAGGTCTCCGTACAGACTAGCTTAGGACTTTAGCAGGTCTGATCGCAGGATCAGGTCCCCTGTTACATCGTAGGGATAAAGCTGAGTTCTATCGTAGGGACAGATCTCCTCTCTTTCCTTAGCTCTGGTAGCAGAACATAACACTTGGAAGTAGTTTCGCTCTCATGGTTGTTGTAGGAGAACTCGGCCCATGGTAGGAGCTCCACCCAATCGGTATGGTGAGCCTTAACAAAGTGCCGGAGGTAGCTGGTAAGGATCTGGTTGATATGCTCCACTTGGCCATTGGACTGTGGATGGTAAGCGGAGGGGAAATCCAGGGTGACATCCAGCAGCTTACACGTAACTCTCCAGAAGTGTGAGGTGAACTGAGCCCCTCGATCCGACACAATGTGGAGGGGTAGGCCATGGAGACGGAA
Organism: Phyllobates terribilis; assembly: GCF_046119375.1. NCBI lineage: Eukaryota > Metazoa > Chordata > Amphibia > Anura > Dendrobatidae > Phyllobates > Phyllobates terribilis. Next base: position 747,297,491 of record NW_027362762.1, read on the forward strand.
GATGTGAAGGATGAAGTCCTTAGCCAGCTCCGATGCAGACGGGAGACCAGGCAGAGGGATGAAGTGGGCCATTTTAGAAAAGCGGTCGGCGACCACCCAAATGACTGTACAACCGGCAGAAACAGGGAGATCTGTAATAAAGTCCATAGCAATGTGCTGCCACAGGGCAGCAGGTACGGGAAGAGGCAGGAGGTGACCGGCTGGAAGATGTCTGGGAACTTTGTTGCGGGCACAGCATGAACAGGCCGAGACGAAGTCTACCACATCCTTGCGCAGGGTAGGCCACCAGTAATGCTGGGTAATGAGCAGGAAGGTCTTCCTCTGACTGGCATGGCCGGCTAGTTTAGATGAATGACCCCAGAGAAGAATCTTCTCCTGATCTGGAACCGCTACAAACGTCTTACCGGGTGGGAAACGAGTCAGAGCCAAGGGGGCCATAATCATTACTTTGGAAGGGTCGATGATGTGCATAGGCTCCTCCTCTTGATCGGAGGACAGGAAGGATTGGGACAAGGCGTCAGCTTTAACATTCTTGTCCGCCGGGCGGTAATGTAGGATAAAGTCGAAGCGAGCGAAGAACAAAGACCACCAGGCCTGACGCGGATTGAGTCTTTGGGCATTCTGGAGATATGCTAGGTTTTTGTGATCAATATAGATAATCACAGGGTATAGAGCACCTTCAAGCAGGTAACACCACTCCTCCAGCGCCAATTTGATGGCTAGTAGTTCTCGGTCTCCTATGGAGTAGACGAGGAGAAGAGTTTGGAGAAGAAGCCACAAGTTACCATTCTCCTGGATGAAGATTTTTGGGTGAGCACCGCTCCGGCTCCGGAGGAGGAAGCATCAACCTCCAGGAAGAACTGTTTGTTGCAGTCCGGACGGTGCAGCACTGGGGCAGAGGAGAAGGCTTGCTTTAAGGAAAGGAAGGCCTCCTCGGCTTCGGGCGGCCATTCCTTGGGATTTGCTCCCTTACGGGTGAGCGCAGAGATGGGAGCAGTCCGGGAAGAGAAGTGCGGGATGAAGAGACGGTAGTAGTTGGCGCAGCTCAGGAATCGCTGAAACGCCTTCAACCCCTCCGGACGGGGCCACTTTAAGACAGCAGAGAGCTTCTCGGGGTCCATTCGTAGACCTGTCTGGGAGATAATAAAGCCCAGGAACAGAAGGGAGGTCTGCTCGAAGAGGCACTTCTCAAATTTGGCATAGAGGTGATTCTGCCTAAGCAGGACCTGACGAACATCCCTCCAGTGTGTGGGAAGGTCCGGAGAGAAGACCAAGATGTCGTCCAGGTACACCACCACGCAGGAATATAGAAGGTCACGGAAAATGTCATTGACTAATTCTTGGAAGACAGCAGGAGCATTGCAGAGACCGAAGGGCATCACACGGTATTCATAGTGACCGTCCCGGGTATTGAATGCCGTCTTCCACTCGTCTCCTTGACGGATCCGGACCAGGTTATACGCCCCATGTAGATCCAGCTTGGTAAAGATCCTAGCACCCTTAAGGCGGTCAAACAACTCAGAAATGAGCGGCAGGGGGTATTTGTTTTTGACCGTGATTTGGTTGAGTCCTCTATAGTCAATACCGGGGCGTAGTGAACCATCTTTCTTCTTGATGAAGAAGAATCCGGCTCCAGCCGGGGAGGTAGATTTCCGGATGAATCCCCTAGCCAGATTCTCCTCAATGTACTCCGACATGGCCCGGGTTTCGGCCAGCGACAACGGGTAAATACGTCCATGGGGTGGAGTGGCACCGGGTACCAGGTTGATCGGGCAATCGCATGGCCTATGAGGTGGCAGTGTCTCTGCTTCCTTTTTGTCGAAGACATCTGCATAGGACCAGTAAGGTGCCGGTAAACCGGATAGATTAGCCGGTGTGGGTGGAGGACGAACCGGGCGGACCGGGACCAGGCAGGTCTTATGGCAATCCTGCCCCCAACGGAGTACTTCACCAGATAGCCAATTCAGCACGGGTTCATGTCTCTGAAGCAAGGGTAGACCTAGCAATAGGGAGTGAGAGAGTCCGGAAAGCACATGGAAAGAGATCCTCTTAGAGTGCAGCATTCCCACCTGCAGGGTTATAGGTTCTGTGACGAGCAGGATGGTCACCGGAAGGAGTCTTCCATCCACGGAGGCGACTGCCAATGGTTCAGCCAGGGGTTTGGTGGGAATCTGATATCTCTCTACCAGGGGCTGGGAAATGAGGTTCCCAGCAGCTCCGGAATCCAGATGTGCAATTTCAAAGTAGCGGTTCTTTCCCCAAGAGATAGAGACAGACAAAGTCAGGGATGGAGAGGATTTACTTTTGCCTAGGACGACCTCTCCGAGCGGACCTAGACACTGGAGTTTCCCGGCTTCACCGGGCAGGAACAGATAAAGTGCTCCTTACTGCCACAGTAGAAACAGCCTCCCTCGGTTCGGTGAGTTTCTAGGTGAGACTTGACCATCTTGGTCTGGTCAATCTGCATAGGTTCGGGCAAGCGTGCATGGGGAATTGCTGGTTGTGAAGCCGGTTTCTGAAAAACAGGAGCAAGACGAAGAAATCTTCTCTCCCGGGCAACCTCCTAGGTACGTTCTTGGAAACGGATGTCAATCCTGGTAGCTAGTGACACCAGGTCATCCAGGGTGGTAGGAATGTCCCGACCGGCTAACTCATCCTTAATTAGACCGGAAATACCCTCCCAGAAGACAGACACCAGAGCCTCGTTGTCCCAGGCAAGCTCAGAAGCGAGGGTACGGAACTGTATGGCATATTGGCCTATGGTGAGACTCCCTTGGCGGAGACGTAGCAGAGAGGAGGCAGAAGAGGATTTTCATCCTGGTTCATCGAAGACTCTCTGGAAAGCAGCGAGGAAAGATGATAGATCGGACACCAGGGGATGCCCTCTCACCCACAGGGGATTTAGCCATGCCAGTGCTTCTCCGGTGAGGTGAGACATGATGAACGCCACCTTGGCCCGGTCGGAGGGAAACTGATGTGCCAAAAGTTCAAAGTGCAGCGTGCACTGGTTCAGAAAGCCCCGACATGAGACGGGGTCACCTCCAAAACGAGGAGGTGCAGAAAGTCGGGGACCTGGGTTGGATGCCGTGGTATTGGTGGGCTGCGGTGCTGCTGGAGCGGGAGTCGCACGACTCAGGGCGGACACAGGTGGGACAGACAGCGTGTCAAGGCGGTAGTTGACATTCCGCAGGAAGTTCAGGATGGTTTCCTGTTGGGATCTCTGACGAGAAACCTCCTGACACAGGTCAGAGAGCAAAGGAGCTTGGGGGCCACCGGGTTCCATGGCCCGAGCAAACTGTTACGGATCCGGGTGGTGGAACCTCTGTGCTGCTGTGCAAAGAGGGACCCAGAGGGGCGTTACTAGGTATCAACTTGGAGCGACCTAGGTCGTACGGTGGCTCAATCGACTCCGTGACCAGGGAGTGTCCGAGCAGAGGGACCAGGTGCTACTCTGGGGACGACCTTGTAAGGGAGCAGGTGACTCCCATGGTACAGATGGCAGGGACTGATCGGCATTGCAGATGGGCACAGCAGGCAGGTTGACCAGTGATCCGGGTGGATGGACTGGCAGACACGGCAGGCGACAGCGGGAGCCTCTAGGTAGACTGTCAGGTGGTCACGGCAGGTGACAGGCAGGAGTCTCTAGGTAGGCTGTCAGGTGGTCTCGGAAAGTGACAGGCAGGAGCCTCTAGGTAGGCTGTCAGGTGGTCACAGCAAGTGACGGGCAGGAGCCTCCAGGTAGGCTGACAGGTGGTCACGGCAAGTGACAGGCAGGAGTCTCTAGGTAGGCTGTCAGGTGGTCACGGCAAGTGACGGGCAAGAGCCTCCAGGTAGGCTGACAGGTGGTCACGGCAAGTGACAGGCAGGTAGCGGGCAGGTGCTTCCAGGTAAGCAGGCGGGCAAGGCCCATAGACAGACTGCCGGAGTGAACGGAAGCCAGACTGTCGGGCTGGAGAGTAGTCAGGCTGGAAGATTGGACTGGGAGTCAGGCTGGCGGGCAGGACTAGTAGTCAGGCTAGCAGCGGGACCTGAGGGCTGAAGCAGAAGTAAGTACACTGTGCAACAACTATTGCTTGGGCACCTCCATTTTGAAGGAGGTGCCTTATATATGGGAGGACCTCCGGCAATTGGCTGGGGACTCCTTAGGATGGCGCGCGCGGCCCCTTTAAGAGGGGGGGGAGCGCGCGTGCGCCCTAAGCAGAGTGCCCGGGAAGCTGCGCGCGCCGGCAGCAGCAGGAAGAGGAGAGCTGGAGGACGCCGGGCAGGGAGCGCAGCGGTGAGAGGGACGGCGACTCTGCCTGGCAGGAGGCAGAGACGCCGATGCCAGATGATGACAGGCTGGATCGCAGCTGAGCGCTACCATCCAGCTTGTCATCCTTCAGAGACACTGCAGAGCGCAAGAATGCCTGCGCTCTGCAATGTCTATGAACGATGGCATGCTGGATGGCAGCGTTCAGCTGCGATACAGCCTGTCATCTCAATGCCATCCCAGCGAGGGAGAATTCTCCTGCACTCAGTGCTTGAGCAGGAGAATTCTCCCACGCTGGGTTGGCATTCTGATGACAAGCTGGATCGCAGCTGAGCGCTGCCATCCAGCTTGTCATCCTTCAGAGACACTGCAGAGCGCAAGCATGTCTGCGCTCTGCAGTGTCTATGAAGGATGGCATGCTGGATGGCAGCGCTCAGCTGCTATCCAGCCTGTCATCTCAATGCTATCCCAGCGTGGGAGAATTCTCCTGCTCAAGCGCTGAGCACAGGAGTATATTCCCACGCTGTCAGTGACGTGCATGAGGTGAGCTGAGTTCATTGGACACGAACTCGGCTCATCTGGATGCCGTCACAGCGAGACACTGAGGAGCTTAACTGAGGAGCTTCTCAGTGTCTGCGGCGGGGCGAGCTGGATGGCAGCGTTCTGCTATGATCCAGCCTGTCATGTCAATGTAGCAGAGTTGAAGCTGTCCTGGGAACCATGGAAAGGTAAGGATGAGGTTGGTTTATTATTTTACTTTTATTGCTGAAGACATTGGCTTCAGCTGGAATGGGCGATACGGTAAGTAGGGTTTAATTTAGAACATTAAAGGAATGTGTCTTTATTTCAATTAAAGGACTTTATTCTGGGTGTTTGTGTTTTTTTAACTTTGACTATGGGGTTAGTAATGGGGGTATCTTATAGACGCCTCTCCATTACTAATCTGGGCTTGATGTCAGCTGGCATTATAAGCTGACATCAACCCCAACCCTATTACCCCACTGCCACCGCTACAGGGCAGTGGGAAGAGCGAGGCTAAGTGCCAGAATTGGCACATCCTATGGATGCGCCATTTCTGGGGCGGCTGAGGGCTGGTGTTTCTAGCCTGGGAGGGGGCCAATATTCATGGCACCCTTCCTGGGCTATTAATATCAGCCCCCAGCTGTCTGCCTAACCTTTGCTAGCTATTAAAATAGGGGGGATCCCATGTCATTTTTTTTTGGGGTCCTCCATTTTAATAGCTGGTAAAGGCTAGATATTCATCTGGGGTTGATATTAGTAGCCTGGGAAGCTCCGTGGGTATTACCCCCTTCCCAGGCTTCAAACATCTGCCCCAGCCGTCTGCTTAACCTCCGCTAGAGACTAAAATTGCGGGGAACCCCACGCCAATTTTTTTTTTAATAAATCCTTTATTTTGACACTAAATGACAAGTACAGTAACCAACACTATCACTGTACTTATTATATATGTGACTGACATGTTTCTATCTATCTAATCTATGTGTGATGCTCTATTCTTTCTGTTCTAAATTGTCGGGTAGCGGTGTATGCCGTTGCTGAATTGCCGGATTTTCATGTTTCACTGTGAGCACTGTTCCCATTGATTTGGGCAATCACTGTAATGCCACAACCACCATGGCTGTGGCATTACAGTGAGTGGCAGACAATCCCTGCATGATTGGTGCTCTAAATAGCACCAGACATGCAGGACGGGGACCCGAGCAGTGGCGAGCATGCTCGCTCATCACTACTCCCTACATAATGGGCCCCATATAGTGCTCCCTACACAATGGGCCCCATATAATGCGGCATACAGAATAATGGGTCCATATATAATGGGCCCCATATAATGCTCCATACATAATGGTCCCCATATAATGCTCCCTTCATAATGGGCCCCATATAGTTCTCCCTACATAAGGGGCCCCATATAATACTCCCTACATAATGAGCTCCATATGATGCTATGTACAGAAAAAAAAATCAAATACTTACCTCTCCTCGTTCATCGCAGGCTGCAGCTACGGACTCCTCAGTGCCACCAACTTCCCGCTCTCTGCACTGTGACGCTCATAGCAAATGGTGCGCTGTAGAGACGTCATCGCGCCCTCTGACCTGAGTCGTCACAAGTAGTGTTGAGCCACCCCCGTAGTGTTCGGGTTCGGTTCGGTTCGTCGAACACCGGGATGTTCGAGGAACTGTTCGTCGAACTGTTCGTCGAACACCTTAGAACACCGTCGAACACCGTTAAAACCAATGGCAGGCAAACAAAAACACATAGAAACACATAGAAAACACCTGCAAAGGTGTCCAAAAGCTGACAAACTGCTCAGAAGACACTCTCTTTAAAAAAGCCGGCCGGCAAATTCAGCAGCGGCATACACCGGTACCCGACAATTTAGACAAGAAGGAATAGAGCATCACACATAGATTAGATAGATAGAAACATGTCAGTCACACATATAAGAAGCACAGTGACAGTGTTGGTTACTGCACTTGTCATTTAGTGTAAAGGATTTATTAAAAAAAATATTAGTGTTTTCATGCACCGTCTCTTTAAAAAAGCCGGCCGGCAATTCAGCATCTTTACCCGACAATTTAGAACAGAAAGAATAGAGCTTCACACATAGATTAGATAGATAGAAACATGTCAGTCACATATATAATAAGTACAGTGATAGTGTTGCTTACTGTACTTGTCATTTAGTGTAAAGGATTTATTTAAAAAAATAATAGTGTTTTCATGCACTGTCTCTTTAAAAAAGCCGGCCGGCAATTCAGCAGCGGTACCCGACAATTTAGAACAGAAAGATAGAGCATCACACATAGATTAGATAGATAGAAACATGTCAGTCACATATATATGAAGTACAGTGATAGTGTTGGTTACTGTACTTGTCATTTAGTATTAAAATAAAGGATTTATTATTAAAAAAATTGGCATGGGGTTCCCCTTAATTTTAGGCTCTAGCGGAGGTTAAGCAGACGGCTGGGGCAGATGTTTGAAGCCTGGGAAGGGGGTAATACCCACGGAGCTTCCCAGGCTACTAATATCAGCCCCCAGCTGAATACATAGCCTTTACTAGCTATTAAAATGGGGGACCCCCCAAAAAAAATGACGTAGGGTCCCCCCTAATTTAATAGCTAGCAAAGGCTAGGCAGACAGCTGGGGGCTGATATTAATAGCCCAGGAAGGGAGCCATGAATATTGGCCCCCTCCCAGGCTAGAAACACCAGCCGTCAGCCGCCCCAGAAATGGCGCATTCATAGGATGCGCCAATTCTGGCACTTAGCCTCGCTCTTCCACGCTGCCCTGGTGCGGTGGCAGGGGGTAATAGGGTTGGGGTTGATGTCAGCTTATAATGCCAGCTGACATCAAGCCCAGGTTAGTAATGGAGAGGCGTCTATAAGACACCCCCATTACTAACCCCATAGTCAAAGTTAAAAAAAACACAAACACCCAGAATAAAGTCCTTTAATTGAAATAAAGACACAATCCTTTATTGTTCTAAATTAAACCATACTTACCATCACGCCCATTCCAGCTGAAGCCAACGATCTCCTGCAATAAAAGAAAAATAATAAAGCAACCTCATCCTTACCTTTCCATGGTTCCCACGACAGCTTCAGCTCTGCTACATCGAGATGACAGGCTGGACCGCAGCAGAACGCTGCCATCCAGCCTGTCATCCCGCAGACACTGAGAAGCGCAGGCTTGCTTGCGCTGCTCAGCGTCTCTCTGTGACGACATCCAGATGAGCCGAGTTCATGTCCAATGAACTCGGCTCACCTCATGCACGTCACTGACAGCGTGGGAAAATTCTCACGCTGAAGCGCTGATTGCAGGAGAATTTTCCCACGCTGTCAGTGACGTGCAGGAGGTGAGCTGAGTTCATTGGACATGAGCTCACCTCATGCACATCACTGACAGCGTGGGAGAATTCTCCTGCACTCAGCACTTCAGCGTGAGAATTTTCCCACGCTGTCAGTGACGTGCATGAGGTGAGCCGAGTTCATTGGACATGACCTCGGCTCATCTGGATGCCGTCACAGCGAGACAGTGAGGAGCGCAAGCATGCCTGCGCTTCTCAGTGTCTGCGGGATGACAGACTGGATGGCAGCGTTCTGCTGCGGTCCAGCCAGTCATCTCGATGTAGCAGAGCTGAAGCTGTCGTGGGAACCATGGAAAGGTAAGGATGAGGTTGGTTTATTATTTTTCTTTTATTGCAGGAGATCGTTGGCTTCAGCTGGAATGGGTGTGATGGTAAGTATGGTTTAATTTAGAACAATAAAGAATTGTGTCTTTATTTCAATTAAAGGACTTTATTCTGGGTGTTGTGTTTTTTTTAAATACTTTACTAGAAATTCATGGCGGTCATGTCTAATACTGGCGTGACCCCATGAATTTTGGGCTTGGGGCCAGCTGATAATACCAAGCTGGCCCTAACCCCTTTATTACCCAGTGAGCCACCGCACCAGGGCCCTGGATGAGTTGGGTACAGCGCCAGAAGATGGCGCTTCTATGAACGCGCCATTTTCCGGGGTGGCTGCGGACTGCAATTTGTAGCGGGGGGGGGCCCAGAAAGCTTGGGCCTCCCTGCGCTGCAGATTCCAGCCCCCAGCTGCCTAGTTGTACCTGGCTGGACACAAAAATAGGGCGAAGCCCCACGTACTTTTTTTTTAATTATTTCATGAAATTCATGAAATAATTAAGAAAAAAAGGGCTTCCCTATATTGTTGTGTCCGGCCAGGTACAAATAGGCAGCTGGTGGATGGGGGCAGCCCGTTCCTGCCTGCTGTACCTGGCTGGACACAAATATAGTGCGAAGCCCCACTTCAATTTTTTTTAATTATTTCATGAAATTCATGAAATAATTAAGAAAAAAAGGGCTTCCCTATATTGTTGTGTCCGGCCAGGTACAAATAGGCAGCTGGTGGTTGGTGGCAGCCCATTCCTGCCTGCTGTACCTGGCTGGACACAAATATAGTGCGAAGCCCCACTTCAATTTTTTTAAATTATTTCAGGAAATTCATGAAATAATTTAAAAAAAATTGACGTGGGGCTTCGCACTATATTTGTGTCCAGCCAGGTACAGCAGGCAGGAACGGGCTGCCCCCAACCACCAGCTGCCTATTTGTACCTGGCCGGACACAACAATATAGGGAAGCCCTTTTTTTCTTAATTATTTCATGAAATAATTTAAAGAAAATTGACGTGGGGCTTCGCCCTGTTTTTTTGTCCAGCCAGGTACAACTAGGCAGCTGGGGGCTGGAATCCGCAGCGCAGGGAGGCCCAAGCTTTCTGGGCCACCCCCGCTGCAAATTGCAGTCCGCAGCCACCCCGGAAAATGGCGCGTTCATAGAAGCGCCATCTTCTGGCGCTGTACCCAACTCATCCAGGGCCCTGATGCGGTGGCTCACTGGGTAATAAAGGGGTTAGGGCCAGCTTGGCATTATCAGCTGGCCCTAAGCCCGAAATTCATGGGGTCACGCCAATATTAGACATGACCACCATGAATTTCTAGTAAAGTATTTAAAAAAAACACAACACCCAGAAAAAAGTCCTTTAATTGAAATAAACACACAATTCTTTATTGTTCTAAATTAAACCATACTTACCATCACGCCCATTCCAGCTGAAGCCAACGATCTCCTGAAATAAAAGAAAAATAATAAAGCAACATCATCCTTACCTTTCCATGGTTCCCATGACAGCTTCAGCTCTGCTACATCGAGATGACAGGCTGGACCGCAGCAGAACGCTGCCATCCAGGCTGTCATCCCGCAGACACTGAGAAGCGCAGGCTTGCTTGCGCTCCACAGTGTCTCTCTGTGAGGGCATCCAGATGAGCCGAGTTAATGTCCAATGAACTCGGCTCACCTCATGCACGTCACTGACAGCGTGGGAAAATTCTCCTGCACTCAGCGCTTCAGCGTGGGAGAATTCTCACACTGAAGCGCTGAGTGCAGGAGAATTCTCCCACGCTGTCAGTGACGTGCAGGAGGTGAGCTGAGTTCATTGGACATGAGCTCACCTTATGCACGTCACTGACAGCGTGGGAAAATTCTCCTGCACTCAGCGCTTCAGCGGGAGAATTCTCACGCTGAAGCGCTGAGTGCAGGAGAATTCTCCCACGCTGTCAGTGACGTGCAGGAGGTGAGCTGAGTTCATTGGACATGAGCTCACCTTATGCACGTCACTGACAGCGTGGGAGAATTCTCCTGCACTCACCGCTTCAGCGTGAGAATTTTCCCACGCTGTCAGTGACGTGCATGAGGTGAGCCGAGTTCATTGGACATGAACTCGGCTCATCTGGATGTCGTCACAGAGAGACGCTGAGCAGCGCAAGCAAGCCTGCGCTTCTCAGTGTCTGCGGGATGAGAGGCTGGATGGCAGCGTTCTGCTGCGGTCCAGCCTGTCATCTCGATGTAGCAGAGCTGAAGCTGTCGTGGGAACCATGGAAAGGTAAGGATGAGGTTGCTTTATTATTTTTCTTTTATTGCAGGAGATCGTTGGCTTCAGCTGGAATGGGCGTGACGGTAAGTATGGTTTAATTTAGAACAATAAAGGATTGTGTCTTTATTTCAATTAAAGGACTTTATTCTGGGTGTTTGTGTTTTTTTTAACTTTGACTATGGGGTTAGTAATGGGGGTGTCTTATAGACGCCTCTCCATTACTAACCTGGGCTTGATGTCAGCTGGCATTATAAGCTGACATCAACCCCAACCCTATTACCCCCTGCCACCGCACCAGGGCAGCGTGGAAGAGCGAGGCTAAGTGCCAGAATTGGCGCATCCTATGAATGCGCCATTTCTGGGGCGGCTGACGGCTGGTGTTTCTAGCCTGGGAGGGGGCCAATATTCATGGCTCCCTTCCTGGGCTATTAATATCAGCCCCCAGCTGTCTGCCTAGCCTTTGCTAGCTATTAAATTAGGGGGGACCCCACGTCATTTTTTTTGGGGGGTCCCCCATTTTAATAGCTAGTAAAGGCTATGTATTCAGCTGGGGGCTGATATTAGTAGCCTGGGAAGCTCCGTGGGTATTACCCCCTTCCCAGGCTTCAAACATCTGCCCCAGCCGTCTGCTTAACCTCCGCTAGAGCCTAAAATTAAGGGGAACCCCACGCCAATTTTTTTAATAATAAATCCTTTATTTTAATACTAAATGACAAGTACAGTAACCAACACTATCACTGTACTTCATATATATGTGACTGACATGTTTCTATCTATCTAATCTATGTGTGATTCTCTATTCTTTCTATTCTAAATTGTCGGGTACCGCTGCTGAATTGCCGGCCGGCTTTTTTAAAGAGACGGTGCATGAAAACACTAATATTTTTTTTGATAAATCCTTTACGCTAAATGACAAGTACAGTAAGCAACACTTTCACTGTACTTCGTATATATGTGGCTGACATGTTTATATCTATCTAATCTATGTGTGAAGCTCTATTCTTTCGGTTCTAAATTGTCGGGTACAGGTGTATGCCGCTGCTGAATTGCCGGCTTTTCATGTTTCACTGTTGGCACTGTTCCCATCGATTTGGGCAATCACTGTAATGCCACAACCACCATGGCTGTGGCATTACAGTGAGTGGCAGACAATCCCTGCATGATTGGTGCTCTAAATAGCGCCAGACATGCAGGACACGCTTTTGGTGCACGAACAGTTATCGAACATAACCTCGAACAGCCGAATTTTTTGCAAATCGTTCGGGTTCGTCGAACAACTCGAACACCGCCCAAAACAGCTCGAATTTGAGATTGGCGAACAGTTCTAGTCGAACAACGCTCATCTCTAGTCACAAGTCAGAAGACGTGGGAGAAGCTGGAGTTGCAGGGAACAAGGAGAGGTAAGTATTCCAAGTGCCCTGAGCAAGTGGGGGGAGCCCACTCGCCGACACTGGCACTTGGCTCCCCCTACTCACTGGCTCCATAGCGCGCTGGTGTCCACAATGGTGAGTGGGCCCCCCTACTGGCTCAGGGCCGGGGTACTTGCCCGGGTGCGCCAGGTGCTGACACCGGCCCTCTCCAGGAGGCTGCTTCTTGGAATCTTTGTGGCACTGTGGATTGGTACCACAATCTAATTTTTATTGTACATCATTGTATTTTTATTGTACATCATTCTTGCAGGTAGCAACTAAAGTTTTTCTACCTCATTATATAAATCAATCTCTGATTCTGCCTGGAGATCTGACTTCCTTGGTGACCATCGAGTCTGTTAATTCTATAGATAATTGCAGGGGTGAGAGTTAGATTAAAACAAATATATAGAGTAGTTGTATAGAATAGGTTAGCAGATGATAATTTACGGGAAGCGCAGAATGTGTGGGTGTATCTGTCTGTGTGTGCTTTGCGGGAATGAATGATATCATCACATGTCTGATAGCTCTGACCTTGTGTAAAAGAGCTCCAAGCATCTAAGATGTGTAAATGGGTGCCCTTCTCATGGATGGTTAAGTGAGTTACTTGGTTCATTCCTCATACCAATTGTTTGAAGTTCCTTTTTCAATAATTTTTATTACATTTTTATATAAGGTATGGGGAGGGGGAGAGGAAAAGGGATAAAAAGGAGGGGGTTGTTTGTAGTTCCGAGCAGGAGTTCTGTGCCCCTACATCAGCTTATTACTGCTCCAGCTTCTGTGTAGAGCATCAGGTGAAGGAAACAGCTGAATGCTGCTGAGAGGCGCTCTGCATGTTCAGCGGCTGCAGCAGCAGCAATCATCTGTTTTGGAGTAGTGCGTCTACAATGCCACCCCTGCTAACTGCCTGTAGGGCATGTGCCCCACCTGTACCCTTTTAGTTATGCCTCTGCCTGTCTGTACTGTGCCTGTATCCTTTTTAGCACATACACAGTACAAATTACAAAAACCTTTTAAAAAATCACGGTCTGTGTTTTTTTTCTGCCAGACACTACAGATAATGGAGAAAAAAACACCTGGTTTTGTGGACTGGCAGTAAATTTACAGACAGTTGGCATCCTAAATTTTTTATGGTCTTTTTTCAAAAAAACAAAGCTTAAAATCATTTATCACCAGGCAAAGCTATTTTGAAGAATCTACAGGCTGCCCTTTTCCCAAGCATGTGAAAGGGCAAAGGAGTTGCAAACAGCACATTGAATTTTCAGACAAGAGTGAGAGAGTGACAGCTGACAGATCATATTTTGAGATAGGCCTTTTCTGTCATTGTTAAAAGTGTATTTAGTAGAGAAGATTGTATCTGCCAAGATGCGAATCCACCATATAGCACAAATTTTACAGGGAAATTTGATTTTCATCAAAGTTATTTGCCACAAATTGAATGTTCCTAAATATGCTCTGAGGTCTCTCCAGGGTCATATAAAATGTAAAAAAATAGTTAATGCTCACCTCACCGCTTATTTGTCCCACTCCTCCTCAGCCAACTGTTCAGTCCTCCTCGCCTCTTCTTTTTACCGTCCCTCGTCATGTAAGCAGGTTACTTGGATGCAACAGCACAGACAATGATGAGACAGTTGTACTTAACCAACACTATTCATTTAACTAACACAAAAAGGAAAATCTATTTATAAGTGTATATATATGCATACAAGTAAGCACTATATTTCTGGTAACAGTAACAGGGTTAATACAGAATATTATGACCCAGCAATACGACTAAATACAATATCTATGTGACTTTATATTGTATACACTGTTCTTGTTATCTAGCAGTTAAACAACTGTTAATGCCTTTATGTCTCAGCTTAATGGGCGTGACTCTCAGTACTAGGCCCATCCCCATCGTAGTCTCTATAAACACCTCTGATGGTTACACTGGCCCTAGAGGGAGTCACAGGTATTTCCCGCTAGGCCGCAAGTCCTAGATATGCGAGTCACTGGGTATTCAGTGTGCTCGTCACACTGGCCGCCTCCTTTCCCTGAAGTACAGCCCCAGCTCACACCCTGTACTGTACATCTACGCTGGAAGAAACGGCCTCTGCTACAGCCAGAACTTCTCCAAAACCTGCCTTGGATCTGGTTACGGACTTCTACTGGCGCTGGTTACAGACTTCTAATGGCACTGCTTACAGACTTTTACTGGCACTGCTTTTAGACCACTACTAGTGATAGTCACAGACTTCTACTGGCGCTGGTCACAGACACCTACTGGAACTGGTCACAGACTTCTATTGGCTCTGGTCACAGACCTCTACTGGCACTGCTTATGGACATCCACTGGCGCTGATGAAAGACTTCTACTGGCACGAGGCATGGATCTTCCTCAAAGCTTAGGCCTTTTCCAGCATTTGCCCGCACTCAGACCCCTCTGTGGCGATGGTGGCTGTAAGCCCACCTAACAGCCACATGACCTGTCCTGGTACTAGTTTCTGGCGCCAACCACCTCTTCTCCAGGCCAGGCGTTTTATAATTAGTAACTCCGGCCAGGTGACACTTGACCTGGTGTCGTCTTTAAATTCTTCGTATGGAAACATAGGTTCCCACTATTAGATTCCTACTACTGTAATCCTTTCTTTACTTTCACCTTTGACCAGCAGATGTCGGTGTTCAGTTGCAATTGCTAGGCTAGGCATCAACTTCAATTGTCTTCTTCTTGTCCATTTCCTTACAGTCATCCACATCTTTTTCAGCCTGTTCACTCATTCACTCTGGGCTGGGACTTTCGGCTCAATGAGGAGTCTAACATAATTACAACACACCATAACATTGTGCGTCGCCTGATGGCCCTCTTTGGATTTTTCTAAATCTTTTGCTCCGTCTGGCAGTGAATTGCATAGAAGTCATATTCTGGAGATTTTTGTTGTAAAATTGAAGGAGAAATCAATTTCACTCAAATAAATTGGCTCATCTTTAGTATTTAACACACTTTATAGTTCCACAAAAGACACAAATGAATTTTACATATGTATACGGTAGATGCAATAATAAACATGGACACCAGATGGCACATTAAATGAAATAGTTGTCATTCGGTTTCATCTTATATAACCGCAGTTTATGTTAAAGGACAATATTTGTTTTCATGGTTTCAACTGTATTCTTATGTACTGTATGGAGTTCTTCTGATACAAACATTAAATTACACAATGTGGTACAACATTCTTATGATAAGAAACAGACTATATTATCTCATGTAATGTGACTGTAACACAATTTATTGCACTGCAAACATTTTTTTTCCACACATTGAATAAATTGAGATGCCATGTAGTGTGCAAAATGTAGCAAAGATACAGTGCAAAATATATTGCACATGTAAATAATACACATAGAAATTGTGCATACACATAGAAATTGTGCGTACACATAGAAATTGTGCATGCATTTAAAGCTACATTATTTTCTGGAACATACAGTATAGTCCCTTGAGTAGAAAACCAACAAAGCAGCAAAGAACAGGGAATTTTGAAATCGGCTACTTCCCAGTAACAATACATGCCCTAATCAGTCTGAGGTGGGGGAAGTAGCCTGCACTTCTACATGGCAAACTTACAATAACAAGCAGTGTAAGGTTCCCTTCACATGTCCTGGTGATTCCTGTACAGGAAAAAACAGTACCGGTGAGATCCGTGGTCAGTGTCCGTATGCGAACCATATGTCCGTATGTCTGTATGTGACATCTGTGTGGCATCCGTGTGCTATTAGTATATTTGTGAGTCCATGTCCGTGTGCCATTCGTGTGTCCATATGCTGCATCAGGGTTTTGTCCAGGAAAAAGCGCATGCTATTTAAAGACTTATTTTTAAAGTTTAATTACAAGAAATTTAACAACACAGGATGTGCAGGAGGGAGAACAGATGATAGTTAGATAGATATGTGGCGCCCCTGCGGGTTCAGTCGCCAGAGAGGTACTGCATCTCACCCAGACTTGTGGTACCCCACTCTCAGGAAAGGAGGGAGTACTACCCGGGACCCACACACCCGCATCCAATACACTCCACTTCAGTAGGGAAGGGCGAGATTGCTCCTAAGGGAGAGCACAGTCCCTGGTCCCTAGCTGAAGGGTGGAACTAGGTAGAGGAGGTGGGTGGAGGAAGAAGTTTAGTGGAGCACAGAGAGTAGGAGTATAAAAGAGAGGGTGGAAGGTTCTAGAAGGAGTTCGGAGTCAGCGAGTCAGAGTGAGAGTTGGGAGCAGGAGCTCAGGAGGAGCTCTGCTCAGGAGGAGTGGAGAAAGGAGCAGGGCCCAGTGAGAGAGGCCCAGGAGAAGGAAAGAGAGAAGAGAGGAGCAGTGAGAAGGGCTCCGGGAGGAACATAGGGGATCCCAGGGGCACGGTGAGTGTGGTTGCCACCCGTGCGCCCGAATCCACGTTGACGAGGAGGGATCAGGCTGCAGAGAAGGGACCGGCCCCTAAACTAGTGGAGAACAACCAGGCTCAGCTAGACAACCGGAGGCTGCTGCATTTTCAACGTGCTGCAGCCAACAGCCACAATTACATCGCTGAAAAGGTGGCCTCATAGAGTCCAGGGGACTGCACATCGCCCGACAAGGCCCAAGGCCACCGGCTTGGGACACTGATTGTGAGGCGCAGGGCAGGAGGGCGAGAGCCAGTGCAGTGAGACGACCAGGAAAGATACATTGAACGGGGTCCCGTCCAAGTGCTCCTGAGATACTTTAGAGTTTGCTGGATAACTACCCCGGAGGACACAGGACGACATGGGCTGTTATAATCCGGAAAGTGTAACCTGAGGAACTTAACAACTGTGAGTAAAACCTGAAGATTGCACCCCACTGCGTCATTGATTGATTGCTGCGCCATCAGCAGCCCTGCACTTCACAGCACCAGCAACATCTACCTCATACAATTCATCATTTACTGCCCTGGAGCTTAACTCTACCTGTGGAGAGCTGAACCAACTCTGCTGCGTCAGCGGTGCAGATCCAGTGGATCTGCACCACAGCGGCGGCTCCATATAGCCGCATACCACAGGTGGCGTCACGAACATTATTATCCTAAAAACTTTATTCCCCTTTTACTTTTCCCTTTAATTTACTGCCCTGGGTCACGGACTAGGTCACCGCCACCGTGACTACCCCAATACAGGACCGGCCCGGCTACCGAGTACCCCACGGCCCCAGGGAGCGCGTCATACTGATAGATAGATAGATAGATGGAAATATGTGAGGGAGATACATAATCAGTGCTTTGCGCGTATAGCTTACTGTATATGTAATTTATTAATAAATGAATACATTTCAGAAAAAAATAGCATGCGATCCCCCTACATTTAATTAACCAGCAGCGGGAAAGTGGACAGCTGGGGCTGATGTTTATAGCCTGGGAAGAGGATAATACCCACGTAGCTTCCCAGGCTTTTAATATCAGCTCACAGCTGTATACTTAGCCTTTACTGGTTATTAAAATGAGGGACACCAAAAAAAGTTGACGTGGAGCCCCCCTATAATTAATAACCAGCAAAGGCTAGGCAGACAGCTGCGGGCTGATATTAATAGCTTAGGAAAGGGCCATGGATATTGACCCCCTCCCAGACTAAAAACATCAGAAATGGCACATCCATAAAATGCACCAATTCTGGTTCTTAGCCTCCGCTCTTCCCACTTGCTCCGCGGTTCCCCAGTAATGTACAGAGATAAGACCTCTATCATTGCTCTGAGGTAGTTTCTCCCTGTCTGTGTCTCGGGTGTGTCAGATGTGACAGTCAGTCGCCCTGCAGTTGGTTGCAAGAGATCTCTTCGTTTGGCATTACAGACATCTTCTTAGATCTGTCTCACTCTAGGACCCAGTGGCTACCTTCCTCTTGCTAATTAACAACCTTCACTTTGCAATAGGGAGGCGCTGGTGATATTCTCATGACCCCTTGTGAAGGCTTGGATCAAGTGCAGCTCTTACTTCCTCTCTGGTGCTAAGCGGACGTGTGTGCAATCTCTCTAAAGTCGGCTCAAGTTAAGCTACCGCCGTGCCTGTCTCCTCTTGCTGTCTTTAGTGTTAGTGGGGACTGACTAGCGCTCATCCCCCCATTCTCTAGCCAGACCCTAGCTCTAGGGAGAGACAGGTTTTTAGGTTCCTGTTCAGCGATTGGTGAGCAACCAATATAGGGATGGTAGAGAAGGACAGGGTGATATTAGATCAGCCTAGGAGGTCTCCATCCCCTCTGTCCTTAGTGTCTGGGCTCCCTTCCCCTCATCCCTTCGTGTTGCACTTTGTCTTTACTACACTGTGCACAGTCTGCCACCCTTTCAATCATAGTCAGGAATGCTTCGATGTCATCCTCCAGAGCAATTTTCTAGAAAGCCTGCAGCACTGTTCACCCCACACAGGTACCCTCACTTTGGCTGACAGGAGGTACTATCTCCCTGGCCTAGACAATTTCTGCAAGGAGTACCATCCGCAGCTGATACTGCTGCTGTACCTGCTATAACTGCTACTGATGCTGCTGCTGTTGTAACTGCTGCCGTAACTCCTGCTGCTGTTGTAACTGGTGGATCAGGAGTTGTTGGTTTCCTGTTGGGTCTGCTGCTGCTGGTGGTGATGCTGCTATTGCACCTGGACCATGCTTTCAGACTGTGTTTGCAAGTGTGTAGCTGCCTTTACCCAGGACATTCATTGTGCAATCACCTGTACTCTCTGGGATTTCACAACATCATTTCATCCACCAATTGAAGGAGTTCACTCTCTGGTTGTCAGTAGTTTTTTTCACAGGCACAGGGTTTTGATGTCATAAAAGGAATCATTTTTATTTCCACAGGTTGCACTGCACCAAAAACAAAATCATAAACATAAATCTGTAGCCTTGCCCAGCTGCTAAGTAAACAGTGTAGATGTGTCACCCCAGGCCTGGATGCCACAAATAATAAAGGCTGTGTCTGAGAGCAAGAGGGAGGTTCCCTGATTAGGGACAATTAGCATACAGCACCTCCTGTCCCAGGCCAGTAGGGGGAGCTGGCTGCCCCTATAAAAGCTGGAACTGGGAGCAGGGTTAGAGAGAACTGGACGACCTAGCTCAGGAGTGAGACTAGTCCCAGAGAAGGAGGGACAGTAGAGCTGTAGCTGAGGAGGTCGTGAGGCAGTGGAGAAGCCACGAGCCAGGGACATACGGAGCGGAGAGCCTGTCCTGGCAGATAGAGAACCATCTAACCGGACATTGGGGTCCGAGGTTGTGAAGACTCTAAGTCCCACAGCAGAGAACCAATCCACAAGGGATTTCATGTCCTTTGGCCTAAAAAGCCCGGAGGCTCCGCCACAACAGAAGGGACCAGCAAGACCAAGAGAGGCCAAAGGTTAAAGGAACCCAAGTTGCAAGCCATACGGGTGAGAATACACGGCACGCTCAGGAACGTGGGCTATTATACCACGAAGAGGGGAAGAGTCAGAAAGAGCATAGAGAGCACGGTAGGCCTACACCCTCACCCTGACCAGAGGGGCATCCCGAGTGTTCTCAGACATCCAGGCCCCCTTCTAGCCGGTACTGTTGTTGGGTCATTACCATCTGTTACAATAAAGACCCTGTACTGTTTAAGCGGACTCTGCATACTGACTATCGCGGCCAGAACTATCACCCCCAACATCCCTCTACACTGCCCTGGGGCTACACTCCTCCCGTGGGGAGTTATACCATTCCTGTGCTGCTCACCAACACCAGCCCCAGCGGTCTGTCCTGCAGCGGCGGTTATCCCTGACCGCAATCAACGGGTGGCGTAGTCGGACTTTCACATGTATATATATATATATAAGGAGACTGCCACCATTTTAGCTTGACACCCTGAGCACGGGACCGGGTTGCCACTACTACCCCCATCAGCACTGCGCAACCTAGAGACCAGGTCTTGAGTACCCCACGGCCCAGGGGGCGAGTCAGCTTTTGGGCGTAGTCGGCAGGATTGTGACCAACCCGCCACAAACGGGTATTGCGTGACTGAAAAGACTTTATACTTACTTGAGTGGAGTTTCCCGCCATTCGGGGCCGTTTCCCGCCAAAAGGAGCCATCTTCGGGATGCCGCGCGGGAAGAAGAGGGGCGTGGACACCAAAACTGGGCGAGACCTGAAGCCCTGCCCTACGTCCGGATGCTGCGCAAGGTCCTGGAAGGAGAGAGAGAGCGACGCTGACGTCACCAGAATGCGACGCAAGGTCCTCGCCCAGAGCAGCGCTAGCGGAACTGCGGCCCACGGAAGAGGATCAACGGAAGGTAGGCCACGGTTAACTAGGGGGGAGGAAGATGTCAGAAGAGGAGGAGCCCACTACCACCAGCGTGGCTGCAGCAGCGGTGATGCCGTTTTCCATACCCTATATCCCCGGAGCGGCCTGGCTGCCCAAGTACTCAGGGGAATCCCATACATTAAGTGACTTTAAGGAAAGACTGCACAGTTTATTTAAAGCCTATCCCCTAACAGAAGAACAGAAAATCAGCATACTGACAGGGCAGTTAACTGGTGCGGCCCAAAGGGAGGTAAAATCATGGCCAGCTGAGGAGAAAAGGACTGTAAAGGACATTTTGACCCGGCTGCGGGGTACCTTTGACACCCGCACCTCAGCTGAAATTAAAATGCGGTTCTACGGATGTAAGCAGCGGACACAGGACAGCATCAGAGATTATGCCCTAAATTTACAGGAAGCCTTGGGAGCAAGCAAACAAGCTGTCCCTGGCAGCGTGCAGGATACAGATAAACTATTGACTGACCAGTTCATAGAAGGTCTGCTGTCCAGCGCCCACAGAACCCAGCTGCACCTCATGGCCCTACAGAACCCCGATTTGACTTTCGCACAGTTTAAAGAGAGGGCCATTCGGGTGCTCCGAGAACCCACACCAGGTGGCGCTGTAGCTTCCCAGCGTCCTGCCATTACGTACCACCAGGAGGCGACGCCCTACCCTGCAGACCTTGTGGGGGCTGATGCGCAGGCCCTAAACCCATCCCCGCCTGCAAACCTGCACCATCAGGTCCAAGAACTAACAAAGAGTGTTGCTGCATTGACCAAGACCGTACAGTCGTTACACCGACCTGGGGCAGAGGGCCAACCCCCCAGGCATAAGGTCACCAGGCCCGTCTAATTGGCGCGATAAGTACGTGGGGGGTGCCCGGTTTTACCCGTAGTGCTGGACGGTTTCACCCTGAGTGCATTGCTGGACACCGGGTCCCAAGTGACTACCATCCCCTATGTACTTTTCAAGCAGTACTGGAGTGACACTGATATAACCCGTTATCCAGACGATGACTTGAGCATCATCGCCAGCAATGGCCAACCCGTGCCGCAGGTGGGGTTCAGAGAGATGACCATTAAGATTGGTAAAGTTGAACTGCCGGCACAGGGAGTGATTATTGTGGACATTGACCGTCGAGAAAGTCACCCTAAAATAACCTTGGGTACTAACGTGATTGAAAATTGTCTTTCAGAGATAATTGTAATTTTGCAGCAGGTGGCGATGAATGCTAGCTCCAGCCAACAGAGGGTCCTCTAGAAAGAGATAAGAGCCCTGATGAGACGGCAACAGGTAGAACTGTCTGGTGGTGAGATCGGTAGCGTGAGGATGAGCGACCCGTCCCCCATTGCCATGCCTCCCAAAAGTGAAATGATGATCTGGTGTCGGACTGCAATCGGGTTAATAGGAAGAGACTACCAAGCCATGGTAGAACCCGTGTACTCAGACAGCAGGCCCACCATTTTGACAGCCCGGGGGGTGGTTGATGTCCGCCATGGAAGGGTGCCCATCCGGATCTTAAACATTGGGGAAAGGGAAGTACATTTACCCAGGTACGCTACACTTGCCAAACTGTTTACTGTTGAACACAAAGCTGTCAGGGCCGTGGAACCCTTGCCTCCATCTCCCCAGGCGGAGGGTAATGGCTCCCAGAAGCAAAAGGAGGACTGGTGCCAGAAACTCCATGTGGGTGCTGACTCCACTCCCTTGCACCAAAAACAAGGAGTCTACCGGGTGGTTCAGGAGTACGAGAGAATCTTTAGTAAGCACCCGCTGGACTTCGGCAGAGTGAAAGGGGTAGAACACCACATCCCCACGGGGAGCCACCCACCAATAAAAGAAAGATACAGACCTGTACCCCCCGCACACTATCAGAACGCAAAGGGCATGCTGAGAGAAATGAAAGAAGCCGGGGTCATTAGAGACAGTTGTAGCCCCTGGGCAGCCCCCTTGGTTCTAGTAAAAAAGAAAGATGGTACTATGAGAATCTGCGTGGACTATAGACAAGTCAATCGTATCACCCATAAAGACGCATACCCATTGCCTAGAATAGAGGAGTCTTTGGCCGCACTAAAATTGGCTAATTTTTTCTCTACTTTGGACCTTATGAGCAGGTACTGGCAGGTTCCTGTGGCAGAGGCTGACAAGGAGAAGACCGCCTTTACCACCCCAATGGGATTACGTGAATTCAACTGTATGCCATTCGGGCTCTGCAACGCACACGGGAACTTCCAGAGGCTGATGGAATGCTGTCTAGGGCACCGAAACTTTGAGACGGTCCTACTTTACCTGGACGACGTGATTGTATATTCAAAGACCTACAAGGACCATCTGAAACACCTGGCAGAGGTGTTCGAAGCCCTGGCAGGCTTTGGCCTGAAGGTGAAGCCCTCAAAGTGTCACCTGTTGAAACCGAAGGTACAGTACCTAGGACACGTGGTGAGTGCAGAGGGAGTAGCCCCCGACCTCGACAAGGTTACAGCCATCAAGAGCTGGCCAAGCACCTCTAACATCAAAGAAGTGAGGCAAATCCTCAGGTTGGTAGGCTACTACCGAAGGTTCATTCCCGGGTTCACTAAGATGGCAGTTCCAATGCAGGACCTCCTGATAGGTCAATCTAAATCCAGAAGTCACAAGCCACCCTTCAAGTGGGATAAGTTGGAAGAGGATTCCTTCCCCAGCTGAAGATGGCCCTCACGGGGGATGAAATTCTGGCCTACACTGATTATGGCCAGCCTTTTATCCTCCACACCGATGCCAGTAATGTGGGGCTAGGAGCCGTACTGTCCCAAAATCAACAGGGCAGGGAACGAGTGATAGCGTATGCCAGCCGGAAGCTGAGGCCCACTGAAAGAAACCCTGAGAATTACAGCTCCTTCAAGCTAGAATTTTTGGCAGTGGTGTGGGCCGTCACAGAACGGTTTAAACATTACCTGGCCTCCGCAAAGTTCACTGTGTACACGGACAACAACCCGTTGACACACCTTGACAGTGCAAGACTAGGTGCCCTAGAACAGCGGTGGATGGCCCGGCTATCAAATTATGACTTCACAATCAAATACCGGGCGGGCAGAACCAACGCCAATGCAGACGCCCTATCAAGAATGCCCCACCTACCCGAAGGAGAAGAAGACTCAGAAGAGCTGGAGGAAGTAGAGCTCCCTGCGTTCCACCGGTATGGGGCCACTCAGTATTCTCACCGGGTAAGAGACAAAGACCTAACCACCGTCATGTTCAACCCCTTACCCCACCACGGCTGGGCTGAAACGCAAGATAGTGACCCTGCAATTCGCCTGGTGAAAGACATGTTAACCCAGGCAGACGCTAGCCCTGGCCCGGACGCTCCAGAGGAAGCCAAGCAGTTATGGAAGGAGAAAAGCAAGCTATTCATCTACGAAGGTAAGCTGTGCAGAAGACTTGTCAACCACCGGACGCACGAGCTGACCTGACAAGTAGTGGTCCCAAGACGAGATGCAGCAATGGTCCTGGAGGCCTACCATGACAGAGCGGGACACTTCGGTTGGAAGAAACTAGAGTTCCTACTGAGAGAACAGTTCTTCTTGATCGGTATGAGAGGGGCCATAGAGAAGTGGTGCGGGGACTGCGGCCCATGTAACCTCAGAAGGAAGGACCGTACCAGCCAGAAGACACCCTTGAGGCCCATCATCACCAGGCAGCCTCTTGAGCTGGCAGCTCTGGACCATGTGAAATTGGCTCCAAGCCGGTCGGGCTACGTCTATGCCCTGACAATAGTGGATCACTATTCCCGGTTCCTAGTGGTGGTTCCTGTTAAAGACTTGACAGCCCAAACAGCGGCCAGAGCCTTCCAGCAGCACTTCTGCCGCCCACACGGGTATCCAGAACAGGTACTAACAGACCAAGGTCCAGCGTTCGAGGCTGAAGTCTTCCAGGAGTTCTGCAACCTCTACGGCTGTAAGAAGATTCGGACGACGCCTTACCACCTACAAACCAACGGGATGTGTGAGAAAATGAATCAGATAATCATTGATCTCCTCAAGACGTTGCCTCTGGAAGAACGCAGCCTGTGGCCGGTAAAACTGCCGGACCTGATAGACTTATACAATTATATCCCGGTGAATGCTACCAACTGCACCCCGGCTTACCTGATGCGAGCAAGACCAGGTAAGCTGCCTATGGACCTGGAGATGGGAGTCCTGATATCCGAGGACACCTCCCCAGATGCGGACTGGGATACAGAACGGCGGCTACAGTACAAAAAGGTACAGGAGAGCGTGGAGAGGAGCCTGGCTCAAGCAAGAGAAAAGCAAGAGAGGCTCTTCAACCAACATGCCCCTGCTGGTCCCCTGGAACCTGGCGAGCAGGTCCTGAAGCGGAAGAGAAGGCTTCACAAGTAGTATTGAGCCACCCCCGTAGTGTTCGAGTTCGGTTTGGTTCGTCGAACACCCGTATGTTCGATGAACTGTTCGTCAAACTGTTCGACGAACACCTTCGAACAACATTAAAACCAATGGCAGGCAAACAAAAACACATAGCAATACATAGAAAACACATAGAAAACACTTCAAAGGTGTCCAAAAGCTGACAAACTGCTCAGAAGACACAACTAACACATGGAAAAGTGACAAGTACATATAGTCATGCGAAAAGAAAAGAGGTGGAGGAGTAAAAGGAGGGGGAGACACAGATATAGGCATGTCATGCCCTTCTAAAACCAAAAAAGTGCGAAGCTGACACGGCCAGTCCGTTCCTGCCCGTGCCACCTCCGTGTCGCCGGGTTTGTGCCAGAGCCGCGGTGGACCCTGACGGCCAGCCCCCCTCTCCCAATACTGGTGACTGTCCGCTGGTGGGTCGAGCCCCTCCGCGGTGGGGGGGGGGTAACATCTGCAGAAGAAAGACCATCTTCCTGCCAAACTAAGATGTCTACTTCTTTTCGTGGACAATGTGATACGATCCCTTTCTTACGGACACGCCCATCGCTACAAATTCCAGATGAGGCACAAAAACAGCAGGTTTCAAGTGCTCCTTCAAGTGGGCTCTCCGCCACCTCAACTTCAACATCACAAATACTCCAGTCCTCAGAGGTGTCACCCCAATCGCACTTGCTTCCTCACAGCTCCCAAGTCTCCAGCTGCCCGTCTGAGTATGGGGTAACACAGATGGTTGAGTCTGCACAGCTGTTTACTCATACTATAGCCTGGGAAACGGAGGTCTGCTCCAGAGCTTCTGTTAATCCAGACGAGGAAATGATCTGCACTGATGCTCAGAATCTTTATAAGTCGGATCCAGGACCAGATGAAGAAGGTTCTGAGCATAATGTAGACCCTCGTTCCCAAACTGTAACTCCTGTTGGTGGAGACAATGAAGAAGACGATGATGAGACTCAAATACCTGATTGGAGCGACAACTTGACTTTTCGGTCAGGGCAGGAAGAGGTTGGCTCTGAGGACGACGGGTGTGAGAACACACAGGGTGATGATGACGAGGTTGGAGATCCCACTTACTGTAAACCCACAGTCAGCCAGTCGATGAGGTCAGCAGAGGAGGTGGAGGAGGATGTGACTAGCCCAGGGGATGGGGATGACTCGGTATCCGGGCCTTTGCCTGGCCTTGGGGATGTCGCGGTGGTCGGCTCCTGGGCCCATACCCTGGGGTCACTCTTTAAAAGGGTGGATAATTGTTAATTTTATAAGAGTTTGTGACGCCACCTGTGGTATCTGGTGAGAAGCACCAGCGCTGCAGCAGTCCACCGAGGCCGGTGATAAGGCAGCTCGATGGTATAGCTCCCCACAGGTGGAGCTAGACCTCAGGGCAGCGTATGCAGGGGAAATGCAGGACAGGCGAGACCCAGCTGGGTCAGAGCAAGAACGGGAACGGACATGGTAGTCACTTCAGTACCTTTCACTGGTGGAAATTCAGGCACATCCCGGAGCACTGTAGGGGGAAGGGTGAATATCAGGATCCTCCCCAATGAGCGGGTGTAGGGCCTCCTGTTTCTTGCCTCTGCGTAGTAAGTTTCTGACCTGCCTGGAGCTAGGCCTAACTTTTTCTCTGTCCTGCACTGGCTGACCTTGTGGTAGGGCCTTGTCTTGGAGTTCATGCTCCCAGTATGCGGGGCCTAAGCGTCTCCTGGCTCTGTTACGTATCAGCACCTTAGCGATCCTGGGACTTGTAGTTCTCCAGGGATTCCGGTTATGCCTTACTGGGTCATAGAGATCCCGGTAAGCTCGGATCCGGTGTCCGGTAAATGCTTCGGGGTGAGCTGGTTAAGCTCCTCTGCCCCTTATGTACTAACTCGCCACTCGCCTTCGGCCTACTCGGGCCCTCACTAGGCTATACACACTATCGGCAGCTTGCCGCGCTTCACCGATCATATGGCACCGGCACACCTTAAGCTCTAACTGGGCTCCCTGAATCTAACTAGCAGGAGCCTCGTGCTCCACTGCTGAACTATTAACTGAATTCTCTAGACTAGACTGAGCTCCACTGCAGACTGACCTCTCTTAGGCTTCTCTACTGCAGGAACTCTTCAGAGGAACTGAACTGCCTAGCTCCACCTTCCCTATTTTTATCCCTAACGGGCTCCCTCTGCTGGTCTGAGATGGAAGGTGGAGATGTGTGAATGTTTATGGGGGCCTCTTGTGGAGGATTCCATCAATGCACTCTTCTAGGATCTGTGATACCAAGCGCAGCGGGGCGTCACAGATGCTATTGACGACGAGGTTAGATTGCGCCTTCCTGGACAGAGACGGAGTACTGGAAGCACGTCAACAACTGCATCCTCAGCCACAACTCTGCCTCTGACCACAAGTCGTAGTGGCTCTTCAGGTCTCATGGGCTCTAAGCCTTGCATAGCCTGGGCATTTATTCAGATCGATAAGGATGACCCAACTCGTGTTATCTGTAATATTTGTCACCAAAAGCTAAGTAGAGGCCAAAAAATCCATAGTTTGAGTACTTCATGCATGAACCGTCACATGGATATGAAGCATAAGTTGCAGTGGGAAGCTCACTGTGCTACAATGCGGCCTAGCGGGCCGGGCCAGCCACCGTCTGCCCCATCTTGTGCATCCGCGGCCTCTTCATCCTCTGTGACTGGGGGGACAGCAGTCACACCTGTTTTGGGACATAGACCTGCCACCTCTTTACCCGCAACAGCCAGTTTGATTGGCAGGTCGTCAGTTCATTTGGAAGTGGAAACACCTGCTGGTGTTGAGCGCTGTCCGACATCGAGAGCACCACCTTTGGATCAAGGCAACCTAACATGTCTGCCTGCATCTTCCTCACAGACCGGCAGTTTGCCGGGGACACCCTACTCAACCCCATCTAAGCACAACAGCCAGCCCTCGGTCCCTCAGATGTGGACAAGTAAAAGACCATTTCCTCCTAGCCATGACAAAGCTAAGAGGTTGAATTTCACCATCTGCAAGCTGGTGGCTACAGAAATGCTGCCTTTCCGCCTGGTGGACACAGAGGATTTTTGAGACCTTATGTCCGTCGCAGTGCCCCAGTACCAGATGCCCAGTCGGCACTACTTCTCAAAGAAAGGTGTGCCTGCACTCCACCAGCATGTCTCACACAACATCACAGCTTCTTTGAGAAACTCTGTGTGTGACAGGGTGCATTTCACCACAGACACTTGGATGAGTAGGCATGGACAGGGGCGTTACATGTCGCTGACTGGGCACTGGGTAACTATGGTGACAGCAGGACAAGGGGCTGCTGTCCAAGTCTTACCGTCCCCACGAGTTGTGCGTCAGTCCTCTTTATCTCGAAGTTCCTCCACTGCTTCTGCCTCCTCAACCTCCTCTCGGTCCTCCACCTGCACCCAAAGCCTGTCTGGTAATGCCACCTGCTTTCTAACTGCGCAGAAGGAATCCTGCACACCTCCTTACTATGCTGGCAGCAGGGCTCAACGGCATCAGTGTTTACTTTGAAATGTCTGGGAAATGTGAGTCACACAGCTGAGGAGTCGTGGTCAGCTCTGGAGACCCAGTTTCATGAATGGTTGTCTCCACTGGACCTGCAACCAGGGAATGCCGTGTGCGACAATGCTGCAAACCTGGGTGCGGCCCTTCGCCGGGGCAAAGTCACACACGTGCCTTGTATGGCTCACGTGTTGAACCTGGTTGTCCATCAATTTTTAGCCCACTATCCCGGACTAGATGGCCTTCTGCAGAGGGCACGGTTGCTGTGTGCTCACTTCCGCCGTTCGCATCCCGCAGCTCAACGACTTACATCTCTACAGAAGTCGTTGGGCCTCCCAGTTCACCGGCTGAAATGCGATGTGCCGACACAGTGGAATTCAACTCTGCACATGTTGCAGCGACTGTGGCAGCACCGACAAGCCCTGGTGCAATACGTTCTGACGTATAGCCTGGGCCAACGAGATCCAGAGGTGGGGCAAATCACACTGCAGGAGTGGTCTCAGATCAGGGACCTATGAAGTTGACGCGCCCCCTGGGCCGTGGGGTACCCGGAGCCGGGCCGGTAGACGCTGGGGGTTGTAGTCACTGTGGCGGTGACCCGGTCCGTGACCCAGGGCGGTCAATCCAAGGGTAATTTGTATATATGGGTTTTATAATGTCCGAGTACGCCACCTGTGGAGTGTTGCCAAAGGGGCCGCCGCTGCGGAACAGTCCTCTGAAGCTGGTGGTTTTGCAGCAATGGTATTATTATTCCCCACAGGAAGAGAGTAGCTTCAGGGCAGTGTGGGTGGATGATGGTGGTTGTAGTGCAGGGAGTCAGTAATGAACACAGAGTCTGTGTGATGCAGTCCCAAGATCTTTACTCACAGTTGTTGCAGTCAAGATTACAGGTACCAGAGCAATCTCCCCCGTCGTGCTGTGCGTACTCAGTGAGGGGCTCAGTCCACCCCCAGATAGCTCCAGAGTACTTAGCAGGACCCCCTTCTGTGTGTCCTTTCTCTGGCCTTCTCCCTGCACCTCACACCCAGTGACACTTCTATCCGGTATCCTCGGGCCTTGGCGGGCGATGTGTGTTCCGTCCCCTCGGTCCTATGTGGCTACCTTTTAAGTGAGACTGGTGTGGACTTTGGCCTGCAGTACATGAAATGCTGCAGCCTCTGGTTTCTAGTTGAGCCTTGCTGTTTCTCTGCTAGTTGAGGGACCGGTTCCCCTTAACTTGTCTGACCCCTCTACCTCCTGGTAGCAGTGGGCGTACGGGTGGCCTTCTGCACGGCCCGTACCCCTAGGGTCCCTTCGGTTCCTGGAGCCTTCCTGCTCCCACTCCTCTCTTCTCTCCTTCAGTCCTGGGCCTCCCAGGCTAGGCCGGCCTCCGGAGCAAAGCTCATGCAGAGCCTCTGCTCCTGTCACTTCTCCTCCTCTGACTGGCTTGCTCTTTCTAAGATGGCTTCCTATTTATACTCTCCCTGTCATGTGCTCCCCTAAGCTGCTCCCCTAAGCACCCACTACATAGGACCCTCCCGCCAGCTAGGGACCTGGGACTGTGCTCTCCCTTAGGAGCAATCTCGCCCTACCCCCACTGCGGGTATGTGTTGGATGCAGGTGTTAGGGTCCCGAGCCATACTCCTTCCTTACCTGAGGGTGAGATACCACACCTCAGGGTGAGATGCAGTAACTCTGTGGTGACTGAACCCTCAGGGGCGCCACACACCCTTCTGCACAGTTTTGAAATGGCGACGAAAATGTTTAGTGCTGACGACGATGCCATTATCAGCATGACTATTCCGGTGATTTACATGCTGGAGCACACATTAAACAGAATTCAGAGTCAGGTGGTGGTACAAGAGGAGGTGGAGGAAGTAGAGGAGGAGTCGTATGCGGAAGGGATAACATCTCCAAGGTCCAGACGGTCGGCAGCACCAAGGCGGCAGGCATGGGAGGGTGGGGGAGAGGGATTAACCAGGGCGCATGGAAGCAGCCAAACTGTTGAGGAAGGTGCAGGAGCCGAGGAAGAAGTGGAGGACGAACTGGCGATGGGCATGGAAGACTCATCAGATGAGGGAGACCTTGATCACATTTCTGTTGTGCGAGGTTGGGGGGAGAGGGCAGAGGAACGAAGCATGATTCTTACCTCGCTACCAACACAACAAGGACTTGGTCCTCCTGGATGCGCAAGACACATGAGTGCCTTCTTGCTGTACTACCTGCAACATGACCCTCGGATTGTCAGAATTTGAAGTAATCCCAACTACTGGGTTCCCACACTCTTAGATCCCAGGTACAAAAGTAAATTTCCCGAAATAATTCCTGCCATAGAAAGGGATTCACGCATGCAGGAGTATCTGCAGACGCTGTTGCAGAATCTTACATGTGCTTTTCCACAAAACACCAGTGGTGCACGTAGTGAATATCACAGTTCTAACTTGCCAACCGTGGGACTGTCGAGTCTTCATCACTCAAACCATAACAGTAACACAGTATCTGCTGGTAACAGCAATTTTGTGGAATCGTTTCACCACTTTTTTAGACCATCCTTTGCAAGGCCACAGGAGACAAGAAGTCTGACACATAGTCAACGCCTAGAGAGGATGGTGCAGGAGTATCTCCAAGTGAACATCGAAGCCATGACTGTGTCACTGGACCCTTGCTCATTTTGGGATTCCAATCTGGAAAAATGTCCGGAGCTCGCCACTCACGCCTTGGAGATCTTGTCATGCCCTGCAGCCAGCGTTCTCTCTGAACGTGTGTTCAGCGCTGCTGGTGGTGTGCTGACAGATAAGCGCACGTGGCTGTCCACTGAGAATGTAGACTGACTCACGTTCATAAAGATGAACAAATCATGGATTCGCAAGGACTTTTCTACCCCTTTGTCATCCTGGGGAGACTAAAAGCTTGAGGATTTGGTAAAATCACCTCACCAATCGTTTTAAGCAACTGTGGGGCAATTGATGCCACTTAACCCTAGAACGCATGACCATAAAAATCTACACTTTCACATACCTGGAGCCTTTTAGGCCTGTGTGCAAATAACTTGGAATAACTCAAACTCAAATGACAAACAACTATATACATGAAGAATACCTAGAGTTTCAAAATTCTAACTAAAGTAATCTTGCAGAAAATATAAAACAATTAACAGGGCGGGCCTGCGAGGCCCCAGGTATGCGTTCTAGGGTTAAGTGGTGTCTGTGCCACAATTTTAGGAAAAAATGGAGACTCATTTTCGAGTCCCCTTGCTGTGTCTTACGTGACGTTGGCATCGTCAATTCCAGGTGGGTTGGGTCGCTCCCCCCCCTTTTAACTGTAAGAAACTACATACACTATGGCTTGGGGTAACACAGATGGTTGAGTCTGAAGAGCTGTTTACTCAGAGGTCTGCTCCAAAGCTTCAGTGTCTGCTAGTCAGCGTAGAATTTTTAACTGCATCTAGCCTAGGCAATACTTTGGGCGTAGTAGCCCAGCTGTGTATCTAAAAATAATTTTTAAATGCATCTAGCCTAGGCAGACTGTGGGGACCCCCAACCAAACCCAGACGCTCAGCCCCCCTACCACCCCCCTTTCCTTGACAATACAATAATGTAACTCTTACAACTGGATTTGTGAGGATCGGTCACAGCTTTATTAACTCTTTATACTCATTCCATTAGAAAGGCATTTTATTTCTAAAACAATTCAGCTTGTTGCAGCATGCCCTGGGTCTCCACTCCGGCAAGTTGGCCAACAAGTGTAACTCTCCAACATGTCCTTTCTATTTCCAGGCCACGGAGGATCCTGCGTACTCGTATGCAGGACTCTGACCCCCACCCATCACTCTTAACGCTTGTTCCACTCCGTCCTGGAGTCCTGACAGGAATATGTCCAGTCCAATATCCATTAAGTGAACACCGTCGGGCCGTATGAGGCCTGCTTTATCTCCTTCCAGTTGTCGGTGTCGTATCACTACACCGCCTCTGTCTCTTCTAAATTTTGCCATCCGAATATTTATTACCCGCCTTGTCCGTTCGATGGCCGTGATGTCTCGCGCACCTTGCCATACCGCTATCGGCACAATCTCTGACCATACTATAGTTAGTTTTGTGAAAAATTCTCTGACACGCTCAGTGTCTAGTTTCATTATTGCCATTACTTATGCGCTCTTGTGATGACCTAGGTTGTTTCCCCCGGCCTGTATAACTAAGATGACCAGACCTCTTGCCTCTCTCCCTACATTGATTACCTCCATTAGTACCTGTGGCCATAGCAGGCCTCTAATACCTCTCCAATTGAAATATGTGTTATGAAACACTAATTTCCTCCCGCCTGGGCGGACTTTCGCTCTTTTTTTCCGGTCAATATATATACGAGTGGCCTATCACCCACACTGTTGGCTTAGCGTCACCTGTAAAAGAAACAAAGCATGTTAGGATAACAAGTCCGGTCTTATGTATCTCGCCAAACACGTGGATCGCCATCTCCCTATCCTCTGAACTTCCGTTTCTGACAGTCCTGCTCTTGCTGCTTCCGTGGCCGCGCCTATGCGGAATGAGTGTGTCCAGTAATCTTTGGGGTGGTTCCCTGCCGATGTTATGCATTTATTAAATATAGCTTGGAACTGGTATCTTGATAATGGCGTTCCATCAATGTGTGATAGGAAGAAATTACTTTGTGATCTGATGGTTATATATGTTTTTACTATTGTTACCCGACTCAGTGTACCGTTTGTGGGTTGTAGAAGTACCCAAGTGCCCCAGCACGCTGGAACCGTTTTCGATTGGCGTATGCGTAGACGTATTGCATTATTGGCTATGACTACGTCCTGGTGTAATAAGCCTCCACTGGTGGTAATTTTGGATTGAGGGACTAATTCGCTTATGCATAGCGCCCCGAAGAAGGCGATCGCAAATGCAGTAGACAGTAGTGTTGCTTCAAATTGTGAGTGTCATGTTAATGGTGTTAGGGATATGATGTGAGAAATCAGTTTTAGTGACACGGGATGGGACGTCTACACTCCTGCCTTGGCTGACCCCTTTTCCACCCTTTTATGGATTGTCTGATGATGAATCTTTGTCACATCTCCCCAATTCAGTAGTTGGAAGTGAAATGCTACTCCGGTCAGACACCGCTGCGCTGACGCCCCTGATATGCCCCTCATCATTAGCTGGTGGAGAAATTCTATGGTGACTTGTGATCTGGCTTGTTCACATTGGTCAACCCGTCTGTCTGCTACTAGTCGTGTCCACTCTTCCCATGCCTTACCGTATGCTTGCCACGTCGACGGGGCAACTGACGCTCTGATTAATGGCATCAACTATTCGCCACTAGATCCCATAGGGAGGGTGGGCAACTGTTGCCCAATGGGTGGGCGTTGGGGAAGAGCTCTGTGAAAATCTGCCAATTGAATTGTGATAAAGCGTTAGCAGCAGCTTTAGACCTCTCAGCAGCGTGGCTAGCGTGGACCCATACATTGTGTTTTAGGCACAGGAATGCTAGCCGGCGTAGTAGGCCTAGCACTGGGAGAGACGATGATGCCATCTTATTAATGCAATCCGCTAGGCTGGTGTTTTTTGTTATGAAGCATATATTTTTGTTAGCCAGGTGCGCGCCCCATATTTCTATTGCTACCACTATTGGGAAGAAAAATTATTTTCAGGGCTAGATGCAGCTAAAAATTATTATTAATTTCAAAGCTGGTGGAGCTTGGTATAGATGGCCTAATACAATGTGTACCACACACTGCTAAAAGCCCAAATATTTTTTCAGAGCTAGATGCAGATAAAAAATATTTTTAATTTGCAACCTGGTGGAGGATAGTATAGATGGACTTAATAGACCAAATCCCACAAACTGCTACAAGCCCAAATATTTTTTCAGAGCTAGATGCAGATAAAAATTATATTGAATTTGCAACCTGGTGGAGGTTAGTATAGATGGACTAATAGAACAAGTTCCACACACTGCTACAAGCCGAAATATTTTTTCAGAGCTAGATGCAGATAAAAATGATATTGAATTTGCAACCTGGTGGAGGTTAGTATAGATGGACTAATAGAACAAGTCCCACACACTGCTACAAGCCGAAATATTTTTTCAGAGCTAGATGCAGAAAAAAATTATATTGAATTTGCAACCTGTTGGAGGTTAGTATAGATGGACTAATAGAACAAGTCTCACACACTGCTACAAGCCGAAATATTTTTTCAGAGCTAGATGCAGAAAAGAATTATATTGAATTTGCAACCTGGTGGAGGTTAGTATAGATGGACTAATAGAACAAGTCCCACACACTGCTACAAGCCGAAGCATAAATATTTTTTCAGAGCTAGATGCAGATAAAAATTATATTGAATTTGCAACCTGGTAGAGGTTAGTGTAGATGGATTAATAGAACAAGTCTCACACACTGCTACAAGCCGAAATATTTTTTCAGAGCTAGATGCAGAAAAAAATTATATTGAATTTGCAACCTGGTGGAGGTTAGTATAGATGGACTAATAGAACAAGTCTCACACACTGCTGCAAGCTGAAGCCCAAATATTTTTTCAGAGCTAGATGCAGATAAAAATTATATTGAATTTGCAACCTGGTGGAGGTTAGTATAGATGGACTAATAGAACAAGTCCCACACACTGCTACAAGCTGAAATATTTTTTCAGAGCTAGATGCAGATAAAAATTATATTGAATTTTCAACCTGGTGGAGGTTAGTATAGATGGACTAATAGAACAAGTCCCACACACTGCTACAAGCCGAAATATTTTTTCAGAGCTAGATGCAGAAAAAAATTATATTGAATTTGCAACCTGGTGGAGGTTAGTATAGATGGACTAATAGAACAAGTCCCACACACTGCTACAAGCCGAAGCCCAAATATTTTTTCAGAACTAGATGCAGATAAAAATTATATTGAATTTGCAACCTGGTGGAGGTTAGTATAGATGGACTAATAGAACAAGTCTCACACACTGCTACAAGCCGAAATATTTTTTCAGAGCTAGATGCAGAAAAAAATTATATTGAATTTGCAACCTGGTGGGGGTTAGTATAGATGGACTAATAGAACAAGTCCCACACACTGCTACAAGCCGAAGCCCAAATATTTTTTCAGAGCTAGATGCAGATAAAAATGATATTGAATTTGCAACCTGGTGGAAGTTAGTATAGATGGACTAATAGAACAAGTCCCACACACTGCTACAAGTCGAAATATTTTTTCAGAGCTAGATACAGATAAAAATTATATTGAATTTGCAACCTGGTGGAGGTTAGTATAGATGGACTAATAGAACAAGTCTCACACACTACTTCAAGCCGAAATATTTTTTCAGAGCTAGATGCAGAAAATATTTATATTGAATTTGCAACCTGGTGGAGGTTAGTATAGATGGACTAATAGAACAAGTCCCACACACTGCTACAAGCCGAAGCCCAAATATTTTTTCAGAGCTAGATGCAGATAAAAATTATTTTGAATCTGCAACCTGCTGGAGGTTAGTATAAATGGACTAATAGAACAAGTCCCACACACTGCTACAAGCCGAAATATTTTTTCAGAGCTAGATGCAGATAAAAATTATATTGAATTTGCAACCTGGTGGAGGTTAGTATAGATGGACTAATAGAATGATGCTATGCCCAAAAGGTTTTACTTCACTAGGTGCAGTAAAAAATTGGTATTCTATACACAGGTGGTGTAGCTTGCAGCACAGATAGGCTACTCCACTGACTAACACACTCTGCAATAGGCCAAAAAGGATTTGCTTTGCTAGATTTAGCCAAATGCTGTGAAAAAAACTTGCACAGCACTAAAACAGACCTGCCTGGCAAAAAGTGATAGGAACTGATTTAACCTAGCCCTCAAAAGGACTGCAATTACAATTAGTCTTTACTCCAAACCTATCTATTTAAGAGCACAGACCTGCCTGATAAAAGTGATAGGAACTGATGTAACTTAGCCCTGAAAAGGACTGCAATTACAATTAGTCTTTACTCCCAACCTATCTATTTAAGAGCACCGACCTGCCTGATAAAAGTCATAGGAAATGATGTAACCTAGTCCTTAAAAAACTGCAATCACAACTATTCCCTACTCCCAAGCTATCTGTAGATTTGTGCGAAAATTGGCTTGAAATTAACAAAGTATAGCACACACAGCAACAGCGGTGCCGTCTAACATGCAGCTGCAGCAGTGATAAAATGGTGGCGACGGGGAAAATGGCTGGGTCTTATAGGGCAAGGACATGTGACATACACTGCCAATGACACATGCCCTTGCTTGTGTGAAAAAAAGCAGTTCGCTCCGTGTGTGCGCTGCTGATAGGCTGACAGATTGCACCTCCCCACTGTAAATGCGGGAAAGAGAAAAAAAATGGAGATCTTCATTATTTATACAGAGATACATCCCCTGCCCCTCCCCCCGCCCCGCTGTACACTCAAACTGCGTATTAACATTAATTTTCAGCATTACTGAGAAAAAATCCAGTTATGATTTTGGTGCACGAACAGTTATCGAACATAACCTCGAACAGCCAAATTTTTTTCAACTCGTTCGTGTTCTCCGAACGGCTCGAACACCGCCCAAAACAGCTTGAATTTGTGATTGGCAAACAGTTCGATTCGAACACCGCTCATCTCTATTCACAAGCTAGATGACCAGTGGGAGAGAGACCCGTACACAGTACTGCCGTCCAACCACGACAACTCGAAGGTCTGTGTAATAAGAAAGGATGGAGGAGAGACCACGAACACTGTCTCCAGAGACCACGTAAAACGGTGCCCCGAGCAACTACAGAGTGCAAGTGAAGATCAAGATGACCTTGAGCCCGCATTGGACAAGGAAGAAACGGTCAGCACCGTTATCGGAGAGTTTCCCCGGTCCTGGACTCGGATAAACGATGGAATAGTTGTACCCGTCCTACACTTTCTTCAACCAACCCAGCAGGAACCAACAGGAGAGCAGGAAGAATCAGAGGAACAAGCAGCCCTGGAGGCAGAAGAACCCATGCCAGCCGCCCAGGAGAGTCAACCCTCTGCTGACAGTGAGCCTGGCATGCCTGCGGTAAGCCAAAGGACCCGCAGACAGCTGCCTGCACTGCCTGTAAACCCAGCTAGTAGCTGTACCCTAAATGCTAGTGGGGAAAGCCAGGTTAGGCCACCACCAGACAGTGGGTTACGCAGGTCAACCCGGAGCACTAGGGGGCAGATACCCGCTCGCTGGAAAATATAGGGTGTGTAAAGAACTGTAAATAACCCTTATAAATAGTTGTCAAATGTTTAAACAGTTAATTGCATGACCAGTAATTATGTTTTTTCAGTTTCTTTCAGTTGACTATATGGACTTACAGGTTATGAACTTTGAGTAACCGGGACTTTCTTGTAAAATATGTTCGGAGCTTAACCAAAGGAATAAATAAAGACTGTCAAGGACTCGGGGCAAGGACAGACCCCCACCTGGTTAAGGCTCCCCTTGTGTTGGTGATATGGACACCCGGTCACAGACCACATTGTGACCCTAAGAACTCAATATGTGATGTTGTTTGCTATTTCCTTCCGTGTAGTGTTTCCAATTAGCATACAGCACCTCCTGTCCCAGGCCAGTAGGGGGAGCTGGCTGCCCCTATAAAAGCTGGAACTGGGAGCAGGGTTAGAGAGAACTGGTCGACCTAGCTCAGGAGTGAGACTAGTCCCAGAGAAGGAGGGACAGTTCAGCTGTAGCTGAGGAGGTCGTGAGGCAGTGGAGAAGCCATGAGCCAGGGACGTACGGTGCGGAGAGCCTGTCCTGGCAGATAGAGAACCATCTAACCGGACATTGGGGTCTGAGGTTGTGAAGACTCTAAGTCCCACAGCAGAGAACCAATCCGCGAGGGATTTCATGTCCTTTGGCCTAAAAAGCCCGGAGGCTCCACCACAACAGAAGGGACCAGCAAGGCCAAGAGAGGCCAAAGGTAAAAGGAACCCAAGTTACAAGCCATACGGGCGAGAATACACGGCACGCTCAGGAACGTGGGCTATTATACCACGAAGAGGGGAATAGTCAGAAAGAGCATAGAGAGCACGGTAGGCCTACACCCTCACCCTGACCAGAGGGGCATCCCGAGTGTTCTCAGACATCCAGGCCCCCTTCTAGCCGGTACTGTTGTTGGGTCATTACCATCTGTTACAATAAAGACCCTGAACTGTTTAAGCGGACTCTGCATACAGACTATCGCGGCCGGAACTATCACCCCCAACATCCCCCTACAGTGCCCTGGGGCTACACTCCTCCCGTGGGGAGTTATACCATTCCTGTGCTGCTCACCAACACCAGCCCCAGCGGTCTGTCCTGCAGCAGCGGTTATCCCTGACCGCAATCCACGGGTGGCGTAGTCGGACTTTCACATGTATATATATATATAAGGAGACTGCCACCATTTTAGCTTGACACCCTGAGCACGGGACCAGGTTGCCACTACTACCCCCATCAGCACCGCGCAACCTAGAGACCCGATCTTGAGTACCCCACGGCCCAGGAGGCGAGTCATAGACACACCCTGACTACTTCAGACATCGCTGACCTAACCCTAGTTTGACCAAAGAAAACTGCTATCATACATAGCAACCACTGATACTTGCAGTTTTGTGCACATGGCCTGTGCAGACCCTTCTCAGAGAAATTCTAGCTTGCCTCTCTCTTCAATTTCAACACACATCCAGTCTGCTTAGCCTCCCCAGCAGACTAACTTACATGAACACCTAGCCTATTTATACACAGAGTCATCCAGGTGCAACCAATGAGAGCCTGCAGAGCTACGATTTAACCCTAGCCTACCTGGCAGTGATACAGTCTGTTATGTGGCAGCTTTGTTGCAAGCTTTTACTGTATTTTCCGGACTATAAGATGCACTTTTCAACAAGACAACAAGTTGATTTACACTTAGCAGAAGAGTCTCGGTCTTCCAGACAAAAGCTGATCTGTTGATGGAATTCATCCAGTGGTTATTTTATAATCTTCATTTTCATTTCTGCCATAATGATATGCATGTGCTCTGGTGCTCTCATTATGTATTCATGTATTCCTATCTGTGCCTTGTGACAGGTCAATGTGCTTTCAGTAACCTGCCTACTATTTTACATACTGACTTTGTAATTTCTGTGTCACATTGAAATTTACATTCCCCAAGATGGCCGCCACGGCCATCAGTGCATGCGTAGCATCTGTTGTTTGCCGAGAGATGCTACTGCACACACACAGGCGCCATTTTGCTTTCGGAAAAAGAATTTGGGTGCATGTGCAGTAGCATCTCTCGGCAACTGAGAAATGCTGCTGCGCAAGTGCAGGCTGCAGGGCCATATTGCTGCAGGCAAATTTCTTTTTCCTCTAGCAAGATGGCGTCCATGCGTGCGCTGTAGCTAAGTAGCTAGCGGCGCCATGTTGCTGGAGGAAAAAGAAATTTACCTTCAGCAATATGGTCGCCGCCCACGCTTGCGGAGTTGCATTTCTCGGTTGCCGAGAGATGCTACTGTGCAAGAGTGGCGCCATATTGCTGCACCTAAATTATTTTTCCAAAAGCAAAATAGCGCGTGCGCAGCAACATCTCTCGTCAAACAAGAGATGCTACTGCGCAAGCGCTGGCGACCGCGGCCATCTTGGGGAATGTGAATTTCAATGTGAAACAGAAATTACAAAGTCAGTATGTAAAACAGTAGGCAGGTCACTGAAAGCACAGTGACCTGTCACAAGGCACAGATAGGAATACATGAATACATAATGAGAGCACCAGAGCACAAGCATATCATTATGGCAGAAATGAAAATGAACATTATAAAAGAACCACTGGACGGAGTTCATCAACAAAGGTATCATTTTACTCAGTATAATGGCACCCACCTGACAGTGTATGTGGTTTACTAAGCACAATCCTGCTTATTAAACATAACTGATTCCACAATAAATGTACTCATGCTCTTTATGAACTTTGGTACAAGAAAACCAAAGTAAATTGTATTGGGACCTTGTTATGTCACTGTTGGGGACAGTATATAATGCCCCTTATTTTTTTGGTACAACCCTCCTAATATACTTTTACCACTTTGGAATAAATCATTACCCTCATTACCCCCCTCTTCTACCATTGTGCACCAAGAAACGAGTACCACCATAGATCACCAACATTATCCCCTCCACATCCTTACATCAACAGAATAGTTTGAATATTACTATTTTTTTCCCTATTTTCTGATGTCCAAACCTGGGTGCATCTAAGCCAAGTGCCTCTTAGGCCCGAGGGCACGTGACCTTATAGTACAAAAATTACAGTATTCTTTTTTTACCCTGTATACAAAAATAGTGAGCTACTTCCAAGCAGAAGTCAGCTGAAGAATGAATCTGTCACTTCTTTTAACCACTTCAAAACTTTGGAACGGTTAATAGCAGTTCGGAAGGCTGAACATATGCACAGCAAATCACTTTTAGATTGCAATTCATATATTCATTCTTTTTTCACATTTATTGAGCGCTTTTTCAGGTGGGTTATGGAGCCTACCCGCCTAAAAAAGATGTTATGTGCACATCCCCTTCAATGGAATTCCAGGATGCTCATTTACTTAAGGTCTAACTATAATAACCAATGATTATTATCATAAATTTGTTTCTGAATATAATAATATTTTTCAAGTAAAAATTTACAAATAGATTAAAGGAATTTTTCTCCTTTTAACTGTTTTTTTTTTTTTTTTACAAATTCATCATGGGCATGATAGAAATAGCTGGACTCGCCATATCCATCACTCACGTGATTGTGTACAGCCTGCAGCGGTTACATTATGTCTACAGTGCTGTTGTCAATTATTGGTCTCAGTCATTGGCTGGAACGCTTTAATATAACATCACTGCTGCTGTCTTTGCACAATTGCAGCAAAGGACCCAGGAAAAGTAAATAGTAGCTGTTTTTATTAGTTTTATCTGAGCCATGACAAATTTATTGAAAACAAATTGCAAGTAGAAAAGTCCTTTAACATAAAACATAAATACAATATATGCAAAAATCTCACCTTTAGTTTGTTAGGTCCTCACAGAGGTTTGGCTGAATTAATAATCAGACTTCCCCACTTTCTGTCCTACTCTGTTCGTTGTCGTATGTTGTGCCAATATGGCCTCTGTTAGCAAGTAAGTGGAAAAAGTTCTGCAAAATTTGAATCCCACAACTGGATGGATGCATGCATACGTAGGGCACACGCCCAATAGTAAACAATAGAGAAGAGCATTCAGAGTTTGTAAAATGATATAGGATTTACTGTCACATAAAATCTAATTATGAAACAAACCATCCCTACTGACCAAAAATGCTCAAGCAGTAGGTGTTTTTTCAGATGGATTTGTAGCATAATGACAGTAAAGCCTAGATGATTTTACAAGCTCAGGATTCGGATGATGAAATTATTTTTTGTAAGAAAAATAATAAAACTATTGTGTGTTGATGAAAGTTGATTGTGCATACATAAAAGCTCATTGTTATGACTGGCATAATCTAACTTGAATTAAACAAATGACAAAAAGTTATGGATACTGAAAGAATGTTGGTGAGCTCCTGGAAAATATGTGCTAACCAATTGATCAACAGGTGTAAAATTGTTCCACTTAAATGCAGCTCTTGGCTCTTTTTGACATTAAATTTGTACAGTATACTAAAATATCTTCTTAATTTTCTTTGAGAGTAGCATAATTGCTGCAATATTGAAACATGATGTGTGGCGTGAGCTTAGAGGTGTGGTGTGAGTCACTGATAAAACAAGAATTGTTCTTAGGGTATGTGTACATTGCATCTTTTAAACCTGGGAGAACCTGACAAGTTTTCCATAAGAAAGACACTTCAGGTCACATCGGCTTTTTATTCCTGAAGCTTCTTTCTTTGTGTCTTTTTGGTGGTTACCTGAGCACTTGCTTCTTTATTTTTGACCACCAGTGTTTTTTTCAAGTGTTTTTCCATAGTTTTTGAGTCATCTTTTTATTGACTTTTTTTAGTGATTTTTTTTCTCCGTTCAGCAATGAAGAAGCTAAAACGCTGGGAAAAGGTTCAAAATAATGCTTGGGTATATTTTGGGTGTCTTTTGAGCCTTCCCGTTGACTTCTTTTATAAAGTACAGAACATCTTCCAAGTGGAAGATGCTGAAAGAAAGGTTAGGTCACTACTTAAAGCGCAACTGTCAGCAGGATTGTGCTTAGTAAACTACATACACTGTCAGGTGGGCGCCATTACACTGAGCAAAATGATACCTTTGATGATGAAATCCATCCAGCGGTTCTTTTATTATCTTTCTTTTCATGTCTGCCACAATGATATGCTCATGCTCTGGGCGGGACTTTAGGGAGGGGCAGTAGCTGGTGCTCTCTTTAGGTATTCCTATCGCTGGCCTCCAACAGGTCACTGTAATTTCTGTGATAAAATCAAATGTACATCCCCCAAAATGGCAGCTGCCACCCGCGCATGCACAGTAGCTCTTTTCAGTTGCCGAGAGATGCTACTGCGCACGTGCGAGCACCATATTGCTTAAGGAAAAAGAATTTGGGTGCAGCAATATGATGCCCGCCGCCCACACTTGCGCAGTAGCATTTTGCCGAGAGATGCTACTGCGCATGCGCGGGACCAATATAGGGACATTAGGGGAGAAAGGGTGATATCTGATCAGCCTAGGAGGTCTCCACTGGGCTCCCTTCCCCTCTTCCCTTTGTGTTGCACTTAGTCTTTCCTTCACCTTGCGTGACATGGGGCTTAGGGTATTCGCTTGAGAAAAGTCACAGTCTAGGTATAACTGAACTTTTGTTTTTTTGTTTTTTTTAAAAAACACATTTTACTTTCTGGGCGCTTGGTTTACTGATCCAATTTAGCAACCATGACA
Organism: Phyllobates terribilis; assembly: GCF_046119375.1. NCBI lineage: Eukaryota > Metazoa > Chordata > Amphibia > Anura > Dendrobatidae > Phyllobates > Phyllobates terribilis. Next base: position 747,340,630 of record NW_027362762.1, read on the forward strand.
TGGCATGACAATATTCCATGCATGCTGTTGCTGCATGTTCCTTTCCAGGCTTGTACCTACCTAGCAAGGGAACTTTTTTTGGTTACTGACGTCATGTCAAGGAAGTGGAGAGTAATTTAAAAATAATAGTTTAATGTTTTGCATACCTGCTTTACTAGTTCAATTTTTACAAACGTGCACACCACAACAATTCTCTGAACTATTGTCACATCTTCCTTTCCGTGGATGTAGCGACCTACCAACATAACATTACTGGTTATGGCTTTTTTTTATCAAGGAGGGGAATGTTGTTTAAGATAAAATATATGTATATCTATATATCAATAGTACACACTTTTTAGTTTTTGTATACCTGTATTACTAATCCAGTTTGGTAACTGTACATTGATTGCAAAAATAATGTAAGCTGTTTTCTTTTCTGCCGTGTACCTACCAACCAATGAAGCAAAATTTTTAAAAATAATACATGTTTTGGCAACCATACACCTCTCAACTATACTGTGAAAAAAATGAAAAAGAAATTACACTAAATCAAGACATTTTTAACTGTGAATGTTTGTTTTGGCCAACATGTTTAAATTTGCCAATTGGAGTAATGTTCACACCATACTGATACAATGGGCATGCTGTTGTTGCATTAAGCTTTTTGGAGTATCATATGCAACCAACCTAGAATTTCTATTGTCTCCATATTTTTACAGGCTTGGAAAAGTGAGGCTAAACATTTTTGTAAGAGTTATACTTTTGTCCAAAATGTATGGTAAGGGAAAAAAGTGGAACTGGCAATGGATATGGTAGAGTAAGAGAGTAAAAAGAAAAATACCTTGCCTACAATGTGGAAACCACTGGTGGCAACCACACCACCGACAATACTAAAGCAGTTATCCCAGCAGTGGTAGTATCAAACGCAAGTCACATCACTCATCTCAATCACAGCACAATGATTTCATAGTACCTCTCTGACAGTGTTTTGCTCATTCCACCTTCTCCAGCACCATAAGATTAGATGTTTTACATAGCGGAATTTTCATTCTATCAATGACACCTAGATGGTTCTGCCCCTTAGTCCACTAAACCTTAGCACCCTGTGGGCTATGGAAGATATTTCACCAGAACAACTTCTTCCAATTGATTTGTTACAAGAGATGAATGGTCAGCCCTTGTACACAGATGACCTAGGGCCAGAGAAAATGGAGGAGGCGATGCAAACACCTAGCTGTGTTGTTCGCATTGTGAGCTGTGGTGGTTGGGACACTTGCACTATGAGCCAGGGCAAATCTTAGGAATTAGATGGGGGCTAAGGAGCGCAGGACATTTTCTTTACAAAGTGACTGGCGTCTCAGTCAGGAACAAACAAAAGTCATACAGCGAACGAGTTGCTGGTATGCATCAAGCAGAAAATCACCTGGCTGGATGGCTCCTCATCATTTACAACTGGGTATTGTTGTAAGCAAATGTTACATTCAAGAAGTAAAATAGCATTTCTTCTCTTCTGAGCCCTGCCGTGCACCAAAACAGTGTTTTTCCCCCACATATGGGGTATTGCTGTGCTAAGGAGAAATTGCACAACAAATTTTGTGGTCCATTTTCTCCTGTTAGCCTTGTGAAAGTTAAAAAAATGGAAAGAAAAATTTGTGTGAAAGAAAGTTAAATGTTTATTTTTTTCCATCCACATTCCATTAATTCCCATGAAGCACCTGAAGGGTTAACTAACTTCTTGAATGTGGTTTTGAGCACCTTTAGGGGTGCAGTTTTTGGAATGGTGTCACTTTTGGGTAATTTCTGTCATATAGACCCCTCAAAGTCACTTCAAATGTGATGTGGTCCCTGAAAAAAATGATTTTGTTAATTTTGTTGTAAAAACGAGAATTCGTTGATCAACTTTTAACCCTTCTAACTTCCTAACAAAAAAAAATTATGTTTCAAAAATAATGCAGATATAAAGTAGACATGTGGTTAATGCTATTTATTAACTATTTCGTGTGATAGCTCTCTCTGTTTTAATGGCATAAGAATTAAAAGTTTGAAAATTGATGTTTCAAAAATTGTGTTGATATAAAGTAGACATGTGGGAAATGTTATTTATTAACTATTTTGCGTGAAATAACTCTCTGATTTAAGGGCATAAAAATTTAAAGCTTGAAAATTGCACAATTTTTAAAAATTTTGCCAAATTTCCTATTTTTTCACAAATAAAACCAAGTCATATCAAAGAAATTTTAACACTATCATGAAGTACAATATGTCATGAAAAAAACAATCTCAGAATCAGTGGAATCTGTTAAAGTGTTCCAGAGTTATTACCTCGTAAATTGACAGTGGTCAGAATTTAAAAAATTTGCCAGGTCAGAAAGGTGAAAACAGGCTTCGGGGTGAAGGGTTAAACCAACCATGTTTTCAATAAAGGTTTTTTTATCTTCATACTCACGCTTTTATTGATGAGATTTCTCTTATTGGTGTTACTGCTCCATAGTGTAAAATTTGTCTGAGTGCTATCCGATAAAACTTTGGATAGCACTCGGTCGTGTTATACACTTATGTGAGTGATCCCATAGACTTCATCCAGTAAGCAGGTCACAGATGGTCATAATTGTTGTTATTGTGTATAGTTTGCTGACTTTTGAATTGTATAACTCTATGTAACTTTTTTAGTTTTAGAGCAGCACATCTTTTTTAGTCAGCAATGTACACATGCATACTCAGGTGACTTAAAAAAGGCTTAATCTGAGATTTACTGAACATTTCTAATGTGCTGGAGTCTAAATGAAAAAGCTGCATATTTAAAATTTGCATGAAAATGATCTAATTAAGTTTTGATTTGTAATCAAGGATGATTCTCTAAACACTGGTAGGAAAGCTAGTTCAGACTATTTAATCCACACACAATGCCAGTGCTTAATTTTGCATGGCCATATGAGATATATGAAATGTGCAGGCTGGCTGAGCGGTGGGAAAAACAAATATTCCGAGGTATCACATAGGTTCTTCTACAAATTACCTCATTCTGCCCAAAGTCTGGGCATATTCATAATCTCTTTAGTATTGTATTTTGTATTACTTTTGCTGGAAAAGTATTAGGAAAGAAAGAAATGTTGTTATGTGGGGGCCTACAATTTGTAAGATAAGCTGAAGTTTTCATTTGTAACATTTTGGGGCACTATATATGACTATTTCACAACTTTTAATAAAATTTTTTGGTAGGTAGGTTAAACAAAAAACAGCAATTCTGATATTGTTTTTAGATATTTTTATTAATGTATATACAGTTCAAGATAAAAAAAATTGTTTTAAATTATGGGTCTGTATTTTAGCTGTACCGTTATGTAACATTTGTAATGGTTTTTAATAATTTTAACAAACTGAAAAATACGTTTTTAAGTCTAGTTTTTCTTATAATTTTAAACATTTTTGACTTGATTCATTAATGCACTTACCTTTTTTGTCAAGCTTTAGTTTTTTTTTACAGTCTATTTTTGATTTGCACCAAATCTTTTAATTTACATCTTTTTTTAAGTTTATTTTATATGTGTTCACGACCACTACTCCACTAGGAGCAATTTTTCTTTCGTACGACACTAATTTTTGCACAAATTTTGCAACATTTTAATGGATAGTGTGATTTTTTATTATATCTAAAAAGGCGCAAAAAAAAAGTGACTTTAGAAAAACACAAATGATGAACTGGGACCGTTACATATTTTTTATTACATTTTTTATAGTCTCACTGTTAAACTTGACCTTGACCAAACATGAAATACATTGTAATTATAGATGAGCAGATCGATTTGATGCATATCGAATTTGGGATAAATATTTAGAAATTCAATGAACTCTGCAACTTGAGACCAGTTTGCTACCACCACCACTTCCCACATGGCAGGAGATTGCATTAGCCAGAGAAGGCACAAATAAGTTGGTTATGGCCAGGCCCTCTTCCCTATAATGCTGTATAGCTATCATATCACATGATATAGGACAGCCAATCATGAGAGACTATCATAGCCTGTTTAATGCAAAGGCAAGGAATGCAGCAGTCATTTCATGATAAATCTTGATAGTGACGGAATGTTATAGCTCACAGCTTAGCAAAAGAGTATGGGGAGAGAAAGCCATAAAATAGTGAAAAAATTCTACAGTATGTTATAGCCCAGCAGTCAGAAAGATTAGTGTACAGTGTGTGAAAAAAAGAGAGTAATACAGAAATTCAATTGACAGAGAGAGTTCGGAGAGCTGGCAGTGATTGATCACAGAGGATATAATGCTGCTGCAATTCAATTACACATTTTTTTTTAATTCTTCATGCAAAAGCAGGCCACCAAAATAACTAAATCTCTGTGAATGCTTTACAAAGTGTGTGTGTCACAAGCTGCTGAATTCTTACACACATGTCATATTAGTCTCATTTGACATACATACCTCCCACACCAATACTGCAGTCTTTTGTCACTGTTTTTTTGGGGTGTGCCAAGAACTTAGCATTTCTATGTATGTCCTTTATGGAAAGTTGGAAATTTTGTTAAAAAAATACAAAAGAAAAAAACATACATTTAACTGCGTGGCTAACTACTTTACATAGTATGTATGTTACAAACCACTGATTTATATTACACATCAGTATTATTAGTCAAATTTGCCAATACTGCAGATTTTTGGGCGTGCCATCTACCTATCATTTCAATAATTTTAAGGCTTCATTCAGACTTCCGTTTTTCATGTACAAGTGCTAGCCGTGCTTATAGTCTATGAGACCATTTTGATGTATAAATTCACGGAGACCTATCTGATTTTGATCTGAGTGTTGGATCAGAATTGAGAATGTAAGTCTATGTGCTCAAGAAAAAATCGGATAGCACTCGAATGACATACAAGTGCAGACTGATTTTCATGGACTGTCACATAGAAGGTGGAGAAACTTTTTTTCTCCATGTACCGGAAAAACTGACACTCGGACCAAACTCTCATCAATCTCTGATCAAAGTCTGATGAAAATAATCAGTCTGTTTTTCTCATATGTGAGAAAAGTGGATGTCTGAATGAGATCTTAAAAGTGGGGGAGGGTATAGTATTAGTAAAAAACAAAAAATAATGTGAAAAAAAGTTCAAAAATATAAAAACTTAACTATGTAACTGTCTTTTTCATAAAGTGTGTATGTCACAAAGTGCTGATTTTTTTGCACACCTGTTTTGTTAGTCAAGACATACAAAACACAAATGAAATATCGATCCCATATCCCATATTGTCTGCTTTGGGAGCCAAAATTTAAAGACAACACACCTTTTTCAAGGAGTCCTTATAATTATTTTAATTTGGTAGTCCAAACATGGAGTGGAAATAAAATATATTTTACCAAAAAATATGCAGCAAAAGGACGTACAGTCATTACTTGTAGGGTCATTGATATTGACTAGGTTTGAAATAAATAATTAACAGCAAAAGGAGGTTTTGCGGTGTAAGAGGAAGAGATGAGAGAATTGACTATGAGTAAAAATTCCTGAAATCCGCAGTTTCACATGAATTTGAACAATCTGCGATTTGCCATTTCACACATGCAGCACACTCAATGAGCAGGCTAATCACGTCAGGCTTCCACATAATACCCTGCAGCAATTTGGTCACATGGTATAGCGCAGCCACTCAGGGTGGCTATCACAGGCAGCATAAAAGATAGGGGCAGGTAAAGGAGTGTAATTTATGCTTATATTATGTAGGTATAGGAGCGCTCACAGCACATAAAATAAGGATAGAAAAGGACTTACTGCAATTGTGGTAGACTACTCCAGTGCTGATGTATGATATTGAACATGGGAGACATATTCTGTCTGTGAATAGACATCCAAGATTCAAGTAATATTCTGTCAACACTTGTAGTAGTCTCATCATCACCAACTTTATAGCTGCTTTTATTTTTTACTATTTTCACACAGTGCCTGCAAGCAAGGGTAGTATTATCCACTCATTGTAGATTTTGAAACTAAATCCAAATTCTGAATTCAAGGCTTGTTTCTGTTTCTAATGAAAGTGCAATCCTTGTGTTTTGGAACGCACCTGTGACACCCCAGGGGTCTGGTTGCCACAGTGATAGAGATATTACGTCTGAGAGCAGGTGGGAGGTCCTTTGGTCAGGGATCCTGTGCATGCCACACCTCCTGCCCAGTCTTGGGAGGGGAAGGACTTCCCCTATATAAACCCGGGGCTGAGGCAGAGTGAGTGAGAAAGAAGACAGAACAAGAGTAGAGAAAAGAAGCAGCATAGCAAGAAACATCAGGAGCTCTGTGGGGAGCAGTGTTACAAGGAGTCAGGGGCTGGCAGCTGAAGAGCTCGCCCTGACTGAGAAGATTTCTAACCGGACCCGGAGTCCGAGGCTGTGGGGACTAACTCCTACCCAGCAGCAGAAACCGTCCGGCAGAGGATTTCAGGTCCTCTGGCCCAGAAGCCCGAAGGCACGGTCACACGCGTGGGACCAGCACCGCCATCGTGGAGCGGAAGCATTAGAAGGCCCCGAGTCACCGGCCATACGGGTGAGCACCACACGGTACACTCAGGGACGTGGGCTACTTATTCCCGCCTCTAGCAAGGTAGCCAGAAGAGTACAGTTAGTTGGGAAGGCCTACAACTCCGCCTGGCCAGGGGAAATCCCATCTGCTCAAGGACTGACCAGGCCCCTATCACTAGCAAGTACTCCGGGAGGGTCTATCTTTGTCACCAGTAAAGACCCTGAACTACACCGCACCGTCTCTGAGTGGTTCCTGCTACCCCCATCATCCACGTCGGCTGCCCTGAGGCTATACCCCTCCCGTTGGGGGTTATACCATCCACGCTGCACCATCCTTCCACCGGCCTCAGCGGTCCGCCCTGCAGCGGCAGCTCCATAGCTGCATTCAACGGGTGGCGTAGTCACCAACCATCTACTGCTAGTACATCGCCGCTCAGTTTGACTCCCTGGGCACGGACCGGGTCACCGCCACGAGACTACAACCCTCAAGAGATCCGGCTCCGGGTAAGCTCCCGCGTGCGCAACGCAGCGCGACACAGGCCCAGGGGCGCGTCAACTTTGGCGTAGTCGGCAGGATTTCGTGCCCGCAACCACCGGGTACTGCGTGCCTGAAAAAGAGACTTTTCAAACTTACCTGTGGTGAAGATTCCCGCCATCCGGCGCCATCTTCAGCCTTCTTCCCGCCATCGGTGAAGTTTCCCGCCATCCGGCGCCATCTTCTGCCTTCTTCCCGCCATCCGTGGAGTTTTCCCGCCATTGGACGCCATCTTGAGGACGCCGCGCGGGAAGAAGAGGGGCGTGGACTCCGAAAGCGCGCGAGAACTGAAGCCCCGCCTCACGTCCGGACGTTGCGTAAGGTCCTGGAAGGAGCCCAGCAGACGCCGACGTCACAGGAGCGCGACGGAAGGTCCTCAACCCTGACGATCCACTGCGGAGCCGCGGCCTACGGAACAGGATCATCGCAAGGTAGGCCACGGTCCACTAGGGGGGAGGAAGATGTCGGATACGGAGGAGAGCTTCACTGCCTCAACCCCCGCCAGCGCCACCGCTGCTGCAGTTATGCCCTTCACCATGCCCTATATCCCGGGAGCAGCTTGGCTACCCCAGTACTCAGGGGAGTCACATACCCTGCATGACTTTAGAGAAAAGCTGGATAGCCTCTTCCAGGTGTACCCCCTCACAGAAGAGCAAAAAGTGAGCATCCTGGTGGCCCAACTAACTGGGGCAGCCAAAAGGGAAGTAAAATCCTGGCCACCTGGGAGGAAGACTGTCGCAGGGATACTAACCCGGCTGAAGGACACCTTTGATACCCGCACCTCAGCTGAGATTAAGCTTAGATTCTACGGGTGCAAGCAGCGAGCGCATGAGAGTATAAGGGACTATGCACTAAACCTACAAGAGGCCCTGAGGGCCATAAAGCAGACCGACCCTGATGGGGTGGGAAACGAGGACAGGCTGTTGACTGAACAATTTATAGAGGGTTTATATTGCAATGCCCACCGAACCCAGTTGCGGGCAATGGCCTTACAGGATCCCCATCTAGACTTTGCACAGTTCAAGGACAGAGCCATCCGGGTGCTCCGAGAACCGGCACCGGGTGGCGTTGTGACCCACAGGCGCCCAGCTATCACTTACCACCAGGAGGCGGCGCCCTTGTCGGCAGGGCCTGTGGGAGCTGATGCGCAGGCTTTGGACAATGACCCGGCTCCAGACCTACGCCATCAGGTCCAAGAGCTAGCTAAGAGCGTTGCTGCGCTAACCCGAACTGTGCAGTCTTTACAGGTTTCCACCCCAGGGAAGATCCAGTTGGCATCCGGACCGGAGGACATCCCGTGGCGTCGACCAAGGAGGACCCCACCGGCCAGAGGAAGACCCAGTGACCGATACAGCGAGGACGGACGACCCATCTGCCGCCGCTGCAATCAACCCGGACATATGGAAAGGTACTGTTCTTTAAACGGGCACAACCTGGGGTAGAGGGCCAACCCCCAGGAAAATGATCACCAGGCCCATCGAACTGGCGCGACAGATATGTGGGAGGACGTCCAGTCTTGCCTGTGGTACTGGATGGCATTCCCATGAGTGCCCTACTGGACACCGGGTCACAGGTCACCACCATCCCGTACGTGCTCTTTAAGCAGTACTGGAATGACTCGGATATTACCCGCTACCCTGACGACGACTTGAGTATCATCGCCAGCAATGGCCAGCCCGTGCCACAAATCGGATTTAAAGAGGTGACCATCAAAATCGGTAGAGTCGAACTGGCAGCACAGGGACTGATCATTGTAGACATTGACAAACATGAGAGCCACCCAAAAATAACTCTAGGAACTAATGTAATTGAGAATTGTCTTGCAGAAGTGATTTTCCTTCTACAGCAGGTTGCCAAGAACGCCAGCTCCGGCGAGCAGCGAGTGCTCCAGAAAGAGATCCGGGCACTGATGCGACGGCAACAGGTGGAACTCTCCGGCGGTGAGATTGGTAGCGTAAGAATGTGTGACCCTTTCCCTATTGCCATGCCCCCAAAAAGTGAAATGATGATTTGGTGCCGGGCAGCTATTGGTCTGAGAGGTAGAGATTACCAGGCAATGGTAGAACCAGTTTACTCAGACAGTAGGCCCACCATTTTGACAGCACGGGGGGTGGTCAATGTACGCCATGGGAGGGTGCCCGTTCGCATAATCAATATCGGGGAGAGGGAAGTGTACCTGCCCCGGTATGCCACGCTAGCAAAATTATATACCATCAACCAAAACTCTATACAGTCTGTGGAACCCTTGCCTCCATCTCACCCGGAGGAAGGTAACGGCTCTAAGAAAGTAATGGAGGATTGGTGTCAGCAACTACACTTGGGAACTGACTCCACTCCCTCCCACCAGAAACAGGGAGTCTACCGGGTGGTTCAAGAGTATGAGAGAGTGTTTAGTAAACACCCGTTAGACTTCGGGCGAGTCAAGGGGGTAGAACACCGCATCCCCACGGGAGATCATCCTCCCATAAAAGAGAGGTATCGACCCGTACCCCCTGCACATTACCAACACGCCAAGGGGATGCTTAGAGACATGAAGGAGGCTGGGGTAATCCGGGATAGCTGTAGCCCCTGGGCAGCCCCGCTAGTTTTAGTCAAAAAGAAAGACAACACCATGAGGATGTGTGTAGATTACCGGAAAATCAACCGTATCACACACAAGGATGCGTACCCCTTACCAAGGATAGAGGAGTCATTGGCTGCTTTAAGGTCTGCTAACTTCTTCTCTACCTTGGATCTCACTAGCGGGTACTGGCAGGTTCCTGTAGCAGAGGCGGACCGGGAGAAGACCGCATTCACCACCCCGATGGGACTTAGCGAGTTCACCTGCATGCCGTTCGGACTCTGCAACGCCCCAGGAACCTTCCAACGATTAATGGAGTGCTGTCTGGGCCACAGAAACTTCGAGACGGTCCTGTTGTACCTGGACGATGTCATTGTATACTCCAAAACTTATGAGGACCACCTGAAACACCTGGCGGAGGTGTTCGAAGCTCTGGCGAGTTACGGCCTAAAGGTGAAACCCTCCAAGTGTCACCTCCTGAAACCAAAGGTGCAGTACCTGGGACACGTGGTGAGCGCTGACGGAGTGGCTCCCGACCCCGATAAGATCACCGCAATTAAGGGATGGCCAAGCCCCTCCAGCGTAAAAGAAGTGCGGCAGTTCCTCGGGTTGGTAGGCTACTACCGAAGGTTTATTCCCGGTTTCACCAAAAAGGCAGCGCCTATGCAGGACCTCCTGATAGGCCAGTCCCGGAAGGCCAAGAACCAGAAGCCGCCCTTCAAATGGGAAGAGCTAGAAGAAGAGTCCTTCCGCCAGCTGAAGATGGCCCTCACGGGGGATGAAATCTTGGCGTACCCGGATTATAGCCAGCCCTTCATCCTCTACACCGACGCCAGTAACATCGGGCTAGGAGCCGTACTGTCCCAGATCCAGCAGGGGAAAGAACGAGTAATCGCCTACGCCAGCCGAAAACTGCGACCCACTGAAAGGAACCCCGAGAATTATAGCTCATTCAAGCTAGAGTTCCTGGCCGTGGTATGGGCAGTCACTGAGCGCTTTAAGCATTACCTTGCTTCTTCCCGGTTCACCGTGTACACGGATAACAACCCGTTGACACACCTGGACACGGCAAGACTCGGTGCCCTGGAGCAGAGGTGGATGGCCCGTCTGTCCAACTACGAGTTCATAATCAAATACCGGGCAGGGCGCTCCAATACTAACGCGGACGCCCTGTCCAGGATGCCCAACCTGCCGGACGAAGGAGAAGATCCGGAGGGACTGGAAGAGATTGAACTCCCTGCGTTCCACCGTCATGGGACTATCCAGTATTCCCACCGGGTAAGGAGTAAGCAGGCTGCTACGTTGAACCCCTTACCTCACTACAACTGGGCGGAAACGCAAGACAGCGACCCTGCCGTCCGACTGGTGAAGGAGATGCTGACTCGGCCGGAGGCTTGCCTTGAACCAGACGCTCCGGAGGAAGCCAAACAACTATGGGCAGAGAAGAGTCGACTGTTCCTTTACAAAGGGAAGTTGTGCCGCAGAATGGTTAACTCCCGGACGCATGAATTACTCTGGCAAGTAGTGGTGCCACGAAGAGACGCAGCCATGGTGATGGAGGCATACCACGACGGAGCTGGACACTTCGGGTGGAAGAAGCTGGAGTTCCTGCTGCGCGAGCGATTCCACTGGGTAGGCATGAGGGGAACCATTGAGAAGTGGTGCAGAGACTGTGGCCCGTGCAACCTGAGAAGGAAGGACCGCGCCAGCCAGAAGACTCCCCTGCAGTCCATCGTCACCCGGCAACCGTTGGAACTGGTAGCCTTGGATCATGTAAAACTGACCCCAAGCAGAAGTGGCTACGTCTACGCGTTAACCATCGTGGATCATTACTCCCGGTTTCTGGTTGTCGTCCCCGTCAAGGACTTAACGGCTCAAACAGCAGCTAGAGCCTTCCAGCAGCACTTTTGCCGTCCACACGGGTACCCGGACCAAGTGCTGACGGACCAGGGACCTGCCTTTGAAGCGGAGGTCTTCCAGGAATTCTGCAATCTGTATGGCTGCCGGAAGATAAGGACGACACCCTACCATCCGCAGACTAATGGACTTTGTGAAAAAATGAACCAGGTGGTAATGGATCTTCTAAAAACGTTGCCCCTGGAAGAACGCAGTCTGTGGCCTGAAAAGTTGCCCGATCTGGTGGACCTATACAACCACATCCCGGTAGGTTCCACTAACTGTACCCCGGCTTACCTAATGAGGGCAAGACCTGGTAAGTTACCTGTTGACCTGGAAATGGGAGTCCTGACACCCGAGGACACTTCACCAGAAACAGACTGGGACACAGAGAGGCAGCAGCAGTACCGGAGAGTACAGGAGAGCGTGGAGCGAAGTCTCTGTCAGGCTAGGGAAAGACAAGAGAAAACTTACAACCAGTATGCTCCCGCTGTTCCCCTGGTACCCGGAGAGCAGGTCTTGAAGAGGAAGAGACGGCTCCACAAGTTGGACGACCAGTGGGAGAAGGACCCGTACACCGTACTGCCCTCAAGCCACGAAAACCCGAAGGTCTGTACCATCAGTAAAGACGGAGGGGAAACCACAGCCATTGTATCCCGGGACCACCTGAAGAAGTGTCCCGAACAACTGAGGAACCCTGAAGAGGAACAAGAAGACCATCGACCCGTAGAGGAAAGGGAAGATATGGTTAGTACCGTGCTCGGGGACTTCCCTCGGTCTTGGATTCAAGTCAATGGTGCAGTTGTGGTACCCGTACTCACCTTCCTCCAACCATCATCCCAAGAACCTACGGAGCAACCGGTAGAGCTGGAAGAACAGCCGGTCCAGGAGGCAGAAGACTCTACACAAGCAGACCCGGAAAATCAACCCTCTGCTTATAGTGAGCCTGCCATACCCCTAGTGAGCCAGAGGGCCCATAGACAGCTGCCCAGTTTACCCTTGACAGCTCCTACACCCTGTAGTTCAGGGCCAGACAGTCAGCTCCGTAGGTCCACTAGGGCCACTAGAGGCCAGCTACCCGCACGTTGGAGGATCTAAATGTTTAAGCTATCTTATAATGTTTACTTGTTTATAGTTGCTTGTGTATAATTTTGTGTTTCTAGTTCTTTTTAGGAGTCCTTGGTGGATTTACCGGGAATCCTTGTACATAGTTGGAGCGTAACCCAGGATGGACTAAAGACTGTTAAGGACTCGGGGCAGGACAGGCCCCTACCTGGTTACATCTCCCTGTTTTGGTGAAATGGACACCTTGCTTTTCAAAACTGCACCCGGTTGCGGACACGCCGTAACCATCTTATGTGTTTTTCTTATTGTATTGTTATTGCTATACCTTGTTATGTTTTTCTAAAAAATATGTTTAGTCCCGGAGTACTAAATTTCACTAGGGGGGAATGTGACACCCCAGGGGTCTGGTTGCCACAGTGATAGAGATATTACATCTGAGAGCAGGTGGGAGGTCCTTTGGTCAGGGATCCTGTGCATGCCACACCTCCTGCCCAGTCTTGGGAGGGGAAGGACTTCCCCTATATAAACCCGGGGCTGAGGCAGAGTGAGTGAGAAAGAAGACAGAACAAGAGTAGAGAAGAGAAGCAGCATAGCAAGAAACATCAGGAGCTCTGTGGGGAGCAGTGTTACAAGGAGTCAGGGGCTGGCAGCTGAAGAGCTCGCCCTGACTGAGAAGATTTCTAACCGGACCCGGAGTCCGAGGCTGTGGGGACTAACTCCTACCCAGCAGCAGAAACCGTCTGGCAGAGGATTTCAGGTCCTCTGGCCCAGAAGCCCGAAGGCACGGTCACACGCGTGGGACCAGCACCGCCATCGTGGAGCGGAAGCATTAGAAGGCCCCGAGTCACCGGCCATACGGGTGAGCACCACACGGTACACTCAGGGACGTGGGCTACTTATTCCCGCCTCTAGCAAGGTAGCCAGAAGAGTACAGTTAGTTGGGAAGGCCTACAACTCCGCCTGGCCAGGGGAAATCCCATCTGCTCAAGGACTGACCAGGCCCCTATCACTAGCAAGTACTCCGGGAGGGTCTATCTTTGTCACCAGTAAAGACCCTGAACTACACCGCACCGTCTCTGAGTGGTTCCTGCTACCCCCATCATCCACGTCGGCTGCCCTGAGGCTATACCCCTCCCGTTGGGGGTTATACCATCCACGCTGCACCATCCTTCCACCGGCCTCAGCGGTCCGCCCTGCAGCGGCAGCTCCATAGCTGCATTCAACGGGTGGCGTAGTCACCAACCATCTACTGCTAGTACATCGCCGCTCAGTTTGACTCCCTGGGCACGGACCGGGTCGCCGCCACGAGACTACAACCCTCAAGAGATCCGGCTCCGGGTAAGCTCCCGCGTGCGCAACGCAGCGCGACACAGGCCCAGGGGCGCGTCACACCTTTTTTTTTTAAAGAGAGATTTCCCTAATTCTGACATTTAAACACAAGTATTAACTAACCAAATTGTGCACATTGCTTAAAAGAATTTTTTGAGCCCACTTCATCGCTCCTATAGTGTAATATTAGATCTGTACACACGTCACTTGAATACAGTGGTTAGTTGCATTTTCTTGCTATTGTGAAGTGATTTTACCTAGATTTCTAGTCCTAGGTTTTCTTCATCTTTAAATTAAAAGGTCTCTTTTTATTTTCGGAATACCTGTTTTAATTGTCTATTCTAGATACCGGCCACACTGGTCTTGTTGTGGCATGTGCGTTACCGATTGTGAGCCTAGCCTACGTTTAGCAACTTTGCAACCTAGCATTTTAGATTTCATTAAATTACTTTTCATTTTGTTTGAATGTCATTAATAATAATAATAATAATAATAATAATTAGTGATGGGCGAGCACTAAAATGCTTGTGTGCTCGATGCTCGGGTCGAGCAAATTGGAATGCTCGGGTGCTCGACCCGAGCAACGAGCCCAATGTAAGTCTATGGGAAACTCGAGATTTTTCAGGCGGCTCCCCCCGGCGGTCTGCAAAGGGCCTAAAATTGCCCCAATCGATGGGAACAGTGCTCAAATGACATGGGAACAGCATGGGGAAGACCCCTGGAAGCATTTCTGACTCCTAGGTCACTGCTGTCAACAACATTGTCAGAGGTATTATGCCACTTTTATAGACTCATAATAAAACATTCAAAAACGAAACCAAAATGGATTTTCCTGGGAAATATGTTAAGGAACATCCTTTCCAGGGTAATGACTTGTATATAAGGCAAAATAAATATACAAAAACAAAAATGCTCCTCCACACCTTGGGTTATGTTCACACGTAGCGTTTTTGATGCGTTTTTGCACTTTTGCATCACTTTCAACCAAGACAAATGCATTCAATGGGAAATGTAATTTTAACATTTTACAACCTTATCTGGCCATGTGGTGTGTGACACATCATCAGACACATGCATATGTGACACCCCAGGGGGTCTGGTTGCCACAGTGGTAGTAGTACCATGTCTGGGAGCAAAACAGGAGTTTCCTGGTCAGGGAACACACTACATGCAATACCTCCTGCTCCAGACCAGAAAAGGGGAGGATCCTGCCCTATATAACTGGATCTGGAGGTGGGGTTAGGGAGTTCAGTTTTGTCTAGTTCAGTGTCCAGAGTCAAGCAGGACACTAAGGAGCAAGGAGCTGAGGACTGGAGCTGGCAGAGCTCGTCCTAGCCAGAGTACATACAGAGGACCGGACACCGGAGTCCGAGGCTGTGGGATCCTTCAAGCCCAGCAGCAGATACCGCAAGGCAGGAGATTGCAGGTCTCCTGGCCCCCAGAAGCCCGGAGGCTCAGCCACACGAAAGGACCAGTATTGCCACAGAGGAGCGAGGAATACACGGGATCGAGTCGCCAGCCATACGGGTGAGCACAGCACGTCACACTCAGGGATGTGGGCTACAACACGACTATAAGCGGGATAGCCAAAAGAGTACAGTCAGAACGGCAGGCCTACAACTCCACCTGGCCAGGGGAATTCTAGGATTGCAAGTACTCCCGTTGGGGCCTATATAATTGCCACCAGTAAAGACCCTAGGACTGCACTGCAAAGACTCCGTGTCATCATTACTGATCCAGGTACTATCACCACCATCATCCATACACGCTGCCCTGAAGATACACTCTTCCTGTGGGGAGTTACACTACCTTGCTGCGCATATCACCAGCTTCAGTGGACTGCTCCGCAGCGGCGGTTACCAATGACCGCAATCCACAGGTGGCGTAGTCGGACTATTTAAACCAGATACACATAGACTACCCTGGTTTGACCGCCCTGGGTCACGGACCGGGTCGCCGCCATGGTGACTACTACCCCCAGCATCTACAAGGCCCGGCTCCGGGTATCCCCCACGGCCCAGGGGGCGCGTCACATACAGTGCTGAAAAGACATGGGAACAGTATGGGGAAGACCCCTGGAAGCATCTCTGACTCCCAGGTCACTGTCTAAAAGTGTGCCTATCATAAGTGATCCTTGGCGCATGCAAAGATGCCTCCCGCCATGCACCTGTCATTGCAGACTTGCAACAATCACCATCCACGTCCTTGTCCCAGTGCAGTGTTCAGTTGTCCATACCCCATTCCTTGGAATGTAAGCGCAAGTATGCAGCCAGCCTCCCACCCACAGGCTGCAATACTATACTGCCAAATTTTTGACAGCTGCTTGCACTTGAAATGTGGCATTTTAGGCTTGTGGAGGTGGAAGCTGTCCACAACCTTATGGCGGCGACGGCCGGGTGTCCATACTCGGTCTCCAGCCGCCACTGTTTCTCCCGGTATCGTCTCCGCATTCCACAAGCACGGGTCCCACAACATTACCCATGCCTTCCCCAGTGCACTAACTGGGAAGGACCGCCTAACCACAAACACGTGGTCAAGTGAATGTGGCCAGGGACGGTACGGAGCCAATCCACAGCTTGTCGGTGAGTTGTATTTCACCACAGCCATATTTTTTAGCTCGGTGAAAGGACTGACTTTTGGGAAACCGTATCTACTCCAGCTGTCATTTCTCCCAGGATGTCCTCTAAAGTTGTTTGCACTTGAAATGTGGCCTTTTAGGCTCGTGGAGGTTGAAGCTGTCCACAACCTCATGCCGACAGCAGCCGGGTGTCCATACTTGGTCCCCAGCAGCCACTATTTCTCCCGGTATCGTCTCCACCTTCCACAAGCAAGGGTCCCTGAAAATTACTGCTGGTACTTTTCTGTGGGAATCTGCTTGCCTCCTACCAGCCTGTAATATTTCCAGTGAACTATGGTATGACACCATGGTATTAGCACTGCCCCGAGTACCAGTAGCGAAGCCATCCCCAATTTCTTTCTCAGGAATTCTATTTGGTAGACTGAGTGGCTGCCCAAATACATTAGTTTCTCACAAAGGAGCAGAAGATAGAGTGGCAGTAGGTGCAAGTTTCTATAGCCTGTTAGATATCACAGGGTGAACGGCAGTACATTGGATCAGTGGTTAGCACTGACGTCTTTCAGTGCTGGGATCCTGGGTTCAAATCCCAGCAAGGACAACATCTGCAAGGATTTTGTATGTTTGCATGGGTTTCCACCTCAGTGAAAAGGAGCCATAGAGTGTCCAGGAACCTTCCCACACACTTTTCTTAGCCAGGACTGCTTCTCGGCAGGCTTGGACAGTCCCACCGGGTGGGTCCTGGCTTCTCCATCAGAAGAGTTCATGATAGCACAAACTTTGCAGCAGTTATGGGGCGGGGGAGAAAGGTAAGCCCTCAGAATCAAATCCTATGGTGGGCCCAATGTTTTTCAGTTTGAAACTGCTTCTCAGTGGGAGATGTATTTCACTATTTCACCACAGCCATATTCTTTAGCTCAGTGAAAGGACTGGCATAAAGGGAAACCGTATCTATTCCGGCTGTCATTTCTCCGTCACCAGGTTCCGCCCATTGTCACACACGACCATGCCTGGCTGTATGTTCAGCAGTGAGAGCCACAGATCAGGCTGCTGTGTTACAGCTTTCAACAACACTGCAGTGCTGGGTGGTTTGTCACCTAAGCATGTTATCTTCAGCAAAGCCTGTTGCCGCTTGGCCAAGGGCAAAGGCAGTGCTGCAGTGCTTTCAGCTTGTAACTGATGTGGTCATTTCGGAGATGGAGGAGAAGGTGCAGGAGCTGAACAATGTGATTACATTGAGGTTACATTGGAGACTCTGTTTTTTATACTAAAGAAAGATCCTACTGTTTGTTTGTTTTTTACGTTATTTTTTAAGACAAATGCATTCACTGGGAAATGTCATTTTAACATTTTACAACCTTATCTGGCCATGTGGTGTGTGACACATCATCAGACACATCCTGTTTCATTTATGATGGAGGGACTCTGAAAGGCACAAAGCCTATTTTTATAGGACCATCAGGCGGCCCTTACTATTCTTAAAGGACCAGCAGTCGGCCCTCGCTATTGTTAGAGAGCCATCAGCTGGCTATGCTTTGTTGTTCTCATTATTAACGAGTGGGTCTCCTATACTGTTATTGCGTATGCAGTGACTGCAAGGACTGCAAAAAATTCGGACGCAACCCCATACCCCTTTGAAGAGACATAGAGAAGGTTCTCAGTAAAAAAAAATGTTCCCATTATAAAGGAGCGGGACTCCTATACTGGTAATGCTCATGCTGTGACTGCTAGGGCTGCCAAAATTTGGGAAAAACCCCACTAAGAATTTAAAGACACATAGAGCAGGGCCACAGTAATTACATGTTTCCATTACAAAGGAGCAGGTGTGCTATACAGTTATAGGGTATGCAGTGAGTCCAACGGCTGTCAAAATTTAGGAAAAACCCCAGTAACAATTTTAAGACACATGGAGCAGGGCCACAGTAACGAGAAATTCCCATTAGAAAGGAGAGGGTCTCCCATACTGTTTGCCTATGCAGTGAAGCAACGGCTGCCAAAAATTTGGAGGAACTCCAATGCCCCTTGCAAGAGACGTAGAGGTCAGAGAGCCTCCTAAAAACAATGTTCTCATTATTAGGAAGTGGGTCTCCCATAGTGTTGGCCTATGCAGTGAATGCTAGGGCTGCCAAAAATTGGGAGGCACTCCAATGCCCCTTGGAATAGACATGGAGGCCTCATAAAAAAATGTTCCCATTAGAAAGGAGCGGGTCTCCTATACTTGTAATTCCCATGCACTAAGTGTATGGGCTGACAAACATTTACCCCTGGGGGGTATACATGAACATACTGTATAAAAATTTTTTTTTACGGGCATCATAAACACCCTTTAAAAAAATTATGTGAGTGTTGCATCACGGACCACGGTAACCCTGGTGATGTGGTGGAGGATGAGGATGAGGAGAAGGAGGAGGACAAGAGCAAATAGCCAAAATCAGGAAGCGTATACCCATGTGTGGGTGTGAAAAGGTGCATGGGAATACACCTCCCAAAAAAAGACACTGTATTTGAGTTTATGTTAAGCTGCTAACATTTGGTGGTGTTGAGAAGTCTGGCCCAATCCAGGCCTTGTTCATTTTTATAAGAGTCAGCCTGTCAGCATTTTCAGTTAACAGGCGGATGCGCTTATCAGTTAAAATTCCACCAGCGGCACTAAAAACCCGCTCTGATAAAACGCTAGCGACAGGGCAGGCCAGGACCTCCAAGGTGCAGAGAGCCAGTTTACTCCACGTATCCAGCTTGGATACCCAATAATTATAAGGCACAGAGTAATCATGGAGTACGTTGGTACGGTCGGCAAGGTACTCACTCAGCATCTTCCCAAACTTTGCACTCCTTGTGAGAGTACCCCGCGCCTCAGGGTCTGTGCAATGGGAGGGGCTGGGAAATTTCTCCAAGAACTTTGACAGTCTTTCCCTGCCTCTGCTGGATTGCATTTGTGTCTCTTTCACCTGTAGTCCTTGGTTGTCCAATGAACTGTGACCTCTGCTGTCAGCGTTTTCAGATGGGAATTTTTTTAATAGTTCCGCAACAAGGGCCTTCTGGTACTGCCCCATTATTGTAGACCTGTCCGCTTCAGGAATTAGTGATAGAAAGTTCTCCTTGTAGCGTGGGTCTAGAAGTGTCACCAATCAGTAATGACTGTCACCCAAAATTTTGAGAACACGAGGGTCATGGTAAAGGCAGCGTAACTTAAACTCAGCCATGCGTGCCAGATTGCTAACAGGCAAGACTTCCGTGTCCTCACCAAGAGAACGACTGACCATGCTTCCCTCCTCCTCCTCTCTGTCCTCAGGCCATCCATGCTGAACAGACGGTATGACAGTTGTTCAGGTAGTACCGTCTATAGCGCATTAAAGTAGCTTAAGTTCTTCCTCCTCCTTCTCTTGCTCATTGTCACCCAATCCACATTGGGATGAGATGAGGCTGGGCTGTGTGTAATCACCCTGTATGGTTCCTTGCTCTATCTCATCGTGCTCCGCCTGCAATGCATCCTCTTTGATTGTGAGCAGAGAGCATTTCAGAAGAAAGAGAAGCGGGGTGGTGACGCTAATTATGGCATCATCGCGGCTCATCATCTTGGTGGAGTCCTCAAAGTTTTAGAGGATGGTACATATGTCTGACATCCATGTCCACTCCTGAGGTCTTATGTGTGGAGTCTAAACTGAATACCGACGGCCTTGTTGATGCTGGTACTCAACAACTGCCCTCTTCTGCTCACAAATCTTTTTGGCAATTGTGTCTCATCATCGTCCACCTCTTGTGACACTTTCCCACCGTCGCCTTCGTGTGACTGTGGCTGCTCAAATATTTGGGATCGCTACATGCGATCTCCTCTTGCCCCGCTTCAAGTAGACCCGGCGAGAGACCCGAATCTATAAATGGAAAAGTGAACAGCTCTTCGCAGTGTCCAAGTGGGGGATCAGTTGTCTCTGGGCACTCGGCATGGTGAGAGGAAGGAGGATCAGGGTGAGGAATATGCGGTCCAGACTCACGGCTACTGAGACTTGACCGTGTGGAAGACAGGGTAGTGGTGGTGTTGGCTAAGTGACTGGAAGCATTATCTACTATCCAACCAATAACCTTTTCACAATGTTCTGTGTTCAATAGTGGTGTTCTGCGGTCCCCTATTAATTGGGACAGGAAGTTCGAGTGATGTGGGTGTTTGTTGTGGCACAATTTCAGCTTGCCCACGGCCTCGGCCTCTGCATGCACCATCACGATCACGTCCAGTTTCCCATGCCTTGCCCATTTTAAATGGAGGACAATATCTTCCACACTCACTACAAATGGCTGAATTTGGAGCGAACTTATATGTGATCCATGTGACGGACAAACCACAGTTTTAAATAGCTGGTCTGTAGGTAACTATTTTGAAGAGAAAACCGGTGTCAAGAACTTCGCTGACACACGGAAACAAATTTTTAATGGAGGCCAGAAATGGCAGTATTTTCTGAAAACATATATGTGATCCGTGTGACGGAGAAAACACAGTTTTAAATACCTGGCCTGTAGGTAACTATTTTGAACAGCAAACTAGTGTCAATAGCTTCACTGACACACTGAAACAAATGTTTAATGGAGGCCATAAATGGCAGTATTTTCTGAATACGTTTGTGTGATCCTTGTGATGGAGAAAACACAGTTTTAAATAGCTGGCCTGTAGGTAACTCTTTTGAACAGCAAACTGTTGTCAATAGCTTCACTTACACACTGAAACAAATGTTTAATGGAGGCCAGAAATGGCAGTATTTTCTGAAAACGTATATGTGATCTGTGTGACGGAGAAAACACTGTTTTAAATACCTGGTTTGCAGGTAACTATTTTGAACAGCAAACTAGTGTCAATAGCTTTATTGACACACTGAAACAAAATTTCAATGGAGGCCAGAAATGGCAATATTTTCAGCGCAATTATATGTGATCCGTGTGACGGACAAGCAACAGTTTTAAATAGCTGGATTTTTAGCGCTGTAATATGGAAAGGACCTGGCTGTATTCTACAGTGCCAACAAGCAAATGGAGCAGAAAAACAGTGTTCTCTGGATTGCTTTTTAAGCCAATAATGAGGATTAAGATCCAAAAAAAAATTATTCCTGGCCCCTGAGACCTGGGCCTATGTCTAGAAATATCTAACAGCAGCAGACAAAACTGGAATGGAGCCTCTTGTGCTATATGCACTGCAGTCTGCTATATACAGTGCATGCCTATATACATTGCCTGCCTGATATCTCTGCAGATGGATTAGTCCTCAGAAGGACTGTTTGTTGAGATGGATATGTGTATCTAATATAGTTTGGTACACCTACGCTACCTAATAAACAAGCGAATCTCTCCCTAGCACAGCAGCACCTCTCCCTACACTGTCTGATTCCGGAGTGACTGTGACGAGTACGGTGGCGCCAGGTCTAATATAGACCTGATGACGCTGTGCAGCCAGCCAATCACTGTAATGCGACAACTAACATGGCTGTGGCATTACAGTGAGTGGCAGGCAATCCCTGCATGTTCACTGGCTCTGTAAAGAGCGCCAAACATGCAGGGAGGGGACCCGAGCTCCTGCCGAGCAACCCCAGAAATACTCGGCGAGCGCCGAGCTTGTCGAGCACAGTACCGAGCAGTGGTGAGCACGTTCGCTCATCACTAATAATAATAAAAAAGCAACAAGAGGCTAAGATTTTGCAACTGTTTAGCTAGTTGCATTTAACAATTTAACAACTCTGCTAGCTGTTGCTGGAAAAATTACTTTCTATACATGTACTTCACCTCTTTATTTATGATAGAGATTTTTTTGTTAAGGGTGAGGGAATTTTAAACCAAAAAATATTGCTACTGCTGGGACTGCCATTGACGGACCTGTACTGAAACACATCTCACTGCCTGTTGCACCATAAATCTCTACTTTGCCTTTTTGGCTGCAGCCACTACACATCCATGCTAGCAACACACCTCCTGTCTGCCCCTGCCTACTTTGTATGTGGCCAGACGAAGCACAGAGCAGTGCGAAACTGCCGTTGCCTACATGCACCAACTTCCTCCCATCGTATCCTAGCTGGCACATTTTTTATGCTTGATAAAGATACAAGACAGTTATGGTGGCCTGGTGGGGGCCGCTTTTTATTTCTCCCTTAGCAAGTTTTAAATTATGTTGTATTAATTGGACGTTTTAACATGTCCTGGTTCAAATTGTGGACTTTCTGTTCTAAATGTTAAGAGAACTAATATTTATGTAATTTCATAATGTAATCTTTAAAGGGAATCTATCACCCCCTGGGAGTTATCAGACCTCTAATATGGGCATACAGGTTATAGAAAAGTAAATCTATACATACCTGTATGGCCTGTAGTAGAGGTCTGATTGCAGAGAAATATCTATTTATAAAATCCTTTTTCCTAGGCTTGGAGACCGGGGAACGCCAAGAAATGCCTGCCTATCTGCTTAATTTAAATATTCCCCTCCCCTGCACATCACATGGCCCTGTGACGTGCACTCTAGATGTGTACACTCTGCGCATGCACAATGCATGGAGCATTTTTTGTTCTCCCTGCCCTATTTTACTGCTGTGCTCTAGTGCGCATGCGCCGGGGAGTCACTGTGACTTCTGCTCCAGTGACCTCTGGTGTGCGCAACAGTAAGGTTTGGTCCCCACTTCCTCCCGGCATCCTGATAGTTAGCAACTATCCTTGAGGAAGTGGGGACCAAACCTCATTGTTGCTCATACCGGAGGTCACTGGAGCGGAAGTCACAGTGACTCCCCGGCGCCGGCGCACTAGAGCAGAGCAGTAAAATAGGGAAGGGAGAAAAAAAAACACGCCTTAAGCTATAGGCGCATTGCGCATGTGCGGGATATGCAGCCCTGTGACATGTAGGGTAGGGCAGGGGAGGGGGGGAATATTTAAATTAAGCAGATAGGCGGGCATTTATTGGCATTCCCCGGTCGCCAAGCCTAGGAAAAAGGATTTTATAAAAAGATATATCAAAGCAAGCAGACCGTAATATGGGCCATACAGGTATGTATAGATTTATATCTCTATAACCTGAATGCCCATATTAGAGGTGCGATAACTCCCAGGGGGTGACAGATTCCCTTTAAAGGTGGTCACTAATGGACCTTCACATTTCTTCTGGTCAAAAATCTAAATATGCGACATATAAAAATAATGCATTTACATTTAAATCGTTCATCTGAAAGATTCTGTCTAAAAAAAGAAATAACATGTAGCTGCTGTAGTGATGCCGAGTTTAGAACACAGATTTCATTTTATAATCTTAGGTTGATGCATAAATATTAATCACTGGGGTTTCCTTGCACAATAAGAAACAGATAGTTCTTTTGCCTGCAGTCCTTGGCTATTTTTAGTATGTAAAATGTTAAAAGCTTCTGTAAGCTAACACACCATATACTAGAGGAAGCTGAATTCTTAAATGCAGTGAGGTGACACATTATTTGGTTGTTCAACGGAAGGCATAAGCCATTGAAATAGACATTGTTAAGCAGTTGTGTCACCTTTGATTATGGTTGCACTATGCAACCTCTTGACATAACATGCACTCTTCCACTACAGTAAATAAAAAATAAACCATAGCCATAAGAACCCTGATGCTTTTCACTATATCACTTTCAGTGTATGTACTTCACTATACCACTACCAACATCATAAAATATTAGCATTAGAGATTCTTTCCAAACTAATAGTTTAAGACTAAATGAATAAATTCAGTTTTGGTACTGTTTGCTGCAGTTTCTTGAGCTTCAGAATTGCATACAAAAGAGAGGGGAATTATTATTCTTTCCCCATACCTTTCCCTTTTGTGGTAATCTGCTGTCGTTAGATTAGGAAAGCAATGTATGTCTTTAAAGTGTTATGCGTCAGAGGATTTTGTTGAAGGTACAGTACAGACCAAAAGTTTGGACACACCTTCTCATTTAAAGATTTTTCTGTATTTTCTTTACTATGAAAATTGTACATTCACACTGAA
Organism: Phyllobates terribilis; assembly: GCF_046119375.1. Classification (NCBI taxonomy): domain Eukaryota; kingdom Metazoa; phylum Chordata; class Amphibia; order Anura; family Dendrobatidae; genus Phyllobates; species Phyllobates terribilis. The sequence goes on from NW_027362762.1 coordinate 747,365,062, forward strand.
GGCATCAAAACTATGAATTAACACATGTGGAATTATATACTTAACAAAAAAGTGTTAAACAACTGAAAATATGTCTTATATTCTAGGTTCTTCGAAGTAGCCACCTTTTGCTTTGATGACTGCTTTGCACACTCTTGGCATTCTCTTGATGAGCTTCAAGAGGTAGTCACTGGAAATGGTTTTCACTTCACTTGTGCCCTGTCAGGTTTAATAAGTGGGATTCTTGCCTTATAAATGGGGTTGGGACCATCAGTTGTGTTGTGTTGAAGTCTGGTGGATACACAGCTGATAGTCCTACTGAATAGACTGTTAGAATTTGTATTATGGCAAGAAAAAGCAGCTAAGTAAAGAAAAATGAGTGGCCATCATTACTTTAAGAAATGAAGGTCAGTCAGTCCGAAAAATTGGGAAAACTTTGAAAGTGTCCCCAAGTGCTGTTGCAAAAACCATCAAGCGCTACAAAGAAACTGGCTCACATGAGGACCGCCCCAGGAAAGGAAGACCAAGAGTCACCTCTGCTTCCGACGATAAGTTTATCCGAGTCACCAGCCTCAGAAATCACAGGTTAACAGCAGCTCAGATTAGAGACCAGGTCAATGCCACACAGAGTTCTAGCAGCAGACACATCTCTTCAACAACTGTTAAGAGAAGACTTTGTGCAGCAGGCCTTCATGGTAAAATAGCTGCTAGGAAACCACTGCTAAGGACAGGCAACAAGCAGAAGAGACTTGTTTGGGCTAAAGAACACAAGGAATGGACATTAAACCAGTGGAAATCTGTGGTTTGGTCTGATGAGTCCAAATTTGAGATCTTTGGTTTCAACCACCGTGTCTTTGTGCGACGCAGAAAAGGTGAACGGATGGACTCTACATGCCTGGTTCCCACCGAGAAGCATGGAGGAGGAGGTGTGATGGTGTGGGGGTGCTTTGCTGGTGACACTGTTGGGGATTTATTCAAAATTGAAGGCATACTGAACCTGCATGGCTACCACAGCATCTTGCAGCGACATGCTATTCCATCCAGTTTGCGTTTAGTTGGACCATCATTTATTTTTCAATAGGACAATGACCCCAAACACACCTCCAGGCTGTGTAAGGGCTATTTGACCAAGAGGGAGAGTGATGGGGTGCTACGCCATGACCTGGCCTCCACAATCACTAGACCTGAACCCAATCGAGATGGTTTAGGGTGAGCTGGACCGCATAGTGAAGGCAAAAGTGCCAACAAGTGCTAAACATCTCTGGGAACTCCTTCAAGATTGTTGGAAGACCATTTCCAGTGACTACCTCTTGAAGCTAATCAAGAGAATGCGAAGAGTGCGCAAAGCAATCATCAAAGCAAAAGGTGGCTACTTTGAAGAACCTAGAATATAAGACATATTTTCAGTAGTTTCACACTTTTTTGTTAAGTAAATAATTCCACATGTGTTAATTCATAGTTTTGATGCCTTCAGTGTGAATGTACAATTTTCATAGTCATGAAAATACAGAAAAATCTTGAAATGAGAAGGTGTGTCCAAACTTTTGGTCTGTACTGTATACAGGTATATGTGAAAGGTAGTGTATTTCCTGATGTATACTGTATACCACTGACATACACTGCAAATTTGTGAATAGTCTATGGGTGCATCCACACTTTTATTTTTTATGATATTATGCCGTTTTTCATGCAGTTATTCTATTTATGATTATCATTGTTAGATAGAATAGAGAAAGTATATACAAAAAGCATCTTGTGCTGTCCAGTTTTCTTCTTCTGCATTTATAACTATTACGAGGAGTTATGCCTAATATTTTGATTCTTTTGAAGTGATGGTTGTACAGTATTTGTTGTCCTTTGCTGCCATCTACTTGCCGTTGTTTTTATATGTTTACATGTATTGTACCTTTAACACCCATAATGCTTCTCTCTCTGTAACTCCTCCTATCATCTTCCTCACATCTTTTCTTGCTGGTCAGTTCCATCTTGGCAGAAGCATGTATCAGAGCTGGAGATTCACCTGTTACCTCTATCCTGTAGCCTCTAACCTCCATCTTCTACCTCATGCTCATCCCTTGATCTTCCCTAGACATCTCAACTTCATCATTTGTCAAGGTACTGTGAATAAACTACCTAAAAGTTATTTCACAGCATCTTCCTTCCTGGATTATCTATGTGCAGCTGGGCAGGTAAGAGAGAGGCGAGGATAGCGAGTAACCGATCTACCATTCCTTGTACAGAAATTTGTTATCACATCCTTCAGACACATCTCACTTACGTACATCGATGGCAGAATACATCTCTTATTCTGGATGGCCTGCCCTGTTTTGTTTGGCATTATACATATAACCTAATACAAATAACCCAGTGGTAGAAGGCTACTGTATTTACAGATTTCCATTGTTTGTTTTATGTTAATTTGCTTACTAAACAGATTTGAACTCCTTTCTGATGTGAGACTTATCCATATGTTCCTGTGACCTGGTACTTATTGACCAGGATACATCTCGGCGATTTTGCGCACACAGGGGTTGTGTGCGCACGATTGCCGTTGGGTGTCAGCTGATTCTGACAGCTGACACCCGGCACTAAGTGCCAGGAGCAGTGCCCACAAAGTGTATAAGTAAAAAAAAGTGAAAAAAAAGTGAAAAAAAAATAGTAAAAATATTTAAAAAAAAATCATATAATAATAATAATAATAATAATAAACGAAAAATAGGCTGTACTCAAAAATAAATATTTAAAAAAAATAAATAAATAAACAAAAAAAGTACACATATTTGGTATTGCCACTTCTGGAACGACCTCACCTATAAAACTGTCCCACTAGTTAGCCCCTTCAGTGAATACAGTAAAAAAAAACGAGGCAAAAAACTATGCTTTATCATCATAACGCCGTACTGACCCAAAGAATAAAGCTGCCTTATCAATTTAACCACACACGAAGTGACATAAAAAAAACAAAAAAAAACAAAACAATTCCTGAATTGCTGGTTTTTGTTCATTCTGCCTCCCAAAAATCTGAATAGAAAGCAATCAAAAAATGTCACGCGCCTGAAAATGGTACCAATAACAACTTCAAGTCGTCCCGCAAAAAACAAGCCTTCACATAATTCGGCTGAAATATGGAAAAATTATAGCTCTCAAAATATGTTTTTTGCAACTATTTTTTGCAATAAAAAGCATCTTTTAAATGTGTGACAGCAGCCAAACATAAAAACCTGATATAAATCTGGAATTGCTGTAATCACAGTGACCCGAAGAATAAAGTCGCTTAATCACTTATACCGCACGAGGAATGGCGTAAAAAATAATTAAAACCATTTGTTCACCTGCTGTTGGTTTGTTCATTCTGCCTCCCAAAGATCGCAGTAAGTCTCAGCGCACATTTATTCTGAATGCTTACATCGGGGTTTCCGTATAAATCTCTGAAATACTTTATTCAGACAGAACCCCCGGCGCAAGGTTCCCTTTAATGAGGCAGATTGACGCACTGTTGACGCCATCTGACCTATGATCTGTCGGCGTCCGTCTTTTTATTAGGCATGCATAAAAGTGCCATTGGCCACAGTTTTGTGCCCTTCTGATAAGGACAATGCTGAACAGAGGCCAGAAGGAGTCTAGAGTAACTCTTCTGCCTCATTGTAGGGAATGGATCCCTCGGGGGTTCATCTAAATCACGTCACTCGAAGATTTAGATGGAAACCATGATATAAGTTCTCAGCGTAAAGCGCAG